>NC_138542.1:68889029-70331529 GCF_964234715.1 Podarcis melisellensis
ACCCAGGCATAGGCAAACCCCGGCCCTCCAGATGTTTGGGACTACAATTCCCATCATCCCTAGCTAATAGGACCAGTGGTCAGGGATGATGGGAATTGTAGTCCCAAACATCTGGAGGGCTGGAGTTTGCCTATGCCTGCCCATACCTGTTCGAGAGGCTCTGTGAACTCTTGTTAGGAGAAGATGTCAGGAATAAATCTTACAGAGTAAGTGAACTCTTTATTAGAAGGAACAAGCTCAGTTCAAGCGCGCCAGGCCTAAATGAGCACAAAAACCCTTCTTCGTAGGTCTTGCCTCTATGAGGCAGTGGCGGAGGCTGAAGGTCCCTGCCTTCCCACAGTCGTCTAAGTCTCCTCCTCGTCCTCTTTAAATCATCCTTGCAAATTCCTTCCAGGGACAGGTGGAATGGGCTTCACTTGAAGCTTGTCTCGGTACCTGGCTCTTGCCCCGGCATGGAATGTGTGAGGCTGAGAGGCACCGAGTGCAAAAGCACTTTGCCTGGTGAAAACCCTCCTGCCGCCATTAAGAAGCAGAGATTTTCTGCTTCATTGGATTTTTAATTCACTTTAAAGTACTGGCGTGTGATGGGAAAGGGTTGCAACAACATACTGCGGAACATATCAGCTACATGGATCAAAGGTTTGAATTGAGATAAGATTTTATTTTGCGAGTGTCAGTTGGGAGAGAGGGAAGCCCACAGTCTTGTTTTTTTATGACTCGGCAACCCTCTCTGTAATAAAGGACAAAAATATATTTACAAGTGAGGAAGGGACATTGGAGTAATATTGATATTAACAAGTAAAAATGGAAACGGTGTGTGATCTGAAATGAAGAAAGGAAGGAGAAGAAGGGAAGCTCAAGTATTACTATGTTGGAAAGACAGAGTATTTCTCCTCACCTCTGTTTGAAAACAACAAAGGAAAAAGAGACTGAGATTCATTTGTGCTACTGACGGACTGTAATCTAAGATAAAGTTTAATTGGGCCATAAATCTCAAGCTGGAAGGAAAAGAATTTGGGGGCTGTGATAAGAACACTGCAGAGATTCTGGGAGTTGGAAAGGAGTATTAAATCTTCATCGCATTTGAAAATTGCCTGCCTTTTCCTAGGCTGAGGGGGAAATGGCGAAGATCTGAGACATGTTTTACTAGTGAGACAGAATGGTTTCTAGCAGACTGTCGCCTGCTCCGAGACATCAAAGGAAAGGACAGAGAGATAAGACCCTTGAGAAACTTCAAGATTCAGTTCTGTCCCAAGTCATGATGGGAGAAAACAGCTGGGAAGTGAAAGAGACAACACCATATATAGACAGAAGGAACCCCCAATGGATATAACAGTTTTCACACGCAGGGCAGAATAAAGATAACAGTTTGAGTTCCTCACTTGAAGCGTTATAAATTTATATATTATAACATCATGAATGGAAATCATTAATTATGTAGCTGTGGACTAAGGGATTATTATAACTGAAATGTAATTGATATTAATTAAGATTATGGAACGCAGTGATATAAGATCAGAAATGCACCCAGTCCACCATGCAGGGAGCCACTTTAATTAAAATGTATTGATTGGAAATTGATTGGCATTTTGATAATTGTATAATTTGGGAATTGATTGTTATTGTTAGGCTATTATTGGGGGTATATTGGAAAACTAATTTAAAATAATAATAATAATAAAACCTCTCTTCTTCTCCTACTTTGGGTCCTTTCCAAGCAATCTGAGATTCTGCTGATGTGCCTGTCTCTGCTCTTCCCTTGTCATACCTTTTCTGGTTCTGCAAAACCAGCAGGGATGGGAGCTTGTCACAGCAGGAGTGGGAAATACCCTGGCTTCTTCACCAGTCTGACTCATCTCTGCCTCTTGGCCTCCCTCCTTTCCAGCCTCCTCTCCTGCCTCTGATTCTGGACTGCTCTCTGCCACAGCCTCTCCCTGCTCACTAAGCCCTGTTGCCTCTTCAGCTTCCGACACCTCCTCTTCCCAGTCTTCTCCCTCTGACCACTCATCGTTGTCCCACCACCACCCCCTGGGCTCTGAGCTCTCTTCACTTGGGGGTTCCCTAGCTGGTGCCTCCCACCATTCTTCTGCATCTAGCCAGTCCATGACAACCATGCAGAATGGCAATGCTAGGAAACCACAAGCAAGATTTCAACTGGGCATCATCGGAAAGCAGAAGTAGTAGAAGCCTCTGTTGGTGGTTTATGAAACTTCCTGCCCACAAAGAACCCTTTCTCTCAACGTCTGCTCTGGAGCCCATGTACATCATTGGGCATGGAATCGCTGCACATCACAAAGGACTCTGTGGTGCTTTCTTCAGAGCATGCTCAGTTCGGACAAGTGCTGCACACAGGTCTGTTAGAACTAGCCACCATCTAGAGATGGAGACTTTCATCTGACCTGTTGTGGTTTTTTGACGGGTGGGGTGGGGAATTGGCCCTTTCAGATTAATGTTATTGCAGGATCGTCCTTATCCTTCACATTGGGCAAAAGAAATGTACCACATAAATTTTAAAGATGCATATCTAAGTATAAAGTGCATTGAGAAACACATTCATTCACCGAGATAAATACATATTTAAATAAGTGTGATAAATCTGTGTTTTAAGTACATATTTAAATCTCTGTTTGAATACAACTTTTCATACTTCTTGTTCTTCCCCAAATTGCAGATTATTGCACAAATGGGACAGAACAGATTTAGGAATAAAAACATGCAAATAAGTGACAAAGACAGGAAAGCTACTAACCTACTCTGCTTTGAAAAATGTGAACTTGCCCTCCCTTCCACACAAACTTTCTGGTGAGATTTGAGAAGGTCACTAGTGGTGGACAAGCAGTCTTTCACAGCCACAATTAATTAACTATCAAATTGTATGCAGTACTACTGAGCTTTTTCCTTTTCCTTTTCTTTTATAAAACTGGATACAAGACCACTGAAGGCAGATGTTCAGGAGATTTGGAAAGTCTGGGCCAAAAGTCCACATCAAAAACAGGCAGCAGATCAATAAAAACCCAACCTTAATTTAGAGTGGTGGCCAAATTAAAATCTGGTCCCTAGGGGGACAGGGGTGTCCAGTCCTGCCATATGGATTAACCTGACTGAAGTTTCCTCATAAAACAGAGTTTCGGGTGGGGGGAATAGGGTGATTTCTCTCTCCTTTTTTCCTTTTGGAAAACATCCAGAAATGCTAATGATGATGTCGCCCAGTATTGTGGCTCAATCTTCAAAGGAGCATCCCAGAGCTTTTGCCAAGCTCTTGGATGCTATGAGCCCGACGCCAGCTGGAATTTGGCATGGGAAAGCGGTAAGATGGAAGCGCTTAATAACCAAACTCTTAAAGCAAGCTATCTTTGCCACCTGAGCAGAAATTTAGGCATTCTTTAGATATCCCGCGGTCTGTGGGGTTTGGGTGTCTTTCCCATCAGGGCAGGTCAAAGAGTTTGGGGATTTTTCGTGGGCAGTGAGAAAAGCTGCTGCTTCTCTACTCAGGGTCTTTGGGGCAGCATCAGACCTGACCAGAAGCATGTAACATAGAATCAAGGAATCATAGAGTTGTAGAGTCGGTAGGGTTGCAGGCAGCATTTTTTTCATCTCCGCCAAGCTAAGCAGTTGGCTCCTTACCTCTCTTGCCCTGACCCAGCCACTGTGATCCATTCAACGGTCACCTCCAGGCTTAATTATTGTAACTCACTCAACGTGGGGCTGCCCTTGAGACTGACCCATGGGGTCACGAAGAGTCGGACACGACTAAACAACTAAACAACAACAACAACATTCACAGCTGGTGTGAGGATAAGGAGAAAAGGTTCTCATATTTTAATTTGTGGTGTCCTTAAAAATGACCCACAAGCTAGATCAGTCTTGTGAGGGGGTCATGTATCCACCCCCCTGGGATTAGAGTGCCATATGTTGTGCCTCTATGGGATAAGACTGTTGTCTTCTAACACTAGATCAGTGAGAAAATGCAAGATAATAACTGGTGCCAGGCCTTGTTCCGAAGATGCTGTGAGCAGCCGTCTCTCGCTGAATGGCGATTAACAGAGAGGAATCTTTGAAAAAGCAGTATGTTGATTTCTCTGGACACACTGCTTTGCTTCTTAGCTGCCTTGGAAGGAAGCCCAGGACTAAGAGCAGCAGACATTCACCAACTGTGATCCATGATCCTTAATGAACTAAGTTCAGCGCAGTAGCTGCCGCACCTTAGAAAGCAGCCAGCCTCTGTTGGTTTGCAGAGCTTTGGTGCTGCACACATGGGTGCAAAGATTAACCAGCCAACATATGGGACCTGAATAGCCTAGCAAAGCAAAATCTCTAGAGGGGGGGTGCCCTCCTGGGTTCTCTTGTATGTCTCCCCACTCCCCTCTGCAGCAACAAGAACAAGAACAACAACAACAATCTAGCTTAGCCTGATGCTCCAATGTTTCAGCACCACGGAGAGTTGATAGGGAAAGTTTACAATCCATGGTGAAATCTGGAACTGAAATTAGCAAATGGATGCAGCAAGTGAATAAGCATGTAAATAAGCAGCAAAGTCGAAACTCAAGTCTGGAACAGAAATTCAAAGCTTGTTAACATATGTAAACTCACTGAAACAGCAAGTGCTGTTCAGACTAGCTGTGCAGTTGACATGATGGATGCAGAAATGTGTACCGGCTGGATTTCCTCCTGCTCTGTTTCGTTTGCCCATTCTGACCTTGCACATTGACTTCTTAATGCAAATGATAATAATGGCAAACATGAATCTCGAAAACAGGTTCACTGATTAATTTTAACAGTCACTTGAATTTGATTGTTGCTAACTGACAAGCGGGTTGTGGATTATTGCTGATTTTTTTTTTATTGTTTCCTTTTCCGATCTCAGGTAGGGGAAAAGTGAGGATTCTCAAGCCACTATTGAGCCAGGGTTACATGGCTAGGTGGACCAGAGTGTTCTGCAGGCCCTGTTGTATGAAGGCAACGTACGAGCAAGACCCAAATTGTCATCTTTCCTGCATTGCAGTAGATGACCTTTTGGGTCCCATCCAACCCTAAAATTCTATGATTCTACGACTGCAGGCTGCAGGGACATATTCCATTAACATTTTTCAATTCCCAAAGGAGAACCCAGGTGAGTGTGACAGAAAAGGGACACTCCCAGATTGGAGGTTAACAGGTAAAGGTACAGAAGACAGAGCTAGGAGAGGCAATTTCGAGTGATGCACATCACAGCCTCAGGTGAGGAGACCTACACATCTAGAAAAAACCCTCTCTAATCCCTCAAACCTGAAAGAGCAGCACCCCTTGCCTGCCTCGTCTCTGCACCTCTGAAACACAGGACCTAGATGTCCACCGGTCTCCCACAACCCATTGTCTTTTCTCCATCCTTTCCAAGTCTGGTTTGTGCAAAGAACAAATGCAGTGCTGTTTTGCTTACGCTCCCAAAATTAATACAGTGTCAGACCTACTGGGGATTTGCGATTCACTGGCTTTATTCCCCCCTCAACTCAGATATGGTAATTTTTATTGGACTTTGGATAAAGTCAGCGGGCCTCAAAGCAAGAAGGAATTCATCCTTTGGCGCGTGGATTTTCTTGTCGGAGAGATTGCTGTGAGCATTTTATAGCAGGAGGCAGGGAATGGAGAAGGGCTCCGAGTGTAGATTAATAGATTCAGCCAGAACTGTTATCATAATTGGGGCTGAATCTCTTTTATAACAATGGGGGGACGGTTTTACCTAGCTGTATATGTGCAGAGGCATAGAATCCTGGAATAAAATGGTTTAGAAGGTGGTCAAAAGCTGCCAAGTCCTGCTCTCTTCCGAAATGCAAAACCACGCCTCTATCAAACCCACAGGTTAAGGTTATCACACACACAAAAAAATAAGCGCCTGAATGCTCATTTCTCCTGCTCATTTCTCCAAGGAGAATCAAAGTGGGAATGCAGAGTTCACCATGAGCGCCCCCAACCTCAGTCCATCATGCAGGTCCCCTCCTGAACAGCCTAGGAAAGGAGGCATACCCTGGACAATCTCTGCCTTCAAAGCTACTCAGCTGCCTCGATTGCACACACACCCTTTAAGCATTCTTTCAAATATTGCATCTCCCTCAAGAGGTTTTGATATTTGATTAGTTTGCTCAAGGGAGCTCAATTCATTTTTTGTGAGGAGCAGCTTTCAGCTCACCCAAGCCTACCACAGATCAGCACACAAGCAAAGGATGTCTTATAAGGAAGGAACAAAAAAAAATTCCTTCCAGTAGCACCTTAAAGACCAACTAAGTTAGTTCTTGGTATGAGCTTTCGTGTGCATGCACACTTCTTCAGATATCTTCAGATATCACTTCTGGTATCTGAAGAAGTGTGCATGCACACGAAAGCTCATACCAAGAACTAACTTAGTTGGTCTTTAAGGTGCTACTGGAAGGAATTTTTTTTGTTTTGACTATGGCAGACCAACACGGCTACTTATCTGTAACTTATAAGGAAGGAACTGCCTCGGCTGCATCCCTCAGCTCGTAGGCTGCATAGAGTTATAGAATATATCACTTGGAAATGACCTTCCTTTTTTATTTTTATTAACATATAAAACACATACATATACATTTACACAGTACACATACATAACACACTAAAAAGGTAAAGGGACCCCTGACCATTAGGTCCAGTCGTGACTGACTCTGGGGTTGCGGCGCTCATCTCACTTTATTGGCCAAGGGAGCCAGCATACAGCTTCCGGGTCATGTGGCCAGCATGCCTAAGCAGCTTCTGGCAAACCAGAGCAGCGCACGGAAACACCGTTTACCTTCCCGCCGGAGCAGTACCTATTTATGTACTTGCACTTTGATGTGCTTTCGAACTGCTAGGTTGGCAGGAGCAGGGACCGAGCAATGGGAGCTCACCCCGTCGCGGGGATTCGAACCTCCGATCTTCTGATCAGCAAGTCCTAGGCTCTGTGGTTTAACCCACAGCACCACCCACGTCCCACATAACACACTACATTACTCTATACAACATACCTACATTACTCTATATAATGCCTACCTATACTGTACATATCAACATACCTACACTAGCTTAAATGCATTTCATTCTTTCTTTAATCTCTTCTTCTATCTTGACTTTACTCTCCTTTCACTCTAATCATTTCCTGGATTTACTCAATATCTGTCAGAAATTCTACATTTTCCACATAATTTTTGATGTATTCCTTAAAGATAGCCCACTCCTTATTCACTTTTTTTACCATATCTCCTCTTACCCTCCCTGTTAGTTTGGCAATATGAAAGCATTCCATCATTTTAGATAACCAGTCTGTTTTAGTTGGGACACTGCTGCTTTTCCAATTTTTGGCAATCAATAACCTTGCCGCCATAGTAGACCTTCCAGGGCACCTCGTCCAGCCCCTTGCTCAGTGCAGGAATCTTTTAACTAACATTGCCCATTGCCACCTTCTCAGAATTCCAAGAAATGTCAAGCTTCCAAGTTTTCAAAAGATTTCATGCATATAAAAAGTGGTCCGAATTTGGCAATATCCAGAGGTTCAAAAAGTCTCCAATGCTATTGACTATATTTACAAATCTCATTGCTGCATGGTTTTCACAGCAGGGATGTAAGGCAATTTTCATTGCATTCTGGGGTTTGTCGCAATCAGTGCCGTTTCTGCTCTACTACAGTTCAGCTTCCACTAAAACCTACAATATTTGGCCACCCACCGTGGCCAAAACATATGCAACTGTATCATTAATTTCAATGCATTTCAGCATAAAGAAAATTGAAATAAATAATGCGGAATATAACACAATTCTTTAAGTAACATTGGCAGATACCGCTCACATTCCCTTGCATTTTTGTTCCTGACCTCAGATGAACGTGCAGCTTGTGGGAATGTATGCTCCCATTTCTGCTTCTGACAAAATTCTGCAAGATCCCTATTTCAGAAGCTTACTTGGGGACATCATCCATGATATTTTATTTTTAAACGGATATGTGAAAAGAGGATTGCTGGATCTCACGTTTTGAACTTGAAGTTTCATTTGGATTTCTTAAGGAAAGACAAAACCTCAGTTTGTGGGACCAGAATGCACTAAACTAAAACAATAATAAGAAATGCTGCAATTAGTTAAATTAAGGAATTATAGCTGTCTCCAAATTCCCTCTTCCCTTAGAAAGAATCTGCAAATTCATTATGGATTTCCATTTTTGTGAAATTTTAAAGCAACTTCAGAGAGGTAAGAAACCTACCTGAGAACCTACCCTGAGAAATTTTGATAATCTTATTTTTAAAAAACACACATTTCGGATGCTTAGAAGTTCCTGTACATTTTTGCCCAGCTCTCCAAATTTTCTGTGAGCTTTACTTTGGGCTGGGGGGGGGGGGGAGAGATGGAATCTTTAAAGATAATTCCTCATTCTTTGAATCTTCTTTTCTAAAACATAATATTCAGGCCAGCCCTGAAAACAACCCCACAAAAGTGCCCCTCTTTATCAAGGCCAATTCAGGAAGGCTCCATTAAGCTTATGGCTATTGACTTGTTAGCAACGTGGTAATCTCATCACATGGGAGCTTTTCTCCCATAGAGGTCTGATACTGTTAGGAGCCGATCACCATAGGATAAAAGCATCAAATAACTAGGCTATCATGTGACAACTGCGATGACAGATCATGTCTCTCCCACTGTCTATGAATAAGCATGAATGTGTTATGTTCATTGATCCCAGGAACTATATTCCCTGAAGCGCTAAGAATATTTTAGGCACTCATGCAAAAATTACAGTAAGGGGAAAATCCATGAAAGCTTAGAAGATTCTCCAGGAACAGATTCCCAGAGGCTTCTGGGAATCTGTGTTTTCTTCATTTTACAAAGGCACACATCAATACATCTCCTTAATTTCATGCCATTACCTCTCTAAAGCCTATGTACGTATCACCAGAATCGACTTTCCTGCCCTTCCCTCGACAGAGGTAAGGGAATATTCCAATGTGCAAGCTGTCTTTTATCTGAGAAATGAAACATGGGCTTTGGAAGCTGGCTGAATTCTTCTGAGCCTTGGCGTTAACACTAAGTATTGGGGCATATGCAATATTCAGAAGGTTAAATCCAATGGGAACCTTAGCGCAACTCTGCCTTAATGAATAGCTGGTTATGAAACGTGACTCAGTAAATATACTCTTTAACTGAGCAAAGATTGACACAGAAGTTGGCTGCAAGTTTGATGCCCCAAAAGTCTTCCTAGAATTTGGTGTTTGATATTCTCTGCATGCTCACCTGCTTTCTGAATATTTGGAAAATGGGTGAATATGCAAAGCATATGAGTATCTGTGTTTAACACTCAATATTGAGAGAGTGCTGAGACAGTGTTGAGACACCCAGTGAGGAGAGTGCTGTTGAACTCAGATCCTGTTTAAAAGTTTCCCAGTTTAGCCACTGTGAGAAAAGGATGTGGGACTTTGGTCTGATCCAACAGGCAAGTTCCTATGTTCTTGAATTTCAGCATTTGATGTCCAGTGGTAGATATTTGGCCCTATCTACCACTCACAGTTGGGACGCGGGTGGCACTGTGGGTTAAACCACAGAGCCTAGGACTTGCCGATCAGAAGGTCGTGGTTTGAATCCTCGTGACGGGGTGAGCTCCCATTGCTCGGCCCAGCTCCTGCCCACCTAGCAGTTTAAAAGCATGTCAAAGTGCAAGTAGATAAATAGGTACCACTCCAGCGGGAAGGTAAACAGCATTTCTGTGCACTGCTCTGGTTCTCCAGAAGCGGCTTAGTCCTGCTGGCCACATGACCCGGAAGCTGTACGCCAGCTCCCTCGGCCAATAAAGCAAGATGAGTGCCGCAACCGCAGAGTCAGCCACGACTGGACTTAATGGTCAGGGGTCCCTTTACCTTTACGTTTACCACTCATAGCAATAAAAACCATAAGCAACAATATTTACCATTTTACAGTATTGAAGGCCGATATGCAACGATATACGACAGAGGTTTACATACTACCTTCCTTCAGTCAATGTTTCTCCCCGCTATACCGAGAAATCTCTGCACAGGAATCCTGCCCATTGCACAGATCTCAAGTCATGACTCAGAGTCAGTCCCCCCAGGGCCCTGTTAGGCCCTAACATTGCTGTAAGATTGCAGACTTAGACACTGGACCCAATAGGGCTCACTGCTGAGTAGTCATATCATGGGATTTATCGTTTTTGTGGGCATGCAAAACCTACTAGGAAGGAACAATCAGTTCTGTGGCGATAAGGCCGTTGGTGGACAAATGGGAAATAAAGTATCTGGACTAGCCGTAGACCAAAATGGTGGATGATGGATAGATACAACAAAGTAATGATAAATGGGCACTCGCAATAGACACAGCTGTTTATAGTCAGGTATACAGTAGATGGATGGGCTCAGCAGATGGGAAATGGGCAGCTGTACCCATAGCAATTATGTTCTCTCTCTCTCTGTCTCCCTGCACTGCACCAGTCTGCCTGTAAGTCCCCAGACACCTTCTCAAACAGGATTCATGATGGCTTAGCAGTAGAAGGCTGATCTTCCTTTGCGGAAGGGTGAGAGGAGGTGAAGAAACCTGTTACCTTCTGTAAGAGCTTACAAAGCCACCAGTTGGAATTGCCAGATGGCAATCTGCCCCTCACCATTCCGTTCACCTCAGTTCCAATTCATACTGCATCACGGTGTGGTACGCTGGTTTGACATCGACTGATAGGAAGTGCCTACAGAGGGTGGTGAATGCAGCACAAGATATTATGGGCTGTCCCGTGAATCCACTGGATGAAATAGTGGAAGAACTTTGCCTCAGGAGAGTGAGGAAAATTCTCAGGGATGATTCACACCCTGGCCGGCACTTTCTTAATCTCCTGCCCTCGGGCAGAATATATAGAAGCCTGATTAGTCGCACCAACAGGGTAAAGAACAGCTTCTATCCATGGGCTGTTAGGCTGCTGAATGAAAAGATAACAACAGGGCAACTGACTTTCGGGTTTGGTAGGTGTGCGTCAGTAAACGAGGGGAATTAAGACTAAGAGAGCTGAGTGGGGGGTGCTCGTGTAATCCCACTGTATACAAGTAGTACAAGTGACAGTAAAGTATTTCAGTTTTGAACACCCACATGGAATCCCCATAAGTCCAGAGCGGATCCCCAAAAGGACCTGCAAGGGCTCAGGTCTTGAGAGCCAGTGTGGTGTAGTGGTTAAGAGCGGTGGACTTGTCCATTGCCATGAGCAATTTTCAGAAAGGCTCGATGTTCATTGGGAGGTCTGAAGCCAGTTTAGGTATCTAGACTTTGGTGTATGCAACTGGGCATGTGCCAGGACCTAGGAGCATCTGGGAAGGAGGAGGAGGAGGAGGAGGAGGAGTATGGATTTGATATCCCGCTTTATCACTACCCTAAGGAGCCTCAAAGTGGCTAACATTCTCCTTTCCCTTCCTCCCCCACAACACACACTCTGAGGTGAGTGAGGCTGAGAGACTTCAGAGAAGTGTGACTGGCCCAAGGTCACCCAGCAGCTGCATGTGGAGGAGCGGGGAAGCAAACCCGGTTCACCAGATTACGAGTCTACCTCTCTTAACCACTACACCACACTGGCTTTCCAGAGCACCAGTCTTTCTACTTATGCCTCTTGAAACTGGCCTGAAAACTGGCCTGAGTCTACTGCTGTTACTTTTCGATAAGGAACTGGTATTTTGAGACAGAACTGTGGGAGGCAGGTATCACACTAAATGGTTGGTTGATGATGCCAGGAAGTTAGGAGTGGGGTGGACTGTAGCTCAGCGGCTGTGCATGCAGAAGGTTTAAGGTTCAGTCTAGGAGAGGGAGAGATTCTCTGTCTGAAACCCTGAAAAGCTGCTGTCTGTCAGTGTAGACAATACTCAGCTAATGGTTTGACTCAGCATAAGGCAGCTTCCTATGATCTTCCCCTTCTCCTGGATGACTGTCCGTTCCCCCTTAATTATTCTCTCCTGAACAGTTGGCTACTTGGCTAATAATAATAATAATAATAATAATAATAATAATAATAATAATTTAATAAATATTATTATTATTTATACCCCGCCCATCTGGCTGGGCCTCCCAGCCACTCTGGGCGGCTTCCAACAGAATATTAAAATACAATAGTCTATTAAACATTAAAAGCTTCCCGAAACAGGGCTGCCTTCAGGTGTCTTCTAAAAGTAGAGCAGTTGCTTATTTCCATGACATCTGAAGGGAGGGCGTTCCACAGGGTGGGCGCCACCACTGTGAAGGCCCTCTGCCTGGTTCCCTGTAACTTGGCTTCTCGCAGCGAGGGAACCACCAGAAGGCCCTTGGAGCTGGACCTCAGTGTCCGGGCAGAACGATGGGGGTGGAGACGTTCCTTCAGGTATACTGGACCGAGGTTGTTTAGGCCTTTAAAGGTCAGCCCCAACAAGTACACCAAGCCCTCATCCTGCAAGGCCTCTGAGCCTTCACTTCTCCTCAAGGGATGTGTTCAGCCCAGAAGATTAATCAATTCATCTGTTGATGAATTAAACCTCAGTATAGTCACTTTCTGAGATTTTGAAGGACCTGTAACTTCCTGTTTAATAAACATAAACACCCACTCCTTGTTAGCAGGAAATAACGTTTTTAGATTTTCTTTTGGAAAACTGCTTTCACCGAAACCATGAGAGGAGGGGGAGGAGTAGGGGTGGGGGAGTATCTATAGCCACGGGTATATAGTATCCTTAACACTCCATGCTGCTGATTTAAATTTGCCAACAACAATTAAAACCAGGCTTTACTGATTAATCCGCTAAACCTTTTCCTTATTTTCTTTCCCTCTGATTAAAGGATAGTAGCTCTAGCAAACATAGTATTCTTTGATTCAGTTTGCAAGACAGATTCTGGGTCAAAATCTGACCAGTCATATCTAATATCTTTCCCTTTCACTGAGTTGGAGTTATATTCCTATCTGCTGTATCTAACAAGCAGTTATGATTGCCAGATATGCCTTTCACAAAATGGGTTCAGGCAGTAGCTGATGAACAGCTAATGGGCAAGTAGATGCACTCCAGAGATAGACAGATGAGAGCACAAGATAGTGATAATAATAATAAAAACTAAAAAGAGAGAGAAACCAAACGGGCCTCCAAAACATGATCTCAGCACAACCCCAGTCTGCTCCCTCCATCCTAATCCTTTACAGTCTCTCTTGCAAATGATTCCAGTTAGTTAGTTATTAGCCCGTTTCTGTTTGTCCCTGGAATTATTGTCTCGGCCCGGATCAAAGATTCACAGTGGGTTTTTAATGTGGCGTGCAGATTTTAAAAGCCGGCGAATTAAAAACGGCTTCCCCGCTCCCTTCCTCCCCCAACCCCAGCCCTCCTGCTTCTCCCTGCCGCCCCACACAGCCCCCTCTTGCATTCAAGTCTCGTGCTGGAATAAGAAAACAGAGGATATTTAACTTCTAATTAGCGTGTCGCAGGATCTGTCCAAACATCCCCACAATGTCTAGGCTAACAAATACAAACAGATGAGCTCTTCTGGACAGAGAAGGGAGGAGGAGGAGGAGGAGGAGGTCTCTGTGAAAGCCAATCTGCCCCTAAGGCTGTGTCTGTGTTGCCACAAATCCGCGAATCGGTTTAATACCGGCTGAGTGTCAAGGTTCAATCTGCACCATTGCTGCAGTTCTGTCGTACGCTGCTGGCTGTGTTCTGATACACTAACTGAGCCATGGGATATATGCACAGCAAAGCAGCATGATTGCACCATAATAAAGCATCTACTCCTCCGCCATCTGCTGGCTGCCAGGGTGGTGCGTCTGTGCCAAATCCTTGCACACCTAGCAGCCACCTGAGTGCCAGGTGTCAGGGATCTTCTGGAGATCTGTCCAAAGAGCCCCACCCCTTACAGCATCACCAGCGCTCTCACCTGACGAGCTCACAGTCAATCATCTCATATTTGGATGGGCATCACTAAGGAGGAGAACTCATGGTTTTGAGTAGCTGTGCAAGATGTACCCAAACAGCACCACAAAATGTTGATGGAAATGGGGGGTGGGGGGAGAAGGGGCAGATAGACTACATGAAGAAGAAGAAGAAGAAGAAGAAGAAGAAGAAGAAGAAGAAGAAGAAGAAGAAGAAGAAGAAGAAGAAGAAGAAGAAGAAGAAGAAGTAGTTTGGATTTGATATCCCGCTTTATCACTACCCAAAGGAGTCTCAAAGCGGCTAACATTCTCCTTTCCCTTCCTCCCCCACAACAATCACTCTGTGGGGTGAGTGGGGCTGAGAGACTTCAGAGAAGTGTGACTGGCCCAAGGTCACCCAGCAGCTGCATGTGGAGGAGCGTGGAAGCGAACCCGGTTCCCCAGATTACGATTCTACCGCTCTTAACCACTACACCACACTACATGAAACCTGGGTCTACCCCAAAGTAGGGATTGGATAGAAATCTGATTCAATTTGCACTCAAAATGTGAGCCTACCCGATTCACACTTCCTGAAGCAATACATAAACTGAAAGACAGAGGTCTTTAAAAAATTGTACTCCTCCAAATTTTGCAATGCAGTTTCTCCAGGCAAGTGTTGTGTGCAAAAGCACATACGCTATAAAGTACGAAAGCACATATTGGTGAAAACAACATTCAAAAATGTGTTAGGGGGAATTGCTTTGCAAACATGCACACATTAAGAGAAATTTGCACTAAAGCACTGATACACTTTAAAAAGGATTTTAAAAGCCAATGTGGAAAACCAAACTTGGAGAAGGCAGGGATTGAACCTGCGACCTTCTGCATTCAAAGCAAAAGAAGGAAATTATGGCGTGATTCTGGGATGCAGAATAAGAGGTTCGCCCTTGACTAAAATGCTTCATTCTTTTTCCGCACGAGGTTCCTACTAAGGCAAAGCAAGAGGAGAAAAAACTAGAGCAGTTAAAAATAAGTCACAATGGAAGTGGGTTTGTAGATGCTCACAGACATCTAAGAATAAATGTTGATGTTACTCCAGGAATAGAATTAGGAATTTAAGGCAGCAAGCCAAGACAGAGTTATTTCACAGCCCTATCGTACTTCAAATAGATCCTGAACTTTTAATTTTTAAGAAGGCACAAGATCTGGTTGCCAGAGCTACGCGTGAACTGAACGCAACGCAAGCTGCATTGTTCAAGCCCGTTTCAGTCATTCAAAGACACCCCTCCCGTGCCATCAGAACTGAAAAACGCAACCACCCTCATTACATGTTTAATTGAAAACACCATAAAAATGCATTTTGCAGATCAAACACTCTTGCCAAATGCTCTGCTTTAAATTGCAACTGCTGTGGAATGAAGGGCAGGCAATGAAAGAGCAGAAGATGCTCCATTGTCTCTGAAGCAAACGAGGGCTTGAAATTGTGTTTCAGCGGTGGAGGGAGGGGGAGAAGAACAACTCTAGTGAAGGGAGAACAGGAGACTCAGGCAATCCTGTTGGCACATCAATCCAACTGAACAGGTGTCTTAAGATTGGCAGAATGGAGGCCCAGGGTTTAAGGGGCAAGTGAACATGGACAACTCTTGGAGGCATTTTAAAGGAAGATGAGGCCACCAATTTCTGGGTGAAATTGAGCCAGCAGAAGAGGGGTCTGCATGGGGTTAAGGCAGATAGAGTGAGGGACCTCCACATTCCCAGACTGTCCTTTATCTCTGTGCTGGCTTCTCTCTCCATCTCTTTGTTCTTTAGGCTGATAGGAGTTAAATTGCTGTTTTAGAGGTTGTTTTCAAAAGTCTGGAATGGATTAATCCATTTCTATGGGAAAGCACACCTCGGTTTTGGAACGCTTTAGATTTGGAACAGACTTCCGGAACGGATTAAGTTTGAGAATCAAGGTACCACTGTATATTTATATTGCAATTTGAATCCATTGGTCAACAGTGGAAAAGCCTGCCCTGCAATGGGGTGGCCGCGCTTTCAATAGATGTTTTTAAGCAGAGACAGGAGGGCTACCTCTCAGGGTTGCCATACCAGCAGATTTTCCTGCACTGGCATAGGAGTGGACTAGATGACAATTGAGACACCTCAACTGTATACTGATTTGCTCTATTTATTCCAGCAAGCTCTCACCACTGGTATTCGAAGTCAAGTACGTGTGACATTAGCTACATATTTAACCTGTTGTTTCCGAAGAAATGCTTGTGTTTGATGTGTTTTCCATTAAACCAGCTTTCATCCGATTTGAAAACACAGGCTGAGGTGTGTACATTTCAGACAGTCATTGAGCATGCTCAGATGACAGCTCAACTGAATAGCTGTCTGGGGCGTGTGGGCTCTGTATCTGTCTGGTGTGTAAAAGCAACTGCAAACAGAATTTGAATTGCAGGAGGAGGGAACAACCTCACATCATTTTAAGCCACTAATGTGTACGTAGCCCACAATTACAAAGAAGATCTACAAGTGACAGAAAACAAATTAGGCTTCTGGGTAAATGTATACCAATTATAGGCTTTTGAGAAAACTACTCCATTGTAACATGCTTTCAACACAACACTAAGGTCACATGCTACAGGAGAAACCCAACACACAGAGCTTCCAAAATTACAGCTTACTTTCCTATATACACTGACTGGCAGTAAGTCGGAGTGAGTAGAAAAGTTTCAGAACAGCAAGAAATAAATAAACGTCTGGAACTTATGAAAATCTGGTCAGCATCCATTTATCCATTGCATTTATCCAATATCCTGCGCCTTCTATCCTAGATAAGCCCCCTCATAATCCAAAGGTCTAAGGAGAGCCATTCAGCTCTGTTAAATGCACGCACCGGACAATAAAGTAATCATCTCCTGCACTTAAGAGAGTCATTTTCCATCGGAAGATCCATAAAACATTCTGGAAATGTCGATGAGCTAAGCCTTGCAATTTATAGGGAAGGCAGATACCCACCTTGAGGTTACAAAGAACTTGCAGCATCTACCTTATTTGCCCCATCTCAAAGAAAAACAGAAAAGAGAAAAACCCACAGGGGGAACTGAGGGTAAAATATGGTTGTGATTTTTTCTTGATTTCCTTGTTTTGTTTTCTTTTTTTCGGTAAACCACTTTGAGGTATTTATTTATTTATTACAATTGAGTGTTGTATACATTTTATGAAATTAAATAAATTAATGTAGAAGAGCACAGACTCTCTAAGCCCTAGGCTTCTTGGAAATGGTTTCTGTCTCGTCAACAGAACTCTCTTTAGAAAATACCTTTAAAAGGTTTAATTTGCATGCAGGAAAACAGGGACACGATCTTTTTCTCACTGGAGATGTGCAAGCCATCAATAAAAATTCTCTAGACTCACTGAAACTCATTCACCTTTTCCCCAGAATTCCATACGCGTTCTTGGGGGAACCTCAAAATTTAACTTGAATTGCCCTTTTGGTGAAATTTGGTGGCAACCACCTAAGAGCACCCTGGACACACAAAGCAAAAATCTCATTTTACCAAACTTCGTTATTAAAAATGCCTTCAGTTGCAAGTGGCCGATAGCCAGGTGGCAAAATGCACCTGGCGAATTTTGAAGACTGGTTGTCTTCTTCCTCACAACAACCCTCTGAGGTAGATTAGGCTGAGAGACAATGACTGGCCCCAAGGTGAAACCTAGTGACCTCCATGGCCACATGGAAATTCAAACCCTGGGTCTCCCAGGCCCTAGTCCAACACTCTAATCACTACACCAACTGACTCTCTGACTCTCACTATCTATCTTACTATCCCCATGATCCAAAAGTTGGTGGAAGGGCACTTAGTGGTTTGCTCAGGGTGTCCTATAGCTTCACATTCTGGTGTGGAAATTTTAACTCAGAAGGGTGCAGCTCACACCCTAATCTTCCCAGGCACACTACACCAGCTGAGTCACATAAGCCAAGTATTAAATTAATAATAATAATAATAATAATAATAATAATAATAATAATAATAATTTATTATTTATACCCCACCCATCTGGCTGGGCTTCTCCAGTCACTCTGGGCAGCTTCCAACAAAATATTAAAATACAGTAATGCATCAAACATTAATAGCTTTCCTAAACAGGGCTGCTTTCAAATGTCTTCTAAAAGTCTGGTAACAACAAGCAGGATGGTTTGAAGAAGTAGAAAAGAGCTTTCTAAACTGCGCGTCACGACACGTTATTGTGTTGGCCGCAGTGTGTGGGTGTGTCGCACAAATGCTCCCCGCACTCTTCCTGGGACTGGAAAGAGTTAGTTCAGCCTCCAGTTTGCTAGCAAAACTGAATTACTGTCTTGCGAAAGGATGCAAAACTGAATTACTGTGTCGCGAAACGATGCATGTGAAGAAAGCGTGTCACCCACTTGAAAAGTTTGGAAAGGTTTGAAGCAGAGTGTCTTGAGTTGAATTATAACCCCTCAAGACCAAGTTCCTCCATTCATTACCTCTTCTCACTCCACGTCCTAAGGTACGCCTGGCTTTAGCAGAGGCTTCCAAGAAAGTGCCATTCTTGACGAGGGAAGAACTCTTGTGCTCCTGCAAAACTCACTTGTAGCATTTTGCTTTTAAGCAAAATATTTCCCTCTCTTTCTCTGCGTTCTTATTTTACTTCCGGACGTCCCTGCCCAGGAGGCTGAGAGCAGTTAGCAAATGGGAGCCAGGAGAGGAGAACATGCCGAAGAACCAGCTCTCTCCAACCATCCTGATTTGAGAGGTCGGTGCACTTAAGTAGACAAGCTAAACAGCCTGCACCTGCCCTGCTCTTTCACCCCATCGAGGCTGTGGGGTTAGTTCCATGTTAATTGCAGCAAGAGCCGCAGGGCCCCAGCTCCAGCTGCTTGGGTTTTTTATGAAACGGATCGCCGTGTCTTCTTTTCATCTTGAACACTTTTGCCTGGGGTGGCTGCATCTTGGGGGGAATGAAAAGGCGGCGGGGGAGAGGCGGTGGGGGCACAGAGACACACGCAGGGAGGGAAAGGGGCACCAACGCCCCCCGCCCAGGTTGACAAATAAATACGTGGCAATTAGCTAGGGCAATATTAATGAATAATTAACTGCCATGAATAATTGAAGGAGGATTTTGGGCGTTTTGACGTGACGGGGGCGGCAGCTGAATGCTGATGGGCAGGGGGGAGGCTCTTGTCAGTTTCAACACAGGGAAATGCAGGGAAGAGGCGGCAGCTCAAAAGCAGCATTGAAGGAGGTCTCCCAACAGCCCACGATGAAAATATACCAAGGTTTTATAAAGTTAAAGGTAAAGGTCCAGTCGTGGCCGACTCTGGGGTTGCGGTGCTCATCTCACTTTATTGGCCGAGGGAGCCGGCGTACAGCTTCCGGGTCATGTGGCCAGCATGACTAAGCCGCTTCTGGCGAACCAGAGCAGCACACGGAAACACGGTTTACCTTCCCGCCAGAGCGGTACCTATTTATCTACTTGCACTTTGACATGCTTTTGAACTGCTAGGTTGGCAGGAGGAGGGACCCAGAAACAGGAGCTCACCCTGTTGTGGGGATTTGAACCGCTGACCTTCTGATCGGCAAGCCCTAGACTCTGTGGTTTAACCCCCAGTGCCACCTACGTCCCTACCAAGGTTTTTTATATGCGCAGGTAAATCAGTATGTAAAATAATGATTTAGCTCCAGCTGCTAGGTTCTTGCAGAATAATGGAAGAGATGTTTCTGGGTCATCCAGAGGCTACTCTGCCACACTCCAATTACCCCACATGACCTCAAATCTACCCAGGTCAGCCAGAGCAAATAAGTAGGAAAAGACTGATGTATTGGGAGAGCAATTTATTGAAGTGTCACAGGACCCCCGTCCAGAGGGTGTGCGCACCGAACTCCACATTCATTCCAAGAGTGCACATCACCATTGTCTCCTCAAGAGGACCCTGGGTTGTGGGGAACTGTAGCAGTCGGCAACATGGGTCACTTGGATGTCTGAAAGGACAGAGTGATTGCAAAGACCTACAGTAGCTCTGAAGAACACACATGGTGCTTGGACCCTGAGGAGAAACCGTAACTGCTGCACTGGAGATAATCGTAGTGTTAGCCCTACAGGGAATGCCAAGTGTGAGCAAGTGAAAGGGGAGTGGTGTGCCACTTGATGCCCTTGGAGATGCCTCAAAGTCTTGAGCACTTTTGGGAAATGCTTTAATTTCAGGAGTGGGAAGCTGGCAGCAGACCAGCACTGGATCTCATTCATCCAAGCAAATCTGGGTCTGCGTGACACATTAAGACTCCCAAGTTCTTCCTGTACGTGGCATCAATGCAGATGGGAAGTCTGAGAGGGTGTTCTGAAGTTCTACAACTGAAGCATACCAGCTGTAGCTCAGTACACTTTCAGGATGAGAAGAAGACCTGGAAACTATAGGTAAGCCGTTCTGGAATATTTGGAAGAAGATGGTTATATATGAGGATAGACAGAAAGGACAACCAGATTAATATTGAGACTCCTCTCAGAACTCACTTAAAATATACCGTATTTTTCCATGTACAGTGGTACTTCGAGTTGCAAATGCCTCAGGTTACAAACGCTTCAGGTTACAAACTCCACTAACCTGGAAGAGTTACCTCGAGTTGAGAACTTTGCCCCAGGATGAGAACGGAAATCGTGTGCCGGCGGCGCAGCAGCAGCAAGAGGCCCCATTAGCGAAAGCACGCCTCTGGTTAAGAACAGTTTCAGGTTAAGAACGGACCTCCAGAACGAAGGTTTTCCCCCCTAAAAAATAATTTCAAAAATTTGGGGGTGTCTTATACACAGATGCATCTCCCCCCATTTTCTTAAATTGGAGTCCCCCAAAATAGAGGGTGTCTTATACATGGGGGTGTTTTATAGACGGAAAAATGTGATACATCTGCCATACGTTCCACTGCTGTACCTCAGATATTTTTGTAATACAGTGGACGCTCGGGTTGCGAACGTGATCCATGTGGGAGGCACGTTCACAACCGCAGAGTTCACAACCCGCAGTGCCACCTCTGCGCATGCGCAGGTTGTGATTCGGCTTTTTTGCACATGCCCAAAGCACGATTTAGTGCTTCTGAGGGAAAGGCAGGGAAAGGGCTGGGGTGGGAAAAGGGGGGAATTAAATTATTTAAGGGACTAGAGAGGATTAAAAAGAAAGGGGAAATAAAGAAATAAAGAAATGTAACCAGACAATGAGAAGATTGTCCAAGTGCTCCATGTGATCCGGTGCAAAAATGGCCAAGAGGACGTCTCACGTCTGGCCCCTGTATTTAAAGACTCTGACCCCTCCTCCAAATTGGCAACAATCAAAAATCCCCAGCAACCCAATGTTAACCATTTAAAGGCTTGGGTTCCTCATCAAAATTTGCCTAGTCACTGCAGGGTGGCCTGTTTCCCCAACCGCAACACGTGCTCTCTGCTATGGAGAACACGCTTTCTGAGCATGCGCGACCGCCAAAACCCAGAAGTAACCCGTTCCAGTACTTCCGGGTTTCAGCGGGTCCGTAACCCAAAAAAAATGCAACCCCTGAAGCGTCTGTAACCCGAGGTATGACTGTACTCCAAGTTGAATAAATTAAACAAATATGGGGGGGGGGGTCTATGAAACCTGACTTTCCTAATCCTTGCACGTTTCGTCTACTCTTTTACGATGAACAAACAACAACCCACAGTTATCCACTTTATCCTGGTAAAGCAAGGAGCCTTCACCTTTCAGCAGGTAAGCCAAGTGGTCCACATCATTCTGCTCAGCGGCAAGGAACATTCCTCATCAGTTCTGCACATGGTCGGGAATCTATAGACCAAAAAGACGGGGCAAGACACCACTTGGTAAAGGGTTGTCTGTATTCACCCCGAGATGGAAGAGCAGCAAGAAAGGGCCCCTTGCCCTGTAATTAAAAACTGGAATTAAAAGTGTTTGGGGGGAAGTGATGACGGTATCATACAGCAATCTAGCTGAAATGTGATTCCGGGTGCCACTTCCTTTATTAAAGATTCTTACAAAGGCCAAAGAGTCATTCAGGCTGCTTTAATTTCAGCAAAGCCAGGCGCAGCTCTTCTTTAAAGAGCTTTGCATCTCCTACTCGGGCTTGTAAATGGCTCAAAGATATACAACCTGCTTCAGCACTTGAAAAGCTGGAGGGGAAGAGAGTTTGAAGCTGAAAGCTTCCAGTCGTATACGGATACCCTTTGTGCCTTTGTTATGAAAAGTAGAGCTCAGATCTCCAATTATTCTTCTGGATACATTTAATGATATCTCAAGCCAGAATTCTACATGGAGCTCAGAAAAGCCCGCGTTCCAACACTGGAAGGAGCAGCAGAGGTGAATTTTAGTCTTTTGAAAGCAAGGAAGTATTATAGTGGGCTCAGCACTTACGCTCACTTTACTTATGCTATCACAACCTTACGCAGATAAGGGAGTAAATAAATAAACAGAGAGCTAGGGAAACACACCACTCCTCCCTTTCCATGTATTTTCCACACACCCAGCAGCTGTTCCTCGCTTACCGGGCTCTGGGAAGGTTGAGGGAGGGCACTGGAAAGCTCCCAGAGCACCTTGTGCATCCTTCCCAGAGCCCAGTAAGCAGTCCTCAGCCTTGTGGTGGGTAGTTCCAAGGGTTCCTGTCTTTGTGCGCGGTCCCATGGAACCAAACCCTCACAGGTGCGTGTGTGTGTTTTGGCAGAGTGCAAAATCGCCTGGAGAACAAACACAGCCACTTCTGCAGGTCTCAAGTTTTGAAAGCGTGGAGGCTCAGAGCAGGAAGTCTGGAAGTCAGGTATTAGCCCAGGTCCTGACAGCCTCCCCAGTCCACACCACAGCTGTGATGCCCACTTTTTCCCTTTTAGTACAATCCCAGCAAACTATGCAGAATTCAGCGGGCAGTTTCTCCATGAGAAGTCGAGCATATGGCAACACGAGAACGGAGCCTTTTCTGCAGTGGCTCCTCATTTGCGGAATGCTCTCCCCAGAGAGGCTCATCTGGTACCTTTATTATACACCTTTTGGCACCAGGCAAAAGCGTTCCTCTTCAACAAGGTCTTGGACTGATCAACAACCCTTTTAAATGTGTTTGTGTGGGGTGGGGGAGGCGGGTATTGTATTGTTTTTGCTCTTGGTTTTTTTGCATTTTTATCTTGTATTTTTATGCTGTGACCTTCCCCGAGATCCACAAGGGCTGTATACAAATTTAATAAATAATTGTAATAACAATAATAGTAATAATAGTATCTTAAACTACTTTCCACACAAATATTTTTGCCCCCTTTTTAATTCCCCTGGTTTTCCTGATCGCTCTCCTTCAACACAGATCCATTTCAAATCCTCAGCTATTCAGAGTTTCAGATCCCTTGGAATCTGTTGCACACACAGCTGTGCACACAAAGGCATTGGCAAAGATGTTGGGATGAGTGTGCAACATCGTACGCTAAGCAAGGTGTGCAAAGGCCTATCATCAAATGGAAGCACAAAAAGAGGGAGAAGAAAGAATGAAGGAGGGAGAAAGTGAAAGGGAGGAGAAAAATATATAGCTGCCATTTTATCTTGCATACATTTGCACAGCATTTCCTCATATTTCTTTATCTCTATCCTCTTGATTTTTATTAGCTCCTTCTTCCTTGGTTGCTGGGTCCACTAATTATCCAGGTATCGATGTCTGCTTCAGTTTTATCTCTCCGTTTATGTAGTATCTGCCTTTGAGCACTAAATACCGCTGCTCTTTTAATCCAAGCCTATTATTCCTCCTTTATGTTTCCAGAAAGCTGGAGTGTATCCTAATATTAACACTGTGAAAGACCGTTTTCCCTTCTTTCCTAGGACCAGGTTAATTTAGTTGCACCACTTCCCCCAGAACTCACCAATACAGGATAGTCTTGATAATACTGAAATAATAATGAGAGGAAGTATGACGTAGTGGTTAGAGTGTCAGACTAGAATGTGGGAGCCCAGGGTTCAAATCCCCACTTGGCCATGAAGATAACTGGGTGACCTTGGGCCAGTTGCTGCCTCTCAGTCTAATCTCCCTCACCAGGTTGTTGTGGGGATGACCTCCAAACCATTGCAGAAGCTTACGAAAAGCTTGGCCTATCACTCAACATCCCCAAAAAAGTGCTGCACCAACAAGTACAAAATAACCCCTCTGAAGCACCACAAATCCAACTCAGTGGTGTAACATTGCAAAATGTTGATCACTTCTCCTACCCAGGCAGTTATCTTTTCACAAGGGTCAACAATGATGCCAAAATCCAGCACCGCCTGAGCTCTGCAAGTGCGGCTTTCTTCCAATTGAAGCGCAGAGTGTTTGAGGACCGGGATATTCGCAGGGAAACCCAAATGCTTGTTTACAAAGCTATTGTACTACCGACCTTACTGTATGCTTGTGAAACATGGACCACATATAAACACCATCTCCAACTCCTCGAAAGATTCCATCAACGATGTCTCCGAAAAATTTTACGCATCACTTGGGAAGACAGGCGACCTAATATCCGTGTACTGGAAGAAGCAAAGATCACCAGTGTTGAAGAAATGATTCTCCAACATCAACCTCGTTGGACTGGTCATGTTGTGCGGATGCCTGATGATCATCTTCCGAAGCAACTACTCTATTCCAAACTTAAAAGCAGAAAGCGTAATGCTGGTGGTCAACAAAAGAGGTTTAAAGACTTTCTCAAGGCAAATCTTTAAAAATGTAATATAAACGCTGACAACTGGGAAACACTGGCCTGCGAGCGCTCCAGTTGGGGAACCGCCTTTACCAAAGGTGTCATAGGCTTTGAAGACACTCAAACTCAGGACGCAAGGGAGAAACGTACTAAGAGGAAGGCATGCTTGGCAAATCCACACCGTGATCAACTCCCGCCAGGAAACCAATGTCCCCACTGTGGAAGGATGTGTGGATCCAGAATTGGCCTCCACAGTCACTTATGGACTCACTGTTAAGACCGTGTTTATGGAAGACAATCATACTCAGCTATGAGTGATAGAAGAAGAAGGAGGAGGAGGAGGAGGAGGAGGAGGAGGAGGAGGAGGAGGAGGAGGAAGAGGAGGAGGAGGAGGGGATTAAACGAGAAGCAGGAAAACCAGACATGCAACCTTGAGCTCTTTGCAGAAAAAGGTGGGGTACAAATGTTGTTGTTGTTCCTCACTTCTAATATCTATGGACTGTTAAAATTAAGAAGTGAGGAACACTGCGAGGAGGCTGAGAGGAGATATGATAGCCATCTTCAAATATTTGAAGGGCTGCCACATGAAAGATGGAGCAAGCTTGTTTTCTCCTGCTCTGGAGGGCAGGACCCGAACCAATGGCTTTAAGTTATAAGAAAGGAGATTCCAACTAAACACCAGGAAGAACTTTATGACAGTAAGAGCTGTTCAACAGTGGAACAAGACTCCTTTGGGAGGTGGTGGACTCTCCCTCACTGGAGGTTTTGAAGCAGAGGCTGGATGGCCATCTGTCATGGATGCTTCAGCTGAGATTCCTGCATTGGACTAGAGGACCCTTGGGGTCTCTTCCCTACGGTCCTATGATTCTATCTGTTCTAGATGCACACATGCTACCAGTCCAGGTTCAAGGCTCTTCTTGTGTTGATATACAAAGCCCTGTACAAGCTTGGGCCCAGGGCATCTTAAGGACCACCTGAGTCCTTATATTAGAGCTTGATCACTGAGATAATCTGGAGGAGGGCTGTTAGTTGCCGCCTTTACTGTTACAAAAGTACAGCTGCCCTCAGCTAGAAGCAGGGAGCTTAGTTCCACTGGTCTCATGCTGTTGAACGCTAGTCCAGCAGAGATTTGGCAGGCATCCTTGCTGTTGACTTTCAGATGTCTCTTGAAGGCCTTTTTTTATGCCAGGCCTTTGCAGCTGCTTAAATTGATCAGCCACTTTAATGATCTGTATTGTTTCCAATGGTGTTTTGTTCTTTATAGATGTACCCTGCCCTCGTGTTTTATGATATAGCACCAGACCCTTTGCCAGACCTACCCTGCAGTACAAAGATATCTGCAAACGAAGGCTATCAACATCAACTCCGCCATGTGGGATTGCCTTGCAGACAACCGCAGTGCTTAGAGACAGACAGACAGCAAGCATACCCTCCAACATTTCTCCAGTGAAAAGAGGGATGTCGTATTCCTTTATCAACATCATCATCATTTCAACATATATTAAAAACATAATAAAACATTAAACATTTAAAAACTTCCCTATGCAGGGCTGCCTTCAGATGTCTTCTAAAGGTTGTATACATCCTTAGCTCCTTGGCTCAGGGGTCCAACATTTCTCATATAAAAATGGGGGTGTCCTATTCAATAATAATACTAACAACCAACAACAACAACAACAATTTATACCCCACCCATCTGACTGGGTTGCCCCAGCCACTCTGGGCAGCTTCCATCAAATGTAAAAACATAAAAATGTCCCCTTCAGATGGCTCGGGGGTGGCATAACTCCATACCCTCCAACATTTCTCTGATGAAAATAGGGACGTCCTAAGGAAAAGCGGGACATTCAGGGATCAAATCAGAAACTGGGGCGGCTTCTGTAAATCCAGGAAAATAGGGACATTTGGAAGGTCTGCTATTTCTCCATGCCCTGACTTCCCAGGAATACACAGGGCCATCATCCACATTTCTCATAGCTGCAGGTATGCTGCTCAGTAAAAGCGACAGTAGGAGCACATCGACATACCTGTGCCCACGATGGGGAATGCTGCATATTCTGAAAACAGAAGCAATGGGAAGAATTCTGAGCGGTAGACACAGGTTCAAGCACCCCACCAGCACCACCCAGCGCCTTTGTTTTGAGCTGCTGTAATGTCCTTGGTGATACTTGTGTTTTGATGCTCTCTTGAACTGCAGGAGACAATAGTATCTTTGCCAACACAGCACACACTCCAGGGGAGAGAGGAGCAGAAAGAAAGAAAGAAAGAAAGAAAGAAAGAAAGAAAGAAAGAAAGAAAGAAAGAAAGAAAGAAAGAGAAGTAATCACACCATCCAGAAGCCACTTACAACACATCACTTGGCATTTTAATTCCGGCAATCTTCCATGAAAGGTAACGCTGTTATTAAGGTTTCCACCACGCAGGCCAATGTCTTTTAAATATAATAAGATCTTCCTCGGAGGAGATTATACGGTGCTGATAACTATCTGAAGACACATTGAGCTTTAGCAGATGGATTAATTTCTGTTTACATTATGATGTGAGCGGCCCGAGAGGGGTGCCTCCTTCTTAGCTTTAATGCCTAAAAAGCTTGCCACGTTTTATTCCCGCAGCGGCAACCGCTGGGGAGGAATAAGCTCCCGAAGGTTTCTGAGGAGGGGGCTCTCTGCAGGGGTGCGGCAGATCATAGAGCGCAGCTCCAAACAAGAACCAAAATGTCTTGTAAGCGCTGCTCAGCAGCTGTCACCTTCTCACAGCAGAGGTGGGTCGCGTCAGGGCTCAGAGCCCACAACAGCGGGACTCTAACCCAGGAAAGTGGAGCGTTGGCGGAGGGCGGAAGGAAATCCAGGAGACATTCAGCCTAGGGCCTGCCATGGACTGCTGGTTCACGCATCCATGCTCTCAACTAACTGCCATGTGGCTTCCGCTTCTGAACGAGCCTTCGCAGATTGAACACGCCAGGCAAGAACTGAGACGCAAGTGTCTGTAACAACATTTGCTCGCCTTTATCTCTTGCTACCAATGCAGAATTACTGCTAGGCCCATCGTTAGAGAGGCAACTGTCACGTGCGCAAGAATGTGACCTAACCACAAGACTGGTGAGGGGAGACATTCCATCAAGCAAGGCCTCTTTCCACCTGCCTTGCCCCGCCCTCTTGTCTCTTCTCAATTTGTATTGTATTGCTGGCATTTTGTGCATCTTAAAAAGCAGAGACATCACCTTGCCAACAAAGATCCGTATAGTTAAAGCCATGGTTTTTCCAGTAGTGATGTATGGAAGTGAGAGCTGGACCATAAAGAAGGCTGATCGCCGAAGAAGTGATGCTTTTGAATTCTGGTGCTGGAGGAGACTCTTGAGAGTCCCATGGACTGCAAGAAGATCAAACCTATCCATTCTGAAGGAAATCAACCCTGAGTGCTCATTGGAAGGACAGATCCTGAAGCTGAGGCTCCAATACTTTGGCCACCTCATGAGAAGAGAAGACTCCCTGGAAAAGACCCTGATGTTGGGAAAGATGGAGGCACAAGGAGAAGGGGACGACAGAGGACGAGATGGTTGGACAGTGTTCTTGAAGCTACCAGCATGAGTTTGACCAAACTGCGGGAGGCAGTGTTAGACAGGAGTGCCTGGTATGCTTTGGTCCATGGGGTCACGAAGAGTTGGACACGACTAAACAACTAAACAACAACAACATGCACTGTGGCTTGCCGTTGTTTTATTGATTGTAGTTTCAAAATTATTTATTGTAATTGTTAAGAGTGGGTTTCTGTTTAATTTTCATATGCTGATATTATTATTCTATACTATTCTAATAATTGTTGAATGTTACTTTATTTGATGTACATTGCTTATTTTAAAGCTGTTTTTTAAAATCATATTTTTGTATTGCATTAAATTGTTATAAGGTGTACATTCTTTGTTTCTTCAGCTTGTAAACCGCCTTGAGTATTGTAAGATAGAAAGGCGGTATACAAATTAAAAGTGATGATGATGATGATGGTAAGGACCAGTTAAAAGGGAACCTAACTGGCTGAAGGTTGAAGTGAAAAACAGCTCCATATAAGGTGCAATGAGAGTTGTGACACATGCAACGAAAATGGGTTGAGTAAACGTTATTTCATCAACTGTGGTGGGATGAGAGATGAAGTGCTGGAGAGCAGTAGGTGGTCGGGTAGAGGCTGAACAGCTGAAATGACATATATTTGCCTATATAGCCTGTGTCCTGATGGAAATGCTCTTGCAGATGCTTTGGACTCTGTCCTATAATGCATTACTGAATAAAGTCTGGAAGATCAAGAATTTGTTTTTTGTTTTTTTATAGTTTTTATTAAGTACAAATTAGAAAACATACATATTTACAACAAAAGAAAATACAAAAGAAAAAGGAAATACATATAACCAAGGAAAAAAATAGAGAGTGTTGTTTTTTAAAAGACTTCCACTGTTTGCCTCACGCGTTTTTAATAATCAGTTCATCAAATCCTCTGTTCTTCATATTTTCCCTTTGGATTTTCTTAATGTCTCACTTTGTGTTTTTTATATTACGCACAAGGATTATTCTAAACACAACCAGATTTTTATAGTCGAGCCCTGGTTTTGTAAATAATCATTTAAGAGCTCCCATTGCTTCATAACCATGGTTTTGGATTTTCTCCTTATTATATCCGTCAGTTTTGCTAGTTCCAGGTACTCGCAAAGTTTCCCCAACCATTCTCTTTTTGTTGGGATGCTGTCTTCATTCCAATAGCTAGAGGATCAAGAATTTGGTTTGAGCTTCCCTACTTAAACCCTCAAGAGGAATTCCTCCCCTCGCTCTGTGTCCCCTTGCCTCTGCCATTCTTATCCAGCTCATCCGGCCCACTTCAAAGCTCTTTCTCTCCACTCTCAGTGTTCCTGGTGAACTTTACCTATGCCCTCACAATTATTGGCAGATGAGAAAGGTACCAGGTTCAGTCCCTTTAAGAACCTCGCTCTTGAATTGCTCTCTCCCTCCCTCTCAAAAAGGTGAGCAAAGAAGCTGAAATTAAACCCAGAGAATATTTAAAGTGACCTGCCCAAGGCCACATGATGGGCCCAGGGGAAATGTGGAGTTTAAGTCTAGGTCCCTTGGACCTATATATCCAGCCACTATGCCACATAGTCCCTCTGGTTTTAAAGGGACTAATAGCCATGGGGTCCGATCAGGATCTACCAAGTGACCCCTTTAATTGGAATTTTCAGCCAAAGAGGCTCGTTATCTCACGTTCGTTCTGGAAATGAATGCAGAAAAGGGGAAACAATGCATCACTTTCAATTAAGGCTGTCAAGTGATTAAAACCGTTTTAGTCCATTAATGAAGCGGCTGGTAATTGATGAATTGATCAATTCATCAACATTTTTTTTTAAAAAAAGAAAATCATGACTACAGAATTTTAATGCACTTCCAGAGGGTCTGTTCAATAGACCCCTGTACACCAAGGAATCCATTGGATCTTCCAAACAGAAACACACCTTTTAACCTCTGTTAAAGCTTTCAAATCATGGCAGGGACAGCTGAAAATGAAGGGCACACAAGGAGGATCAGGTAAACCTTCCATGCCGAAATAAAATCTTCATCTCAAAGGAAGCAGGGCATATCACGACAATTCAGAGCTCAGCTGTCACCTATTTGGAAAACCTGCGTCAATTAATCATGTGAGTTTTACTTGATTAATCAATCAATTGATGGATTAAATCTGCCTAAATTGGGAGGGGGTATTCCAAAAGAAGAGAAGCCCTATTCCACTGACGCACACATCTGTCAAAGTAAGGATCATCTTATTTGTTTGTTTATTATTTAATTTGAAAAATTATAAACTGCGCTTTCATGCAAAATATCATATCAAGCTAAAAACACAGTTTGATAAGCAGAAACATCAGTGAGAGCTGGTTGGCAAAGTATCTCAGGTCTGAAAGTCCTATCTGAATACTAGGGTTTTTAGAAAGTGTCAAGCCTCTAGTGGCAAGGAGTTCCACAGGGCAATCAAGGCTCTGCCCTACGTAAAAGGCCAGCCAGACCTCAGAGCCATGTGGAACTACATGGGAAGGAAGGTCTGTTTTTAAAAAGAAAAAGCTAAGGATGGCGGCAAGTGCCTGTGTTGAAAACAATTTGTTTTTAATCTTCTGCCCAGTTGATTGGGGGCAACGTTTTACTAAGTCAAAATGATTTAAATCTGATTAATTTAACCACTTAATTAGCTAAAAGTTTGCAGCTCTGTTACTGCTAGTTAATTCAGGCTTGTAAATAACCTAGTCACCAGTGGTGAATTAATTCTTAATTCTTTTGTTTTATTATTGGTTTTAAAAACAAGAATAATTTTTTTAAATCTTGAAAAAGATTATTTTAAAAAACTCTTCTTTTAAAGACTTTTTTAGGGCAATTTTTTAGGTCAGTGAGGCTGAGAGACTTCAGAGAAGTGTGACTGGCCCAAGGTCACCCAGCAGCTGCATATGGAGGAGCTCCAAACTAGGAAGTCCCAAACCTGGCAACTTTTCTTCATAGTAGAATCGTTCCATCCCCTTGATTGTTTTCGCTGCCCTTTTCTGAACCTGAAGTACTGTAGACAGGTACTGGCGAGTCTTCCAGCTGTGACTCGCTGGGCTTCGACCCATGTGAATAATGGCTTCATTTATTGCAAATTCTCTATTCATTTTGCTTCAATTAAGTGACCGGACGAAATCAATCACGCCCTCTTCTGTGAACACTAAATATTCCAAAGGGAAATATCCATCATGCCCCAAAGCTGGCAACCTAGAATCATAGAATCATAGAGTTGGAAGAGACCACAAGGGCCATCGAGTCCAACCCCCTGCCAAGCAGGAATCAAGTCCAACCTCTCTCTCTCTCTCTCTTTGGGCATCTGAATAAAAGACAAAGTGCAGAAGGTAAGTTCAAAAGTGGCTGGAGGGGAGAAAGACGAGTGTTTGAGGCTCAAAGGGAGAGTGGCAGATATGATCAAACAATTCTTCCTGGGAGAGGGAAGAGTTATCACCTTCTACAGGAGAGGGGGGGGGGAGAGAGAGAGAATTTTCAGTTTAACACAGATCTAGCCTCCAGCCTAATTATGTATCAGAAATCAATATGCACTTGAAAGGGAAATCCTACGACTTTCATGGCTGAAATATAGGATGGGTTACTTCTGAGGCTGTGTGTATGCCATGGTAATACAGGAGTATGGAAAAGCTGCAAAATGTGTCACTGAGTGCAGACTACAGCTTCCTGAAAATCTTAGAGACCCCAAGTTTCTAGACCTCATGGTTGCAAAGATATGTTTCAAAGGGTGTGGGCCACGCCTGGTGAAATCACAGAAGGCACAGCGGAGGCTAAGATCTGAGATGTGAGACTTCAGTGCTCCGTTCAATTACTTGCCGCTCCGCGTGACTACCCCAAGGAAAATGAATTATGCAAAAGGGTCAACGTTGCAGGATAAACTGTGCAGAATGTGTTTTCACTTTCCACAACTCGTAAAAGTCACAGAAAGCAGCTTTTTGAAAACAACAAAAACAGAGGATGCAAAGTTAGGCGTGAGAGAGAAACTTGATTCAGCTTCCACTTAAAGGCCAACCTACCTAACACACACTTTCAAAAAATAAATAAATATACAAATCAAGCATGCAGCCATCCTTCAAAAGTCACACTTCTCTGAATTTTGCAGAGCAGTTCTCCACCCAAGTAATGCGTACAAAAATGCACATACAAGTGTGCCTATAAATGCATATAAGTGAAAATAGCATGCAAAGAGTATGTTATATAGCTATTTTTACTGAAAAAATTATTGATTTTTTTTTTGTAAATCACTTTGAGGTTTGTTTTTGTATAATCAAGCAGTATATAAATTTCATGATATTATATTTGGGAAAACTGCTTTGCAAAAATGTGTAAATTAAGCCGAAATTGCATGGGGGGCGGGATGTGCATATTGGGTGAAATTCATACAAAAGTACTGGCAGGTTTTCCTTTTTGCTGTTTCATTCTCTTTGCAAACTGCATTGAGGTTTTTTTTTGTGGAGGGTTTTTACAATCAAGTGGTGCATACATTTTTAGGCAATGAATAAAGTAAACAAATGACCAGTTCTGATTGGCTGTAGGGGGTTATGATATTATCCTATTCACAACATTGGTTGGCACACCCACACATTCAATAAGAAAATGAAGAAGGGGAGGGGGAATGGGGCAGGAGCAGCAGTACCTATTTAAAGTAAAAAGCTGAACATTTTCACCCAGTAAGAATTGCTATTTTGAACGTCAGAATCGAAAGTGAATATTTAGTCCAGCAGCCCCACTTTTAAATAAACATGCATCACGCCGGTCTGCTTGTTTTGCAAAAGTGCTTTACAATCTTCCTTTTGCTTTCCCCATAGCAAAAGCTGTTGTTGGCATAGCAATATGAATCCATCTATAAGTTTAGCTCATCCGTGAATGAAAGAGAAACAAAGGCGTCAATGGGATTCAGGGACAGGGCAGAGACTTCTATTAATTCTGTTTTGCTTCCTTGAACTGCCCAGAAGCCACACAGCCTGGCAACGTGCCCCAGTCTTTCTTTCGGACGCGAACAACCACACGCTCCTCTTCTTGAGCTGCCGGCCAGACACTCCCCCCTCCCTCCCCTTCCTTGGGAAAAGTGGAGGAAAGAGCCACCGCTTATACCACTTCCTAAATTATTAAATGCCACAAACTTGGGCCAGACATGAATATTTCATCGGCAGTTTAGATGCCTGATCAGAGATGCCGGCTGCAGAGGCAGCCAGGAAATGAAAAATCTCCTGCAGTGATGAGTCCATGTCTTGCAGGGATTCTTTCCACATCCTGGGTGCCCTCACCCACCCACCACCCTGAATAAAAACTGGGGTTTCGCTGACATCTCTGATGTAACCGCCACCTTGCTTTGTTACTGAGCTACACACACCAATCACCACTATTTCCGCAGCACTTTTGATATGACAACCCTCTAAGGCAGCGGTTCTCAACCTGTGGGTCCCCAGATGTTGGTGGACTACAACTCCCATCATCCCTGAGCTCTGGCCTTGCTAGCTAGGGGTGATGGGAGTTGTAGTTCAACAACATCTGGGAACCCAACAGGTTGAGCAAGGCTGCTCTAAGGTATGGCAGCGAGTGCTTTGCCCCACAGTTGGACTGGACGGTTAAACTAGAGTTTGTAGCACCCAGCCACTGCACTAAGTATGGTGACCGACCTGGTTCTTCCAGAGAGTAGGGTTCAAGTGCCAAGAAAGGAGATTCTGACTAAACACCAGGAAGAACTTTCTGATGGTAAGAGGAACGGACTCCCTCGGAAGGTGGTGGTCTCGCCTTCCTCTGCGGTTTTTAAAGAGATGTTGGACAGCCATCAGTCAAAGATGCTTTAGCTGTGATTCCTGCAAAGTTCTGGGATTTTAAGACTCCCATCAGCACCAGTCAGAATAACCAGTCATCAGGGAAGGTCCGACTTGTAGTCATAGAATCATAGAGTTGGAAGAGAGTCATCTAGCCCAACTCTCTGCAATGCAGGCATATTTTGCCCAACGTGGGGCTTGAACCTGTGACCCTGAGATAAAGAGTCCCATGCTCTCTACCAACTGAGATAGTCCAGCAGCATCCAACAGCCCACAGGTGCCCCATACTAAAATAGCTCCCTCTCCGGCCCTTTTGGAAGTCTAGGTAAAGGTAAAGGGACCCCTGACCATTAGGTCCAGTCGTGGCCGACTCTGGGGTTGCGGCGCTCGTCTCGCTTTATTGGCCGAGGGAGCCTGCATACAGCTTCTGGGTCATGTGGCCAGCATGACTAAGCCACTTCTGGTGAACCAGAGCAGTGCAAGGAAAACACTGTTTATCTTCCCGCTGGAGTGGTACCTATTTATCTACTTGCACTTTGATGTGCTTTCAAACTGCTAGGTTGGCAGGAGCTGGGACTGAACAACAGGAGCTCACCCCGTCGTGGGGATTCGAACCACCGACCTTCTGATTGGCAAGCCCTAGGCTCTGCGGTTTAGGCCGCAGCGCCACCTGTGCTAATAGCAATTAATAAAATTTGCAAGCATGGAACGCCATGCAAGATCTTGCCTAATCCAGTTCCCTCATGTATCCAGTGTGCATATGGGTCACTGGTGAACAGTGTTACAGGTGCAGGGAGGCCCCATACAATCAAGGGGGGAGTGCTAACTGGCAATGCTTCACTCATATTAAATTGGAGGGGGGTATTTAAAATCAGGGCATTGGGGTCATCACCCAAACTGCTGCAATAGTCCTGCATATTTGATTGAGCAAACGCCATTCATTTTTCAAACAGCCTCTACTGCAAGCATCAATCTAGTCTAAATGTTGCTATCTTGATTGCTTGAGCTGCGTCCGAGTCCAAATTATGCATCATTCTTAAAAATAAGCTCCAACTGCAGAAGAAGAAGAAAATAACAACCCCCTCTCTCTCAACTCTAGCAAAAAGCTTATCCAACAAGAGGGGAGAAACCGATTCCTTGGATTCCCTCTGGTGTCAGGGCAAGGTCATCCCCTCCTGCAGGAGTCAGCAAATTCCTCACCATCTCCATTCCCACAGCGAGAGATTAACAATCTGCTTCTAGTCTTTTATGGGGTTCCCGCGCTTTCATTTCCACCCACCGGAGCCAGTTATGCGGTTCCTCGTCGATTGTTATTGGCGTTTTTCAATTATTTTTTGCGACACTCTCTGAAATACATTTGTATATGAAAGGCGTTCAATATGGCTCCGTTCCACTTCACCCGACATTGCCATCCTCGCATTACTGGCAGGGTGTTCCTTTGGAATGGAGCACCCAGGGAAAAAATGGGGAAGGCAGACACTCTCCTCTCCTCCCAACCTTCTGTTGTACTGCTGCATTACAGGACAATATGGCAAGGCGATGCAGAAGAAGGATTGGAGCCCCACACCAACAGTACAATCCTGTTTACTCAGAAGTTAAGTCCCAGGGGTGTTTGCATGGGATTTGCAGCACAAATAGATGTCGGCTTTTGCCAAATCATCACCATCGTTTTATTACAGTGGTACCTCGGGTTAAGTACTTAATTCGTTCCGGAGGTCCGTTCTTAACCTGAAGCACCACTTTGGCTAATGGGGCCTCCTGCTGCTGCCACTCCGCCAGAGCACGATTTCTGTTCTCATCCTGAAGCAAAGGTAATATTTCTGGGTTAGCGGAGTCTGTAACCTGAAGCGTATGTAACCTGAAGGGTATGTAACCCAAGGTACCACTGTATTTGTACCCCACCCATCTGAGTGGGTTGCCCCATCCACTCTAGGCAGCTTCCAACAAATATAGCAATATAACTCAGGTGGTTAGGAAGGCCCAACAGAGACTCCATTTTCTCAGGGTCTTGCGAAAGAACAATGTTAAACAACAATTGATGACCTCCTTCTACCGGCCCACAATAGAAAGTGTCCTCTCATATTGTATCACAGTATGACAGCCACGGACAGAACATCTTTACAGAGGGTGGTGAACACAGCACATGATATCAGGGGCTGTCTCCTGAGTCCACTAGATGACATCGCAAGGGATCGTTGCCTTAGGAGAGTGAGAAAAATTCTCAGGGACGATTGACACCCCGGCCAGCACCTCTTTAATCTTCTACCCTCGGGCAGGAGATATAGAAGTATAATCGGTCGTACCAACAGGCCAAAAAACAGTTTCTATCCGTAGGCTGTTAGACTGCTGAATGGAAAATAATATTGTGCAACTGATTATTGAGGTTGGTGTGTTGTACGACAAGCACACAGAGTGCAATGAGATTGAGTGTTTGTGGGGAGGGGGTGGGAGGCTCAGTTAATTTCATTGTACACAGGTTGTACATTGACAATAAAAGTGGCATTAATATTATTATTATTAAAGCATAACAAAACAACAAACATCAAAAACTTCCTTATACAGGGCTTCCTTCTGAGATCTTCTAAAAGTTGTATAGTTATTTATCTCATTGACATCTGATGGGAGGGTGCTCCACAGGGTAGGCACCACCACCGAGAAGGACCTGAAGTTGTCGTGCTCTGTGAAAACTCTCCAGCTTGAATAACTTATGCAAATGCTGCATACATTTGCATACATTTCTCCTTTTCCTTGGGTTGGCAGGATTTGGGACAGAGAAAAGTAGGACGGCTTCACTGAGTGCATTTTTTAATTTAGTAGACCTAATCCCCTAAATTAACTAAGAAATCCTCCCCCAAAAGCTCTACAACTTTGACCTGAAACACACACACCCCTGCAAAAAAGGGGTAGATCACTGTCAAATTTTAATCGTGTGAGCAGATTGCAGTCTCTAGGAAATTGGACGTCCCTGCTATATAGCAATCAAGACAGAGAAGCATCAAAAAGAGCACAGAAGAAGAAGAAAGAGTGGGACGCGAGATGTTGTAGAGAGGCTTTGTTTGAAAAGATGTCCACCTACACAGGCTTGGATCAAAGAGCTTTCTAATTAGAAGGGCATGAGAGCATCTAGTAATAAGATCTATCAGCGTGTTCACTGCCTACACAAGGGAGGGTTATCGCTGGAGTACGCAAAGTAGCAAAGGGATACAGCAGAGCTGAAAACATGAATCAATTAATTGATGTTATTCAAATCATTGACGTGTCAATAAGCTTTGGAAATGATTTCCATTGCATTTCCAACCATTCAAACGAGACTTTGGAATGCTGGAGATCGTCAAGTTGCAGCAAACAAAAGACGCAAGCCCTCGGCTGAATGCATCAGGTTGTTCCCACCACGGATAATGTCAGTGTACAGAAAACAAATCTGCAATATACCCCCCGAACCTGCTCTGCAACACTTCTATCTTTTAACTGGCAGATTCCTTCATTAACCTTTATCAGTCTCTGCTTAGCGTGGTCCCCTCAGCCTCTTCACTCCCCAAGAAAATGAAGGTTTGTTTCCCCCCCCATTTAAACACAGTGCGACTGAAACACTAGCGTTCCCACTGATGCAGGCGGAAAGCAAAACGATGCATGGCTTTTAAGCAAACTGAGATCTTGTCAGCACCTGGTGTAGCATTGCGGGGTGGTGTGGATCCACACTGCCGGCAGGGGGATGCCAATTGTTGAATGCCCCTCAATGCAAACAAAAAATCATGCCTGAAAGTAAACACACTGGAGAGAATGCTCCTAACCCAGCTCACTTCGAGCTGTCTTTGTTTTTTTTTTTAATTTGCACGGTCTTTCTGTTGAACCTCTCTCCCCGCCCGAAGGCTGCCGTATCCACTCAGATCTCTACCATCTCATTCCCAACTCATTTTGATGCATGCTTAGACAACGATGTGTGAAACCTTCTCTCAAACAATTCAAACAAAACTTTGCTCAGATGCTTTGCTACAGTCCGAACCTCCACGTTCACCTTGAATTTCACTTTGGGCAAACCAACTTTGCAACAGGAGAACATGAAACACACACCGCCTCCTGGGGAATTTCACTAGTCTTGGGCTACTTACACACTATACCTTTAAAGTAGGGATGCGGGTGGCGCTGTGGTTTAAACCACTGAGCCTCTTGGGCTTGCCGATCAGAAGGTTGGCGGTTCGAATCCACAGAATGGGGTGAGCTCCTGTTGCTCTGTCCCAGCTCCTGCCTACCTAGCAGCTCAAAAGCACACCAATGCAAGTAAATAAATAGGAACAGCTGTGGTGGGAAGGTAAATGGCGTTTCCGTGCGTTCTGGTTTCTGTCACGGTATCCCATTGCACCAGAAGCGGTTTAGTCATGCTGGCCACATGACACAGAAAGCTGTCTGTGGACAAATGCCAGCTCCCTTGGTCTGAAAAGCGAGACGAGCGCCACAACCCCATAGTCACCTTTGACTCTACTTAACCGTCCAGGGGTCGTTTGCCTTTATCTTATACCTTTAAAATACATGCAAAGTGCATTCTCTCCCTCAAGGAATTCTGGGCACTGTAGTTTACCATTCACAGAGTTACAATTCCCAGCACCACTTAACACACGACAGTGCCCAGAATTATTTCAGGGAGAGAATGAGCTTCGAATTCGCTTTCAATGCATAGTGTGTGCTCAGCCTTACCGCATAGCATTATACTGTCATAACCACTATCTGGCATTCCTTGCAGCAAATGTGCGAAGTGTGGAAGTAATAAATGTGTGGATGTACATATTGTGCACACCTGTGTGCGTGCACCTGAGGCTCCTGGCCCAATCAGGTTCCCCATGTGCGTGCACCTGCAGATGCCACTTTCCTGTTTTGTGTGTTTGTTGTGGGAAACAGCAGCATCACAGCTGTGCCTTCCGCAGCAACCAATTAGTAAGATCTGCCCACAGTGGAGCTCTTGGCTTTCTCCGGGACGCTGCAGAAACTGCAAACTCCAAATCAGCCTCAAATCTTCACTTTAGGTGACGTTCAGTGGCTACTGTCATAAGCACCTAAGAAGAGCTTGCTAGACCCAACTAGGTCAACAACCTGCTCTCCCAGCAGCCAGCCAGATGCCTGCAGGAAACCCTCAAGCAGGGCCTGAGCACAAGCGCCCTTTCCCCTCCTGTGGTGCATGCTCCAGTTATCTCTCGCTTGGACTACCGCAACGCGCTCTACGTGGGGCTACCTTTGAAGGTGACCCGGAAACTACAACTAATCCAGAATGTGGCAGCTAGACTGGTGACTGGGGGCAGCCACCAAGACCACATAACACAGGTCTAGAAAGAGCTACATTGGCTCCCAGGACATTTCCGAGCACAATTCAAAGTGCTGGTGTTGACCTTTAAAGCCCTAAATGGCCTCGGTCCAGTATACCTGAAGGAGCGTCTCCACTCCCATTGTTCAGCCCGGACACTGAGGTCCAGCTCCGAGGACCTTCTGGTGGTTCCCTCACTATGAGAAGCAAAGCTACAGGGAACCAGGCAGAGGGCCTTCTCGGTAGTGGCGCCTGCCCTGTGGAACGCCCTCCCACCAGATGTCAAAGAGATAAACAACTACTTGACATTTAGAAGACATCTGAAGGCATCTCTGTTCAGGGAAGTTTTTAATGTGTGACATTTTAATGTATTTTTAATGTTTGTTGGATGCTGCCCAGAGTGCCTGGGGAGACCCAGCCAGTTGGGCGGGGTACAAATAAAATATTATTATTATTATTATTATTATTATTATTATTATTATTATTATTTCCAGCAACTAAGATTTCAGAAGCATTACTGCCTCCTGCCATGAAGACAGAGCATGGCCGTTGTGGCTAGTGGTCATTGATCGCCTTCTGCTCCATGCCTGTCAGAAGGCATGACGAACAAACCTAGAGAAGCCCTTTGTTTTTTCCCTGACACAAGGGAGACGCCATGGTAACAAGAGCTGCAAAAGCCAGGCTGAATGAAAGCTCCCACACTGGAGCCCCAGATGTCTACCTACCGACAATCTGAAGGTGGAGATGGATGCCCCTTCTAGGTGAAGTTCTCACCTCGTTTCCAAGCGAGGCCGAGAAGAGGAGAATGGGTGCTTTAATGCTTTCATGTATGGTGTTCATGCCCCATTCTTCTTCTGAAGAGATCAGAGCAGCTCACATATGACTCCCAGATGGTCTCGCATCCAGGAAGCGTACAGGGCCAAGCCGGCTTAGGTTCAGCAACAGAACTGTGTGCCAAACGACGCATTACATGCAAACGGCATAATGGAAACTCAGTGAGTAGCTGATTCAAGAGCGGGTGGCTGGGTGTGGAGAAAACAGAGGGGAGAGGGGTGTTTAGCCCTGTCTCTGTGAGCTGGTTCTCTGCTCCAAATCACCCCAAAGGCCTCTGCCCCCCCCAGTCCCGCGTGGGGTTCCAAATGCTTGCCTGCCTTCCCCCTCCAGGCAAAAGAGTTGCCACGGTATTTCACCTAATGCGGTTCAAGGGGGAAACTGGCAGAAGCTCAGAGGAATTTTGAGGGAAGCTGAAAGGGTTTCTAAAAGAGCTGCAAACTTCCTCGAAGATGCTTCATGATGCACCCTTAAAGGTAAAGGTAAAGGGACCCCTGACCATTAGGTCCAGTCATGACCGACTCTGGGGTTGCGGCAAGGGAGCCGGCGTTCAGCTTCTGGGTCATATGGCCAGCATGACTAAGCCGCTTCTGGCAAACCAGAACAGCGCACGGAAATGCCGTTTACCTTCCCGCTGGAGTGGTACCTATTTATCTACTTGCACTTTGGTGTGCTTTCGAACTGCTAGGTTGGCAGGAGCAGGGACCGAGCAACAGGAGTTCACCCCATCGCAGGGATTCAAACCACCAACCTTCTGATCAGCAAGTCCTAGGCTCTGTGGTTTACCCCACAGCGCCACCCGTGTCCCTATGATGCACCCTTAAGGTAAAGGTAAAGGTACCCCTGCCCGTACGGGCCAGTCTTGACAGACTCTGGGGTTGTGCACCCATCTCACTCAAGAGGCCAGGGGCCAGCGCTGTCCGAAGACACTTCCGGATCACGTGGCCAGCGCCGCACACGGAAACGCCGTTTACCTTCCCGCTGGTAAGCGGTCCCTATTTATCTACTTGCACCCGGAGGTGCTTTCGAACTGCTAGGTTGGCAGGCGCTGGGACCGAGCAGCGGGAGCGCACCCCGCCGCAGGGATTCGAACCGCCGACCTTTCAATCGGCAAGTCCTAGGCGCTGAGGCTTTAACCCACAGCGCCACCTGCGTCCCACATGATGCACCCTTACCAACTGCTAATTGAATATTTATTGTTACACTTTGGCTTCTAACTGGAAATTCCTACGGATGGGATATAGCTCAGTGGTAGTAATTCAGAGCTCCAAAATCTGTAGCAAAATCAACATTTTGGAATTATAGGGAGGTGCTGTGACTCAGTGAAAGGGCATCTGCTTTGCACACATGTATATTTGCCCTTTCCTGGGTCCCTGCACCCCACTTTTAACAAAATGTGTTTGCAATACATTTCTGGCTGTGCATTTTTGGTGGTTTCTTTTAACTGTGTTTGTGTGTTTACAACTTCTTCTTTCCCCACCTCTTGATAGCTAATTAGGTAGATTTCTCATGCAGTAATTTAAAATCTGCTAATTACCCCCTCGTCTAAATATGAAAGAGGAGAAATTCTCTCATTTATTAGCCAGGCACTAGTGCGGAAGAAATCTTAAAAGGTCAAGAAGCTGCCAGTTGTGATGCAAACCCCAGGAATTAACTCTGCGACAGGATCTTAAATCAATTTTCTCTCTCGATCCAAACTAACTGCTGCATAGGAGCTCTCGCACCAACTTCGAGCAGACTTCAGAAATGCCTGCGGCCAGTTTCCAAAGAATATTCTCAGGCAGGGAAATACAAAACACACTCAAACTTCTTTGTATCTGAAAATTCTCTGTTGCTATCAGAACTTGACAGATCTGAAGCACTGCATTCCAAAAAGGCAAAGATTAGCCCCTGGGTGACATTGCAGACCAATGTCAGGCGTAACACAAGGATAAGAAGCCGAGTCCTTTACACACACACACACACACACACACACACGATACATGTGTTGTGCGATATACTGTATTTTTCACTCTATAGGACGCACTTTTTCCCCTCCAAAAATTAAGGGGAAATGTGTGTGCATCCTATGGAGCGAATGCAGGCTCCTTGGCTTCAGCGATAGCAACGCGAAGCCTCCAAAGCGCAGAGGGAGAGCTCCCCCCATGCTCTGGAGGCTTCACGTTGCTTTCGCTGAAGCCACCTGAAGCCCCCATAGCACAATGGGAACTCCCGCTGTGCTCCGGGGGCTTCAGCCAGCTATCCGCAAGCCTTCAGAGCACAGCAAGAGTTCCCACTGTGCTCCAAAGGCTTGTGGATAGCTGCCTGAAGCCTGGAGAGCGAGACGGGTCGGTGCACACCAATCCTTCTTGCTCTCCAGGCTTCGCTTCGCTGGAGAGGCGCTGCACAGTTTTCCCTATCTGCGGAGCGCCCCTTCAGCGAAGCGGGAGGAGAAATGGAAGGGGCTCCGTTTCTTCTGCCGCTTCGTTGAAGGGGTGCTGAGCAGAGAGGGGGATAATTTTTTTTTTTCTGTTCTCCCCCTCCTATGGTCCGGTGCGTCCTATAGAGCGAAAAATACGGTAACACATTCAAGGATGATCCTTGAATTCTTCTCCTCTACTTCTCTGACCCAGTGCCTGGCACGGTACCAGCAAAAGTGTGGGACGACCCCTAAATCACACAAGAAGAGGAAAATAGGTGCAAACTGATGTTTCGGCTAAGGGATTTCCTCTCTGAGCAGGACTCAGAGTTAAAACTGAGTTCAGGGAAGAGTCTTGGCACACATTAAGCTCCGGGAATCTTTAATGAGCACTGAGGGAGTCCAGGTCTCCAGCAATATTATTCCTTTCGTTGCCGGAAGAGTGTCTCCTCCCTGTGCCACGCTTAGGTTGTTAACAGGCACAAAGGAAAACCTGCTGACGCTGTTGCTTTCCTCCGAAGTTCCTCAGGCGTTCCTTGGGAAACCCCTGCCCAAGCTGGCTGCCACTGCTTAGCTGGTGAAATGCAATGCAAAGTGATTGCAGCACACGGCATCACAGCAGCTGTGTGGGGGGTCTTCTGACCCCTACCCAAGATATGAAGAAGGAGCAAAGCCATGCAGCAGCTGCTTCCTAGAACCGGGGTTGGGGTGTGTGCCGTGGACTAAATTCCACCTACCACCTACCATAAGTGATGTTGGCCTGCGTCTGCGGGCATGCTGAAAAAAATAAATAAATCCTGAAGGAGCATCTCCACCCCAATCATTCTGACAAGATGCTGAGGTCCAGCACCAAGGGCCTTCTGGTGGTTCCCTCACTGTGAGGAGCAAAGCTATAGGGAACCAGGCAGAGGGCCTTCTCGGTAGTGGTATCTGAAGACAGCCCTGTTAAGGGAAGTTTTTAATATGTGACATTTTAATGTATTTTTAATCTTTGTTGGAAGCCATCCAGAGTGGCTGGGGAAACCCAGCCAGATGGGCGGGGTAGAAATAAATTATTATTATTATTATTATTCCTTTTGCCTCACTCTGGTTAAGTGTCCTTCAGAGCAAGGCACTCTGTGCAAGGTGGCTTGCGCCAACACATATAGAAATTCTTTTTAAAAGTTTAAAGTAATTAACACTGTGAGCAGGGAATACGAGCAACTGGGGACTATGGTGGCATCGGAGAGGAGGAAGAGGAATGGTTCAGGAGACACAGACATAGAACCATCCAACTGTAGAGTTTAAAGGGACCTTGAGGGTCATCTAGTCTAACCCCCTTCAATACAGGAATCACGTGATCTGAGTGGCTGTGCGGTGGCGGAAGCATGGGCTGCCAAGCAACAGAATGTGGGGCCTGGAGGTGCAAAGCCCCACAACATCCACCACCTGAGGCAATTGCCTCGTTTTATTTCATGATAAAACCAGCCCTGGTCATGACCCCACATGACTGTATATAGCCTGAGCTATCTTAAATATCCACAGCAGTGAGAAGAGAAGGAATGACCACTGGGAGGAGCCAAGAAAGAAGAAAGGCCATGGCGCACCTGTGCCAGCACAACTGGACGCCATCCTCTGCCCCAGATGCAACAAAACATGTCTCCCCCGTATTGGTCTCTACAGCCATGGCAGGCGCTGCAACCTTTCAATGGTTTGACTTCACCCCCAAAGGTACGTTCCATCATTGTCTCCTGAGATATACAGATACCAGCAACAATTTTAAACTAAGCTAGGAGCAACACAGGAATGGGAAGCCCTTTGTTGCTTAGGGCCCTCGTATTTACGGGACCGCCTCTCCTGGTATGCCCCACAGAGGACCTTAAGGTCCATGAATAACCATAGTTTAGAGGTCCCGGGCCCTAAGAAAGTCAGGTTATCCTCCACCAGGGCCAGGGCCTTCTCAGTGATGGCTCCAACCTGGTGGAATGCTCTGTCCCATGAGACCAGGGCCCTGCAGGATTTAACTTCCTTCCGCAGGGCCTGTAAGACAGAGCTATTTTGCCTGGCTTTCAATCTGAATTTAGCCTGATCTTTTATTCCCCTTCCTTCCCTCCCCCTCCCCTATTTTATAAAGATTACCCACTCGGGAACACAAATCCAAAAATCTGAGATAGGAAATGGATCCATCCCAAGCCCCGAGGTAGGTTTTGGGGCCCTTTGGATAACTGGAGGAAAGAGAAGAGGTGGTGCCAGGAGTTTCATTTGTACCCCTGAAAAGCTCTTGGCCCCTTTCTGAGTGAACAGGAGAGCAACTGCCTGTCTCTAGATGGGACCATCAGCAAATGTCTGGTTCCCTCTGACATCTCAGGCTTCATAGGCACCGTTTCGCCCCTCTGGCTGCCCAGGAACAAAACTGCTCTGAGGCCGCTGAGGAGCAGGGCAGCCTAGGAAGAGGAGCGCTGAGATGATGCTGACTCCTTCAGAGCTTCACCTGTTGCCAAGGCAACGCAGTTCAGAAGTGTGGGAGGGCACTGGGCCTGAGCGAAAACGTTAAATTAAAAGCACATTAAGGGCTGTTAAACTGAAGCAACTGCTCATGTGGAGAGGGCCCCAAAATGCCTCCTTAGTTCCTTAACAGGGCAGGATACTAATAAAGAAATAAATTGCCAGGAAAGGTGAAGGGCGAGAGTTGTGGGTGATTTGGAGCAACAGGCCAGAGCAAAAGTAAAATTCTACCGCAGTTCAGAATCTGAAGAATTCTTGAAATTGATGTATTATTTTTAGAAGAAGAAGAAGTTGTCATATTGCTGGATTTGAGTGTATTTATTTTGACTAAATATTCAGTGGTAATAAATAGCACATTTTAGGTTCATATACAACACAGTAGACATCTTTGTGAACATTGAGCACAGATTTGTTTTTTTAAATATACTTTCTAAACCAGATCAGAATTGCTGGCAGATCCCAAGATTTGTACAGCAAAATCCACATTTTATAATTACTATTCCAAATGTATTGTATTGGCAAATTGAATAGGCATAAATATCCCACCCACATAGACACACAAATTTGGCTCATTTTCTACAGACGAGTGCTGTGCTGAATCCTTGCCCTCAGATTTCTAGATAATTTCCCGACCCCCGTGTGAAAGCCTATGGCTTTCACCCTCCTCTTTCTACTATGCATGGCAAATTCTCTTATACAGTGGTACCTCAGGTTAAGTACTTACTTTGTTCCAGAGGTCCGTTCTTAACCTGAAACTGTTCTTAACCTGAAGCACCACTTCAGCTAATGGGGCCTCCTGCTGCCACCGTGCTACTGGAGCACGATTTCTGTTCTCATCCTGAAGCAATGTTCTTAACCTGAAGCACTATTTCTGGGTTAGCAGAGTCTGTAACCTGAAGCGTATGTAACCCGAGGTACCACTGTACTTTCATTTTTGAGATAAGATGGTCAAGTCTTGTGTGGGAGCAAGTGTCCTCTCCCTTTGTACAATCTCTTGGTGGTCAAAAGTCTTCCCCTTTCCCTCAACCCCCACGACATCTTTCCCTCTGATTTCCCAAGGCTTATGAAGAAAGGTTCAGGGGATAGATATATTTAGAAGAGGAGACTGAGGTGATATGATAGCCATCTTAGAATATCTGAATGGCTGTCACATGGAAGATGGAGCACAGGGTCATCATACCCATAGAGGCTAGGGGCGTGGGGCACCAGGGCGCCAAATGTGATGGCCTGGGACTTGGGCTTGGACTTGGAGCTAGAGGAGTCTCAGTCCGCACCAGATCCTTTGCTTCAGGCGGCAGCTGAACCAAGTCTGGGGCCTGATTCTGAAGAGCCCCAGTCTGCACAGGTTCCCCTGCAACAAGCACCAGCTGGGCCAAGTCAGGGGCCTGAGCCTGCCCTGGCTCCAGATGCAGGGATGACCTTGTTGCCTCCAGCTAGGCCATCACTTACAGCTGCTCCACTACCAGTTGGGTCAGGGGAGGCTGAGGCAGCCCCTGGGTCTAGTAACCCACCGATATCTCCCGAGCTGCAGAGACTCAGGTCTGAGAGGAGAGACCCGAGTACTCACAGGAGGAGTGCTCGCCTTCGGGCGAAACAGCGAGGTGAGTCGCCGGGGGATCAGGACCGGCTGTTACCCCATCAGAGATAAAAGCCTACAAGACCCCGGCCCAGGTTGTGGGAGCAATGTTGCTGTTTGCCAGAACCTGCCTGTGATCCTGTGCCTGACCTTGCCGGGTTTTCTGCCTTGGCCCTGGCGGACTGACTTCTTGCAGAACCCTTGGATTCTGGACCGGACCTGGACCACATTGCTTGGGTTATCCCCCGGGCCCAGCACACCAAAGCAGCACCACGCCCGGAGCCTCCATCTGCCATGGCCACCATGGCATGAAGCAGCCAGCTGAGCTGGGAGGTGCCGCGTCCAGCCTCTGCCTCTTCCCCGCCGGCAGCGCCATCCTCCCTAAAAAACTCTGGGAAGGGGGGGCAGAGGGAGCTTTGCACCATGGCGCCAGATATGCTTAAGACAGCCCTGATGGAGCAAGCTTGTTTTCTGCCGTTCCGGAGGGCAGGACTCGAAGCGATGGATTCGAATGACAAGAAAGAAGATTCCAACTAAACGTCAGGAGGAACGTTCTGACAGTAAGAGCTGTTCAACATCTGGGAAGGTTGGCGACTCCTTTGTTGAAGAGAGCTTGTATGGCCATATGTCATGGGTTCTTTCATTGTGATTCCTGCATTGCAGGTGTTTAGACAACATGACCTTTAGGGTCTCCTCTATAGATCAGGCATGGCCAAACCTGGCCCTCCAGCTGTTTTGGGACTACAACTCCCATCATCCCTAGCTAACAGAGAGAGCCAGTGTGGTGTAGTGGTTAAGAGCGGTAGTCTCGTAATCTGGGGAACTGGGTTTGCGTCTCCGTTGCTCCACATGCAGCTGCTGGGTGACCTTGGGCCAGGCACACTTCTCTGAAGTCTCTCAGCCCCACTCACCTCACAGAGTGTTTGTTGTGGGGGAGGAGGGGCAAGGAGAATGTTAGCTGCTTTGAGACTCCTTAAAGGGAGTGAAAGGCGAGATATCAAATCCAAACTCTTCTCTTCTTCTTCTTCTTCTAACAGGACCAATGATCAGGGATGATGGGAATTGTAGTCCCCAAACAGCTAGAGAGCCAAGTTTGGCCATGCCTGCTATAGATAATATAACCATGCATTATGGATCTCTAATGTTGTTGCCACTTTTGCTGCATTGTAAAATATTTTGATTACTCAATAAAGTCTTTTGAAGCAATGCATATCCTTTTAAACTGGGGTGTGTGTGTGTTATTGTTTGTTACTGCAGTATATATTTTTGTGTTTTTATATTGTAAGCTGTTTTGTGATCCTTGGATGGAGGGTGCCGGAGAAATTTAATAAATAATAATAATTTAAAACTGGGGGGAAAGTACGAAATATTTCAGAAAGCTCAGCCCTGGAGGCCAGATTCTACGGACCCAAAGCACGCACCACTGCTTCCAAGGCTTCCGTAGGCAGCCCTGAATCCTTTTGCCTACTTGTTGGTCTTAAGAGAGTCAGCGGCAAAAAAAGGTCACAGGTCGCAGTTTGCACATTTGCGAGTGAAAGTGAAGAAGGGATCGAAGAGGAGCAAAACGACACACGGAGGGAGTTCGATTCAGAGCAGCTTGTTTCGGTTGTATTCTTTCCCATTAAAAGCTGTGCCCAGCATGTAATTCAAACCTCCTTCATTAGTGTCTGTGACCAATTCATCACATTTCCAGAAGTAGCAGTCAGCGCTAATAGAATGGGCAGCACAGGCCAAAAAGAAGAGGGGAGGTGGTTTTTTCTGGCTAGACACCCAGTTCAGTGCCAGATCCTTTGATGCACTGGCTGGACAAACTAAAACGAAGGGAGTCACATTCCTCTATTTCCCTTTTAAATTGTGTTCTACATCGCAGGCTGGCAAAACAATACAAAAAAGGAGAAAATGAATGAATGAAAATATAGAGTCCATTAAGCTACTTAGAACCTTGAAGGCTGCCAATTTTCTGCCAGTCGCGATGTATTTTTTTTCTAGTCCGGGAAAGAAAAAGGAGAGCGAAGGAAGGGCGGGGGCGTTGGGAGAGGGCACAATGCTAACAGCAGAAGAAAAACAACCATGCAAAATGCTCTGCAAGAACCACAGTTGCTGTGAGTATATTCCCCAGCAACAAGTCCTTGACGTGCGTTTTGCCCAGGGTGGCGGGGAGAGAGAGGGAGGGAGGGAGAGAGTTTTGTGCAAAACGTATCACAATAGTGAAGGAAAACAAACAGGGAAGGTTTGAGGGAGAAAGGTGATTGCAGAGAGATGGGAAGAGGGGAGAGGTCACCATCTGACACAAAGCAAACTGATTGACGCAAGCGATGCTTTTTCACGAGGAAGGGAAAGCAGAGAAATCTATTACCGGTTATTTGTTTTATTTTGTTAACTGGTCTCTTTCAGTTGTGATATACACATAGCTGTCAATTTTCAGATTTGAAAATAAGGGATCAGCAGCCTCCCCTGTCTAACAATCCGGGATAGCAGTGGGAAGCAGCGGGAAAGGGCGCTGGAATAAGGGAATTTCCCGCAAAAAAGGGAAGGTTGACAGCTATGGATACACATTGTTGTTGTTTAGTTGTTTAATCGTGTCCAACTCTTCGTGACCCCATGGACCAGAGCACGCCAGGCACTCCTGTCTTCCACTGCCTCCCGCAGTTTGGTCAGACTCATGTTTGTGGCTTCGAGAACACTGTCCAACCATCTCATCCACTGTCGTCCCCTTCTCCTTGTGCCCTCCGTCTTTCCCAACATCAGGGTCTTTTCTAGGGAGTCTTCTCTTCTCATGAGGTGGCCAAAGTCTTGGAGCCTCAGCTTCAGGATCTGTCCTTCCAGTGAGCACTCAGGGCTGATTTCCTTCAGAATGGAGAGGTTTGATCTTCTTGCAGTCCATGGAACTCTCAAGAGTCTCCTCCAGCACCAGAATTCAAAAGCATCAATTCTTCGGCGATCAGCCTTCTTTATGGTCCAGCTCTCACTTCCATACATATAGTTATCTTTTTCTTAAATCTGCTTTTGTTTTCTTAGGCTATCAATGGCTACTAACCATGGTGGCTCTTGTTCTACCTGGAAGTCCACCACCAGGGTCATGAGCAGAGATTCTCCTGCCGATCTCAGAGCAAGGGTGAGAAGGTATTGGGGCAGGCAGACTTTTAAATATTCTCATCATGATCAACAATGTGAATAACATGTGGGAGCTGTCAAACATGACCCCTCAACAATGTCTAGGCAACACGGTGACCATATACATACGCAATAGACAATCTTTATAGAATTCCTTCAAATCATAAAAAGTTCAAAATGAAATCTTTAGTCTCAAAGTCTCTGAAAATTTTTAAATGAAGCGAGGTACCAAACTTTGTACGGTGGAAGACAAGGTGTGAAGCTTTGTGTATTCAACAATGATGTCCAACACTGAACAGTAATTCCGGATATTGACTACTGTTTCGTAGAATTCTTCATCAGCGTGGTGGGTGGATATAGAACTGCATCATAAACCCATCTTATTTCGAATGAATGTATATAAATGAAAATATCAAATGCTGTGGAACTGTTGTGATGTGATAATGTAGTCACATGACCCCTCGCCTGCAGTGTGAAGTGTTATACACCCCTGCGAGGGCCTTGCTATGTGCCTGGTGTGTGTTTTTTTACATGTTTAGGTAGTTGTATGAGAATTGTGTGGGGTGGGGTGAATCTGTGGGCACTTGGTCTTTGGTATCTCCACTGCTGCTCACTACCCATAGAACGGTCTCGGCGTTTCCCCTACCTTTCAACAAATGGTGCACAAAGTGGCTTCCCTATAGAAGATAAACTATATCACAGGATAAAGGCAAAAAGTTCAATGTATCATTAATTACACACACAAAAATTGCTGAGGATTAGGCATGAAAATCTAGCAGGCATTTTTTAAAAGACAGCCATAAAAGGAAACACCAGCAGACTGTCTCGCCAGAGCAGTGCATGCTCTGGTTTTCTCCAGCTTGGACTACTGCAATGAGCTCTATGTGGGGCTACCTTTGAAGGTAACTCGGAAACTACAACTAATCCAGAATGTGGCAGCTAGACTGGTGACTGGGGTCTGATGCCAAGACCACATAACACCGGTCTTGAAAGACCTACATTGGCTCCCAGTACGTTTCAGAGCACAATTCAAAGTGTTGGTGCTGACCTTTAAGGTCCTAAACAGCCTCAAAGGCCCAGTATACCTGAAGAAGCATCTCCCCCCCCCCCCCATCATTCAGCCCGGACACTAAGGTCCAGCGCCAAGGGCCTTCTGGTGGTTCCCTCATTGCGAGAAGGAAAGCTACAGGGAACCAGGCAGAGGGCCTTCTCGGTAGTGGCGCCCGCCCTGTGGAACGCTCTCCCATCAGATGTCAAAGAGATAAACAACTACCTGACATTTAGAAGACATCTGAAGGCAGCCCTGTTCAGGGAAGTTTTTAATGTGTGGCATTTTAATGTATTTTTAATCTTTGTTGGAAGCTGCCCAGAGTGGCTGGGGAAACCCAGCCAGATGGGCAGGGTACGAATAATAAATTTATTTTTATTTTTATTTTTATTATTATTATTATTATTATTATTATTATTATTATTATTAACCACACTCCAAAGGCTGTCCAGCACAAAACAGCCTTCGTGAATTGAAGGGTGGATATTCACTGGCAGGGAGTTCCACAGTCATGTTGCCACTACTGAAAAAGCCCTGCCTCTCATGCAACAACCTCTCCCGCCCCCGAAATATCATATCATGAGCAGATGGAACAGAAAGCACAGTCTTTGTGGCTGGTTTTCTGCATTCTTTGGAAAGCTAATATATTTAATTGAATGTCATTAATTAACAAATCTGACGCCGCCTCCTCTCTCTCTTTCTCTCTCTCTCCTCCCCACCCCAGGTCTGAACTAGGACCTACAGGAAGGTATCATACTACAAAAAGTAATTATCTCCCATGTGGCGCTATGCATGTTGTTCAGAACCTGCGTTTAAATATGCAGATGGAATGATAGCCAGCGATGCTTGGGAATTAAAAATGAACTGCATTACACAATGACTCATAATCTTGTAGCAGCACAGAGTTTTACACATATGGCTGAGGGCGATAGCCAATTTTCTTGGCAAAGATGCCACAACTCACATCCAAACTATGAGACAACACCACTACGGGGCTTATACTGCTTCCCTTTGTGTTGGGCGTGGGGAGGGCCTTGCCTCTAGTCCAGTGTGCACCAAACATATTGAACTCTGGTTCCCTAGCTAAGGTTATGCTATCCTCTGGATCGCTGCAACCCAGCATTGTTTGTTTGTTCCATGAATGAATGTGCAAATAATCTAGTGTGCCGTTGCATCATAACAGACGGTTGTTGACTGCGATCATCCACGGTTGACCATAAGTAATAATTTGTATTATTTATGCCCCTGCCACTCTGGGCCCTCTCCTTACTGCATGTCTAGAAGCCAACTGAACTAGTGGTTTAATCTTACTTCAACACTGGCAATGAGACACAATCCTCAACTCCACAGACAGGCTGGCTCTGTCGTCCAACAGAGAGGAATAGCCGCAGGCCTTAGAAGAAAGAGCCAAGAGTCTGCTTTTGCTGCCCTCCCTCAGCATCTGCCGCTCGAAGTGGTGGCCTCACTTTGCCTAATGATAGGGCAGGGACAGCCTCTGTGGGGAGATGTGTGCTATTTCTATTTAAACTACAGTCATACCTCCGTTTGCGAACGTGATTCGTGCGGGAGGCACGTTCACAACCCGCAGCATTCGTAGCCTGAAGCGCCACGTCTGCACACGCGCGTTACACAATTTGGTCTTCTGCGCATGCGCGTGACGTCATTTTGTGCCTCTGCGCATGCGCAAGCACCGAAACCTGGAAGTAACCTGTTCCATACTTCTGGATTTTGGTGCGGTCCACAACTCAAAAACGCGCAACCTGCAACGTTCGTAACCCGAGGTATGACTGTATAGCGGTCGTTCCTACATTTTGTTTCTGCACGCATAAATTTGACCTAGGTTTGCAAACGGGTCTTCTTTTTTGGCCATGGCTAAGCAGCCATCTGACATGCTGCAAGGTTTGTCGTAAACTGCTTTGGGTTGCTTTGGACAACTTGCAAATTTAATAAATAAATAATAGTGACACTCAATGTGCAACTGAACAACAATTATCTTGCATTGGGCAGGGAGAGCTGTTGTCTTTCCCTAGTCATGCACACATGACAGACTGGTAATAAGCACTGAAGGAGTCATCTAAGGGAAACAGCCCTTTGGCCCACAGAGCCACGGAGACAATGGACATCTCTTACGTCTTCCCTGTTGGATGAGACCTCCTGGCACAACACCCACGGCCAACCTGTGGCACAGCATTGCCAACGGTGGGTGCCAGCAAGAGAAGCTCATGCCAGCAGTAATTAAAAAAACAAACTCCTGTGCCTTCTGGGTGCCTATCGTGATGTAATATCCACAGAACAGGACTCTGCGACATGATTGGAAAGTTTCCTGCCTTAGCACGGGAGTGCCTTTGCATTTCTGTTTTAACACTTCAGGCACGCATTAATACATTAGCCTTGAGACGCTTGCTTTGCACGAAACAAAATTACCGCTGTCAAGTTTCATGGGCAACCTGGAGGAGCAGCTACACAGGAACTGCCAGGCGGAAAGAAACCGTCTGCCTGTCTGTTTGGATCGCTAGAGATGGGATTCTAGATGTATACCTCCGAGCAAAGGCCTGGTGCATGGGCGAAGTTCTTTTCATATCCACCCAGTTCCAAATCTGTTCTGTACGCCAGGGTACATAATGCATATCTACAAAACTACTGCAATTAGGACTAGAGCCGTCCTGGACCAAATGAAAGGCCCTACTAGCTCAGCATCCTGTTCCCTCAGTGGCCTAGCAGATGCATTCTGGGGCACTGTGTGAGATCGCAACCTGGAAAAAGCACTTTTTCCCCAAGAGGAAATCACACCAGGAAATTGTGCAAGATCACAGCAACCAACATAGCCCGCTGTTCTCTTGCTCTCAAGAAAAGCCGGGATGCCCTGTGTTGTTTTTTCTGGTACACGTGTGGGGTATGTTACTGGGATCTCTGAAAAGCTCCAAACAGTTCCTGGAACACAGACTGAAATCTACTACAAGCATAGATGGATTTACCTGTAGCTTGACAAAAACAGAGAGTGCAATGGGAGATAACAAAAGGACAGTACGGTGGCTAGAATCAACCTTGATGGGCCTCCATAAAATTAATCTAGATCACAAAAATGTGTGAGGCCAACTGCTATGAAGTGTCCTTTCCCTGGTTGTTCTGCGAAAATGAATAGTTCCCACTTTCCCTGCAAGCTGGAGTGGTCTGGACGGATGGGCCGCAGGTAGCCTGGGCATGATTTTATCACTCCTCACCCCGCTGATGAGGCAGCATGCACTGAGAACTGGCAAGGATAGAATTTGTATCCAGGAGGAAGCTGAGAACAGCCTGGTTCAGAGGCCAGTCAGCTCGGACATGCCAGAGGCAGCAATTAAAACCGAACAAGAGAGGCAGGGAAGATAGGCTTGGAAAGAGAAAATAAAATAAAGTACCGCAGCGCAGGGAGGAAACAGCAGCAGTGGAGAGGAAGAGGTTTGGAAGAGCGTTTTAATTTTGCCATCTATTCCAGTCTCGTCTACTTTTTTATCTGTAGGGCTGGAGGGAGAGAAGCATTTTGAAGGCACGAATGAGGAGGCACTGCTCATTACATATGAGGCCCTCTCCAGACCTTTCCAAAGAACTCACAAGGTTTTGGGTAGGGGGGAAGAGAGAGAGAGAGAGAGAGAGAGAGAGAGAGAGAGAGAGAGAGAGAGAGAGGTGCCAACTCCCTGGGACCCTGAGCACCCACAAAATTCCCCATGAAGGGGCAGGTCACCCACAAATTTACATCATAAGGCATGTGGCCTCCAACACTACATAACCCAGTGTGCTGCAGTGGTTAGGGTGTTAGACTAGGACCTGGGAGACAAGGGTTCAAATTCCCACTTGGCCATAAACCTCACTGAGTGAACTTGGGCCAGTCACCACTTCTCAGCCTAAGCTACCTCACAGGGTTTTTGTGGAAATAAAATGAGGAAGGGGAGAATCATGAGCTCCTTTGAGAAAACGGTGGGATTTAAATGTGATTGGATGAATGAATGTTGTCTCCTCCCAGGGCACACCATTTCCAGTTCTCTTCAAAACTATGGTTGGGGTGGGAGAGAAGTTCAACTCAGTTCACGTTTAAGGTGAACCTGCCTAATTCACACCTTCCAAAAGTGCAAACCGAAACGGAGCCACGCTTCTATGAATTTTGCAATGCAGTTTTCCTGCCAGGTTGCATGTGCAAAAAATGCACACATATATATATTCGAGTTAACCATGCATAGCAATGCATACGTCGGTGAAAGTAACATGCAAAATACCTCATGTTAGGAGAAATTCACACTAAAATGCTGGCGAATTTTTCATGCCGAGTTTTAGAAGGGAAAAATTGCAAGTCGATGTGGAAATGCAGACAATGGGACTTAAGATCAGAAAAACGAGAAAAGGAGAGAAACCAAAAAGGAAAGATTTGCCTGCCACTGGTGAGGAACATGTCCCTTCTAAGGCTTATATGGGAAGAGCACTACAGGAGCTCCCCCACTGTAGACCAGGGTACTCACAGGGTGCAAAGCTTGCAGGATGCAACTGGATGAATCATCTCTGCCTGCTGCTGAGCTTTTGCATTCCCCCTGTACGTCACCATTTTTTGCAATATCAGCTCTGGACAGCAATTAGAGAGGGGGATCAGCTGTGAAAAGGTATGCAGATTTGGAAGAAGCAAGGCTGGAACAGGAGTTGGGCAAAGGCCCTGCCGAAGGGGAACAATGTTAGCCTGCAATGGAAATCATCACACTGAGAAAGGTTTGGGTAAGGGGGGATGAATCGGTGTAAGGATAAGAACAGGTAGTGACCAGACTCTGCTCTGCAAATTGGGCTCTTGGCCTGGAGCACCGGGAAGCCAAAATGGTTCTTGGAGAAGGCTCTGTTTGGCACCAAACACTGCTCCATCACCGTTGGCTGGCCCTCCTCTCAGCCCATCGCCAGTGCTTGCTTGCTTGCTTGCTACAAATCCAGCTTCATAGGAAGCTGCATCCAAGGATCCTAGAAGTCACAGCAAGTGGAAACACACAGTGGTAGCTTGCCATGGTGCACAACTGGAAAGCAGCCCGCTTGCACCATCTTACCAAGGAGCAAGGATGATTTGAGCCTTGCTCTCTCCTACCCTAGGTTACACACTAGGTTCCATACAGGAGCAACATAGATAGCCAGACATCAAGGTTTTTTCACTGGGGGTGCTGAGATCTATCAGCTTCAGACCCTGTGTGGATCCTTTGGGGCATTCTTGGCCCCAGTTTGGAGTCCAACATTTGCACCTGGGCTCTAAAACGTGACCAACCCTGCCCCCAAAAAACCTACACATATGTCTCAAGTTTGACAACCAGACCTGTGACTTAGGGTATTCACAGCAAAACTAGTTCTCAAGAATGTTCTTAGAAATTCCATGCCTCATGGTTCAGGAGAAGGCACACCCATTGAGGAAAGCCAAGTTGTTGTGTTTCTATGTGGTAAAATAATAAGAGTGTGTTGTTGTTGTTGTTGTTGTTGTTGTTGTTGTTGTTACTTAGACTTATCAATCCAAGTGCATCTCTAGGACCAGGGATGTTCACAGCAGAAGGAAAAAACAGCACCGACCAAATAATTTGAGTTTAGTAGCTGTGCTTGTAGAGGCTGTCATTTTTAATTTGAATGTTTCCCAAGTTATATGCCACATTAACCATAATGAAAAGTATTTTTAAAAGGTTTTAGAGCGGTACTCGCAAAAGCATTCAGATCTGCAGAAGTGAGCACATTATTAGCAATGCGTTGAGCCACCACAGTCCACTCTGAAAATAGAGAATCTCATTTTATTATATCTAATAATGCTTGGCTGTCTGGAAAGAAAAAAAATCCAAACTACAAATTGGTCTCAGAGTGCCAAGGCTTTTCAGGCCAAAAAGCATCAGTCTTCAAGAGCCCTTCCTTCTACCACCTAGGTTTCCCAAAGTTACCGAGGTGAAGGTGGCAGAGTACTCAAGTTCTGAGCATTGTTGCACATGCCCGCTGACGTTCCAAGGGCTTCCATGGCTCCCTGCATCCCTGAGTACTGCATCCCTGAGTACACCTGCAACAGTTTCCAAAAACCCTCCCAGTTTGGGACACTGAGGGCACGGCGGGGCTGTAGAAAGCATCTTGCAGCAGAAGCAGATACAGTTCGTATCAGCTCCAGAATCGGTGAGGCCACAGTTTAGCTTGAATCCAAAACGAATCCATGGGCAAACTCCACAAATGGGCAAACTGTGAGGAGGGGAGAGAAGCCAGCCTTTGGGGACTTCTCCCTGGTCCTCATCAGTAGTTATCACGCAGTGCCAGAGGTGGTCCAAGATATTTTGCCGCCTGAGGCAAAGGACAAGATGGCGCTCCCCTTCCATGTTCAGAAATTGACTAGACTGGGAACTGACTCAAAGTTCAATGCTAGCAACAGCATAGCAAGCAAGCAGGGCAGGTCAGCTGTCGCACCCACCTCTGCCCTCCAACAGAGGGGAAGAGCCAAAGAGATGTTTCTGCTGCTGCCCCACAACAACTGCTGCCTGAGGCAGTGGCCTCCTTCTGCCCAATAGTTGCACCGGCCAACAATGGGGAGGGAAAGAGAAGCTGTACTTCCTGCTTCCACTGTTACACGGCTTTTTTCATCCTCTTGAGATCAACTGATAACCCCCCAGCTACCATTCAGAAAACACTGTCCTCACAGATCTCTCTGTAGTTGGACAAACCTTCCTCTATTTCCTCCATTTTGTTTTTCCCTGGCTTGAAAACACAGCGGGTGGGAAGGGAGGGGATTATCCCGCAAGGTACGTGGCCTTTTCCCGAAACCCTCTCCAAACTGGCAGGCATTGCCACAAACAACAAGCAGCACTGGCACGCGAGGAGAAGCCCAGACACTGCTCAGTAACAGCCGTCTGGAGGGAAAGATGGAGCAGGGAGGAGAAACTGCCATCTCTGCCGCCGCCCAGCCTCTCCCCACTATTGGTCAGTTGCCATTGTTTGATATTTGAAGAAGAGCCTTCCTCGCAAGATGATCTGTTTCCCGTTTCCCAGCCTCCTTACAATCCTGCTTCTAAAAAAGAAAAAAACGAAGAAGAAAAAAAAGCACCACTAATGAGCCAATCTCCACTTGGCAAGCAAACAAACAACTCAATGCCAGGGAGACAAGCCCAAGATCTCCTCTGGCGATGGGGCAACGACCCCCCACGGGGGCCCTATCCACGTCATTGGGGCACAGGAGAGGAGGAAAACATCAGTCCTTGGGGAGCTGGGGAGCAGGGAGGGAGGGAGGTGAAACTCCTTGAATGATGAAGCCCCACAGAGGTCACAAGAAGATGTGAATGAGTCTTCCCTCCCTTCCGGGTGATGAGTCAGGTGTTGCTTTTGATTCAAGCTTTCTGGCATTGAGTTCCCTGCGGAGCTCTCTTCCTCCTCCTCCTCCTCCTCCTCCTCCTCTTCTCTGGGAAGCCTGCCTTCGCCCTGGCAGGCTGCCACGGTTGCCGCTGCCTCCTACACCATCCCCATCTGCCATTGTTTCCCGTCGTTTTCGGAAACAGCGCGGAGAACAATTAGAAAAGATAACGAGGGAGAATTATATAATTACAGGCTACTGAATCCAAGGCTCTGCTTCTCCTTCTCTCTCTCTCTCTCTCTCTCTCACACACACACACACACACACACACAGACACAAGCTTGCCCACCCCACAGTCACAGCCTGACCCCAAAGCTTCAAGGACAAGATAATTAATGGAGGGGCACACGCTCTCTGCCCCATTCCAGTGCCTGTGCAATTCTGTCTATACAGTGAGAACTTTTCAAACTTTGAAGAGGGGGACAGAGTCATAGAGCCATAGAGCTGGAAGGGAAACAAGGCGAGGGGTTGTCCAGTCCCAGGGGCGCCGACTTATAAAAAATATTGGAGGGGCGGGGGCCCATACCAACTTATAAAAAATATTGGGGGGGGCCAAGACCTCCAAACCGCTGCTGCTGGGGGAACGAAAGGGGCGAGCCCCGGGCTGCCCTGACCTTAAGTGAACCTGTGAGGGCCCGCCCTTTGCGGCAGCCGATTGGCTGCCGCCGTGGGCGGTGAATATTAATGAGCTAGGGGGAATCCCCGCTTCTCGCCCCGCGAGATTGTTGATGGGTCGAGAGCCCACAACCCCACCCCCTCTCTAGATCGGGAGTGGCTTTGTTTTAACTCATCACTGAATGTATTTTAAAAGGTAACTATCGTCAAACAAGGAAAATAAAAAATACCAACATAATTTTGTGATTTTACAAAGAATAATATAACTAATAATTTTCTTAAATTATTGGGGGGACAGAGCCCCCCCAAACGAATTTTTGAGGGGGCTCGGGCCCCCTCAGGCCCCATGGAGTCGGCGCCTATGTCCAGTCCAACCCCCTGAAAAGCAGGAATCGCAGCAAAGTATCTCCAGTAAGATGGCCATCCAACCTCTGCTTAAAAACCTCCAAGGAAGGAGAGGCCGCCACATTCTGAGGATAGCTGTGTCAGGAGTTCAGCCTACACTTGAGTAGGACCCTGGCAGAGACATAGCCCGACTGGCACGTCCTCTCCCTCCTGGTCGATCATTCGGGAGCTTCATAAGCTTTCTTCAGCCCAAACATCACAGCGACCAATGCCAACCGATATCGGCACACTTAGGGACCCACAGAGTTTGCGCACCTTGCGTGACAGGCCTCAGCAACTCAGCCTTTTGGCTAATCTACTTTATTTACATATAAACACACAGAGAGCACTGCAACATGACTCCCTCTCTTTCTAGCATCAGATAGCAAAGAGAAAAGGACAATAGTCCCGCTTCACGGAACACAGTAACACAAACATCCTGTCTCCGTCACTTCCCACTCTGTGGAGTCAAAACATATCACGTCATGTGAAAGACAATAATCCCATGACTGCAATCATAGAGCAGGAATTCTAACAAGCTGTGCACCAGCAAAGGTTGGTTCAGAGCCAACACAGGACGGGCCCCAGACCACATGTTCTGCACCCCAGAGTTAAAATATTCACCTCCCACCTTTCCATTAACCATGCCCAGGGCCACCGAAAACAGCCATCAATAATAATAATAATAATAATAATAATAATAATAATAATAATAATAAAGAGAGCAATCAAGTAAAAACAGCCAGCCCACAAGTGGTGTCGAATCATAAAAGAAGAATAAATAAGGTACTAAGAAGTGTGCATGCACACGAAAGCTCATACCAAGAACTAACTTAGTTGGTCTTTAAGGTGCTACTGGAAGGAATTTTTTTTGTTTTGAATGTAAGCCGTAGTGAGAGAAAACACACTTTAGAAACAAGAGATGTTGTGTGTCATTCCATATCAAGCGATCTAACTTTTTACCTCATGTCATCCAGTTTCCTGGTAGCCATCGATAGCCCTTGTTAGTACGTGAGGGGTTTATACATGCAGAGAAAAGGACAGGTTAAGTTAGGTGTGCAGGTTAATTCCAGGTGTGTTTCTCCTGCGCTTGCAACCAGTTAAGCATGTGAGAGTGAGTCAGCAAGCATGCAAGACGGACTCAGCACGATCTAAAGTATAAATACACTTGTGCTAGAAGCCACTTTGCTCTTGGCCCCTTGGCCAGGAGGAGAAAGAAGAAGAAGAGAAGGAGGAGGAGGAGGAGGAGTAGTTTGGATTTGATATCCTGCTTCATCACTACCCGAAGGAGTCTCAAAGCGACTAACAATCTCCTTTCCCTTCCTTCCCCACAACAAACACTCTGTGAGGTGAGTGAGGCTGAGAAACTTCAGAGAAGTGTTACTAGCTCAAGGTCACCCAGCAGCTGCATGTGGAGGAGCGGGGAAGCGAACCCGGTTCACCAGAATACGAGTCCACTGCTCTTAACCACTACACCACACTGGCTCTTAGTCTTAGTCTGCATTGGAACGCTGCAAGGAGACTATACACTGCTGGAAAGACTCTGTATTACAACACTATGTAACCTATAAGCTGTGGAACTGCTGTATACTTTCAATAAAGGGACTTGAGCCTACCTAGAACTGTTGGGTGTTTTGCTGTTCCGTTGGCACACTCCGCTGGCATGCTGAATGAGCACTCTGCACATGCCCCGGCTGCCCTCTCCTCCAGGAATTTGTCTAATCTCCTTTTAAACCAATCTAGTTTGGTGGCCATCACTGCCTCTTGTGGGAATGAGTTCCACAGTTTAATCGTGTGCTGTCTGTCCTTTTGTCTGTCCTGGCGTTCAGCTTCACTGGTCCTGGGCTCTTGTATAATGAGAGAGGGAGAGAAACGTATCTCCGCGCCCTTTCTCTCCACCATGCCTACTTCTATACGCCCCCCTCTGTCTTTACTGTACACCCTAAAGCCGAGCTGCATCACAGGTGCTCTGCTGCAACCCAGCCGTACAACCTAGTGCCTCGCTGACATTTCGAGTCTGGCCCATCTGGCATCATCTGCTCAAACAAGGCAGCCTTTGAATCGGCTCGGCAAACCCTCAGGGAGGCTTATGCAATAGTACCTGACTGCGAGGGAAAGGGCTGCTGTGAGCCAACCACAGGCAACCGGGCTGTCAGGCATCAGCCGAGTGGCTTTCAAAAGGATTTGATAGCAGCCTTACATGCTGTAACAAATCTAGGCCAAGTTTAGGACTTCGCAGCTGCTGTCACTGCCTGCTCAGGACTTCTTGGTGACAGCAGCAGCAGCAGGCAGATTCTGAATTCCCTGTTGTTAAAGGCAGTGCAGATATCTCTGGAGCGGGGTAACCAGAGAAAGGCCAGAGCCCATAGGGTTTGCAGGGCTTCCCCACCTCCCGCAACACACCCCATGGAGGTGGGTTGCATGAAAGACTCTTTGCAAAAGCAGATCTGCAGCTTGTACTAAACTTTTTTGGTGGTGGATGACAGACCCTCCAAGTGTCCCTATATTCCAGGGACAGTCCTGGATTTACAGAAGCCATCCTGGTTTCTGATTTGATCCTAGAATGTCCTTCTTTTCCTTAGGACATCGCTGCATCTCCCATGGTCTGAGGTTCATCCACACTTCTGGTTGTCCCATGATTTCCCCCCGTTCTTCTTTTGTGCCACCACTTTAGTCAGAAACGATGCCTCAATGCCTTCCACATGCGCTACGTCTGTGGGATTTTTTTGAGTATCACATGGCAGGACAGAATGCCAAAGATGTGCTCTACCCAAGCCCACATTCCTGGCACGCTCACATTTCTGTCTCGGCGACGTCTACCCTGGCTTGGTCATGTCCACAGAATGGAAGATCGCAGGGACACCAAGGGCTGTTGTACGGGGAGCTGGCTTCAGACACCAGGCCCGTTGGTGCTACAAAGATGTCTCCAGATGTGGCATGGAGGCTGGCAACATCAACCCTGACCTGTGGGAATCCCTTGCAGATGACCGCCGTGCCTGGAGACAGACCTTTAGCTAGGCTGCTTACAAAGACAGGTGGATATGAAGATTAAGGTTGGTGGGGCAGTGTCCCATTCAATCTAACGGGCAAGCATCTGGTAGTGTGAATGAGCTTGGGTCTCAGCTGCACATGTGGCAAAATCAAGCTGCAGAACCATTGCAGGATATAGGGGGTATTTTTTTTCCAAAGGGGTGTGGGGAGGAGAGATGTTCTTCTATGCTCTTACACCCTCCAAATAGAAATCTAGGGCATCAGGCAAAAGGCTGGACAAGAACCTTTAATGCTCACGCAGCAGCTTTTTTGACTTGCAGAAAGTGTGTATGTTTGTCTGAAAGTGGAAGAGCATTCAAAAGCGGCCCTCGCCTGCGCTGCAAAGTGGTACGGTCCATGCAACCACCACATCAACAGGTGGACCCAATCGTTGCTCACCAAGCAGTCAACAGGAGCAACAAAACTGAAGCAAAAGAAGATGGAGAATGGAAGGGGGAGGAGAGAGAGAGAGAGAGAGAGAGAGAGAGAGAGAGAGAGAGAGAGAGAGAGAGAACATAGTTTTGAAATCTGGACAGAAGTGAATGCCTGTTTCCATAGCAACCTTTTTATACGTACAGTAGCTCAAACTCAAGTCTGTTTTAATCAGCGCTAGCATTTGCCAGTGAAGTCTAGACCAGGGTCCGCTCTCCCTTCCCACAGATCAACACCCTGACAGACAGAGCTAGGTGCCCAGAGAGCTCAGAGTGGGTTTTTCGTTTTATAAAAGGAAGGTCTCAGAGGTGACAGCAGGTGAAGCTCAAGCTGGCTGATTAGCGATTCCTCGCTGGAAGAGGCCAATAATGCTTTGGGGGCGGGGTTGTTGCCCTGCACGCGCACACACACACACACCACCCCCACCAGCCTTCGCAATGCTTCTCGTTTCTGAAATCTCCCAGTGGAATTGCTTTGGCATCACACGTTTCCGTCTGCAGATGCTTTCAGCGCTGCCGTTTGGATGAACTAAATGCAACCCAGTAGTGATGTGTGGTGGCGCATTGGGGACTTGAGGAGGGGCTTGGTTCTGCTGCAAAAAAGAAAGAAAGAAAGAAAAGGTGTAGAGGGCAAAGAAAGAAGTGGGGTAACTGTGCCCCTGAAGGACCAGGGAGTCCTTTTGGACTCACAGCTGCCCATGAAGACACAGGTCAACCCTGTGTCAAGGGCAGCTGTCTACCAGCTTCATCTGGTATTCTGGCTGAGAGCCAGCATGGTGTAGTGGTTAAGAGCAGTGGACCGTATTCTGGTGAACCGGGTTCGCTTCCCTGCTCCTCCACATGCAGCTGCTGGGTGACCTTGGGCCAGTCACACTTCTCTGAAGTCTCTCAGCCTCACTCACCTCAGAATGTTTGTTGTTGGGGAGGAAGGGAAAGGAGATTGTTAAACGCTTTGAGACTCCTTCGGGTAGTGATAAAGCGGTATAGGAAATCCAAACTCTTCTTCTTCTTCTTCTGAAATCCTGCTGTAGGAGACCTGGCCTGTGGTTCTCTTCATCAAATGGAGCAGGCCCAGAGAGGTATCCTGATTATTATGAAGTGACTTAAATCTGCACCCTGGCCATACCAGGCATGGGCCAGCACTCCAACCAAGCAACGAATACTCTCAGCCATAGGTAAGTATGCACCGCCAAAGGTGAACCAGGGGGCCATTGGTGAATGAAGGCTTTGCTTGTTCTCTGGCAGCTGGCAGAGCATAGGAAGCAAAGCCTTGGGAGGTTATAGCAGAGAAGACACTCTCTGTTGCCCTTCACAGCTGCCCTAGTTAATTTGCCTGCCAGCTTTACAGAACAAGACAGCTGACCAATATTTTCTGGATTATATGACAAGATTATTCTTTCTGCCCAGCTTCAAGCTATTCTTCCCAGCCCGCAATAGGCCACACAATTCCAAAGGGAGGAAAATAACACAGAGAGAAAGAAGACGAGAGGAAACTTACAAAGTTTTGTAAAAGGCTTCTTCTACACACACACACACACACACACACACACAAACATACCTGACTACAAAGTTCTCTTAGAACAGCTGCTGCTTTAAAAAGCCCAGACTCTTTAACTTGGGTCTGAGAAGCCACAGAATTGTATGTTGGAAAACGGTATGGGTCAGGATAGTAGAAACGACACAAGAGAGATTTGGGTGGGAAGGAAAGTCATGCAGTACAAAATGGTCCATGGACAGTGGTTCTGCTCCCAGAGTTTTTGTGTTCTCTGGCACTCGTCACGGTGTCCTGTTGTGCCAGAAGCAGTTTAGTCATGCTGGCCATATGACCCGGAAAGTTGTCTATGGACAAACGCCGGCTCCCTCGGCCTGAAAGTGAGATGAGTGCCACACCCCATAGTTGCCTTGGACTAGACCTAACCATCCAGGGGTCCTTTACCTGTACCTTTTTTACCTAGGATACAACAGTTTCAATCTGGACGCCACCCCATCCCTGATAGAATTCTATAATCCTATGATAACTCTCTTACCTCAGAATGCCTTGTATATTTTGCCCAAGGAGCAAAAGATGGCAGCAGCTCTTTATGAAGTATTTGACATTTATATTTTTATATCCCAATCTTCTTCGAAAGAACAGCTTATGTGTGGCTCTCAGGAGGTCACATTTCCAGATATCTTACAGGACCAGACCTGCCAAACTACCTCCTACAGAACCAGCTTCAGGCCTTCAGACAATTTGCAGAATTGTAGGGAGGACACAACAAACCTGAACCACCAACAAATGAGAGAGACAAATCCACATAAAGCCACACCAATAACAATGCGCCATTATCCATTAATTACAGGATTATCGCTTTACCTTTTCCACGTGACTAATGGAAACTAGCAAAAGGATATCCAAGGTGCTCTCCCCCCTCATCTCTGAGCACACCAAGCTAAGAACCCATCCTGGCTCAAGTAGGACGTTGGCTCAGTGGCGCTGTGGTCTAAACCAGTGAGCCTCTTGGGCATGCCGATCAGAAGATCGGCAGTTCCAATCCCCCACAACAACGTGAGCTCCCGTTGCTCTGTCCCAGCTCCTACCAACCTAGCAGTTCGAAAGCACACCAGTGCAAGTAGATAAATAGGTACCGCTCCAGCGGGAAGGTAAACAGTGTTTCTGTGCGCTCTGGTTTCTGTCAGGGTGCCCAGTTGTGCCAGAAACGGTTTCGTCCTGCTGGCCACATAACTCAGAAAGCTGTCTGTGGACAAACGCCGACTCCCTCAACCTGAAAGTGAAATGAGTGCCGCAACCCCATAGTCGCTTTTGACTTGACTTAATCATTCAGGGGTCCTTTACCTTTTACCTTTTTACCTGGCTCAAGTCAGACATGAAATGCCCTCTGGTAAAAAGGCATGCCTGGCCCTCGAAGGCTGCTGCTGTCCTATGGGCCTGTCAAGTCACACAAACTCAAGGAGATAAAGGAAAATAACATTGTGACAGGCAACCACCGGCTCTAAAGTATAAAAGAAAACTCCACCGCCCGCGCCTCCTTCTTCCCGAAAGCCAAGCCAGTCAGCCTTCTCCTTGCTCCCTTGTCTCTGAACTAACCAGCTTGAAAGTACCTAAAAGGCTCTGACAGGTAATTTATACCGTGAGAGAGGATAGCAATTTCACTGTCCAGGGGAAAAGATATGCTGCTGGATAGGAAAATACTTACACCTGCGAAACAGGAGTTTAATATGATAACAATTCCAAAAGACCAGAGGAACTAATCTTTCCCGTACCACCTTCCTTCCCTAGTTGCCAGCAAATGTTTACTTGGCTTTGTTTTCTTTAATTCATCCTTTCTTTCTCAAGAGGGAGGAAATGAGATGAAAAGAAAAAAGCTCCAATAAATCTCAGTGGAATAAATCAAAGATCTTAACCCATGAAGGGTGATTATGTGTCTGTTGCTTATGCCCAAGGACTCTTAGACATTCCAGCATCTCGCACAGCTGCTTGAGAATTGTGTCCTTTTATTCCATGTGTGTTCTTGTAATAATAATAATAATAATAATAATAATAATAATAATAATAATAATAACAACAACCACTGAGTATAGCAGGACAATGGGACAAATCAAGAAGGAGCACACCAGAGCTCAGGAAGACCTTGTTGCTCAAGCAAAGCTTAGCTGGAACAGGAAATTATTTTATACTCCTTCCTGCCCAGAATGACCCAATGGCCATCTTGGTGGGCAAAGTCAGTGTGAAAGGTTATTTGCAGAGAAGGCGGCCATGGGGCAACTGCACACAGATCCAGCTGTTCTTGTCTTTAATGGACAAAACAGATGTTTGTTCACTCGCTCTCAGCATCGGCATATTTCAAAAAAAATGGATCCTCGGCCATTTTTTCTCAAGCTTCCAAACCTTTCTCCTTACAGCAGATGTAGGGAAACTTTGGCCCTCCAGATCTTTCTGAACCATAACACCCATCATCCCTGGACATTGGCAGCACTTGCTGGGCCCAATGGGAGTTGGGAATTCAGCATCTTCTGGAAGGTCAACGGTCCCCCACACCTGCCTTGCAGTTACAGGGAACATTTCCCATATGGATCTGTCTGCTGTTGTAATCCATCCTGTGCTGAAGACTCTCAACTTGTGGGTCCCCAGATGTTGTTAGACTACAACTCCCAACATCCCTTAGCTCTGGCCTTGCTAGCTAGGGGTGATGGGAGTTGTAGTTCAATAACATCTGGGGACCCCCAGGTTGAGAAAGGCTGGTCTAGAACATGTTGTACCATGTAGAAACCTGGATGAGGAAGAGGAAGAGGAGGAGGAGGAGGAGGAGGAGGAAGAAGAAGAAGAAGAAGAAGAAGAAGAAGAAGAAGAAGAAGAAGAAGAAGAAGAAGAAGAAGAATAGTAGTAGTAGTTTGGACTTGATATCCCGCCTTTCACTCCCCTTAAGGAGTCTCAACGCAGCTAACAATCTCCTTTCCCTTCCTCCCCCACAACAAACACTCTGTGAGGTGAGTGGGGCTGAGAGACTTCAGAGAAGTGTGACTGGCCCAAGGTCACCCAGCAGCTGCATGTGGAGAAGCAGAGAAGCGAACCCGGTTCACCAGATTACGAGTCCACCGCTCTTAACTACTACACCACACTGTATGCTGACTTTCAAATCCACCATTATTTATTTTATAGTTAAGGAGCCCCAGGAAAGCTTCAGAGGAACAAGAGCCTGCCGGATCAGGCCCATGGCCCATCTAGACCAGCATCCTGTTCTCACAGTGGCCGACCAAATGCCCATGGGAAACCTGCAAGCAGGATCTGAGCAGAAGAGCAGCTCTCCCCTCCTGTGGTTTCCAGGAACTGGCCTTCAGAAGCATCGCTGCCTCTGAACATGGAGACAGAGCATACCGATCAGGGTTGGAAGCCATCGATATTCCTCTCCTCAATGCATTTGTCTAATCCTATTTTAAAGCCATCTAGGTTGTTGGCTGTCACTATTTCTTGTGGCTTTATTTCATCTGTCTTGAATCCTCCAACATTCAGCTTCTTTAGTTGTCCACTCGTTCTAGTGTTATGAGAGAAGGAGGAATGACCGCTCCCCACATTAAATGGGGGGCACCCTTTGCGTGGTTGCGCACAGCCTCCTGGACCCTATGCGGCTCCTTAACCACAGGCTTGGCTTCGCCTCCCCTCAGGTGGGATACCTGGAGGTCTCCGCCTACCTCAGCCAGTTGCCCAATTCCGTCTGGAGAGGCGTTGCCAAGGTGACCAGGCCAGGTAGGGGGAGGGACTACCTGCCCACACAATAGGGGGAGGATCTTACCTGGGAATCGCCAGTTGGCTTCAGAGCTTCTCCCACCCTTCCCACCCTCAGTTAAGACTTCTTTGGCAGGTTAACCTTTTCTCCACAGGTATGCAGGCGCTGGTATGTCAGGGTCGCTGTTGAAGGACTGGGAAGGAATTCTCCTGCATTGGCAGGTTTGCCTTTCCCGTAGCAAAACATCACAACTTTGGCGGTGTCAGGCCTTGGGCTTAGTCTATCTTCCCTAAATGAGGAGGGGGTGTGGTGCGAGGGATGACCCACGCCCCCTCCTCTTTGCAGCGGCAATACCAGGGTTCCCCATTAAAGGGGTTGTTTGAGGGGAGGCTCTGGCCATACGCCTAGAGGTCATCATTGCTCTCCCCTGCGACAGCGGTGTAACAGGGGCAGCTATCTCTGCTTGAACATATGTTCTCCAGAGCCAACCCATCCCCCCCACACACTGGATAACCCTGATGTTCCCCAGATCCCCGGCGGGGGACTGGGAGGGATAAACACCCAATGCTTGAGCCAAGGTCTACGCATATCTGAAACAAAACAAAGTTGTGGCCAATTTTAATCCCATAGCATGTTGTCTTGAGTTGTTATTCCACACGGGGGCCGCCCACGGTTTGTGGGACTCTGCCTGTCCACGCAAAACTTTTCCCTGTTCACTCTTCTTTGTTTCCTTTTCAGGCAAAGGTCACCCACCACAACTGTTCAAAGTTCCCAGCTCTTCCGAGACAACGTGTAGAGCGACTAATCTTAAGGTTGCCGTCATTCTCCTCCTTGCCAAGTCGTTTGCTCAGCAATAATTTCTCGGAGAACTGTGTGTGTTCTCCCCCCCCCCCCCGACTTCCTGAACATCACCAATAATTCAGTAATCATGCTTGATGTTTCGCAAAGCAGCCGTGTCACAATGAACAAAAGGCTCTGTTCAAAAAAGAAAATTATTCAGCCATTGTAAAAGGCAGCAGGGGAAGGAAGGCAATCTGATGCTTCAGTACGAGGAGGCTGGAACTTTTCACCTCAGCTAAGCTTTCATCTCACAGAGGTGACAGCAGAACATTTCTGGGTTGCTGGTGAATGGCTGCCATTCCGGAATGAAGGCTGGGTCCTTCAGAACCCCCAAAATCCAGAGAGGAATTTGGATGGGGAAGGTTTTGCAAGCGCCCCTACTTCAGCAGACAGCTGAAACATCACCCCAGAGGCTTTGCTGCACACAGTTGTGAAGTTGATATGCATGTGGTATGACTTGTACTTTAGTCTCTGAGCTACGGTTATTTAAAGCTTTAGATAAAGCAAGAAGTCAAAAGAGATTTGCGATCAGCATTCCATCGAGCCAGCGATGAGTCAACAAAGCGTGCACATGGAACCGTGAAGTATTTTATTTTATTAAATTTATTTATATCCCGCCATTCCTCCCAAAGGAGTCCAGGGTGCCTGTGAATGACTGAGGCATCGGGAGCTGTGGAACTTGTCGACAGACACCTTCCAGCTGGAACCCAGCCTTCTTGAATCATCGCTCTTGTTCACCCCATGTGTGAACCATTAATTAGAAGTTCTTATATACATTAGTAACAGGAGACTGCCTAACAAGGACCCTTGGATGACATGGATATTAAATTAATAACAACAACAACAACAATTTATTTATTTATAGCCCACCTATCTGGCTGGGTTACCCAGCCACTCTGGGCAGCTTCCAACAGAATATTAAAGTACAATACTGTAGTCTATTAAACATGAAAAGCTTCTCTAAACAGGGCTGCCTTCAGATGTCTTCTAAAAGTCTGATACTTGTTTTCTTCTTTGACATCTGGTGGGAGGGCGTTCCACAGGGTGGGTGCCACTACCAAGAAGGCCCTCTGCTGTAACTGCCAGAAGGCCTTTGGCGCTAGACCTCAGTGTCTGGCCAGAACGATGGGGGTGGAGACGCTCCTTCAGGTATGGAGTCAAAGGAGTGCTAAAGGAGGATAAGGACATTGCATAGAAACAGAATGAATTATTTCTGTCTGTTCACAGTAGAATATATAGGGCAGATAGAATCATAGAATTGGAAGGGACCCAAGGGTCATCCGGTCCAACCCTCTGCAATGCAGGAATCTCAGCTAAAGCATCACAGATGGCCATCCCACCTATGCTTAAAAACCTCCAAGGAAGGAGAGTCCACCACCTTTCATGGGAGTCTGTTCCACTGCCGAACAGCTCTTAGCATCAGAAAGTTTTTCTGAATGTTTAGTCAGAATCTCCTTTCTTGTAACTTGAAGCCATTAGTTCGAGTCCTACCCTCTGGAGCAGGAGAAAACAACCATGCTCCCTCTTCCATGTGACAGCCCTTAAGATATTTGAAGAAGGGCTATCATATCTCCTCTCAGACTCCTCTTTTCCAGGCTAAACATGCCCAACTCCTTCAACCGTTCCTCATCAGGCTTAGTTTCCAGGCCCTTGATCATCTTGGTCACCTTCCTCTGCACATGTTCCAGCCTGTCAAGATCCTTCTTAAATTGTGGTGCCTAGAATTGGACACAGTATGACCATGGCAGAATAGAGTGATACTATGACTTATCTTACTCTGAACACTATACTTCTCTTGATGCAGTCTAGAATAGCGTTAGCTTTTTTGCTGCTGCATCACATCACAGTGTTGACACATGTTAAGCTTGTGGTCCACCAAAACCCTTAAATCCTTTTCACACGTACTGCTAGTAAGCCAGGTGTCCCCCATCCTATATTTGTGCACCTGGTTCTTCCTGCCTAAGTGCAGAACCTGACATTTGTCCCAACTGAAATTCATTTTGTTAGCTTGCTCCCTCTTCTCCCAGTGCCTGAACTTGCAACAACGGAGTCTGAGGAACTCAGGCAGATAGAAGGGATGAGAGACAAAGTTCTAGGCCCAACAGACAAAATAAAAATTGGATAAAATCCATGCAAGAGTTCTTGAAGAACTAAAAATGTGGCATTGCTATTCTTCTGACTAAACTATGCAACCTGTCCCTCAGATCAGCATCTCCAGGTAAGGCAGGGGAAGACACCTTGTCTGAAACCCAGAAGAAATGCCACCGGTCAGTGTGGACAATATTGAACTAGCTGGATCCCAATGGTCTGACTCAATATAAGGCACCTTCCTACGACCCTATGAACATCTCTTTAGAAGAAATCCAGTGGAAACCTCTTCTCTTCCTCCTCCTCCTCCTCCTCCACCTCCTCGCTTCTCTTGAAATCCTATGGAAGCTTGATTCAAGGAAGAAACCTCTGAGGATGTTCCAGATTACACTTTGGGTGCAATAACAGCAACGAGTCTGTTGCATGCAGATCATAGCTTAGTGGCCTTCTCGGAGTTCTGTATTGGATTCTTGCCTGCCCTTTTCGCTAACACAAGTTGATCTGGTTAAAGGTGTCCCCACTCACTGGGAATAGCACTGGTAAAAAGCTACATAGGGCACTGGCCTCCAGAAATTCCACAATGTCCCACTCTAGCTTTGAAGAATCAACACCAGACATCATCCTATCTTTACAGCTAAAGCAACTACAGTGGTACCTCGGGTCACATACGCTTCAGGTTACAGACTCTGCTAGCCAAAAATAGTACCTTGGGTTAAGAACTTTGCTTCAGGATTAAAACAGAAATCATGCTCCGGCGGCAGCGGGAGGCCCCATTAGCTAAAGTGGTGCTTCAGGTTAAGAACAGTTTCAGGTTAAGAACGGACCTCCGGAACAAATTAAGTACTTAACGCGAGGTTGTTGTTGTTGTTTAGTCGTTTAGTCGTGTCCGACTCTTCGTGACCCCATGGACCAGAGTACGCCAGGCACTCCTGTCTTCTTAACCCGAGGTACCACTGTACAAACTGGTTCTAAATCAAAAAGAACGCTGAGACTCCCAGGGTGCTGAATCCCATGCAGAGTCCCAGATATATATTTATGGATTTGTGCAAAAATCATAGCATTCGCGGTAGTAACACATAATGGAAAAGAGGCGTTGGGATTCCTGGAAGTTGACGTAGCCATTCACAAACTATGTCTCCCAACCTGAATTTATTTCTGAGCTTTGGAAATACTTTTTCCTTTCTTTTTCCTCTTCTTTGGTCTCTCTCCCTCTCTCACACAAATTTAAAGATCTCTCCATGTGCCCAGTTTTAAAATTGCCATGAATCTGAAGGCTCTAAAAAGCCTCCCCCCATTCATTAATTGTGCCCACAAAAAGCACTGTTGATATGGCTACGGTTGGCTAAGCTTGAGGGAGGCGGTCATGGTGTTCTGCGAGAGCAGAGGAACACATCAGTAAAACGACTGCAGAAAAATGGCCTTGATTAAGCCATATGAACAGTCACATCAAGACTGCTTGTTTACAGTGTGCTTATAGGCAGTTATAGGCGTATAGATCCTGCCAACCTAGCAGTTTGAAAGCACAAAAGTGCAAGTAGATAAATAGGTACCGCTCCGGCGGGAAGGTAAACGGCGTTTCCGTGTACTGCTCTGGTTTGCCAGAAGCAGCTTAGTCATGCTGGCCACATGACCCGGAAGCTGTATGACGGCTCCCTCGGCCAATAAAGCGAGATGAGCGCCGCAACCCCAGAGTCAGCCACGACTGGACCTAAGGGTCAGGGGTCCCTTTACCTTTACCTATAGGCAGTTAAGAGTGGAGTTGATGGAAAGGCGGTTGACTTGGAGAAACTGAAAACTGCCGTGAACCGGAGGCTCAAATTCCAGAAATAATTTTGGGAGTTCTCCTAGTCCAACCAAAAATTAGGAGTAGCTGAACATAGGGCAGAGCGAAACCATGAGATATTTATTGACAGAATATAATGGGGAAAACCTACACATCATCCTTATAGATTTACTGCTGATCACCGGAATGATAAAAGATGCTCTTTTTTGCAATGTATATTTTTAAAGAAGGGTGGATACTAATCTGGGTTATTTGCAAGCAGGACTGTAGCCCTCACCTCTTGCCCCCATTTCTTCCTTTTAAAAAAAATTTCCATTTTTATTAAAGGTTATGTTCTTGCTTCGCATCTCTGAGAAAACTTCAAGGTTATCTCCCTCTTTGCTTGTCTCTCTGAGGACTGCAGTGGAGGTAATTGGGAAGAGTCAAGCGAGAAAGGCAGCAGTGACCAGAATAGAATCAGTGTGGAATGTAAATTGACTTGGGCCAGATCCACACATACCTTTACATCACTTGATGTTGCTGCATTTATTGTTGGACTCCAATTCCTATCAGACCCAGCTAGTATGAATAGTGATAAAGGATGAATGATGGGAGCTGTAGACCTGAAACATTAGTAGGTCCTCAAGATCTGCATCCTTGCTGTAAGCACGTGGCTATGCTAGCATATTTGGAATTTGTGGCACAAACTACCGTTCCCAGATGCTAAGAGCCAGTTGTTAGGAGTCCAGGTTCCCAGCTTTGATAACACAGAAAGCGTAGGTAATTGAAAAGGAGGGTTTATTGCAAAAACAGATAGCTCCAGAAGACTCGAACAAAGCCTCCAGCATCATTACTCAAGATGACCCTTCTGAAGACTCCTTCCGGTGTCTACAGAAGATATTGAACTTATGACCCTTACATCTCTTGTTTTGCTTTCTATCTAGCAGCTCTCCCATTCGCCAACTTCAGAACCCACTCAAGTCTCAAAACACATCTGGCGCCTGGCTAATTTCTAACACTGCTTAGCCGCTGTGACTAATACAGCGCTGAACTCGCTGCACATTTTTATCTATTTTATTTTTATTTATTAAATCTGTATACTGCCCTTCATCCAAAGATCTCAGGGTGGTTTGCAGGGTATAAATACAAAACAAAAGCACAAAATACAGAAAACAAAAACAAAACAAACCCATATCCGCTCCCCTTCTACAAATACAAGTTAAAGGACATAGACTGTTAAACAGCCCAAGGCCTGGTGAAAGAGGAATGTTTTCACTTGGTGCCTAAAGGTGCACAATGAAGGGGCCAGGCAAGCCTCGCTGGGGAGACCATTCCACAAACAGGGAGCCACTGCAAAAAAGGCCTGTTCTCATGTTACCACCCTCTGGACCTCTTGTGACGGAGCCACATGAAGAAGGACCTCAGATTATGATCTCAGGGTCCAAGTCGGCTCATACGGGGAGAAGCGACCCTTGAGATATTTGCTTAGTTCTTCTTGGGTTTTCCATGCTTAGCAGGCTTGAACGGCATGGACCACACATTCTATACCTCCCCACAAGAAGTGGGTAAGAAGGAAAGAGACAGCTCTATCTAGAAATACGAGGAAGAAGCAAATTGAAGTTATAGCCTAGCACTGAGCAAGTCCTATGAGTAGCTACCTGGGATGTTAAGAGAGAGAGAGGTCACTGAACTCCATTTCTGCAAAACAATTCCACAGAGCTCTTTAAATCCTTGTTATGTCTTTCTTCTTTTATTTCTCCACAATCCCTGATGGCAGTGGGCTGCAGAAGCCGAACAGGACTAAGGGAAAATGTTTTACATTTCCCAGTACCTTGCTGGGCATTTGTCACATGTTGTAAGCTGGGCTTCACACTCCTGCTGTGTCAGAACCATGCAATTTGAAAACTTTGGTTGCAATCTTGTGCACAACTGCAAACCTCAGTGCAGTTCGTTTGGCTTCTGTCCGAGGCATTCTGAACTGGACTACTCTACAGGGTTGTACAGTGGTACCTTGGGTTAGAGACGCTTCAGGTTACAGACTCTGCTAACCCAGATATAGTACCTCGGGTTAAGAACTTTGCTTCAGGATGAGAACAGAAATTGCGCAGCAGCAGCACGGCGGCAGCGGGAGGCCCCATTAGCTAAAGTGGTACCTCAGGTTAAGAACAGTTTCAGGTTAAGAACGGACCTCCAGAACAAATTAAGTTCTTAACCCAAGGTACCACTGTATGAAATTCAAGAGAGAGCTTTCCCGTGAATTAACAAAACAGATTACGATGGCAGAGTGTTCCCTTCTTAAGGACTTTTCACAAGTAGCGCATTTTACAATAAATGTAGTTTGTTTTTCTTTGCCTGCAGTTGTATTTCTGGGCTTAGAACAAAGTGAACCAATTTTCTGAATGTGTCTTACTGGGGAAGGGGAGTGGTTTGTTTAGCTCAATTCCAAATTGAGGGAGGTGAGCGTGCCCATCGGGGTACATGAAATGGAGAAGGGGAGGAAAAGGTATTCCATGTGTGTGCTTTTCGGCAGAATTGCTCAAGCTGCCCTCTTGCCCCCAGTTGATGAAGAAGAAAACTTTTCTTTCTTTCTTTTTTAATCTGACCTTTCCTTCTTTCTACAAGTGCTAATCATTGGAGAATTTCAACGGCAATCTTTTTTTAAAAAAACAAAAATGGAGAGTTAATCAATTCCGAAGTCAAGCATTTAATAGGCTTTCTTGAATAATACGATGAGGATGAAGAAGAAATGGTGACCGATGGTCAGGAAAAAAGCAAGTTGTGATTAAGCAAGCTTTACTCTGCATTTTCCGCCCCAGAGGATCAAAGAGGGGTGCAAACTCTCCAGGGTAAATAGATGGAGGAAAAGGACTGATTGGAAAAACATGGCCTCGCTTGGCGGGCGCTCAGCAACCCTCCATCCCATCATCAGCTGCAGCCTGGAGCCTGAACAAACACACCTTCTCAGGAAAGGGCTTTGCCACAGAGAGAGAGAGCGCATCGCGAATCCCTCTCCTTATTAAACGCCATTCAATCCCATCCTCGCCCAGAGCCACAGCACCTCCTCTTCTGTCACACCCTTAATTGCTCAGTGCCAAGGGGGATGGTTCTGTGGCAGAGGAAGCCTGCTTCCCTACCCCTGTGCTACAAAGTGCTAAATGATTAGGAAGCCTGGGAGAATTGCACCATCGCTGCTCTTCCCATCTGTTAGTAGCAGAGATGTCGGCAACGTTCTCTAAAGAGCATGAAGGCAGCCCTGGCGGATTAATCCAAAGGCCCATCTCGTCTTGCAGTCTGCTTCCAGCCAGGTGCCTGCAATGGGGAGGACCACAAGCAGGGTGCTGGGTATTCAGAGGGATAGGGGGTCAGAAGATGGAGGTTCCATGCAGCCACCACGGTTGATCATTCAACAATGGGTCTGTAGTAAGGTAAAGGGACCCCTGACCATTAGGTCCAGTCGTGACTGACTCTGGGGTTGCGCCGCTCATCTCGCTTTATTGGCCGAGGGAGCCGGCGTCATGTGGCCAGCATGACTAAGCCGCTTCTGGCGAACCAGAGCAGTGCATGGAAACACCGTTTACCTTCCCGCCGGAGTGGTACCTATTTATCTACTTGCACTTTGACGTGCTTTTGAACTGCTAGGTTCTAGGTGGGCAAGAGCAGGGACCGAGCAACGGGAGCTCACCCCGCCGCAGGGATTTGAACCGCCGACCTTCTGATCGGCAAGTCCTAGGCTCCGTGGTTTAACCCACAGCACCACCCACATCCCTAATGGGTCTGTACCACCTTTTTAATAAGGCATCTAACCTACTAGTAATAATCACATTGATGTGGCAGTGAATTCCACAAATCCGTTGTCTGACATGCAAACTTTCCTCCTCCTTGTCCTGAACCTACATCCAGAGACCCCAGATTCTCGCATTATGAGACAGAGCAAAACACTCTACTATTCATCATTTCATGTCATGTGCCCCCCTCCCCCCCAAAAAAACCTGTGGTTGTCCCTGCCCCCTGCAAGGACAGGACACCCCAATTCTTTAGCTTTTCCTTTAGGTCAAAGTTGGGGAACCTGGGTCCCTCCAAATATTGCTGGATTCAGAGGTGGACTTTGGTAAAAAAAAATTGTAATATTGTGCCCTGTGCAAGGCCAAAATTTGGCACCCCCAAATGGATCCTCTGAATTATGGATCTTCTCAGTCTTGTGTCCCCTCAGCTCAGCAACCTGTGCTGGGGAACAACCCACACTGCCCTAAATCTGGCACTACTGAACTGTAAAACCCAATGTTCCTAAGAACTGATTGTGTTGGTTGGGGCTGATGGGGAAGTTTTCACCCAACAATATCTGGAGGGGCACAGCTTCCCTGCTTCTCATTTGCCTTGCCCTCTCCCCTCTAGGTGATGGTCCAGCGGGACAGGCCAAAGCAACATGATAGGGCTACTCAGGAGGAAAGGGGGCCTTTAGGCCCTCCGAAACCCAGAGCCAACACTGCCTGGGAGGAAATGCCAACTCATCACCCATAACTTAATGCGCCTTTTGCTACCAGCTCTTTGCTCCTTGGCACTTCAAAGGTGAATAGGCTCGCCACTGCAACTGTGGAAATAGTTATGAGATTCAGGGGGGGGGAACCATTTTATCTGCCTTCTTTGTTCTCTTTTCCAAAAGTTGAACGTGCACACCTTGTTCTCCTCTCCCCGCTCTCCTCATCTGCCTCTGGCACATCTATTATGTGCATTTTTCATTAGGAGCGTTTTGCAAGCGATCTGTTGATTCACGGTATTAGAATTGCAAACAAATGCCATCATTTCCCCTGCATGTTCTTCATTTCGGATTCTGCATTGATTTCCCGGCATTGTTGGGCCACTTGAGTGACACTTCACATTGATTCCAACCCTTTTAAAGATTCCGCTCCCAGATGCACCAGCCCATCAGTTCTTCCGCAAGTATTCAAGAGTCTGCAGCAGTCAGGAAAAGGAAAAGGCCCAATGCACAGGCAACTCTAATGAGGGCAGACCTTGAGCTTAATTTGTGCCAGGGACCAGCCCTCAGCCTTCAATGAATCTCAAGCCTGAGTTCTGGAATATGGGGAACAATAGCAAAGACCACTTATTCTCAACATATGCAGAGTTCCTCCCCTTGTACAGCCTGACCGCACAGAATTCCTGAAGATGTTTTAGCAAAGGCTACGTAAGAAGGAATCCAGTGGTACCTCTGGTTGTGAACGGGATCCGTTCCGGAGCCCCATTCACAACATGAGCAGAATGCAACCCGTGTCTGTGTGTGCACGGGTCACGATTTGCCACTTCTGCACATGCGTGTGATGTCACTTCGAGTGTCTGTGCATGTGCGAGCGGCGAAACCCGGAAGTAACCCTTTCCAGTACTTCCAGGTTGCCACGGGACGCAACCTGAAAAGATTTAACCTGAAGCAAACGTAACAAGAGGTACGACTTTACTGAGTGTGTCTATCACAAAACTGAAGTGTTCAAAGTGCATCACATACATTAACTCGGTTCTGATAAACTGGGCCAATACTGTAATCTCTGCAATGTGGATAAGAATACTGGGTTGTTGCTAGCTTCCATCTGTCTCAAGACACAATGGAGTGCGCCTCCTGGGATGAGGTCAAACTGCTGCATTAGCAGCACCTAGGTTGGGCAGTGTGTGTGGAGGTCCTTGGCTGCCCAGATGACGAGACCCCCCTCTCAGCCTCGCTGATGTGGTCCAAAGGAAAGCAGAGCAAGATGTCTGGCACCAGCTTGGCTGCAGAAGTTGCTAGAAGGAGGCGTACAAGGTGCCATCCAACTGTCTTAGGGAATTCACTCTGGATTTGTGTAGCGTTTACTCCTGAGCCTTTTCTTCTTCCAAAGATATTCCGCAAGGCAGCGGAGGTTTGGAACAGAGTTTTCCTTCTCCTAGATGGGCTACCTGCCCAGGTTGATGAACCCCACCTGCCCCTCACTTCCCCCTACACATGAGCGAAACTGCCTTCTTGACTGTTGAACCCATTACAGCGGTACCTGGTGTTAAGTACTTAATTCATTCTGGAGGTCTGTTCTTAACCTGAAACTGTTCTTAACCTGAAGCACCACTTTAGCTAATGGGGACTCCTGCTGCCGCTGTGCCGCCGGAGCCTGATTTCTGTTCTTATCCTGAAGCAAACTTCTTAGCCTCAAGCACTATTTCTGGGTTAGTGGAGTGTGTAACCTGAAGCATATGTAACCTGAAGCGTATGTAACCCAAGGTATCACTGTATTGGTCTCATCTGCTCAATCCACCGCAGCCTGTCTTCACATGCAGGGGAAGCCCAAATACTATTAGTACAGTAAGGTCTTCCTGGATCACAGTTACCTCAGCTCTAACAAAAAGCTTGTGGTAGGTGCTGGATTTGCGCTCGGGACAATCGCATTAGAGGAAAGATAAGGGCCGGGCTTTTTTTCAGCCGGAACTTGCCGGAACTCAGTTCCGACCACTCTCAGGTGGGTGCCATTTCCATCATAAGAGAACAAGGGAGGCGTTTGTGGTGAGTTCCGGCACTTTTTTTTCTAGAAAAATTGCACTGGATGAGGGAGAAATGTGTTCCATTCATGCGAGCCTACCTAAGCTGACTTAAAGGTTGCTGTTGTCTGAAATTTGCATTTTGAGATAAAGTTGTTATACCAAAAGATGCATACAGATACGTGTGACCTTGCACACCCTAGCAAAGAGATGTCCTTTATTTGCTGTTGTAAACCCAGGTTTGCCATGAGGCAGCTCCTTAGATTAGCACTAGTGCAGGAAACTTGAAAAGCATGGGCATATGTACATGTGCCAATGCTTCTTTCAATACTCGGGAACATTCTCCTGGGAACACATCTAGGACCCCCAGACCAGCATACTGCAATGTGCAAAGTTACATCCAGATACCTCCATATGAGCTCCACGCTTTGCATCTTTCCTTTAGGGAACACCCTAGTGTTTCTCACAAGGATCATGATGTGCAGAGCTGCCCTTAGGTGCACACTTTTACACATCTAATTTGTACATCGGCTGCCTCCTTCTTGCTTTTACCAAAGGTGTCCTGGGCTTTGAAGACACTCGAACTCAGGACGCAAGTGAGAAACGTGCTAAGAGGAAGGCACGCTTGGCAAATCCACACTGGGATCAACTCCCGCCCAGAAACCAGTGTCCCCACTGTGGAAGGACGTGTGGATCCAGAATTGGCCTCCACGGTCACTTACGGACTCACTGTTAAAACCGTGTTTATGGAAGACAATCTTACTCAGCTATGAGGGATCGCCAAAGAAGAAGAAGTAGTTTCTCACAAGGATCATGATGTGCAGAGCTGCCCTTAGGTGCACACTTTTGCACATCTAACTTGTACATCGGCCGCCTCCTTCTTGCTTTTAGCCCCAGCCGAATAAAAACCCCAAATCTGGTACACCTCCAATACTGCAATCGGAATCAATAAATGTAAATAGGCAGATTTGCCAGCTCCAAATAATTTATTCCAAGAGCAGGATTTTTTGAATTTTCTTGGTGCTCACTGTGGAGAGCTCTGCCCTTTGAAGAGCCCCCCTCATTATGCTCTTGTGCTTGCAAATGGCTGATTGATTTTATTGCTGTGGCAAAGATCTAGGAATATGAACTGCACGGTGCACCAGAATGTCACCAGCGTAACTTGTATTGTAAATAGCCACTGACACGCTGACTTCATTGTTAATGTAAGAGCTGTAAGAGGCTATTAATTTCATTATTGCTCAATCAGCAATGAGCACAAGTGCCACATAAGCCCCCCAAGCTGCTTGGCTGGTTTCAGCAGAGAGGGTGGAAATGCCATCAGGAGAGCTGGAAACTTAACTGGGAAACAGCAGAAGATTATTGATGGCCTGACTTATTAGGAAATGGCGCCCAATTCTCAGAACGCCATGAAATGGATAGAACATTCTTTATGTATGCTACAACAGCAGCAAGAATACTCATCGCAAAGTATTGGAAGACACAAGATCTACCCACCTTGGAAGAATGGCAGATGAAGGTGATAGACTATATGGGACTGGCAGAAATGACTGGCAGAATCCGAGACCAGGGAAGAGAGACGGCGGAAGAAGATTGGAAGAAATTTAAGGATTATTTTAGGAAACATTGTAAAATTAATGAATGTTAGAATGACGTTGGTTTAGAAACTAAGTGGTTTTCAGCTGTAATGATTAAGTAAAAAGAAAAGAAAGGCTAAAAATTAAATGGAAAACAAGGGAGAGGATTTGCTGAATTAATAATTAGAAATTGGAATACAGAAAGGGGAGGTATGAGGAGGTCGGGGAAGTAAGTTACAAGAAAATAAGAGATTGAAATTATACTTGTTTTTGTTTGCGTCTGTTTGTATTGTTGTTTTGTTTTTATATAATTTTTGAAACTTAAATATATATTTTTTTAAAAAGAGATTATTATTATTACTACTATTAATTGTTCAAAGTGCAGTACTCTGAACAACAGTCCTTTAAGGTGGGCCAGTACCATTATCAAAGTGCAGAAGGGGCCAAATCCTACCCAAGAGGCACAATTCATGGAAGCAAGAAATAAAAAAGTGTTGTTTTTTTCTGGGTTTGGTTGGTTCGTTGGTTTTTTAGGATTCACCATGTACATGTTTCCAAGAAAAGGCTTCTCTGGCAACCCTTGCCCAGTTAAAACAGCAATTAAGCATAAAAACGACAAAATTAAAACATTGGTATAGTGTCCTGTCTTTTTAAGACTTGCAAAACACTCTGAAGCCCCCGCTGATTTCAAAGGGGTAGTTTTTTAAAAACTGAATTATGGAACTTGAAACTGCTCAACGGTAAGCAGGATTGTGTCCGATTTTTGATAACAACATGCTTTTGAAATAAAATACTGCACTGGTCTCCTTATACAAATTGCCCTACAAATCATTTTTATGTACTGGTTATAGCAAACTGCAAAAGAAAAAGAAAAAATCATGCTTCTTCCTCTTTCAACATCTTGCCCATTTGAAAATCATTTGCTTGGGTCTGGGGAGAGAAATCCAATATCCAGAAATAGCTGCATTCTGATTCAGCATGTAAGATCTTGCTCTTAACATTCAATTTGCTTGGCAAAACCTTTCAGATTCTAACATTTATGCCGCTCAAAATTATATTTCCAGAAAGCAGAGAACTAGGCCACCATGAGAGGAGGAGAAAAGAGGGGTGGGGGTCCAGTGCCTTGCCCAGTAGCACCAGATCCAGAAAGTTCCGCCAAAAGTCCTGGAGAGTTGTGACTATACTTCAGCGTTCACTGATTGGCCAGAGGCCATTGTGACATCAGTCCTACACCTGACTGGACATTGTGAGGACTTCCTGCTGAAATGTGAGATGCAGGTGGAGTTGTCAGGCTACAGACACTTTACAAGATGGCGGTGAAAGCTGAAGCGGTGAAAGTTGCTTTATAAGTCCCGGTGAAACCTCACTGGTCCTTTGTGTTCACCTGTCCACTGCTGAGCTAGCAGTTTGGCTACCGCCCTTTAGCACTCTCCAGGCGTGGTACCCCAGTGAATTAGAGGGCAGAGAAGCAAATCCCACTGCTGCTGCTGCTGCTGCTAACATGCCACTGGGGTGCAGGAAGTCAACGGAGCCAAACTCCTGATTCCACACCCTTTACACACACACACAAAAATCCACATTATTGTTCTTCCGATTCAGGCTCTCTCTGCCCCCTGCCCCCCTCGCCCTGCACTTCATGCTACAAATTATTAAAGAGATATTTAGCTGCCACTCCGTTCCATCTAAGGAGACAAAAACCTCTTCCGCTTGAAGTCACCACAGATCCATCAGAGTCTGGCCACTGCCTGTCACTCGTGCATCACACGCCTCATTCATATTAAAGAGAGGTTGTTCTGCGGGGTTTAAACACCAGAGGAGTGTGTGTGTGTGTGTTAATTTTTTTAAAAAATACCAATCGCTACCCAGAATGTAACGACAAGTCAGGAGAAAATACGATTTAGAAGCAAATTCTTTTAAAAGAGGAAAATGCTGAATACTAATCCTGGCTTCCTTGGCTGGATGGCCGTCGAGCGTTCTATCGGGCACACATGTTGCATAGCTAATTTGCGTTCAGCGCGAGGATTAATAATGCATTGCTCAAATATCAATGCAAGCTCCTTCTTGGGTGCCTCTTGGTCTTTGGGCCATGAGAAACCAGCCACTCTACTCTTGCCTTGCCTTGCTAGACTCCTTCAGCAATGGCCGGCCTCCAGCTGGGTTCTTCCTGTTTCCAAGGCTTGAGTCTTTCTCAATTCAAAGAGCAGAGGAGCAAAAGATCATGGGACACTGCCTTATATTCCATTGGTCCATCTAGCCCAGTGTTGTGTACCGGGTTTCATAGAGAGCAGTTCTTTCCCACCACTACCTGGTGGCCGGGACTGGCTGGATGCTGAGGAGTGGGGGGGACGGACACCAGCTGGGGAACCCCCAAGGGAAGAAAGCTCAGAACCTGGGGAGTGTTGGTAAGACGATTGGTCAGAGGGAGAAGAGGCAGCAGCCTGGGAGGAGGAGGTGTAGGAAGCTGAAGGGGCAACAGGCTTTAGTGAGCAAGAAGAGCCTGTGGCAGAGAGCAGTCCTGATTCAGAGGCGAGAGAGGAGGAGTGGCAAGGGACAGAGATAAGTCAGGCTGCTGAAGAATCCAGGGAGTCTCCCCCCTCCTGCTGCAACCAGCTCCCTCCCCCCTCCCCGTGGTCTCCCAGAACACAGAGAGAAATGAAAAGAGCAGATGAGAGATTGGTTGCATGCGGAAGCAGTCTCCAGTTGCTTGGAGGGGAAACCTGGAGAGGAGGGGACCTAGGCACCTGTGGGAAGGTGGGGACCTTCATGTTAGGATATAGTTTCGTTCCACCTTAAAAGGAGCAGGCATGACTGGTGTGTCACATGCCTGTTTACTTCCAGCAGTCTGCTGGGAACTTCCGTTTTGTGTTACTGCTGTTTTGCTGGAGACGAAGGGAAGCAGACATGTTTTCCTCTGTTCCTGAACTATGCTGAATAAAATGCTGTACATTATGCTTACACATTTCTCTGTCTGCCTCTTCTGCTGTGAGAAGATTTACACACTCTGCTGACAGAGCGTACACGGGTCTCTAAATGTATCTGAGGCTCGTGTCGCTGATTGATGCTGTTCCAAGGGAGACCAGCTGCCGGCCAGTGCCTGATGCCTGCCTGATGCCCCCGTCTTCCCAGCAGTATCCCAACATTTCAGTCCTTGAAACTGCCTCGTTTGGGCAAGAGCTACTGGGAAGAGTTGCTGGGATCACTAGACCTGTGCTGTTCCGGTTTCTTTGAATAACTCTTTGAATAAAGAGTTAACTTCACAGTGTTTTTGAATTGCTGACATGCACCTGACTATGGTTTGTGACTTCAGGAACGTTTCATGAATGGCACAGGTCCAGCTGGGGCCATGTGGAGAGATCTCTGGATGCCAGATTGCCAACTGACATCTCCAGCTAGCTGGCTGGCACTGCACATGGTAGCATTGCAACAAAAGAAACATGCTTTGTGCTTCTACGGTGCCATGTGATTCAGATTAGCCCAAGCTCACCCAGTCAGCTTCATGCCTGAGTCGGGATTTGAACCCTGATCTCCCAGATCCTAGTCCAACACACCAACGACAACACCACACCGCTTTCCTAGAGTACTTCTACTATGGGGCAGCTATATAAATTAAGTAGGTCAATAAATATGTGAAAAGCAAAGCACCACTTGGAGAAGGATCTGAAATATTTTCGCTAAAGTTTGAATTTGTTTTATTCTGGATTGTTTTATTTGATGTTTTAACGTGTTATAAACTGCTTTGAGAATTTTTTTATTTAAAATACAAAGCGGTATAGAAATGAAATGAATAATCAGTATTAAAAACAATAATAAATTTCATTATAAAAACAAAAACAAAATGGGGTTTAGACATTCCATTGTGAACTAGGTTTAAGGTGCTGTTTGGCAATTAGCTTATAGATCTGAGTTTCTAACATTGTGAGATTGCTGACATAACATATGTGAAGGAAAGGAAACCCCCGATACAAACACTGTTATTATTTGCGATGCAAACCATATTAAGCGGCTGCTAAAAAAGCCAATGCAATTCTGGGCTGCATCAATAGGAGTATAGCATCTAGATCAAGGGAAGTAATAGTGCCACTGTATTCTGCTCTGGTCAGACCTCACCTGGAGTACTGTGTCCAGTTCTGGGCACCACAGTTCAAGAAGGACACTGACAAACTGGAACGTGTCCAGAGGAGGGCAACCAAAATGGTCAAAGGCCTGGAAACGATGCCTTATGAGGAACGGCTAAGGGAGCTGGGCATGTTTAGCCTGGAGAAGAGGAGGTTAAGGGGTGATATGACAGCCATGCTCAAATATATAAAAGGATGTCACATAGAGGAGGGAGAAAGGTTGTTTTCTGCTGCTCCAGAGAAGCGGACACGGAGCAATGGATCCAAACTACAAGAAAGAAGATTCCACCTAAACATTAGGAAGAACTTCTTGACAGTAAGAGCTGTTTGACAGTGGAATTTGCTGCCAAGGAGTGTGGTGGAGTCTCCTTCTTTGGAGGTCTTTAAGCAGAGGCTTGACAACCATATGTCAGGAGTGCTCTGATGGTGTTTCCTGCTTGGCAGGGGGTTGGACTCGATGGCCCTTGGGGTCTCTTCCAACTCTATGATTCTATGATTCTATAAGCGGTAGTGACGTCATCAAAGGGTGACGTCACGATAAAGCAAACGTTCAGTCTGCTACCTGTAAGCCGTAATGGGAAGAACAGTAAGATCACATAGCACACAGCCTGAAGGTCATGTCAGCCAGAGTAGTCCTTGAAGGTAATCGAGTGGAGCAATCCTTGCATTATTACTTGGCGGAAATTATTCATGCTGGTGAAATGATTGCAAAAGAGTCCCGATAATGTATATTTCAGTCAGAGAGATCAGAGGCAAAAGTAAGTGGATCAGCAGAACACCTGAGGAAAGTGATGCTTTTACATACGATGCATCGTAATTGTGGTCAAGAGACGCTGCACTTCGGCAGCAACAAGTCATTTTCTGCACCACTGGTCTGTCAAAATATTTTCTGCCCATGTATAAAATGCAAGGAGGAGGAGGAGGAGGAGGAACAGAGGGTGGAAATGAATTGCCAAGCCTATGTGCCCTTGGAAAACGAGGGCCCACCAAAAGATGCCAGGCCACAAGGCCAGAATCTAAACTGGGAAGCCACACTGAACCACCTTTTGATTCAATGCATTTTTTGGTCTTTGGAGGATTCATTCCTCAGGATAATTTTTGTTGTTGTTGTTCAAAACTATTGCCACGTGGATAAAGAAACTCTAGTTGGGGGTCTTCTCTGTAGCCAAATAAAATGAAAGGCGTTTGTCAGAGCTCAAGCCCACCTCAGACATCAAGCTGGCGACTCTCCGGCTAATGGAAAGAACTACAGGAAGACCAGCCGCAGGGAGCGTCTTCACTGCAGTAGGCCAGAGGTGGAACACTCATAACCCAGGCAAAAGCTTCTTGTCGAGGAGCAACTAGGAGATCTGCTTTTGTTGAACGGGTTTCATATTCTCCTCCTTGCTCTGTCTCTGATATAGCCTTGGACTTCCCTCTCAGCTGCCCAGGAGACAGGCCTGGCAGCATAAAATATGTCAATGCAAGAAGACCAGAGGACTCCAAGGAGGGAGGGGGAGACAGAAGCCACAGTGGTGCTGAGCGCTCTGATCTTACACACATTTCCACCAGCACAAGGAAATTGGAATAACATCTGATAAATCGCAGCGCGCTCTATGGAATCACCCCAAAATCAAACAGTTGTTTTTCTTTTTCTCGTTGGGAAACTCTCTTTGAACTGAAGCGGCATCATCTCAGACAATTCAGTTCTGGTAATTACAGCACTATCTTGCCGCAATTAAAATATAATGACTCCACTATTTAAAAACAGAAAAACCAACCCACTACCTTCAAAAGGCACGAAGCCATACCCTGACACCAGTCCAACACATTACGGTTTTGATTACCTAATTACAAGCTAATTCATTTAAACTATAACCTCATTTATGCAGCCACCTTGAAGGACATGAAATTTATCCACTTCAGAGAGATGCACAGCAGCCACACATACCTTCCAATGCTGGACAGAGAAAATCAGATATGCTAGCAAGTCTTTTAACACCAAACACTGGCATTGGCAGAGTGTGTAACCATGGTTACCACCAATCAGGTTTATTGCCCTAACCCTGGTTTAAAAAAACCATATATATATATATATAACCATATATATGGTGCATGCTTGGTTTATCTTATCCAAGTGAAGACTTGCCCCTTGAACAGGGAGACATCTACAATAGTTTGACATTGCTGGCCAGAGTGCTGCCTTAGCCAAGGTTTGCAAAGTGCAAATGTTATCACTTAGCCATGGTTAACACAAACTCATTTCAAATCAGGATTTTCTTAACCTGATTTGCAGCCAATCCTTTTCTGTGTTTTAGGTATTCTGAACTAGTTCCTAATCCAGTTCCTAACTCCATCTCCTCAGAGTATTGCGAAAGAACGATGTCAGTCCACAACAGAAAGTGTCCTTTCCTACTGCATCAGGGTGTGGTACGCTGGTTTGACATCAACTGATAGGAAGAGCCTACAGAGGGTGGTGGATACAGCACAAGATATTATGGGCTGTCCCGTGAATCCGCTGGATGAAATAGCGGAAGAACGTTGCCTCAGGAGAGTGAGGAAAATTCTCAGGGATGATTCACACCCTGGCCGGCACTTTCTTGATCTCCTGCCTTCGGACAGAAGACATAGAAGCAGGATTAGTCGCACCAACAGGGTAAAGAACAGCTTCTATCTGTGGGCTGTTAGGCTACTGAATGAAAAGATAACGACAGGGCAACTGACTTTTGGGTTTGGTGGGTGTGCGTCAGTAAACGAGGGGAATTAAGACTAACAGCTGAGTAGGGGGTGCTCGTGTAATCTCACTGTATACAAGTTATACAAGTGACAATAAAGTATTTCAGTTTCAATCATAACCATGGTTATGCAAAACAAACCATGGTTGAGCATTACGTCTCCATAGGACCTCAGTCAGATGGGAAACACATTTTGAAATCAAACCAGACCGAAGCTATGGTAGCTGCACCTCAAAGGAACCCAATATGTGAGCGCTTGTGTGAGCAATTACTGCTGGCAAAGTTGCCATAGGATTAGTGTGGATTGTATTTTATTTTCAAGTATTATTGGGGCTGTACTTGCAAAGCATTGTTTTGCCTAGGGGTATACATTATTCGTTTCTAACACCATTAATCACTTTCTTCTATCAATCAAGTTGTTTGGGGCAAGAGGAATAAGGCAAGCAATGACTGTTATCAGAGAGAAGTACCATTAACTACCCTGTAATCAGACCGAAAAGCACACCCCAAAAGAGGCTGCAATGTCTGCCTTCCAGAACTGCTTCTATATAAATCTATAGAGTTCTCTTTCCACATGGGTGTAATTATAGCAACATAATTTATGCACTCAAGATACGCTGCATACATATATATATATATTGCCACACAGGTGGGTGGCTGTGCAATAAGAATAGCTCTAAACCCCTATTTAAATATATGATAGCTATTCAGAGTGTTTGACATCTCTGGTATAAAGAGACATTCTCAAACTGTAATAATAATAATATAAGTGCTTGCTGCTCCCCTCAAATGTCAATTTCTGTCTTGTTCTTCCACCGCCCCAAAGATGGAACACTTCCCAGCAGATGGGATGATCTTAAAAAGGAGTAGAGAGAGAGAGATTCCCTGGCAGTCAATTAAGATGAAGTTAGAGTTGGGGTGAACTGGCTGTGCTTAAAATAACAAACAAACAGTCTAGATTCCTTCAAGTATTTCATCATGCATTCAAAACTGCTGATTTCGCCTATTGTCAAGCACAATTGAACAATGCCACAGAAAAACAACTTTATATATATTTTAAAAACCCTCTTTATTAACAGAATCCGTGAGAGAAACAGGTATTTTGGTACATTGTCTAACAAACACGTCTATCAGCATCTTGGTGCATGCGTGTGCTCTCATGCTGATGTCTCCATCAAATCTATTTCTTCCAGAGTCCTTTATAGTCAAGAGACGTTAAAAATATCTGGACTACTCCAAGACGCTGGAACAAAGGAAGGGTGTTTTGTTTTGTTTCAAAGTGCTTTCAGATGAGCCGGCTCCAAAACAGTTGCTGGCTGTCATATATCCCTCCAATCCTCATTTGCACATCAGGTTCTGCTTCGGTTATTTGAATTATTTGCTTCAGTTTTTGCTTCAGTTACTCAAGGAGGTTATCTTCTCAGTGGACCTTCTACCTGTGAAGCATATGCCCTATCATCATGTGCTGGCTGGGACTGATGGAAACTATAGCCCAAGAATTTCTGGAGGGCATCAGTTTTGGTAGACCATCAGTCTTGGAATTGATGAAATGGAATCCACAGGTGACTTGTCTTGGTAGTGCTACACAAATCCACTGTGAGCTTGCAGTTGCACATAGACAAATCCCGGCAGGTGATTTCAGAAGCCAGAATTTATCCAGCTTGCAGACCTAGTGACAAGGGCATTTACAAATGTATTATCTCAAGCTAGAGATTGCAGGATAAGGCCCCCCTGGGAGTTTGGAAGTGCTGTTACTGACCACCACTTCCAATTGAAAAATCAATAGCATCGATAGGTAGAATAAGCCTTAAAGATCTGGTTGTAAGTCCTCCGTTCAAATGCTAAATTTGTGAGTGACCCCAGGCCAAAGGTAAGTAACCCTGAGATATGAGCATGGAAGTATCCACCAAACCAAAAAGCACAGAGTCCGATTTTAAAACCTAGAGCTTTTATTTTATGTTTTGGGTTGTTTTTTAAAAAAAGAATAAGCTAAAAACAATGCTCACAGCTTGCAGACTCTGAACAGCATTTATGCTCCTCAAGGGGCAAGACTGCACAACTGCCCCTTTTCTGTTTATCCTTCTCAGGTCCTGCTTAAGAACATACTATGGAAGGATTTAGATGAGAAAGGCCTGAGGAGCAAATTGAGGTTCTGCAGCGGAGATGGAATGAAATCAGCAGCATGTTTGTTAGAATACAGCATGATCCTCGGACAAACAGGAAATCAATAAGCCTTCCTGGAACATGTGTTGCCATGTCCTAAAACATAAGAACCACCTGCTGGATCAGGCCAGCAGCCCATCTACTCCAACATCCTGTGCTGCCTCGATACAGCTGAGTGCTTCCACCACTGGGCTCCAATGAAAATGTGTTTTCCACGGAAAGACTCTGCATTTCTTATATGTGTGGCTGCGATCTCCTGAGTGACATGGACACGGTTAGGCAGCTGAATGTGCACACATACTCTGTTGGTTATCCTCCCTCCCTCCCACCACCTCCATGTGGCCCCGGGAGCTGGCAACCCACGCTATGTCACTGCCTGTTGGTCACTGTGAGAACAGGATGCTGGACCAAATGGGTCTCTGACCTGTTCCAACAGAGCTTTTGTTGTCCTCCATGTCCCACCTTACCTGTCTATTCTGCCCCATCAGCACCCCAGCCTCTACCATAGAATGATAACTCACCTTTTACAAGCGGGATAAATACAGTCATACCTCATGTTACATTTGCTTCATGTTACATTTTTTCAGGTTGAGTCCTGCAGTGACCTGGAAGTACCAGAAAGGGTTACTTCCAGGTTTTGCACATGCGCACAAGCACCAAATTGCACCGCGCACCTGCGCAGATATGGCGCTTCAGGTTGTGGGCTTTTCATGTTGCGAATGGGCCTCCGGAACGGATCCTGTTCGCAACCAGAGGTACCACTGTAAAGCAAATGTATGGATAGAACCTGAGAAGCCTGGTTTGCCTGCAGAGTTTGAGGCCATGGTTATGATTCATGCATGCATTTGTCTCTTTATTCAAATGTTTTGCATACCGCCTTCCTGCCCAAAATGGCATTTGGTGAAGCTTGTTGGGAGATCTCCGAACAAAAATCACAAAAAAGGCAAATGAAATCAAAGTGCATGCCATTATGCATAAATAATAGGAATGGAAGCAGCAGTTAAATAATTCAGGAAACAACAGGCCAACCTGAGGCCAAGGTAAAAGAAAAAAAGAAAAAGACACCAGCAGATGCAACAAATCAGCGGAGCTAGCAAAAGCTCATCTATACGGAACGGACATTGAGTCAGGGACTGCTGGTTGAGGAAGAGTGGTAGGAGATGCCAGTCCAAGAATCCCTCAGGGATGACACAGAGGAAGTAGATGTTGGTGTTTCGCAACTTTGACCTGTTGCAGGACCTTAGCCAGACCTTAGCAGAGCATATGCAGAGTTCCAGAAAGCAGTTGCAGGCAGGATGGACGAAGCAGGAACAAGACGCTGCTACTAGTAACTTGGTTACTTAGAGGTGTTTATTATTTACAGCAGACTCTACAAGTTACTAAAAGGGACGCGGGTGGCGCTGTGGGTTAAACCACAGAGCCTAGGGCTTGCCGATCAGAAGGTCGGCGATTCGAATCCCCGTGACAGGGGGAGCTCCCGTTGCTTGGTCCCTGCTTCTGCCAACCTAGCAGTTCGAAAGCACATCAAAGTGCAAGTAGATAATTAGGTACTGCTCTGGCGGGAAGATAAACGGCGTTTCCGTGTGCTGCTCTGGTTCGCCAGAAGCGGCTTAGTCATGCTGGCCACATGACCCGGAAGCTGTACGCCGGCTCCCTCGGCCAATAAAGCAAGATGAGTGCTGCAACCCCAGAGTCGGCCATGACTGGACCTAATGGTCAGGGGTCCCTTTACCTTTACCTACAAGTTACTATATACATGAACAAATACAGATCTTAACCACCTCTCTCTTCACAAACTCCAAACGACTCTCAGACTCCACACTGACCAACACACACTCCTGTCATAAGTCAACCAATGGCAGACCTGTTTCCAGGGTCCCACATCTCTAAGCAGACAACTCCTCTCTGCTCAGTCATCCTTGGCTTTCGGCCAACGCTTAATTGACTCTGTATGAAACTGCACAGAATGGCATGTAGTCAAAAATCCCAACAGAAGACTTAGACCCAGGACAGTGGTGGTGGGACACTGAGGACTACTTTGCAGAAGGCACAAGCAAGGCGGTGATGGAAGCAGGAGGTTTGAGTGAATGCAGAACGGTCTGAAGAAGAAAGCCATTCCAGGGCAGGACTGGGCTGTGCGTCTCAGTGTGAGCATGCAGTCTTGACAGAAAGGACCCAGGCGCTGGTTCAGTTGCTCAGCAGTTGAACAGCCCCACTTCCTCCACTGACACCCAGATAATGAAGAGCCTCACTTAGCAGACAGGCCCAGAGGCAGATCCACCACCCCCGCCTCACCACAGTTTACTCAGGAGGAGTCCAAAGGGAGAGGGCTAGAGAGAGAAGGAGAGGCCAGACGACAGTCCCAGCAACATCTTCAACTAGGGCAGATTAGCCTAGATCAGCCCTTCTCAACCTGTGGGTCCCCAGATGTTGTTGAACTACAACTCCCATCACCCCTAGCTAGCAAGGCCAGAGCTCAGGGATGATGGGAGTTGTAGTCCAACAACATCTGGGGACCCACAGGTTGAGAACCGCTGGCCTAGATGAACTCTGCTGTGTTTTTACTTTTGTGAATAAAAGCTGATTGCACTTCCTGACTTGTGAATAAACCTGCATACCTAACAGCCCCTTGACAGGTTGCAAGGACAGTAATAAGGATACCAGGCAGATCTCCCTTTGGAGGAAGTTCTGCAATCAGGGTGCCAGAGCTGAAAAGGCCCTGCTCCAGCATCCACCTGCCTCAGATCCACAGGTGAGAGCACTCAGAGGAGGAGGAACATAAGAAACTGCCTTATGCACAGTCAGTCCATTGGTCCATCTAGTTCAGCATGGACCATACTGACTGGCAGTGGCTTTCCAGGCTTCTCTCCCATCACTACCTGGAGATGCCAGGGATTGAGCCTGGGGCCTTCTGCATGCCAAGCAGGTGTTCTCCTAGGCTACAGCCCCTTCCCCCCTTCAGGAACACTGGTGACAATCTCAGCTGCTAGACCACCAGCGAGATTTTGCTGCCTGGGTTGAAACAGCTAATGGTTGCTCCCTGTCAAGCCAGAGGATTTAGGAAGCAGGGGCTGAAATTTAGGAGAAAGGGTGGTGCACAGGAATTGCACCCCTTGAAAGCCAAAGGATAAGGACTGAGTAGAGATCGGGAGTGGAAGAGGCGAGGAAGCTTTGCATATCAGTTTGCGGCCTAGGACCCACATACCTACGGGACCGCCTCTCCTGGTATGCCCCGCGGAGGACCTTAAGGCCCACAAATGACAGCACTTTGGAGGTCCCAAGCCTCAAGGTGGTTAGATTGGTCTCAACTAGGGCCAGGGCCTTTTCAGTACTGGCCCTGACTTGGTGGAACGCTCTGTCACAAGAGACCAGGGCCCTGCGGGATTTGACATCTTTCCGCAGGGCCTGCCAGACAGAGCTGTTCCGCCTGGCCTTTGGCCAAGGCACAGTCTAACCCTTATGTTTCCCTCCCCTTATGGTTTTGATCTATGGCCTACTTTTAAAATGCATTTTAAATTGTATTTTAAATTGGGGTTTTTTCCACTATTATGTTTTTATTGCAATTTTACTGGCGTTAGCTGCCCTGAGCCCGGCTCTGGCCAGGGATGGTGGGGTATAAATAAAATTTATTATTATTAAATAATGCCTCTGCTTCGCCTGCAGGCCTCCCATTGGTATTCTGCTACTGCTGGTGTCTGACTCCACTAACATGCCGGAAATGTATGTCCTCCTGCAAGCCGAAAACTGGAACCACTCTTTTATTCCCCCCTGCTTGCCCTTCTGTCTCCTGCATTTGCTGGGCTTCCTCCTCCCTGTGGTCCTGTAGGGTAAAGGTTGCCGGCTTTACATCTCCTGTCATCTCCAAGGGCATCTGAGATTTCCCCTCCCAGGGAGGCCAGCTCTGATGTCAAGAAACGGCCAACCTCTTGCCTAACCTCTGCTCTGGCAGTGCCCCTGCGCCGGAGCATGAGCTGCAGAGCCAAGCTCCAAGGTCCACAGGACAAGATGTGGGTCAGGCGAGTAACAGCAGCTAACTGGTAGTGCCCCACCCGTTACTTCCCAGCCCTCACCCTTGTCAATGTTTAAATCGTCCACCTCCGAGCAGGAAAAGGGCTGTTTGTTTAATGCATTTGCAAGAGGAGGGAAATGGGCTGTTTGTTGGGAAGGAGCAAGTTTTTCAGAAGATTGCAAAAGGTGGTGTATTCTGGGATTGCAAAAGGTGGTGTATTCTGGGATGGGAGGCGATTTGTTTGTTTGTTTGTTTGTTTGTTTTGCCAGCCATGCACATTTATGGGATGCTCCTATTTTGGCCGGGACATGGGTGGCGCTGTGGGTTAAACCACAGAGCCTAGGACTTGCCGACCAGAAGGTCGGCAGTTCAAATCCCCGTGATGGGGTGAGCTCCTGTTGCTCAGTCCCTGATCCTGCCCAACTAGCAGTTCAAAAGCATGTCAAAGTACAAGTAGATAAATAGGTACCACTCCGGCGGGAAGGTAAACGGCATTTCCGTGTGCTGCTCTGGTTCGCCAGAAGCGGCTTGGTCATGCTGGCCGCATGACCTGGAAGCTGTATGCCGGCTCCCTCGGCCAATAAAGCAAGATGAGTGCCGCAACCCCAGAATCGGTCACGACTGGACCTAGTGGTCAGGGGTCCCTTTACCCTTTACCTATTTTGGCCTACTATAACATACCATTCAACAGTCTTGATTTGAGCAGGACATCCCAGAATTACCAGCCATCCCAGCTTCTGATTGGGTCCTGGAATGTCACTTTTTTTGCTCTTGTGTGAGTCAGCAGGCTCTGGCCAGAGCACTGGACCAAAAGAGGGTGAGACCAAAAAAAAGAGCATCTTGAGTTTGACCAGCAGGATGTTGGTGAGTATGCTCTAAGCAAGGGGTGTCCAAAAGGTCAATCGTGATCTACTGGTCGATTGCGGGGTGTCCCTGCTTGATCCTGGATGATCGTGGGACCCTGATCGCTCCCCCAACAACAACAAAAAACTTTGGCTCATCCTCCCCCCAAAAAAGCTTAACAACTTTGATGGGTAGATCACTGCGAATTTTGTAACAGTGGGAGTACAGTGGTACCTAGGGTTACATACGCTTCAGGTTACATACGCTTCAGGTTACAGACTCCACTACCCCAGAATTAGTACCTCGGGTTAAGAACTTTGCTTCAGGGTGAGAACAGGAATTGTGCGGTGGCGGTGGGAGGCCCCATTAGCTAAAGTGGTCTTCAGGTTAAGAACAGTTTCAGGTTAAGAACGGACCTCCGGAACGAATTAAGTACTTAACCCAAGGTACCACTGTAGATCACAGTCTCTTGGAAGTTGGACGCACCTGCTAAGCAGATGGTGGTGATGACAAGGGCAACCAAAGTGATCAAGGGGGTGGAGCAACTCTCCTATGAAGAAAAGTTCCAGCGTTTGGGACTTTCTTAGCCTAGAGATAAGGTGAGCATAAGGCGGCATGATAGATGTTTACACAGCATGGAAAAAGTGGATAGAGAAACGTTCTTCTTCCTCCATCAAAACACTAGAACGCAAGAACCTCCAAGCAAGCTGAATGGTGGAAGATCCAGGACAGTTAAAAGGAAGGACTTATTAACACAGCGCATTGCTAAACTATGGAACTCACGCCCAAGGGAGGCAATGATGGCCACCAACCTAGATTGCTTTAAAAGAGGATCAGACACATTAATGGAGGAGACGGCTATTGACAGCTACTAGGCACAATGGCTATGCTTTGCCTCCACAGCTCTAGGTACTTCTGATTACCAGTTTATGTGGATCACAAATGGGGAGAATTGCTATTGTGCTCATGTCCTGCTTGCAGGCTTCTCACTAGCATCTGGTTGGCCACTTTGAGATGCTGGATTAGATCGGCCTTTGGCCTGATCCCACAGGCTCTTGTTTTATAAATGGAGTTTGTCCAGGGACAGCCTGAGCCAGTTTGCCAACTGAGACAAGCCAGAATTCCCACACCGCTGCCAGCTGCAGCTACTACTTACTGCAAACACAGCAGGGCTCATGTTGGTGGAGCTGGAGAACTTCCTGATAAACCGTCCTTCAGTCTTTAACTTTTCTCCTTCCCTGGTCCCTTTTCTCCATCACTTTCCCCACACTTTTCTATTGCTCTCCCCACGCACTGCCAACCACCTCTCTCAAATCTATTGCTCCCTTGGAGAGTGAAAACAATCTCTCCATCTTCGCCATATGAGCAAGTATATTTATAGAACGTTTCTATTATGTACTGAGTTGAATAGGATCCAGAATGCAGCAGTCTGATTGGTCCTAGAACAATAGGATCCAGAATGCAGCAGTCTGATTGGTCCTCAGGAGCCACCCAATCAAACTCCAGGTGGAAGTGAATCCACAACCTGATTGGCCTACAGGAGAATCCCAGAATTAGCCAATCACGTGGGGCCCATTGTGTAAATAATGTATATAAAGCAGACATTTCGGGGAAACTTCCATTCCTCACTACTATGAGCTGAATAAAGAGCATGAAATCCACACTCTACTCCGAGTATATTACAGTTTCCCTGCTTTGTTCCACGAAAGGCAGACCCAACCCGAAGCAGCAGCGGGGTAGCTCAAAGAAGCCATGTTATCTAGTGGGAGGCATTGAAAATGCAGTGTGGGGGGGGTGCGGATGGGAGTTAACTGTTCCCCAGAAGCCCCCGCCAGTCTCGCATACAATGGGGGCCAAGAGGTTAAAACACAACCATCATAACCTTTATTACGCTTCGTTTTTGTGTGCAAAGCCATTAACGGCAGGAGGTATCGCAGATGTGCCACAACACCGGAGACTGAAGGGAAATTCAATATACGCATTGTAACCTAATTTATGGTGAGTGCCGGTGGGCGGGAGAGGAAGAGGGAGGCACAGAGGATGGGGAAAGGGTGGTGCGTTGCCTTTCCATGGGTCAACAGCAGCAAGAGAAAGTATGGAGTCTTGCATGGCAATGGCTTCATAGAGTCATAGAACTGTAGAGTTCCTGCAACACAGGAATCACAGCTCAAAAATCCCTGGCAGATAGCTACCCAACCTCTGTTTAAAACCCTCCAAGGAACCCATCCCTACAAACAATCTCTGCTCGTCTGCAGGAAGATTCTCTCAAAATTGTCTTTCATTGGCACTGCACTTCATCCAAAATAAACACCAGCATCTGCCCCTATGCTGGAAAGGCTGTGGAGAGACAGGCTCATATTTTCATGCATGGTGGAGCTGCAGGTTGGCAAACCCTTTTTTTGGTGGGGGAGGTGTTTCACTTTATTTCCAAAATTATTCAGCGACCCCTCCTGCCCAATTAGGTTCTCGCCTTATTATCGTTATGCATAGATTTTGTACTTTAACTGTTATCCGCAGCCTGATGAACAATAGCCTGAAACAACCCATAGAAATCTCCATTGGAATCTGGTTAAATAATATTGGGAATGTGGCTGTGTTGGAACACCTTACTTGCCACAGAAGGGTCATTAAAGACACTTCAAGGATAGACACTTTTGGTGAGACTTGGCTTTCTTTCTTTCCCTTTATAAATGAGATAGAATATACTTTTTTAATTTCAAACCTGAAGCAATCTACCTGAGTAGACTCTGGGAGCAAAAGAAACCACTGCTATCCTCTAGCTGCGCTGGCAATAAGATACAGCAAAAAAAATTTAAAACCAGGTTTTCTGGAACTTCCAGGAACAAACATGTGATGTTTTCTGTCACTACCTATTGGAGTGTACACTTAAGATAGCCAAGTGATCTGTGTTGCAGAGTTTCGGTTACAGTATACCAAAAAAAAACACCTGTATACCCACAGGGACACAGCAAGGCTAGAGATGTTGCAGAAAGGAGAGCGATGGCAGTCTATGTAGATCCTAAATATACTTTTAATCCATGCTCAGAAGGAGAATCTCCGTGGACAGGCTGCTTGAAATGACTTGGAAACTACAACTAATCCAGAATGCGGCAGCTAGACTGGTGACTGGGGGCGGCCGCCGAGACCACATAACACGTGTCTTGAAAGACCTACATTGCCTCCCAGTACGTTTCAGAGCACAATTCAAAGTGTTGGTGCTGACCTTTGAAGCCCTAAACGGCCTCGGCCCAGTATACCTGAAGGAGCGTCTCCACCCCCATCGTTCAGCCCAGACACTGAGGTCCAGCGCCGAGGGCTTTCTGGCGGTTCCCTCATTGCGAGAAGCAAAGCTACAGGGTACCAGGCAGAGGGCCTTCTCGGTAGTGGCGCCTGCCCTGTGGAACGCCCTCCCATCAGATGTCAAAGCGATAAATAACTACCGGACATTCAGAAGACATCTGAAGGCAGCCCTGTTCAGGGAAGTTTTTAATCTGTGATATTTTAGTGTATTTTTGGTTTCTATGGAAGCCGCCCAGAGTGGCTGGGGAAACTCAGCCAGATGGGCGGGGTACAAATTATAAATTATTATTATTATTATTATTATTATTATTATTATTATTATTATTATATATAAATAAGAGTATTGCTTGTGTGCAGCCATGCCTCTTGTTACATTTGCTTCTGGTTAAATCTTTTCAGGTTGCGTCCCACGGCAACCTGGAAGTTCCAGAAAGGCTTACTTCTGGGTTTTGCCACTCGCGCATGCGCAGACGCTCGATGTCATGCGCATGCACAGAAGTGGCAAATCGCAACCCGCGCACATGCAGATGCGCAGACGCAGGTTGCGTTCTGCTCATGTTGCGAACGGGGCTCCGGAACAGATCCCGTTCACAAGCAGAGGTAGCACTGTCCTATGTATTGCATGTGAAACTTAGTACAACTGTACCACTGGGCAAGTTACTGTAGTTATACAGCGGTACCTTGGTTGGTGAACGGCTTGGTTTCTGAGCAAATCGGCTCCCAAACCATGTGAGTGTTCCGGTTTGCAAAAAATTTTTGGAAGCCGAACGCCTGATGCAGTTTCCATGGCTTCCAATTGAGTGCAGGAAGCTCCTGCAGCCAATCGGAAGCTGTCCCTTGGTTTTCAAACAGTTCCAGGAGTCAAACAGACTCCAGGAACGGATTAAGTTCAACAACCAAGGTACCACTGTATGTTATTGTATTTAAATGAAAAGCAATACCAATTTAACCATGGGTAAGACCTGATTCGTTCATTATTACTTTTTCCAAAATAGTCCGGCCTCCCAGAAGGTCTGAGGGACAGTGGACCGGCCCCCTGCTGGAAAGGTTTGCTGACCCCTGGCTTAACTATTCTCAGAGAGGTGGTGAACCTGTCTCTCAGCTGGAGATGAGGGCTCACTCCTCCAAACAAAACTCCCCCCCAACACACACATGCATAAAAACAAAAATCCTCATCAGGAAGGCTGGTTCTAGACTTAATCCTTTATAGTCTTGCATATATAGGGATCAAGAGACACTGGTGGTGCTGTGGGTTAAACCACAGAGCCTAGGACTTGCTGCTCAGAAGGTCAGTGGTTCGAATCCCCATGACGGGGTGAGCTCCCGTTGCTCAGTCCCTGCTCCTGCCAACCTAGCAGTTCAAAAGCACGTCAAAGTGCAAGTAGATAAATAGGCACCACTCCGGTGGGAAGGTAAACGGCATTTTCGTGCGCTGCTCTGGTTTTCCAGAAGCAGCTTAGTCATGCTAGTCACATGACCCAGAAGCTGTACGCCAGCTCCCTCAGCCAATAAAGTGAGATGAGCACCGCAACCCCAGAATCGGCCACGACTGGACCTAATGGTCAGGGGTCCCTTTACCTTTACTTTTACACAGGGATCACTTTTGCATTCGATCATGAGATGCACAACCAGGGCTTGTTTTTTCAGCCACAGCTGAGCTTCAGCACTTATCTGATAGGTGCCATTGCTGTTATAAAATGAGAACAAGGGAGAAGTTCATGGTCAGTTCTGGCGCCTCTTTTTCTAGAAAAATATCACTGTGGCACCCACATTCAGAAATACTTTAGCCTGCACATGGGTTCAACCAGGCCTATTTCAAACTATTTGTACCTGTGAGCACATATGCATGAGTGTAAAATAATTAATGCTTGGGGGGAGGGATGCCCCCTCCCAAAAATTTGCAAATCAGGATAGCAACAGCTAAATCATGGAGGCGAGAGCTAGGGATGAAGCAGCCAAAACTGAGCTAGTTCTCTCTGGGGACAGGGAGGGGGGAAAGAAATGGTACCAAATGGTTGCTGAGCTCCCCACAGACAAATAAGCAGCAGTTAATGCAATCACTTACTACCGACAGGGCTAACAATACAGAAAACAAAATGCAAAGTCACACCAGTGTCTGCCAGCAGATCTCTGGCACCAAGCAAAAGGGCCTGATGGCTGATCTGCATTCTGCGCCAGCGATACCCTCGTCCCAAGCTGTGGGGGCCCTCAGGATGGAGAGCAGAAGGCATTGCAATGTCAAATCTGTCATGTTAAGTGGCGTGCAAGTGGGACTTGCCTTAACAGGGGAAGGGAACAACGCCAGAGCTTCTGAATGCAGGTGATGGAAGAGGGTTTTGGTTGACAAAAGAATTCTCTCCTTAGTTCCAACGGGGCGGCAGTCAACTAAGTTTTACAGTGGTACCTCGGGTTACATACGCTTCAGGTTACATACGCTTCAGGTTACAGACTCCGCTAACCCAGAAATAGTACCTCGGGTTAAGAACTTTGCTTCAGGATGAGAACAGAAATCATGCTCGGGTGGTGTGGCGGCAGCAGGAGGCCCCATTAGCTAAAGTGGTGCTTCAGGTTAAGAACAGTTTCAGGTTAAGAACGGACCTCCGGAATGAATTAAGTTCTTAACCTGAGGTACCACTGTACTTAGTTATGCGTTACTTAGTTATGCACTAGGGGACGCAAGTGGCGCTGTGGGTTAAACCACAGAGCCTAGGACTTGCTGATCAGAAGGTTGGCGGTTCAAATCCCCACAACGGGGTGAGCTCCCATTGCTCGGTCCCTGCTCCTGCCAACCTAGCACTTCAAAGGCACGTCAAAGTGCAAGTAGATAAATTGGTACCGCTCCGGCGGGAAGGTAAACGGCGTCTCCGTGCGTTGCTCTGGTTCGCCAGAAGCGGCTTAGTCATGCTGGCCACATGACCCGGAAGCTGCATGCTGGCTCCCTCAGCTAATAAAGCGAGATGAGCGCCACAACCCCAGAATCAGTCACAACTGGACCTAATGGTCAGGGGTCCCTTTACCTTTAGTTATGCATTAGATAAGATGTGGAGCTTCGTGTGCATGAAACTCCTTGAATCGCACCAACGCTACACACAGGAGGTGCAGTGTTTAGGATGCATGATCCTTCAACCAGCCTACGGAATGCTGCTGGTGCTCTCGCTGTAATTCTTTTCACACTTCGTCCCTCAAACTTGGTTTTGCCTAAGGAGGAACTCCCATACCTGCCTCTCTGATTATATTCTTGGCGGACTGTTCTTTTCTAGGGAAATGTGATGTATGTATACACACTAAGACTAAGTCATGGGTAGGCAAACTAAGGCCCGGGGGCTGGATCCGGCCCAATCGCCTTCTAAATCCGGCCTGCAGGCGGTCTGGGAATCAGCGTGTTTTTACATGAGTAGAATTGTGTCCATTTATTTAAAATGCATCTCTGGCTTATTTGTGGGGCATAGGAATTTGTTCATTCCCACTCCAAAATATAGTCCGGCCCCCCACAAGGTCTGAGGGACAGTGGACTGGCCCCCTGCTGAAAAAGTTTGCTGACCCCCTGCTAAGTGCTTAAAGGCAGAGGATTTCGAGATACTGCAGATCTCAGACAGAAAGCCGTCTGCTAGGAGGGAAAAGCAAGCATATCCAAAAGCCCATTTGCAAAGGAAGCCCACTAGGCAAGAGGCTCAGCCACCAATAACTTGGACGAGATATCTGCAGGGTCAGAGGAGCGTCTATTAACATGCAAAGCACACCTTCGTTGCACAACTTTAGTCTGTCATCAATATGTTCCTTCAAGCCCCGAGGAGCTAAATTGATCGCGTACACGCGCGCACAAACACAAAAGAAACAATCCAGGAGAAAGCTACAAAAACAGAAAAGCTTAGGAGGGGAAGGAATCAAAGGATCAGTGATATTTGTGCCACAGCCTTATCTGATGCAGCGAGTAACAACGACCACCTCCCGCCCCCCCTCCCTGCTCCGATCCCCCCTGCCCCTTAATCACGCCGACGACAAATGAGACAAACACAAGGAGATTTGCACACTGCCGGGGTTGCTGTGTTTAATTAGATTTCATCAGGAAGGTTCTGAAAAATTAATATGGAGAGATTTCCGCCAGCCCCAGTGGTAACCTCTCCCTGAAAGCTTCAGAATTTATAGTCAGCTGTCAGTTCAGAGGAAGTTGCAGGAACTCCCAAGACAGATGGATTCCAAAAGTGTATGCCTGGGTCCTGGCAAGATGAGAGTGTGAAGGCTGCCGGGGTTATCACTAGGCATGATACCACTCATTAATAAAATAACTGGGTTTCAAATTGCATGAGGTGTAAGGAAAGGATATAAGCCACATCTTACAACAAGGATGGGGAACTTGTGGCCCTGCAGGTCTTACTGGATTGTCCCTAAGTATAATCAATGGTCATGGATTATGGGAGTCGTAGACACAGGTTTCCCATCCCTGATTCACAGGAAACATAAGTCAAAAAGTGCCAACTCTTTATTCAAACAGCTCTATCATGGGACCAAACATTACCAGGCATGTCAACAAAGGCTTATTGAGCCACGTGTCTTATTCATACCCCATACAAGCCCACTTGAGGGGACATGGGTGGCGCTGTGGTCTAAACCACAGAGCCTAGGACTTGCCGATCAGAAGGTTGGCAGTTTGAATCCCCACGATGGGGTGAGCTCCCATTGCTCGGTCCCTGCTCCTGCCCACCTAGCAGTTCGAAAGCATGTCAAAGTGCAAGTAGATGAACAGGTACCACTCCAGGAGGAAGGTAAACAGCGTTTCCATGCACTGCTCTGCTTTGCCAGATGTGGCTTAGTCATGCTGGCCACATGACCCAGAAGCTGTACGCCGGCTCCCTCGGCCAATAAAGAGAGATGAGCGCCACAACCCCAGAGTCGTCCATGACTGGACCTTTAACAAGCCCACTTGACCTCATTGATAAGTGCAGCTGGTACATAATATCTATTCCACATTTGTAAGAACACAAACTTTTTGTGCAGCAGCACCCAAACTTCAGAACTCCCTGCCTATTGATATCAGGCACCTTCTCTATACTCTTTTCGGCACCTGCTAAAAAATGTCCTTGTTTAGACAAGCCTCCCCAGATGTTCAAAAAGTTTATTTGAGTTTTAATCTGTTTGTGGTCTACTGTTGTTGTAACTTTCTATCACTGCCTATGGAAGAAAAGAACTAAACTCAAATCAGATCCCCCAAATGATGAGGCGAAGGTACGAACATTGTTTTCCCAGTCACTGTACTTCAGCAAAAGTGTTTCAGAAGGAGACTCCTGCATGATGAATATTCACAACAGGAATAAAATTGCAAATTTGGCATTGTGGAACCTGGTCTCAGCTGTGCCTGGGAATTCCTTACTCACTACAGAAAGTTTCTCTTTAAATTTTCAGTTACATTCTTGATCTCGGTGTGCCTATTAATCACCAGTGGCTGCCACAAGTCAAGAGTGGATCACACCCACACCTAATGGAACTTGTATTTAACTGCTCTGCTTAACCCTGTGCATTTCCTGCATTGCTTGGTCTTCTGGTCACGCTTCGTTGTCGGGGGGAAACCAAATGTGTTTACTTCTCTCAGAACTTGAGGCACATATACCAGCCAGCTTAGGAGACTACATCATGCATCTAACGAAATGGTCTCTTGCCCATAGAAGCCTCCACAGACAATCTATCGGTCTATTATAGGGTTGTGAACCCCATGACCCTCTAGAGGTTATTGTACTACAACTCCCATCACCCTTGGGCATTGGTCATGTTGTCTGAGACTTCCTGGAGTTGGAGTCCAGCAACATCTGGAGTTCTCCATTCTTTGTTTGTAAGAGGCCATAAAATTCTCTGTTGTTTTGGCTGCAACTGACTTAGAACTGGAATGGTTGGAAGTGGACAACTGGAAGCCCCCTTGATTCATTTCGCTTCCATGTGGTTTCCTCCATATACCAAGACTAATCCATGGGGTCCCATAGAAAAGGGTTACTGGCTGAGAGAGCCGGCATGCAGCCTCTGAGTCATGTGGCTAGCATGACTAAGCCGCTTCTGGTGAACCAGAACAGCACATGGAAATGCTGTTTACCTTCCCGCCGGAGCAGCACCTATTTATCTACTTGCACTTTGACGTGCTTTCGAACTGCTAGGTTGGCAGGAGCAGGGACCGAGCAACAGGAGCTCACCCCGTCACGGGGATTCGAACTGCCGACCTTCTGATCAGCAAGTCCTAGGCTCTGTGGTTTGACCCACAGTGCTACCCGCGTCCCATGGGAGGGCAGCCCCATGTTAAATAAATAAAACCAGGGACAGGGTTGCGTGCCTGATGATGAAAAATGCATGCATTTGGTGACGAGGAAACCTGAATTTTTGCAATCTGTATGACTTGGGCAACTTTGCATAATTTATGCAGCTTTGCAGATATGCATACTTGTCCTTTGTCATAATTTATTTATTCTGCCATTTTTATTATTCTGCATTGTTCACTCTGCTTCTGCTTATCACAAGGGAAGGCAATGCGGAACATCCACTCTTCTCTTCCTTCTGATGTTTCTCCAGGCGTTCCCTGTGGGCTTTCCCAACACATTTTTATTGCACCCAAAGGTGCAACAGAATCACCCCAGCACCTCAAGATGCACCTGCCAAAAATCTACCTTTGACTCAACAATTAAAGGTGTAAGAACCTGTCCTCCTTCACATCCGATCACCCACAAAGAGTGGTTTTGGCAAGCAATGTCATGTTGGCACAACTATCTTATTCTTACTTCTAAAGGGGACTCGGCAGTGTCCCTTTATATAAAGGTCATTTGCTCAAACAAAAGGCAGAGAAAGAGGGAAATGTCCCGACAGGAGTCTAGCAGGCTTTGCAAACTGCTCATTTCAGTGAGCATAAGGAGATGAGCATTCGGGACAGCAGGGCAGCCAGCATTAATAAGCATTCAGCTAGGATTCCTACCCCATCTGAAAGTTGCTCACCCTAATAAATTGAGACATATTTCTTTCCGCCTTTAACTTTTTAAAAAATAAATAAATCACCTTTGCTTACAAAGAATGATCCATCACTACCACAGTCCTGGGCATCAAGTGAAGCTAAGATAAATGCTGTTTTTCACTATCCAAACATGTACAGTGGACGCTCGGGTTGTGAACGTGATCCATGCGGGATGAACATTCGCAACCTGCAGCATCCACAACCCACAGCGGCACGTCTGCACATGCGCAGGTTGCAATGCAGGTCTTCTGAGCATGCGCAAAGGACGATTTAGCGCTTCTGCACATGCGCAACTGCTGAAACCCGGAAGTAACCCATTCCGGTACTCCCGGGTTTTGGCAGTCTTCAACCCGAAAAAAACGCAACTTGAAGAGTCTGTAACCCGAGGTATGACTGCATTTGTCTTCAAGTGGTTAAGCCAAGGCCTGTAACTGGAACATGACCTGAGCTAAGGTGGGATTGACAAGCAGAACCAACAACTGGTTCCTGGAGAAAGAAAAGGGGGGGAAGGAGAAAAAGAAAAGAGAGTGTGACTGGAAAAGAGAAGGAGAGAGAAGGAAGGAAGGAAGGAAGGAAGGAAGGAAGGAAGGAAGGAAGGAAGGAAGGAAGGAAGGAAGGAAGGAAGGAAGTGAAATAAAACAATACATAATGGGAAAAACAAAAGTGGTTTCCACATTGCCGTGCTAGTCTGAATCACGGAAATCTGGAAAATTTTGATCAATTTGTTATTTTATTACATTTGAGTTCTGGCTCCGAGGGTCTTCTGGCAGTTCCCTCGCTGCAAAAAGTGAGGTTACAGGGAACCAGGCAGAGGGCCTTCTTGGTGTTTGCGTCCACCTTTCAGAAAGCCCTCCCATCAGATGTCAAGGAAATAAAAAATTACCTGGCTTTTAGGAGGTTTTAAATGTTTGATGTTTTATTGTGTTTTTAATACTTTGCTGGAAGAGTGGCTGGGCAACCCAGTCAGATGGGCTGCATATCAATAATAAAATGGTTCTAACTCATATTTACACCCTCCCAGATGGTGCACACAAGAGTCACCCAATTTTTTAGCACACCAACACTGCAACGTAGGCCTAGTCAAGAAGAGTGCCTTCTGCACCCACCTGGCATTCTTACCACTGCACTACACTGTGCAGCTGAGGGGGCCACTACACTGGCATTGTTGGCATACAACCAAGGAAGCGGGGGCAATTGGCAGGCCCCCAGATGGCTCCATCCCACCAGCCGGTGTCCCGGACGAACTCCAGTCCTTGGTGCAGCATGAATCAGCGACCTGAACTTCCAAAGCTAGGGCACATATGCAACAGAAGTAGCAGGAGAGGCTGTGTGAGCATATTTACAAGCAGTTTACTCAGCATACATCAGGACATAAGGAAAACATGTCCAATCTCCTTCGTGTCCAAAGGAAGACAGCTTAAGCAAAAGCTATACACAAAACGGAAGTTCCCAGCAAGCTGTGCTGGAGTGTAAACAGGCATGTGACATACAACAATTCCACACGTCTGTTCTTAAGGTGGAATGGAATATCCCAACAGGCCTAACTCACTGACCCCCACATAGGAGAATCCATCCAACAGCATGAGTTTCTGGGTGGCCACAGCTGCTTCAAAAAAACCCCACTGAAACAGGAACACCGGCACTTCTTCTCAAGAAATAAGCCACGTCCTGATGGAGAAACCCTGCTCTCTCCAAGCCTCTTGAGCCTGCCACAGTGCCTGTTAGCTTATAGTTTCTTCCACAGCTTCGGAATGCGCTTGAACAATGATGCCAATCAATCCCTGACAGTTTTGCACTCTCAGTGTGAAGCAGAGAGGGTCTGCGAGACACCGATAGCACGTGTTTCTTTTTTGCAACATAGGTTGGGGGCTCAAACAGCTGAGAACGCATCTCAGCACTGCATTCCGGGACGCGTACAAGAGGAATGTCATCATGGCATATGAAACCTTGACCCTGCGCTTTGACCCACAACTGTGTGTGAGAGTGAGAGAGGAATAGAGAGTTCGCGCACTCAGAGGCTTCCATGCTTGCTTCGATGAATGGAAGCCTGCTTGGAGCACGTCCTCCCTTCCGTAGAACTGAATGGTGAAGGGCCTATACAGGAAAGAGCTTTGGTGCCTGCAAAGGATGGCTGCAGTGGGGCAATGACTGGACACCCAGCTCCACGATAGCTCAGCTGATGGAGCCTCAGATTTGTAATCTCAGGTCATGAGTTCAAGCCCCAGGTTGAGCCAAAAAATCCTGCATTGCAGGAAGTTGGGCTAGATGACCATTATAGTTCCTTCCAACTCTACAATTCTGTGGTTCTAGGTGGGTTATGGGCTTGATCCAGCAGGCTTTTATGTTCTCCAATGGACACCACCTCTCCACAATCTCAGGTGAAGTCTTTCGCACCAGCTGCCCTCAGATATACAGTGGTACCTCAGGTTACAGATGCTTCAGGTTACAGATTCCACTAACCCAGAAATAGTACCTCAGGTTAAGAACTTTGCTTCAGGATGACAACAGAAATCATGCAGCGGCTGTCATGGTTCAGGGGCGATTGAAGTCCCGGCTGGGGATGGCAGGACTGGGGGCAGGATGGCAGGGTGGGAGCAGGAACGGGAGTCCAGAAGCCAGGAGTCAGAAAGCCAAGAGTCCGAGGGTCAGAGAGCCGGGAGTCAAGAAGTCAAGGGTCAAAGGGTCCAAGGGTCAGGAAGCAAGGATTCACAAAGTCAGGGGTCCAAGGATCAAGAAGCAAGGAGTCAAACGCAGCAAAGCAGGGAACATGTTGCTGTGGCAAAGAGCCGAAGGGAAAATGCTGACTTTATAGCCCTTCCCGGCTCTTGCCACCAGGTGCTATGAGTTACCAATTGGCTTCACCTGTGTGGCTGGACCTTGCCTCTAAACAAACTTAGGAAGGCCCCAGTCCTGCAGAATCCTATTGGTCACAGGGCCTGGCTCCTGCACACACACCTGACAGTGGTGGCAGCAGTGGGAGGCCCCATTAGCTAAAGTGGTGCCTCAGGTTAAGAACAGTTTCAGGTGAAGAACAGACCTCCAGAACGAATTAAGTGCTTAACCCGAGGTATCACTGTACTTTTAACTGGAGACTGAGCCTGAGACTTTTTCCATGTGCCACATGAACTGAATTAATGCTCCTCTCCTACATTCTGTTGCTGTGCATACCACCCCATCAACAGGAGCCATTATGCTAGTCTGCTGATCTGGCAGCCTTGCCTGTGCGTATTTATTCTTATTAAGTTCCATTTTCGTTTTGCTCTCTCCCAAGGGTGGTCGGGTGACAACAGTTAAAAATAACAAAACGCACTTGCAGAATCCCACAGCTGCTTGGCCCTGGCTGTTGAATACCAAAAAGGAGGGTCACACAGCTCTTCCAAAAAGTGCTCAGGCTCAGACCTGGTTGGACCTCTAGAGGGAGGAAGTTCTTTAGTTGTGGAGTGCTGCTGCTGTTCGAATTTGGCACATGGGTGATAATAACCTTATGGACTTTCACAGCCGCAATGCAAAGGGAACAAGGCAGTCCCCAAACAGCTGAGGCTTTTTAGAGCTAAAACTAACACCTCCAGTTGTATAAGGAAGACAATGAGGAAATGGCACATATGCTGTAGTGCTAATACCCTTTCCAAGAGGACCAGGCCACCCTCATTCGTGCCTTAATAACTTCCAGATTGGATTAATTGCTGTAATGTGCCCTATGCAAAACTGTCTTTGAAACATGCTGAGAAAACTTCAATGGGTTCAAAACTCAGGCACCGCAGTATTAAGTACGGAGCAGAAGATTCCATGTTATACCATCTCCGTTAGCTATCAAATTGTTTCTGCATCCAACTCAAAATCTTGGATTTGATCTTTTAAGTCTGTAATGGGTCTGGGCCCGGGATACCTTAAGGACCACTCCCACCCATAGGTGCCTATTCAACCCATTATATCAGCAGTGGACACTCTTCAGTGTGTGCTTTCTCCATCTGAAGAATGGTGGGAGGGCACAGAGGAAAGGGCAATCTTGGTTGTACAGTTGGGCAGGGAATGCCCTCCCAGGGGAAGCCTGCTTACTTATAGTTCTGTCGAGATGTAAGAACATGGCTCCAGCTGACACCAATCTGCATTTTGACTTTTGACTTCTGCTGGCATGCCATGACTTTTTCTGCTTTGCTGAGCATACAATCATAGAGTTGGAAGGTGACTTCGAAGGCCATCAGGCCCAACTCCCTGCAATGCAGGAATCATAGCTATTTTTATTTTATTTTATGAAAGTATTTCAATGGAACTGTCAGGGAACTGCCATCGGAGCCAGAGGCGGAGGGAAGGCTCCGGAGGAATGCCGGAAAGGGTCCCAGTAGGGAGAGAGGCAGCCCGTCTGCTGGGGAAGGAAATCAGCGTAACACCAGCGGAGAAGGGGGGCAGATGGGGGAATCGGAGAGGAGGCTCCAGGACTCATCGCCAGAGACCAGCGGGGAGAGCACGGGTACTCCGCTGCCCACACCCTCCCTGCGCAGAAGACTTCCGCGCAGGGAGAGTAGGAGGAGACTTGGCGTCAAAGAACTTCTTTGCTGGAAGAAGTTCAAGAAACGCCCACTGACGGATTCTGCCAGCGATTGAGACAGCCATGGGTGAGAGGCTGTCCAGACAGAAAGGGTTCAACCAGGCAACCTAGCCAGGAGTGGTGGCAACTTACACACGAGCAACCCCCCTAGAACCATTACAGGAACAAAGTAAAATAAAAATAAAAAGTGCATGAAGAGAAGAGGCAGGTATATTATATCACTATATATCCCTACAATTCCAATTCCACATATGCTTTTCTAGTATATAGGTATATAAGTGCTTTTATTATCCAAATATCACAGCTAAAGAATCCCTGAGAGATGCCCATCCGATTTTAGCAAACTGCTGTTCCGCAGGTTTCAATATGCAAACACTGATTTTTTAAAAACTGCTTTTTTTGAGAGGGGGTATCAACAATCAGGCAGAACTGTGGGTATTGATATCAAATAACTATTTAAATAATGTGCTCCCATGTGGTCTACCCCAGCAAAGAAGTGAGCCACTTATTCCGCACTGCAGCGTTATTTGTTTATTTCTGTTTATTTCGATTATCTGTATAGCGCTTGTATCACAATAGTACCCAGACAGTCGTCAAGGGCAGCCCAACCGTGAAGTTGGAAAGGTCTGAATGAGGGCTTATCCACACATACCTTTCCTTCTATGCTTTCCAGGCATGGTCCACGATTTAAAGCTCCATGTCTGAGCATCCTTTCTTTTCCTCCAGAGTTTTCCCCATGAAAACCCACACTTCATAGGTCAATTGGAACAAAGTCAGAAAACCCTAATAGCTGTTTGCTCCAATGAAGCTTTAAAGAGCAGATTTTTGCAAGAAAAGCTCTGGAGAGAGAAAAAGGTGGGCATTTGGACACAGAGCTTTAAAGCATGGACCTGTGCCTCAAAAGAACATAGCAAAAGGTATGTGTGGCTAAACCCTGAATTGAAATATCATGCATTAGAAGGATCTTCCTTTATAGCTTGCTTGCTTCCTCTGGTACCCCAGAAAAGTGTCATGAGACAAAGGTTCTTGAGAGTAGAAGAAGCAGCAAGGCCTACAAGGTCTGCACAATCATTCAAGCCTAAACCTGCTAACTGCTGTTATCAGCTAACTGCTAAGTCACTGTGACTCGTGACTCATCTTGGGTGATGAATTCATTCTCCCTATAAAAGTAGCCAGTCTCTGTATGGGCCTCAGTCAGAGAGCTGTATGGGTTGTGTATGGAGTAGTCTGCGGAATAATGCTGTTGTTGTTGCTATGTAAAGCTAAGGCAGACTCCAAGACTCTAGTAAATCAGTAACTATGCCTCTGCGAAGAGTCAGATAGCTGCTATGAGCACTCTGTGTATGCTCTTTAACTATGCTGTTTCTGAACAAGTTTATTTCCTTCAGTAAAGTTTAATTCTGTTTATAAAGAAGACCCTGTGTTGATTAATTCACCACTGTGCGGCAAAAAGATGGTCCAGTTCTATGCTTTGTCTGGCTTTCTGCATCACAGAAAACTTGAGGTCGCTTGTCTCCCAACACCACTACCACCACAAGCAAACACAAATTTAACACCAGTGTCTACTGCCTTTCCCTTAAAGGTAAAGGTTAAAGGACCCCTGACTGTTAGGTCCAGATATGGACAACTCTGGGGTTGTGGCGCTCATATCACTTTACTGGCCGAGGGAGCCGGCATGCAGCTTCTGAGTCATGTGGCCAACATGACTAAGTCACTTCTGGTGAACCAGGGCAGCGCACAGAAATGCCGTTTACCTTCCTGCCGGAGTGGTACCTATCTATCTACTTGCACTTTGACGTGCTTTTGAACTGCTAGGTTGGCAGGAGCAGGAACCGAGCAACGGGAGCTCACCCTGTCTTGGGGATTCGAACCGCCGATCTTCTGACTGGCAAGCCCTAGGCTCTGTGGTTTAGACCACAGCGCCACCCGCATCCCTTGCCTTTCCCTTACAAACCCACAAAAAGCAGTGATGGAACTGATGCCAGGATCTCTGTCCAACTGCCTGCTCCTGAATGCATCCGGGATCAAGAGCCAGGTCATTAAAAGATGAAACGCAGGAGGGAGAAATAACACACACAACAATGATAGAAAACCCCGAAGATGATGGAGGAGGGAATCGTGGGACTAAAGATTGCCGACAGATGGGTGAGGAGCTCAGCTCCTGAAGGAAGAAAGAGATGGGTTTGCACTGTCTTATCACGGACCGGCTGCTATTCCAACAAGCTCCCTGATAACATAGAGAGCTTAATCAAATATGCAAATGAGGACCTATCTGGAGAATGATGGAACGGAAAATAAATGCAGAGATTGTGCTTTTGAAGGCGCAAGGAGGGGTGGAAGGTTTCCCCCACCCCTGTCTCATTCTGACAAAATTTGTTTTCAAAAGATTAAATGAAAGCAAAACTAATTAGGAGAATCACCCATAAGCCGGCTGCCTGTAAGTGGGGTCAGAAGGCGAGAGGCACAGGAATGAAAGGAAGATGCAAAAGGCACTGAAAATAGCGGAAGAAATTGAAGCAGAAGGGGGTGGGAAGGGGGCAACACGCCACCAAATGCAAGATGAGAGTCGAGGGATAGGGTTAGGCCGTTCGTTGGGCGTGAATTGAGAGTTGGGCTGATTGAAAACATCCCAACTTTGCCATCCATTTGAAGGAAGGCTAGAGAACTAGTGGCTCATGGCGTCCTTATATGGGAAAGGAAGAGAGTCATTTATCTGAGCAATAAGTACAGTGGTACCTCTGGTTACATACTTAATTCGTTCTGGAGGTCCGTTCTTAACCTGAAACTATCTATTCCGACCCCCTGCAATGCAGGAATCTCAAGTAAAGCATCCATGGCAGATGGCCATCCCACCTCTGCTTAAAAACCTCGAGGAAAGCAGAGCGCACAACCTCCCGAGGGATACCGTTCCACTGTCAAACAGCTCTTATTGTCAGAAAGTTCTTCCTGGTTTTTTGTTGGAATCTCTTCACTTGTAACTTGAAGCCGCTGGTTCGAGTCCCACCCTCCAGAGCAGGAGGAAACAAGCTGGTTCCATCCTCCATGTGACAGCTCTTGAGACATTGGAATATGGCTATCATATCTCCTTTCGGTCTTCTCTCCATGCTTGCCACTCCATACTAGCTATGAATGGCTAGTAAGCACCATTCAATTATGCATATCTTAGGAATCAAGGTGGGTTTGATTTGATTTTTAAGTGGTGTGCGCAAAAATCCAGCCCTGAATTTCCATGCATCTCCCTACTTTTCTGCAGCATGGTCTCAGGAGCCCGTGTCAATTCTACTGTGCGAGATCCAGTCATCTATGCTCTCAGGAGCTGTGGGCAAGGAGCTGAAAGTGGGATTTCCACCCTGCTTCGAGCTTGTGTTAATTCAGTCTTATTTTGACTGCTCAGATCTTTACAGCTGTTTGTTGTTGTGGGTAGCAAGGAAAGGGAAATGGACTTGTTTATTTCAAAACACATTCTCGGAGGAAAACACAGCCAAGGAACGAGCAGGACTGTCGTCATGTGTGGGCTTGGATAATTGGGCAGGATGCTTGCAGAATACCAAAGCAGTTTGATGGACAGGGAGACAGTTTTTTTTGTTTTTGTTTTTCCTATCAAAGTATTGTTGTGAAGAGGATAAATCCCTAGGCTTTATCTGGGTTTGTTTCCGTATGCCAGGAACTAAGTCCACTTAACTGTGGCCAAGAAAAGGAGCAGTCTTGAGAGATGAGACCAAGTGCCATTCAGTCTAGCATTCCATCTTCAGTAGCAGCTCTAGCCACACAACTCTGAGCAAAGTCAGCCGCATTATCTGCTACTCAGAGGCATACTGACTCTGAGCACACTGATTGGTTAACAGCCACCGAAAGGCCTGTTCCTCATTATTTTTCATATCTAAACTACTGTTCCTGATCATGTTTTATGGTGAGGAAATGCACAAGGTAATTGTGGATTGAGCTAAGAATGCATAACTGCTTTGCAGATTTGCTTCCTACAAAACACGATTAGGCCCTGTAGCTTAAATATGACAGTAATGGGGAACAGGACCTCTTTTGTTTGTCCTGAGTGAGCTTGCTTCAATAGAATTCTAATATCTTGAGTGAGAAAGAGAATCATTTCTCTTTCTCCCCTTCCTTGCCCCATCTGTAATTTTGAAAACTATCATGTCCTCATTCCAAGCCCGTCATCTTTGTTCTAAATTAATCTCTCTCCTGCTTGGCATCTCCGCCTTCCTTTTTTTTAATGGGGCTGGACTCTTGCGCTTTATCCGATGTTCTGATTTTAGAGGCATCTCAGCGTGTCATTGGAGATGCGGATCTTGTGACCATGGAATGAGATTTGCAAATGGAAGATCTAATCCCCTCCAGATCCAATCTCTACTTCAAAGACTGGCAGCACTTGGCTGCCGGTCGTGTTTCGTCAGCGGAGCTGTGCTGTGCATTTTTATTTGGCCAAAGAACAAGCTTCAGAGCAAGAGGGGGGACGTTCTTGTTGGAGCACCGTCTGGGAAGGAGACGAGGGGAGCCATGACATTGTGCACTGCAGCGTCACTGCAGAAGCACATTGGGAAATGTTCAGCTCAGTGGTGTCTTGTGATAGGCAGGGGTTGTGGATTCCCCACAAAGTCCTTAATGCCAGCATCATGAGGACCAAACATATTGTGACAGCAGCAGACTTTTTCCTTCAAAGGGCAGAGGGAGGAGGCCAAGGTGAGCAAGGGTCTGGAAACCTAGCCTTATGAAGAACAGTTGAGGGAATACAGTTGAGATACTGCCAGGGAGTCCAAGGCAATCAGGCAGCCTTCCACATTGTCTCCGGACGATCTCCGGTCTCCCATTGGAACAGCATCAGTCAATTAGTGACACGAGCCTCAGACACATTCCAGGACTCGTGCACACAACGGAAGATTCACCCAGGAGAGCATATTTACAGCTTTATTCAACGTCAATCAGAACAAAGGACAGACATGACTGCTTGCGCCCATGTCGAGGGAAACAGCCGGAACAAAAGCTATATACAAAACGGAAACTCCCAGTGAGCAGGAAGTACACAGGCATGTGACACTAAACAGCCTGTTCCCTTTTTAAGGAGGAACGGAAATATCCTAACAACTGGGTATGTTTATCCTGGGGGGAAAGGAGACTGAAACATGGCCATCTTCAAATATCTAAAGGGCTGTCACATGGAAGATGGAGCAAGCTTGTTTTCTCCAGCTCTAGAGGGTGGGACTCAAACCAATGGCTTCAAGTTGCAGGAAAGGAGATTCCAACTTAAACATCAGGAAGAACTTTCTGACAGTAAGAGCTATTTGACAGCTATTTGACACTTTTTGACAATAAGAGCTGCTGGGACAGTGGGACAGACTCCCTCAGGAGGTTGTAGACTCTCCTTCCTTGGATGTTTTTAAGCAGATGTGGGATGGCCATCTGTCATGGATGCTTCAGTTGAGATTCCTGCATTGCAGCAGAGGGTTGGACTGGATGAATTTTGGGGTCCCTTCCAACTCTGATTTGCCAAGGAGAAGTTGGAATGTTTAACCTTTCCCTGCCTAGCCATTTCCCCTTCTGAACATTCTCTCATCCATAACTATTTTACCAGTTGGGGTGCCGGTATGTGTTTCCTGGTCAAGCAGGGAGGAGCTGTTGAGGGGAAAGTTACAGAGAAGAAGCGGTGGGCTGGAGAAAAATTGAACTGGAAAAGACCCTGATGTTGGGAAAGATGGAGGGCACAAGGAGAAGGGGACGGCAGAGGATGAGATGGTTGGACAGTGTTCTTGAAGCTACCAGCATGAGTTTGACCAAACTGCAGGAGGCAGTGGAAGACAGGAGTGCCTGGCGTGCTCTGGTCCATGGGGTCACAAAGAGTCAGACATGACTAAATGACTAAACACACATCCTGCATGGTCAGTCCTGCAAATGTTCCGGTTGCCACTTCTCGTCAGCAGGCAATATGGAGTAGTCGGGAATCTCTCATCTGCTGTTAAACACCTGGTTCTATTCCATAGCAACAAAAGCCCATGCTCCTGGCCTATGAAAGAATCTCAGGTCAGAAAGAGCAGGGCAGCATCTTCGCTGTGGACAGGAGGGAGAAAACTGTTTAGTTCACATATGAAGTAAAGTCTATTCTCAAAACAATATATGAACCAAAAAGCTGCCATCCCTCTGGATTTTGTCAGGCGGTTCTCCAGCCAAAATATGTATACATGTGTTATATTAAGGGGAATCCATTGCCCAAATGTGTGTATTAAAAATGTGTATATGAAAAATGCATCAAAGGGTGCACATTAGGAGAAATTTGCATTAAAATGCAGGAAAAAATTCAGCAATTGGTTTTTTTAATCACAAACCGGTGCGGAAATGTAGAGAACTGAAGACTGGGAACACAAGAAAGGGGGAGAAACAGGAATCAGCAGATTTGACCATCCCTAACTGCTAACTAATGACTTTACGGAGGTGTAGCAGTTGTGTCCCATCCTACAAACTTCCTTGACAAAGGGTGAGATTCATTTTGCTCCCTTCTTCGCAGGGCTCTGGCACTTTGTCGATGTAATTGCAATCCAAAGAAGGAAACACTCTCACACTAAACCTTGCACCTCTTGGTCATCAGTAACAGAGTCTAATGGATGTTTCCCATTGATTTATAGGAGCTGAACACCCCAAGCAGCACTTTTATGCAGGTTCGCATTGCTAATACAAACTCTACACTAAGCTTTTCTCAAGTCATCTCCGCGGAGTGCGCCCTAATGGTCAGGCAGGATAATTCATTATCGGTACGTCCTACAAGTTGTCATCTCAACCATCACATAGAGGCTTCTTCTTCTGCGATGCAACTGGCAGCTCTATAGCTCCATATATCAATATTGCATGACAGTCCAAGGCAGGGTGGAGGGAGAACTCCTTGAAGACAAATATTCCAAAGCCAACTGGAGCAGGAGGGAGGTAATTACTAGGAATGGGATTGGCCCTAGACACTACCCATCTATATATATCACAGGCAAGGTGCCACAATATCTTTAACAACCACAGGTGTCCAAGACACCTCATAGCATCACATCGGAAGGTAAACTCACAGATGACAGATGTTCACTCCAAACTTTTAAGACAGCGTTGAAACCTAACAAGTCCTTTGCCCTGCAGTATTTCCCATTTCCTCTTGGAAATCCCACTCCATCCTACGCCTCGTTCTCCTCCATTCTATCTGTCTTTCTCCTTTTCCTTTGTTGTCTTGGTTACGTGGCCAGGCTCCTGATATGCTGCTCATTTTCATTTTAATAATACACTCTTGTAAAGCACAATATTTTACTTCAATTGCATGTGTCACTGGGAAAAAAATCCTTTGACGTGGATGACATTTGTATATCAACCAACTGGTGCTGCTTTATGATTCCAGGTACTTTGCAAGAGTTCCACGAATCGGATGTCTCGGAAGCCTGAAATATGATCTGTATCATCTTTTATATGAACGTATAAACAACAAACATCAATCAATTCTGAAACTGCATGAGGGAAAAGGAGGCGAGAAAAGTTTTCCTAACTGCTGTCTAAATTCCTTAGCAACAAGCCAGCGGTAAAATGGACTCACATCACAAGGAAAACACATCACAAGAGGATGATGGTGGTGATGATTTATTCAGCACTTTAGAATGTCCAAGTGCCCATATCTTGTTGCAATTCTTACAAGAGCCCAGTAAGAAAGGCCAAGATTTCTGTCTCTACATTTGCTAGCCAAAAGCCATCTAATGAACTCATTCCCAAGCAAGATTCAACCATGGGTGTCCTACCAATGGTACCATGTAGTATGGGAAACAGCCTTACTAGAAAAATTAACCAATAAACTGAAACCGACACGGGGACAAATAGAAGAAGATGCCTTCACGCCGGTATGGCTCCCCTTTATCACATACACAGCCCAACAAGACAATGATAAGAATCCACCAGCAGCATACGAATCAATATGGCTAACCCGATTAAAAAACACCCACCCACCCCACTCACACATGAAAACAAAGACCACCACAGCCAACCACAAATGAATAGCCACACCCTAGGCCAACCCCAACTTCTCTCACCACCAAAGGAACACAAGCGAATAGCAAAGAACCTGCACAAGCGACGCTGACACAAAACCGCACACATACATTAAGTAAAATAAAAAAATTCCTTCCAGTAGCACCTTAAAGACCAACTAAATCAGTTCTTGGTATGAGCTTTCATGTGCATGCACACTTCTTCAGATACACTGGTGTGTGCATGCACACGAAAGCTAATACCAAGAACTGACTTAGTTGGTCTTTAAGGTGCTACTGGAAGGAATTTTTTTTGTTTTGACTATGGCAGACCAACACGGCTACCTATCTGTAATTAAGTAAAATAGAAACATCACCACCTGACCCCACCCCTATTCACCATGGCCCCCTCCACCTCTTCCCCATTTTTCTTCCTAATGTAACACTAATGTCTCAGTAAATGAAACTGACCTGTAGAAAATGTAACTAGAAAAAAGAGACATTGCACATGCAATGGATGCTTGGGTTGCGAACGTGATCCGTGCGGGATGCACGTTCGCAACCTGCAGCGGAGCATCTGCACATGCGTGGATTGAGATTTGGTCTTCTGAGCATGTGCAAAGCGTGATTTAGCGCTTCTGCACATGCAAGACCGCCAAAACCCAGAAGTAACCCGTTACGGTACTTCCAGGTTTTGGAGGGTCCATAACCAGAAAAAACACTACCTGAAGTGTCTGTAACCCGAGGTATGACTGTACTTTTGTAAACCAAGAAATCTTTAATAAAAAAGGCATTTAAAAAAACAACAACCATGGATGTCCTAATTCATGCATCCTTTTAGTACAGGCATTTCCCCCACAAAACACACACAAAACACACACTAATTGCCTCTGCAGTGCTGGTTTGTGAGGAGACCTGCGGGGAGAGCCCCCCCCTTCACATACACACACCTGTGGGTGATCTAGTTCATTGATCCTACATACAAAATTTTCCAAACTGAAACAAAGCAGCCACTACTCAAGAGTTTCAAACAGCTATAAACCAGGAACCAATGAAGAGCCAGTGCCGGATTTACATATAAGCTAAACAAGCTCTAGCTTAGGGCCCCACTCTCTTGGGGCCCCCAAAAAAAATTAAAGGAAAAAACCTGGATGTACATTTCCAAAATATAAGATAAAATAAATATTACTTGGATAAAATACACATTTTATTATGTGCAAATGGCTTTAGATACCTATGAGGTCCATAAATTACCATATAACATACGGTATATTCAACACAAAAAAACAGCGACCATTTGTTGTTGATAAAGGACAGCTGGACATATAAAGGGCCCCATTACCTTCAGTAGCTTAGGGCTTCATCGATATGATACGATACGATAATCTTTATTGTCATTGCCCCATACAGAACAACGAAATTGAAAATCTACATCAGACATTCAGAAACCAACAAGCCTGCTATCCCAGCTATCCCAGCCTGGTTAGCTCCCTAGAAACTCTGATACCCCAAAATTGAATACAGCCCTGTGAAGAGCCAATAAACACTGAATGAAAAAAATATAGTACTGGAATTTACCGTGTATAACACACCCCTGTGTAAAAGATGTCCCCTATTTTGAGGGACTCAAAATTAAGAAAATGCAGTATGTACTATCCGTGTATAAGACGACCCCTTATTTTAAACTTCAAAAATTTAGGAAAAAATATAGCCTTATACATGGAAAAATGAGGTATATCGAATCATGTCCCTAGTCCCAGGAGAGTCCATGAACCTCTCACTGGCCTGCTTCCCCCTCCGTTTCTGTTACATTATGTTGCTGTTTATCAACCTGGATAACTCAGTTGGTTAGATATGGTGCTGATGATGCCGTGCTTGCAGGTTCGACCCCCGTATGGGACAGCTGCATATCCCTGCATTGCAAGAGGTTGAACTAGGTGATCCTCAAGGTCCCTTCCAGCTCTGCAATTCTGTTATTCTATTATCTATATGCCACCTTTCAGCCCAAAAGGCTCCCAAGGCACCTCTCAAGAATAAACAGTTACGTAAAGGTAAAGGTAAAAGGGACGCGGGTGGCGCTGTGGGTTAAACCACAGAGCCTAGGACTTGCTGATCAGAAGGTCGGCGGTTCAAATCCCCGTGACAGGGTGAGCTCCCGTTGCTCGGTCCCTACTCCTGCCAACCTAGCAATTCGAAAGCATGTCAAAGTGCAAGTAGATAAAGAGGTACCACTCCAGCAGGAAGGTAAACGGCATTTCTGTGTGCTGCTCTGGTTTGCAGAAGCGGCTTAGCCATGCTGGCCACATGACCCGGAAGCTGTACGCCGGCTCCCTCGGCCAATAAAGCGAGATGAGCCCCGCAACCCCAGAGTCGGCCATGACTGGACCTAATGGTCAGGGGCCCTTTTACCTTTACCTAAAGTTAAAGGTACCCCTGGCCATTAGGTCCAGTCGTGGACGACTCTGGGGTTGCGGTGCTCATCTTGCTCTATAGGCTGAGGGAGTCGGCGTTTGTCCACAGACAGCTTCTGGGTCATGTGGCCAGCATGACTAAACCGCTTCTGGCGAATCAGAGACACACAGAGAAACGTCGTTTACCTTCACGCCGAAGCGGTACCTATTTATCTACTTGACTTTGACGTGCTTTCGAACTACTAGGTTGGCAGGAGCAGGGACCGAGCTACAGGAGCTCACCCTGTTGCGGGGATTCAAACCGCCAACCTTCTGATCAGCAAGCGCTAGGCTCTGTGGTTTAGACCACAGCGCCACCCATGTCCCTCAGTTACATACAAATACAATAATGTGAACATGAACAATGCAAGTGATAGAAATCCAAAACATTTCCTGCCCTCGTTCCAGCAAAGTCTGTATTAATATTATTTTTGCTTCATCCTTCTTAGGCAACAACTAATATAACCCCACCACAAAGTATTTCCTCTCCCTCTACACATCAAATGTGAATGCCAATTTGATGGTCTTATGTCTGGAATAGCAATGAGCACAGCAAGGAGGTCTTTTTTCCTTTTCTGTTTACACCTTCATGCTGCGAAAGGGCTGGAGCTTGATTGGGAAGAGGGCAGAGAGGAAGAGAAAAGCTTCAAAACCAGAAAGGACCCCTTCATCCTTTTTATTATTTCTTTATCAGAGAGAGAAGACAAGCACGGAGACCAAAACTTTCAGATCTGTCGGAAGCATCTGTGTGGAATTATTTGTTGCTTATAACACACACACACACCCCTGCAAGCAAAATCCCCTATATATGAGGTGGAAATAGAAAGGCATACAGTGCTTTTAATGCTGAGCAAAAAAGATGGGGTGGGGTTGTCGGAGGGAGAACCAAGCAAACCACTACTGACACTGCCCACTCAAGAATTTATTAACTCCAAAATTCAGAGAAAATGAATAGAAACAGAATCTAACAGGGCTGACATCTCAATGTTACACAAGCACATTTTCCATGCTACCATGGAATTGGGGTTTTCAGTCGTAAAATGAAAAGGCAAAACTCCCCATTCTAACCCATGATAACCCATAATCTAAGCCGGGGTGGACAACCTGCATTGGCCTCCAGATATTGATGAATTCCAACTTCCCTCTGCCCCAGCCAACGGTCAAAGATGATGGAAGTTGTAGTCCAACAGTAGGGCCACAGGTCACCTGCCCTTGCTCTAAAGCCCTCCTCAACTTGTCTTCACCTTCCACACCTAGAGAGACAGGTGCAAAAATGAAGGCTCTTGTGTGCAGGACTCTCTGCCTTTAAATAGCCTCCTGGCCTATTCTCTCTCCCACTTTAAGAAAGTATTAAAAGGGCATTGTTTTATCATTTGCTTTCTCGCTTGATTTGGCATTGCCCGCTATTTCCAGGTTAACTTCTGCATTCTTTTTGCTCTTTTTGCTCTTTTTGCACTCTGTCAATCTCTCACAAAATAGGCAAATCCCCCCCCCCCGAATCTCTCCAACTCCCTTGTACTTTTGCATCAATCTTTTTTTCTTCTCCATTGTGAGCATGAGTGTAAGGACATCATGAGTTGCATCCAACTAAAGTCTACTCAGAGAAGACCCACTGAAATGAATGAACCTAAGTTAGTCATGTTCATTATCAACTTCAAAGATTAGGACAGGATACATAAACACACCACATACACAATAAATGAATAAAAGGAAATTCGCCATATTTAAGCTAAGAACTTGCTGGCTTTGACATGCATTACCTAGTGCATAGAAGGCCTTTTTAGTTTTCTTTTCTTTTTAACAGTAACCACAGCGAGCTGATCAGCGATAATGAGTTTTAACCTCTTGCAACTTGAAACTAAGAGCGGGCAGTTGCTCCTCCCCTGCCCTCATTAAATGCTACCACCGCTGCTGACATCACCATCCTGAGGACCAAAACCCAGGAAGGGTCAAGTCAATCACTAGGAGCAGTGTAGAAATGCAGTATCGCTCGTGGAGAGCAGCGACATCATGAATATGGATTTCAGACTTTATGTCATGCTTGGAGGAAATAATCCGATCTAAAGTCCAAATGATCTCCATCCAAGGATAAGGTTTACATTCTAGAGTTCATTAAAAAAAAAAAAAAAACTATTTTAAGGGGAAGACAGCCAGTCCCTCCAGAAAATTAATCATTCATCACTAGAAATTTTCAACATTCAAAAACACCCAGTTAGTTAGCAAAGGTACAACATTCCACAAGAAGACAAGTATCTCCTCTTCCGAGAACAGAATACGTGAGTAGACAGTTAAACCACCAGGCAGAACATACCAAGCCAATCTCTCTCCACTGGAAGGTCACCTCCAATGGATCTTGAGAGACAATCAAAACACCTGCCAAAAACTCAGAGTTAAATGCCTCCTTCAGCCTTTGCTTTGGCTCCAGAATACAAATACTGATGGCCCCACATGATAAATTGGAATTGATGTAATAGAGGAAAGCTGCAGCAAAGACAAGGGTGAGCTTCCCATTCTCTTGGATGGTGCCCAAGGGAGATCAGACCCTGAGGAAAGGACGCCTATTTTTATCCAGTCCCTGCTGGCAACCCAGTAAATACAATCAACAAAGAGTTCTGTGACACTTCCAAGACTAACAAATTTATTGAGGCATAAAACTTTCGTAGGACAGAGTATGTGTTCTACTCTGAGGCTCTGGCCCAGAACAGCTTGTGCTAAAATCAATTTGTTAAGAAGCCTTTAAGGTGCCACAGAACTCACAATTTTTTATTTTTGCTGCAAAGGATTAATATAGTCACCACTCTGGAATTTGTCACTGGTCAACAGAACACTTAACATGACTTCCTTTTCATACATTGGAAGGAATGGGAATAAAGTCTACTTTCCACAAAGCCACCAGTAACTTCTGCGACGGATTAAACTCAGGCATTCTACCACATCATGCAATACACAAGCTGGCTTTAAGAAATCATCTTTATTGTACTTCCAAATGCTAATGGACATCCTAGGGGAGTAACCTTCAGCTTTTCCAAGCCAAGTAAACACCTTTAACATGCATTTGGTGAGACATTTCTTAATTTTCTTTTACTATATTGGTATGGCGATAGTCCTGCTGTTGTGATCTTAGATCAGGTTGTAACCTAGTTGTGATCCCTGATCCGTGAACTGAAGACCTGTTGTCTTAAGATACGTTCCACTCAACAGATTGCAGAATTGTTGTGCTAATTTGCTTTGGCTTAGGCCTGTTCCCAGATAACTGCTCTCTCTTTGTTCACACAGGCCAAACTTTGGCAGAAATAGTCCTCAGATAACATAAACCTACGCATCCATACCATTTCACAAGTCTTCTTTGCTACGGACCACATCAAGTTAGGAAAAGCCAGGCCTACCTTTTTCAGCTTGCCACTCTTGGTGCCCACGAAAGCCAGGGAGTGGTTCTTATAGACATAAGCAATGACGGACGTCATCCTGTCCTTGTCTTCTGTTAAGACGGGGAGTCCTCGCACCATTTCAGATACTCCGAGTGGGGCATTCATATCCAGGCCACAGAAATTATCGTCAATTGTTAACAGCTGCAATGAAAGGGAGAGAGTGAGAGAGAGAATCTCTGTTAAGGGGACAGGTTGATCTGCTGTGGGAAGCAAAGAACCTTTCTATTTTGCAAGAGGGCAGTGAACAACAGGAATCGTTTTGATGGCCACAACTGAAGCTAGCCTTTCTCTTAAAAGGAGCACTGAGCAATAGGGTGGTGCCTATCAGAAAGGTAAGGTCTCAGTTTGTGGAATGCAGGCGGTGCTGTGGGTTAAACCACAGAGCCCAGGACTTCCTGATCAGAAGGTCGGCAGTTCGAATCCCCACAACGGGGTGAGCTCCTGTTGCTCGGTCCCTGCTCCTGCCAACCTAGCGGTTCGAAAGCACGAAGTGCAAGTAGATAAATAGGTACTTCTCCGGCGGGAAGGGAAACATTTCCGTGTGCTGCTCTGGTTTGCCAGAAGCGGCTTAGTCATGCTGGCCATGTGACCCGGAAACTGTACGCTGGCTCCCTTGGCAACCCCAGAGTCGGCCACAACTGAACCTAATGGCCAGGGGTCCCTTTACCTTTACCTTTATATATGTTGGAAGCCGCCCAGAGTGGCTGGAGCAACCCACTCAGATGGGCAGGGTATATTATTATTATTATTATTATTATTATTATTATTATTATTATTATTATCATCATCCCTATTTTCATCAAGGGATGCTGCAGCTGTCAAGGGAGAAGGAGCAGAATGCTAGCTTTGCTCCTGGATCTGTGGTTCAGCACATCCCCTGCAGCTCTGCATCCTGACATCGGCAGCTGAGTCCTCTTGCTGACATCACAGGGGATCTCTTGGCACGAGATGCCAGACAAGGATTAAAGCCATATCCTTTTTCCCTCCTCCTGATTCCGCATGCACTAGGAAGCAGATTGGCAGCACAGTGCGGAGTCCAGGTGTCAAAGAAGCCTGAGCCATCGCCTAGCAATGGCTGGAATGAGCCTCAACTGTCCTTTAAACATCTGCTTTAAAATGTACCTCTCCAGATAATTGCGATCGCAGCCAAATCCACATTTTGGGAGAAGTCCTAGCTGAAGGATTAGCACCTCCTCCTGCCGTCCCTCCTCGCTTTCACTTTGGCAGTCCGTCTGCCCCTACGTCAGAGCTTAGCCAGGCCTCTTGGAAAGGGAGACCTATTACTGAATCCTACAAAAGCCCCGGCCTCAGGGACTGGGGCTGCCACTGGCCGGCTGTAAATCTGTGATCAGCTCGCTTTATTCCTTTGGTTACTTGGGGAACTATAATTCGCTCATTTGATCGCTGTGCTTCTTCCAACATCAAACATCGCCTTGCGGGGAATGAAAGAGCCAGGGTGGACTATTGAGATCATCTATTAGTTGAACTCCACTCTTCATTGCAAGGGCCTCTAGCCAATGTTGGTCCTACTCAGAGGAGACTCACTGAAATGAATACACATGTATTAAGGGGTTGTTGGGCTAGGTGACCCTCATAGTCCCTTCCAACTCTATGCTCCTGTGATTCTATGGCTCTAATTAGGTTTATTAATTCAGTTGGTCTACTCTGAGTAAAATGTGGTTGGATACAACCCTGGATCTGCAATGCAGGATGCAACTCATTCATAGAATCATAGAACTGCTGCGTTGGAAGAGACCACTACAGTCATCTAGTCCAACTCCCTGCCCTGCGCATTAATTACAGAATTCTTCACTTGCCTGTGCAATTTCATTTTGTTAAGTATTTGCTGAGTATTTCATTTTGCAACTTTTCTTGTGTCCATCCTTTAAGTGGGGTGGACACAAGACTTTTTAAATACAGGCAGAACCGTTTTAGGCGCGACTGCGCACGTGCGCATCGCACCAAACCCGAAAGTGACCCAAAAATGTCACAGAAACGTCACTAAAAAGGGTGGGGGGAATGGGGCACTGTGTTTTCAGGCTTCTTCAATTGTGTTTCAATTATATGCAATTTCACGTAAATTGGGAGTTGGCAGTATACTACAGTTATACCTTGGGTCACAGATGCTTCAGGTTGCGTTTTTTCGGGTTACGGACCGCCGAAACCCAGAAGTACCGGAACAGGTTACTTACGGGTTTTGGCGGTCACACATGCGCAGAAGCACTAAATTGCACTTTGCAGATGTGCAGATGCACCAAATTGCAACCCGCGCGTGCACAGGTGCGGGTTGCGAACACTGCGGGTTGCAGACGTGCATCCCGCACGGATCACGTTCACAACCCGAGCGTCCACTGTGATTATTTTAGTGTTTTAGTTTATTGCTCTTTTTAAATTGACTGCCACACTCTGCCTACAGAGAAATCACTGGCAATTAATTTGGCAGTCAACCAATGCTTCCATCCTGCCAGCCCATGGAATCATCAGGTGACCTCAGAGAGAAAATCCCACACTGCTGCCTCTTCCATAGCCCCAAGGTCTGTGCACTCTCTCAGTTTGGGCAGTTCATTGCTGAAAGAAGATATTGTAGTATTTCCATATGCTCCTGAGTTACTTCTCTGCCTACCTGCTCATCTTTTCACTCGGGGTACTTGCCACCTCTCCATGGAAAGGGTTTGGAACCTGGCACCCAACACTTTGTTTATTTTAATAACATTTATTCAAAGGGTACACTACAGCTTTGACCGCTGCCATAATATCACAGAATGATCACTCCAATCCTCAATCCCACATCACTGTCATGTTGGCTTGCTGAATATCCTCACTAGGAACCCAGCTACCAATCAGGATGGCTAGACATTTTCAATCAATATATCCCCTCCACAGACACGTCTGTGATGATGACGATGGCATTAAAATATCCTGTCTGTCCTTGTTCAATAAAAGAGAAAAAGGGAGACCAGATCATGTCAAAGTGGGGTTTTTTATGTGTGTGTTTTTGGTGTGCTTTTTTGGAAATGCCTTTAATTAGTCACTGATGGTATGTGAGACATTCTGATGTTATCAATTCAAGCCTCTGTTGGTACAGTGGTACCTCGGGTTAAGAACTTAATTCGTTCTGGAGATCCGTTCTTAACCTGAAACTGTTCTTAACCTGAGGTACCACTTTAGCTAATGGGGCCTCCTGCTGCCGCCACTGCACGATTTCTGTTCTCATCCTGAAGCAAAGTTCTTAACCTGAGGTACTATTTCTGGGTTAGCGGAGTCTGTAACCTGAAGCATATGTAACCTGAAGCATATGTAACCCAAGGTACCACTTTATTCTAAAACGGCCTCGGCCCAGTATACCTGGGCCCAGTACACCCCCATCGTTCTGCCCAGACACTGAGGTCCAGCTCTGAGGGCCTTCTGGCGGTTCCCTCCCTGCGAGAAGTGAGATTACAGGGAGCCAGGCTGAGGGCCTTCTTGGTAGTGGCACCCGCTCTTTGGAACACCTTCCCACCAGATGTCAAAGAGAAAAACAACTCTCTGACTTTTAGAAGACATCTGAAGGCATCCCTGTTTAGGGAAATTTTTAATGTTTGATGTTTTATCGCTTTATTATTATTATTATTATTATTATTATTATTATTATTATTATTAATAATCTGTTGGGAGCTGCCCAGAGTGACTGGGAAAACCCAGCCAGATGGGCAGGGTATAAATAATAAATTATTATTATTATTTGAGGTGTCCTCCCATCAATGGGCAATAACTAGTCTAGCTGCTGTGGGCAGGAAGGAAATTAATTATTTAGATGTAAGGGTAGAATCTGGGGTCAAATCTAGTGATAATATGGCAAGTGCCGAATTAGGAAGGATAGATGGTTTGGTGATTTTGGAGGCCAGGTAAAAAACTTTTCGCCGAAAGGCATGAAACTTTCACCCAAGAGTTAACACGAAAACGTAACTCCGGTCTTATCCCACTGGTGCCCTCATTCCATCAGGTCTCCAGCAAGATAATGGGAGTTGGATGGGGAGACGCCGTTCAGAGTTGCACACCGCATGTCATCCGTGCCAGCGCAGCAGTGGTTACCGTGCAATTACATGCCACTATGTATAAGTGACAATGCAGTTACAGCTACTTTACCAATTACAGGGGAATTGCAACCCTGAAGCTAAGAGGTTTTTCACTCAGATGTAATTTAGGCAAGAACAGAAGAGAGAATGAAGTTGCTCAAATTTACTGGGAGTTGTGTCTGTGGCTGCTCAGGTTTTTATTTTTTATTTTTTTTGCATCAGATCAAGGAGCGGTGTCAAGTTTCCAGAGAACTATAGAATCTTAATGTGCCACAGACTTCGTCGCCTGTCTTTGCTATCACCACACTTCCCAACATATGGCTTCAGGCAATAATATAGCATGTACCATGCGTCGTAAAATGTGCAATTTCCTGGAAGGAAGGCTGCATTTCTCTTAGACCAAAGGTTTCCTTCCTGGTGAGTCAAGCAGGCCTTTCATGGGTTACGTTTCATGAGCAAAAGCAAAGACCGCGTTAGTTTTCCAGGAGTAAAGTACACTTTTTAAGAGCATTTGATCCGAGGCGGCATAGAACTCCTTTTGGGGCTATATCAGCACTACAAACATATCAAATGTGTACCTGCTGAACTGCCATGGCTGCCAGAGAACCCTAGAAATTGTAGTTTAACAATAGTGCTGAAAATTGTATGTTGGGAAAATATTTCCAACACCACAGAACTGCAGTTCCCATAGTTCCCTGAGTAGTTGAAATACCCATTAATTGTTAGTGTGTGGCAATCCTTCAAATATCATAATTGTCTCCTCTGCAAGTGACAATTGCAAACTTCTTCAACCTTTCCTCATAGTCATGCGAGGACTTGCTTCTCCACCACCTTCCAGAAAACTATCTGCTCTCTCTCTCTCTCTCTCTCTGATAGGTAAAAGGTAAAGGTAAAGGACCCCTGGACGCTTAACTCCAGTCAAAGGCAACTATGGTGTTGCGGCGCTCATCTCACTTTCAGGCTGAAGGAGCTGGCGTTTGTCCACAGACAGCTTTCTGGGTCATGTGGCCAGCATGTCTAAACCGCTTCTGGCGCAACAGGACACCGTGACGGAAGCCAAAGCGCACAGAAACACCGTTTACTTTCCCGCCACAGCGGTACCTATTTATCTACTTGCACTGGCGTGCTTTTGAACTGCTAGGTTGGAAGGAGCTGGGACCGAGCAACAGGAGCTCAACCCGTCACTGGGATTCTAACCGCCGACCTTCTGATCGGCAAGCCCAAAAGGCTCAGTGGTTTAGACCACAGCACCACCCGATAGGTAGGGCAGCAGGGAAGGCTTAGAAGAAGCTTTGGTTATCAACTGGCATAAGGGGCAGGATGGTGTGATCCGAAAACAGAAGCAGCTGTTGCTTTTCAGAACAAGGAGGTGTGTACTGTAACTGCAGCTACATTAGCAGGTGGAATGCAGAACGGGAAGTAGGGGTGAGCAAATCTGTCCATTTTGGTTTATCCTGGTTTCCCATTTTTCCAGTTATAGGTTCAGTTTCCCACATTTCCATCTCAGTTCGACAATTCAAAACAAAACAAAAAAATCCATGTCTTTGTGTTTTTATATTGTATCCTGATGCTGTGAACTGCCTTGAGATGTTAAGATGAAGGGCTACATACAAATTAAATAAATAAACTGCAAAATTCAGAGGAGTACGAATTTTGTAGGATAGCTGTTTCACTTCTTGCTTTGTTTCAGAAAGTGGAAGCTGAAGACTGAATCAAATTTCTCCCCCAGCCTTAGCTGAAAGAGACATTGAGATACAATCCAGATGCTACTCCTCTTTTAAAGATCAAGTGTGCCCAGAATGAACCCAACCAATTACTTGCTAGGTCCTTTCACAGAGGCGAATAGTGGGGAAGACACTTGTCTCCCTTTTCCAGCACTCCACAGCAAGAAATAGGGACGTGGGTGGCGCTGTGGGTAAAACCTCAGTGCCTAGGACTTTCTGATCATAAGATCGGTGGTTTGAATCCCCACGGCGGGGTGAGCTCCCGTCGTTCAGTCCCAACTCCTGCCCACCTAGCAGTTCGAAAGCACCCCTAAGTGCAAGTAGATAAATAGGTACCGCTTTATAGCGGGAAGGTAAACGGTGTTTCCGTGTGCGGCACTGGTGCTGGCTCGCTGGTTGCAGCTTCGTCACGCTGGCCACGTGAACCGGAAGTGAATTCGGATGGCACCGGCTCCTAGAGTCGGTCACGACTGGCCCGTATGGGCAGGGGTATCTTTTACCTTTTACTGCAAGTAAGTTCTTCATAAGTGCCAACCCAAGTCCTTCTGGATGAAGTTTCTTTCTACAGCTACCCCTTTCCATCGCACCCTGGAGTTTTGCACCATGCCATCCAAATTCATAGTTCCCATTTCAGGCTTTCAGCTCCGTTTGTGTCACCTGCAAATGCTCAGGTACCATCATTCCGAATCCATCATACGGAAGCGAACACACCTCAAAGCAAGCCCAGGTGCAGCTGGAAACCTGGCACTAAGGCAGCCTCTGCCGAAGAGCAATTAGCATAATTATTATTTTGTTTTGCAGGCAAAATTGCGACTTGGGCTCCTAAGCGCCTCGGCGCGTGTGACAACAGTGCTTGATAAAATTTCAAAACAACAACAGAGAACGTTCTGCTTGGCATTTCTGGAGCATCTTGGCCTACCTTGAGATTCCTCAGCAAACTGGCAAGCATCCCTGAGTTATCCTGAGAAGGCAGGGGTGTAGCGAAGCAGCCGTTGCTGTGGCAAATGCTGCAATGAAGGCGCCTATCGGGCCATTCATGAGTTAAAAGTCTGATCCTAACCATGTTATGTCAGAAGTAAGCCCTATGGGTTTCAATGGGATTTACTCCGACATAGTTATGTGCAGCTTTAAGTGGGATGTGTGCAGCATATTCCCATTCATTTCAACAGGTCTGTCTCACACTAAACATTCCCAGCATAGGGGGCCCTGAGAGGGAACGTTTACAATACCTCTTCTCTTATTTCGGTACTTAATACCCCCATCAGTGCAAAATTGCACTTCTCTACGGGACTCTTATCTATGCATGTGGGAATACAATTATTATTGTTTTTTAAGGATAGGTGATCTTGTAAGCTGTTGTTCTGCAAATTAGTGCACATCAAAACATTAGCGTGCATGGTTCCCAACTGGAAGGTACAGAGACTGAGTTTAATTTTCACACTGTTTCTGCTTTAGAAAGAAAATCTCTTAACTCCGACCTAGAGGAGTAGCTGTGGTCTTTTCACTATCAAACTGAACCTCAGAGAGGATTGGGAAACATCATGGTCAGGCATAGGCAAACTCGGCCCTCCAGATGTTTTGGGACTACAACTCCCATCGTCCTTAGCTAACAGTACCAGTGGTCAGGGATGATGGGAGTTGTAGTCCCAAAACATCTGGAGGGCCGAGTTTGCCTATGCCTGATCAAGGTTCAAAGCCTCTTTGAGGCCCAGTGTGATATTAGAGAGATGCCCTGCGCTTCTTCTGAGCCTGGAAAAGGTCCTCAAACCTAGTTTGGAAAGGCTCCGAATATGGGAAGAAAGCTAATTATGAGTGCCTCTGAGACCGAGTGTGAAGTCTGGGAAAATCAGAACCTTTAAAAAGAAAAAAATGTGCTTGTCACTGGTTGCAAGCAATTATGCAGGCTCCTGACCTTGCCAGATCCAGGGTGCTTCTCTGTAGCTGTGATGATGCAACTTCCACTGTCAAAAAAAACCCTCGCTGCATCCCTAGCCCTAAGCGATTTCAGACAGCATCTGCTAGGATGGTGTGTGGGTGTTACTTCTGTTTTAACAAAGTACAAAAACTTGTGAAGGCAAGCAGAGTTCCCACCCACACCCTCCCTTTGCAGATGTCACAGCCCTGGGGTCGGAGAGGGATTTGGCTGGAGCTAAATCCAGTTGAGCCCATTACCACACTGCTCAACAGAATGATTATTGTGCAGAACTCAAGTCGCGCCGCAGCCCCCAGACCAGCGGTGCTTTAAATAGCACCCAAACGTCTCTGTGAAGCAGCCTCTGATACTTTGCTTCCAGCCCCCCGGTTGTGTTTCCCTTTCACTTGGTTTAAAGAAGAAGGGAAGGGGGCAAAAGAGCCTCTTGCGTAACGATTCCCTTCAGCTTACTAACTGGCAAAGCAACATAACAGCAAGGCAATGTGAGGTCAGGTTTGGCTATAAGCGGCATGTAAACAACAGCACGGAGGAGCATGCAGGAAACCGCCAGCAAGGCCACATGTGACAAAAACCTACTGAACCACATACGAAATCAGCCGGGGTCCCCTTCAGCAATGCCAGGCACAGCATCTAAAATCAACTCCTTCCCAAGTAAATCTAATCGGTCGTGAGGCGTACGGCGAAGAATTACTTGCAGCTGCCAAGGGAAAGCTCTGAAAAACTCGGGCTGGGGAGGAAGGTTTGGGGAGAAGGGAACAGGCAAAGAAAGCGTCCCCTGGGCATAGTTCACCTGCACGAGGAGCTGATTAGGATCACCACCGTCCTGTTCTGGGCGAGAACGTATCTGCCCCGGGGTGGTGGGCCAATCTCACAAAGAGCAGGCTTAATATAGGCTCCGCAGAGAGGGCATCGGGGAGGAGGATTTCGCCTGAAATATCTCAGACACAATAGCACCAGTCAGCCGCCCCAGGCCCTGTTCCACCCTGAATGAGCATGTTGTGTGAGAAGGGTCAAGGGGGGGAAACAAGAAGTCAAGGCACAGCGATGCTTTAAGCTGGGAAGGCTTGGCAAGCGGCCAGTTAAAGGGGCAGGCCGGTTTTCGGGACTCCTTTTCCCTCTGCAATGTCTTATTTGAGCACACCATCATCCTCACATCCATCAGCCTCACTCAGAAAGCCTGGAGACAGAAGAAGCTCTTAGAGGTGGCCTTGTATAGGCAGCGTTTCATTGCTGTTCAAACAGGCCTAAGTGCTGTGAAAACTTGCAGACCTACGTGATCCGAAATAACGGTGAATCAAAGCGTGCACATGCAGGCAATGATAACTCTGCTGTTCACCCTACAACTTTGTCGAAATTTTCTGCCTGCCTTCAGCCGTAATTGGCTCTGTGATCTCAGACCGGGCTGACCCAGAAGCACTATCCTGCACAGAAATCTTCCGTTTTTTATAATACTTGAAGCCAAAATGAAAAAGGCGTAAAACCAGTGTTGAGCTGAAAGTTCTCAAAGGATAACTTTCATTTCAAAGTTACAGGGAGCTTAAGAGGGTGAAAGGGGAACCAAAAGTGCTAATTTCATAGGGTTGTGGAGTTAGAAACATTTAGTCCAATCCCCTACAATGCAGGAATATGCAGCTGTCCAATACAGGGATTGAACCTGCAACCTTGGTATTATCAGTGCCATCAGAAGAAGAAGAGGAGGAGGAGGAGGAATTTGGACTTGATACTCCACTTTTCACTCCCCTTAAGGAGTCTCAAAGCAGCTAACAATCTCCTTTCCCTTCCTTCCCACAACAAAGACTCTGTGAGGTGAGTGAGGCTGAGAGACTTCAGAGAAGTGTGACTAGCCCAAGATCACCCAGCAGCTGCATGTGGAGGAGCGGAGGCGCGAACCCGGTTCACCAGATTACGAGTCCACCACTCTTAACCACTACACCACACTGGCTCTAAGTGCCTAACCAATTGAGCTATTCAGGCTCCCAATTGCCCCCTTGCTTTGCTGCTGCCAGTTCTGCAATGACAGGTCCCCTTGATCCCAGTCCCACCATTGACCTATGGAGAATCTGAATTCAGAGGAACTCCAGGTCACCCAGGGAAGAGCCCTTAGCGCCCTCTGCTGCACCCTCCCAGCCTGAGGACATGGCTCTCTCTGATCCTGGGGAAGACTCCCTTGTGGCTTCTCCTCCTCCATAGCCACAAATGTGACTGCGGAACCAGCTATGGACCCCAGAGGACTGCAGCCAGCCATCCCTGGGTGGTGGAGTCACTGGAAGGAAAATACCCTGCCAGTCGTTTTAAGCCCTCGGTCCTTCACTGAGACATCATCCATAGCCTAGACCAGTGTTTCCCAACCTTGGGCCTCCAGCTGTTTTTGAACTACAATTCCCATCATCCCTGACCACTGGTCTTGCTAGCTAGGGATGATGGGAGTTGTAGGCCAAAAACATCTGGAGGCACAAGGTTGGGAAACACTGGCCTAGACAACATATTCCATAGCTCTGCCAACAGGGCCTACTGGGAGCTGTCCAGCATCCTGACTGGGACTTAACCTACCCTGCTGGGACTTGACTTGCCCAGACTTGACCTGAATGGCAGAGCAGTCCTTTCTCTTGTCTGCCATGGATAGCCTTTGCCTCCATGAATTTTCCCAGTCCTCTTTTAAAGCCATCCAAGTTGGTGACTTCTCACTACCTCTTCGTTATATATATTTTGGGGTCCAGGTGAAAACGTTCCTCTCCAACCAAGCCTTTGGCCGATTAATATTCTACAGCCTTTTAAATGTGTCTGTGGAAAGAGGGGGTTTGCTGTTTTGTTTTAATTATTTGCTTGTGTTTTTATCTTGTAGCTTATACCGGGAACTGCTATGAGATCCTAGGACGAAGGGTGGTGTATAAATTTAATTCAGTCAATTAATAATACAGGTGGGAAGAGCACGGTTGCACTTGCAACAAGTGCATTAAAATCCAGTCTCTAAAAAGTCCTGAATGCACCTCTTTTCTTCCTTTGAATTTATACAATTGGCCACTCAATTTTATTTTATTTTTAATGAGGCTTCTTGGATTCTAAACCAGCTGTCGCCAACCTGGAGTCCTCTAGATGTTTTGGACTACAAATCCCATCAGTGCTCCCACTAGGGGCTTATGGGAATTGTAGTCCAAAACACCTCGAGGGCACCAGGCCCTCCAAGACTGTTCTAAACTGCAGGTAACCCCTCTTCCATACACAGCATGTTCCTCCCAGCTGATGAGAAAACAGCAAAGCATGGCTGAGTTACCAACTTCCCATTTGACTGGCTTGACTCTGGTGGTCACAGCTGCCACTCTGGTTCAGCAGTGAAGCGTTCCAGCTTGCTGCAGAAACTGCAGACGCTGGGGCTTCAGCTTGATATTTCACTCTCTTGGTTCCCGCCTCCTGCCCTTCCAGCCTGAGCAGCAAAACGCAGCCCTGATCCCTTCCTCCTTTGTAATTATTTGTGCTCATGCCGCACTCCATTGCAGCCAGGGACAAGGATGCAGCCAGTCGGAATAGAGGCCCCGGATGAGCCATTACTCTGAGGGACATGGATGGTTTCCAGAGCCATTTGCCGCTGCACTAAAGCAAAAAGGTGGAGGAGAAAGGAATAGCATGTGTTAGGTGAATGTCTGCTTGGGTTTTCAACAGGTGGGCCCATTGTACGCAACAGAAGGAGACTGGCGACATGTTTTTGGCACGGGGCATGCAAAAGCTCTCACATTCTTGGAGCAATTCAAAATGAAATGTGTGGCCATCTTGACTCTGAAAAGCCCTTTTAGCACTTATTCAAGGAAGCCCTGAGAACAGGGACAAAGTGCTTGTTCTAAAAGCAGTAGCAGCTGCATTCCCTATTGCTTTGCCCTGAGGAATAGCCCAGTCGGTAAAGCATGAGATTTTTCATCTCAGGGTCATGGGGGTGAGCTGCACATTGAGTGAAAGATTCCTACATTGCATGGGGTTGTACTACTAGATGATTCTCGTGCTGCCTTCCAACTTACAATTCTATGATTCTATGATTCTCAGTGTTTTCCCTCTGCCTCTTCAGGCCCAAGCTGCCAGGATAAGGACAGGAAGCATTGCCCTCGCTCTGACTTGACTTCAACGTTATCCTATCTAGGAAATCAGATGTCACGAAGCCAACTCAGAGGGAGGGTAGCCATGTTTTAAAAGGGTGCTAAGCAGTGGCAGGGAGCAGCAGGTTGCAGAAAACAAGGCAGTCGTGGACAGGAGGCAAAGACTGAGTGAAAAAAGTCATCAAAAGGATGGTTTTCATGTTTTGTTTTACCCACCTCAAGCTCTGTAGCCTTGCCTCCCTTCTCTGCCTGAGACATGGCAGCCTTCTCATCCTTATCCTCTGGTGCAGCTGTTCTCAACCTGTGGGTCCCCAGATGTTGTTGGACTACAACTCCCATCATCCCTGAGCTCTGAACTTGCTAGCTAGGGGTGATGGGAGTTGTACTTCAACAACATCTGGGGACCCACAGGTTGAGAACGGCTGCTCTAGTGCTTAGAGTGCTGCACTAGGACCTAGGAAACCAGGGTTCAAATCCCTGCTCAGCCATGCAGCTCACTGAGTTACACTGGGCCTGACACTCACCCTCAGCCTAAGCTGCCTCACAGGGTTGTTGTGAGGATTTAAATGGTGGACAGAGATCCATGTATGTCACCTGGAGCTCCTTGGAGAAATAGGGAGCATATAAATGAAATAAAGAAATAAAATAAAGCTGGCAACCACCATTAAGATATCCCAGAATGCCCTGCTTGGAAGAGCATAGGGGATGGGGGGTAGAGAATGGCATCCCTGAACTGCCATTCCCATCTCCACTACCACAAAGGGAAAAAAATGGCCTTCAGAATAGGGCAATCTGAGAAAAAGAAAAAATGGGTGGTACCATATTTACCGCTCTATAGGATGCATTTTCCCCCCTCCTAAAAAGAAAGGGGAAATGTGTGTGCGTCTTATGGAGCGAATGCAGGCTTCACGGGCTATCCCAGAAGCCAGAACAGTGAGAGGGAGTGCTGCGCAGCGCTCCCTCTAGCTGTTCTAGCTTCTGGCGTAGTCGCGTGAAGCCTCCGCATGGCAGCGGGGAGCCTTAATCCCGCTTCGCGCAGCTATCCCTGGCTTTTGTGGGAGGTGGGGGAAGGGGCAGAGTGCACGGCTCTGTCCCTTCCCCCACCTCCCAAAAAAGCCCCTAAGAGCTGCGCTCCCTTTAAAGAGCGCACACGGCTCTTGAGGGAGGTCGGGGAAAAGCCAGGAGGCTTGCTTTCACTGAAGCCCGTAGAGCAAGCGGGATCAGTGCACACCGATCCCGCTTGCTCTCCTGGCTTCAGGGATAGCCCCGCGAAGCCTCCTGAGCGAAGAGGGAGGAGCACTTCCTCTTCTCTCAGGAAGCTTCTTATTTCTTGTTTTCCTCCCCTAAAAACTAGGTGCGTCTTATGGTTGGATGCGTCTTATAGAGCGAAAAAATATGGTATATTGCCCCAATTCCTTTTATTTGTTGGTGTTGGTGCTGACCTTTAAAGCCCTAAACGGCCTCGGTCCAGTATACCTGAAGGAGCGTCTCCACCCCCATCATTCTGCCCGGACGCTGAGGTCCAGCGCCGAGGGCCTTCTGGCGGTTCCCTCATTGCGAGAAGCAAAGCTACAGGGAACCAGGCAGAGGGCCTTCTCGGTAGTGGCGCCCGCCCTGTGGAATGCCCTCCCACCAGATGGCAAAGCGATAAACAACTACCTGACATTCAGAAGACATCTTAAGGCAGCCCTGTTCAGGGAAGTTTTTAACTTGTGATATTTTACTGTATTTTTGGTTTCTATGGAAGCTGCCCAGAGTGGCTGGGGAGGCCCAGCCAGATGGGCGGGGTATAAATAATAAATTATTATTATTATTATTATTATTATTATTATTGAAAATGGGGCTGCCGAATGGAGGAAGTTGGTGGTTTGACACAGTTCATAAGAATTCCCCTCCCAAACTGCACCCACAGACTTGCATTATGTGTGCCCCCACCTTACTTCCATCACCACCATTCCTGGCTCAAAGGACAACCGAGGGTTTCTAGTTAGCATCCTGACTTACTGCACTGCTGCAGCGGATATCCTTCACTTTAAGCCAGGCCAAATCCAAAGTGCCTTCGCCCCTATAGCAGGACTGCAGCCTGTCTTTGATGCGGTCGTTAATTCTTTTCAGAGCAAAGATGCACAGAGCCGACTCATCCAAGGACTTCATCTTCCTCTTCTGCCCCTTGGAGAAGACGGTGAAGAGGACGTCGTCCTCTGGCCTGATGCCCAGTGACCTGGCCAAGATGGCTCCCGCCTTAGACAGGTAGGCCGCCTGCAGCAATCGGTATTCCACCCCATTCTTCTCGCAGCCAATGGGCACTTCGACGTACGAGTTGAAGGCCGTGTCCTCTTTGCACAGGCGGACCAGCTTGGAGGTGTAGACTTGCTCCTTAGTGGTGGAACCCGGAGGAGAAATCATCTCAGGTTGGAGGGTGAGAAAGTAGACGAAATTACCACTGCTGAAGCCATAAATGTAGTATATGTCGAAGTCAGGGATGATGGTGAACGTATCCGATGGGATCTTGATCATGGAGGCCACAAACTCGTCATGGAAAACATAAGCAAACATCCCTTCTGCCTCAGAGTTCTTGGGGAGCTTTCTGCTAGAAATTGTGGGGAAGTACTCTGGCTTGCCATCCACTGCGGTAGCAATGAAGAGCTTGTCGTCCATGTTGTTGTAAGATACTATCACCCCAAAAACCGAGCCGCTCTCGTTCACCCCAGAGAGGTAGTGTTCCTTGTTGTGGAAGGGCTCTCCGAGCTTAAACAGGTCGTCCAACCTCAAGAGTTTGCAGATGCCCTGGTACAGGCTTCCGCAAGCAATCAGCCTGTTCTCCTTGTAGTCTATGAGGAGCATCTTATTGATGTTGTTTGTGGACTTCAAGGGTTCGTTGCAAGGCTGAACCAGTTTGGGAGGGTAGCACTTTGGGTTGTCGCTATCCGGGCCCGTCTGGTGAAACGTCAGCATCTGCAGATCGCTGGAGAGTTTGTAGATCCAATTGACGGCCCCCAGGTAGATGTTGCCTCTCCTCTCGTCCACCACCAAGTGGTTGAAAAGCACGTCCGCCGTTTCCACGGTGAAGGTGAGGAAAGGTCTCTTTGGGTTGGAAGGCTGTTGCCTCGCGGTGGAAGGCAGCATCACGGCACAGGGAAGGAGGTGCAAGACGAGGCAAGTCCACCTCCACGTGTCTCCCGACATGGTTACAAAAAACAAAGAGTTTTGTATTCCTAGAGCGGCAGGAAGTGACGTTAGAGGTGTGAGCGTTTTCAGAGTGCAGACCCTCCGGTGGAGATTATCCTAAGGGGAAAAGGGGTGGGGGAGAGAGAGGGCGAGAAAGAAACATTATTGAGAAGCATGTCCTCAACCTCCCTACTTCAAAAACCATGCCATCATCAGAGAAAGCTTCTTTAATTGCTAATCCTCGCCTTTTCATCTCTGCAGCAAGGCTGGCACAAAGGGAGTCCCCTCAAACGATGAGATGCCAAGGCAGAATAAGCAAGCAGCCAGGCTCATTGTCAAAACAGCAGAGAATATACTAGGAGGGTGGGAAAAGCAGGCGGAGGTACAGATTAAACAAAGCGCCTTTCAGGGCAGCAGCCTAGTACCATGAAGAGTACTAATGGTACTATTTAGGTGTTAAAGGTAAAGGTACCCCTGACAATTAGTCTAGTCGCAAACGACTCTAGGGTTGCGGTGCTCCTCTTGCTCATTTCGCAGACAGTATTTCTGAGTCATGTGGCCAGCATGACTAAGTCGCTTCTGGCGAACCAGAGCAGTGCACGGAAACACTGTTTACCTTCCTGCCAGAGTGGTACCTATTTATCTACTTGCACTGAGTGCTTTCGAACTGCTAGGTTGGCAGGAGCAGGGACCGAGCAACGGGAGCTCACCCCGTCATGGGGTCTCGAACCGCCGACCATTTGATCGGCAAGCCCAAGCAGCACAGTGATTTAATCCACAGCGTTAAGCAGGTGCAAATCCTCCAGCCATAAGCCATAGTTGTCCCATCTCCTGGTGCCACCCCACCTAGATGTGGTCCTCAGAGCTCCGCCACCACCATCACCTGTGCCAATCAGCTCCAGAAACTCCTCTCACCTGATCTCCACCTGCCTTGAGCCATGCTTCTCTAGCTGCACTTTTACATGGAAGTGCACAGAATGACTCTAAAAGTGTTAGTAAGAAAGATGTCCCAGTTATACTTGGGTAAATCTGGGAAGAGGGTCACCATATCAAATCACACACATACATGTGCAGAAAATTCTGCCAGAGCTAACCACTGGCTGTGTCCTGTACGCCTGTATTTATTTATTTGATTAATTTTCATTTCATTTGGTAATAAAAACAACAACAACCCACAAAGCAAAAAGGGTAAAACAAAGTAAGAATTAAAAGTGGTTAAATAGCTGTTTAAAGTGTTTGAACAACAATTAAAATCAGCAATAAGATAAACATGGGTTGAAAGATGCTACATATCTGTCTAGGCATGTCAAAGCAAAAAAGAGTACAGTGGTACCTCGGGTTACGGACGCTTCAGGTTACAGACTCCACTAATCCAGAAATAGTACCTTGGGTTAAGGACTTTGCTTCAGGATGAGAACAGAAATCGTGCTCCGGCAGCACGGCAGCAGCTGGAGGCCCCATTAGCTAAAGTGGTGCTTCAGGTTAAGAACAGTTTCAGGTTAAGAATGGAGCTCCAGAATGAATTAAGTACTTAACCCGAGGTACCACTGTACAGCAAAGGGACATGCCTGATGTCAACAGCCAGGGAGTTCCAAAGTTTAGGTGCTGCCACACAATAAGATTGATTTGCTATAAATGTGGGATGAGTGTGTACGTCACTGAGAGTGCACTCCTCCCCCCCAAAAAAAGTGTGCAGACAATCACGGTTCCCTATTTATTGCACCCATATTATACAAACACTTGTGGCATCCATACTTTCTCAAGCCTTCCAATGCAAATGTGTGATCAGCTGTCAGGAAGCAGCCATGCCTTCACAAACATAACTTGGAAGTATTCCTTTCCTTCCTTTTTACTCATCGCTGCACCCACACAATTCTAATAATAGTAAAGATCCCCATTCAAGTGAATGCGGAGTCTTGAGTGACAGGGCTTTCACAGGCAGGGAGAAGCGACGCAAAGGCACCACGGGGTACCTGAGATATAGCGCGCCTTCAGAGCAATTGGATCACATTCACCATATGCCCAGCGCCATCCGTGGAGCAACAGGTGGCTCAGGATCCGGCTCCCCAAAGCAAGTCATCAGGTATTTGCTGAACGAGGAGAACCTGCCAAGCTCTCTTGCTGAGTCTCCAGCACAGCACCTCCCAAAATGCAGAGACAAAGAATTGTAGCGCCTCCAAAATGCTCGTGGCTCATATCCGAGTACAGGGAAATTACAGCGCCTCCGTCAAAAAAACAAAACAAAACAGCTAATGTGATAGCAATACCCAGCCTATCATCGCACGCCGCTCCGAAGAGACTGATTAAAAACAAACACCAAGGAAACAAAAGATAAAGAGCGAGGCAGAATGAGGCCGGAGGCTTCCGGATTCTGCCGCTTTGTTTATTTCCAGACAAAACTCAAGCCAGCCTTCTACAGCAGCTTTGAAACGACAGCAAAGAGGATGCTTGTAGGAAGACAGGAAAACAGAGATGGCATTAGGTGTGTGTGGAACCACAAAGAGAAATGTCACCTTTAGTATCGAGGGCCGGCCAGACCATTAGCCTCGCTGAGGCAGCCGCCTCAGGCAGCAAATTGGGGAGAGCTGGAAAGGAAAGAGAAGGGCGTTCTCGTGTGTTTTTGCCTTTCCTTCTGCTGCAAATGCCACACCGCAGAGGTCTCACCGCCACCAGCCTGGGCAGGGTTCAAGGCCTGCCAGCTTCTAAGACTGCCTCCAGTCGCCTCAGGTTGTGGCTATCATAAAACTACACTCTGCCCCATAATCCTTTGTGATTACAATAGCCATCAAAATGTCACCTAAGCAGATGTTGGAAGCGAATCTGGGTGTCTCTTCTTGGACAGAAGATCCCAGGTAGTTTTATGTTGTGAGCCACCCTGAGATCTACGGGTATAGGTAAGGTAAAGGTAAAGGGACCCCTGACCATTAGGTCCAGTCGTGAGCGACTCTGGGGTTGCAGCTCTCATTTCGCTTTATTAGCCGAGTGAGACGGCGTACAGCTTCCGGATCATGTGGCCAGCATGACTAAGCTGCTTCTGGTGAACCAGAGCAGCACACAGAAATGCCGTTTACCTTCCCGCTGGAGCGGTACCTATTTATCTACTTGCACTTTGATGTGCTTTCGAACTGCTAGGTTGGCAGGAGCAGGTACCGAGCAACGGGAGCTCACTCTGTCGTGGGGATTCGAACTGCTGACCTTCTGATTGGCAAGTCCTAGGCTCTGTGGTTTAACCCACAGTGCCACCCGCGTCCCCACGGGTATAGGGCAGTATACAAATTTAATAAACAACATAAATAAATAAATAAAAATCCCCTGAATCTTATACTGTAAACCGCCTTCTGATCCTCGGATGAAGGGTGGTATATAAATTTAATAAATGAATGGATGAAATAAACCTTCATGGCAGGCTGGGAGAGAACCCTGCCTGAAACCTTGGAGAGATGCTGCCGGCCAGTGTAGACAATATGAAGCTAGATGGATGCAAAGTCTGACAGGCAGCTCCCTGTGTTCCTATGAGTGAGGCCAAAGAGAGTTTCAGTATGAAAACTTTCCAGTGGTGTTCTGCCGACCACTAAGGTTATCGCCAGTTGCCACCTAAAGCAAAATCTGTTGTGGTTTTTGAAAGGTCCGTCCCCAGGCAAAACTGCTAACACCTGGTATGGTTTTGAACGTCCCTACCTGCAAAAAGAGGGACTTCTCTATGGGACACTTAGGGACACGGGTGGCGCTGTGGGTTAAACCAGAGAGCCCAGGACTTGCCGATCAGAAGGTCGGCGGTTCGAATCCCCACAACGGGGTGAGCTCCCGTTGCTCGGTCCCTGCTCCTGCCCACCTAGCAGTTTGAAAGCACACCAGTGCAAGTAGATAAATAGGTACCACTCCGTTGGGAAGGTAAACGGCATTTCCATGCGCTGCTCTGGTTCGTCAGAAGTGGCTTAGTCATGCTGGCCATATGACCCGGAAGCTGAATGCCAGCTCCCTCGGCCAATAAAGCGAGATGAGCACCACAACCCCAGAGTCGTCCACAACTGGACCTAATGGTCAGGGGTCCCTTTACCTATTTACCTGCAAAAACCCAGGCAGAGGGCACTGGGATGGATCTGCTGTGAGATTTCAAAGACCTGTGTGGTGTGCTTCTCAAAACGCCGGGGAGCGTACTGTCTCGGGGTGCCCTTGAGCAAACATCGCAAGCGAGGCCACAGCACCTGGGATGCGTCGTTTGCTGAATTCTCATGCTGCAAAGCACATCCCGTCTCCCAAGCCACTTGGAGCTCTTTAAAGCAAAGGGCTGAGGCGCTCGGAGGAAGCAGCCAACTGTGAGCTTTTTATTGGTCACGTTTGAACTGGCTGGGTAACTGCACAACGCTGATTAAATACCCCGAAGTCATGCGCCGCACTGTAGCAGACACAGCAAGAAATCTAGCCTGGCACTCTTCCCATGCTCCCTTGGTGGTGGTTGTGTGTTGTTGTTTTTCACCCTCTCAGGAATAATTCTCAGGGCTTTGGCTCTCGCTGTGGTAAATCTGCGCCTAGGCTGTCCCATTTGAGGCTGCAATAGAGGCCTCACAAGACTGAGGCAGATCCCCATAAGCAGAATAATTTCTGCAATGAAATAATAATAATAAGTTCCGGCAAGTTCCGGATGAAAAAAAGCCCTGTGTGGAGGGAATTCGTTTGTATGGAGGAATGTTTCAGTCAAAACATCTTTCGGCCTCAGGTGGTGTGGCCCAAATGACACGTTTGCTACCTCAGCGAGAATTGTTGGGGTTTCCGGACAAATTTCAAAAATAAACCACTTATTCAAGCAGTGCTTAGTTTAACTATGGAAGAGAAGGAAGCCTCCATGCTAGATGGCTTTAAAAGATGATGAGGCAGATTCCTGAAGGAGAGGGCCATCAATGGCTACTAGCCAAAATGGCTTTGCTGTGCCTCTACGGGGAGAAGCAGCTAGTCTTCTGAATATTTATATTGTTCTCAAGTTGTTAACCAAGCCTCTCAGATGTGTGGCAGTTGCTGAGTCGCGAAGGGAGCACTCTGTGCATGATTTTTTATTTTTTTTACCTCACGAGGGCCAAAACTGAGACCAAACACAGGTTTGCCATCTGAGAAAGAAGTATGCCTCACTGGTACACAGCCCCAAATAGGCAGGCACTATCTTCACCTCCTAGCTCTTCCTGCTCAGAATCTATAATATAAATTATAGTGCTGTATAATCCTCTGTGAGGAGGCTGTTCCACACTTGGGGCCACCACAGAGGAGGCCGTCTTCCCAGGCTGTCACCCCCGAGCCTCTGAGGGTGCAGGAACTGCCAAGAGGGCTTCCTCTGCCTATCTCAGCACCCAGAAAGGTCTGTAGGGAGGGAGGCAGTCTTTCAGATATTTGGGACTGAGTCGATTAGGGCTTTAAAACATGGCCCAAGAAGGTGGGGGACACAATCAGAGCAAATCAGGTTTCACCTGGCATGGAAGTCTCACAAAGATCACCTCAGAAGGCAGTGGATTCTCCTTCGTTTGAGGTTTTTAGACCGATGTTGGTGGGTGGTTTTTCCGCCGTGATTCATGCATTGCAAGGGGTTAGACTAGATGACCTTTGGTGTGCCTCGCAACTCTACAGTTCTGCAATGCTACAGTCCAGTTTCACAGCTCTCCTCTCTTTTTTTGTGTGGAAAACCGCAGAAACGGGAGTTAACGGGAGAGCCAAGTTGCGCCACCCACATGTCCTATTAACAAGCTGTGGCCTTCAGCTTTTCTCACGTCTCCCCTTTCCCGAGCTCTGCAAGGGGACAGCTGGCAAGATGGACCTTGCAGTTAATGAACCGCTGCCAGCGCTAATCCGGCACTGCCTCCCTCCGCTTACCTTTGCTCTGCTCCAGGGATGCCGGAGCGAGAGGGGGCCCTGCGTGGGATGCTGACTAAGGCAAGCTTGCGGCAACAGATTCGCTGTGCAGCAATTCAGCACCAAGCTCAGCTACACAATCCTCCTTAATCTCAGCTGAACATTTCCTTTCCCCCTCCGGCTTCTTTTAATAAACCCTGATTACCATGGGCAGATCTTTTTCTTTGGCAACTTGCACGGAGAGAGCGAAAATTCAGACAAGGGACATTGTCAACAGCTCCCCCACCTCAGCAAAGATCACCTTCCAACTGCAGCTCTAAGTCCCTTCTCCCTCCCTTTAAGTCACAGCCAGGTGGAAATTGAAGGCAGGCCTCCCTCCGCGAGGATCCTGCCCGGAGAGAGTCTTTTCTACCGAGCTTAGAGTAATAAACAGATCTCAGCCGCACAAACACACGCCGAAATAATAATAATAAAAAAGCAAGCTGCAGCATGTCCAAACAGAGAGATTAAATTTCTACACCTCCGCGGGAAATCTCCAGGGGCTGTTTAACTCCAGACCAAACACCTGACCGATTCCGGCAACTGGCTCATCCGGTCCAGGAGATAATCTTCTGCGCTGGGCCATGCTGTGCGCATCAGACACGGCACACACAGAACATGAACAACATGGGACAATTGTCTCTCTCTGTGTGTGTTCCCGCACTTGGTGCCTGTCAGGAAGGATATGCCCATTGGAAATCGGGAACAGCTCTCTTAAAGCACAAAGCATAAGAGCAGTTTTCCCGTTTGCCATGGCGCTAGGCTGCAATGAGTTGCAAGGTTGGGAAGCATCAATGTTACATTTGCATCCCACCTGTCCTCCAAGGAGCAGCACAAGGTGGCACATACGCGTCTCACCCTCCTCCTCATTTTATCCCCACAACATCCCTGTGAGGTAGGTTCGGCTGAGAAACTGTGACTGGACCAAGCTTCATGGCCAAGGAGGGATTTGAACCCTAAATTAATGATAAACCACTGAGTGGTGCATATAATATGCAAGAACAGTAAGCATAAATTTTGAAGCTCAGAAAACTCAAACCCTGATTCAGATCTGTTTCTTAGGAAGGGTAGGATGAGTTGGAATGTGGGCATTGTGTGGGATGTGAAACACAGAACAGCCAGGTACAAGATCCCCGGAGTGGATATAAAAAGGGGATGTCTGGACCAGCCAGTCGGAACTTCATGTTTCCTCCTGAGCTGGGACAGACTTCCTCTACATGTGACCAGAGGTGGGCGTGGCCTCACCTGTGCAGGTAACAAAAGCATGGGACTCGCCGACCTCTCTCTCTGACCAAATTCATTGAAGAAGCAACATCTGCTTAGCCTAAGATGCTCTCTTGGCTTCCAGTCAAGAGAGGACAAAGGGACTATCTCTTTATGGGATAGATTCCAGGTATATTACTTTTATAACTTAAGTCTGCCTTCTGGGATCCATCTGTGAACAAAATGAGTGCGTGAGTAAACTCTTTCTATACTTTTATAGAAAACTGTGTCATGTCTATTTCTTTTATGAGGGACTAAAGGGGAAACTGGGACGAGGGTGGCAATGTGGTCTAAACCACAGAGCCTAGGGCTTGCCGATCAGAAAGTCAGCGGTTCGAATCCCTGCGACGGGGTGAGCTCCCGTTGCTCGGTCCCTGCTCCTGCAAACCTAGCAGTTCGAAAGTACATCAAAGTGCAAGTAGATAAATAGGTACCGCTCCAGCGGAAAGGTAAACGGCATTTCTGTGCACTGCTCTGGTTCACCAGAGGCGGCTTGGTCATGCTGGCCACATGACCCAGAAGCTGTACGCCGGCTCCCTTCATATCAGTAGAGCAATATGAGCGCCACAACCCTGGAGTCATTCGCAAATGGACCTGGTAGTCAGGGGTCCCTTTACCTTTAAAGGGGAAACTACCAGGTAACTTATTTTAGAGGCTTTAGCGAGCCTGAGCAAATGAATCCACTGTGCCTGTTTAAAAAGGGGAATGCTACTCTGCTAAATTGTAGAACTTATTAACACAAGTTGGAAAGGATGCATTCAAACAATATATCCTCTCCTGCATCCCTGAACATTCCCACACATTGGCCCAGTTAATCTCTATGGGATCTACTGGGCCGAGATTCAAGAGTGGGCAAAATCTTCTCTGGGCAACTTACCTTCTTTCAGTCTAACTCTAGCCCTCACCAATGCATTGTGAGAAATTAAGGCACAGGTTAAAGAAACAATATAGAGTTGCCACTGCACATTGGCTTTGAAACACACCACCGGTGCCTACAAAAGCATGGCTCCAAGCAGTTTCCCCCTTGCCCCACTCAATTCCTAGGTAAGACCCACTCTTTAGTGACACATTGGAGCAAACGTCAGTCTGGAGAAAACCAAAATTGCCACTTGCTACGACCGAGCGCTAAAGAAGAATGCAGTAGGAGAAGAGGAAGTGTGGAGAAGCCCCAAGTCACCATGGATTGACTTCCCCACATCAACAAGGGCCCGGAAATTGAAAAGTGGAATCAGCCATTGCATTTCCAGAGGAGGTCACGAGACACACAGAGTCACCACTCAGCTGGACTTGGGTGCCTCCATCCCTCCCCCCACTCGCCCGCTGGAAACCTCCTTTCTGATTTCCAACAGTTTTTTTTTTATTTAAAAAAAATGAAAATGAAAAAAAAAATGCTATTATCCTCTACAGAGGTCCAGGAGTCAAAAAGAGAAATGACGTGAGCAGACTCTAATGGAATGCTTTGCACTTATGTTGACAGAGGTCTCCCGCCGTGAGAAAATTCCAGGCTGGGCTGTGGCAAGGGTGATTGACTATAAGTGGTCTGTGGATAGCTGTAATAAGGTTGTTTGGGTGGTTCTGGTAAGTAAGGCTCAGCTACTCCCTTCCTCCCCACTTCAGACTAGCAGGGGAAGCTGCCCACTGCCCTATCTCCTCGGATAAAATGCCCCTAACCTGTGGTTAGCCCCCAGATTATGGACAGGGGCAACAAGATGAGAATTCCCCCTGCTGTCTCTCCTCTAATGGGTAATAGACTAACACTCTAAGGCAGAGCTTTCCAAACGGTGTGTCGTGACACATTAGTGTGTAGATGTCGCGTGAACCTTCCCTGCACTCCTCCCGGGGCTGGAAAGGGGTTAGTTTACTGAATAAGACTGAATTGCTGTGTCGCGAAATGGTGCATGTCTAAAAAGCATGTCACAAACATGAAAAGTTTGGAAAGCTCTGCTCTAAGGGCTATTTTCCTTCCTAGCCCCTTGTAACTTGCTTTTGCTCCAGCTGTTTTCATGTAGACCTTTACATACAAGAAAGCCTTTTTTCTCTGTTGGGGATCTTCAAACTGTGCCATCGGATAAGCTTTGCAAGGCCTGAGGTGACCGAAGCAGAGTTCCTTGCAAGAACCAAACACATCTGCAGCTTATCAATAAAATTAGATAACGGGGAAGTTTGCAAATGGATTCCAACATTTGTGAACAGACGCACACCCTAGTCTTCCAATGTGATGGGTCCAAGTGTGAAAACTGCCTTGTGTCTTTGAAGAGCAATTTGTTCTTCAAAGCCGTTCTCACATAACATTATCGGCATGTAATGCGATGTAAACTAATGTAAATTGTGCAATGATCTGCTAGAGCTTGTTATCTGTTATCTTCACTGGGCAAAACCTCTGCTCTTTAAAGTTAGCCCTCTTGTGTTTTACAACCTCCTTGACTCTGCTGTTGAAATGCAAGAACTTTTTTTCCAAAATCTGTAGAACCTCTTCAACGAAAGGGCTACTATCTCTTAAAATACAGGATATTTAGGAAGCTGCTTTATTTAGGAAGCTGACTTTAGGAAGTCAGAGAATTGTTGTTTGTTGTTGTTTAGTCATTTAGTTGTGTCCGACTCTTCGTGACCCCCTGGACCAGAGCACGCCAGGCACTCCTGTCTTCTACTGCCTCCTGCAGTTTGGTCAAACTCATGCTGGTAGCTTTGAGAACACTGTCCAACCATCTCATCCTCTGTCGTCCCCTTCTCCTTGTGCCCTCCATCTTTCCCAACATCAGGGTCTTTTCCAGGGAGTCTTCTCTTCTCATGAAGCGGCCAAAGTATTGGAGCCTCAGCTTCAGGATCTGTCCTTCCAGTGGGCACTCAGAGCTGATTTCCTTCAGAATGGAGAGGTTTGATCTTCTTGCAGTCCATGGGACTCTCAAGAGTCTCCTCCAGCACCAGAATTCAAAAACATCCATTCTTTGGCAATCAGCCTTCATTATGGTCCAGCTCTAACTTCCATACATCACTCCTGGGAAAATCATAGCTTTAACTATACAGACCTTTGTTGGCAAGGTGATGTCTCTGCTTTTTAGTACTGGCTTAGTACTGGCTACACTGACTGAAAGCAGCTCCCCAGGGTCGCGGATGAGGGATGCTTGCAGTTCTACCTGGACGAACATCCCATGGATTGAACCTGGGCTCTGTTGCATACAAAGCAGTTGCTCCACCAATGAGCTACAGACTTTACTTTGCCAGAATTGCTTCCTCCAGCACCAGATTTAAGCTATGCAGAACATTAACACATCATGGAGAAATGCTCTCGCTTGACTTTCTCCTTGATGTAATGCTTTGCATGGATTTTCCTTTTTTTAATGTGAGAGAGCATCTTAAAATGCAATCATTCATCTGCAAACTGAAATAATACACTCTCCGAAGCATTCTACCGCATTATTATTTTTTGACAGATCTTCCTCTAACTGTTGCTTTCAGTGTTTGGAAATTAAAATGTTTTTGGCATTCCCAGTGTTATTCAATACATTTGAGGGATGAAATTCCAAAAAAAAGAAGAAGATGTGAATCTGTTTATGTATGCCACAACGGCCACAAGGATACTTCTGGCTCAGAAATGGAAAATTCAGGAGCTTCCAACATTGGAAGAATGGCGGACTAAGATGGTGGAATACGTAGAATTAGCAAAGTTGATGGGGAAGATCCGGAATCAGCATGACGAACTGTTTCGAGAGGACTGGAGCAAATTTATATCATATATGAAAGAACATTGTAAACATCTGAAAACATTTGTAGCTTGGAATTGAAATGTTTTGTAATGGGAATATAAGGAACTGATTTACATTTAATGAGGGGAAATATAAAAATAAGAGAGAAGGTAAAAAAAAGTGGCTATGGAAATGCTAAGTAAATATGTACAGAAGTCAGAGAGAGGGATGGGAGGAGGTCCATGCTCGGACAGAGCGATGTTTGAGTTTATTGAATTATGTATGGAAACTGTGATTGTGATAAAATTGAAAATGCAATAAAAAAAAATTTAAGCAATACATTTGAGGGGGGGCTGTTACAATCAAGCAGTGTATAAATTTTATGAAATAAATTAATTACATGAATGCACGGGGCCAGGGCGAAGTGAAACGGGATGTCTTTGAAATATTGGGCAATGTGGAGGAAAGGGAAAATGCACCTTTTAAGGCAGTTCCACCTCTTAATCTCAGGGTTGTGGGTTTGAGCCTTATTTTGGACAAGTGATTCCTGCATTGCATGGGGTTGGGATGATGATGATGATGATGATGATGATGATGATGATGATGATAATAATAATAATAATAATAATAATAATAATAATAATAATAATAATATTTATATCCTGCTCTCCCCAGCCGAAGCCAGCCTCAGAGTGGCTAACAACAGTAAAAATAAAAAAATTCCTTCCAGTAGCACCTTAAAGACCAACTAAGTTAGTTCTTGGTATGAGCTTTCGTGTGCATGCACACTTCTTCAGATACACTGAAACAGAAGTTTCCAGACCCTTCTATATAGTGAGAAGGTGGGGAGGGGTATTACTCAGAAGGGTGGTGGGAATGGGTGATTGGCAGATAGCTTTGATGAGCCTGTTGACGACTCTTAACGACTGCAATAGGTCTTACAGGAAAAAGCAAGGGGTGAGAAGGTGAAAAATGGCTTTGTCATGTATAATGAGATAAGAATCCAATGTCTTTGTTCAATGTCTTTGTTCAATCCAATGTCTACTGTAACTGGAACAGTAAAAATAGCTCAGTTTACATAAAATCACAGTCAATTAATTGAGATACATTCTAAAATCAATTCAGAATCAAATTAATGGCAACCATTGGGCTAGGATTACAGAAGGAGGTGGTCAGACTGTGCCTTGGCCAAAGGCCTGGTGGAACAGCTCTGTCTTGCAGGCCCTGCGGAAAGATGTCAAGTCCCGCAGGGCCCTAGTCTCTTGTGACAGAGCGTTCCACGAAAAAGCCCTGGCTCTGGTCGAGGCCAGCCTAACCTCCCTGTGGCCCGGGACCTCCAAGGTGTTTTTATTTGAAGACCGTAAGGTCCTCCGTGGGACATACCAGGAGAGGCGGTCCTGTAGGTACGAGGGTGCTTGGCCATATAGGCTATATAATCCCTTCAATCACTACCATTCTATGATTCTTTGCTCCCTTGGATTTAAGAATACACTTGCCGCTACAACTTCAATGTCTTTCTTTCTATCTTCTCCCTCCCCCTCAAAGCAAGTAAGGTGTAGATGGAGTCTGCCCCTTGCGCAGCAGAGGAGCCCAAAATCAGGCACATGTAAAAGGATGTTTTCATCACAAAAATGGTGGCAGTGAAGGCCAGGGAGCTATGTTCTTATAAATACAAGTGAGTGGATAGGTGCTGGAGGAGGAGGAGGAGACAGAGGGTGAAGAAAGAGCTGTGAGTGGAGGGGGCCCTTCTTCCCATCCTTTGAACCCCCAGGAAACTCAACACACCTGCTGCTCTTTCTGTCTGTTTGTCCACAGACAGCTTTCCGGGTCATGTGGTCAGCATGACTAAACCACTTATGGTGCAAAGGGGCACCATGGCAGAAGCCAGAGAGCACGGAAACGCTGTTTACCTTCCCACCGTAGTGGTACCTATTTATCTACTTGCACTGGCGTGCTTTCGAACTGCTTTGTTAGCAGGAGCTGGGACAGAGCAATGGGCGCTCACTCCATTGCGGGGATTTGAACCGCCGACCTTCCGATAGGCAAGCTCAAGAGGCTCAGTGGTTTAGACCACAGCACCACCCACGTCAACTGAATGGGACACAGCTGTGGGGAGCCTAAGGAAGGGCAATCTACCTTGGGCTTGCCCATAAAAACCAAGTCTAGAATGAGAGACTAGGGTGATATCTACTGTTTCCAGGAACTCTTCTCACTGGACTTTTTTGGGTGAGCTGAGGGTTTGATGGACCCTGTGTGAGAACCCAGAGGCTGAGAAGGAGGGTGTGTCAGAAGGAATACACACACACACAGAGAGAGAGAGAGAGAGAGAGAGAGAGAGAGAGAGAGAGAGAGAGAGCTTTGCATGAATGTAACATTTTATATATGTGACTTGTGTGTTACTTCAGTTTTCTGTACGCTGCTTAGATATATATTTAATGTCAAGCGGTATAGAAATTAAATAATCCAATCCCATCATTCATCCACACAAGTGGAAATTTAAATGAGACTTTAAAAGCTGCTACTGCAATGGCTTCAGCTTGCAAGGGCAGTAAAACACATCTGGAGAGGCTGCAGATAAAAAAAATCGTTTTATCCCTTAGACTTTCACCATCACCCTTGTTGCCCACACAAGTCCTGAGGCTTCAATAGGAGCTTCCAGGTACAAGGAGGGGGCTTCCCAGGGATCGGGGCCCTTTGTTTGCACATACAGATGTTGGAGCGCCATCAACACTCATTCTACAGCAGCAGCAGCAAAGTAATTGCTCAGCCTCATTAGCAAATATTTATCGCTGCTGCAGAAGAAGCGCTATTGTTTGGAGGTGCAATTAAAAGGCTCTGGAATGCAAGGCATGCCCTGTATCCGCACCTGTTGAACCATGGCCTGCATCTGCACCTGTTGAACTAGGAAGTAGGGTTGCCAACCAAGCAACCAGAATTTCACAGGAAGGATGGTAAGAACCATTGTCTTGACCAAGGGCCAAAACTGAATTGCGCAGAGCTAAGGAAGGGACACGGATGGCGCTGTGGGTTAAACCACAGGGCCTAGGACTTGCCGATCAGAAGGTCAGTGGTTCGAATCCCCGCGATGGGGTGAGCTCCCATTGCTTGGTCCCTGCTCCTGCCAACCTAGCAGTTCGAAAGCACGTCAAAGTGCAAAGTAGATAAATACCATATTTTTTGCTCTATAAGACTCACTTTTTCCCTCCTAAAAGTAAGGAGAAATGTGTGTGCGTCTTATGGGGCGAATGCATTCTGCGCAGCTATCCCAGAAGCCAGAACAGCAAGAGGGATTGCTGCTTTCACTGCACAGCGATCCCTCTTGCTGTTCTGGCTTCTGAGATTCAGATTATTTTTTTTCTTGTTTTCCTCCTCCCAAAACTAGGTGCGTCTTGTGATCTGGTGCGTCTTATAGAGCGAGAAATACGGTAGGTACTGCTCCAGCAGGAAGGTAAACAGCGTTTCTGTGTGCTGCTCTGGTTCTCCAGAAGCGGCTTAGGTATGCTGGCCACATGAGCCGGAAGCTGTACGCCTGCTCCCTCGGCCAATAAAGCGAGATAAGCGCTGCAACCCCAGAGTCGTCCTCGACTGGACCTAATGGTCAGGGGTCCCTTTACCTTTAAGGAAAGGAAAAGGGGGGGAGTATGCATCTGGTGCCCCTGCATGGGCTGTCATGCAGCGAGAAAGGTTGCTAATGTTTAGCTGTGCCTTTAAAGAGCTATTTGATCCGCGGCAATTAACAGGTGACAACAGGAAATGCTTCAGCTGCTAATTATAGCCCATCAAATGGTTGTTTAAGGCACAAGAGTAGGCTAGGCCTACTCCACCCCCACCCCCCCTCTGAACAGCTGGCAATGGTAATCACATAACTGCACACCAAGGTGTCACAGGGAGCTGGTGGATGCATTTGGTATGCAATTCAGAAATCTGTGCAGTCCAGGATTGTGGGTGCAAATGCATTCAGCACCCTGTCACCATGTGGCATTCCACCCTCTCAGTATAGGGGTCAGTCATGGTGGTGGCCAACAGAGGCAGATTTAGGGCAGCACAGCCAGTTCCCCCACACTGCCCACTGAGGGGACACCACCACTGAGGGGGCCATTGTGTAGGCAAAGAAGCAATCGGCAGTACCTCCATGCACCCCCAATTTTCCAGGGACAGTCCTGGATTTACAGAAGCCATTCCGGTTTCTGGTTTGATCCCAGAATGTCCCTATTTTCATAGGAAAGTATGGAGTTATCCGACCCCCCGAGCAAAGGAGATAAGTAACTATACAACCTTTAGACGATACCTGAAGGCTGCCATGAATAAAAAAAATTCAAAATTCAGCAATCTGCATCCCGCTTACAGAAATACCTAGGTATATATGTATTTTGTTTTTCTAGCTTGATCAAAATTCTTTATTAATTCATAACAGGTAGATAGTTAAGAGCTTAGGCAGCTTCAGCAACAGGTGCCTGGCGCCCCCCGCCCCCAGAATTCAGCACCCGGGTGCCCCGCACAACTTGCACCCCCGGGTAAAGACGGCCCTGGAGGCAATGTAGCCATCAAATTCTGCACCAGTCACAGTTCCTGAACAATCTTCAAAGGCAGCCCCATATATATCACATGCTGCTTCTCTATCCTAGAAGTTAGGCTACTCTTGTTCAGATATGGCCATAGCTCTGCCACCGGCTGAACGCATGAAAGAATTGAACCCTATAGGAAACTGTACGTAATAATAGAAACACAACTGTGCTGCAACAGTTCCTCTTTGTAAACAAGACAGGAAAATTTAGAACTCCAAAATCCAGGGGGAAATGTGGTTGAGGTTCCCAGGAACCATGAATCCTATCAGCCACCGAAACTTAGCACGATCCATACTCTCCCAGCCTCATTTTTTTGTACAGGATGAGGGATTCGCAACATTTTTATTTGCAATGCATCTCCTTGCATCGAGAAAAAGCCCACCTGAGCCTCCGGCTAAAAACCAGTGGCTTTGCTTGCTTACTGCCACACAACAGGCCCAGTCTCTCCCTGAATACAAATGGGGCATTAACTTATTTTTATCTGCCCATCTCTGGCAGGATCAACTATTTGAGCTGTGTTTTCCTCAGGCAGGGAAAAAGGAGGAGGTAGTCCCAATATGCAATGGGGGAGAAAATGTATTTATTCCAAAAAGAATCAGATAAAACCAACCTGGTGTGTTTTGATCACGAGTCCTTCTTCTGGGGGAAATCTCTGCTACCCATGTTCTCTGATAAAATATGTATTACATTGCTGGAATTAAATTATACAATCCCTGCCAAATTATGTACACAAACCACTGACATATTTATAGAGCATGTGGGAGACCACCCCTCTTTTTTCTGTCTGATTGGTGTAAGGCAATTGCATCTGAAGGCCATTGTGTGTGGCCACAGACACCAACCAAGTGACAAACACAGGGAGTCACATCAGTCGGATAAGCAGAAAGAAACATTTCACTTTTTGTGAGGAGAAACTGACCCTAGATTGTCCAGCTGTTGAAGCACCCTGTACTTTAAAGGCCTTTTGTCTAATAAGGCCTTGAAAAAATTCCATTCAGGGAGTCACGTTGAGCACACTGAAGGTGACAATTGCATATCCCACAAGTGTCCAGGAAAACCCGGGACATCCCGCGTTTTTATCGCAAGAGAACAGCAGCCATTTTAGTTGCTGTGGTCTCACGTTATTTCAAAGCAAATAATGTGATTTTTTTGGTGTGATTTCCCCACAAAAAAACCCTTAGTTGGGTAGGCCTTAGTTGGGAGCACCGCCATTCTAAAGAGAAGCTTTATTTTGTCTCTCACTCTGTTTATTAAAGAAACTAACTGGTAAGACTTTCCTTTCATCTGATCTGCTTATTACTGCCACGGAGGAGGAAGCCAGTTCCACGAAACCTGACAAGATGGTGTCCAGGAAGGTGGCACCCTGGAATTGGGCTTCAAGGTGTTGAAGGGTAAGCAATTCCAGGCTGTGAAAACAGATTCAAAGCCAGAATCACTGAAAATCCATAGACTAACCATCCTCATTTCTCCAGCTTCATTAACTACGAACCCCGAAATCTGGGATCCCCTCATCTCCCCTTTCATGAGAAGCACAGCAGGGAGTTTGCAAAAACACAGCTCCCTCCCTCCACCCCATACACACCTTTTCTATCCCTTGGGGAACGACTAACTCAATGAGTCATGACAAGTGGCCATGTGGGTGCAGCAGCTTCCTTGAAAGAGTTGCCCTGGGCTGCATGCTTTATGCAGCCACACCTGTTCTCCTCCTTAATGCCCCACACTCCCTTTGCGATGCAGAGTCGCTGCTTGGTCATGAAGTCCCAAAGCTGTTGTGCCACCAGCAAAGGGGGAGGCGTAACATTTTGGGAAAGTGACTGAGGGCTGCAGAGCTCTTGTTTACGTAAACCCCACAAATGGGTTGGTTTAGCTCAGTGGGGAGGGCAAGTAACTCAGGGGTGCCAACTTGAATAAAATTGATCCCAAGACGGGGAACATACATCCCATTTTAATGGTTGTTATTGTTTAGTCGTTTAGTCATGTCTGACTCTTCGTGACCCCCTGGACTAAAGCACGCCAGGCACTCCTGTCTTCCACTGCCTCCCCCAGTTTGGTCAAACTCATGTTGGTAGCTTCGAGAACACTGTCCCACCATCTCGTCCTCTGTCGTCCCCTTCTCCTTGTGCCCTCCATCTTTCCCAACATCAGGGTTTTTTCCAGGGAGTCTTCTCTTCTCATGAGGTGGCCAAAGTATTGGAGCCTCAGCTTAAGGATCTGTCCTTCCAGTGAGCACTCTGGGCTGATTTCCTTCAGAATGGATAGGTTTGATCAGTCCATGGGTCTGGAGTCTTCTCCAGCACCAGAATTCAAAAGCATCCATTCTTCAGCGATTGGCCTTCTTTATGGTCCAGCTCTCACTTCCATACATCACTACTGGGAAAACCATAGCTTTAACTATACAGTTCTGAAATATTCAGCACCTTGGTGGACTAGAGGAACATTTGGCCCAGCCAACTACACAGTTCACAGGGGGAAATTGTATAATTTCCTCTTTGGACTTAGGGGTTCTACTGCATTGTCTGTCCACTAAACAAATTATTTATGTGGGCAAATGCTGTATTGCTTTGAGTAATAACAATTTCAATGATATTTTTATTTTGTTCCACTCAAGCCCTGCAGGGCACACACAGGCATAGATAGTATTGCTCTCTCCACAATTATGAATAAAGGGCAATATATCATAATAAGAGCACAATCTTCAGGCCATGGCATATCTCTGAACCTCTCTGCTAAAACAGTTCAAGGCAGCAGAGTTAACTTGGCTTTCGTGAAAGCCTGCCTGCCTCTCTGTTCCTGCAAATCCTTAAAATAACAAGGTACAATACTACCAAAGGAATATAAGGGAACATTTTATGCAGTTTTGCTACTTCAGAAACTGATGCAGTTGCACTATCCATCTGAAGGGATGCAGCAGGCAATGCTTGCTTTGTTCATCATGCTCCACCAGCAATTCCCCACCACCACCAAATATTGTTCAGACAAACCTAATTTCATCACTAGGGATGATACAAAGCCTTTCCAAGAACGATTGCTCATTTCCTCGAAGGCTTCCTGAAGAGGACAGCTAGGCTCACTGAACATAATTTTTAGCCAAAAGCCTAACCTCGTGTTCTCTGCTGCTGTTTGTACCATCGTTGGTGCAAGTTCAGCTCTTCACAGAACAGAAGGAGCCATTGTGCAGAGCGCCAATGATGCTCTTATGAATTTGTGTCAGACTACCTCCAAAGGAGGGATGCGGGTGGTGCTGTGGGTTAAACCACAGAGCCTAGAACTTGCCGATCAGAAGATCGGCAGTTTGAATCCCTGCGACAGAGTGAGCTCCCATTCCTCGGTCCCTGTTCCTGCCCACCTAGCAGTTCGAAAGCACATCAAAGTGCAAGTAGATAAATAGGTACCACTCTGGAGGGAAGGTAAATGGCATTTCTGTGTGCTGCTCTGGTTCGCCAGAAGCGACTTAGTCATGCTGGACACATGACCCAGAAGCTGTACGCCGGCTTTGTTGGCCAATAAGTCAAGATGAGCGCCGCAACCCCAGAGTCGGTCACGACTGGACCTAATGGTCAGGGGTCCCTTTACCTTTACCTCCAAAGGAAATGGTCCCATTGGGTCTGGGAGGGAGGAGAGCCCAGACAGCAGGTAAAGCCCAAACTAATGATGACCAGCAGCACCAAGGTGACCTCCCTGGGGTGCCACCCTGGGCCATGTGTCTGGAGGTCCTGGGCTGCCCAGACAACAAGACCCCTGTCTTGGTGTTGCTGGTGGGGTCCAAAGGAAAGCAGAGCAAGATGTTTGGCACCAGCTTGGCTGCAGGAGTTGCAGGAAGAAGGCATACAAAGTATCATCCAACCATCACAGGAACTCCATATTTGAGTTGGGTTCACTCCTGAAGCTCTTCTTCTCCTGAAGATATCCCACAAGGCAGCAGAGGTTTAGGACCAGAGTTTTCCTTCTCCTAAATAGGCTACCTTTCCAGGTTAACAAGCCCCATCTGCCCCTTGCTTCTTCTGCAGCATGCGCAGAAACTGCCTTCTTGACCATTGGACCCACTCTTGGTCTTGTCTGCTCAATCTGCCAGAGCCTGTCTTCACACGCAGGGGAAGTCCCTAACTCTCGGAGGGTTTGAGACCCACTGGCTACCCTTCTCCTGGTTTAGCTGGCCAGTTGACGCCATATCCCAGGGTGTGGCCGCTGTCACCTGCTGAGAACTTCTAGGAGCCACAGGTGAGAGCTGAGTTGGCCAAAGGTGGACAAACTACCCCAGAAGTAGCATGACATTTCCCCACCAGAGTGTCAGGATGCTGTCAGGGGATCCCAGCTAGTTGCCCAGGAAAGTATAAAGAAAAGGAAAAGTTTCTTACAGTCCTTTTTTATTTCAGACTTTACAGAGAGATGTTATAGAACCCAGCCTCTTGGATAATAGTGTTGTCCCAAGTAAATCTCCACACACACACACACACACACACCGTCTCTCCCACTTCCTCATTCGTGCTGCTATACACCCTTTGCCTTTGAGCTCTTTGCTCTCCTACTTTTAAGGTTCTCCGGCTTCTGGGAGATGGAGGGTCTGGAATGCTTTCTAATGGCAACGTGGCTCTCCCATGATTTCTGAACTTTTCCCCTCATCTGCCTCTGAGCTTTGACCTCCCGCAGACCCCTGTTGTAAATCTATACTGCCTTCCTCTTCCTCCTCCCTGGAAGGGTCAGGATAGGGAGGCAGTCTCCACCACTCCTCCTCCTCTGTCCGGCCCCTGACAAAGAGGTACTACTGCTCCCCTAACACCCCATAAAACCCCAGTTGAGGACTATGCTTCCTATTATACAGCTGCAATGCTGGAGCTATTAGACATTCACTCCCTAGTTGTGTAGAAACCTAAGATACCCAACACCGTTTCTGCCGCTTTAGTAAACTGCATGTTGTGACCAGCTTCTTGTTTAAGAAAACACACACACCAAAAGAAAGAAAGAAATGGGCAGGGGGAGAATATACTCACTCAATTTCCACCCCATCAGACCTCCAAAGATATTTGTGAGGTGTTTTCCGGAAAATGACTACCTTGCTCTTTGGGTAGCTATTCTGCAAACATTCAGTTTTACAGTAGTTACCAGAAAAGACTGCAGAAGGCAGTGTCGCCCCTACCTAGAATAAGGCAGGTCCTTCAAGAAAACACCAAACCAGACCTAGGGTGGATGTTGTTGTTTAATCCATTGCAAAGCAAACCTCATGAACTTGAATGATGTGATAATAGCTAAAGCTGCAGTTTGCAAGATTCTATTCTGAGAAGCTTTTCTTTTTCAGCTTGGCAACATCTGCCCAGGAACCTGAGTGACCTGGCAGATGATTCTGGGGGAGTGTTTGTGTTGGCTGGGCGATGTGGACCTCCCTATGGCCTTCAGTCGAGAGTGTGATCTAAAACACAAACAAGAGGGGTTTGCAGATGTAGCCTCAGAGCCCTCCCTCCTCGCTCCTCACTCCTTCTCGGAAATTATGCTTGAAACAAGAATTCTATAGTAGACAGTAGAAAAGGCAGAGGTGTGTTCTTAGTTGTGGGGTTTGTGTGGTGCCTGCAACAGTTTCTGCAAGCTTGCCCATAACCCCAAAATGAGGGCAACCCCTGCCAACACTGCCAAGGGCAGTGCACCACAAGGGAAGATCTGTGGTAAGCAAGAAATCTGGAATCTTGTCCCCCATTGGTGATCTTCTCCCTGAGGAACCCCTAATAAGATTCCGAGTAACCTTTGGGTGTGATGGGACACATTTGAAACAATTGTCAACCTGTGGGTGCCCAGATGTTGTTGGACTACAACTCCCATCATCCTTGAGCTCTGGCCTTGCTAGCCAGGGGTGATGGGAGTTGTAGTTCAACAATATCTGGGCACCCACAGGTTGAGAAAGGCTGGCTTAGATGAACATGGTGGCTTAGATGAACATGATGAAAGAACTGGCAATGTATAGCCAAAAGTTTACGCAGAAGAAATGCCAACCTATGGCCAATAAAAAGGAAAGGAAAGGCAGGGCAATTTCAGCTAGAATTGCAATGAACCGGAAGCTTTACAAGACCAAACCTGTGTGAAGGCTGTTTTAACCAAGCACCTCCCCGCAAGATAAGAACAACCCTACTCTCAAAACAGCTGCAGGAGAAAGATTTAGATGGAAAACAATCTCACCCCAAGGCAATGGCGTATATTCCTTACAAAGGCTTCGTGGTAATGACGACCGATTTAGTATCAAAACAAGGATGCTCAGTGCACAGGTGTTGAAATGCTTAATAATCTAGGCAGGACACAAACTGGGACTGTATAATGGGAGGGAGAAGCAATCTGTGAGCGACCACAGATGGCTGAAGAGAAGTCCAGTTTCTGTTGCATGGCATTTGACCGAAGAAGAAACATGCAACACAAGAGATGGTGAACTTAGATACACCTGGGCAATTATCTCTCTTCCACATTGTCCAGTATGCCCCATTAATAGGGTTGCTATATTTCAAAAGGGACGCAGGTGGCGCTGTGGGTTAAATCACAGAGCCTAGGGCTTGCCGATCAGAAGGTCGGCGGTTCGAATCCCTGTGACGGGGTGAGCTCCCGTTGCTCGGTCCCTGCTCCTGCCAACCTAGCAGGTTGAAAGCATGTCAAAGTGCAAGTAGATAAATAGGTACCACTCCAGCGGGAAGGTAAACAGCGTTTCTGTGCGCTGCTCTGGTTCACCAGAAGCAGCTTAGTCATGCTGGCCACATGACCCAGAAGCTGTACGCCGGCTCCCTCGGCCAATAAAGCGAGATGAGCACTGCAACCCCAGAGTCAGCCATGACTGGACCTAATGGTCAGGGGGTCCCTTTACCTTTTATATTTCAAAAAGTAAAAACCAGGACACCCTGGTTGAGCTTTTTTTTTAGACAAACCCAACAGGCGATTTTTTGGGGTTGATTTGTCAAAGATCAATTCCACCTTTGAAATCCCAGAAATGTCTGAAAAGATCTGGACAAACAATGGGAAGCAAAGAAACTTGACCAGCCCCCTCCATCTCAGGAGCAGAGGTCGGATTAGAGTGCCAACTTCCAATTAACACCTAAATTATGTGGCATCTAAGCTATTAGCGAATGCGTAGGGAGTTGAAAGCTCTCCAAATAAAAGGGCCTCCACAGGTGGGCAGCCTTTGTGATTATTTAACTTCCCCAAACCAAGAAAGATCCTGTTTCAGAACATCACCCACCTGAACTGTCAGTGAGCTGTATGTGTGTGTGCGTGCGCATGTAAATCATGCATCCAGCAACTGCGCACTGTTGAGAAAATGGAAAACAGCTTGAAAGTTGCTTTCCGCCCTAATGGGGAAAAGGCTTACCTAATTATGCCTTCTCGCGATTTCCTTTTCCTGCTTTCCTTTGAGAAATTATGCAGACAAAAATTAGCCCTAAAGTTGTTATTTGCTTTCAGAGTGGGCCCCTTTGAGCCATATGTCTAGATAACTTAGAGCTAAGGAGACAACTCCATTATTGAAGAGGAAGAAAGGAAGACTTGCTTTTGACACACATCATCTTGCGTTCCCCCTCCCTCTCTTCCCCCACCAACACCACGGCTGCATGACATTCGCTTCCCAGACTCCTGCCATTTTCCGATCAATGCCACTCCGAGCTTCTCTTTATTGCTTCCATGTTGACGAGATGTTATTAAAATATTATGACATCACCCCACTGTAATAAACTCCCTGTACAAAGCACTGTGACATTTTTCGACAAGTGGCTGACAAGGCTTGCTTTAGGCAGACTTCTGACACTCATTGTGAAGTATTAAAATGGGTGTCTCTTCCGTCCTCCAGTCTCTGCTCATGAGGAACGCAAGGGATCCCACAGCACTGTCCTAGACTGGGCCTGACCCCCCTCGATTCTCTCCCCAAATCAACACCTGGAAGTTTGGGACGCTCCTTTGTTGTTAAAGATCTAGAATTCTAGCACTGGAGAGTCGGAAAGGGCCACAAGACTCATCAAGCCCATCTTCCTGCAAAGCAGGAATCTTTTGCCCAGCATGGGGTTCAAACTCACAACCCTGAGATTAAGAAGAAGAAGTCTCATGCTTCTGAGCTATATAACAACAACAACAACAAATTATTTATATGCTGTCCACTGACTGGGTTTCCCCAGCCACTCTGGACAGCTTCCAACACATATAAAAGCATAATAAAACATCAAACATTAACAATTTCCCTATATAGGGCTGCCTTCAGGTGTCTTCTAAAAGTTTTATAGTTCTCTTAGGGAAGTTTTTAATGTGTGACATTTTAATGTATTTTTAATCTTTGTTGGAAGCCGCCCACAGTGGCTGGGGAAACCCAGCCAGATGGGCGGGGTACAAATAATAAATTATTATTGTTATTATTGTTATTATTTATTTCCTTGACATCTGATGGGAGGGCGTTCCACAGGGTGGGCACCACTACCAAGAAGGCCCTCTGCCTGGTTCCCTGTAATTTTACTTCTCACAGTGAGGGATGTTGGAGAAGGGGATGTTCTTAGTACCCATCCCACTTCTGACACCACTGGTACCTATCTCCAACAAGGGATGCGGGTGGTGCTGTGGTCTAAACCTCTGAGCCTCTTGGGCTTGCCGATCAGAAGGTTAGCTGTTTGAATACCCACGACAGGGTGAGCTCCTGTTGCTCTGTCCCAATCTAGCAGTTCGAAAGCATGCCAGTGCAAGTAGATAAATAGGTACCACTGCAGTGGGAAGCTAAACGGCATTTCCATGCGCTCCGGTTTCCATCACGGTGTCCGTTGTGCCAGAAGCAGTTTAGTCATGCTGGCCACATGACCCAGAAAGCTGTCTGTAGACAAACACCAGCTCCCTTGGCCCGAAAGCAAGTTGAGCGTCACAACCCCATAGTAGCCTTTGACTGGACTTAACCATCCAGGGGTCCTTTACCTTTACTTGCTCATCTCCAAAAAGGGAACCGCCAGAAGGCCCTTGAAGCTGGACCTCAGTGTCCGGGCTAAACAATGGGGATGCTCCTTTAGGTATACAGGGCCTGGCTTTTTAATAGTGCTGTGCTATTTTTATTTTCCGAATTTTGATGGATTTGTTTTTGTATTGGTTCCTTTCTAAGGATTATGCTCGATATGTTATTAGCTCTGGGTTGCTTTAGTGTAAGCCGCCTTGAGTCCTGGTCTAGTGAAAAGGCAGGATGATATTGTTATGGTTGTTGTTAATAGCCATAGTTTGACTTGTGGTGCCCCCCTTGCTTCATACCATCGACAGTAATGAACAAAAGGCTTGTGCAAACATACCCGTTAATAACCAGAAGCTGAACAAACAAGGTAAGGCAGGCCACTGGCCTGATGATAACGGCAGGCCCTACAAAGATGAGCATTTGCGATGGATGACTAAGCAGACTGTGATTGGACTTCTTATAATAAGAAGAGCAACACCTTCCCAACTGACAGTGTATGCCAGCTGCTTTGGAAGGAGCAAGGCGAACCGAAACAGAATTGCTGGAAGAAAAAGAAGAAGAAGAGGAGGAGGAGGAGGAGTTTGGACTTGATATCCCACCTTTCACTCCCCTTAAGGAGTCTCAAAGCAGCTAACAATCTCCTTTCCCTTCCTCCCCCACAACAAACACTCTGTGAGGTGAGTGAGGCTGAGAGATTTCAGAGAAGTGTGACTAGCCCAAGGTCACCCAGCAGCTGCATGTGGAGGAGCGGGGAAGCGAACCCGGTTCACCAGATTATGAGTCCACTGCTCTTAACCACTACACCACACTGGAGGGAGGGTTAACAGATTCAGAGTCTCTGGACAGTATTCCCCCACCCCCAATCCCCAAGGACATGGAGAGCTCAGGGAGTGTTAGAACAGAAAGCGCAGAGGGTACAAGCATGTGGAGGAACGGGGAAGCGAACCCGGTTCATCAGATTATGAGTCCACTGCTCTTAACCACTACACCACACTGGAGGGAGGAATTCGCACACAACCAATGCTGTAGAACGGAGCAGAAGAGACGGAGGCGCCAAATTTTAGCATCACACAGGGCGCCGCTGAAATTTGAGAGCCCAGAGCCTGCCACTGCCACCACAGCAATATGGCTCCCAACAGATTATTTTTGTGGGAACGCAACCCTCAACAGTAAAAGGTTTCCCACCCTAAATGTGAAGTATGTATTGCTACTAACTCTAGTAGAGTAAAACCAAAGCACTCTCTTTTCCAACAATAGCTTCTTCTTTCTCTTGGAAATGTCTCTTTGGTCTCCCACATAAATTTTCCTTAGGGCCGACTCCTTTTCGTCGGAAACCCGTTTGCTAGCAAATATTAACTCATAAAGTAAAACCAGACCAATGCTGTCGTGGTTGCGTTTTGTAACCCACAGAACCGCTCCTCCTCTTCATGTTTGGGGTAAAGAAAATGAAGGGGGGGGAGCACTGGCAAATCCGAAAATAGCTTATAGCTTATAAAAAGAATGAAATGGCAACTCTCCAATTCTGGAATAATATCCAAGTTTATTTGTGGGTGTTCTGACCCAAGGCGGCTGGGCTCTTCCTCACCGCAGAACAGCCTGACGCAATCCTGTTTGATTTACGATGACTTCACATCTCGCAGAGAAATCTATCATTTAAAACTGCAGGTTTGTCGGGAGAGGCACCGAGGGCTTGATTTACTATGGACTCACTCCTCAGGACACAATCATCCCAAATCCAACCGTCAAACAGTTTGCAAGGCTGATAGAAAACATCAACTCTTTTCTTCTTCACACTCAAGCATCATGGGGAGAACAATGTCTGGAAACGTAGGTTATTAGAACCGATTCCCTTTGGAGGGAGCTAAGCGGGATTCTTAGCTGAGGTGGAAATAGGGGAACGTAGTGCAATGGAGCAAACATCAATTGGGTTTTCTCTAGATTGACGTTTGCTCCAATTCATCGCTAATTTATTGGCTTTCTTGGGGAAAGCAGTGGGGCAAGGGCCACATTGCACAGACCCATGGCTAGAAAGCACAGAGACAAGCAGAAAACTGCTTTCTAGGTACCAGAAAAGTGCAATTCTGGATGAGCCCTTGGGTTAAAAGTAGCGCTCAGGGCTTTTTTCCCCAGCTGGAATCTGCTGAAACTCAGTTCCAGCACCTCTTAGGTGGGTGCCATTGCCATTCTAAAAAAACAATAGAGATGTCCGTGGTGAGTTCCAGCTCCTCTTCTCCTAGAAAAATAGCGCTGGTAGTACCAGCATGAGTTTGACCAAACTGCGGGAGGCAGTGGAAGACAGAAGTGCCTGGCGTGCTCTGGTCCAGGGAGTCACGACACGAGTCGGACACGACTAAACAACTAAACAACAACAAGTACTGGTGAACTTCTAGAAGAATGTAATGATGTAAGAAAAGCCTGCTAGATCAGGCCAGTGGTCCATCTAGTCCAGCATCTCACAGAGGCCAACCAGATGTCAGTGGGAAACCTACAAGATGGATTAGAGGACAGGAGCCCTCTCCCCTTCGTCTCCTAGGCAACCAAGAATCAACCCACCCAGAGGAGTGTTTGTCTGCTTGCCCAATCTTGGGATTCTGGCCATTTTCCATGCTGGGCTCAGCCCATCCTTCAAAAGGAGGGCAAAGTTATTTTATTTGATTATCTCATTTCTATACTGCTTAATATATTAAACACAGTGGTACCTCAGTTTTCGAGCATCTCGGAAGCCGAACGTTTTGGTTTTCAAGTGCTGAAGAAGTAATTGCTTCCGTTTCAGCTTTTCCAATTGAACTTGCAGCCAGCCCTTTGCGCCTCGGTTTTCGAACATTTCGGAAGTTGGACGATCTTCCAGAACAGATTACGTCCAAGAACCGAGGTACCACTGTATATATCTTAGCAATGTACAAGCAAAATATTTTTTAAAACTTCAGTTACAGATTAAAATCTTTCATTAATACAAAATTACTAATACAATGGTACCTCGGGTTAAGAACTTAATTCGTTCCTGAGGTCCGTTCTTAACCTGAAACTGTTCTTAACCTGAAGCACCACTTTAGCTAATGGGGCCTCCTGCTGCTGGCCTCCTAATGGGGCCTCCTGCTGCTGGCACGCAATTTCTGTTCTCATCCGGAAGCAAAGTTCTTAACCCAAGATACTATTTCTGGGTTAGCGGAGTTTGTAACCTGAAGCGTCTGTATATAAGGTACCCCGATATATATAAATATCAGTTAGTTTTCCTTCTGACACACTCTACCTCTCAGCGTCTGGGTTCTCACCCAGGGTCCATCAAACTCTCCGCTCACCCACAAAAGTCTCACAATGAGAAGAGATCCTGGAAAAAGTATAGAGTGGACGCTTGGGTTGCGAACATGATCCGTGCGGGATGCAACCCACAGTAACCCGTTCCAGTTCTTCCAGGTTTCGGTGGTCTGTAACCCGGAAAAAAAAAAACGCAACCTGAAGCATTTGTAACCCGAGGCATGATTGTGCATAACCCTAGTCTCTCACTCTAGACTTGCTTTTTATGGGCTGGCTCAAGGTGGATGGTACTGCCTTAGGATCCCCACAGCTGTTTTCCATTCAGCTGCTGCCTCTCCTCACCCAGATCCAGGTACAGCAGGTTTGCTGAGTTTCCCAGGGGGTCCAAAAGATGGGAAGAGGGCCCCCCTCCACTCACAGCTCTTTCTTTACCCTCTATCCTCTCCACTGGGTGTGTTGCTCATTGGATCAACATCTTAGCTTGCACCTAGCTTTGTATCTAATCCTCTTCGACATGTTCCATACCTTGTAAGTGTGCCTTGCTTATGTATCACACTGATTTAAGCATTAAAGTCTCGAGCAGAGACGGAGATGGGAGTTCGAGTTCTTCATCCGGCAGGGAAGGCCAGGATCAGGGAGGAGAAGAGATTTATGCCAGCTGGGAAGCTGGTGAAAATCAACCCCTCTTATTGTTCCCAAAGGGAGAGAAGTATAAGAGCAATATATACAGAGGATTTAAGAAGGGGTCGGCTGTTGTCAGCTGCTTAGAGCCTTCTGATTATGATTTTTGAGCTGTGGGGTTCTTTGTAAACCTTGCTGATTGCGGTTGTGATGATATTGGGTCTACTTTATCGGAGACTTCTTCTCATTATCAATATATTGTTACATTTGTGTGCCTTTCAGCACTTGTTGTGGTTAGGTAAGAACGCCAGTAACATCTTCTAATACCCAAAGAGCTGTCACATGGAAGATGGAGCAAGTTTGTTCTTTTCCTGCTGCTCCAGACGGCAGGACCTGAACCATGGGTAGACAAACTAAGGCCTGGGGGCTGAATCCGGCCCAATTGCCTTCTAAATCCGGCCTGCAGATGATCTGGGAATCAGCGTGTTTTTACATGAGTAGAATGTGTCCTTTTATTTAAAATGCACCTCTGGGTTATTTGTGGGGCCTGCCTTGTGTTTTTACATGAGTAGAATGTGTGCTTTTATTTAAAATGTATCTCTGGGTTATTTGTGAGGCATAGGAATTTGTTCATATTTTTTTTCTCTTCAAAATATAGTCCGGCCCACCACATAGTCTGAGGGACGGTGGACCGGCCCTCTGCTGAAAAAGTTTGCTGACCCCTGGGTCCTGAACCAATAGATTTCAAATGAAAAGAAAAGAGACTGCAGCTAAACACCAGGAAGAACTTTCTGGTGGTAAGAGCTGTTTGGCAGTGGAACGGACTCCCTCAGAAGGCGGTTGACTGTCCTTCATGGGAAGTTTTTAAACAAAGATTGGATGCCGTGGATTCTTTAGCTGAAATTCCTGCATTGCAGGGGGTTGGACTAGATGACCCTTAGGGTTCCTTTCAACTCTACGATTCTATGATTCCATGATTCTAACAGCATCTTCATGTGGTTTTGGATGCTGAGGAAGAACTTTGTCCGATGCTGAAATGGCATCAAGGTAAGCACCATTGCAGCCTCCCTAGAGAGAGCTTTCTGATGGGAACACCCTCCCATCAGATGTCAAGGAAATAAACAACTATCTGACTTTTAGAAGACATCTGAAGGCAGCCCTGTTCAGGGAAGTTTTTAATGACTGGTGTTTTAATGTATTTTTAATCTTTTTTTGGAAGCCGCCCAGAGTGGCTGGGGAAACCCATCCAGATGGGCAGGGTATAAATAAATTATTATTATTATTATTATTATTATTATTATTATTATTATTATTATTATTATCATTAATAATTTATTTATTCAAATAAACAAAATAGCTCTGGCCTAGTGAGCCCAGCAACTCTTCCCAGTAGCTCCTACCCCAATGAGGCAGTAGCTAGGACTGAAGGTCCCTGCCTTCCGACCGCTCTCTAAGGCTCCTCCTCTCCCATGTCCTTCCAAAGCAATCTGAGACTTCTTTGCCTTGTCTGTCTTGGCTCCCTTCCTCTCCAACCTCTGCTTCTGCCTCTGGTTCGGGACTGCTCTCTGCCCCTACCTCTTCCTGCTCACAGAACCCTGTTGCTTCTTCAGCTTCCAACAACTCCTCCTCCCTGTCGGCTCCCTCTTCTCATTCTGACCACGCATCATCGTCCCACCACCAATCCCCTGGCTCCGAGCCTTCTTCCCCTGGGGGTTCCCTTGGGGGGGGGGGTTCCCCCAGCTAGTGCCTCCCACCACTTCTCTGCATCTAGCCAATCCATGATGGTTATGCTGGCTGTGGCGATGTCTGGAGGGCCACCTGTTCTCCATCCCTGGGGTATAGGCAGGCACAGGTAGGTAGTCTTTCTGGTAGGCCTGTTCTATTACCCAGAAAACGATGGGCAATCCAGCCATTCATTTCAATTAGTGGGGCAAAATGAGTACGTCAACAAGGCGGTTTATTGGGACCACCGTGTGATTCTGGGGATCCAGCCACATGGTTTCAATTATTTAGTACAAAGCTGAAACGCAGGTTGCTAATGCCTAATGGTCTTTTTATCCCTTTAGTGACCTACCCAATAAATTTAGACCGGGCATGACAAATGGTACAGTATTAACTATTGCATTTCTGCAAACCAAATTAACCCTGATAAATGCACTCTTTCGAAAGCTACTTGCTTTACAGCCTCCAGAGGACCCCTCTGCTCCCTTAAGCATTCATTTCTGAAGCCAATGGCAGGACTGATATGAGCTGGTTTGGACTAATTTTTGCCTTTGCGAACATAAGCTTCCCATAAATTCCCTGCACATTATGGGGGGAGCTCATGACATACGAACAACCCATAATATTCCATATGAACCCTTTGCTTGGGAAGGCATGGGGCCATTTTCTCCCCCTCCCGGTTCAACATTACAAGAATATTATTTATATTGCTTCTGAATGCAATTGTCTTTTTTTAAAGTAGAGGCAGGTAAGGTAAAGGTAAAGGTACCCCTGCCCGTACGGGCCAGTCGTGTCCGACTCTGGGGTTGCGCGCCCATCTCGCTTAAGAGGCCGGGGGCCAGCGCTGTTCAAAGACACTTCCGGGTCACGTGGCCAGCGTGACAAGCTGCATCTGGCGAGCCAGCGCAGCACACGGAAACGCCGTTTACCTTCCCGCTGGTAAGCGGTCCCTATTTATCTACTTGCACTATGACGTGCTTTCGAACTGCTAGGTTGGCAGGCGCTGGGACCGAGCAACGGGAGCGCACCCCGCTGCAGGGATTCGAACCACCGACCTGACGATCCTAGGCAGGTCCTAGGCGCTGAGATTTTACCCACAGCGCCACCCGCGTCCCATTAAAAGTAGAGGCAGAGCTGGTACTAAATCAGCACCTTAAGCTGTTTAGACATCATACCTTGAAAGCACATTTAAAGCACATTCTCCCCCTCCAAGGAATCTTGGGAAGTGTAGTTTCCCCCTTACAGAGCTATAATTTCCAGAGCCCTCAACACACTACAGTTCCCTGGATTCTTTTGGGGTAGGAGGGAATGTGCTTTAAAGGTATGGTGTGTACACAAGTCATAGTTAAAGAAACCAAATGTCAGAGCTGAGCCACAGACAGTGGTCACTCAAAAGACAGGGGTTCAAGCACAGGAAGCTTTGTATTAAAGGTAAAGGGAACCCCCCGAACATTAGGTCCAGCCCCGGATGACTCTGGGGTTACGGCACTCATCTCACTATATTGGCCAACGGAGCCGGTGTACAGCTTCCGGGTCATGTGGCCAGCATGACTAAGCCGCTTCTGGCGAACCAGAGCAGCTCACGGAAACGCCATTTACCTTCCCGCTGGAGTAGTACCTATTTATCTACTTGCACTTTGTGCTTTCGAACTGCTAGGTTGGCAGGAGCAGGGACCGAGCAACGGGAACTCACCCGTCATGGGGATTCGAACCACCGACCTTCTGATCGGCAAGTCCTAGGCTCTGTGGTTTAACCCACAGCGCCACCTGCGTCCCCTCCCAGGTCCTAGTCTGACACTTTAACCACTATACCACACCGGCTCTCTTTTTCCATCTTTCCCCTTCTCCACACCTCTCTTCCCAAAAGAATATCTTTCGCTCTTGAGTAGCATGACAAGCCAATTCACTTGGCAAATATTTGCATGAAAGGCGTGCTGTCTAACGGCACAGTACTCATCTTTCTAACGCCAAGATTTATATCCCCCACTTCTTTTACATGGCGTGTGTGCGTTTGCGTATGGGTTTGGAGGTTTGGGTAGGGAGTACGCAAGGATAGATCATGTAAATGTGCTGAATGCAAACAGATTCCAGATGATCTACATTAGGTCCCCACAGCCTCCCTGTCTGGAAGCACAAGGCAGGCTCCTACCACCAGCTGCCTCTCGTTAATTCATTGCAAAGTGGGGGGGGGGGAATGAGGACATGCAAGCCACCGGTGAGGACGGCTGGAAGGGAAATTGCAAACCAGCCTGGCCTGAGTCGGGCTAGCTGCGGAGAATTATTCCCCTAGGTCGCGAGTTCAAATCCAACTGTGGCCAGCAGCTGTCTCCAGCTAATTACTTAGGCGAGGACCAGAGAGAGAACCTCGGGGCATGTTCAGGCATCACCAAAGCTGGTTCAGGGAGATACCTGCCAGTGCTCTAATCACTTGCTGCTTCTGATAAGATAATGCTGAGAGGGCTTTTGTGGTCTCCGCTGCAGCCGGCGAAAATTATGCAGAATCACAGTATCCTTGAATTGTAGAATTGGAAGGGAACCCCAAGGATCGACTAGTCCAGCCCCCTGCAATCAAGGAATCTTTTGCCCTAAGTGGGGATCGAACCCAGAACCCTGAGATTAAGAGTCTCGTGCTGTATCGACTGAGGCATCGCTGCCAAAGTAGTGGAGGCTAAATGGTGGAAGACCAAATATTATTCCAATATGCAACAGTAGCCGCCAGAACATTAATAGCACAAAATGGGAAGACACCAAAAATCCCAACTGTAAAAGATTGGCAAATTAAATTATTGGAATACATAGAATTGGCAAAAATGACACAAAAAATTAGAAACCAAAAAGGTACAAAGTTTAATAATGAATGGAAGAAATTTATGACATATATTGAAACAGATGTAAGAAATTTAAAAATCACAGTAGGCTCGATATAGCACCTGGGATGTAAAGAGTTTAAGAAAGTGAAACTGCAGAAAGAAAACCTTTTGTAATATAGTCCAAAACCGAGTTGAAGGGAAGTCAACTATTGTTGTGTTGTTTAGTTAATGCATATTTAATTTGTTGGCGTTTTGTTTGTTTCATTTTTTTTGTTATGTAATGTTTTCTTTTTCCCTTTTCTGTTCTTTTGTTCTGTTTTTTCTCGTTTTATTAATGTTTGGTGTTGTATAGTGAATTGAAACTAATAAAAATAAAATAAAATAAAAAATATGGTGGAGGTTTCTGCAGAGCTGCGATTCAGCTGCGTCATCTGAGGGTGGGACTCTTACGTTAAGCGTGAATGCATTATGGAAACCGTCGCTCTGTATAACAGCAGACTCAAGTCCTGTGTGCCAACAGGTGAAGAGACAACAAGGAGGAAGAGGTAGGGAATCAGCATGCCATGGGGCGGGGGGAGACAGGAAAAAGAAAATACTTATTTACATGGAGATAAAAGCTATCAGTGGCCACTAACGGTGTTAGGATACGAGTAGATGCTAGGAGAAGATATATTCACTAGATATTAGAGTTGAGCAGAATGCATCCTATCGTAGCTTAAAGGGAAGCTTAGATAGGCTAGGAAACCAGCCCTGGGTGCTCACTGGAAGGACAGATCCTGAAGCTGAGGCTCCAAGACTTTGGCCACCTCATGAGAAGAGAAGACTCCCTGGAAAAGACCCTGATGTTGGGAAAGATGGAGGGCACAAGGAGAAGGGGACGACAGAGGACGAGATGGTGGGACAGTGTTCTCGAAGCTACCAGCATGAGTTTGACCAAACTGCAGGAGGCAGTGGAAGACAGGAGTGCCTGGTGTGCTCTGGTCCATGGGGTCATGAAAAGTCGGACACGACTAAACAACTAAGCAACAACAAACAACAACTACTCCAGGATGCTTTAAGGCAGCCTGGATTTCCCTGGTATTTCCCTCTTTCTTCCCCCCTTAAACAATAATCACACAAGCAGTCTCGTAAAAGGTAAAAATAACATTTACCCACTGAGAACGCTTGTTGAAGAGTAGTGGATAACAGCAACTTTGTTCAGGCAGCCTTAAAATGGCAATTCCATAACAAAGACGTACTTAAGTCTAGCTTTAAAATGTAGTCTGAGCTTGGAGCTCAGACTAAGCAATGGGAGTGCCTCTCGTAGAGTTCTCTCTAGCAGGTTTACAGGAAAACTCTGTGAGCTTCAGCCCCTATCATGTGCCTGTCTAGCAAAACATGAATTTGTTGGTTTGACTGCATTTTATACTTGCATCCCTTGGTACTCAGACTCCCGAATGCCACAAACCTGAAAGTGAGTGTTCCGGTTTGCGAACGTTCTTTAGAACCCAAACGTCTGACAGGGCTTCTGCTGCTTTTGTTTGGCTGCAGGACCTTCCTGCAGCCAATCAGAAGCCATGCTTTGGTTTCCAAACATTTTGGAAGTCAAACGGACTTCCGGAACGGATTCTCTTTTGAATTCCCAGGTACGACTGTGTATCCCAAAATGGCTATACTCTTGCATGAAGGAATGCCTCTAAGTACCAGTTGCTGGGAACCACAGGAAGGGATAGGGCTGTTATGCTCGAATCCTGCTCGAGGCGCCTGGTTGTTCACTGTGAGAACAGGAAGCTGGACCAGATGGGCCATCGGCCTGATCCAGCAGGCTATTATTATGTTCTCATGACACTTCTTGAAATGAAAAGGGCTTCCCCCTTCACCCCAATAGATGCCTGAAAACTGAAATAGGAGGAGCTCAGTGGCTCTGCACAGAGGAAGCATCCCACGAGTTTGGTGCCACCATCAAAAAGGCCCCGTGCAACAGCATGCATCTTATCATCTACCTCATCTCACAAGACGATAGGACAGAGCTCATTGGGATGAAATCCAGATAGGGAAGGTGAAGGGTATAAAGCTTCTGATCATATATCCCTCAGGGTCAGCTGGGTACCACTGCAAGGAATGATGTGTGAGACATGAGGAAATTGCAGCTAGTTATCACCAGCAATTAAGGAAGCACCAGGCGAGAGTGAGAGACAGTTCCTGTGACCCTCACTCAGCATCTGACCAACTCTGTCAACATACACACAAAAATTAATGAGGCAACACATTAATTAGCACTTGTCTACTACACAGTCAAGATTCAGAGGTGGTTCTCCTAGGCTTATTATCTTAAAATAGTAACCAAAGAAGCCAGAAATGAGAGATTCCAGGCACATCTACTTGCTGATCATTGCTGGTTTTTTCAAAGGTAGTTATGTTTATCAACAGAACTGTGAATAGGTAAAGAGAGCCCTGACTGTTAGGTCCAGTTGTGGCTGACTCTGGAGTTGCGATGCTCATCTGGCTTTATTGGCCGAGGGAGCCGGTGTATAGGTTCAGGGTCATGTGGCCAGTATGACTAAGCCACTTTTGGCGAACCAGAGCAGCACACGGAAACTCCATTTACCTTCCTGCGGCAGCAGTTCCTATTTATCTACTTGCACTGGCTTGCTTTCAGACTGCTAGGTTGGCAGGAGCTGGGACAGAGCAATGAGAGCTCACCTTGTTGCGGGGATTCAAACTTCCAACCTTCTGATTGGCAAGCCCAAGAGTCTCAGTGGTTTAGACCACAGCGCCACCCGCATCCCTAACATATCCCCAACATTCCCACAAATACTAGGCTAGATGGACCAACAGTCTGACCTGGGATAAAGCATGTTCCCCCATTCCTGCTTGAGATCAGCCTTGGTCATAGCTGCTCAGCACCCGGACTGACCATTTTCACAGGCAGTACTTGAATCAGTTTCCTCTAAATTTTCTCCACCTGGAAACCACACAATAAAAACTACATCAGCCACAATGTGGCTTTGATTTTGAATGGACTCTCTTCTGCTTCCCACCCCATAATAATAATAATAAGCTCTGCCAGTGACTCATTTTGAGCCAAAAAGCATCACTTGAAAAAGCACTTGGAAGCTATCGTCCGGTGTTGCGCTTCCTAGGGTGTCGATCTTGTTGGGAGTGGTGGGACTTTCTCCTGAGTCAATGTCCTTATCTCTCTGTCTTCTGCGCCGTTCTCTTTCTGATCTGGGAAACCTACATGCTAACATAGGACCAGTGATGGATTTACATATAAGGTAAATAAGCTACAGCTTAGTAGCCACTCTCTTTGGGGCCCCCCAAAAATTGAAAGGGGGGGTAACTGGATGTACATTTCCAAAATATAAGATAAAAAACAAATAAAATAAAAGCTACATACAGCAACAGTGTTTTGTGTTGTGTAGACTCCTATGATATAAGTCATGGGCCCCGCCTGCTAGCCTGCTCCCTAAAATATCACTGGTTTGCTCGCTTCTATATATAGGGTGCCTACATTCTGCATGGACTTTTCAATAATTACTTTGATAGAATACATATTTTGTTATGTGCAAATGGCTTTAGATACCGAATAGGTCCATAAATTACCATATAGCATATATTCAACACAAAAACCAGCAACAATTTGTTGTTGGCAAAGGACAGCTCGACATATAAAGGGCCCCATTACCTTCGGTAGCTTAGGGCCTCATCAAACCTAAATCTGGCCCTGCATAGGACACTGCTGCCTTATACCCAGCAAGTCAGGCCCAGTGGTCCATAATAATAATAATTTATTATTTATACCCCACCAATCTGGCTGGGTTACATTAAAAGCTTCCCTAAACAGGGCTGCCTGTTTTAGATGTCTTCTAAAAGTCTGTTAGTTGTTCTTCTCTTTGACATCTGGTGGGAGAGAGTTCCACAGGGCGAGTGCCACCACCAAGAAGGCCCTCTGCCTGGTTCCCTGTAACTTGGCTTCTCGCAGCGAGGGAACCACCCACAAGTTTTTGGCCTACAACTCCCATGATCCCTAGCTAGCAGGACCAGTGGTCAGGGACGATGGGAATTGTAGTCTCAAAACATCTGGAGGGCCGAGGTTGAGGAAGCCTGAGCCAAAGTATAGCCTCAGCTATAGATAAATGCACACCTATGATGCCTGGGCTGCAAGTAAATCTAGACAAGTAACTGTGGCACAAGCAATTTCATTTGCCCAGTTCCTATGTCACAGTAAACCATGGTTTAATATGAACAAGCAGCACGTTGGCTTGCACAGCCCTAAAGTTTCTATAGTACTCCTCTCCCATTCCTACATGCTGTAGATGAAGCAAGCCAGAGTCTGGCTTTTCATGCCAATATATCCAAGTTTGCAGTTTAAGAAACCATGAGTGATAAGCCAAGAATAAACTCAGTTAGCACTTGGGGTTGATATCTCTGGAGAGAAACAAGCCACAGATTCCGGTTTGGATGACACGACAAGCCAGCTCCTGCCCTAGCTTTGCCCACAGCATTGCAGGAGGAAGAACAGGGGAGGAATGCCACAGGAACTCTTGAGCAGCGTGAACCATCATGCTGCGTTTTCACATCAAACCATGATTTATTTCAAACTATGGCTTACTAATGCAATGTACGAACCCAGCTACAGACTGCTTATATACATGTTAGTCATTTGTTGCCTAATGCAGTGTTTTTCAACCACTGTTCCGCGGCACACTAGTGTGCCGCGAGATGTTGCCTGGTGTGCCGTGGGAAAAATTGAAAAATTTGAAAGATTTAAAAATAAAGTATTTTATAATTTTTCATATTTCTGTTTACTTACTATTTCATAATAAAGTACCGGTAATTATAAAATACTTTCTTTGTGTTTATTTGATTCCTATTCAAGAGAATTACTTTATATATAGTCAATATAGGCACAGAGTTAAATTTTTTAACATTTTCTAATGGTGGTGTGCCTCGTGATTTTTTTCATGAAACAAGTGTGCCTTTGCCCAAAAAAGGTTGAAAAACACTGGCCTAATGCATTAGGGATAAGAATTGCAAAGCTTCATAGCCTGGTCGCCTTCAGGGTGATACCAACTCACCAAAGGCGATCAGGCTTGTGGCTATTTACATGCCTGCAAAAGCAGATACTGTCCTGAAACGAAAATTCTTCCAGTGCACCCACCCTAAGAATGCTGGCTCACAACACACAAACACACAATAGATTTGGCCAAAATTTCATCCAAATTTCAGGTGACTGTGGAAGCCAAGGAAGAAAGGTAGTCTTCCTTTAATCAGATTCCTTTCCCCTTATTTTAAAAGGCACCCTCTCCCAAGCTGGGTGGGGGAGTTAAATCATGGAATTATATATTTATGCATTTAATCTGCGCTTATAAAACAAAAATAAAAAAACCAATTCGCACATAGCACATCTGTTGCGCCGTTTGAAGCTCAGCTCCTTATTAACCGTGCTTCTTACAAGAGCTTTTTAGATTGGGGGGGGGGGAATAGATGAAAAACCCTCTAGACAATTAAAATTACCCAAGTAATGCTCTGATCCCTGAAACCTTAAGTCTGTGGCTCATGGCGGGGGGGGGGGGGGAGGCATTTGAGGAAAGAGAAGGAACTAATCTCATACAAAGAGGCGCACACACTGTAATTATACCAGGAGAACAGACGAGCCAGTCCATTTCTCCACTGGTCTTTCGATTACAGCTCTGATTGCCTTTCACATGAAATAAGGACAGCAGATAAAGGAAGCCCCGGAAGCTTGCTTTTATGCTTTCAAAAAATATTTGCCGAAAGCCAGGGCCCAAGTGAAATAAATCCTTTCTTTGGAGACAGTTGATTCTCCTGCAAACAATCTTTCCCTCTCTTCCTTTAGCATGACAGGCAAAGAGAACAGTGACAGCTGTTCCCTTGCCACACAGATTTCAAAGGATTTCGACGACTGGGGTTTCTCCCCTGCTCAGCTACCTGTAAAATATGTCATTCTCTTCCTCAAGATCCTCGACTTAGCAGGAGAGGTGAGGGACAAAAATGCAGCGTGTTTCTCCTGCCACGGAGACGTTACGGAAGTCACACGCCACAGACCGCATATGCGAGTGAGTGGAGGCAGCGGGAGATTTTGCCTAATGCGGGCTGAGATGTGACCACAGAATCACAAAATCAAAGACTCATAGAGCTGGAAGGGACCCAAGGGTCATCTAGTCCATACCCCCTACAATGCAGGAATTATCAACTAAAGCATCCATGACAGATGGCCATCCAACCTCTGCTTACAAAATTCCAAGGAACGAGAGTCCGCAAACTCCCGAGGGAGATCATTCCGCTGTCAAACAGCTCTTACTGTCAGAAAGTTCTTCCATTAGAATCGCCCTTCTTGTAACTTGAAGCCATTGGTTGGGCTCAAGCTTGCTCCATCTTTCATGTGACAGCCCTTTAGATATCGGAAGATGGCTCTCAGATCTCCTCTCAGTCTCCTCTTTTCCAGGCTAAGCCTACCCAGCTCCTTCAACCGTTCCTCATCAGGCTGGCTTTCCAGACCCTGGATCATCTTGGTCGCCCTCCTCTGCACACGTTCCAAATTGACACAGACACGCAGAGCTCTGCTTCACACACACACAAACCCCCAAAGTGGTGAGGCTGCAAACTGCTGCTCAGTCATGAAGCTCCCCGGGTGGCCTGGTCCCAGCAGAGTGTCTTGGCCCTAACCCACCTCACAGGGTTGTTCTGAGGATAAAATGGGGAGGTGGAGAACAGAGTGCGCCCCCTTGAGTTCCTTGAAGGAATGGCAGAATATAAACATAATGTATAGATCAAAACTATTCAGTCTGTTCTAAAGTAGGGCATGCAACGCATCTTTTAAATTAATTTTTTAAAAGCTTATAGAAGAGGGGGAAGAATAGATCTCCTTTTTGGAGTACACCAGTATATACAACTAGAGATATATGGAAGTGAAGCGAGGACTGAAGATCTGAGAATCACAGAATTGTGGAATTGTAGAGTTAAAGGGACCAGAACAGTCATCTAGCCCACCTCCCGGCAATGCACGAATCACAACTAAGTTACTGTGGTTTTTTTAAATGCAAAATGCTAGGGGAAGGATGCATTTTTAAGTGGTGGAACTGAACCCCTTCTCCTCTCTGCTACAACCCTTTCCCTCCAACCACTCCCCCCTGTTTTTTGGAAGATCTTTGCCAGCAAATCTGTGCCAGGGGGTTGGCTGGAAGTGTGGGATGTGAAACACAGGAGCAGTCAAGTACAACATTCCTAGAGTGAACATGTTTACACATGGGGAGGAATGTTTGTCCAGCCAGCAGGTAAACTTCCTGTTTCCTTCTGGGCTGGGAAAGACTTCTGTTGAATGTGACTAGAGGTGGGCGTGGCCTCACCTGTGCAGGTAACAACAAAAGCACAGGGCAGCCACCTCTCTCTTTTTTGACTACATGCATCGAAGAAGCAACATCTGCTTAGCCAAAAATGCTCTCTTTTCTTCCAGCCAAGAGAGGACAAAGGGACTGTCTCCTTATGAGATAGTTTCCAGATGTATGTTACTTTTCTAAGCTAAGTCTGCCTTCTGGGATCTGATTGTGAACAGAATGATATGTGAGTAAACTCTTTTTATACTTTTATAGAAGACTGTGTAATGTCTTATCTTTTATGAGGGAATAAGGGGAAAAATAAAGGACACGGGTGGAGCTGTGGGTTAAACCACAGAGCCCAGGACTAGCCGATCAGAAGGTCAGTGGTTCGAATCCCCGTGACAGAGTGAACTCCCGTTGCTCAGTGCCTGCTCCTGCCAACCTAGCAGTTCGAAAGCATGTCACAGTGAAAGTAGATAAATAGGTACCGGTCCAGTGGGAAGGTAAACGATGTTTCCGTGTGCTGCTCTGGTTAGCCAGAAGCGGCTTAGTCATGCTGTCCACATGACCCAGAAGCTGTACGCCGGCTCCCTCAGCCAATAAAGCAAGATGAGCGCCGCAACCCCAGAGTCTGCCACAACTGGACCTAATGGTCAGGGGGTCCCTTAACCTTTACCTTTAAGGGGAAAATACCAGAACAGTTATTATAGAGGCTTTAGCAAGCCTGAGCAAATGCATCCGCTGTGAGTTTAAGAAGGGGAATGATACTCTGCTAAATTGTGAACTTGTTAACACAAGTTGGAAAAGGATATAATCAAACAATATATCCTCTCCTGCATCCCTGAACATTCCCACAGGAAGAAGGGAAAGGCCATAGCTCAGTGCTAGAGCATCCAGCTTGCATGCAGAAAGTTGCATGTTCAATCCCTCGTATCTCCGGGTTGGGCTGGCAGCAGCTCCTGCCTGACACCCAGGATAGCTGCTGCCAGTCAGGGTGGACAGTCTTGAGCAAGACGGGCCAATAGTCTGACTCGGTATAAGCCGGCTTCCTATGTCCCTATGTAACGGTTCCATGATGCACTCCACATGCTCCCACACCACGAACATACATCACCTTCAGATGTAGCTAAATAGCAGCTAACACTGCTACAAGGCTTTAGCAAGCTTTCCATTTGTTTATCTGGAAGGAACTCATCTACTGTTGCTGGAGCATTACATTTCCATCAAAAGCATGTGCCTCTCCGCGTTTAGATCACTTTCCCGTGTCTACATAATTTAGGGGCATACGCCTAGAGGGGAAAGAAGGGGGGCGGGGGACGTTAACAGCCAGGTTTCAGTTGTAGCTCAAGACACACAGCAACACAACCCAAGATTCCAACACTGCTGGAATGCAGAGAAAAAGAATAAGCTTGAAGTGGAAGGCGGAGGGGAAGAGGGGTATCCTTCTGATATATAGGTAAAGGTAAAGCGCACGGAAATGCCGTTTACCTTCCTGCTGGAGTAGTACCTATTTATCTACTTGCACTTTGACATGCTTTCGAAGTGCTAGGTTGGCAGGAGCAGGGACCGAGCAACGGGAGCACACCCTGTCGTGGGGATTCGAACCGCCAACCTTCTGATCGGCAAGTCCTAGGGTCTGTGGTTTAACCAACAGCGCCAACCACATCCCAAATTGCTCCCTACTTTCCTCATATAAGCGAATGACTGGCATTTGGAAGTATCAGGCAAAAACCAAGGCGCTGCATTTAAGACTCTCTTGGGGAGGGTGAGCAAGCCTGCTTCCTGCCCCTAATGCATCACTCGCCAATGACGTTTCTGCAAGATTGTACCCGGGTGTGTGATGTGCTTGCAAAGGGCATCTGAACAATGGGCCCCCAGAGATGCAGTGCACCCAGCCAAGAGCCCTTACAATGCAGGATAGTGGCAGGCATTCCAGTCGGTAGAGCCTGAGACTCACAATGCCTCGATCATGGATTCGAGCCCCACATTGCCTGCATTGAGGGGGTTGGACTTGATGACCTGTGTGGTCCCTTCCAACTCTACAATTCTCTGATTTTGCTAGTTTATGCTGGGTATATATCAGAAGATGGGATGCGGGTGGCACTGTGGATTAAACGACAGAGCCTAGGACTTGCCAATCAGAAGGTCAGTGGTTTGAATCCCCACGATGGGGTGAGCTCCCGTTGCTCAGTCCCTGCTCCTGCCAACCTAGCAGTTCGAAAGCATGACAAAGTGCAAGTAGATAAATAGGTACCGCTCCAGCGGGAAGGTAAACGGCATTTCTGTGTGCTGCTCTGGTTTGCCAGAAGTGGCTTAGTCATGCTGGCCACATGACCCGGAAGCTGCATGCCGGCTCCCTCGGCCAATAAAGAGAGATGAGTGCCACAACCCCAGAGTCGGCCACGACTGGACCTAATGGTCAGGGGTCCCTTTACCTTTAGGGAGCAATTTGGTGGGGACATTAGTGGAGTGGGTGCAAAGTTGCCCCTTGCTCTTGGGGAGCCCAGCCCTGAATCAAGCTTGCTCCTTGCATAGTTGCATCCTGGGAACTGGGATAAATGGATGGATGGATGGATAAAAAGATGCACCCAGGGCGTATCTTCTATGAAACTCATGCAGGGCCCCTAATCCTGGATTGGCCCCAGAAGCACATTTAAAATGTTGGGGTTTAGTAGATCCAATTTGAGTGGCACGAATCAAATTAATTAATTGTTTTGTTGTATATATTTCAACAATCCCAAAGTTTGGCAGTCAGTAGAACAGTCGTTCTAAGTGTGTGGCGATCTGTCGTGGAACAAACCCAATGAAGAAGATGATGTGGTCCTCTTATCATAAACAAAAATTGGCTTAAAAAGATTGATAAGAGAATTCTCAGTGTATTGCCAGAGAGAACACCTGGTTGTAAATTATCAGGAAACCTAAGTTATGGTTTTCTCAAGGCCCAACAGTTGGCTTATGGACAATCAGCCAATCAAACAGGTCAAAGCTTTCAAATATTTGGGCCTTATCTTCCAGTCCATGGGGAGCACACCAAAAATGTGCAAAAGAAAAAGCATCCCAAAGTGCCAAGACTTTGACTCGCTTTTTCCATTAAAAGGGTGGCAAACATATACCATCAACCCTAGAAGTCTTCCAAGCTAAACCCCTAGCAAAACTACTATACAGGGCTCAGATTTGGACTGGTAACCACCTTAGCACTTTGGAAGCTGACGGCTGATAGGGGGTTACCCAAACATCATTGCTGGTTGCAAAGGGGGGGGGCCATGACACATCAAGCTTCAAGGTTTCCAAAAAATGTAGGTCCGCCACTGGGCACAGCTCTAGTACAACAAACACAGTCTGGCAGCTGGGGCGCGGGTGGTAGAGTGGGAAGGCCTGAAGACTGCCAGGGCAACAAAAGTGGGATACAGGATCCCCACTGCTCACTGCACATAAAGTGGTTGTGCAAGCTCACACCCACCCCATCAGATTCCTGCCGGTAATGCAAGGAATGCCAGTGTCAGAAACTGACAGCTGGCTTTGCCCTATAGAGTCCCTATAAGTGTGGCACTTCAAATTTCCTTGCAGATGTAATGTGCTTATACAGGGGGTGGGAACCCTGAAACATTACATACAATGGACTCTGTTGGGGACAGAGGCTGAACCTGCTCCTTGACCTCTGGTGACCTGAGCCGTTGAGGAACAAGCTTGTCTCTCCTCGTTCTGGGTTCTGTTGCTTGGTCACTCTCTGGTGTGACGGAGCCAAGTCTGAACGTTAGGTTGAGAGGCATTGATTTATGGCTCTGCAGGGATTTGAAACCAGATCTTCCTCATCTAAGTCCAAGACAGCAACCATAAGCCCCAGAGGTTGTTGTACTACAACTCCCATCATCCCTGGCTGCTAGCTAAGCTGGCTGGGGGTGATGGATGTTGTAGTACAACAGCATCCAGGGACCCATGAATGAAGAACGCCACACTAGGCCTCATTGTCTATCACCTGGGGCAAAATGAAAATAGCCTTTTTCATTCACATGCAGTTAGGTAAAGGGACCCCTGACCTTTAGGTCCAGTTGTGACCGACTCTGGGGTTGCGACGCTCATCTCGCTTTATTGGCCGCCGAGGGAGCCGGCGTTTGCCCACAGACAGCTTCCGGGTCACATGGCCAGCATGACCAAGCTGCTTCTGGTGAACCAGAGCAGCGCACAGAAACGCCGTTTACCTTCCCGCCAAAGTGGTACCTATTTATCTACTTGCACTTTGTTGTGCCTTCGAACTGCTAGGTTGGCAGGAGCCGGGACCGAGCAACGGGAGCTCACCCCGTCGCGGGGATTCGAACCGCCGACCTTCTGATCAGCAAGTCCTAGGCTCTGTGGTTTAACCCACAGCACCACCCACGTCCCATTCACATGCAGTTAATAAGAGTCTAAATATCTTTTCGAGGGCTGTAATGGTGCACATGGTCAAACTGCTTAAAATCCCATTGCTTTCTACAGGGTTGAAGGAGCCCAGCTGTGCACAGGATCACAGCCAACGGGGTGGCAGGCCTTTGCCACCTCCAAATTCTGAATGGCCTCCTTTACCTTCAAGCCATGGAAATGGCATATGACCAAAATCCCATGGTTTTGTATGGGATTCAAAGAGCTTAACTCTACGCAGAATCGCAATCCAGGGAGGGATGCTAAGCTTGCCAGCTGCAGAGTGATAAAGGTCCAGCACCTCCAAGAACAGAACAAGCATAGGAAGTCTACCAAGTGCTGCTGCTTCTCAGCACTTGATGGAGAGAGTTAGACCTCTTGGATTCTCAAGTCCAGGTGCCATCTTGGGGAATCTGTGCTTGGAAACCCAGCAGAGGACTACCTGGCCCTGACCAAATCCAGAGAAGTTTGGAAGCACATTACACAGCATTCAGGGTTGCTAGATGATTAATGTCAGTGGAATAGGGACCACCGGTCAATGCAAACAGGCTTTGCTTAGATATTACCAAAGTATCTCCAAAGTAAATTATGTCTGTGAGGGGTTTTTGCAGGGCGGGGGGTGTAGCTTATCATTTTGCCTTTAGAGTGAGAACATAAATGCACACTGGAAAAAAGTACATAAATGTTTATACCATGTAATTAACTAGAGCACATTGCAATCAAAGTTAAGTCTCATTGACTTCAATGAGAAAGTTAAATACGTTTTTTTAAAAAATCCATTTAAAGCAACGAGAATTTGAAATACAAGCTGGGTCGTTCTCGTAGTATAGGGCACCATGTATCATCTTCATGTTTTCCCAATGGTAATAATTCCTATAGAGTAGCCAGGCAACCATGCTTTTACCCTGAAACTCTCACCCAACCATAGGAACCAACTCCTAGGGGTTGAGGTTCCTTTACCCCCACCAATAAAATATTTGAGGGAGTCACCCCCCCAAAAAAAGTTGATGGATGTTGCTAATCAAATGGTATGGATGAGCCCCGTCATGTGATCAGTTATGTGGGGTGGGGCTTCCCTGCCCCTCCCAATATTTTATTCAAGCTGGCACCCTTGCCCCCAACCCTGCCATTCCAACATGTGCCCGGGTTGATTATGGCCATTCGCTGGCAAGGAGAAAAGCACTCATCATATGCTCGGTGGCTCCTGCTTTCAGCTAGCTATAAATCACCTGTTCCTAAACTGTGCTTTGGCATTGAATGAGCCCTCTCTCAAATGAAGTCCTTGATTTTCAGGATATATTGAGAAAATATGACAATAGAGAAACATGCAAGCTGTAAACACACTGCCTTCTCTTCCTGATGATGAATTATTAGTCAGATGAAAGATGGAGATACAGGATGGAGATGGATAGAGAGGCAGAAAATGGTCCGGCGCGATACAGCATTATAGCTCAACTTGTCTTCATGTACTAAGCCATAAGCTCACTGAGAGGCCTTCAGCAAATCATTCAACACAACGTGTTTGTTTTTTTCTTATTCTGTAAAGAAACCCCCCTGGAGAGATTCGCAAGACACCAAAGAAACATCAGCCTCTCTTTCTGCCTCCAAATCCCTCCTCAAAAGTCAGCCCCTCCATGAAATCTGTGGCTTAACCCTTTAATCCTCCTCTGCAACTGAAACAAAGCTGAAATAGGTGTCACCAGATTTGGTTAACTTCGTCTCCCTTTCCAACTTTCCCTTTGCCGTCTCCCTCACTTTCAAAAAATTATACTGCAGCCTCCTTGGGGCAGGGACCTGGCTTTTTCATATTATTATTATTAATAATAATTATGTTTCCCTGAAAAAAAAGGCCGTATGCACTGCTCACACCTTATGAACAAGCACAGAATCAACTGTAATACAATGGGATGCAAGATCAATTTGGACTTCGCAGGAAGAGAGTCAAAGGAAGAGCAGGAAATCAAACTTCTATTACGCAGATCATCCTTGACAATTCCAACATGCAGCCTGCATTGCACTGTGACATTCTGGTCCCCAGCTACTCCCAACACGGATTGCTTTTTAAACAAAACCCCCCCTCAAAAAACGGGCTACCCATATTGCCACCTCCTCCTGCTGCTTTCTCTGCATCTCACCTCTCCATCTGTAAAATGGGCACATCAACGTCCTGCATCTTAGAGTTGCTAGGACAATGACTGAGAGAGCACCATAGGTAGGACATGAATGATTTGAGGAGGAGATTGGTAAATGGGCATTGGCCAACAGCGCCTTTCCCTCTTCCAAACCCTACCCCCTAAAAGCTGATCGTCTCCCATGTGTGATGTTGCAGCCCGAACCGAAAAAGAACCCCGCAGGACCTCAGAGGCTGACCCGTTTCTAATGCCGGGAGCTTGGCCGACGAAAGCCTACAAACCTCAAACGCCTGAGCTCTGCTGAGAGTCACTTAGCACGGGCAACACATGAATGTGTGCAGCCACGGCCACCTAAACCCAGAGCCTGTCAAACCTTCAGATTTTAAACTGTGGCACCCACCCTCCGCTTCAATTCCAGAAGAAGAGATGGAAAGGCTCGGCGCTGTCTGAGAACACCAGCCTGGGAGCCTTCCTGTGGCTATTCCCGGGTCAGCGGTGCCCGCACCTGTTCTGCTTATTCCCGGGGCACGACATTTGCCGGGTCGAGCCAGGGATGGTGCAAAAGAGACGCCAGGATCGAACCGCTGGTACACGTGGAGCTTCGTCCACGCTCCCTGCACTGATACCAGCTTTTGAGGGGGGTCAGAAACCCAGGAAAACAATATCTCTGGGCAAACCAAAGCCATACACCTGCTGCCAAAAGGTGAGGGTGGGAGATTGGTGGAGAGACAAGCGCCTTTCCTCTCTCTCCCCCCTAGAAAAGTTCATTCCCTGAAATAGACAAGATAGCATAGGGCGGAAGGAGAAAGAAGATGTAACATTTGCAAAGTCCGGTCGTCTCTTACGGGGCCTGAGCAATGCCAGCGAAAAGGCACCAAGCCGCCTGGTACCGGCTTCTGCCAAGGCAGCTGAGGAGGGATGGGTGTCGGAAGTTGGGAAGGGGTTTGGGGAGGCTGGAGAGAGCTCTTCGCACCTCTAAATGACCCAAGGCCCATAAGGAGAAAGCTATGGACGGTGTCCACTGAAAGGTGGGAGAAGAAGGGGCGGAAAAACCTAGCAATTTGGAGCAAGCGCACGCACACTTTTCGCAAGGTGCCCACAGCCTCGGCTCTGCTTTCCTTGAACACCTGCCTGCCATCCTCAGGGAAACTTGTCTGCTTAGAAGATCGGGGGTGGGCTTGGGTGGTTGGTGGTAGCGGAAGAGGGCTTATTCAATAGTTGTCTTACACACAGACTGGCACAAAGTCCTCGCAAGCCAGACGCCAACCTCAGTGTCACGTCTTAACGCGCGAGCGCTGCTGATACCCAAGAGCATTTTCCTCTCTCTCTCTCCATCTCCCTCCAATATAAAGGCAACCCTCGTATAGTTCATTCATTCTGAAGCCAAACTCGCTCAGCTCCGTGGATAACCCACGCTGGTATTTCGCACGTTTTTAACCCCAGTCTTCCTTTGGAGAGCAGTCCAGGAGGGCTGTTCCACAGTCGACTCTCTCCTCCTTCCTTTCCTTTTAAGTTCGGCTCAGCACCTCTGCCACCCCCATCCAGGCGCGGGAGGCGAGGGCAGGGTGTGTAAGGAAGGCGAAAAAGACTTCCCCTTCTCTTCGCCCCCCCTCCCCTCCCCATCGCCCCATTCCACAGACAGGATCGTTCTTCCACCCCATCACCGCCCTATCAGGGCAGGTGCATGAGCTCTGGCCGACCCAAACGCCCTGGCGCGAAGGAAGGGGGGCGATTTCGGGGGCGGGGGGGGGCGGGATGGGAGATGGGGAGTTCCGTACCTGGAAAGGCTGGTGATGATTCCCCCCCCCCCCGCCGTCCTCCTTGCTTCTCTCCTCCCCACACACGTTTGCTCAGCACAGGCGCCGCATTGACACTGCAGATGGTGTCTCGGTGTGTGTGTGTGTGTGTATGTGTGTGTATGTGTGTGTAATATATATATATATATCTCACATACATTGTGAGTGTGTGTCTGCCTTCCTTTCTCTCCATCCCTTGCATGCATTGCTTCCATGCATTTATTTGCCCAAAAAAGGAGCCTTAAAAAAAAAAAGCAGATTAAAAAAAATTAATACTGTATGCCTTTACCTCTGCGCTGGTCCAGCGGGCGCTTTTCCTCTCCCGCTCCCTGTCCAAGGTATTTGCAACACCTCCTCCAGGAATCAGCCAGCAGGTGGAGAGGAATCGGCTACTGGGCTTGCAACAAACACCCTCCTCCAAATATATGTGTGTATTTTAAAAGCAAAAAAAAAAAAAAAAAGGTGGAGGGACCAGCTTCTTCTTCTTTTCCTTCTTCCGTGCCCCCCTGCCTGCCCGCCCGACCCGGCGGCTCGCTCCCAGCCGGCCACGGGGCTGGATCCCGCGGCGCCCCCGGGTGCCCGTCTCACTCTGGCATCTCCGCAGCGACTGGCTCGGCTTCTCCGCCTCCGCCTCCTCCTCCGTGCCCGCCCGAGAGAGGAGCGCCCACTGCGGCGACTGCCTCTGCCACCGCCGCCACCGCCGCCGCTGCCTCCTCCGGAAAGCTCCCGCTCCGCTCGGCTCGCCTGCTTCCCTCCTCGCCCGGGAGGCGGCGGATCCTCGGCTGCAGCCCGGCGCTCAGAGCTCCACCCTGCATGCACGAGACCCGGCGGGCTTGCAGGTTTTCCTTTGCACAAGAAAAAAAAAACCACGCTGGCAAAAATAAAGAGAGATTTCTCTTTCAAGGGAAAAATCCCTGCTTAGCAACGAACCGGCCACTCGCCCCGTTGGCAAAGCGCATCAAAGGGCGCGCGGAGGCTGCGGCTGCGGCTTCCCTTGCAAAGGGAGCTCCCGGCGGAGTCTCGGGCTGGCTGCTGCTGCTGCTTCGCCGCCGCCCCCCTCCGGGCTCATGGCTTTTCTGCAACCGCCCTGGGGGGTGTTTTTTGGGTGGTGCTGGGGGTCAGGAAGAGGCAACAGGGGGGGGAAGGTGCCGGTCCAGGCGGGCGGGCGAGCGAGCGAGCGGCGGCAGAGGCTGCAGGAAAGGTCCAAGGGGTTTCTGCTGCTGGAGGGTGCTTGGCTTGCGCGCCTCTCCGCCGGCCAGCTGGGCGGAAAGTTTGCCGGAGCTGCGGGAGGCGCTGCAGCCGCTGTCTGTTGGCCAGGAGGCGCCGGGCGCTGCGGCGGGTCTCGCTGCTCCTGCCGCGGCCGCTGCCGCCTCTTCGCCACTGAGGCTCTGGCGCTGGCGCTGCGTCCTCGCGCGCTCGCTTCCTACTCACTACTGACATCTAGGATCTCCAAGCTGATTGGGCTAATTGCGCGAGCTCGTCGCCAGCTACGGCCGGGAGGCGGGGGGTGCTGGGGTGGGTGGGGGTGAGGGTGGGGGCTTGGGGAGAGGGAGAAGATCTTCCAGCCAGCAAAGGCTGGCGACGCACATGCTGCTGCTGAATGCGCGCTGGTGGCTGGATCGTCGACTGGGTCCCCCAAAGGTCATCCAGCCGGACCCTCTCCGACTCAGGGGTCGCAGCTGAAGAAGCCCTGGCACTCCGGCAGGGAAGGGGGCACTCAAGCTCTGCTTGAGATGGATGGAGAGGCCGCCCCCTTCCGAAGGGGGTTCGTTCCGCGGCGGAGTGGTTCTTGTTCTGTAACACTCTCTCGCACAAAAAGTCGTCGATGGGTTTTCCATTGAGTCATGACAGCTCTCTGGAAGCTCTAGGTTCAGGCGCAGTGTACATCTGAATGGCAGCGGCTGAGGCAAAGAAAGCGCAGATCTTCCCTTCCCCACGTGTGGGTCCTTTGGAAACATTGGCTTGCCCCTCCTTGGAAACAGAATTCCGAAAGGGGTGGACCCGCAGTCCGATCCAGCAGCATTGTCTTATGAATTAAAAAGTGTGCTTTTTCTAATTCAACTGGTAGGGGAATATGCAAGCTTTTGAGCCACACCGGAGTCTTCTTCACATGGGGGGGGGGTCCTTCCTGATGAAGAGTTATGTGAAACCTGAAAGCTCTCCTCCACACTCATATGGATAGGACCAGGACGTGCTGCTTCTGTAATCTGCTTTCAGGCAGGTGCCTCTGGACAGCTCCTCCAAGGCCAACTTTTAGGTGGAGACTTTTGGTTTTGGACTTTACAGATCAACCCTGTAAGCCCAACTCAGTACCTTACAGTACAGTACAGTGGACACTTGGGTTGCGAACGTGATCCGTATGGGAAGCATGTTCACAACCCGCAGTGTTTGCAACCCACAGTGGTGTGGGAATGTTGGGGGGTGGGTCGTGATTCGGCACTTCTGTGCATGCGTAAAGTGCGATTTAGCGCTTCTGCACATGCACAAGCACCGAAACCCAGAAGTAACCAGTTCTGGTACTTACGGGTTCGGCGCGGTGCGCAACCTGAAATCAGCGTCTGTAACCCCAGTTGTGACTGTATAAGTAAATGACACATAGAACCAATAGGGTTTCTTCTGATAATCCTGGTAGATTAGGGAGACGCCATCCGTGGACATACTTTGCCTTGATTTCACCAAGGCTTTTGACAAGGTCACCTAAATCCATGGGTGAAGGTGGCATAGACTATGATCTTGGGTGGCATGCAGCAAGGGCTCAGTCCTTCCAAACTGAGTTGAACCTCCAAGCGTTTGGGTGTGACATATACATGCAAACAAGCAAACTGCCCTGCTTATGAGCTTCTCAGCAGCATCCAGCTGGCCATAGGAAACAAAGGGTGCCCTTTGGAGGGCTTTTCTAACATCGTTAAATAAGATGAGTGGCCTCCCTGGATAGGAGACCATCTCAGAGCCCTGTACGCTGGCGTAAGGCAAGGCATAAATGCCATGCATCAAATCATAGCACATGTGGCCATTCCCTTAGTGGAGAACTGATGGCGCTTTTCTTTTCTTTTTTGGAAAGCAACTTAAAAAAATAAATATTTTCTTGTGTAACAAAAAAGTACCTATGACTTTTTAGGCAGAGAGTGGTCCTCATATCTGAGGAGGCCAGTGGGATTGGTGGAGGAGAAGTCAGGGAGACCAGCCATAGGTAGAGCCAGAGCCTGTAGCAGAGTGTTGTCCCGACAGAGTCAGGACCTTCTGACTGGCTGTAAGGAAGACATCAGGCAGGTGAGAGTTGGTTGATGGCAGGCTGGGGCTAGGGTTGCAATGCTCCATTTGCCTCCACTGCTGCAGGCAGATGACTCCTGCCTTTCCCCAGGCCCTACGCGCAGATTTCCAAAGCACCACCCACACCGTTCCATTACCATTCCTCTCCACAGTGGCAGCACGCTTCATATTTTGCAACAGCATTAGGTAACACATGCACACACTTGCCTGGCTAACCCTATCCAGAAAGGTGGAAGAGAAACGCTGTCTGATCCACACACAAAACAGTTAAGCCAGTGGGCAGGTTTAAGCAGGTTTATTGCCCAAAACGAATATGAGCTCAAGTATCTATCTGAGTGCTGCAGTCTGGACCAGTCCTTTAAAGTCAATGAGACTAGACTGATTTAAAGACGACGGCTTCCAGATTTGTTGGTTTTGAGGTCACAATAAGGGAAGTATCTGGATTTTGGAGACCCATGGGTATAGGGCGGTATATAAATTCAACAACAACAGAAAGGGGGATTCATTTTGATTTTGATATTTGCAAGCACTTTTTGCATTCTGGACTAAGCTCCTGGCTTACCAATGGTGGACTCATTTCTCAGGCCTGACTACACTAATTCAGTTATCTGTTGGTGCAAAAGTTACTGGATTTAACAGGTGGGGTCTACAATTTTAGGGGGTTAGAACTGTTGACAAATGGAAGCTTATCTGGAAAGAGGATAATCCTGTCACCACAACTTTGGCAGAAGATGGGTCCCCTGTACCCATCTCTCATTAATTTTTATTTTATTTTAATTACAATGCTGAATTGGACGATTATGGAGGCTTTGAATGGAGTGTGATTTCCGGTTTGTGGATGGCAGCCATCTAGAGACCAGGGGTTTATATGCCTTAAGAGGCAGTCAGAGGTACCCTAGAAGGATGTCCTACACCATGGGTAGGCAGACTAAGGCCCAGGGGCCAGATCCGGCCCAATCACCTTCTAAATCCAGCCCATGGACAGTCCAGGAATCAGCGTGTTTTTACATGAGTAGAATGTGTCCTTTTCTTTAAAATGCATCTCTGGGTTATTTGTGGGGCCTGCTTGGTGTTTTTACATGAGTAGAATGTGTGCTTTTATTTAAAGTGCATCTCTGAGTTATTCGTGGGGCATAGGAATTCGTTATTTTTTTTCCTTCAAAATGTAGTCTATCCCCCCACAAGGTCTGAGGGACAGTGGACTGGCCCCCTGCTGAAAAAGTTTGCTGACCCCTGTCCTACACCTTCCCCTAGCAATATGTTGGGTTTAGTTCCTTGCTTCCGTGTGTCCTTGCTTTCATATAAAGCAATGAACTTTATTTTCTCTGCAAATTTTAACCATATAGACCAAACGTGCAATCAGTACCATGCAATTCCCACCTGCTATTTTCTCTCATATATTTTTTTCTCTCATTCACACACACACACTTTTCAAAATATAGTAAAAAAACAGAAAATGAGAAATAAGAAAGAAAATGAATAAGAAAGCAAACAAGCAAAGAGATAAGAATAATAACAATAAAGAGAAAGAGATAAGTAAAAGCGACTTCCAACCATCCACCTGTCAATTGTGAGTGCAAGCGTTCCTCAAAATAGTCCAGTGTTCAACTCAGAGTAATATCCAGTTATTCCTCCCTCCTTTTCCCTTCCATCCAAGAAGTGCAAAAGGAGTGTGGTGCCAAGGAGTGTGGTGGAGTCTCCTTCTTTGGAGGTCTTTAAGCAGAGGCTTGACAACCATATGTCAGGAGTGCTCTGATGGTGTTTCCTGCTTGGCAGGGGGTTGGACTCGATGGCCCTTGTGGTCTCCTCCAACTCTATGATTCTATGATTCTATGAGGTTCTCCAATTATCGTTATATGTAAAGATCAGCCACAATCTTCCTACCATCCTACCATCTGAACGTTACAAACTTCATATTGTTGAAGTCCTGAACGCAAGAGCTGTGCTGGATCTCACCAAAGGCCCATCTAGTCAAGAATCCTGTTTCCCAAGGTGGCCAACCAGAAGCTGATGGGAAGCTCACCTTCATGACATGCGTGTAATCTTCTTCTCCTGCTTGTAATCCCCCAGGAAATGCTATTCTGAGGACTGCGGCTTCCGATCCTACAGGTAGTATATAATGAGGATGAAGGAGAATTTTGTCCAGCCTGTGTATTCAAGCGAGCTGATGTACACCTCCCAGACTTGGGTGGAAATGTAATTGTCCTTGGATAAAGTAAGTAATAGGATCTAGGAGTCTTGGTTGATCACAAACTTGACATGAGCCAGCAGTGTGACGTGGCAGCTAAAAAAGCCAATGCAATTCTGGGCTGCATCAATAGGAGTATAGCATCTAGATCAAGGGAAGTAATAGTGCCACTGTATTCTGCTCTGGTCAGACCTCACCTGGAGTACTGTGTCCAGTTCTGGGCACCACAGTTCAAGAAGGACACTGACAAACTGGAACGTGTCCAGAGGAGGGCAACCAAAATGGTCAAAGGCCTGGAAACGATGCCTTATGAGGAACGGCTAAGGGAGCTGGGCATGTTTAGCCTGGAGAAGAGGAGGTTAAGGGGTGATATGATAGCCATGCTCAAATATATAAAAGGATGTCACATAGAGGAGGGAGAAAGGTTGTTTTCTGCTGCTCCAGGGAAGCGGACACGGAGCAATGGATCCAAACTACAAGAAAGAAGATTCCACCTAAACATTAGGAAGAACTTCCTGACAGTAAGAGCTGTTCGACAGTGGAATTTGCTGCCAAGGAGTGTGGTGGAGTCTCCTTCTTTGGAGGTCTTTAAGCAGAGGCTTGACAGCCATATGTCAGGAGTGCTCTGATGGTGTTTCCTGCTTGGCAGGGGGTTGGACTCGATGGCCCTGGTGGTCTCTTCCAACTCTATGATTCTATGATTCTAATAAATGTTGGAAATCTTTTTATCACATATGGTGGGAATGTAAGAAAGTGAAAAGCTTCTGGGAAATGATATATAATGAGATGAAAAAGATGTTGAAATATACATTTATAAAAGAAACCAGAAGCATTTTACTTGGCATTGTAGGGGAGGACATTAACAGACAGGACAATAAATTTTTATATGCAACAACAGCAGCAAGAATATTGTTGTTGTTTAGTCGTTTAGTCGTGGCCGACTCTCCATGCCCCCTGGACCAGAGCACGCCAGGCACTCCTGTCTTCCACTGCCTCCCACAATTTGGTTAAACTCATGCTGGTAGCTTCGAGAACACTGTCCAACCATCTCGTCCTCTGCTGTCCCCTTCTTCTTGTGCCCTCCATCCTTCCCAACATCAGGGTCTTTTCCAGGGAGTCTTCTCTTCTCATGAGGTGGCCAAAGTATTGGAGCCTCAGCTTCAGGATCTGTCCTTCCAGTGAGCACTCAGGGCTGATTTCCTTAAGAATGGATGCGTTTGATCTTCTTGCAGTCCATGGGACTCTCAAGAGTCTCCTCCAGCACCAGAATTCAAAAGCATCAATTCTTCAGCGATCAGCCTTCTTTATGGTCCAGCTCTCACTTCCATACATCACTACTGGGAAAACCATAGCTTTAACTATACGGACCTTTCTTGGCAATGACAGTTGGAATAATACGTTAAAATTATATATATGTGTGTGTGTGTGTGTGTGTGTGTTGTGTGTGGAAACGTAATTATCCTTTGAATGTTGTGCTTCCCTGGATTTTGTGATGTGGCTCCCAGTTAAAAAATAATAATAATTGTGCAAAGACATTCACATGCAAAATACATATACAAATGCATATGTTGAGATAAAACACACATTTAAACATTTTGTGATAAAGAGCAGTATTCAACTTAGCTTTAACTGAGAGTAAACCCAATGAAATAAAGAGACCTAACTTAGTCACAATTTAATCAGAATAAAACTTAGGTATGTTTTTAAATATGTAGGTAACCATTTTCATACAGATTAAAAAATATATATTGCCAGCTAATTTGGAAATGGAATGGAAGAGATTTATGAAAAAACATATGTGAAGCTGGAAATAGAATGATCTATCCACCCCTAGTATATAACGATTGTGACCTGCGGGCATTTGACAGCCTTCTCTTCCTCCATGAATTTGACTAATCCCCCTGTAAAGCCATCTAAGTTGGTGCCCATCACTATATACCGTGGTAGCAAAACACAAAGTTTAACTATGCAGTGAGTGAAGAAGTACTTCCCTTTTCTTGTCCTGGCGGTCCTACCATACATCTTCATTGGACTACCCCAGGTCAGGGACGGCCCTGCCATTAGACAGAGTGAGGCCTTTTACCTCGGGCAGGAGATGCTGGGAGGCAGGGAGCGGGCAGAACTGAGTGTGCCACATAAAGGATGTGGGGAATTCAATTCAGTTTGCATGTAAAGATGGTGAACAGAGCAGAATATCCCTTGCTTAACAGTAGCCAGCGTCAACGGGTTTGTTTTCATTCCTACTTGTACAATGGTTTCCTGCTTATATGGACTGAATGGTGTGAACCATCCTTCCAAACGGTTTGCCATGAACTCTTGACTGTTGGCAAGAGTGGAGCAAATTATGTGCAAAAGTCACACTATTCATTATAGCCTGGCTGGCCATTAATAACAGTATCAAAATAGCACTCTCTGAGCATTTAGAGAGGCTCACATGCAGCCTGCCAGCCCTCTAAGAAATGCTTGACCTAATACCAGGCTTTTTCTTTCATTTAGTAGGAAGAAATGCGGCTTTGCTCCAGGAGAGAATTTTAGGAATGAAGGAAACGTGCTTGTTTTTAAAAAACGAATTGTTGCCACAACACCATCACGGGCTATCATGTTCAGCAAAACCAACAAAGAAAAACTATGCCCCAAAGAGCTTACATTGTCTAACGTTTGACCATGGGGGGGAGAGCCTGCGATAAAAAGGGAAACGTGAGCAAATGCAGTTGACTGTATGCGCAGCCTGATGCTCTGCATATTTACCTGGGAGTAAGCCCAATTTCGAATCCCCACAACAGGGTGAGCCCCATTGCTCGGTCCCTGCTCCTGCCAACTTAGCAGTTCGAAAGCACACCAGTGCAAGTAGATAAATAGGTACCGCTCTGGGGGGAAGGTAAACAGCGTTTCCGTGCACTGCTCTGGTTTTGGTGTTCCATTGCGCCAGAAGCGGCTTAGTCATGCTGGCCACTTGACCCGTAAAATTGCGGACAAACGCCGGCTCCCTCAGCCTGTAAAGCGAGCTGAGAGCCGCAACCCCAGAGTCGTCCATGACTGGACTTAACTGTCAGGGGTCCTTTACTTTTTTTAAAAAAGCCCAATTTAAGTCAGAGTAAATGCACTTAGAATTCCAGTTTTCTATTTTGCTGCATTTACGAAGGGATTAATGTAGAAAATGTGTTCTGGGGAGTTTTCTTCTAAAGCTACGCTGGATTCAAAAATCCGTGTGGATTTTTCAACAAATAACTGCGGGCCAAAGCTGTCAGGAGCCTGCTAAGGCTTTTTATTGAAGAAAACCCATGCGAGGTTTCAGACACATATTCCTTTATGATGAGAATTATTCCCAAAACCATCCCTTTGGAGGGGGGGGGGTGTGAAATGTTGAGGTCCGAAAGAGACCTTGGCATTTGACTTGCCATGTAATTCTTCAACAAGCTCAGCTTTGCAATTCAGGTTTAAATCTTTGTAATGCTGCCTTTTCATGCGACAGAATGTGGATGGTTGGTGGGGGAATCAATCCCAGTCTTGTTTGCAATAATACATTCGTTCCTTTGTATTTTTATTTTTTTTAAGAAAACAAATATCACCCTTTCCTTGAAGCAAGTATTATCTCTCCAGTAGATGATGTTCATTTCTGCGTGTGTGCCTCTGATGACTGAGGCATTTTACATTTCCTGATAGATGGATGAGAGCCTCAAAGCCTCTCTCTTTTTTTTAATATTGCTATTTGATTTTCCAAAGGTGGCGTATAAAACGCGCTTATTATTCTTTTATCTCCTGACTCCCACATGCAGCCATTTGTTTTCATTCACAGAAATGAATGCCCTGTGCAAAAAACCAAAGAGTAATAAACACTCGGCAAACTGAGGAGGGAAGGAGGGGAAGACCAGGAGATACAATGGGCAGGTGACTCACCTCTCCAGGCAGATGCTGTTCCAAGGCAGCTCTGCGTTATTAAATGTCTGGTCTTAATTCCAAGCATAGACACCCGCCTCTCCTGGAACATTTGATATCCCCTCCCCTCCAAGCTCGGCAATAATTCAATTAGAAATCGCACTATGGACCCAGCCTGCCTTTTGCATCGCAATAAAAGGAGAAGAAAATGAGAATTCGCACTAGGCATGTTGAGATTCCTCTGGCATGATGGTGAAGTTTAGGTGCCTGGAGGAGGGGGGGAAGGATTCTTAAATGGCTTGGGGAGGGGGCTGTTTCGCACACTACACTGTAGCAAACCTGGGTTAAGAACACAAGAAGAGTTTGCTGGATGAAGCCAATGGCCCACCTAATCCTGTTCTCACAGTGGCCAGTCAGATGCCCAAGGTCAACCAGAAGGCAGGATCTGGGCACCAGAGCCCTCCAGTGGTTTCCAGCAACTGGTGTTCAGAAACCTTCCTGCCTCCATCTGCACAGGCAGAGCAATAATAATAATAATAATAATAATAATAATAATAATAATAATAATTTATTTTTACCCCGCCCTTCCTGGTTCAAAAACCGGGCTCAGGGCGGCCAACAACAAATTTAAAACACTTAATTATAAAACCAGCATAAAATAAATAATAATAATAATAATAATAATAATAATAATAATAATAATAATAATAATTTATTATTTATACCCCGCCCATCTGGCTGGGTTTCCCCAGCCACTTTGGGCGGCTTCCAACAAAACACTAAAATACAATAACCCATCAAACATTAAAAGCTTCCCTAAACAGGGCTGCCTTCAGATGTCTTCTAAAAGTTTGGTACTTATTTTTCTCTTTGACATCTGGTGGGAGGGAGTTCCACAGGGCAGGTGCCACTACCGAGAAGGCCCTCTGCCTGGTTCCCTGTAACTTTGCTTCTCGTAGTGAGGGAACTGCCGGAAGGCCCTCGGAGCTGGACCTCAGTGTCTGAGCAGAAGGATGGAGGTGGAGATGCTCCTTCAGGTATACAGTATAAAAACATGAATGGCAATAATCAATTAGATAATCCCCAGGGCTAGCTGGCTGAATTGGTCCTACTTGGGCCAGTGAGAAGGTTAGGGGAGAATTAGATGTGGGGTCTCAGAGTGGGTAATCTTCATAAAAGGGGAGGGGGAGGGAAGAGAAGGGAAGGGAAATGAAAGATCAGGCTGAATTCAAATTAAAGGCCAGGCAGAATAGCTCTGTCTTACAGGCCTAGCAGAAGGAGGTTAAATCCTGCAGAGCCCTGGTCCCATGTGACAGAGCATTCCACCAGGTCGGAGCCATCACTGAAAAGGCACTGGCCCTGGTGGAGGATAATCTGACTTCCTTAGGGCCCGGGACCTCTAAACTATGGTTATTCATGGAATGGCAGATGCAAGTAATGGAGTATATGGAAATGGCGGAAATGACTGGCAGAATTCATGACCAGGGAGAAGAGTTGGTGGAAGAAGATTGGAAGAAATTTAAAATTTATTTACAGAAACAATGTAAAATTTTTGAATGTTGATGACATTGAAATGAAGTGAAGGGGTTCTTGTGATAAAGCAAAATAAGAATATGCAAGGATAGATTGGTATTAGATGAAAATTTGTAACTATAATATGTGAGGAAAAATAATTAAGGATAAACAAATAAGATATGAATTTGCTGAACCAATTTCTAAATGGAATACAAAAAAGGGAGGTGTGAGGAAGTCAGAAAATAAGTTAATGAATGGAGAGGAAATAAAAAGAGGGATTTTTATTTTTTATTCTTTTTTTCTGTATATGTTAAATGATTGTACTTTTGTATTTTTGTGTTTTTGTATTTTTCTTGTGTTTTTTATCTATTGTCTAAAAAATTTTCTTTTTGTTAAAACCTAATAAAATATTATTAAAAATAATAATAATAAACTATAGTTATTCATGGAGCTTAAAGTCCTCTGCGGGGCAGACCAGGAGAGGCGGTCCTGTAGATATGAGGGCCTTAAGCACAACATGGCTAATAGCCATCAGTAGCCCTCTCCTCCTTGAATTTGCCAAATCTTCTTTCAAAGCCAAGTTGGTGGCCGTCACTGGCTCTATGGAGCGAGTCCCATAGTTGAATTCTTGAGTGTGCACTTGATTGCAAAGGGAGAGAGAGATCATCAAAGCACAGAAGCACAGTGTTGGAAGGGGTCACGAGGGTCACCTGGCCCAACCCCTTGCGATGCAGGGATTTATTGCCCAACGTGGGATTTGAACGCAGAACCCTGAGATTAAAAGTCTCATGCTCTACCGACTGAGCTATGTCTGGCCCCATCACAGCTTGCTTTCTGACTGGCAATGTTGCTTTTCTAAAATTGCTGCTAGATATTATTTTGCTTTATTCTTCTAAATGAGCGGTGGTAAAGTGCCTTGGTTGCATTGATAGAAAAGTGAGGCAGAAATGCTGGGTGGGCAGAGAAATAGGTAAGTAGATCCTGTCTGCATTTACACTTACCTGGGACCAGGTATTGATGGCGGGGGATCTGTCTGATCTGCCCTTTCCAAAGCAATCCGTCAGCTAAAAAGCAGCTGCCCTTTGAAATCCACAGCTCTTTGAATTTTGTGAAGCAGTTACCCTGCCAAAATCTGCACACAACAAAAGAAGTGTGTATTTCTAAAAAATGAACCTTATTAGGGGAGATTGCTTGCAAATTGCATATGTTAGGAGAAGTGCACACACAAAAAATGCCTATCGTTTTTCATGATTTTTTTGATGAAGGAAATTGAAGCAGAAACGTGGCAAGCTGGACTTCAAGACTAAAGTCGACAGAATGCATCCATTTCGGCCTGAAAGCAAGACCCACTAATCTCAAAGCAACTTACTTTGCAGCAGACAAGTATAGTGTTCACTGTTCAGCATCTCTTTTGAAAGTGAAGTACAGCAATGTTGCCAGGAGAATTCAGACATGCGTTGTTTTTGCAGCAAATTGCAGGTAGGGGGAGGGATTTTCAGTGCGGGAATTGGCATGGGGAAAGGGTTAATTGTCCCTCACCCTCACACCACATTCCTAATCCAGCTCATGGAATCGCATAGATGTTTTTTTCTAAAGAATGTAGCATGGGCCGATTTAAGCCTGCTATTTAATAATGCCTTTGCCATTATACAATTTGGCTCTTAAAAGGTAAAGGGACCCCTGACCATTAGGTCCAGTTGCGAACGACTCTGGGGTTGCGGTGCTCATCTCGCTTTATGTGGCCAGCATGACTAAGCCGCTTCTGGTGAACCAGAGCAGCGCATAGAAACACAGTTTACCTTCCCGCCGGAGTGGTACCTATTTATCTACTTGCACTTTGACGTGCTTTCAAACTGCTAGGTTGGCAGGAGCAGGGACTGAGCAACGGGAATTCACCCCGTCGTGGGGATTCAAACCGCCGACCCTCTGATCGGCAAGTCCTAGGCTCTGTGGTTTAATCCACAGCGCCACCCACTCCTACTTAGAAGCAAATCCTGTTGAGTGCTGTGGGATTTATTAACAGATAAATATGCACTGGATTGGACTCTGTTGCCTGAGTTTACTTATTTCCTCCTCCATCTCAATTTATTTTCCTTTTGTGTCATGACTTTTGGATTTTGTTTTGTTTAAGTTGATCTGGGAGCCTTGGTGGTGCTGAAAACTGGGGTGAGTGGTTTTTTAAAAAAGAAAATCCAGTTGATTTACCCATGCTGACTGTTTCTATTCTGAGACCGTTCTGCATGGGTGGCAGACACCACCCCCCGGGGGGGGGGGACCTGGAATTGAAACCCAATCTGTATGCAGTTCCAAAGGGTATGTGGGAATTGAAATATCCCAGGGGTAACCTCCCCGGACACAAGTTTATATGTGGCACAAACCTCAGAGACGTTTCCTGCCCTTTCCTTGCTGCAAAAAGAAAGAGCACTATGGTACTTTCAGGAAAAAGCAATGTGCTCTGCTCTGCCTGGGGTAGAATCATAGAATTGGAGAGTTGGAAGGGACTCCAAGGACCATCTAGTCCAGAGGTTCTCAACCTGTGGGTCCCAGATGTTGTTGGACTACAACTCCCATCATCCCTGAGCTCTGGCCTTGCTAGCTAGGGATGATGGGAGTTGTAGTCCAACAACATCTGGGGACCCACAGGTTGAGAACCGCTGATCTAGTCCAACCCCCTGCAATGAAGGAATATGCAGCTGTCCCATAAGGGGATCAAACTTGCAGCCTTGACATTAACAGCACAATGCTCTAACCAACTGAGCTATCCAGGTCAATAGCCCTATGAGTCTTCCAGGGACAGTGCCACCTTACCTGAGTGCTGGTTCCAAGTGAACCTTACTCTGGATCTGGTTTGCTCTGCACCAAGATCTCACAGCTGGCCACAGAGTAAGCTGTTATAAAATAACATACAAACATAAGAAGAGCCTCCTGGATCAGGCCATTGGCTCACCTGGGGCTCATTCACATTTTCCTTTTGCCCCATGCTTTCGAGTCACAGGACTGCATCTTCCCAGTCTATATCCAAGTGTCTTTTTTCCCCCTCCACCACTTTCCCCAGGAAAGCCTGCTCTTTGATGTCGAATCGGAGCAAACAGCAATTTGGGTTTTTCACAGATTGCTGTTTCCTCCAATTCAGCAGCAAAGAGCATTTTTTCACGGGGAAAACTCCAGGGGGAAAAAAGAAAAAAGCATTTGGACACGTACCTGGAAAACCCAGACCTAAGCCTAGAAATGCGTGGCAAATGTAAGTGTGGATGAGCCCCAAGTCCAGCATCTTGTTCTCACAGTGACCAACCAGATGCCCATGGGAACAGGACCTGAGCACAGCAGCACTATCCCTGCATGCAGTTTGCAGCAACTTGTACGCAGAGGCACACTGAGAGATAACACAGCCATCAGGGTTAGTAGCCACTGCCAGCCTTTTCCTCCTTAGCCTTCCATGCAGGGTTTTATCCCAATGTCACCTAGTTCCTTTGCACTGTCAGTTTGCTGCAGAACACTTAAACTGACACAAGGAAAAAGGGCTTTGAACTAGAAACTGAAATGGCAAATGGAATCCTGTGCAAGGATGTAATTGTGGAGTCTTGAAAATTCCTTCCAGTAGCACCTTAAAGACCAACTAAGTTAGTTCTTGGTATGAGCTTTCGTGTGCATGCACACTTCTTCAGATACAGTGAAACAGAAGTCACCAGACCCTTCTATATAGTGAGAAGGTGGGGGGGGTATTACTCAGAAGGGTGGTGGGAATGGGTGATTGGCAGACAGCTGTGATGAGCCTGTTGACGACTCTTAACGACTGCAATAGGTCTTACAGGAAAAAGCAAGGGGCGAGAAGGTGAAAAATGGCTTTGTCATGTATAATGAGATAAGAGTCCAATGTCTTTGTTCAGACCAGGTCTCTCCATGGTTTTAAGTTTGGTAATAAGACACGAAAGCTCATACCAAGAACTAACTTAGTTGGTCTTTAAGGTGCTACTGGAAGGAATTTTTTTATTTTGTTTTGACTATGGCAGACCAACACGGCTACCTATCTGTAACTTGAAAATTTCTGTTTTTAATATTGTGTGTGTGTGTGTGTGTGTTGTTGTTGTTGCAATTGCTGTCACTATGTAGCTTTCAATTGCACGGTGTAATGTGTTAAGTGGTGGTTGTGCTTCTTTATTTTAAGTCACCCAGACAACATCATGCTAAGGGGCAGCGTGCAAATATTGAAAATAATAAATGCTTGAGCATACAAGTGTTGGGATCCTGAGATCTCCACAGCCGATCATGATAGAATTGGAAGTTGGGTGCATCTACAAAACTGAATGTTGGAAGATTCAGGACAGACAACTAGGGCCAGGGCCTTTTCAGTACTGGCCCCGACGTGGTGGAACTCTCTGTCACAAGAGACCAGGGCCCTGCAGGGCTTGACAATTTTCCGCAGGGCCTGCAAGACAGAGCTGTTCAGCTTGACCTTTGGTTTGGACTCAGTCTGACCCTTATGTTTCCCTCCCCTTATGGTTTTGATTTATGGGCTACTTTTAAAATGAGGCTGCATTTTAAATTGCATTTCAACCTGTATTTTAAATTGGGGTCCCTCCCCCATTATGTTTTTATTGTAATTTTACTGGTGTTAGCCGCCCTGAGCCTGGCTCTGGCCAGGGAGGGTGGGGTATAAATAAAAAATATTATTATTTGTCAGGGGCTCAGGAGCAGAGGCACAGGAGAGGGAGGAAATGGAGAGCGAGGGGGAGGAATCCGAGGGCAGTGTAGGGGGTGACAGTGGCCCGAGGGATTCCTGGAGTCTGTCCAGCGAATCGGAAGACTCGCAGAAGGGAGCGCCGATGGCCAGGGCAAGGGGGGTGCCAAGGGGGAGACCCCAGAAGGAAGGGGCCAGCGGGGACTCCCAGAGCAGCAGTTGGAAATCAGGACCAGCTTCCCCACCGGAGCGCAGTGGGGGGGAGGAGTCCCAGGCATCGGGACCAGTGTTCCCACCACCAGCGAGAGGAGATGAGTCAGGATTGACCACGCCTCCATCGGAGAGTGGGGAAACGGTCGAGAGGAAGGTTGCCGGTTGGGCGCGCACGCCAAGTTCAAATGTACAGGCGAGCGGCACAGCAGATAGCCCGGATAGGGAGCCAGGTCCTAAAGCCCGCCGAAAGGAGGGGCAAGAATCAGGGGGGTCAGCGTCAGAAGAGTCCAGAAAGGAGGAAACCCCAGGGGGCAGAAGGACCCAGAGGAGGAAAGAGCAACGGAAGAGGTGGAGTAAGGCTAGAGTCTTAAACTGGTGTACAGGGGGCAGAGACTCAGATGGAGCTTCGCCGGTCTAAGTTCTAGACGTGGAGTTGCACGCTGCGCTTTGGAAATGGAAACTAATCTTCAATAAAGACTTTGTACGTTATTACTGGTTAGCGTTGGTCCTCTGTGAGCTGGGACCTAGAGGCAGCTCTGACATTATTATTATTATTAAAGAAACTCCTTCTTCACACAGCGCATCGTTAAACTACGGAACTCACTCCCACAAGAGGCAATGTGGGCCACTAATGGGGATGGCTTTAAAAGAAGAATAGACAAATTCACGGAGGAGAAGTCTATCAATGGCAACTAGTCTACCACTGTCAGAGACATTATAGCTCTGAATAAAGGCTATTTGCTGGGAATCACAAGTCGGAAGAGGGCTGATGTGCTCAGGTCCTACTTTTGGCCACTGTGAGGACAAGACGCTGGACTCAGTCAATAGAGCATGAGACACTTAATCTCAAGGTTGTGGGTTTGAGCCCGACGTTGGGTGAAAGATTCCTGTATTGCAGGAGTTGGACTAGATGACACTCATTGTTGTTGTTGTTTAGTCGTTTAGTCGTGTCCAACTCTTCGTGACCCCCTGAACCAGAGCACCCCAGGCACTCCCGTCTTCCACCGCCTCCTGCAGTTTGGTCAAACTCATGCTGGTAGCTTCGAGAACACTGTCCAACAATCCCGTCCTCTGTCACCCCTTCTCCTTGTGCCCTCCATCTTTCCCAACATCAGGGTCTTCTCCAGGGAGTCTTCTCTTCTCATGAGGTGGCCCAAGTCTTGGAGCCTCAGCTTCAGGATCTGTCCTTCCAGTGAGCACTCAGGGCTGATTTCCTTCAGAATGGAGAGGTTTGATCTTCTTGCAGTCCATGGGACTCTCAAAAGTCTCCTCCAGCAGCAATGATCCTCGTTGGTCCCTTCCAATTCAACAGTCCATGATTCTGTGACCAGAGGGGCTACCAACTTGATTCAACAGGCTCATCTAATGTTCTTTAACTGTATCTTCCCAGCATATGTCAGTCCAGGAATTTACACACACAGTCATACCCCCGGGTTACAGACACTTCAGGTCGTGCGATCTCGGGACGCCGAACCCGGAAGTACCGGAACGGGTTACTTCCGGGTTTCAGTGCTTGCGCATGCGCAGAAGCGCTTAATCATGCTTCGCACATGCGCAGAAGTGCCGAATTGCAACCCACGCGTGTGCAGACGCGGCGCTGCAGGTTGGGAATGCTGTGGGTTGCGAACGTGCTTCCTGCACGGATCACGTTCGCAACCCAAGCGCCCAAAGTATCTGACAATCTACAAAGAGGGGGGTGTCTTAATTATGGCACAGAAACCCCCCTTTCAAGCGGCTTGTAGCTCCTTTTATTTGCTCCCTGAGTAACATCAGCCTGTTCCTCAAATTTTCCATGAGTCACATTTTTGTATCAGCACATGACATAAAACAATAGATAAACAGAGGCAAATGAGCATGCACCAGTTTTACTACTTTAAAGAAAAGCTTCTAACAGGCAGCGCCGTGGATGCATCCAGTTATTGGAGGGGGTTCTATTATTTTATCATGATGAAAGCTATTTCTTTAAACAATGGCGAAGCCTCAAGTTAACGTATCCCATGGCAATTTGTAGGCAAGTGTGACAAATGGGACTGTATTTATAGGCCTGAGGTGCCAAAAAACGAAACAAAAAATAAAATGCTGCAGTAGTAGAAAAGGGCCTTCTGAACAACCCATGCTGCCCTTTGACCCTTCGAAAATGCTGTCATCAGAGGGAGAATTATCAGAGGAAGGAGAAAGTTTAAAAGTGAGTGGACGGAAGTGTTGGTGTTGACCTTTAAAGCCCTAAACGGCCTCGGCCCAGTATACCTGAAGGAGCATCTCCACCCCCATCATTCAGCCCGGACACTGAGATCCAGCGCCGAGGGCCTTCTGGCGGTTCCCCCACTGCGAGAAGTGAGGTTACAGGGAACCAGGCAGAGGGCCTTCTCGGTAGTGGCACCCGCCCTGTGGAACGCCCTCCCACCAGATGTCAAGGAGATCAACGACCATCTGACTTGTAGAAGACATCTGAAGGCAGCCCTGCTTAGGGAAGCTTTTAATGTATGACATTTTAATATATTTTTAATCTTTGTTGGAAGCCGCCCAGAGTGGCTGGGGAAACCCAGCCAGATGGGCGCGGTACAAATAATAAATTATTAATTATTATTATTATCATCACCATCACCACCTTCCACCACCACCACTCCTAAGTTCTGCAGAAATATCTAGGATGGTGGAAAGCAAAATCGGAACAATTTAGGCCCAATATTTGATTGACAGCCTGCACACTCAGTATCAATCAAGGCAGAGGCTTGGTTTGGAGAAGGAAATGAGAACGTCAGTTCTCATCACCCCTGGCCATTGGGCATGCTGGCTGGGGCCTATGGCAGTTATAGGACAGATGCAAAATTTCCAAAGAGAATTCTAGGAATTTACACCAGGAGGCAAAGTCAGTCTTTTTCTCCAGTGCAGTGATAGAATCATAGAATCGTGGAGTTGGAAGGGACCTGAGGGTCATCTAGTCCAACCCCAGCTAAAGAATCCCTGAGACATGGCCATCCGGCTTCTGCTTAACAACCTCCATGGATGGAGAGTCCACCACCTCCCAAGGGAATCCCTTCCACTGTCGAACAGCTTACTGTCAGAAGCTTTTTCCTGCTGTTGTGTCGGATCCTCCTTTCTTCTAACTTTAAGCCATTGGTTTGGGGCCTAGCCTCCAGAGCAGGAGAAAACAAACTTGCTCCACCCTCCATGTGAACAGAACCGAACTAGTTCATTTTACAAAGGGATTAACTTGAACTAGAACCAGTTCCTTTTTGGCCATATTAAACCTGATCCAGAAGTTGTCCTTTCGTCAGGAGTGCGTGCAGGAGCCAGGCCCTGTCACCGGTAGGACTTTGCAGGACTGGGACCTTCCTAAGTTTGTTCTGAAAAGGCAAGGCGAGGCTAACTGGTGAGGCTGACTGGTAACTCACAGCACCTGGTGGCAAGAGCTGGGAAGGGACATAAGGTCAGCATTTCCCTTTGGCTCTTTGCCACAGCAACACGCTTCCTGCCTTGCTGCGATGGCTCCTTGACTCCTTGCTTCTCGATCCTCGGACCCCTGACTTTGGGACTCCTCGCTTCTTGATCCTTGGTCCCCTGACTTCGTGACTCCTTGCTTCCTGACCCTTGGCTTCTTGACTCCTGGCTCTCTGACCCTTGGACTCTTGGCTTCCTGGCTCCTGGACTCCCGTTCCTGCTCCCACCCTGCCATCTTGCCCCCGGTCCCGACGTCCCCAGCTGGGACTTTGACGCCCGTGAACCAGACCGTGACACCTTTGTGAACCAGTGAACTTTCTGAGCTCTGCAGTCCTAGAATCATAGAATCATAGAGTTGGAAGAGACCACAAGGGCCATCGAGTCCAACCCCCTGCCAAGCAGGAAACACCATCAGAGCACTCCTGACATATGGCTGTCAAGCCTCTGCTTAAAGACCTCCAAAGAAGGAGACTCCACCACACTCCTTGGCAGCAAATTCCACTGTCAAACAGCTCTTACTGTCAGGAAGTTCTTCCTAATGTTTAGGTGGAATCTTCTTTCTTGTAGTTTGGATCCATTGCTCCGTGTCCGCTTCTCTGGAGCAGCAGAAAACAACCTTGCTCCCTCCTCTATGTGACATCCTTTTATATATTTGAACATGGCTATCATATCACCCCTTAACCTCCTCTTCTCCAGGCTAAACATGCCCAGCTCCCTTAGCCATTCCTCATAAGGCATCGTTTCCAGGCCTTTGACCATTTTGGTTGTCCTATAGCTTCTGAGGGGCTCTGGTGAGCCAGGTGTTGCCATGACAACAGAGCCACCTCAGATGTTTCTGTGAACGTCCCTCCCTAGAGAAACCCCCATAAGCCACACCTTACCAGGCCCTCTGCCTCGTTGGCGTAATAGGGCCAGCTTTAATCAAGGAGGACTACGGTAATAAAGAGAAATGAATGGGGTTCCTCTAGGCCCCAATAAAGGGGGCAGATGAGATGGCCCACACAAGTCATCGTCCTGAACCAACGGCCAAAATCTTTGCTTGTCTGCCATATCATGCACCTTATGCTGCAGGAATTTTATTTTATGGGATATTTTTTAATGTGCCCCCAATTCCCTCCAACAGGAATCCTTCTACCCTATTTGAAGAAGCAAACTTGGAGTTGACTGGAGTCTCCTGTTTTCCAAACCAAGCAGGTTTCAAATTATTTCAGAGGTTTATTAAGCTATAACAGAATAAAAACTAAGTAAGAAACAATACATAGTGGTGGCCAAACTTGGCCCTCCAGCTGTTTTGGAACTACAGTTCCCACCATCCCTCACCACTAGTCCTGTTAGCTAGGGATGATGGGAGTTGTAGTCCCAAAACAGCTGGAGGGCCAAGTTTGGCCATCACTGACATTAAGGAATCAACACCACCTAGAAACGTTCTCAGCCAGGTGGGTGGGGTACAAATAATAAAATTATTAATTATTATGCCATACCCCTAGATACCTCACTTAGACATTTGTCACACTGTACCATAAAAACCACATTTCCCCCCCCTCAACTTTCTATTTAAAACTCACCCATGAGTTGTGTTTTGCTTTTCCTTATCAGTTATCAGCTTTTAGTTTCAATACGCTGCTGGTCCCGTGAGTCCATGTCCTCATAATCTTGAGCCCGACTTGATTAATCAGAAGACAATATATTATCAACATAAATATAGGCAGGTGAATCTGCATGTGTTATTCTAGTCTTACAATGTAGACTCAAAAAACTAGCAGTATAATACAGCAGAAATTATATAGGATCCCAAAATGCCCATGCCGTAATGAGCTGCTGTATTACTTAGCTAGCGATCCCTGAGTTTGGAGACGAGAACCCCTCAGGATTGCATCCTATGGATGTGACTAATTTTAAGTCATTAATTTCAATGGTTATGGGTAAGATTTGCTTAAATGCAACCCACAGTTCACATCTCATTGCAGCCAAGAACTCAATGAGCATTCTTGGGTTACTTGCTATCCTCTCATCTTCAGTCTGTCTATCCGCAAAATGGGAATTAACTATTGTTGTTTTCTGCTAACTAGCACCTGAGTGTTTAACCTTAGACCCCATGAGAGGTATTAAGTTCAAATTCAAAATCTTGGAAGGGTGGTGGCAGGAGTCTTTGTTCTCAGACTCCTTGAGAGGAGGGATGTAAATGAAGGTCTCCAGGTAAACAGGCTAATGGAGGCTGGAATGCAGGCGAGAGAGAGAGAGAGACAGAACTCTGCTTCTAGGTCTGTTGGAATTAGTAATATTTTGCAGCTGCCTATGCCTTGGACTGGGGGATGCGGGTGGTGCTGTGGGTTAAACCACAGAGCCTAGGGCTTGCCAATCAGAAGGTCGTGGTTCGAATCCCCGCGATGGGGTGAGCTCCCATTGCTCGGTCCCAGCTCCTGCTAACCTAGCAGTTCGAAAGCACACCAGTGCAAGTAGATAAATAGGTACCGCTCTGGGAGGAAGGTAAACAGTGTTTCCGTGCGCTGCTCTGGTTCGCCAGAAGCGGCTTAGTCATGCTGGCCACATGACCCAGAAGCTGTACGCCAGCTCCCTCGGCCAATAAAGTGAGATGAGCGCCACAACCCCAGAGTCGTCCACGACTGGACCTAACGATCAGGGGTCCCTTTACCTTTATGCCTTGAACTAGCATGTGTCTTATGGATCTGTTTGGATGTATCATTTGATGTTTTTGTTTTGTTTTGAAGAAAGTTGTGCAAATAAAATTCTTTTTTTTTAATAAATTTTTTTATTGATTTTTCAAACACATAATAAAAAACCAACACATCACAAAACAAAAACAAACACAACATTAAACATATATCGACTTCCCCATACCTCCCTTTCGCTGCATCCTTATTCCAAAATTCTTTAGCAACCCTTTAATCAATTTATCTAATTAACTTCCTTTTCATTGAATTTCCTCAAATTTATTAATTACAGCTGTAATTCTCTACTTCATACCCCTTGACATCCTAACACTCCTCGATTTTACAACAATTTGTAAGATATATTTTAAATTTCTTCCAGTCCTCTTCCACCGTCTCTTTCCCCTGTGCAAATAAAATTCTGGAGAATCTAATGGATCAAGACAAAGCTTCATTTCAGAAGGAGTCCGCTTTTATGCATCCAGTTGCTTCAAACTGCACAATATTAACATCTGCAATAGGCTCTTCTTATGGTCTGAAGATCTCCAGAGAGTGTGCTGACATGACCCAAAGCGTCTTCTTCTGTTGTTATGCTGGGGTCCAGTGCTCATGTTTAGAGCCCCTGGTTTTCAAAGGCTGCCCATTCACTTCAATGGAAAGGAGAAGCACCTGGAGGGTATTGAATTTGCTCTTTCATTCCAGTGAGGTGGTAGGAGGGTGGGTAAAAGACGAAAACGCGAGGTCAACCTTCTTCACATTTGAATAACTCCACAAATCCTCCCACAGCGAAGTCACTTTGCCATTTGTCTGATGACAGGATGGAAACACAACAGTGTTTCATGCTTTGGAGGAAATATAGCCTAGGAGGCGGGAAATAGCTGTTACAGGATTATTCCTGACGACGCCTGGGGGGCTCAATTGCCCCTAATTACTATACACAAAAGCCAATTGAAGACAAATAAAAAAGTGAGAGGAGTAGAGGGGGGGGAGCTGAGGAGAGAGGTCTTAATTATTTCTGGCCCCCTCCCCATGCACTTAAATCCCCAACATTTTACAGGTCCATAAAGCAACCTGCCATTTAAAGTTGATAAAAGCCAGATTTGCTTGTTAAATAAATCAGCCGGTGCCACATTTGTTTGGGTATTTCCCCCCTCCCCCAAGTTTGCTTTTTAAAAGCAGAAAAATTCAGGCTAGCAAATGGGTTTTTTGAACAAGAAATAGGAAACGGCTTCAAAGCCTACATTGTGGCGCCACCTGCAGGAGGCCAGAAAATTGAACAATGCTGAAGATTGTGGAAGAAACAGGGTGAGTGGGTGGAGCCTTTCCATTTGCATTGATCCCTTTCCTGATTTCAGGAAGCCTTTGCAAGTGTTGCTGAAGTGCACCTGTGAGTGTTGTTCTTGTGGGACACAGAATGGGGCAGGAGTCCTGCTTTGTGCATCAATAGACATAGTTAGAACTGGATATGGAACAACTGATTAGTTCAAAATTGGGAAAGGAGTACGACAAGGCTGTATATTGTCCCCCTGCTTATTTAACTTATATGCAGAATTCATCATGCGAAAGGCTGGGCTGGAGGAATCCCTAGCCAGAATTAAGATTGCCGGAAGAAATATCAACAACCTAGGATATGCAGATGACACAACCTTGATGGCAGAAAGTGAGGAGGAATTAAAGGACCTTTTAATGAGGGTGAAAGAGGAGAGAGCAAAATATGGTCTGAAGCTCAACATCAAAGAAAACAAAGATCATGGCCACTGGGCTCATCACCTCTTGGCAAATAGAGGGAAAAGAAATGGAGGCAGTGAGAGATTTTAATTTCTTGGGCTCCAGGATCACTGCAGATGGTGACACCAGCCACGAAATTAAAAGACGCCTGCTTCTTGGGAGAAAAGCAATGACAAACCTAGACAGCATCTTAAAAAGCAGAGACATCCCCTTACCAACAAAGGTCCGTATAGTTAAAGCTATGGTTTTCCCCGTAGTGATGTATGGAAGTGAGAGCTGGACCATAAAGAAGGCTGATCGCCGAAGAATTGATGCTTTTGAAATCTGGTGCTGGAGGAGACTCTTGAGAGTCCCATGGACTGCAAGAAGACCAAACCTCTCCATTCTGAAGGAAATCAGCCCTGAGTGCTCACTGGAAGGACAGATCGTGAAGCTGAGGCTCCAAGACTTTGGCCACTTCATGGGAAGAGAAGACTCCCTGGAAAAGACCCTGATGTTGGGAAAGATAGAGGGCACAAGGAGAAGGGGACGACAGAGGAGGAGATGGTGGGACAGTGTTCTCGAAGCTACCAGCATGAGTTTGACCAAACTGCAGGAGGCAGTGGAAGACAGGAGTGCCTGGCGTGCTCTGGTCCCTGGGGTCACGGAGAGTTGGACACGACTAAACGACTAAACAACAAAGTAAGCAGTGACGACTTTGTGCTCCAAGCCAGCTGAAGCCCCATCCCTGGCCAAAACGGGTCTCTGGTATTGCAGTACAGCTGGGCCAGTTGTACAGGCAAGCCAAGCAGCTGCCTTGCATGCCAAAAATGTAGAGGTACCTGCCTGGGCGAAGGGCACCGTGCTGCCTTTTCCTGGCTGCATCATTTCAAACCGCTGCATCATTTCAAAGGGAATACCAATGGCATTTCTCAGGAGTTGTGTGGATAAGCCCGTTACCACCCAGCTCCGCTTTGGGCAGCAGACAAAACAGCCTTGAGACAAGCTGTGTTAGGAGGATGAGAAGTTGCCTTTTTATACCAAGGCAAGTGGTTGGTGATCTTTCTAGTTCACTATTTTGGCAATGGCTGGAAGTGGATCTCCAAAAATTCCAGCCACGAGTAAAGGTAAAGGGACCCCTGAGTGTTAGGTCTAGTCTTGGATGACTCTGGGTTTGCGGTGCTCATCTTGCTTTATTGGCCAAGGGAGCCAGCGTGCAGCTTCAGGGTCATGTGGCCAGCATGACTAAGCTGCTTCTGGCAAACTAGAGCAGCGCACGGAAACGCCGTTTACCTCCCCGCTGCAGTGGTACCTATTTATCTACTTGCACTTTGTGCTTTCGAACTGCTAGGTTGGCAGGAACAGGGACTGAGCAACGGGAGCTCACCCCGTCATGGGGATTCGAACCGCCAACCTTCTGATCGGCAAGCCCTAGGCTCAATGGTTTAACCCACAGTGCACCCACATCCCTAAGTAAGTAAGTAAGTATATTTGTGTAACTTCATCCGTAGATTCCAGTCCAGTTTCTTCTTTCTTTGGCGATCACCCGTAGCCAAGTAAGATTGTCTTCCATAAACACGGTTTTAACAGTGGGTCCGTAATTGACTGTGGAGGCCAATTCTGGATCCACATGTCCTTCCGCAGTGGGGACATAGTTTTCCGGGCAGGAGTTGATCATGGTGAGGGTTTGCCAAGCGTGCCTTCCTCTTAGCACGTTCCTCCCTTGGGTCCTGAGTTCAAGCATCTTCAAAGTCCATGACACCTTTGGTAAAGGCTGTTCTCCAACTGGAGAGCTCATGTTTCCCAGTTGTCAATGTGTATACTACATATTTTTAGATATCCCTTGAGAGAGTCTTTAAACCTCTTTTGTTTACCACCAGCATTCCGCTTTCCATATTTAATTTTGGAATGGAGTAGTTGCTTTGGAAGACAATAATCAGGCATCCACACAACATGACGTCCACAACATGAAGTCCAATGAAGTTGATGTTGAAGAATCATTGCTTCAACACTGGTGATCTTTCTTCTTCCAGTACACTGGCATTAGTTCACCTGTCTTCTCAAGTGATGTGTAAAACTGTCCTGAGACACCGTTGATGAAATCTTCTGAGGAGTTGGATATGGCAGTTTACGGCATGAAAGTCCAACATAATAAAAAAAAAGCATAGAAGAAGAAGAAGAAGAAGAAGAAGAAGAAGAAGAAGAAGAAGAAGAAGAAGAAGAAGAAGAAGAGTAGTAGTAGTAGTAGTAGTAGTAGTTTGGATTTGATATCCCGCCTTACACTCCCTTTAAGGAGTCTCAAAGCGGCTAACATTCTCCTTTCCCTTCCTCCCCCACAACAAACACTCTGTGAGGTGAGTGGGGCTGAGAGACTTCAAAGAAGTGTGACTAGCCCAAGGTCACCCAGCAGCTGCATGTGGAGGAGCGGAGACACGAACCTGGTTCCCCAGATTACGAGTCCACCGCTCTTAACCACTACACCACACTGGCTCTCAAGTAAAAATAAGAACAAAAAACAAACCAATAATCCATCCCTTCCACAACACATTTAAAAGGGTATCAGATTTTAATCAGCCAGAGGCCTGGTTGAAGAGAAACAGTCTCACTTGGCACCTAAAGGTGTATCATGATGGCACCAGGTGAACCTCCCTGGGGGGAGCATCCCACAAGCAGGGAGCCAACACAAAGAAGGCCAATTCTCGTGTTGCCACCCTCCGTACCTCTTGTGGAGGAGACACATGATAAAGGCTCTCAGATTATGGTCTTGGGGTTCAGATAGGTTTTTCCAGACTGCCAAGGATGCATCCTGCATTCCATAGCCTGCACTGAGAAGCGGGTTGGCTGGATTACCTCTGAGGTCCCCCACAGCTTTATGATTCTGTGACACTGGCCTGATTCAGCTAGGTCATTCTCCATTCCCCCTGGGAGTGGGTGAGGGGACCTGTTAAGGAGCAAGGGGTCTCCTTTCGAAAAGCCTGAGATAAAGGGAACAGAAGAAGCCATCCCTGAAAGAATGCAGAGGAGAGAGAGAGAGAGAGTGAGAAAGAAATAGCTATGCTCAGGATGTGCTTTCCAAGTTGCCATCCTGCACAATTGCACTGAGATCCACTCCTGGCCTGGGTCACTTTGCACCTCTTCCCTGTTCCCTCAAGGCCTGCATTTTAAGCAGCCCTGGCTTGGGGGTTATCGTAACACAGGCCTCCTTTTTTAATGCCTTTCTTTAATGCTCAGGCATCTCTGCAAATGCACCCTCAATCGGAAGCCGTTAATTTAATTTCCCCTGGGCGCCGAATGCCACAATGAAAAGGCGACAGTGGCGATGCTCATGATTGCGATGATAATGATAACTACAGCTTGCTGATGAGTCTCTCCGGCGATTAGACCCTCCCCTGGCATCCCACGCCAGGTGCTCAGGCAGCTCAAACAGCTCCCTCGTCTTGAATTGGCACCTGCTAGGAAGTGGCTGTCCTCTGCTGAGCTGTTGTTTGGGAAAGCGGGGGGGGGGGCAGGGGCTCTTAACAAGAACTGGGCCAGCAAAAGGATTTCCAGACAAATTTCCTGAAATTCCCCTTTTTTCTGAATCTCCTGGAACTGTTGGAGGGCATCAGACACTGCCACACAATCGCCAGAGCATTCAGCAAAAGTTATTTCTCAGAACGGATTTTTGTAGGGAGGTTTTTTGAGTCTGCATTGTAAGACCAGAAATAACACGTGCAGATTCACCTGCCTATATTTATGTTGATAATGTGGGAATGTTCAGGGATGCAGGAGAGGATATATTGTCTGATTATAGCCTTTGCAACTTGTGTTAACAAGTTCACAATTTAGCAGAGTAACACTCCCCTTTTTAAACTTGCAGTGGATGCGTTTGCTCAGGCTCGCTAAAGCCTCTATAATAACTGTTCTGGTATTTTCCCCTTATTCCCTCATAAAAGATAAGACACGACACAGTCGCCTATAAAAGTATAAAAAGGTTTACTCACACATCATTCTGTTCACAATAGGATCCCAGAAGGCAGACTTCGCTTAGAAAATTAACATATACCTAGAAATTATCTCATAAGAAGACAGTCCCTTTGTCTTCTCTTGGCTGGAGCCAAGAGAGCATCTTTGGCTAAGCAGATATTGCTTCTTCGATGCATGTAGTCAAAAGAGAGAGATTCCTCCCCATGTGTAAACATGTTCACTCTAGGAATGTTGTACTTGACTGCTCTTATGTTTCACATCCCACAGATAATATATTGTCTTCTGATTAATCAAGTCGGGCTCAAGATTATGAGGACATGGACTCACGAGACCCGCAGCGTATCAAAACTAAAAGCTGATAACTGATAAGGAGGAGCAAAGCGCAAGTCATGGGGTCAGATTTAAATTGTGTGCATGATTCAGCCCAAATCTCATTTTGCCACTCACAAATATGGTGGAGGGTTGAGGGAGGCCATTTTCAATCAGCTCGAGTCTTCCTTCCTTCCTTCCTTCCTTCCTTCCTTCCTTCCTTCCTTCCTTCCTTCCTTTCTTCCGACTATTCAAGTGCACAGGTTGTAATTGCAATCTATTTTGCAAAGCTTTCCCAGCAATCTGTTGTTCCTTACATTTGTGGGAACAAATGCTTACAGCAAATATTTCTGGATCGGCAAAACCTAAAAACCATTGATTTGCCTCTTGGTTGGCACCAGGGATGGGGCTTGGCAAAGTGTCAGAGAATCTGCCATGCCAGGGTTCAATCACTGGCATCACCAGGTTAGGCCTGGGAGAGAGTCCTTTCTGAAACCCTGGAGAACTGCTGTCAGTCAGTGTGGACAATATCAATAGTTTGACACAGGACAGCTTTCTATGTGCCAATGTTCATAAAGGGGCCAATGTGTGGGATGTGATACATAAGTAGCAGTCAAGTACAACATTCCTTGTTTTCCTAGAGTGGACATGCAGAGGAATGTTTGGTCCAGCCAGTCAAAAACTTCCTGTTTCCTCCTGGCTGGTGCATACTTCCTTTGCATGTGACTAGAGGTGGGCATGACCTTACCTGCCCAGGTAACAAAAGGGCAAGGCACACAGCACTCTCCCTCTTTTCTCTTTTCCATCTTTCTTTCATTGTGTGAACTGCAGTCTGCAGTCACTGGGATTATTCCCCCATATGGGATAGATCCAAATGCACATATTTGTAACTAAGTCTGCCTTCAGGGATCAGTTTACCTGAAGGAGCATCTCCACCCCCATCGTTCAGCCCAGACACTGAGGTCCAGCTCCAAGGGCCTTCTGGCAGTTCCCTCACTGTGAGAGGTTGCAGGGAACCGGGTAGAGGGCCTTCTCAGTAGTGGCTCCCTCCCTGTGAAACACCCTCCCATCAGATGTCAAGGAAATAAACAACTATCTGATGTTTAGAAGACACCCAAAGGCAGTCCTGTTTAGGGAAGTTTCTAATATTTAGTGCTGTATTGTTTTTAACACTCAATTGGGAGCTGCCCAGAGTGGCTGGGGAAACTCAACCAGATGGGCAGGGTATAAATAATAAATTATTATTATTATTATTGTTGTTATTATTATTATTATTATTATTATTATTATTATTATTATTATTATATTTTAAACAAGATTGTGGCATGTATATTCTTTTAAGAAGGATATAAGGAAACTCAGAAATGTAGTTGGAGCCAATGTAGGTCTTTCAGGACCGGTGTTATATGGTCTCGGTGGCCGCTCCCAGTCACCAGGCTGGCTGCCGCATTCTGGATTAATTGAGTGCAGGGTGGGGTCAAAAAGGTGGACAAACTACCCTAGAAGGAGCATGGACCTGTGCCCCACCAGAGGTAGTGCCCCTCCCCCAACACCCCACGCACCAGACCCTGGAGATGAGGATGTTCTCTGCATCAGATAGAAGTGAGCGGAGCCACCAAAATAAGGTGACTGGAACAGGAATGTACCAAAAACCAAGGACGAGGTGAGAGGAGAGGCGAGCATGTATTATACAACAGGGGATGCAAAGATGAAATGAATGCTATCCCCGAAACACTCTGCAATTTTAGAAGAGTCTCTGAATTCTGATGATTAGATGCATTTATTGGACATCTGATGGTATTTGACATTATTTGATAGCTGACATGCAACAACACGTAATGTGATTATGCCTGTCTTGTTTCAATGGGCTTTTAACATTGCATGATTAGCTGCCCTGGTTGTGCTGTTCTACAGCGATGCTGGCTGCTTGTTTTGCTGTGGTTAATTTTATTTGGTTTATTGTTAATTCCGGATAATGTTGTGCTTTTTTATATTATTGCCGCGAGCCTGCTTTTTTGAGGGGTGGGGGGACACTTCTGGCTGAAAAGCAACACAAATTATACATTAGATAAATTATAACCAAAGCGATTGTGTTCTATTTCACAGCTGACAGCTTACGAACTTTCCTATTGGATGCCTGTCAAAACGGTTGTAATCAAGATATATATTGGCACGTGTTCTATAAAGATGCAGCCCTATGCATCAGGAAGGGGCAAGGAAGGCTCTTCAGTCCAAGGGTGGCTTCCCCTGATTGGCTGCCTTCCAGCGGTGGGCGGGGCCAGGGGCAAAAGTGGGTGGGGCAATAAATGGGACTCCTTGACTTTGTACAGGGCAATGCTACGTTCCAGCCATACAACAGCCAGAGGTTTCTGCAACATCACAGACCTCTGCATCTGGTCAAGCATAGAATCATAGAATAGTAGGGTTGGAAAGGATTCCATGGGTCATCTAGAGGAGATGTGACACCCATCTTCAAATATCTGAACCAATGGATTGAGGTGACCAAGGAAGGAGCTTCCGAATAAACATCAGGAAGAAATTTCTAACAGCAATGTGGGAATGTTCAGATATGCAGGAGAGGATATATTGTTTGATTATATCCTTTCCAACTTGTGTAAACAAGTTCACAATTTAGCAGAGTAACATTCCCATTTTTAAACTCACAGCGGATACATTTGCTTAGGCTCGCTAAGGCCTCTATAATAACTGTTCTGGTAAGGTAAAGGTAAAGGTAAAAGGACCCCTGACCATTAGGTCCAGTTGTGGCCGACTCTGGGGTTGCGGCACTCATCTCGCTTTATTGGCCAAGGGAGCCAGTGGACAGCTTCCGGGTCATGTGGCCAGCATGACTAAGCCGCTTCTGGCGAACTAGAGCAGCGCACGGAAACGCGTTTACCTACCCACCGCAGCGGTACCTATTTATCTACTTTGACGTGCTTTTGAACTGCTAGGTTGGCAGGAGCAGGGACCGAGCAACGGGAACTCACCCCATCGCGGGGATTCGAACCGCGACCTTCTGATCAACACGTCCTAGGATCTGTGGTTTAACCCACAGCGCCACCCGCGTCCCCAAGTGTTCTGGTATTTTCCCCTTATTCCCTCATAAAAGATAAGACACGACACAGTCTTCTATAAAAGTATAAAAAGAGTTTACTCACTCACATTCTGTTCACAATTGGATCCCAGAAGGCAGACTTAGCTTAGAAAAGTAACATACACCAGGAAACTATCTCATAAGGAGAAAGTCCCTTTGTCCTCTCTTGGCTGGAAGAGAGCATCTTTGGCTAAGCAATTGTTGCTTCTTTGACGAAAGTAGTCGTAGAGAGAGAGATGGCAGCCAGTCCTATGCTTTTGTTACCTGCACAGGTGAGGCCACGCCCACCTCTAGTCACATGCAGAGGAGGTCTGTCCCAGCCCAGAAGGAAGCAGGAAGCTTACCTGCTGGCTGGACAAGCATTCCTCCTCATGTGTAAACATGTTCACTCTAGGAATGTTGTACTTGACTGCTCTTGTGTTTCACATCCCACAAGGAAGTGCTGTTTGACAGTGGAACGGGCTCCCTTGGAAGATGGTGGACTCTCCTTCCTTGGAGGTTTTTAAGCAGATGGCCATCTGTCATGGATGCTTTAGCTGAGATTCCTGCATTGCAGGGGGGTTGGGGTAGATGACCCATGGGGTCCCTTCCAACTCTATGATTCTTACCATCAGTAAGTTCTTCCTAATGTTTTGTCGGAATCTCCCTTCTTGTCCTTTGAATCCATTGGTTCGGGTCCTAACCTCTGGGGCAGCAAAAAGCCAGTTTTCTCTATCTTCCATGAGAAGGCTGTATCACAGTTTAAGGATAAACCCCAGCAGCCAGGTAAAATCAGTGGAAGAGACTGTGGGGAATTAAAATCAATGGAAGAGAGTGTGGAGCTCAGGGGCTAAACTCGCCACTACCCCAGCAAGGAGCAAACATATATAAGGCTGTAATCCTGTATCTGCATATCTGACAGTGAGCCTCGCTGAAGCCAACAGGACTTCCTTTTGAGTAGACGTCTGATGGGATTGCTCCATTAGGCATTCAAAGTTCTGAAACGGCAATTTGAATGTCCGAAGAGAGCCAGTGTGGTGTAGTGCTGGACTAGAACAGGGAGATCGGGGTTCAAATCCCACTCTGCAATGAAGTTCACTGTGTGGATTTAGGCCAGCCACTCGCTCACAGCCTAACCAACCTCACATGATGGCTAGCATAAAACAGGGAGGAAGAGAAGTATATACAGTAGTACCTTGGTTCTCAAACACTTTGGTTCTCAAACGCCGAAACCCCGGAAGTAAGTGTTCAGGTTTTTGAACATTTTTCGGAAGCCGAACATCTGATGCAGCCCTCGGCTATTGTTTAAAGGGCGCCTGCACCAATCAGAAGCTGTGCCTTGGTTTTCGAACATTTCAGAGGTCAAACGAACTTCTGGAATGGATTAAGTTTGGCTCTTTAGTTTTTGCTATTTATTTTGCATTTTTGTTTTTGAGGCTTTTTTGGTTAATTTGTTTTCGTGACTGTGTGGAACCCAGTTCAGCTACTGATTGATTGATTGTGTGACTGCAGAAATGGATAAAAGCCCCCCATCCAAACAGTGACTATCATCAGTGCAAGTAACAAAACAAACAAACAAAATTATCTACAATACTGTCATTTATTTTATAGTTCAGAACATTGATTATTGCTTTCATTTTATGGATCAGTGGTCTCATTAGATAGTAAAATTCATGTTACATTGCTGTTTTGGGGGTTGTTTTTAAAAGTCTGGAACGGATTAATCCGTTTTGCATTATTTCCTATGGGAAAACGCGCCTTGGTTTTGGAACGCTTTGGTTTTGGAATGGACTTCCGGAACGAATTAAGTTTGAGAACCAAGGTACCACTGTACAGCACCACCCTACAGGTTTGCAGTTCCCCACTGCATGGCCCTGAGTTTTCACCAAGCCTTCCCCACTCTGGTTTCCCCATGAGGGCTAGGAACTTGAAATTTTTTTAAAAAACTTCTCATTCTAGCAAATTCTGTCAGGCAGCAGGCCGGCCATTCAGGTCCTTTCCGACGCCTGTGATTAAACGCTGCCTTTCCCTTCTCATCCTCTCTCTTCCCAAATCCAATCCCTGCCCGTTCAAATATTTGCGGGATGTTATCATAGGCAGGGCTGTCATTTGTGGAGACAATGCCAAGGGAAGCCATCAGCGTATCCGAAGGGCAGCTGGACAGATTGGAGGGTGGGCGAGGGGGTGGGGGCTAAATGGGAGCCGAGGGACCAGTCAGGGTATGTCATGATAAGAGGCCATAAAGACGGGAGGAGTTAAATGGGAGGGCATGCGGAGAAGGCAAGCGAGGGAAAAGGGTCTTGCAAAGCGGTGCGCCGAGGGCCAGGATATGGAAATATGGAGCAGGTGGAATGATAAGATACAAGGAGCCGAAATGGAGACAAATTCTTCTTTCTCTCTGTTTCGGGAGCACAAAGCCACCAGGATGAATCAATCAAGGAAGATTCTGAAAGGGTTGACAAATATATCCAAAGGCGATGAGGACGCTGACGTGAAGCAGGGCTGGGTTATTTACCCAAAAAAGGAGGGGGGCACGAGAAAGAGGCAAGCCCAGGGCAACCTTGCAGGCACATTCGGATGGCAGGAGCGCAAAGCTTCCCAAATTGGGATTCCAGGAGAAGAGGTGGTCTTGGAAGTCCATTCAGGTGGGCTGGGGCTGCTCCGCAAATCAGGCACGTCCGTCATATTAAAAAGGCTGAATTTCTTTTTTAAAGCAAACAAACATATTACAGTGGTACCTCATGTTAAGAACTTAATTCGTTCTGGAGGTCCGTTCTTAACCTGAAACTGTTCTTAACCTGAAGCACCACTTTAGCTAATGGGGCCTCTTGCTGCTGCCGCGCTGCCGGAGCACGATTTCTGTTCTCACCCTGAAGCAAAGTTCTTAACTGAGGTACTATTTCTGGGTTAGCGGAGTCTGTAACCTGAAGCGTATGTAACCCGAGGTACCACTGTATTATGATTAATTTTATCATTAAACAATGAAGAGTGCAGTAGCGGGGTATTACATCATATCCTATACAGTGGTACCTCGGGTTAAGTACTTAATTCGTTCCAGAGGTCCGTTCTTAACCTGAAACTGTTCTTAACCTGAAGCACCACTTAAGCTAATGGGGCCTCCTGCTGCTGCCACGCCCCCGGAGCACGATTTCTGTTCTTATCCTGAAGCAAAGTTCTTAACTCGAGGTACTATTTCTGGGTTAGCAGAGCCTGTAACCTGAAGTGTATGTAACCCAAGGTACCACTGTACAAAGCAAGCGAGCAATAAATAAAAAGAAATGGGAATGCATTGATATAAACCAAGGCATCTGTATTTTCCAATACTGGCATGCATGGTGAATATTGAGCATCTAGGCATAGGAAATAAAACCCCAGCAGCTGTCATAAAAGCGTTCCGGGTCCTCCAGCCCCCTGGAAACTCACAGTTTACCGGTATGTGTGCTTACCACAACCACCACAAACAAAACAGGCAAATTCCATTAAGTTCTTATACCACGCAGTGAAATGCATATTTTTCCCCCTAGTTTTCCCATTGCTGGGCTCTTGAAATCCTAGCCGCAGCTAACATCCCTGTCAAAAATTCTTTGGAATGACAAGCCTTACATATTCAGGAATGGAGAAGACTGAGTGGGTGATTTGATTATTTTAGATTTTCCTTGGTGTTCTCGGGACTAGAATAGTGAAACCTGAGGGCAACTCCACCAAAGATGGGATAATGTCCCTGGCAGCCCAATATAACAAGGGAGGGCCTTGAAATTGCAAAAACAAAACAAAACAAAAACAAAAACCAGGGACCTGAATTCACCTCTTGCATGGACATGTTCATGGCATGGTGCTTTCATCCTCTACAGCGGGCTTCCTCAACCTCGGCCCTCCAGATGTTTTTGGCCTACAACTCCCATGATCCCTAGCTAGTAGGACCAGTGGTCAAGGATGATGGGAATTGTAGTCTCAAAACATCTGGAGGGCCAAGGTTGAGGAAGCCTGCTCTACAGGGCTGCCTTCAGGTGTCTTCTAAAAGTCAGATACAGTGGTACCTCAGGTTACATACGCTTCAGGTTACATACGCTTCAGGTTACAGACTCCACTAACCCAGAAATAGTGCTTCAGGTTAAGAACTTTGCTCCAGGATGAGAACAGAAATCGTGCTCTGGCGGCGCGGCGGCAGCAGGAGGCTCCATTAGCTAAAGTGGTGCTTCAGGTTAAGAACAGTTTCAGGTTAAGTACGGACCTCCAGAACGAATTAAGTACTTAACGTGAGGTACCACAGTAGTTGTTTTCAAGCATGCTGGGTTCTGCCCCACTTTGTGGGTGTCCGGTGTGTGTCTGTGACAGCATGTGTGGGGTTGCGGGTACGCCCCGCGAGGCCCGCTGTGGCTGCAGGAGGACCTGACGGGGCCTGGCGTGGCCTCAGGAAAGCCACAACAGAAGTCCCACAGCAGAGGCAGAGGCCCAGTGGCCCAGTCGCTGTGGTGGCACCAGAGAGAGGTAAGGCAGGCAGCAGCAATAGCCAGAGACCAGCCACCCACAGTCAAAATTTTGTGGGTGCTCAGGCCCTCTCCCTCCCTGCCCCACACCCCCAATATGGTGCTGGTGGTTGTTAATTTTCTTGACATCTGAAGGGTGGGCACCACTACTGAGAAGGCCCTCTGCGTGGTTCCCTGTAACCCCTTTGTGGCTAAGGGCCCTCGTATTTACAGGACCGCCTGTCCTGGTATGTCCCGCAGAGGACCTTAAGGTCCATGAATAACCATAGTTTAGAGGTCCCGGGCCCTAAAGAAGTCAGATTACCCTCCATCGGGGCCAGGGCCTTCTCAGTGATGGCTCCAACCTGGTGGGATGCTCTGTCCCATGAGACCAGGGCCCTGCAGGATTTAACTTCCTTCCACAGGGCCTATAAGACAGAGCTATTCCACCTGGCTTTCAATTTGAACTTAGCCTGATCTTTTATTCCCCTTCCTTCCCTCCCCCTCCCCTTTTTATGAAGATTATCCGCTCTGGGATCCCACAGCTAATTCTCCCCGGGTCTCCTCGCTGGCCCAAATAGGACTAATTTAGCCAGCTAACCCTGGTGATCATCTAATGTTTATTGGATGGATTTCCCCCCTAAATTGATTTTTGAATTCTGAATTTGTTATTCGCATTTTATACTGTATTTTATGCTGTTTTTTGTTGCATCAATTAAGTGTTTTAAATTTGTTGTTAGTTTTCTGAACCAGGAAGGGCGGGGTATAAATAAACATTTATTATTAACCTCACTCCTCACAGTGAGGGAACTGTCAGAAGACCTTCAGAGCTGGACCTCAGCCTCCAGGCTGGACAATGGGGGTGGAGAAACTCCTTCAGGTATACAGCGCCGTTTAGGGCTTCAGAGGTCAGCAACAACACTTTGAACTGAACTCGGAAAACGTGCATCATGACTGAGTGCAGAACTGAATCCTGGTCTTCCAGGTCCTAGTCCAACACTCTACCCATTAAGCCACACTGCCTCTAAGCTGTCTACATGGAAGGCCGCCCTCAGCTCTTATGGAAGTGCATTCCATATATTAACCGCACATTGTTTTTAGCCCTTCGCTGACTCGCACTTACAAGTATTGGCATGCAAGCTCTGAGCGCTAGCCCTATGTCTTCCTTTAAAGAGCAAACAGATAATGTTGATGTGTTCATACATTGCATATAATTAGGGACAGCCCCCAGGTGAAAAATTAAAGACCCATTAAGGTGTGTTTTCCCTTCCACGGTTACCTTTTTTGCCCCAAGAGGCAGCAAATTGTGGCCCTGTCAGTGCATATTACCTCCCCGATGTTCTCCTTGTTTCTGAATAATTTGCTTCAGTATGGGGAAAATGGGTGGGTGTGTATCTAATTAATTAGAATGACCCAACACACTCCTGTTTGCAATGGAAGATTTAATACAGCGGCAAAATCTAGCAGGAGACAAATTGCATTCGAATTAATCTTAGGGAGATAATTTGGGGCACATCAAGTTTGTTTAGGATCAATTTTAATAAGCTGAAATAAAGTCAACAGCAAGTGGTCATGGCAGCCAATCAGAAGTGGCTCCCTGACAGCCCGGCTCAGGCACCAGACTGACAGCTGCTTAGGAAGCCATTATTTGAGAAGCTGTGTTTTTGATTGGCTCAGACAATTAAAAGGTCGCCGTCCAGCAGAGCCGACGGAGGGAGTAGTTATGAATAAATTATCGGGTGATCTGAGCCATCTCTTTCTTCTCACATAGCACAAATGCTCAGTCACACTTTTGCAAAGTTCTGCTCCCGCTGCAAAACTTTCTATTCTGAGATAGCAGCCGAGGGTTTTGCTTAGTTGTTGTTGTTGTTGTTTAGTCATGTCCGACTCTTCGTCACCCCACGGACCAGAGCACGCCAGGCACTCCTGTCCTCCACTGCCTCCTGCAGTTTGGTCAAACCCGTATAGTTCAGGCTAAGGTTTTCCTAGTAGTGATGTATGGAAGTGAGAGCTGGACCATAAAGAAGGCTGATCGCCAAAGAATGGATGCTTTTGAATTCTGGTGCTGGAGGAGACTCTTGAGAGTCCCATGGACTGCAAGAAGATCCAACCTCTCCATTCTGAAGGAAATCAGCCCTGAGTACTCACTGGAAGGACAGATCCTGAAGCTGAGGCTCCAAGACTTTGGCCACCTCATGAGAAGAGAAGACTCCCTGGAAAAGACCCTGATGTTGGGAAAGATGGAGGGCACAAGAAGAAGGAGATGACAGAGGACAAGATAGTCGGACAGTGTTCTCAAAGCTCCTAACATGAGTTTGACCAAACTGTGGGAGGCAGTGGAAGACAGGAGTGCCTGGCGTGCTCTAGTCCAGGGGGTCACGAAGAGTTGGACACAACTAAACAACTGATCAAAAACAATTCTAATAATTCTGGTATTTTATCAGTTTCCCAATTTTTTGCTGGGTGCCTTTCAGTGGTAGGCTTGGGGTTCCAGAAGGCCTTTCCAAGGTCTCCGGAAGCTTTCAGAAAGGGCTGCAGGACCTACTCCCCCTTGAGGAGGGGATTACTGAGTCAGCAGACAATTTGCACCATGTTGCAATGCTTTTAGGAATGGCTGCTGTGATTTTAATCATGGTTGTAAGCCACCTCCAGTGTTTGATGATCTGGGATTGCAAGCAACTGTAAATAAAGCATCCCTCTCTCAGGGTTAGATGTGGGAATCAAACGAGATAGGGAGACCCAGCTGCAGGCTTTCTGCCTGCCGAGCAATGTTGGAAGCAGAATCGCTGGGCATTTTGTCACATCTAGCAGGGCGATTCCTTCAGTGCAACCATACACCTGTCTGCTCAGATCCCATTGAATTCAATGGGGCCTGCTCCTAGGTGCTTCTCCTTTAGGCTATCATCCTACACCTAGTTACCCCAAAGTTTGTACCCACTGAACATACTGGGACCAATTTGTGTCCCTAAGGAACACAGGAGGGTTGTGCTATTCCTGTGGAAGTTCAGTTGGTAGAGCATGGGAGCTGCAATTTCAGGGTCATGGGTTCAAGATTGCAGGGGGTTGGACTAGATGACCCTTGTGGTCCCTTCCAATCCTACTGTGCTGGTCCCGAGGGTTAACCGTGCGGCGAGGTCCAAGTCCAGTCCGAGGTCGAGGGTGCGGTATGGAGGCTGTCCGTCAAAGCTGAAGCCGGGTCCAAGACAGGGAGTCGGGTGAGGTCAAGAACTCTGGCAGAAGAGCAGGACAGGGTGCAGGCAGGAACAGGCTACCAACAATGTTGCTCCCGCAACCTGGGACTGGGGCTGCCTGGCTTTTATCTGCCCCGAGGCATAGGGTGGCCCCGATCCTCAGGTGACTCGCCTCTCCTGGCCTGGAGGCGAGCACTCCTCCTGCGGGAACTTAGTTCCCTCCACCTCTCTGCCCTGAGCCTCTGCAGCTCAGGAGAGGCTGGAGGGTTACCGGACCCAGAGGCAACCTCCTCTTCCCCTGACGGGGCTGAGAGTGGAGCACCTGCAGGCAATGGTTCCTCCATCACCTCAGGGGCCAGAGCAGACTCAGCTGGTGCCTGCACCTGAGGATCCAGCACAGGTGAGGACCCTTCAGGCTCAAGCCCCAGCCCCTGCGCAGCTGGTTCTGGAGGCAGGGAATCCTGTGCAGGCTGGGATCCCTCAGGATCAGCATCTGAGTCCAAATCCCAGGCCATCACACCTACAATTCCATGATTCTATGATTCTCTACTGACTCTGTGTGGGTTTGATTCTGTGTGGGTCATTTGCTCTGCATCTTGCGATTTTATAATTTTATGGTCTTTAGTGTTTATGTTGTACGTTGCCGTGATATTTTCTGGATGGTTTTAGAAAACACTCCTATAAACAAACAAACAAGACCGCTTTGAAGCTGGCCGTGGTAGTTGGCTTGCTGTGACCCTGCCAATAGCCCCCCGCGTGAGTTTTGACGTGAGTTTTGCCATTTACGAAAGCTTAGGACCACCCATCTCGCCCCAGGTCGCTGGTTCCTACTCTTAAATAGAAATAATTACCATTTCTGTTCCCTCTCCTTTTCATAATGCATGATGGCTCCATAATGAACACTGCGCGATTACTGCATTTATGTAGCATCAAATCCAAATGTTTGCTTTGAATTTATGTCCTCCGTAAGTATCGTTATGCAGGCCTTTCATTTTATGTTAGCCACGAGTTTGTTAATTAGGAAACCAATAAAACAGGGCGAGATGGAGAGAGAATCCAGAAAGCTTTCGAAGCTCAGAAACTGCAGCCGGATCCATGGATCTGTCAGATCTTTGGGGATCGGGTGGGGATCTTCCTCTTCTTCCTTCCCAGCGCATGCATTTCTAAACATCTATTGCAAAATTTGGAGAGGTGTCAAACTAAAAGGCAATTATGTTCTGATCTGTGCAGTAGCCGGGGAGCTGCAAAATTAGGCCATTTGCTTTAAAAGGGGGAATAACCAAAGAGGACAACCAAAACAAAAAATCTACAAGGATTGGAGAATCTTTAAAGAATATTTAGAAAACTATGGAATGAAAGGAAATATCTTGGCAGAATAAGACTGATCACTGTATTGTATAAATATAAGTTTGTAGGGAGGTAAAAAGAAATTATATAAGAAATATATAACTGTGCGGTATAAAGTAATGGATAGACAAAGTACAGTGAGATTAATTGGAAGTCAGTTTTAAATTTCTTTTCTATAAATTTTATAATTGTGTTCAATACCAGGAGTATAAAGGTAAAGGTAAAGGGGACCCCTGACCATTAGGTCCAGTCATGACCAACTCTGGGGTTGCAGCGCTCTTCTCGCTTTATTGGCCAAGGGAGCCAGTGTACAGCTTCCGGGTCATGTGGCCAGCATGACTAAGCCGCCTATGGCGAACCAGAGCAGCGCACGGAAATGCCATTTACCTTCCCACTGGAGCAGTACCTATTTATCTACTTTCGCTTTGACGTGCTTTCAAATTGCTAGGTGGGCAGGAGCAGGGACCGAACAATGGGAGCTCACCCCGTGACAGGGATGTGAACCACGACCTTCTGATCGAGAAGTCCTAGGCTCCGTGGTTTAACCCACAGCGCCACCCGCGTCCCCCACCAGGAGTATATATGATGATAATTATATTAATCTTCTTATATCTTATAGTGTGGTGGTTTGTTTGATTTTTCTGTTATTTGTTTGTTTGTTTACTTGTGTGTATGTCTGCTTTTGATAAATGTATTTATATTAAATTAATAAAGCTATATTTTTTAAAAATAAATAAATAAAAGGGGGAATAACAATTGCTGGACACATTGTAGTCTGACATCCCCACAAAGAAACCAGAATGAGTGGTCAATAAATGGCCAATGTCATCTAACATCCCTGCCAGCAAATCTGGATGAATGCTCAATTAGCGTCGCCCTAAACCGTGACATTCTTGTTTTGTTTCTAAATTACCGTATTTTCTGCTCCTAAAAAGTAAGCGGAAATGTTTGTGCGTCTTATGGAGCGAATGCAGGCTGCGCAGCTATCCCAGAAGCCAGAACAGCAAGAGGGATTGCTGCTTTCACTGCGCAGCGATCCTTCTTGCTGTTCTGGCTTCTGAGATTCAGAATATTTTTTTTCTTGTTTCCCTCCTCCAAAAACTAGGTGTGTCTTGTGGTCTGGTGCGTCTTATAGAGCGAAAAATACGGTAATAAGTTTACCCCTTCTGCATTAGCTGCCCATCTACTAATTTTGAAAGTGGATTGAGAAAGGTTTTTCTCCCAGTGAAACTGAACATTGGTAGATTCAGGCAGATCAAAGAAAGTTCACGCAATGCAGAGTTAAACAGTGGAACTCACTCCCACAGGAGGAAGGCAGTGGTTGTCACCAGCTTCCGGTGGCTTTCAAAGAGAATTGGGGGAAAATCATGAAGGGTAAGGCAATCAATGGCTGGCTAGAACAGGATGTTGGGCCATTGGCCTAATCTAGCAATCTTTCCTTGTGTTCTTAAAAGTCAGCAACCACTTCACAGGCAATGGGCTGTTTTGGTCCAGCTCAATAAGCAGCTATTGGCTGCAGAGGAGCTGACAGGCAGCCAATGGGCAGCCAGGATTCGGACATCAAAGCTTGGGCGTGGAGAAAAAGAAGTCCTAACCAAATCAAAATTACGGAAGAACTGGCGGTGGGGCAGGAACGGGCCTGCCTCCATTTCAGAGAGAGACTCACTCTGGAGACCGCCTTCTCCTTGCCTGCCAGTCGGTTTGAGATCAGAGATGCTAAACAATCTGAGAGGTGATGCAGTTATCTTTTAATTGCATTTCTCCCTTCTTGCCCCTTTGATGAGGGGCTGCTCCACCCGCCGAGTCAAAATGCTAGAGCTGTGCATGTTCTGCAGCCTATTTAATATGTGATACACAATTATTCAAATGCAGTGGGTCACCCCAAACTCACCATCAGATCACATAGCATGTCCATGGCTACAGCCTGCACCATTGTGGCCTGGGGCCACAATGGTGCAAAAACGTGGTTACAAAGCACAGATCCACATGGATTCTCAGGATTTTTGCACTGGGCTACCCCAAACTCACCGTCAAATCACATGTCTGTGGCCACAGCATGAAGCACAAAAATGATACATCCACTGTTTCATTCAGAATTTTTTTTTCTTGTTTTCCTCCTCTAAAAACTATGTGCGTGTTATGGTCAGGTGCGTGTTCTAGAGTGAAAAATACGGTACAATGAGAAATCATAAGGGAAGGGTCACAGCTCAGTGGAACACTTGGTTTGTGTGCAGAAGGTCCCAGTTTCAGTCCCTGGTGTCTCTAGGTAGAATCGTAGCGTTGGAAGAGTCCCCCAAGAGTACTGTTACCAGATTTTTTTTCCCCAATGAATCCGGGGATTTATTTATTTATTATTTTATTTATTTTTTGAAGCTGAGTAGCAACAGGGAGTCAGTAGTGGGGATGGTGAGGCGAAAGAGCCTGGGCCCAAGCACACATGCATATTGTATAAAGGTGCAAAGCCCTTCTTTCGCACCCTGTGAAACATAAATGCGCAGAGTTTTTTTAAAAACTGCGCAACGGCCGGCCGCCCGCGACTCCCAAGCCTCCCCTGATCAGTCAAAACAAAGGAGGAAGGGGGCAGGAGATCGCACAAGACACATCCTATGCTCACAAGAAACATCATATGGGGACTTCTGGCGAGGAAAAATGGGGGCGCCATGGCAGCGAGCAGCTCCTGAAGCCAGCCAGAGCCAACTGCGCTACCAGGCTGGCTCTGGGCTGCTGAGGCTGCTAATGCCACGTTTCCCAGGGACAGATTTGCAAATCTGGGGACATTCTGGGGACGGAATTTGTCTGGGGACAGATTTGCAAATCTGGGGAACCAGGGACATCTGGTAACCCTACCCAGGAGACATCTAGTCCAACCCCCTGCAATGCAGGAATCTCAGCTAAAGCAGCTATGATAGATGGCTATCCAACCTCTGCTTAGATACCTCCAAGGAAGGAGAGTCCACAACCTCCAGAAGGAGACCGTTCCACTGTTGAACAGCTCTTACCACCAGAAAGTTCTTCCTGATGTTTAGTGGGAATCTCCTTTCTTGAAGCTTGAATCCATTGATTTGAGGCCTACCCTCCAGAGCAGGAGAAAGAATCTTCCTCCAACTTCCATGTGACAGCCCTTTAGATATTGGAAGGTGGCTCTCATATCTCCTTCTCAGTCTCCTCTTTTCCAGGCTAAGCATACCCAGCTCCTTCAACCATTCCTCATCAGGCTTGCTTTCCAGACCCTAGATATTAGAACGTGGATGGACCAATAGTCTGACTTGGTCCTACGTTCCTAATGATTTAACAACATCAAGCCGGGTTGGGGTGGGGTGGCATAGTTTCAAAGCAAATATCGAGTCTATAGAAGACAAAAAGCTCTGAAGCACCTTAAAGACAAATGGATATAAGTTCATCAGTTAACCAAAGCAAGCAACCTCTTTTCCACACGTTTTCCTGCGCCCAGAAAGGCATGACAGTGCTTTATCGAGAGTGAGACCATTGGTCTATCAATAATAATAATAATAATAATAATAATAATAATAATAATAATAATTTATTATTTATACCCCATCCATCTGGCTGGGTTTCCCCAGCCACTCTGAGCGGCTTTCAACAAAATATTAAAATACAGTAATGCATCAAACATTAAAAGCTTCCCTAAACAGGGCTGCCTTCAGATGTCTTCTAAAAGTCTGGTAGTTGTTTTTCTCTTTGACATCTGGTGGGAGGGCGTTCCACAGGGTGGGTACCACTACCGAGAAGGCCCTCTGCCTGGTTCCCTGTAACTTGGCTTCTCGCAGCGAGGGAACCGCCAGAAGGCCCTCGGAGCTGGACCTCAGTGTCCGGGCAGAAGGATGGAGCTGGAGACGCTCCTTCAGGTCTACTGGACCAAGGCCGTTTAGGGCTTTAAAGGTCAGCACCAACACTTTGAATTGTGCTCGGAAACATACTGGGAGCCAGTGTAGGTCTTATCAAGTCCAGCACTGTCTGCAGCAGCGATGGGGAACAGATATAGATGTGGGGCACAGGGTGAGAGTAGAAGAAGAGGATGCCCTATTGCATAAGTCCTTTGGCCAACGGGGTGCCTCAGTTGCGTATAACCCATAGCTCAAATTTTCACCACTTTTGCTTGCAGTGCAGAGTTAAGGCTACTGTGCTATTTCCTCTATTTTGCATTTCCTTTGAAGTCATTCTGCTGTATTCTGTTAAGACTTCTGCTTCAACCCGTGAGTGAAATACGGCTTGAGTTCTGTTCAGCGTGCTGGACAGCTCCCTACATCACAACCAGCTCCTCATTCTATAGTTAGAGAGAGCCAGGGGTTTTCCTTTGTAATAATCGTGCGGTAAAGAGATTTGGAAGTTATCAGTGTTCCGCATAAGGCCCATAATTCAAACTGTGCCTCTCGCATGTGATGAAATCAGGTCCTTATCTCCCGCGGAGGAGTTCCATATTTACAACTCAGTTAGATTGCCTCTCTCCTGTAAAGATGTTACTTAGAGATCAGCCAAATGAACAGATCCCCTTTGATAAGGTTTCCCTCCTTGCACAGGAGACCTTGTTCACAATAACTATTAGAACTGGCTTATCTCTGTAAGATGGAATTGTCTTAGGTCACAGGCAGCCCCCTACCTCAGCGTATCTTCCCTTCCTGTGGATGCAGAAGAATAAGACTTCACCAGATTTTTCGCCATGAAATGATTCAGGACGAATGAGGGGCTCAGAGAGTTTTTTGGGATGGGGCACTACATTTCTCTACGTTTCATGAATTCTGGTGCTGGAGGAGACTCTTGAGAGTCCCATGGACTGCAAGAAGATCAAACCTATCCATTCTGAAGGAAATCAACCCTGAGTGCTCACTGGAAGGACAGATCCTGAAGCTGAGGCTCCAATTCCTAGGCCACCTCATGAGAAGAGAAGACTCCCTGGAAAAGACCCTGATGTTGGGGAAGATGGAGGGCACAAGGAGAAGGGGACGGCAGAGGACGAGGTGGTTGGACAGTGTTCTCGAAGCTACAAACATGAGCCTGACCAAACTGTGGGAGGCAGTGGAAGACAGGAGTGCCTGGCGTGCTCTGGTCCATGGTGTCACAAAGAGTCGGACAGGACTAAACGACTGAAGAAGAAGAAGAAGAAGAAGAAGAAGAAGAAGAAGAAGAAGAAGGAACGACTAAACAACAACAACTACATTTCTCACATGCTGTTAGCCTGTTCAGAGCTCAATCAAGTCATTCAGCCAATGGCATTTGCACACATGATGACTTCACAAAGTCCAATCAGAGCGAGGGCATTGCTTTCTGTACTCGCTCCGAATGGGCAAATCTTTTGCACTCACTGGGATAAGCACCACCACCACAAAGACTTGCCCAGCAAAGGTGGTGGGCATTTTGTAGTGTGTGCTCGTGTGAAAGCATTCCCCACACTTTGCAGCAACCTTACAGATGAGACAAAGCAAAGCAATAAGATAAAATTTAAATCACTGAATCGTAAATTAACCTCATGTCCCAGGATGGCATATTCTGTTCATAAAGTATGAATCATATATATCTGTCCAGATTCAAAGTAGTTATGATTATAACCTCCAGGTTTCCTAAAGAGTTTGCAGACATTTTTTTGTTTAATTGCACACATATTTTGCCATTTCTCCAAGGAGTTCACAGCAGGGTACATTATTCTCCCCAACTCCTATTTTATCCTCAAAGCAGGTTGCGCTTAGTAGTTTAACAGGCCCAGGACTACTCCTCAGTGCTATAGGAGCACAGGGACAAGAATCTAATAGTTCTCTCAGATCCTACCATCCTAATATGGTGTCCTGCCAGCTTGGGCTGCTTCCAGATGACTTCTTAGAGGATTCATCCTGATTTGTTTACACAAATGTTACGTACTGAGTTGAATAGGATCCAAAAGGCAGCAGTCTGATTGGTCCTAGAACAATAGGATTCAGAATGCAGCAGTCTGATTGGTCCTAGAACAATAGGGTCCAGAATGCAGCAGTCTGATTGGTCCACAGGAGCCACACAATCCAGCTCCAAGTGGAAGTGAATCCGCAATCTGATTGGTTGACAGGTGAATCCCGGAATTAGCCAATCCCGTGGGGCCCATTGTGTAAATAATGTATATAAAGCAGACATTCTGGGGGAACTTCCATTCCTCCTCACCACTATGAGCTGAATAAAGAGCATGAAATCCACTCTCGACTCCGAGTATATTTCAACAAAGTTTGTGGGGAGTTCAGATGACGGCAGTTGTTTATTGAGCATTCATTATGATTTGTTTGCAGGGAGGTTATACATCAAAGAATCATCACTGCACACTTTTCATGGCATTTTCCTGTAATTTATCAGAAGTCCAATTTGGGGAGGGAAAACGGGTTTGATGCACAAGAGCACCAGACCAACTTTAATTGCGCAATATGAATTTTCTGGTATGTGGTTGAATCCTGGTGGCAGGTGGCAGGTGGCACTCTGGAAGCAACCGTGGTCAGAAAAAAGATACAGATATATAATGGTTTGCATTTTGAGTTCATTTCCCTACACTTTTTGTTGGACTCCAACTCCCATCATTCCCCGCCAGCTTGGGCCAAGGCTCAGAAATTATGGGAGTTGCAGTCCAACGATGCCCTTTTCAGGCAGTAAGGCCTTGCCAGCTTGATTTAGCCCTCACGCCTGCGCCTGAGCTTCTTCTCAACCATACTATCAGAACCCCACAAAAACAGGCAGAGGGAAATGGGAAGGTGAAGGGCCATTTTAGTTTAAATTGTGGCTGAGAACCCTCCCCCTGTATTGCAGCAGACCTGTAACTAAAGACAAAAGGAGATTCAGCCGTTTGCAATTTCATCTCTTTCGGAGCGAGAACATTCATCAATTCCAGGAAGATCCAATAAGGAGCAAAAGGAAGGCCATGAAATTGGATTATCTGGGCTCCAGCCTTCAGAAGGAAGATAGGTAACTCCCCTGGAAAGCCTGCAATAATCTCTCTCTCCTTTTCTTCCTTCCTTCCTTCCTTCCTTCCTTCCTTCCTTCCTTCCTTCCTTCCTTCCTTTTTTCCATTGCTTTGGACTTTGCTAAACCTTGAATAGCAAACCTCACTGCTATTCCATTCCGCCTTGCAGCTATTTTATTTTATTTTTTGTATTTTTGCCGTAATTGATTTTGTTTGTCAGATTACTTTGGGAGGGGGCATAAATGCCGTGAATGGATTCTCACAACGAACCACAGAGCCTGCATCCCTGTCCTTCTGTTAACAATGGCGCATTCATGCCGTTGCACACAGGCACACACACACAAACACAAATGATAGGGAAGGGAAAAGAAAACATTGCTTTTATAAACCTCAGGTGTACATAGACAATGCCTGATCCTCCCAGCCAACCATTCATCACACGTTTTTATCTCATCTACCCAACGGCGGAGAAGGGAGAGAGAGAGAAATAAAATACAAAAAAAAGAGGGAACAATTGAAGTATCATAGTAACCACGAGAACAGGCGTTTGAGTGGATGGCGTATTACGGAGACCCTGCGATAGGGCCGTAGCCTTGCTTTACCCTTAGAATTCTAGCAGTGTTTGCCGTAAGAGCTGAAGCCAGAGGTTGAGATGGAGCCGCGTTCTGAGCAACATGCAGAGCCCAGCTCACATCGCAGCCTTGTTGCCGAATGCAGAGAGAGAGAGAGAGAGAGAGAGAGAGAGAGAGAGAGAGAGAGAGAGAGAGCAGAATTTTCAAAGGGAATCCTAGGAATTTACACCAGGAGGCAAACTCAGGCTTTTTCTCTAGTGCTGCGATGGAATCATAGAAACTGTAGAGTTGGAAGGGACCACCAGAGGCATCAAGTCCAAACCCCTGGCCATCCAAGAATCTCAACTCAAGCATCCCTGACAGATGGCCATCCAGCCTCTGCTTAAAAACCTCCCGTGAAGGAGAGACCACAACTTCCCGAGGGAGTCTGTCCCACTGTCCCAGCAGCTCTTATTGTCAAAAAGTGGATGTTCCAGGAGACGTCTAGCAGGGGAACCAATCCAACCTCCAGCAAAGCTTATGATTCTCTTCCTTTGATCTCTCCTTTCTATTCCACATTTCCTAGGCGCTGGCTCATGGGAACTTCTTCGTCTTTTTTGGCGATCACTCATAGCCGGGTAAGATTGTCTTCCATGAACACGGTCTTCACAGTGAGTCTGCAAGCGACTGTGGAAGCCAATTCTGGACCCACACGTCCTTCCACAGTGGGGACATTGGTTTCCGGGCAGGAGTTGATCACGGTGTGGATTTGCCAAGCTTGCCTTCCTCTGAGCATGTTTCTCCCTTGCATCCTGAATTTGAGCATCTTCAAAGCCCATGACACCTTTGGTAAAGGTTGTTCTCCAACTGGAGCTCTCGCAAGCCAGTGTTTCCCAGTTGTCGATGTTTATACTACATTTTTTTAGATTTGCCTTGAGAGAGTCTTTGAACCTCTTTTGTTGACCACCGGCATTATGCTTACAATTTTTAAGTTTGGAATAGAGTAGTTGCTTTGGAAGACGATCATCAGGCATCCACACAACATGACCAGTCCAATGAAGCTAATAGGGTGATGCCCCACCAAACCCAGTCAGTCTCTACCTGCCGTTCTTACTTTCAAGCCGTCCTGGGGACACCACCACCCACCTGGTCTCAGTGTATCCCCTTGTGGAAATCTGGGGGGGGGGGGACATAGCAATGTTTTCACATCATCAGTGAAAACCGCATACAGAAATGTTTTTGCATTTAGGGGGAAAACCCTTGTTCAAATTAACGTCGTGCATCAGGCAAAATTTCATACAGAAATGCATTGGCAAGGAAAACAATTGCGCTAAGATGCTGGCAAACTTTCATGAGGATTTTGTGAAGGAAGAATGGGGAAAGTGGTTTGGAAATATGGTGAGTAGTTAATGTTAATAATAATAATAATAATAATAATAATAATAATAATAATAATATGCCACCCATTTGACCTGGTTGCCCCAGATTGGAAAACATGAAAAACAGTGTAGGGGAGGAGAGGTTGATGAAATTAACAGATCAATTAACAGAATTCATCAACAGAGGGTTTGATGAAATTAATAGATCAATTAACAGAAATTAACAGATTGTCTCCAGCAATGTCTCCTACAAAATGAAGTCAAAGGCCGCTGGGAGAGGGCATGAAATATTTTAGACTGTCAGTTCTGACTGAAATTGTGTTCTGATTCCCCATTCTGATGCGAACATAGCCTCTTCGGTGGAATAGAAAGCTTTCCCGGAAAACACTTCAAATGCAAAAACATCCCGTTTGGTGCCATTGTTTTCCACCTGGCTGTTTGCTACCACTAGATTAGGCACATGGGCGATATCAGGCGATCTGGGAACACACAATAAATTTGGTGCCATGCGATAGGCTGCTCCCACCTGTACCTATGCCGGCTGTAGCAGGACCTAACACCAAGAGCTCTCACCTGAAGGCACACCTGAAGGCACAAGGAGGACAAGAAGTCAAGATTAAAAACTAGGAAGGGTCTTGCTTCCTGCAGAACTGAACGAAAAGGAAGCCCTTTTCCAGAGAGAGGATGTGCTGATGCGCAGCAGCTCTTTCTGATTTGAATCACTATGACTATTTTGAAGAATGGATGCTTTTGAATTATGGTGCTGGAGGAGACTCTTGAGAGTCCCATGGACTGCAAGAAGATCAAATCGATCCATTCTGAAGGAAATCAGCCCTGAGTGCTCACTGGAAGGACAGATCCTGAAGCTGAGGCTCCAAGACTTTGGCCACCTCATGAGAAGAGAAGACTCCCTGGAAAAGACCCTGATGTTGGGAAAGATGGAGGGCACAAGGAGAAGGAGACGACAGAGGACGAGATGGTTGGACAGTGTTTGCAAAGCTACCAGCATGAGTTTGACCAAACTGCGGGAGGCAGTGGGAGACAGGAGTGCCTGGCGTGCTCTGGTCCATGGGGTCACGAAGAGTTGGACACGACTAAACAACAACAACAACAACAACAATGACTATTACTATGTTGATGTGATGGTGTAGAAAACCACCCACTGAGCATTCAAAGGGTGAGGTCCTCTTCTGCGACCACTGTTTAGCCACCCCAATGCAGTCGTCTTTGCACCTTGCCACAGTAAATCCATTTGACATTCCCTCTTGCCCTCTCCATATTCCAGGACCACCATAATCCTTGACCTCCTCCTCAATTTCCTCTCCACCCTTTGGTCTCTTTACAGCCTGCCTCCGAGTTAATTTGTTGGAAGAGGGAGTTCCATTTTAATGGAACATTAAGGCTGTGATTTAGACCTGCCTAAACCAGGGGAAATTCAGAGTTAAGGGTCCCCAAAGCCCACACTTACAGGGTCTTTCATTACGAGATCATATGTAGCATCATAATGACTCCGAGGAAGGAGGGGGCAGAGTTACAAGTGTCCAGGGAGCCTTAACTCTCCACTCTCTCGACTTCTGTAGCCTTGAATCACAACCTTATCATCCCACTAATGTCCGCCTCCCTGCATTCTGCAACAGTTTTCAACTTGAGTGGGTGGGTGGGAAAGCAACCAACTTTTCAAATGGGAAAAAACCAAACACGCGAAGCTCGTAACGTACGCGGGGCCCTGATCCAGCAGGCTTCGTTAATATGCAAGCGTGGGCAACAGGGCTTTAAAGATTTCTGTTTTTGTTTTAGCATCAGACCCCCCCACCCCCTGCCCCCAGTATCCTAACAGAAGCTATTTTGAACAGCCTCCTAATTTGCAGTAGTGAGTCATCTTCCAAATAGCAGGAAGGAATGGCTTATTTTAAAGAGAGAGAGAGAGAGAGAATTGCTGTGCGCATTTGACTCATGCATCAGACATATATGGTTTTCTAGCAATGTTATTCTGCTGCCTCGAGCGACGAGGTGGCTTTCTGATTATTATTTTTCCGCAGCATGTTTACTTCCTTAAAGGCCTTTGATTATGGGCGGATACCAGGCAGGAAGACATAATGCGCCCAGCTGGCAGGTGTTGTGCAAGCGCTTATGACCAGCTGATTGTTGGGACTTCCGGCAGCCGCGCATGGTTCTCAGCAAGCTCACATTCCCCACACCTGTCGCCATATATATTGTTAGGTGTAAGTACGGCTGGGGGAGCTATTTGACTTGGTTTGCTTTGAAAGAGGGACCTCCCTGATTTACGCTTTTCGAAACAAGGTGTGAACCAAAACATTGCCGACCTTGAAAAAATGAACTTCTCCAAGTTCCGCAGTGCAGTTCTCAAGCCGAATGAAAATGCACCGTCTGGAGTAAAGAGCGCATAGAAATGCGTATCTGAGTGAAACCATAACATACAAAAATGCATTTTGTTAGGGAGCAGCTCTTCGCAAGCATGTTTATTTTAAGGGAAATTGCATACAAAAAGGTGTACAAGAACACAAGGGAAGCTAAATGGACCAGTATCCTGTGGCCAACTAGATGCCTGTAGGAAGCCCAGTGGTGGAAGAAATTTGCACTAAAATGCTGGCAGTGCTTTACAAAACAATCAGACAAAATTGCAAACGGATGAAGGGAACGTGGAGAACTGAACTGAAGATTGGGAGAATGCAGAAACTAGGAGATACTGAAATTGATAGGCTTGCCCATTCCGTAGTGTAGGGCAGGTGGGAATGGCTTGGCCAAAAACGGAGGCTTCCTGAGGCTAATTTTCATTTAGCTAGGCTGAAAGATGCTGCTTCTGGCAACCCAGAAGCCGTTGGCTGAGAGAATGTACCGTATTTTTTGCTCTATAAGACTCACTTTTTCCCTCCTAAAAAGTAAGGGGAAATGTGTGTGCATCTTATGGAGTGAATGCAGGCTGCGCAGCTATCACAGAAGCCAGAACAGCAAGAGGGATCGCTGCTTTCACTGCACAGCGATCCCTCTTGCTGTTCTGGCTTCTGAGATTCAGAATATTTTTTTCCTTGTTTTCCTCCTCCAAAAACTAGGTGCGTCTTGTGGTCTGGTGCGTCTTATAGAGCGAAAAATACAGGTAATTATTGTTAAACTGTTTTTAGAACATTGCTAATGGTGTGTTTGCCGCCCTGGGCTGCTTTTGGAGGAACGTCGGGATATAAATTGAATAAATAATTGTATTACTAATAATAATGATGCCAGGGAGCCAGAGATTCGCCACCACTGCTAGACTGGCAGCAAGCGGAGGGCGGCTGTTAGGACATGGAAGCTAACAGGATGCCCATAAATTGCGAGCCTCCGTCTGTCTCAGGAGACAACGGAGGCGTGCGCCTTCAGGAATCAAGTCAAACTGTTGGAGATTCCAGATTGATTGATCAATTAGATTTATATCCCACTTTTCCACCTGGGAGCAAAACGCGGTGTCTATTCTCCTCCTTAGGGACGCAGGTGGCGCTGTGGGTTAAAGCCTCAGCGCCTAGGACTTGCCGATCGAAAGGTCGGCGGTTCGAATCCCTGCGGCGGGGTGCGCTCCCGCTGCTTGGTCCCAGCGCCTGCCAACCTAGCAGTTCGAAAGCACCTCCGGGTGCAAGTAGATAAATAGGGACCGCTTACCAGCGGGAAGGTAAACGGCGTTTCCGTGTGCAGCTCTGGCTCGCCAGAGCAGCGATGTCACGCTGGCCACGTGATCCGGAAGTGTCTCCGGACAGCGCTGGCCCCTGGCCTCTTAAGTGAGATGGGCGCACAACCCCAGAGTCTGTCAAGACTGGCCCGTACGGGCAGGGGTACCTTTACCTTTATTCTCCTCCTTGCCCCCATTTCACCCTTACTATAATCCTGTGGTGTAGGTTAGGCCAAGAGTTGGTGACGGTTCACCAAGTGCACTTCAGGTTTGAAAACCTGGTCTCCCCAATCCTAGTTCAATACAGTTGTACCTTGGAAGTCAAACGCCTTGGCTCCCGAACAAATCGGCTCCCGAACAATCAAAACCCAGAAGTGAGGGTTCCAGTTTTTGAACATTCTTTTAGAAGCCAAATGTCTGACAGGGCTTCCACAGCTTCTGATTGGCTGCAGGAAGTTCCTGAAGCCAATCAGAAGCCATGCTTTGGTTTCAGAATGCTTTGGAAGTCGAACGGACTTCCGGAACGGATTCCGTTCGATGTCCAAGGTACGACTGCACTCTAATACAGTCATACCTCATGTTACGTCCGCTTCATGTTACATTCTTTCAGGATACGTCTCGCGGCGACCCGGAAGTACTGGAAAGGGTTACTTCTGGGTTTCGCCGCTTGCGCATGTGCAGACACGCAAAATGACGCCACACACAGATGCGGGGTGCATTATTTTCAGGTTGCGAACAGGCCTCCGGAACAGATCCCGTTCGCAACCAGAGGTACCATTGTAGATGTGTATGATCTCGCTGCTGTGAATAGGGATGAAGAGGCACTCTGCACATGCTCAGACAGACTTTGGATTTACTTTACTCTGACATTCCAATTGAGTTGTGGGATTCAAACTGAGCTCTCTCTCTCTCTCTCTCTCTCTCTCTCTCCCTCTCTCCTTAAGCGCTCCAAGGAACCGAAGATCTCTGCAACTTAATCCCTCCAACACACGATACAAATATAGCCTGAGAGGGGAACCGTGTCCATAAAATTGGATTTCCCCAGGAGAGCTGTGGGAGAATTTGTACCGTGCGCAGTTCTGAGCCAGGTATTAGAGGCATTCAGCAGAGGTGACCGTGCCCAAGCGACTCCAGGAGCAACAATGCACAAATCTCAAAAGGCGCCTTAATACCGCTGTGTGCATCCTAAGTAGGCGTGCTTGATGGCAGGCGCTGCTATGGCTTGCAAGAGAAAAACATTGCCCTGTGGGTAAAAGCTCCATATGAATGACCGGCACCCCTCCAGAGGGTGATTGTGGGGTGGAGGGGGGTGGATAGAAATTACAGAGAGACGTTACCCTTTCTAGAGATAAAGGTGACCCGTGAAAGGAAAACAAACTGGGCTGCTGCCCTTTGATGCTGCTTTCTGATGTATAAATAGAGCCATGAAATTTTTTTGCAGGCAGTTATCTGTTCTATTTTTCTTGTTCTTTTATTTAAACATCACAAACAGCAGGCAAGTCTGGCCTTTTCAGGGATCGCTGTATGAGCTGAACACAAACAGACCTCGGTCCTTGAGAATGGGATTTTCTTCTCCTTTTTTCAGAGCAAAACAAAAAAAAGAGCATTAATTGACGAGCTGGGTCATGCAATTCATTAGCCAATGAATGGCTTGATTGCAGAGTTAATCAATTGCCTCCGATCAATTGGAGCCGGCCATCTGGGCTTATTCATTGCTGCTAGTGGACCCTCTAAGCTTGTTGCCTTGATCCTCTGACAGCCTTTACCTTGCCAACAGAGTCTATCGAGAGAGGAGACTGCTAGAATAACATCCATTCAAATGAACGCTGTAAAAAAGACTTGCATACATGAAAAGTTCTCAGTAGGAGAATCTAACGTTTCGTTGTTGTTGTTGTTGTTGGGATTCATCGGTCTCAAGCGACAATGGAGTGTGCCACCAAGGGTGAAGTAAAACCGCTGTGTTTTCAGCACCAAAGTGATCTCCCCAGGGCACAAGCCTGGGCAGTGTGGATTTCGGGATTTGGGGCAGAAATTGTTAGACCATATGTGAAGTAGGTTAAGCTGAGAGCAACTGGCCCAAGGTCACCCACTGAGCTCCACGGTCGAGTATAGATTCGAACCCTCGTTTCCCAGGTCCTAGTCTGATGCTCTAACCACTACACCACACTGCCTATCAATGCAACCACTGTCACAGATACAAGAATATAGCCTGGCCACAAACAAGTTAACGAAGAACCAAGCAGATGAAAGTTGAAATGGAAAACAACTGCAGATAAAGTCCAGGGAGGGTTCTAAAGCAGACAGTTCCCAAAGACTGTGGTTGCATGAGAGATGGTGAGGCGATGGGATGGCAGAAGATGGTTGTGGAGATGATGAAACAGCCAAGATGATGTATTTTTCCTATATAGCTGTGCCATCATGGAAGATTCTTGCAGACTCTCTGGACTCTGTCCACAGCGTATTACTGAATAAAGTCTGAGTAATTAGAAATTTGGGCGAGAGCCAGTAATTGAACCCTCAAGGGAATTTTTTTGCCCACATAGACTTCTGTATATTTTGGATTTACTGAGGCAGTCTGCAGGCACCGTAAGAAGCACTGATGAGGGCACCCGGGCACCAGCGGGCATGACGTTGGTGGCCCCAGTTGTACAGAAACAACAATAATAATAATAGTAATAATTATTATTATTTAATTATTTATACCCCGCCCATCTGGCTGGGCTTCCCCAGCCACTCTGGGCGGCTTCCAAAAGAATATTAAAATACAGTAATACATCAAACATTAAAAGCTTCCCTAAACAGGACTGCCTTCAGATGTCTTCTAAAAGTTTGGTAGTTGTTTTTCTCTTTGACATCTGGTGGGAGGGTGTTCCACAGGGCAGGCGTCACTACCAAGAAGGCCCTCTGCCTGGTTCCCTGTATCTTGGATTCTTGGAGTGCGGGAACCGCCAGAAGGCAGACGCTCCTTCAGGTATACTGGACCGAAGTCATTTAGGGCTTTAAAGGTCAGCACCAGCACTTTGAATTGTGCCAATGTAGGTCTTTCAAGACCGGTGTTATGTGGTCTCGGCGGCTGCTCCCAGTCACCAGTCTAGCTGCTGCATTCTGGATTAGTTGTAGTTTCCGAGTCACCTTCAAAGGTAGCCCCACGTAGAGCGCATTGCAGTAGTCCAAGCGGGAAATAACCAGAGCATGCACCACTCTGGCAAGACAGTCCGCGGGCAGGGAGGGTCTCAGCTTGCGTACCAGATGGAGCTGGTAAACAGCTGCCCTGGACACAGAATTGACCTGCACCTCCATGGACAGCTGTGAGTCCAAAATGACTCTCAGGCTGCGCACCTGGTCCTTCAGGGGCACAGTTATTCCCATTCAGGACCAGGGAGTCCCCCACGCCTGCCTGCCTCCTGTCCCCCCAAAACAGTACTTCTGTCTTGTCAGGATTCAACCTCAATCTGTTAGCTGCCATCCATCCTCCAACCGCCTCCAGACACACACAGGACCTTCACCACCTTCACTGGTTCTGTTTAAAAGAGAAGTAGAGCTGGGTATCATCTGCATATTGATGGACAGCCGGCCCAAACCCCCTGATGATCTCTCCCAGCGGCTTCATATAGATATTAAAAAGCATGGGGGAGAGGATGGACCCCTATGGCACCCCACACATGAGAGCCCAGGGGTCTGAACACTCATCCCCCAACACCACTTTCTGAACACGGCCCAGGAGGAAGGAGCGGAACATGAGCAGGGGGAAATTTTGCGAATTATTTCGGCCAGGCTTTGCCCTTCCTTACTGCTCATTGGCAGATCAAAATCAGATCATGACCTGGGGGGGGGGGCGGGACAACATTTGCAGATGTAAATGGGTGATTAGACATGCTTTGAATGCCCCCTTCTTTTTCCTTGGTGTAGAATCATAGAATCATAGAGTTGGAAGAGACCCCAAGGGCCATCGAGTCCAACCCCCTGCCAAGCAGGAAACACCATCAGAGCACTCCTGACATATGGTTGTCAAGCCTCTGCTTAAAGACCTCCAAAGAAGGAGACTCCACCACGCTCCTTGGCAGCAAATTCCACTGTCGAACAGCTCTTACTGTCAGGAAGTTCTTCCTAATGTTTAGGTGGAATCTTCTTTCTTGTAGTTTGGAACCATTGCTCCGTGTCCGCTTCTCTGGAGCAGCAGAAAACAACCTTTCTCCCTCCTCTATGTGACCTCCTTTTATAGATTTGAACATGGCTAGCATATCACCCCTTAACCTCCTCTTCTCCAGTGTTCCTCTGCTTCAAATCCTTCCGTGGGCAGAAGCCGCTAAGACCATCCGGAAGATGCCCAGCCGGTTCACAAGTGTTTTGACTGAGATGGAGAGGAAGCATTATTTTGAAAAGATCCCCCCCCCCCCGCCAGGCTGGGGGTGGGTGGGAAGCGGAGCCATTTGTCAGATCGCTTTTCCAGGTCTTCGGGGCTGGCGGATGCGCCGCTGTGTCTAAAACAGTAGGATTCTATTGGTTTTGCTCTTATCGCTGCTTGCTAAATGAGGGCAATTTTTCATGCCCTCTTTGCGGTATCCCTGAGTGAGCTCAGGCGCCTGAATCATATCTTTTCACCCTTGAGGCTAGAAGCTGCTCTCTGTTATACCACGGTAATGGAGCCAGCGCCTCGCAGGCCAAACAACAGCAGAAGCATCGGCCGTGTTTACAGGTCTGCCCGTAATCACTCATTCGCTCTCAGTGCACAGACGCAGGGAACTGCCTTGCGTTGAGGCAGCCCCTGGTCCATCGAGCTCAGTATGGCCAACACTGGCTGGCAGATCGTGTCCTCCTTAAAAGTGTCTGGAGGCGGTTGGAGGATGGCTGAATCCTGACAAGACAGAAGTACTGTTTTGGGGGGACAGGAGGCGGGAGGGTGTGGAGGACTCCCTGGTCCTGAATGGGGTAACTGTGCCCCTGAAGGACCAGGTGCGCAGCCTGGGAGTCATTCTGGACTCACAGCTGTCCATGGAAGCACAGGTCAATTCTGTGTCCAGGGCAGCCGTTTACCAGCTCCATCTGGTATGCAGGATGAGACCCTCCCTGCCTGCAGACCGTCTTGCCAGAGTGGTGCATGCTCTGGTTATCTCCCACTTGGACTACCGCAACGCTCTCTACGTGGGGCTACCTTTGAAGGTGACCCGGAAACTACAACTAATCCAGAATGTGGCAGCTAGACTGGTGACTGGGAGGGGCCGCCAAGACCATATAACACCGGTCTTTAAAGACCTGCACTGGCTCCCAGTACGTTTCCGAGCACAAATCAAAGTGTTGGTGCTGACCTTTAAAGCCCTAAACGATCTCGGTCCTGTATACCTGAAGGAGCGTCTCCACCTCCATCGTTCTGCCCGGACACTGAGGTCCAGCGCCAAGGGCCTTCTGGCGGTTCCCTCCCTACGAGAAGTGAGGTTACAGGGAACCAGGCAGAGGGCCTTCTCGGTAGTGGCGCCCGCCCTGTGGAACGCCCTCCCACCAGATGTCAAAGAGAAAAACAACTACCAAACTTTTAGAAGACATCTAAAGGCAGCCCTGTTTAGGGAAGCTTTTAATGTTTAATAGGTTATTGTATTTTAGTGTTTTGTTGGAAGCCGCCCAGAGTGGCTGGGGCGACCCAGCCAAATGGGCGGGGTTTATATAAATTATTATTATTATTATTATTATTATTATTATTATTATTATTATTATTAAAAGAGGGCACATGTTGCAGTGAGATCTGGAGACTGACCTCCTGGTTGTGGGTGGGTCTATTGGATAGCCACAACACCCGATTGGTAGGTCCCTCGTTGCTGGATTTAATCTGGCCAATGGGGTGCAGTCTAAATGGATAGAGGGACCTATATAATCCCTTGCACATGTCCCAGAGCACCCCCTGTCAGGGCACAGTGGGAGTGTCTCTCACAGAGTCCTCTCTAGCAACTTTTTAGGAAAACTCTGTGAGCTTCAGCTCCTATCATGTGCCTGTCTAGCAAAATGTGAATTGTTGGTTTGACTTCACTTTAAATATCCAACATTTCCCAACCAATGCCCTCTGTGTGGAACACATGCTCCTCACACTTCCCACCATTTGTGGGGTATCACGGCTCCCTCTCTCGTGACACCAGTACCTGTGGAACGGAAGATGATTGTTGGAAGATTCTGGACAGATAAACAAAAGGACTTCCTCTCACAGCATATAGCTCTGTGGTTCGTTTCCAAGCACAATTCAAAGTGTTGGTGCTGACCTTTAAAGCCCTAAACAGCTTTAAATAATAAATTATTATTATTATTCTCGAAGGGTGTGGCATACCAGACTGGTGTGGCAAAACAGGATGGCAGATGCGGCACGAAGATTCAAGCGTGATCAAAGAAGCATTTAAACATTTCAACCTAATATGGATATACAGTGGTGCCTTGGTTCTCAAATGCCTTGGTTCCCAAACACCGAAAACCCAGATGTGTGTTCCAGTTTTCAAACATTTTTCGGAAGCTGAATGTCCGATGTGGCTGTCAGCTATCGTTTCCGGGGCGCCTGCACCAATTGGAAGCTGCACCTTGGTTTTCAAACATTTCAGAAGTCAAATTGACTTCCGGAATGGATTAAGTTTGGCGCTTTTGTTTTTGCTATTTATTTTGCGTTTTTGTTTTTGAGGCTTTTTCGGTTAATTTGTTTTTGTGACTGTGTGGAACCCAGTTCAGCTACTGATTGATTGTGTGACTGCGGAAATGGATAAAAGCCCATCTTCCAAACAATGACTATCATCAGTGCAGAACAGAAAAAGTAATAGTTTTAATTTTTATCATCTACAATATTGTCTTATTTATTTCATAGTACAGTACATTGATTATTGCGTTCATTTTATGGTCTCGTTAGATAGTAAAATTCATGTTAAATTACTGCTTTAGGGGTTGTTTTTAAAAGTCTGGAACGGATTGATCCATTTTGCATTACTTTCTATAGGGAAACACATCTTGGTTTTGGAACGCTTTGGTTTTGGAACGGATGGACGGAACGGATTTAGTTTGAGAACCAAGGTACCGCTGCACAACCAGGAACACCATCCACACCTCTCTTCAAAAGCATTGGCTATTCTTCTACAGTTCTCCACAACATATTGTTGAGAATAGGGATTTTGAACAAATATGGAAAAGAGAAAGGTTTCCTTGTGTTGATGAGGAGATAAGAGTTTGTCTCAAATCAGGCCCAATGTAAATGAGATTACCCAGCAAAAGCAATCACTCACCTCTCATTGAGTTTGTATACATACTTAAAGTACCTATGCTTAAGACTCATTTATGATTAAACTTTGGGAATGATATGTAGCTCTTCCTATGTTTGCTATGTTCCCACTAATACTCAGCTGGGTGATTACCAGTGCTGATCAGTTTGGAAGTGAAACACAGCTGCCCGAAAGCCTGGGGGTTTCACATCATCTTTTAAGGCTTCTATAATTAATCCTTTTATCGTTACAAATTGAATGTGTCTTTGTTATGTTGTGTTTGTGTTTAGCTGCTTTTTAAAATGTATGTGTCTCTTCTGTTCACCACGGGACTTTATTTTGTTCTGTATCATTGCTATATGAATGTGTGTGTTCTTTTCGTACTCCCTTATAGAGTACAAAAGGTGAACAGCATCGTTCTGTTTGTCCCCGCATTCTTCATGGGGTGAGACGTTCCAGGGGTTCGTTCCAGTGTTTATCTGACTTTCGGTTCCTTTGGAATCACGTCCCTGGAAGCTGAATGGCATTTTGTAGTATTTACAGATACAGTGGACACTCGGGTTGCAAATGTTATCCGTGCAGGATGCACGTTCGCAACCCGCAGGGTTCGCAACCTGCGTCTGCACATGCGCAGGTTGCGCTTTGATGCTTCTGCGCATGTGCAGAGCGCGATCGCCAAAACCCAGAAGTAACCTGTTCTGATACTTCTGGGTTTCGGTGGTCCGTAACCCAAAAAAACGCAACCTGACGCGTCTGTAACCCGAGGTATGACTGTACACTGGTACCTTGGTTTAAGAACAGCTTGGTTTATAAACAACTTGGATTAAGAACGCTGGAAACCCAGAAGTAGGTGTTTTGGTTTGTGAATGTTGCCTTGGAAGCAGAATATGTTCTGCTTCCTGTTGAGTGTGTTCCATTTGTAAATTGAGTCCCCCGCTGCTATGGGAAAGCATGCCTTTGGTTTAAGAAAGCTTTGGTTTAAGAACGGACTTCCGGAACGGATTAAGTTCGTAAACCAAGGTACCACTCGGGTTAAGTACTTAATTCATTCCGGAGGTCCGTTCTTAACCTGAAACTGTTCTTAACCTGAAGCACCACTTTAGCTAATGGGGCCTCCTGCTGCCACCGCAGCACAATTTCTGTTCTCATCCTGAAGCAAAATTCTTAACCCGAGGTACTATTTCTGGATTAGCAGAGTCTGTTACCTGAAGTGTCTGTAACCTGAAGCGTATGTAACCCGAGGTACCACTGTATATACTTTGAACAAAGTGCTTGCATTCTGGCTCCTTCAGGGTTCCAAGTCATGATTTGCTCACTTCTCCCCGGTGGATAACTCTGCCTGCCTGCCCCTGAAGGAAATTGCTTCCAGTTGTCCCTGAACCTGTTTGCTATCACTTTAGTCATAGAATCATAGAATCATAGAATCATAGAGTTGGAAGAGACCACAAGGGCCATCGAGTCCAACCCCCTGCCAAGCAGGAAACACCATCAGAGCACTCCTGACATATGGTTGTCAAGCCTCTGCTTAAAGACCTCCAAAGAAGGAGACTCCACCACACTCCTTGGCAGCAAATTCCACTGTCGAACAGCTCTTACTGTCAGGAAGTTCTTCCTAATGTTTAGGTGGAATCTTCTTTCTTGTAGTTTGGATCCATTGCTCCGTGTCCGCTTCTCTGGAGCAGCAGAAAACAACCTTTCTCCCTCCTCTATGTGACATCCTTTTATATATTTGAGCATGGCTATCATATCACCCCTTAACCTCCTCTTCTCCAGGCTAAACATGCCCAGCTCCCTTAGCCGTTCCTCATAAGGCATCGTTTCCAGGCCTTTGACCATTTTGGTTGCCCTCCTCTGGACACGTTCCAGTTTGTCAGCGTCCTTCTTGAACTGTGGTGCCCAGAACTGGACACAATACTCCAGGTGAGGTCTGACCAGAACAGAATACAGTGGCACTATTACTTCCCTTGATCTAGATGCTATACTCCTATTGATGCAGCCCAGAATTGCATTGGCTTTTTTAGCTGCTGCGTCACACTGTTGGCTCATGTCAAGTTTGTGGTCAACCAAGACTCCTAGATCCTTTTCACATGTACTGCTCTCAAGCCAGGTGTCGGTCAGTAGGATGTTTCTTGAAGCCTCCTCCACCTCTCAGGATGACCCAGAAATTGCATCTCATTCCACCAGAGTGCATTTGCCTCTTCTAATGGTGACTTTCGTAGCCCTCTCTTTCTCCAGGCTCAGTGCTGGTAAAGCGAAGAGTCTCCGGCTGCTATAATTCCTTCATGGTGGATATATTAAAAAGAGAGGGAGGAGGCAGCAACAGCAGCAGCATTGCCAATTTGTGGTTTAAGAAAATGTGCAATGAGTGTCTCCAACCGATATTAAAGATGACAAATCGAAACCCAGCGAGATGAAAATGTTCACCGCAGATGAAATATTAGTCTCCATCTTCTACCCAGAGGGCTGGGTGAAGGTTCTGACAAGAGGGAGTTGGGCATTGATGCAAAACACGGAAAGGCTTTGTCTAGCCAGCAAACGGATGGCCTTCCCAATGGCTGTAACATCCATTCTGCAGAGTGCTTTCGATCACTTCTGCATGGAGATGGGCCGGACTGGTAGAGCCCCATTATTGCATCAGCCCTGCTTCCTTAATGGCCTGCTAAAAGGCAGGTGACAGGAAGACGGATAGAGATAATCTTCCAGGCTTCTCTGCTAGCACGGCCCACTTTCATTAACAGCATTAATTAGCCTATAATACACTGCATGGGAAACATCAACCTCCCCCATTCCTAAGCAGGGCGAGTGGAGCAGCTAACCTGATAGCTGTCAAGAAACGTAATATTACACCATTAGCAGAAAGCGATTGTCCACTTATTTCCGGAAGAGACTCCCACAGTTCTTAAGACACAACTTTGCTATTCTTCCCCAATGCACATTGGAGGCCATAATTACAAAGAGCATCAAGGCAGGTAGATGCATTTAAATGGGGACTTGTGGGCAACATTTAACAATTGAGGGAAAAAGAGGGAGAATTGCAAAATGGTGCAACTCTCCAGAAAAGCCTTCAGCTAACATTGCGATATGCTGCCTGCACAACCGCTTACCATTTATAGCCAGATTAGTATTTTACTGGGGCAGTTTTGATTGAGTTTAATCTGTTTTTCTACAATCAACAGATTAAGGGGTGGATATAAAAATACAGTGGGGGGAAGGAAGCTGCAACAGAAGGTTGCAGTATGGAATGCTCCTCTCCAGGGTTCTTACCCCTCCCCCCTCCCTTCAGAGCTTTTCCACTTCTGACATGTCCCAACTACAGATGCTGTTACATTGGCTCCCAGTAGATTTCCGAGCACAATTCAAAGTGTTGGTGCTGACCTTTAAAGCCCCAAACAGCCTTGGTCCGGTATACCTGAAGGAGCGGTTCCCTCACTGCAAGAGGTGAAGTTGCGGGGAACCAGGCAGAGGGCCTTCTTGGTGGTGGCGCCCACCCTGTGGAATGCCCTCCCATCAGACGTCAAGGAAATAAACAACTATCTGACTTTTAGAAGACACCTGTTTAGGAAGGTTTTTAATGTTTGATGTTTTATTGTGCTTTTAATTCTGTTGGAAACTGCCCAGAGTGGCTGAGGAAACCCTGCCAGATGGGCGGGGTATAAATAATAAATTATTATTATTATTATTATTATTATTATTATTATTATTATTATCATTATTATTATTATTATTATTATTATTATTAGCTACAGGGAACCAGGCAGAGGGCCTTCTCGGTAGTGGTGCCCGCCCTGTGGAACGCCCTCCCATCAAATGTCAAGGCAATAAACAACTATCTGACTTTTAGAAGACATCTGAAGGCAGCCCTGTTTAAGGAAGTTTTAAATGTCTAGGTAAAGGTAAAGGTACCCCTGACCATTAGGTTCAGTCTCGAATGACTCTGGGGTTGCGGCGCTCATCTCGCTCTATAAGCCAAAGGAGCCGGTGTTTGTCCACTTCCGGGTCATGTGGCCAGCATGACTAAGCCACTTCTGGTGAACCAGAGCAGCGCACAGAAATGCGGTTTACCTTTTCGCCGGAGCGGTACCTATTTAGCTACTTGCACTTTGTTGTGCTTTTGAACTGCTAGGTGGGCAGGAGCAGCGACCGAGCAACGGGAGCTCACCCTGTCACGAGGATTCGAACCGCCAACCTTCTGATCAGCAAGCCCTAGGCTCTGTGGTTTAACCCACAGCGCCACCCGCGTCTAATGTCTAATGTTTTACAATTTTTTATATGTTGTGAGCTGCCCAGAGTGGCTGGGGAAACCCAGTCAAATGGGCTACAGGTTATAGAATTAGATTTTCTAAGAACCAAAGGAACTGAGGTACACCGCTTGCTGCTAAGAACTAAATAAAGGTAAAGGTAAAGGGACCCCTGACTGTTAGGTCCAGTCGTGGACAACTCTGGGGTTGCGGCGCTCATCTCGCTTTATTGGCCGAGGGAGCCGGCGTACAGCTTCCGGGTCATGTGGCCAGCATGACTAAGCCACTTCTGGCGAACCAGAGCAGCGCATGGAAACGCCGTTTACCTTCCCGCCGGAGTGGTACCTATTTATCTGCTTGCACTGGCTAAATAGGACTAAATAAGCAGAGGCCAAATGGGTTTCCATCATAGCTGAACTCATGTCAAGTGGGTTTGCGGACTAGGTCCAGGTCACAGGAGCAGATCTGTTGCGCAAGATCTCCCAGCCAACTTTAACTGTGCAACCTGGGTTGTGACCGAACGCAAACTCGGACTCTGGGGAAGCGAAGGAGAGTGGCCGTGGTGCATAAAGCAACTTTCTATGCCAGGCAAGTCGAGTTGCCCTCTCACAGACACAGCTATGGCAGTAGTGAGGAAGATTCAGGATGGATGAAAGCATATTCGGCAAGTTGGGGCCACAGCTCCCCCAATATTTCAGATGAAGGGGCTGGGGACCCCCAAAGTTTCATGGTGGCGTGGCCCTGGGCCCTTCAATTGTGGGGGCAAGGCGGCAGCCCTGGATGAGATGAAAGAAAGCACTTTTTCACCCAGTGTGTAGTTAAACTATGGAACTCCCTCCCACAGGACCCAGTGGGGGGGACTTGGCTTTAAGAGATTCATGGAGGAGAGGAGAGGGCTGTCGATGGTGTGATAAGAATTTTAAAGTCTTAGATATATAATAAATGTTCATAAATGTACCAACCAAGCACGTACACAGATCAGCACAGGAAGACTGACCTGAAACCATTTTTGATTCCCAAACTGACCAAATGTTTTCTCTGCAAGGTCAAAGGAAAATGGAAAAGCCTCCTCATTGTCTCTTTCCTCACAAATTCTGTCTTAAGGGCACATTTAAGATATGAATAAGGTGTGAGCCTGTGACCTAGCTCAGGAACTAAGTATTTATCATTACAAAAGACTGGCCAGGCTCCCCAGGCAATCCAATCAAGTGACCATTAAACAGGTAACCTGGCAGACAGGAGGTAAACAAAGCACTCAGATTTCTGCTGTAGACCGCCCTTTCTGTGATGTAGGTATGATGTTTCTGGGAGTGGTCTTGGACTCCAGGGCAGTGAATTTAAAATGTCTATATAAGGGCAGGCAAACCTTTGTTCTGGGTTCCTCCTCCCTCCTGTGTGTGAGGGGAGCACCCTGTTGCAACAGATCAATAAAGATCAAGCTTACTAGCTGCTTTGCTTCTCAATATTCTCTGGTTGGCCTCTGTTATTTTCTCCTACCAATAGGGAACCTACGTAAGGACTCTATATGGGCTCTTGGATACCCCATAAGGGGGAAAGGGCAGATTTTGGTTTACAACAATGGCTCCTAGCTAGGATGGCTATGCTCAGTGATGCTTCTGAATCCAAATTGCTGGGAACCACAGGAGAGGAGAGGGTCGCTCCTGTGTTCGAATCATGCTTGCGGAAGAAGAGAATGGCGGTTCAGGAGCCCACCTCCCTTCTGCAGTCCCTGGAGACCCTAAGGAAACCTGCAAAGCGGCCCTGAACTTAGTGGAAGGGGGTTCGTCAGGAAAAAGAGCCGGAAACCCCCATTTTGGGGATAATCACAACAAGATAGGCAACAAAGACACTGACAGCCCGTAACCCTGCGGGATCCATTCCTATCGACCGGGAGCTTGTTAAAGGGGGGGACATTATCGGCTGTGGTATTATCTCAGCCAAGAAGGCAGCAGAAACTTCAATATAGGAATTTGAAATGAATAAGAGGAACAAAACCAACAACAGCAACAGCCATGAAAGAAAAAGGAGCAAAGCTAAAAGAAGCTGTAAAATAATGGTCTGGCCATGATTACAGAGGCTGACGGAAAATGCGCTAATGATTCTCTGACTGCTGTGTCCAGAGCGAGCTTGAGGTTGGGAAATAACGAGATGCGCTTTTCTGCATTGCTAATCACTCGGAATGTTCGTTTGGTTCAACTTTGATGAAAACCCACCTTTTCATCAGAAGTGGCTGTCTCTCACCTCCCTTCCACCTGCAGGATGCAGAGTTAGTGTGTACGGTTCTGGCTGCCTCGCCTCAAAAAGGATATTGTAGAGTTGGAAAACATTTAGCAAAAGGGAGACCAAAGCCCCATTGTTCAGCCCAGACATTGAGATCCAGCGCCGAGGGCCTTCTGGCCGTTCTCTCACTGCGAGAAGCCAAGTTACAGGGAACCAGGCAGAGGGCCTTCTTGGTAGTGGCACCCGCCCTGTGGAACGCCCTCCCACCAGATGTGAAGGAAATAAGCAGCTATCTTATCTTTAAAAGACATCTGAAGGCAGCCCTGTTTAGGGAAGTTTTTAATATTTAATGCTGTATTGTTTTTAACACTCTATTGGGAGCAGCCAAATGGCCGGGTATAAATTATTATTATTATTATTATTATTATTATTATTATTATTATTATTATTATCATTATTATCATTCCAGTGATACCTTGGGTTACATACGCTTCAGGTTACATACGCTTCAGGTTACAGGCTCCGCTGACGCAGAAATATTACCTCGGGTTAAGAACTTTGCTTCAGGATGAGAACAGAAATCGTGCTCCTGTGGCATGGCAGCAGCGGGAGGCCCCATTAGCTAAAGTGGTGCTTCAGGTTAAGAACAGTTTCAGGTTAAGAACAGACCTCCGGAACAAATTAAGTACTTAACCCGAGGTACCACTGTATTATTAAAACGATCAACTCTGCTATGGAGAAAGGTTGCAGTGTCGGGGAGTTTTTACATTAGCGAAAAGGTGTGTTAGAAGGTTTGTCCAATGAAGCTGGATGTTGGCAGATTCGGGAGAGGCAAATAAAAGTTCCTCTTTACAAAGTACACAGTTAAACTGCAGAACTCCCTCCTGCAGCAGGCAGTGAACCACCAACCAAGACGACTTCAAAAGAGGATTAGATCCATGAGTACCAACCACAACAGCTATGCTCTGTCCTCTGCAATTCGAGGCAGCAAGATATCAGGGCTGTTCACAGACCTGCAAAGCAGGGGGTTGGACTAGATGTCCTTTGGAGTCCTTTCAAACTTTGCAATTCTATGATTCCATGTTCTTAAAGCAAAACAGAAAAAGTGGTGCTGGCTCCTAGCTGCGGGAACCGTTAATAATAATAATAATAATAATAATAATAATAATAATAATAATAATAATAATAATAATAATTTATTATTTATACCCCGCCCATCTGGCTGGGTCTCCCCAGCCACCCTGGGCGGCTTCCAACAAAGTATTAAAATACAGTGGTCTGTTAAACATTAAAAGCTTCCCTGAACAGGGCTGCCTTCAGATGTCTTCTAAAAGTCTGGTAGTTGTTTTTCTCTTTGACATCTGGTGGGAGGGTGTTCCACAGGGCAGGTGCCACCACCGAGAAGGCCCTCTGCCTGGTTCCCTGTAACTTGGCTTCTTGTAGTGAGGGAATTGCCAGAAGGCCCTTGGCGCTGGACCTCAGTGTCCGGGCTGAACGATGGGGGTGGAGACGCTCCTTCAGGTATACTGGACCGAGGCCGTTTAGGGCTTTAATGGTCAGCACCAACACTTTGAATCTCTTATAGGAACGGTCTCTTATAGGAACCCTGCTGCTATGCAAGCAGAGATTCCCAAAGCTCTTGCTTCTTCTGTCCCTTATTCTGGTGACGCTCCTTTGCAAACGGTGGCCGAATATGCACCGTGTGTCCAAAGGGCACAAAACAACTTTTGACGTGGCTCAGAACCAAAGCGCAACAGCAGAAACGGGTTCCTGGAGTCGCCGGCTTCCTGTGTTCCTCCCCCCGCACCTCCCTGCGAACAGTGAGGAAAAGCAATCTGAGCTTATCATCACACACAAGGGGGGAATCCTGTTGCAATATTCTCCACTCCTCTGTTCCTTTCTCTCTGTCTTTGGTGCAATGCAGTCTTTGTTGCTGAGGCTGCTTAGCTCAATGAAACCTTAAGGGTGTTTAATGGGAAGATAAAGGAGAGTAGAAAGGCGGGGGGGGGGGCAGGGTGTTAAAAGGGAGCCGAATGCTGTAGATTACAACAAGCAGGGCAGGGCAGAAGAAAATGCACACCTGGCCCAGGAGCCAAAGATGATGTGATACACCCAATCATATCAAATCCACGTAATATTTTCTTTCCAGAGTGGAATCATTAAGTGATATTTTAAATAGGGTAGAATTAAAAAAAAACCACCAGCCTTGCGCAGAGGTTTACTAATGGCAGGAGGCCAGACAGAGAGGCACCGCTGAACATTAAAAAAAGCCTTCTGGATGAGGCCTCATCCAGCATCCTTTACTCACAGTGGCCAACCAAATGCCTGTGGGAAAGGATTCGAGCCGAGCCAGGATCCTTTGGCTTCCAGCAACTGGCCTTTAGATTGTCAAGGCAATAGAAAACTATCTGACTTTTAGAAGACATCTGAAGGCAGCCATTATTTAGGGAAGTTTTTAATCTCTTGGTAAAGGTACCCCTGACCGTTAGGTCCAGTCGCGGATGACTCTGGGGTTGCGGCGCTCATCTCGCTTTACTGGCCGAGGGAGCCGGCGTACAGCTTCCGGGTCATGTGGCCAGCATGACTAAGCCGCTTCTGGCGAACCAGAGCAGCGCACAGAAACGCCGTTTACCTTCCCACCAGAGTGGTACCTATTTATCTACTTGCACTTTGACGTGCTTTCAAACTGCTAGGTGGGCAGGAGCTGGGACTGAACAACGGGAGCTCAGCCCATCACGGGGGTTCGAGCTTCTAATCAGCAAGCCCTAGGCTCTCTGGTTTAGACCACAGTGCCACCCGTGTCTAATGTCTCCTCCTTTGGCTTCCAGCAACTGGCCTTGAGATTGCTGCCTCCCAACTGTGGAGGCAGAACAAAAGCCACCATAGCTAGCAGCCATCAACAGCCCCCTCCTCCCCGATTTGGCTCTCACAGCCTCTGGTGGGAGGGAGTGCCACAGATCATGTGCTGCTTGAAGAAGTACTTTTATCAGTCCTGAATCTCCCAGCATTCTGCTTCATTGGATGACCATAATTCTGTCTTATGAGAAAAAAACTTTTCTCTAGCCGCTGACTCCATTCCATGCATTCTAGCTTCTCAGTCATCCTATATCCACAGCTGTCAGGAGTCCAGGTTCCCAACTTGATAACATGGTAAGTGTAGATAATTAAAAAGGAGGATTTATTGCAAAAACAAACAGATAGCTTCGTACGGCTCTGACAAAGCCTCCAGCATGATTACTCAGGATGACCCTTCTGAAGACTCCTTCCGGCCACGACAGAAGAAAATGAACTTCCGACTCTTACGTCTCTTGTTTTGCTTCCTTTCTAACAGCCCTCCCATTCACCCACTCTTAGGACTGAGTGGATCAGCTCCAACCTCTTCCTGTAAGCTTTGGCTGTGTTCCCGCCTGCTCTCAGCTACTGCCTTATCAGCCAGTTCGTCAAGGTCAGGAAGAGCCGAAGACTGCAGCTGCCGACTCTCTCCTGTCTGACTAACATCTAAGTCTCTCTGTTCCTGGCTGCTTTCTGCAGCTGGCTGCAAATCTTCGCTGGGAGCTGGCTCATTCCTGACAACAGCCTAACACAGGAAAGCACATTCAGCTATGGAAACAGGGCTGGCATAGTGGGAAGGCTAAAAGCAGGGGGAGGAGCAGGGTTCCGATCCTGGAAAGCCAGGCTTGGTAAACCTTTGCCCTGACCTAGCAGAGTTCCTGTATTCTTATCCCCAAGGTAGGGAGTAGGGTAGGGCAGAACAAAGGCTGATAAATTATTCCCATATTGCAGATGGGAAGCTGACATTGAGCACAACCTCTGGGCTCAATGTTGAGATTTGAACCAGGGACCCCCTGTCCCTCTTAGCCACAATGCTGACTCGTAATTCACTTTATTGATGACTCCCATGTACAGACTTTGGACATCAGTTACAGAATTGGCAAAAATGCAAGAAAAAGCATTGCCTAACGGAAATAGTCTCATTGAGATTTCTGCATTGCAGGGGGTTGGACTAGATGACCCTGGGGTCCCCTCCCAACTCTACAATTCTACAATCAAACAAGAAATTATTAGGTTGAATTCGCTGGCTCTGTTTCCACGAGTTATGCAAATATAGGACATCTGTGGGGATTGGTGCAGATACATACATACATACATACATACACACATACATACATACATACATCTCCAATTATACCAATGAGACCCCTTCACACTTAGACACACACACACAAAAACCCAGCCAACAAACTCCAAGGCACTCAGAATGAAATTGTTTTGAGTAGGACTCGGTCAAAAGGTGGTTCGGCTGTAACTCAATTGCACATTTGTGTTTATCTTGCTGCAAAACATTTGTGTTCTCTTTATGCTCTGCTGAGGCAATTAATTCCTGCAGGAAAGAGGACAAATTAAGAGAGGACAGCTGCAGAAACGGAAAACAGCGGAGCAGGAAGGAAAGGGAACCAATGGAAAGGGGCGAGTAACAGCCTCGCGAGGGAGACCAGGCTCCCACTGGCCTGCAGATTTAGTAGCCATAGAGATCACCCGTCTTTCTGTTTCCGGAGAAGGGGGCCAGAAAATGAGCAAAGTACATTGTGAACCAGCATAAACATTTCTTCCTCCTTCTAAGCATAGGGGCTGCAGTCCCCAATTAATTTCATTCCATTGTTTATTTTGTCGTTCAGTCGTTTAGTCGTGTCCGACTCTTCATGACCCCATGGACCAGAGCACGCCAGGCACTCCTGTCTTCCACCGCCTCCCGCAGTTTGGTCAAACTCATGCTGGTAGCTTCGAGAACACTGTCCAACCATCTCGTCCTCCGTCATCCCCTTCTCCTTGTGCCCTCCATCTTTCCCAACATCAGGGTCTTTTCCAGGGAGTCTTCTCTTCACATGAGGTGGCCAAAGTATTGGAGCCTCAGCTTCAGGATCTGTCCTTCCAGTGAACACTCAGGGCTGATTTCCTTCAAAATGGAGAGGTTTGATCTTCTTTCAGTCCATGGGACTCTCAAGAGTCTCCTCCAGCACCAGAATTCAGCCTTTTTTATGGTCCAGCTCTCACTTCCATACATCACTACTGGGAAAACTATAGCTTGAACTATACGGACCTTTGTCAGCAAGGTGATGTCTCTGCTTTTTAAGATGCTGTCTAGGTTTGTCATCGCTTTTCTCCCAAGAAGTAGGCATCTTTTAATTTTGTGACTGCAGTGATCATGGAACCCAAGAAAGTAAAATCTTAGGATGTAGTTTATTTACTTACATCCTAATCCATCATCATCATTTTATTTGTATGCCGCCTTTCCATAGTTAAAGCAGTGCTCAAGGCGGCTTACAACGTGACAAGATTTACATAATTACTAACATAACAAAGGTCATAAACAATAAATAAAGCACATCAAAAAGTACACAACCAAATGGAAAACAATTTCCACATAAATCATAAAACCTAAAACTTTATTTACGGCATTAATATCAGTCACAATTTAAAATGACATAGATAAAAATAAAAGCAATTATTAAAAAATGGAGCCCCCTCTGCCCACAGCAGAGCCTTTATGGAGGCTGTCAGGCCCTGTCCCAGGCCAGGTGGATGTCAGTGCGCCTTTCAACCAATGTCAGCGACTGGACTCATTAACTGGTTCTGCCCCGACTGGGCTAGGCGACTGGAGCACTTTCAGAGACCTTCCAATCCTGGAAAGCAGGTCTAAGTGCACTGGACCCAAAACTGTGCATTGTGAGCACCAGACTCATAAAGAGTATAAATGCCGCAGAAGCTAGCTGTGAAGCATAACTCTTTTTATTTCTAATAGCTACTAAAAACTAGAAGGGACGTGGGTGGTGCTGTGGGTTAAACCACAGAGCCTAGGACTTGCCGATCAGAAGGTCAGTGGTTCAAATCCCTGTGACAGGGTGAGCTCCCGTTGTTCGGTCCCTGCTCCTGCCAACCTAGCAGTTCGAAAGCACATCAGTGCAAGTAGATAAATAGGTACCACTCCAGCGGGGAGGTAAGCGGCGTTTCCGTGCGCTGCTCTGGTTCACTAGAAGCGGCTTTGTCATGCTGGCCACATGACCCGGAAGCTGTACGCCGGCTCCTTTGGCCAATAAAGCGAGATGAGTGCTGCAACCCCAGAGTCGGTCATGACTGGACCTAATGGTCAGGGGTCCCTTTACCTTTACCTTTACTACAAACTAATGAACTACTGGCTTGCATGAGTATTACAGCTCCCACTCAGCCATCTAGTCACTACATTGATAAGACTCTATCCACACCCAGAGTCAAGCAGTCAGTGAGTAGCGGAAGATTAGAATAGCAGTATCCAGCCCTTCCTTTCTCAAAACATCAGATCAGGAGATTCTGTCAGTGGGAGGGGTGAAAATATCAACAGTGGAGAGAAGCAGGATAGGGTCCTCAGGCTCACGGCAGGTCAGTTGGGCAGCAGCAGGGTGAGCCAGAGTTGTGCTCTCTCCTGATGTTGCTGAACCTCTGGCCCACCCACTTTCGCCTCTTGCTATGCCCAGCACATGGACCCCAAGAGGTTCCCTCTAAGAAAATATGGCTCTTTGTATGTAGAAGGGGAAACCAGGAGGAGTCCTTACCATCTTCTTAACAACACTCCTCGTGAATCTTACAGAGAAGCCTTGGAAGTTAGGCTAGCATCAAGCTAGTATACCGATTCAGTGCATCAAAGGACCATAAACTCACCTGTGGGGAGGGTCAGGATAAGCCCCTATATCCTTGGGGTACCAAGTGGTTTGAGGACCCAAGTACTGAGGAAAAGATGGAGGGTGGCAGGCAATGCTTCCGATCTGCTAACTAAAAGGGCTAAAGATTACCAACGGGAAGGAGTGGCTAAAGGTTGTTAAAACAGGCTGACTAATTTATGTTAAGGGATCCTGAGTTCGTCTCCCACAATGGTCAGGCTGCTCTTATTCCAGTATCCCAGAGACTGAGGCTCTTGGGAAGGGCCATTGTGATGTCACCGGAAGGGCCATTGTGACATCATGGGGTTGCCTACCCTTTCTCCATCATGTCAGACCTTAGACGCTTGGGAAGGAGCATTGCGATGTCATTGAGTGGGGCATTGTGATGTCAAGGGGCTGCCAACTCCTGAACATCTGGAAAATAATCCAAATCCAAACTCTGCAGAATAAATCATGCAAAACAGGAAAATCACACAGTTGTGCTTATTCAGGATGCAGAATCCAACTTCTCTTAACTCTTAATGCTGAATTTAGATTGATTGCCTGAATGAGGTTTTGTTTTGTTGCTGGTTTTTTATTGCCAAAATATACACACTGGCAGCGGAACGGGGGGTGGGGAGACCGCATCACCCCCAGCACCATCAGGGAGGGGGGTACCATCGCGGCCGCCCCCCTGGACACGCACCATGCCCCCAGGACGCACGCCACGCCCCGGGGTGCGGGCCAGCCACACTCCCACCTGCTCTCCGCCGCCAGTTTTGGAATATGCATTTTTGCCACTGGATATACACCCTGTCCCAGTCCCTCTAAGTGTCCCTGTTTTCCAGGGACATCCAAGATTTAGAGAAGCAGTCCCTGTTTCTGATTTGATTCCGGAATGTCCCGCTTTTCCTTAAAAGGTAAAGGGACCCCTGACTATTAGGTCCAGTCATGACCATCTCTGGGGTTGCGGTGCTTATCTCGCTTTATTGGCCAAGGGAGCTGGCGTACAGCTTCCGGGTCATGTGGCCAGCATGACTAAGCTGCTTCTGGCGAAACCAGAGCAGCGCACGGAAACACCATTTACCTTCCCACCTATTTATCTACTTGCACTTTGACGTGCTTTCGAACTGCTAGGTTGGCAGGAGCTGGGACTGAGCAACAGGAGCTCACCCCGTCGCGGGGATTTGAACCGCCGACCTTCTGATTGGCAAACCCAAGTGGCTCTGTGGTTTAACCCACAGCACCACCCGTGTCCTGCTTTTCCTTAGGACGTCCTTCTTTTCACCAAAGAAACGTTGGAGGGTATGGTAGGATGTGCCCTTTTTCAGTGGAGAAATACTGGAGGGTATGGAATCATCCAACCGCTGAGCCATTTAAAGGGAAGTTTTTCAATGTTTACTGATTTATTATGTTTTTAGATGTTGTTGGAAGGTGCCCAGAGTCGCTGGGGCAATCTAATCAGATGGGGGGCTATAAATACTAATATTATTATTATTATGGATTAGGACGTCCCTATTTGTATTGGAGAAATGTTGGCGAGTTGCATAGTCCTGGGTTCCAGCCCATCTTACTTCCAGGGTTAGTTTATTGTTGCACACAAATGCTTCCAAGACACCTATAGTTTCTGGCTCTCTGCCGTCTGTCCTAATGAGGCAGAGATGGCTCCTGTTTCCCACCCGTCCACCACCATCAGCCAAGACACTTGTTGCAAGCAATTTGGAGTCAATTGGATGAAAAGGAATAAATAGGTGGCTGTAGCAGTTGGTGGATGGCTGACTGGAGGCCACAGGCAATGATTAGAAGGCTTTTCAGGCCCACAGCAAGGAAGGGACTTAAATTTGTCACAGTTTAGCTCCAGAAAGCGGGTGAATGTGCTGGAGACTGGGCTAGCTCTCGTGCAGCCTCTTGTATTCCCTCGGAAGAAAAGAGAACCCCACGACTCTACTTTTCCCCCTCCGTCTCCATTTTCAAAAGGCATCTGAACTTTAAAGCACATCTGCTCAGCTTTTCCATTCTCTCATCTAAATAAAGCAGCAGCCCAAGAAAGAAAAGATGTTTTTAAAAAGGCATTCTTGGAAAAGGCTAAAAAAGATGGGGGGGATTATTGTCACAATATTTATATCCTGCCCTGACACCAAAGAGCACAGCGGGGTCTGCATGGAGGTTACTGTGTTTTATTGGGGCTTAAGGTAAAGAAATTTAAAAAAGGGACGCGGATGGCACTGTGGGTTAAACCACAGAGCTTAGGACTTGCTGATCAGAAGGTCGGTGGTTCGAATCCCTGCGATGGGGTGAGCTCCCATTGCTCGGTCCCTGCTCCTGCCAACCTAGCAGTTTGAAAGCATACCAGTGCAAGTAGATAAATAGGTACCGCTCCAGCGGGAAGGTAAACAGCGTTTTCGTGCGCTGCTCTGCTTCGCCAGAAGCGGCTTAGTCATGCTGGCCGCATGACCCGGAAGCTGTATGCCGGCTCCCTCGGCCAATAAAGCGAGATGAGCGCCACAACCTCAGAGCCGGCCACGACTGGTCCTAATGGTCAGGGGTCCCTTTACCCTTTAAGGTAAAAAAGGTAAAGGACCCCTGGACGGTTAAGTACAGTCAAAGGCAACTATGGGGTTCTGGTGCTCATCTCGTTTTCAGGCCGACTGAGCCAGTTTTTGACCACAGACAGCATGACTAAACCACTACTGGCGCACGGAGGGCCATGACGAGTGCCAGAGCACATGGAAATGCCATTTACCTTCCCACCGCAGCAGTACCTATTTATCTAATTGCACTGGCATGCTTTCGAACTGCTAGGTTGGCAGGAGTTGGGATAGAGCAACGGGAGCCAGGTCAGAATTCCAGCCTTAGCTATGCTAAGTAAAAGCCCATTGATTTTAATGGGTTTACTCCAAGTTTGAATCCAGCACCAGGTTTCTCTAGCTCTAGGTCCAATGTACCCACAGTAAGTTTTTTAAAAAATTATTAGAAATTTTAACACAATAATTTTAACAAAAATACATCATCCACATTATTTTTTCCCCTCCATTTTTTTCACTCCCCCCCTAAACAAAAAAACCCCAACCTCCCACCACCACGACCCCGGACTTTCCTCAGCTCCTTTCTTTGGTTTCTCAACACATCTTTCTGTCTGCATGTTGTAAAATTGTAAAGATCCTCAAATTTTCTATCTATACATTACAATAAAGAATTTGTGTAGTACCCATAGTAATTTTAATATTTTTTTAGAGTAGGGCTGTTCCCCACCCCCACCAACCTCTTCAAAAAAAATATTAGCTGAACAAAGTTTCAGTCAGTTCATTAATTAAATAAATCTGCTTAGAATGATTGTTTTGAAGGAGCAAATAATTGTTTTCGAAAATGCACGTAGATGTCCATAAAAGCATCTGGAACTCACATTTTCTCCCGTGTGAGATTGGAGAAGGACTTAACAATGATTGTTGTAGTAATAATACATTTATATCCCACAGTTAATAATGACTGTAGTCATTGTCATTGTTGTAGTAATACATTTATATCTGCAAAGAATGCCTTTAGTGAAAAGGTGAAATAGACATGTCTGTTTGTCTGTCTGTCTGTCTGTCTGTCTGTCTGTCTCTCCACATGTGTGTCTATGTACTCTCATCACAATATGAGGAGCTTGGGATTGTATTTCAAACAGAAAACATCTCTAACAAAAGCAACGTGGAGCCTTGTGGAGGTTTTGAAAGAACAAGTCGCTCCTTCCATGGAATGTTGAGGGAGCAAAACACTTTAATGCACATTGATTAAACATTTGGATTCAACTGTTCAATACCTCCCAGCATTTCATTATCAAAATGTTACCATCTGTGAAGCGGCAGACAAAATATAATAGCAAAAAATTTCTCATCTCCCTTGAATCTCATTTGGTGTGCCTTTTGTTCAGCAAGTTCATCAATAATCTTCTTTAAATAGTCTTGCTTGGCTGTTTTTCAACAGGCAAATGTTACCAGGCCCCCAAGCGACTCTATCTCTCATCACAACAGCAATCTGAGACGCCGAGTCTGTGCACTTTTACTTAGGAACAAACTCCACTGAACTCAAGAGGACTTGATCTTCATTGGCTCCCAGTAGGTTTCCGGGCACAGTTCAAAGTGTTGGTGCTGACCTTTAAAGCCCTAAACGGCCTTCGTCCTGTATACCTAAAGAAGCGTCTCCACCACCAACATCAAGCCCAGACACTGAGGTCCAGCGCCAAGGGCCTTCTGGCGGTTCCCTCGCTGCGAGAAGTGAGGTTACAGGGAACCAGGCAGAGGGCCTTCTCGGTAGCGGCACCCACCTTGTGAAATGCCCTCCCACCAGATGTCAAGGCAATAAACAACTACAGTGGTACCTCGGGTTACATACGCTTCAGGTTACATACGCTTCAGGTTGCACACTCCGCTAACCCAGAAATAGTGCTTCAGGTTAAGAACTTTGCTTCAGGATGAGAACAGAAATTGTGCTCCGGCGGCACGGCAGCAGCAGGAGGCCCCATTAGCTAAAGTGGTGCTTCAGGTTAAAAACAGTTTCAGGTTAAGAACGGACTTCCGGAACGAATTAAGTGCTTAACCTGAGGTACCACTGTATTTTACTTTTAAAAGACAACTGAAGGTGGCCCTGTTTAGGGAAGTTTTTAATGTCTGACGCTGTATTGTTTTTAATATTCGGTTGGAAGCCACCCAGAGTGGCTGGGGAAACCCAGCCAGATGGGCGGGGTGTAAATAATAAATTATTATTATTATTATTATTATTATTATTATTATTATTATTATTACTGCTTCCAAGCACTGGCGGAGGAAGGGGTGTGTGGTGGGTGTGGTCTGCCCCGGGTGTCATACCTGAGGGGTGGGGTTGACATAGCTACCCCGCCCACCTGGGATGCTAGCCCCGCCCCCAGGTGCACAGCTAGCTCCGCCTCGGCTTCCAAGAGGGCCTGGTGAAATCCAAGGATTTTATAAAACCGGCACAGTTGTGCAGCCAGCTTCCAGCAGCAGGTCATTCCCATTGGGTTGGACCCTGAAGGGGCAACAACAAAGGAATTTGTACCTTTGTCATTTTGTGTTTGGGACAAAGGCAAAGGTATCGCCCTGTTCGATTTTGATTGGTTTTGTGCCTGGGGAGATGAGTGGTGTTATGTACTGAAGTTCTCACCCTGGGCCAGCAGGGGGATACTGTAGATAGTTATGCAAATGAAGGATCGAAAGTGACGTTCAGTGATTGGATAGTTTTAGAAAGTTGTTACAGTAACGTTGTACTGGAGCGCTATATAAGCAGGCTGACTGAGCCCTTCAGTTCAGTTCTGGCCTCTGAATAAACAAGAGCTGTTTGAAGAATCGCTGTGTCGTCTGATATGTTCACCCACAACGTAACAAGTGGTACGGCCCTAAGTTGCAGCTATGCGTATTGCTTTTCCCCCTTACTTGTATGTTAGCAGTCACAGGTCTGGTCAAGGTGTGAGAGACTCACACTCCCTGCTGACCTTCTGGTGCAGGAATTAAGACTTTATCATTCCAGCAGGCACTGTCAGGTAGCATTTGGTTTTACAATACAGTGGTACCTCTGGTTAAGAACTTTATTCGTTCTGGAGGTCCGTTCTTAACCTGAAACTGTTCTTAACCTGAGGTACCACTTTAGCTAATGGGGCCTCCCGCTGCTACCACCGCACAATTTCTGTTCTCATCCTGAAGCAAAGTTCTTAACCCAGGGTACTATTTCTGGGTTAGCGGAGTCTGTAACCTGAAGTGTCTGTAACCTGAAGCATCTGTAACCTGAAGCGTCTGTAACTCGAGGTACCACTGTAATTATTTATTGTTCTAAACATCAGGAACGTTTCTTTTGGGAAATGTCAGCCAGTCAAATCAACCACACACAAACACACAAACAAAATGAACTTTCCTTGGGCAACAGTTACATGTTTTTGAAGGTTTCCTCCATTTGCAGGTGACAAATTTTTATTCAGCTGTGTGTATAAATAGCTGGGTGTTTTTTCATGATGATTCGTTTTTTTTTACCAGCAATTGCATTGCATGTTTTTATTGCAATGATTGGAACTCAACACTTGGTCGTTCCTTCAACTTCACATCTATATTGAGATCCGCAAAGGAATCGGCAATATACAACTCTGCCTTTTTGCCGTTCCCAATGACGGATATGTAGATAGGATTAACATAACAGCCTGCCTTTTCCTAGTGCAGTTTGATCTTCCATGCATTTTTCATATTCTATTGTAGATAGATCATATCCTTCCATTGCGCAAACTGATTGATTGCTGTTTCTCTGCAATGCACCCGTACCCCCTTGGTGACTGGAGGGCGATAAATTATTGAAATAAAGACATTTAAAGATAGCGAAGTCCCCCTAGATCATCCGCACCCCTAACTGTACTCCCCTCCACCCTCCCAGCAACTCAAAATTGCAATGAATTATTCTCAGCTAGTGTCTTGCTCCGCTTGTTTGCCGCAGAGTTATCATGCCCTATGCAAGGTTGCTTTTCTCGTCTGAGCTAGGTATGGCCCAGGGTTCCTTGTCTGTGCCTGCGGAGGCCAGCAGGTGGCTGAGAATTATGAGAATTCTCTCCCCTCTGCTCACGGTCTGCTTCGCTCAGCCAAGTACAGCAAGAAGCAGAAGAAAGTGGGATTTTAGTCATGGCAACTTCTTGAAGCTGTTTCCGCAGCAGAAGAAGTGGTTGCAGCTAAAATACGAGATCACCCGCCCTACCCCTACTGCTGCTCACATCAGTTGATCCTTTTCGTGTGACAAAGCCTTTGAAACAAAAATTTAAAAAAAATCCTTCCAGTAGCACCTTAGAGACCAACTAAGTTTGTTATTGGTATGAGCTTTCGTGTGCATGCACCAAATAACAGACTTAGTCAGTCGCTAAGGTGCTACTGGAAGGAATTTTTTTATTTTGTTTCGACTACGGCAGACCAACACGGCTACCTACCTGTAACTAAAGCCTTTGAAAAATTCCAAAATCCGCATTAGGGCGATGCCTTTCTTGGGCCGGCCAAAATATCACAAATGGGTGTGACAGCTTTCACCTTCCCCAAAACTCTTCTTCAAATCACTGGCTGAAGGTCACCTGAGCACTTGATGAAGAGTACTGGAGAACTCAAAAGCTTCCCCATTATTTTGGGATATACTTTATAAATTGGGTATTTTGCTATGGTGTGTATATCTGTGTGTGTGTGTGTGTGTGTGTGTGTGTGTGTGTGTGTGTGCATAGATAGATAGGTATGTTCACATGTTTTGCTTTTTGGACTCTCCTTGATAGCATGGCTATGGGGGCAGTCACGAACAAATCCTGCATTTCAGGAGTGACCCTCATACTGCTGCTTTTCAGGACCCAACTTGGCCCTCTCCAAAGACTTTCTACCCTTCTCCACCTGCAGCCCCCTTCCATAGGATCAGAGAAAATCCACCGATCACTGACAAATAATTTCTTCCTTGCCCCCTTTCTGAGAACAGCTCAGCCAGTCACCAGCAGAAGCTTCGTCCAATGAAATATTGTCATGCATCACAACAGAGAGAAAGACTAGCACCGGCCCACAGTGGCTGTGCTAACCTGTGACCCTCCCAATATTGGCACTCCAATTTCCATCAGTGCCAGCCACCATGGGCAATGGTCAGGGATGATGGAAGTTGTAGTCATGCATCATTTAGCAAGCCACACCTTCGCTGCCCCAGCCTTCAGACATCAGTGGCTTTTCATTCTTCTCCCGCTATGCTCAGAAGCTGCCGGGTACATTTCCGACGACACCACTAGTGACGCAACTCTGCAGAACTAAAATGCAGAACGTGAAACCTTGGGCTTTGTTACAGGGGCTTTCTCAAAGGGGCTTCCTTGCTCTCCGATCCATTATGGCCAGGCTGCCCTCTGGGATCTCCTGAAACTCCCTCCTTCCTAATGGAAGCTAATGCAGCATTAGCTAATGGGGTGATTTAATTAGGTCTAAATGCTCAGGTTGGTGGAGGTTGCCCATCCTCCACAATTTTCTGGGCTCTCAGAGAAAATGAAGAAGCATTCGCCAGGAGGGATCCCTGCCTGTCTGAGACCTAGTGCTGCAGCAGCCAGTCGCTGGTTGTGGTTTTGGTACCCGCATGGCCATATAAGAAGACAGGAGTGCCCGGCATGCTCTGGTCTATGAGGTCACGAAGAGTCGGACACGACTAATGACTAAACAACAACAATGGCCATATAAATTGTAGAGTTGGCAGGAACCCCGATTGTCATCTATTCAAAAGCACTACAATGCAGGAATCTCAAAACAGATGGAGTCTACTGCCCAGATCAAGGAGAGTAATAAAAGGTAAAGCTAAAGGGACCCCTGACCGTTAGGTCCAGTCGTGGACGACTCTGGGGTTGCAGTGCTCATCTCACTTTATTTTCCGAGGGAGCCAGCGCACAGCTTCCGGTCATGTGGCCAGCAGGACTAAGCCGCTTCTGGAGAACCAGAGCAGCACACGGAAACACTGTTTACCTTCCCGCCGGAACAGTACCTATTTATCTACTTGCACTTTGACGTGCTTTCAAACTGCTAGGTTGGCAGGAGCAGGGACTGAGCAACAGGATTGGAATCGCCGACCTTCTGATTGGCAAACCCTAGGCTCTATGGTTTAACCCACAGCACCACCCGCATCCTGATCTTTGTATTAGTTAGGTCAAAATCAGCACCCAAGGTCTTCTTTCAATGGCCATTGGCTCTTGGGGTATCTTGGGGTGTCACACCTACTCTTTCTCTTGGGTTTCTTCATTCATAAGAACCTGCAGGATCAGGCCAATATCACATCTAGTCCAGTATCCTGTCATGTTCTTACAGTGGCCAACCAGCTGCCTGTGGGAAACCCGCACTCTCCCCTCTTGGGGCTTCCAGGAGGCAGAGCATAGCTATCAAGGCTAGTAGCCATCATAGAAGGATCATAGAATTGTGGAGTTGGAAGGGACCCTGAGGATCATCTAGTCCAACCCCCTGCAATGCCGGAATAATCAGCTGTCCCATTGTCAGTATTACTTTTTGAAAGTTTAAAATCGTTGTTAATTTTTTGCTTTTTAATTTTTGTATAAACTGTTTATTACTTCCTAAATGTACAGTGGTACCTCAGGCTACATATGCTTCAGGTTACAGACTCCGCTAACCCAGAAATATGACCTCGGGTTAAGAACTTTGCTTTGGGATGAGAACAGAAATTGTGCTCCGGCGGCGCAGCGGCAGCAGGAAGTCCCATTAGCTAAAATGGTGCTTCAGGTTAAGAACGGACCTCCGGAACGAATTAAGTACTTAACCCGAGGTACCACTGTATGCTATTGTTTTTCCACATGTATTAAACGTAATTTAAAATACAACAGTAGCAGGTGTCATTACTTTGGAAAAGGGGCAGAATCTCTTTTTAGTCTGTTGTTATTTTAACTTTCTGAAAGTTTTAAATTATTGCTGTTCATTTCCCTCATTGATAATCTTATTGTTTTGCCTTTTTCGTAAACCGCTTTTACGGGCGAGCGTTGTAATAAATTTTATTAAACAAATGAATAACAATGAGGCTAGTGATTAAAATAGATCATCTGCTTCTGCAGAACACGGAAAGCTCAGAACTTTCTTCAGTTCTTTAGTCTATGCCCTTCCTTCCCTCTCTGGTTAAGGTGGTTAAAAAAATATATGTCAGGCTTCGTGATGGCATGACGGCTGCGGTATTGTGGCACATTAAGGAAACACTTGATAATGATCTTGTGGTTAATATGATAATTTAGTGCAAAGCCCAACACCTATTAAGGGCTCCTCATTAAGCAAAGTGTTTCTCATTTTTAGCATGCGAACAATTTGACACTAATGAGAAATGTGTTCCGTGCTTAGACAATAGCACTCTTCGTTTTTGCAACGTCTCCCATCATTTCCTACCATGGGAAGAGCCACAAGATATAGGTAGACCAATCCGCAGCTTTCAACACCCAGCTTTTGATTTAAGAATGGTAGACTGCACCTGAGAAAGGAAGTTCTGCTTCAGCCTGAAGCTGCAAGCAGAGAGAGCCTCCATTACAGGAACTCAGGGGTTTCAGCAAACTGAGTTGCAATACTTCCTGCTAAATTGTCTGTGATGGGTTGGTCATGTCCACAGAATGGAATATTGTAGGATCCCGTGCTCTATGGGGACCCGCTTCAGGCACCAGGCCGATTGCCAGACCAAATCTGCATTATGTTGAGCCTGGAAAAGAGGAGAGTGAGAGGAAATATGATTATAGTTGTTCAGTCGTTTAGTCATGTCCGACTCTTCATGACCCCATGTACCACAGCACGCCAGGCACTTCTGTCTTCCACTGCCTCCCGCAGTTTGGTCAAACTCATGTTAGTAGCTTTGAGAACACTGTCCAATCATCTTGTCCTCTGTTGTCTCCTTCTCCTTGTGCCCTCCATCTTTCCCAGTGTCAGGGTCTTTTCCAGGGAGTCTTCTCTTCTCATGAGGTGGCCAAAGTATTGGAGCCTCAGCTTCAGGATCTGTCCTTCCAGGGAGCACTCAGGGCTGATTTCCTTCAGAATGGATAGGTTTGATCTTCTTGCAGTCCATGGGACTCTCAAGAGTCTCCTCCAGCACCATAATTCAAAAGCATCCATTCTTTGGCAATCAGACTTCTTTATGGTCCAGCTCTCACTTCCATACATCACTACTGGGAAAACCATAGCTTTGACCATACAGACCTTTGTCTGCAAGGTGGTTTCTCTGCTTTTTAAGATGCTGTCTAGGTTTGTCATTGCTTTTCTCCCAAGAAGCAGGCAAGTATCTGAAGGGCTGTCACGTCGAATCTTAGAGTTGGAAGGGACCCAAGAACTATCTAGTCCAACCCCCTGAAATGCAGAAATCTCAGCTAAAGCATCCCTGACACATGGCCACCCAACCTCTGCTTAAAAACTTCCAGTGAAGGAGAGTCCACAACCTCCCAAGGGAGACCATTCCACTGTCAAACAACTCTTACTATAAGAAAGTTTTTCTGTGTGCTTGGTCGGAATCTCCTTTCCTGCAACTTGAAGCCATTAGTTTGAGTCCTGCTTTCCAGAGCAGGAGAAAACAAGCTTGCTCCATCCTCCATGGGACAGCCCTTGAGATATTTGAAGATGGCTATCATGTCTCTTCTTTCTCTCCTCTTTTCCAGGCTAAACATACCCAGCTCCTTCAACCGTTCCTCATAAGGCTTGGCACCTAGACCCTTGACCATCCTAGTTGCCTTCCTCTGCACACGTTCCAGCTTGTCTATGTGGGATGTATTATTACTAGAGCATTCAAGTACAACAGTTTCCTGTTGCCTAGAATGGACACACAGAGGAATGTGGCTCCAGACAGGGAGGACTTCCTGTCATATTTTAAGAGGGGAATAAAGGGGAAATTTACCTGGAACAATCCAGACTGGACTGCTTAATTAAAGGATTCGAACGAATCATCAACTTGCTTCCAATAAGTTGCAAAGGGAATGTGCTCTGCTGTTTACTCACTAGCATGAATGTGGAGGGATATTACCCAAACAATAAACCCTCTCCTACCTTCCTTAACAATCCCACAGTCAACATCCTTCTTAAATTGTGGCGCCCAGAACTGGACACAGTATTCCAGCTGTGGTCTGACCAAGGCAGAATAGAGTGCCACTCTAAACCACAGAGCCTAGGACCTGCCAATCAGAAGGTCGGCGGTTCGAATCCTCGCGATGGGGTGAGCGGCGGTTAAATAAATAGATAAATAGGTACCGCTCCGGCGGGAAGGTAAACGGCGTTTCCGTGCACTGCTCTGGTTTGCCAGAAGCGGCTTAGTCATGCTGGTGACATGACCCGGAAGCTGTACGCCAGCTCCCTTGGCCAATAAAGCGAGATGAACGCCGGAACCCCAGAGTCGTCTGCGACTGGACCTAATGGTCAGGGGTCCCTTTACCTTTCATACAAAGATCAATTGGGGAGCAGCTTGTTCGCCAGGATAAAGAGGAATGGCCCAAATTCTGCAGACTGCAAACAGGCCAGGCTACCTGCAATAGGCGCATCTAGGCCGTTGCCAGAGGCACAGAAGGAGGATGCAAACTGCTATAAACCAGACACGATACATCCCAAGGTTTTTTTGGGTGGGAGGGTGTCCATCCACAGCTTTCCCCAGAACCTCTCTCGCCACCATGCAAGCAATTGCTGGAATATCCTGCTTGCCTTTTGATTACAGCCCCGGAGCGATCAAATTCGCTTCATTCCATTCTTAAGAGTTCCATTAGTCCGCCAATATACCTTTTAAATTAAACTCAGCCTTTATGTCTCTGGGGAGATTTGGGCCAGGCGTAAGTTATTGCCAGGGAAGGAGAGTGGCAGAGAACAAAGAAATCAAGAGTTTCACAGGCCGGTGCTGGCGGCCAACCTCTGTCATAAGGCACCAGGTGATAATTTTGGGATGGCACAGCAAGATTTTTAAGAATGGCCAAAGGTATTTTGCTCTAGCAGTGCACCTGCAAGGCTTTTGCCAGGGGAATGATGCTGAGCAAATATTGGAATAGAGCAGGAAGGCTTGCTACATCATTCAGCCACAAACAAACACAAAAGCTGGGGGTGTAGGACTTGGATACTATGTACACAGATTGGAAAATGTGCACATTGCCTGGGGAATGTACAAAATGCACCCGAGATAGGCACATTCCGCAAGCCCTGTTGGGGGATTGTGCAGAATGGCTAGAGAATGTGCATAATTCAGGTGATGTATGCACATTTCCCAAGGCCTGCTGGAGATCATGCTTCGTGGAAGGATTATGTGCACATTTTCCGGGAGACCTGGCGAATGTGCACAATGGCCAGCTGTTAGGATTGGCCAAGCTGTGCTGGTGCTGTGGGGAGTCCAGCCGCATCTGGATGGCCACAGGTTCTCAAGAAACGCAGGTCCAATTTAAAGGAAAAGATTTCCGCTGGTCAGGAATCAGAAAATAGGACGTTTCCTTTACTTGTATATAAAAAGTATGACTTCTGCTTTACTTGTATATAAAATTATATAGGTGTGATTGATTTCATTTATCACACCTTTCTCAAAACTGAACTGAGCCAGCTTAAAAATACAGCCTGTCGTAAAACCATTGAAAGGTTTCCAAGAAGCACAACTGTTTAAGAATCCAGACATGAAACTCTGAGATTAGCATCCTCTGCTTCTTTCTGCACACACCCCTCCCATTGGTCCCCACAACTGAACTAGGCAGCTAGGATGTCCCTGTGTAAGTCTGGTTTAGCCATGGATAAGGGCCAATTAACTGACTCTGAATCCTGGCAACGTGGCAGGGGTGGTGGTCGTCCCCAAGTCCAGATAATTTTGCCAATTGACTTCTTCGGATGAGGTCATTCTCCCCCTGAGCAGGTTCAGAGTCTGGAGGTGTTCCTGAATCCATAGACCCATAGAATTGAGGAGTTGGAAGGGACCTTGGGGCTCATCCAACTTCGCCGCATCAAGCAGTTGATCCCTTACCTTTCCCGCCCCGACCTGGCCACAGTGATCCATGCGACGGTCACCTCCAGGCTTGACTACTGTAATTCGCTCTACGCGGGGCTGCCCTTGAAGCTGCCCCAGAAACTCCAGCGGGTGCAGAATGTTGCAGCGAGGCTTCTCACAGGGACTCTGCCATGGGAGCATATTCACCCAGTGCTTTTCCAGCTGCACTGGCTCCTGGTGGAGTACAGGGTCAGATTTAAGGTGCTGGTATTTTTCAGTTAAGGTTAGTTCACCAGCTATGGCTCTTCTTTTTCAAAAAAAGCAAAAAACTAAATTTCTATGGCCTTATGAGTGTGCTGGGCAGTCTGGTAAAAGGAAAGGTTTTTGTTGTTGCCTTCTTGTATCTCAGCCAGGTGTTCACACCTGTCCTCTGTTTCCATTAGCCTTTTTGACTCTCCTGGGGCATTTCAGGCAGATGTGGGGAGGGGGGTGATTTCTAATTCCTGGCACAAAATTGCTGATGGACAGGATCGCCAGGAACCCTTTGACTTAACACCCAAAAACAAATCTCCTCTTTTCCCCCCAAAGCAGCCTCGCGTCCTGCCAACCTTGACATCGCTTGCGGGCAGGCAGCCGGACACCTACTGAGCCTCCTGTCAACTCTTCGAAGACGAGTTTTGATCCGACGACACTGGGAAAATAAAGTCTCAGAAGAAAGGGGCTGAAGAATCTCTACCGGGGTGCCAAGAAACAGGGGAGATGTGAGCAGCGAGGGCAAAAGAGGTTCAGCAACAAGGTCTCTGGATGCAAGAATGCCTGCCAGAGGCATTGGTGGGTACCCAAAGTCTCAGGGTGCAAAGTTGCGTCTGGGAAAATAAAGATGGCAAGTGGCTTGAGTCTCATTGGCACTGTACTTTGCTGCATGCACAGAAATCCTGTAAACACAGGGCACATGTTTTGTGCCTCGGGGCCACATTGGCCTCCAAGGGTCTGCATGCTGTGGTGGGTGGAACCCCTGGGGGGAAATGGGGGGAAAGGCCTTCTCGTCGGACTCGGCGCCAGAGCTGTCAGGCAAAGGTAAGTCATGGGGAAGTAGCAGATCTTTGTGAATGGGTATCCTCAGGCTAATCAAACCATCAGAAGGATGTTCCAGAAACTCTGGGCAAGGCAAGCCAAGGCTGGAGCTGCGGATCATCTGTTGGACAAAGTCCCAGCATTCGAGAACAACCAACAGAAGGGGAAAATGGGTCAGGCTTCCAGGGGATAGAGAAGGGTGGAGAGCCAGGCAAACAGAGACCAGACTGGAGATTTCAACCAGTATCCCAGTGCCTCCCACACACTGCAAAAGCACATAGGCATGTGAGGCGAAGCTGCTGTGGATTGCTAGGAGGCTGGCAAAATAGTACATGCAGTCAAGCGAGCTGAAGGAACAGAGAATGGGGATTTCAACCCTGGTCTCCAGGGTCATTTTACCACCCTCTAACAACTGCGCTGGACACGCTTTCTTCTGCTGCTTCCCATGGTTAAACTGTGGGATTCACTGCCACAAGACAGAACGATGACTTACATAAATTCACAGAAGATAAGGCTATCAATGGCTCCTAACTATGATGGCTATGCACAGCACCACCAGACGCACTGTGTCTCTGAATGCCACATCCTGCAAATCACAGGCAGCAGGAGTGCTGTTGCATGACTTGGGTCCTGCTTACAGGCATCGGGTTGGCCACTGTGAGAACAGGATGCTGGACTGAATGAGCCTTTGGCTGATCAAAAAGGGCTCTTCTTGTGGGAAATTGCAGTCAAACATATCTATGCATGAGTGCTAGTTAGTGCATGAAGGGGTTAAGACCAAAGAGTTCTGTTCCTAGACTCAGCTAGCTCACACACCCTCACCTCCATGAGGGAGGCAGCTGCTTCTCTTCCTGTTCCTCACTCACTCTTCCATGTAACTGACCAGAGCGGACATGTCTGAACCAGTGGGGGAGCAACATGCTGCAGCCCCCATATTGTGTATATTTGTGTAATATTGTGTATTTGTGTAATCTACTTCTTGCTGCTGCATGGAACAATTCATGAACCAGACCTTTGGATTTAGTAAGTAAAGATTTTAAACTTATTTAAGAGTGTGTGGTCTGTTCATTGCAAGAAGGATAGAGAGGGGGACAAATAGCTTTAAAGCAGACCAAATGGAACATGCAAAAGGGTCTAACAACTCATATCTCCACACTATTCTGCTGGTTAACTCCGAGGGTGCTTATAAACTCTGCTGGGAGCTCTCTACCGCTGGAGAATGTACAATGACCAGCATTCTGAATCTAGGTGCCCAGCCAATTCTTTTGCTAATGACCCACACGTGGATCAGATCTATTTTCCACCTCCACACTTCTTATGTCTAGATCCTGGACTCCTGGCAAGTCAACCATGCCAACGCTCTTCCATCAACTACAGACTCTTTCTCACCAGAAGGTCTCAAACGGAAAGCAAAGTAGCCTGAAGAATTTTAACGCTCATTGCCCAGCGTCATTAACGAGGCAAAATGCAGATGTACAGATTGAGCTTGACACCTTGTCCCTCCTCCCTCCTCCCCCTCCCACCATACGGCCTGCATTATGCCTTTGAAGGCTCAGGCCCCATGGGAGATTAGCCAGGACCAGCTTGGTTCCAAAGGATGTGTGAATCACACCCAGTTGCAGCGGTGGCAGATTAGTCAGTGTTGATTATCGCCTGGAAAAGCCGAGCTGTGTGAAAGCAAAGAAGGAAGGGGACCAATGAGGCTGTGCAACCCTAAATGAGGGGGTCTCGTGGTTGCCATTACAAACCTGACTGTACAGCTCCAAGCTCCGGAGCAGGCAAGAACCCACATAGCTGTTGACACTCAGCATCAGTTTATGCCAGGGGTTCCCAGGAAGCTGGTGGCACTGTGGTCTAAACCACAGAGCCTCTTGGGCTTGCTGATCGGAAGGTCGGCGGTTCGAATCCCTGCAATGGAGTGAGCTCCCATTGCTGTGTCCCAGCTGCTGCCAACCATAATAATAATAATAATAATAATAATAATAATAATAATAATAATAATAATAATAAATTTTATTTATACACCGCCCAGCCAAGACCAGGCTCAGGGTGGCTAACATTAACACCAGGTAAAAACAATTGATTAAAATACCACAAAAACAAGATTAAGTACAACATTAAAATGCAGCCTTATTTCAGTAGAAATTCAAATCAAAAACTTTTTGGGGATGAAAACGTCAAATCTTCACCAAGGCTAACTATCCAGACTGGTCCTAGGTGGGCCAGAAAAAAGCCAGGGAAGTCCCCAAATAGGAGTTCCATCACAGAAGGGGAAAGGAAAAAAGAAAGAGAGGGAAGGGAATCAAACTGATTCTGAGCCAAAGGCCAGGCGGAACAGCTCTGTCTTACGGGCCCTGCGGAAAGAAATCAGATCCCGCAGGGCCCTGGTCTCATGAGACAGAGCGTTCCACCAGGCCGGAGCCAGTGTTGAAAAGGCCCTGGCTCTGGTTGAGGCTAATCTGACTTCCTTAGGGCCTGGGACCTCTAGGGTGTTGCTATTTATGGACATTAAGGTCCTCCGCGGGGCATACCGCGGTCCCGTAAGTATGAGAGTCCTAGGCCGTGAAGGGCTTTAAAGGTCAAAACCAGCACCTCCTAGCAGCTCTAAAGCACACCAATACAAGTAGATAAATAGGTACCACTGCAGCGGGAAGGTAAACGGTGTTTCCGTGTGCTCTGGCACTTGTCACAGTATTCTGCTGTGCCAGAAGCTGGCCACATGACCCACAAATCTGTCTGTGGGCAAACACCGGCTCCCTTGGCCTGAAAAATGAGATGAGAGCTGCACCCTATAGTCACCTTTGACTGAACTTAACCGTCCAGGGGTCTTCTTCTTTTCCCTAAACCTTTTTGAGCCACGTCTCCTTTGATTCCATGAACTCATTACGCTACCCCATAAAAAGCATTATTCATAATAGAGGTTTGCAGGCCCCACTAAGGAAGATAGTAACACCATAAAATTCAAAGCAGTGACAATTACTTGCACATTTATTCAAAATCCAATTAAAACTGTTCAGTTTAATTAATTCAATGAAACTGATGAACTTGATCTAGTGGCAGTCTGGTAGTCATTTACACCTCCAACACCTCACTGCCTCTCAGCATCCGCTGTAGGCAATCCCGGTGCTCCGTAGGGCAGGACTCGAACCCATGGCTTCAAGTCACAAGAAAGGAGATTCCAAGAAAGGAGATTCCAATTAAACACCAGGAAGATAAGAGCTGTTTGACAGTGGAATGGTCTCCCTCTGGAAGTTGTGAGCAGAGGTTTTTAAGCAGAGGTTGGATGTCCATCTGTCATGGATGCTTTAGCTGAGATTCCTTCATTGCAGGGGGTTGGACTAGATGACCCTCAGGGTCCCTTCCAACTCTACAGTTCTATGATTCTATGAAATGTCCAACTAACTCGTTCTGTCACTGCAAGGATTTCCACTTGCACGATGAAACATCTCCTCCCCTCCCTTCTTCCTGCCCCTGCCCAGCCTGCTGCAAGTTGCTGCTTGTTCCGATTTAGCACCAAAGAATGGGTTTTCCAGGGGAAAGCAGTGGGGCAAGAGGCAAAACCAGCCAGACCCATGCCTAGAAAGTGTGGGTCAAGCAGAAAACCGTGCGGACAAGCATCAAGTCACCACGTCTTGTGAAAGCAAATATCGCAAATCCATTTTGCATCGTATACAGGCATGCTTTCTTTAGTCTGTCTTGAAAGCAACATCATTTCCACACACACACCCCCCAAAAGCAAGCCGCATACCCCTTTGGTGCCCACAATTGGTGAGAAAACACAGGCTTCTGTCTCCTTTGCTGACTGCACACCAAACTTTTTCCCTAGGTAAAGGTAAAGGGACCCCTGACTATTAGGTCCAGTCGTGGCCGACTCTGGGGTTGCGGCGCTCATCTCCCTTTATTGGCCGTCTTCTGGGTCATGTGGCCAGCATGACAAACTTGCTTCTGGCGAACCAGAGCAGAGCACAGAAATGCCGTTTACCTTCCCGCTGGAGCAGTACCTATTTATCTACTTGCACTGGTGTGCTTTCGAACTGATAGGCAGGAGCTGGGACCAAGCAATGGGAGCTCACCCCATTGCAGGGATTTGAACCGCCGACCTTCTGATCAGCAAGTCCTAGGCTCTGTGGTTTAACCCACAGCGCCACCCATGTCCCCTAACTTTCTCCCGAGTCACATATAAACAGGAAGAACATTAGTCTCAGGGGCACCCTGCCTGCTAGGAGCCACTCACAATCCGAAGCCGTTGACAAAACAGCTGCCCAATGCCCTGGCTTTAAACAAAAGACCCAGAGAAAGGTCATCACCTCCTTTGACAGCCAGAACAACACAGGAGTGCCCTTTTAAAAATCTTATAGGGCCGCCTATCACATCTCGCAATCAGCCAATTAGTCAGTCAATCAAAGGGTTTTGAAAACCTGTACTTTCTCCATCACAAAGAACTTACCTTTCACTTTCACACACACAAACCTTTTTCTCTTCTAACTCTCCGAATGGAGCAATCACTCTTTTTATAAAGGTTCCCCTGTTGTGAGCAGTGATAGGCAATGTAATAATACTTTTTATTGGGTCAATATATCAGTTTAGAAAACAGAAGCTATTCCATTCTTGAGATGATGGTCAAAGGCTGACCTGGGAGCTGCAGGTACGCACGACTCTTGACAGGTGCCCGGCGGGAAGCCTGCTCTATTTACCTCACATTAAGTTTGTCTTTTCGGTCCTTTTACTGCCCTTTCTGTATTGTAAGCAACCCTCATAAAACATTCTCCTGAAAGCCTGTTTCGCAGGGCAGTAAATATTCTCTCTCCCCACCCCACATCTGCTTAGGCAGGCATCAATCAATCAGAGAAATCCCCCTGCGACAGCTGGGTATATCAATCAAAGTTAGAGCTCGGACGGGTGGGTGAAGGCAGTGGGATTTCAGAGTTTGGGAGACGCGTTGACCCTACAGTGGGAGAGAAGACCATGGAAAAGAGGGAATTTGTGGCAAATTCAAACATGAAGAGCGACTACCATAAAACTTAGGGAACAAGCTGTACTACCAAAATGATTAAGGTTTTAAATAACAATTTTAGGTTATATTTTAGTGATCAAGATTTAATATATATTTTTAACTGCTGCTATATCTGTATTGTTTCTGTTATGCCCAACTGCGATTCAGTGTATTCCTGTAGTGTTTTATGATTTTCCTGATATTGTAAGTGAGCCGGAACTGGTCTGTGACCATAATAATAAAATTCAATTCAATTCAGACAGGAAGGGGTTGGGTGAAGGCAGAAGTAATCTTTTAATTAAAAGCGGTCAGGCCGGTTGAAAGTGTCCTTCATTAACTGAATACAGTGATACCTTGGTTTACAACCATAATCTGTTCCGGAGGTCCAGTTGTAAACCAAAACAGGTTGTAACTCAAGGCGCGCTTTCGCCAATGGGGCCGCCCAAAAAAAATGGGTTGTAATTAAAAAAAATGGGTTGTAATCCCCAAAAAAGGGACACACACTTCAGGGTTTGACGTGGTTGCAATCCAAAATGGTTGTAAATCAAAACGGTTGCAAACCAAGGTACCACTGTACAAATGTACTTTTCTTCCTCCCAATCTCCACCCTGAATATAAATTTACTCCATTCCCCCCCCCAAAAAAAAATCTCAAAACAGGCTGTGGTCCTGCAAGTTTTCATAATGATTCTGAGATGATTTGGCCACCGAACTCCATGCTCTGGCAACTTGAATTTGCACTGGAAATACATACAGCAACAGTTTGGAAACGCCCTATGTTTTTATCAAGCTATAATTTCTCATTTTTATCTGTTGAGCTGTCCAGGGAGCTTTTTGCTTCAGGGCGGCCTGTCAATAATGTAAATAATTTATCCGGCGTTAGTAATACGCAGAGTAGACCTGTTGAAATGAATGGGCAACTAGCTTAGGTCTATTCATTTCAGTTGGTCTACTCAGAGTCCAGTTTGGTTGGGTGCAGCCTGCTAAAATGTTTCTTTAGTTAAGATGTTCATGTAGCACTTAATTACCTGCATTTCTAAGTGGTGTACATGAAAACAAAATTTCACCCACAACGTGATCCTTTTAGCTAGCATTGCCAGAGGCAGGACTTGAGGTCTTCTGCATTCACAGCAGATGATTTTCCCCTGAGCCATGAATTTGATGGTTTTCTTGCTCTTTTACTATTCTTAGCTGTTTGGGGGTAAAACATATTTTTTTAAAAAAATAAATCACACGTTTGAATAAAACCACAAAGCTCAGAATCCTAGCATATTAGAAGCCAAAACATATTCATCCCAAGGACAGGCATAAAGATAAGAAGAGCCTCCTGGATCAAGCCAATGGCCCATCTAATCATAGAAGTGTAAAGTTGGAGGGAACCCCAAAGGTCATCCAAACCCCTGCACTGCAGGAATCTCAGCTAAAGCCTCCCTGACAGATGGCCCCCCAACCTCTGCTTAAAAACCTCCACGGAAGGAGAGTCCACAACCTCCCAAAGGAGTCTTCTTGTTCCATTGTTGAACAGCTTTTACCATCAAAAAAGCTCCTGACGTTCCGTCAGAATCTCATTTCTTGTAACTTGAAGCTATTGGCTTGGGTCCTAGCCTCCGGAAAAACAAAACTGCTCCATCTTTCATGTGACAGCCTTTCAGATATTTGAAGATGGCTCTCGTATCTCCTCTCAGTCTCCTCTTTTCCAGGCTAAACGTAAACAACTCCTTCAACTGTTCCTCAAAAGGCTTGGTTTCCAGACCCTTGATCATCTTGGTTGCTCTCTTCCAGCTTGTCAACATTCTTCTTAAATTATGGGGCCTGCAATTGGACACAGTATTCCAGGTGGGGTCAGACCATGGCAGAATAGAGTGGTACTACGACGTCCCTTGATCTGGACACTATACCTCTGCTGACGCAGCCTCAAATAGCGCTATTTGTGCTGTTGTTTTTTGTTGCTGCTGCATCACACTGTTGACTCATGGTCTACTAAGACCCCTAAATCTTTTTCACATGTCCGTCATCCTGTTCTCACAGTGTCCAGACAGATGCCTGTTGGAACCCGTGTGGCGTTTGCCCTTCTAGGTGGGTCATAAGGAAAGGGTTAAATGAGTGTGATGTGATTGGCCAGTGGGAACCCAAGGGGAGGAGTTAGAGTTGGAGTTGTTGGAAAGTCACTTGGGAGTTGGAGAGGGAAGAGGGAAGATAAGTCTTTGGGTTGGTCGAGTTGTGTTGTGGGAGAGTGAGAGGAACTGTTAGGTGGAGTCAGATAGATAGTAGGGATAATCAGTTTGAAGTTGTTAGGAACATATAGGTCAGTAAAGAAACTACAATTAAGAAACTGACAAGAAAAATTAACTGAAACCTTAAACTTGTTCATGCTTATAAAAATAAACTTGATTATTTGTTAATGTTAACAACTGTCTGGACTCCGTGTGTACCCGAGAGAAGCGGGTTGCTGGCAGCGAGGAGGCAATCACAGTGGTGGCACAGGGATCAATATACCACCAAACGTCCGGGGACCCTGTGTGATCACCACAGGATTCAAACACAACAGCCCTCTCTCCTCCAGCGGGTTCCAACAAGTGTATTCAGAAGCATTGCGTCAATAGCCTTTTCCATGAACTGGTCTAATCGTCTTGGTTAGCTATGTGCTGTGCACTCTGAATCTTTCAACAGTCAGTTTCACTTAATGTCCACACGTTCTGGTGTTAGGAGACCAGGAGAGAAAAAATAATTCTACCCACTTTCTCCCTGCTACACATAATTTTTTTAACTTCTATCAAACCCTTGCTCTCATTTGCTCTAAACTGCAAAGTCCCCAGAAGGAAGACGGAAATTTCAAGTTCCTCTCGTTGAATTTGCACCTTCTGTGTTTCCCTGCCCTCCTGCCGGTCTTCGGTTTTGCAGAACAAACTTCTACGGGGCTTTCAATCTCTCTCTGAAGGATGCCAAACATTTTCCAGGGAGATGTTAACACTCCTTAACTGCACCGGCTCCCATCGCTACAACCCTGCGCCCTGCAGGATTACCGTTTATCCGATGCCCTGCTTGTTCTCCTTGCTTTACAGTTACTTATCTATAATAAGGGGAAAGGAAATCCAGTCAGTTGGAGATAACTTGCCAGAGCCAAGTGGGTTGGCTGGAGATAACTGCTCATCCAGGTGGCATACAAAAAATGCAGGTAAAGTCCAGATAACAGCCAATCTGGGCTGCAGACCTGATAAACTGCGGGAAAACACATCTCTTACTCCCTCTCTAGTCGGATGGGAAACAAGCTCTTCCCTGCTGGATAATGTTTTCACAAGCTGAGCCTCGTAATTTGACTGGTAGAAGTTTTAGCACCTGAGCACAGACCCAACACAAGCGTTTACAGGGATGGTTAACAAGGCGTCATCAGTTCCAGCAAGGCAAAGAGGAAACACAGGAAGACTCAGCCGGTAGGGAGCAAAAGTAGGTCTGATTGTTGTTTAGACCAGCAAGCAATCCTGACGCAGCAGTCTATGAACTGGGTCAGGAGGCATCAACTGACAATGTGGCCTGTTGCTTCCTTGCAGAATGCCAGTCTAAGCTCTAAATTGACCTCTGGCATTAACTGGCAACTCTCCGGTAAACTTCAATCATGGATAATACTCCTTGGGGTAAAGCAGAAGAAAGCAATTTGCTTCTTGGAGGGAACACTGATTCCTAATATTGGGGCTAAGATTGTTAACAGTTATTAACGGAAAGCTAATGTTACATTTGTGATAGCCTGGGCTTTTGCAACCCATACTTGCAAAGCTCTTCCCACTTCCAGAAATACGCTACTTCTATTTTGTTGGTGGCTGCTGCCCACTTGGCCCTGACCTATGACAGGGCCTTCTTGGTGGTGGTTCCTATTTGTGGAATGCCCTCCCTGGCGAGGTACATCTTCCTCCCTTGTTATTAACGTTCTGGGGGAACCTAAAAACATTCCTGTTCACGCAGACATTTGACAGCTGAAACAGACTGCTTTCAAGCATCGGTGATATTATGAGTTGTGACCATATGTGACCACTGCAAATGTTTTCAGGTGTTCAGAATGTTTTGTTTTAGTGGGTTATTGATTGCCAATCTGGGTTCCTTTGAGAGGAAAGGTGAGATAGAAATTTAATTAATTAATAGGGCCATCCTATTACACAACAACAACAATTGTTGTTGTTGTTGTTGTTGTTTATTTGTACCCTGGCCATTTGACTGGGTTGCCCCAGCCACTCTGGGCAGCTTCCAACATATATAAAAACAGAATAAAACATTAAACATAAAAACTTCCCTATAGAGGGCTGCCTTCAGATGTCTTCTAAAGGTTGTATAGTTACTTAACTCCTTGGCTTTGGGGGTCGAATAACTCCATACCCTCCAACATTTCTCCAATGAAATTTTTGTTTAGTCGATTAGTCATGTCCGACTCTTCGTGACCCCATGGACCAGAGCACACCAGGCACTCCTGTCTTCCACTGCCTCCCGCAGTTTGGTCAAACTCATGTTGGTAGCTTCGAGAACACTGTCCAACCATCTTGTCCTCTGTCGTCCCCTTCTCCTTGTGCCCTCCATCTTTCCCAACATCAGGGTCTTTTCCAGGGAGTCTTCTCTTCTCATGAGGTGGTCAAAGTATTGGAGCCTCAGCTTCAGGATCTGTCCTTCCAGTGAGCACTCAGGGCTGATTTCCTTCAGAATGGATCGGTTTTATCTTCTTGCAGTCCATGGGACTCTCAAGAGTCTCCTCCAGCACCAGAATTCAGAAGCATCCATTCTTCAGCTATCAGCCTTCTTTATGGTCCAGCTCTCACTTCAATACCTTACTAAAATGAAAATAGGGACGTCCTAAGGAAAAACAGGACATTCCTGGATCAAATCAGAAACCGGGACGGCTTCTGTAAATCCAGGGCTGTCCCTGGAAAATAGGGACACTCTTGTCTGAAGCATGCAATGTTGTGTACAAACATTGAGCCAAACACACTTTGGGAGGGTGCTTTGCAAATGTAAGTTAAGGGCCATGACTCAACTAATCTCTTCCAGTCCTCCGATGACGGTAAACACTCCTCTTTCTGTTGGCTGCTTCTGCCGCCCCCCGCTCCCCCCGCCCCCAACAGCAATGAAGCCTAATCTGCCACTGCCAAGACCCCCCTGACCTTGCCCACCCAGAGAAGCCAGCTTGCACTCAGCAGCCATCCTGGATTAGCCCTCTGTCAATACAAGTGTTTTTGTGCCGATGTGGTGACCTTTGGCTCTGTCCTGGCTCCCAACAGACATCCATTTGTTTGGTTGTTAGCCTTGATGTTTGCCCGCAGGACAGACGGACGGGGAGGGGGCTGGCAAGCAAGGCAGCGGACCATCACTGGAGCATCCGAGGTTTATTCCTGGCTTCCTGGATGACCCAAGGCAAATTGCTGAGCTCTCTCTGGGGGTCGGGCGCAGCTGTGCTTGAACCGTGCCAGTATAATGGCAGTTCAGATGCCATTATATACCAGGCAGGAATTACAGAACTGGAGGAGGGAAATAAGAATGTCAGGGCTGGATCAGACACAATCCAGAACGACATCTCCAAGAGCAGCCAAGGTGGAAGCGAGCATCCACTGAGACGGTCCTTGGAAATCAGAGACGTTCTTGCATGTGGAAATCAGAATTCCTCTGTCTCTGAATTGAGTTGATAATTCTACACCTTTCTGAAGAAACCAGAGGCCTTCCTCCTGGGCATAGTTGACCAAACGGTGTCAAAGAAGGATAGAACTTTTTTTATGTATGCCACAGCAGCAGCAAGAATTCTCATCGTGAAGCATTGGAAGACACAAGATCTACCCACCTTGGAAGAATGGCAGATGAAAATGATAGACTATATGGAACTGGCGGAGATGACTGGCAGAATCCGAGACCAGGGAGAAGAGTCGGTGGAAGAAGATTGGAAGAAATTTAAAATTTATTTACAGAAGCACTGTAAAATTTTTGAATGTTGATGGTATTGATTTGAATTGAAGGATTTCTAGTAACAAGGTTAAGATCAGACTTATAACAGATAAATAGATAAACTAAATAATTAAATTTAATTAATTTGCTGAAATAAATTTTAAAAGGGATACAAAAAAGGGAGATGTGAGGAAGTCAGGAAAATAAGTTAACCAAAAATGTGGGGGGGGGGAGAGGGATTTTTGTTTTTTCTTTTCTTTTCTTGTATGTGCTTTTTTAGTTCTATTTCTTTCTTTTTCATGCTTTGATGTTTGTATTTTTTTATTTTGTGACTTTGTATTTTTGTATTTTTGCTTTTTCTGTATTTTTCTAATCTCTTATTCCTAAAATCTAATAAAATATTATTTTTAAAAAAGATAATTCTGCCAGAAGGTTCTGGGTTCAATGGCATGGAGACATCTGAAACCCTTGGAAACCACTGCTAATCACTGCAGATGGTACTGGGCTGGATAAACCAATGGTCTTACTCAGTATAGGACATCTTCCTACCTTCCTCTACTGCAAAGGATGTGGCTCAGTCTGCTTTTGTATGGGACATTATTGCAGTCAAACCAACAATTCATCTTTTACCAGATAGACACTGGAAGAGGCTGGGGCTCACAGAGCTTTCCTGTAAAAATTCCTAGAGAGAACTCTGTGAGATCACTTCCTTTGTCTGCCTTGGCAGGAAGCTGCCTGCCTGAGCAGCCTACTTTTTCTTCATCCTGCTTCTTGGCTCCCGCACATGCATGTCTGGGTTTTGCAGCTCAGACTTACATTTTGTGCTTTTGTAACTTAGCAGTTTTAAAACTATCATCATTTTGCTACCGTAATTGCTGCTTCAAGACCTAGGTTATGTAAGTAAATCCTACTTTTATTTCTTCACAAAACAATGTACATGTAATTGTTGTTTCTAAGTGGGCAGGGAGAGGGGCAATGCCAGGGAAATCCAGTCTTCCTTAAAGCATCCTGCATTACAGTTAAATCAAGCTTGTTTGAGCTTCTCTCTGAAACCCCAGAAAGCTACAGCTGCTCATTGCTGACAGTACTGGGCTAGATGATGTTAGCATTCCTGCTCCATGATTGAAGTCATGGGATTGTTGTCTTTCACATGACGGTATATGTTTTGACTCCACAGAGTGGGAAGTGACGGGACCAGGATGTTTGTGTTACTTTGTTCCGTGAAGTGGGACTATTGCCCTTTGTTCTTTTTCTCTATGCTGTCTGATGCTAGAGAGAGAGGGAGCCATGCTGCAGTGCTCTGAGTGTGTTTATATGTAAATAAAGTAGATTAGCCAAAATGCTGAGTTGCTGAGGTCTGTCACGCATGATGTGCAAACTCTGCAGATCCTTAAGTGTGCCAGTGTTGGTTGGCATTGGTCGCTGTGATGTTTGGGCTGAAGAAAGCTTATGAAGCTCCCGAATGATCGACCAGGAGGGAGAGAACATGCCAGTTGGGCATGTGTCTCTGCCACGGTCCTACTCGAGTGTAGACTGAACTCCTGACAACAAAATCGGTTTGGTTTGAGGCTTTAGTACTCTGTACATGCCTCATACCAAACTGATTTTGTTGTCAGGAGTTCAGACTCCCTGTCGGATTCTGCCAGCCAGGGTTGACAGTACTGAGCAAGGTGGACCAATTGCATGACTCAGTTTAAAATCCCATGGTGATGTAGCTCAGTGGCAGGACATCTGCACTGTGTGCAGAAGGTCCCAGGTTCAGTCCCTGGCATCTCCAGGTAGGACTGGGAATGTCTCGTCTGAAAACATGGGAGAGCCACTGCCAGTCCATGAAGATAACACTGACCTGGATGGACCAGTTGGTCAGATTCAGTATAAGGCAGCTTCCTAAGTTCATCCTGTCAATCACACAATAAGGACTGAGAGTGTATTTGTCTGTCTGTCTGTCTTTCCCCCTTTCAGGGCACCTGTTTTCATACATTCCCTTCAATTGTGCCACAGTGCAATGATATACAGGCATTGTGTGTGAACGAGACCTTGTCCCCACTGGACTCAATTGCTTTAGAATAAGCATGCATCAAACCCAACGGTAGCTCTGTTTCCATAGGGTGGGGAGGGCCGACATGTCGTTTTCCTGTATCTGAAAGGTACTGGGGAAAGCAACGTGTTTCACTGCTGCCATTAAGTTTTTATCTGTGCAGAAAGCAGCTGCTCCAGAGGAGCCATCCTTGGGCATGGAATCTGCTTGCTGCAGCACCAAGATCTGAAAAGCAGTTTCGGTTTCAGGGGCAGTTTGGGCTTTTCTGCGCTCCTCTTGAAGCGTTTAGAAATGGCACAAGACTCTAGGCGCTTCCAGGTGACCTGTTTCATGAGCTTTCATTCTGTTTTGTTTGTGGGGAAGGGTTGCAGGTGGCACTGTGGTCTAAACCACTGAACCTCTTGGGCATGCCGATTGGAAGGTTGGTGGTTCGAATCCACGCAACAGGGTGAGCTCCCATTGCTCTGTCCCAGCTCCTGCCAACCTAGCAGTTCGAAAGCACACCAGTGCAAGTAGATAAATAGGTACCACTGTGGCGGGAAAGTAAACTGCGTTTCCTTGCACCCTGCTTCTGTCACAGTGTCGGTTGCACCAGAAGCGGTTTAGTCATGCTGGCCACATGACCCAGGAAGCTGTCTGTGGACAAACGCTGGCTCCCTCGGCCTGAAGTAAGGTAAGTGTTGCAACCCCATAGTTGCCTTTGACTGGACTTAACCGTCCAGGGATCTGATCCTTGCCTTTTCGATGGAGATGCATAGAAGGCAGTGCTGTCCCACTTTCCAGTCCATTTGCTGGTATGTGATTGAATCCCACCGCAAAATAGTGAGAGTCTGAAAGTGCCTTCTGTGCAAGCTTAATTTACTCATTGATGAGCCCGTTGCAAACTAAGAAACCTCTGAACGTGGATTCAGAATGCAAAGCTGCTCCCGGTATTCGGAGTTTCTGGATTGGGAAGGAAAGACGTTTGCATATTATTATTATTATTATTATTTATTAAATTTCTACACCGTCCTTCATCCAATGTTCACAGGGTGGTTTATAATATGGACACATTTTAAGAGATACTCTCCTTTAATGCTTAACACATTTCACAAGCAGCTTCTGTTCTAACCTTTAAGAACCTTTCGACAAACTTTTCTTTGCCGCCAACCTTTCGCTGGCAATTAAGAAAACACCCTTCTGTTAATAGTTAGCAGATCTCTCATTTTTATATGGTTTTTATTGTGTTGTTTTATGTTTGACTGTTGTAAATGGCTCTGATTTTTTTAATGAGCAGCAGTATATAAATATTTTTATTAAGTAAATAAATATGCTGCCATGCCTTAGCTTTGGGAGCTGTTTCCAGAACTGAGGAACAGTGCATCATGGAAAACAGAATTGCAGAGTTGGAAGGGACCCCAAGGGTCATCTAGTCCAACCCGGGCAATGCAGGACTCTTTTGCCCAACATGGGGCTCAGACCCCACAGCCTGCTCTACCAACTGAGCTATCCCAGTAGACCAGCAGTGGGTAGCATGTGATCCTCTAGATCAGCATTTCTCAACCTGTGACTCCCCAGATGTTGTTGGACTACAACTCCCATCACCCCTAGCTAGCAAGGCCAGAGCTCAGGGATGATGGGAGTTGTAGTCCAACAACATCTGGGGACCCACAGGTTGAGAACCGCTGCTCTAGATGTTGTTGGATTCCAACTCCCATCTGCCCTGATAGACTCGTTCACGTGGTTGGGGTTGATGTGATTTGGAGTGCCACAACAACAGGTTGGCCAGCCTGGGTCGGATCAGAGCACTCAGGAGTCACACCCAGGAAGTCATTTAAGACCAAAGGAGTCAAGGACAGTCTCAGCATCTCCCCAAAGATGTGAGGGGTACCCCAGATACGACATCAGTCCATCTGAAGCTCCCCTTACTAGGATGCAAAGGTTTTTCAACTTCCTACGAAGATACATTCTATGGCCCTGATATTCCTTCAAAAGATCAAATCCCCCATGTGCTGATGTCATATTTCATCCACATTTGAAAGGTAGAGAATTTTTAAAAATGGAATCCAGAATTTCTCTATTTCTAAAGCTGGATTTTAAAACTCAGTCTTAACATGTTATGGGTCCATATAGTTCAAGCTATGGTTTTCCCAGTAGTGATGTATGGAAGTGAGAGCTGGACCATAAAGAAGGCTGATCGCCAAAGAATGGATGCTTTTGAATTCTGGTGCTGGAGGAGACTCTTGAGAGTCCCATGGACTGCAAGAAGATCAGACCTATCCATTCTGAAGGAAATCATCCCTGAGTGCCCACTGGAAGGACAGATCCTGAAGCTGAGGCTTCAAGACTTTGGCCACCTCATGAGAAGAGAAGACTCTCTGAAAAAGACCCTGATGTTAGGAAAGATGGAGGGCACAAGGAGAAGGGGACAACAGAGGACGAGATGGTTGGACAGTGTTCTCGAAGAGACCAGCATGAGTTTGACCAAACTGCAGGAGGCAGTGGAAGACAGGAGTGCCTGGGGTGCTCTGGTCCATGGGGTCACAAAGAGTCGGACACGACTAAACAACAACAAAAAACATGTTATGATGTAGAAAGGTCAAAGCTGAGCTGAACTTGCACAGCTTAGGGAAGGCAGAAAGTAATGCCAACATTTTTTAATTGCAAATGAATAGTTTGCTTTTTATAATGATCTGTAAACAACAATATAATTTGGATGCAAGACGGATTGCGATGACTTTTCTTTAGCATATATACTCATTTATTTCGAACATAATAACATCCTCTACGTGTTCACTGACTGGAATACGTTTTCTGGGTGCAATGTGGTTTTCCTTATGACTTAAAAAGATTAATTAAAAAAACGGTAAGGCAATTTTGATTGAAAAACAAAAAAAAATTGAGTAAGGCAATATGGTTAAGTATTAACTTGGCACATTCAATATTTTGCACTTTGCTTTTCAAAAGTCCTTGAACTGAACAGCACCCTTAGCTGAGAACTGCTGGAGGCAACCCCCCCAAAAAAAACCCCTTAGATGGAGGGCACAATGAGAAGGGGACGACAGAGGACGAGATGGTTGGACAGTGTTCTCGAAGCTACCAGTATGAGTTTGACCAAACTGCGGGAGGCAGTGGAAGACAGGAGTGCCTGGCGTGCTCTGGTCCATGGGGTCACGAAGAGTCGGACACGACTAAATGACTAAACAACAACAACAACAAGAAAGGAAGTTAGAAGAGACTTAATTGAGGTGTCCCTGCCTCACAAATATACATTTAAGCTCTAATATATACAGTTGTACCTTGGTTCTCGAATGCCTTAGTACTCAGACGTTTTGGCTTCCAAATGCCACAAACCCAGGAGTGTTCCAGTTTGTGAATTTTTTTGGAAGCCAAACGTCCAACACGACTTCCATTGACTTCCAATTGAGTGTATGAAGTACCTGCAGCTAATCGGAAGCCGCGCCTTGGTTTCTGAATCATTTTGGAAGTCGGACAGACTCTCAGAATGAATTAAGTTTGATAAACAAGGAACAACTGTTATACTATACTTAAGTCTAATGGGCTGACAACCCACTCCAAGTGCACGATCATCATCTAGCAGAGATGAAGGACCATTTACCCTCCATTGGACTCCCATCTACTTTAGCCAGCATGGCTAGCGGTCAGCAATTACAGAAATTGGAGTCTACCATATTCATGCTTGAGGTTCCACAGCTGTTGTTGGACATGCAAAGACAGCCTCCGGAAGATTGAGCAGATGAGACCAATTGTGGCTTCAGCAGTCAAGAAGGCGGTTTCTTCAAGTGCTGTAGATGGAAGTGAGGGGCAGATGGGGCTTGTCAACCTTGGAAGGTAGTGTGGGAATGTTCAGGGATGCAGGAGAGGATATATTGTTTGATTATATCCTTTCCAACTTGTGTTAACAAGTCCTACAGTTTAGCAGAGTAACATTCCCCTTTCTAAACTTCCACAGTGGATGTGTTTGCTCAGGCTCGCTAAAGCCTCTAAAATAAGTTTCCTTGGTAATTTCCCCTTTAGTCCCTCATAAAATGATAGACACGACACAGTCTTCTATAAAAGTATAAAAGGCGTTTACTCACTCACATTCTGTTCACAAATGGACCCCAGAAGGCAGACTTAAGTTAGAAAACTAATATACCTGGATTCTATCCCATAAAGAGACAGTCCCTTTGTCCTCTCTTGGCTGAGAGCATCTTAGGCAGATGTTGCTTCTTTGACGAATGTAGTCAGAGAGAGAGAGATGGCTGACCAGTCCTGCACTTTTGTTACCTGGGCAGCTGAGGCCACGCCCACCTCTAGTCACATGCAGAGGAAGTCTGTCCTAGCCTAGGAGAAACAGGAAGTTCTGACTGGCTGGTCCAGACATCCCCTTTTATGTCCACTCTAGGGATGTTGTACTTGACTGCTCTTGTGTTTCACACCCCACAGGTAGCCCATCTGGAAGAGGAAAGCTCTGGTCCTCAGCTTCTGCTGCCTTGCCGGATATGGAGTCCCTAAGGTGGTTGGATGGTGCCTTGTACACCTCCTTCCGACTCCAAGCTGCTGCCAAATGTATTCCTCTGCTTTGGACGACAGCAGCAGGCTTGGGGCGGGGTCTTGTCGTCTGGGCATCCCAGGACCTCCAGACACTTCAGGCTTGCACTTCAGTGCTGCTAACACAGCAGTTTGACTTCATCCCCAAAGTTGCACTCCCTCCTTGAAAGTTTCATCTGGCTGGAAGGCAGTTGAATGTTTTCAACTGGCTTGGATGGAGGGGTAGAGCGTGGGTGTTTGTGGAAAGTAGCCTACTGTACAACAGCAAAATATACATTTGCGATTCTGCCACTTTTGCCGCTGGCCCCACCAACAGCTGGCATGCGGCCCCCGGGAAGGGAAGGTGGCCCTTGAACTGGAAAAGGTTCTCCATCCTTGCAGCATAAAAAGTGCCAGATCTAACCATTCTGAGCTTATTCCACCTCCATCGTTCTGTCCGGACACTGAGGTCCAGCTCTGAAGGCCTTCTGGCAGTTCCCTCACTGTGAGAAGCCAAGTTACAGGGAACCAGGCAGAGGGCCTTCTCGGTAGTGGCACCCACCCTATGGAATGCTCTCCCATCAGATGTCAAAGAGAACAACAACTACCAGACTTTTAGAAGACATCTGAAGGCAGCCCTCTTTAGGGAAGCTTTTAATGTTTAATAGGTTATTGTATTGTAGTGTTTTGTTGGAAGTCACCCAGAGTGGCTGGGGAAACCCAGCCAGATAGGCGGGGTATAAATAAATTATTATTATTATTATTATTATTATTATTATTATTATTATTATTATTCAATCAATACCCTCAGCCCTTACTTTCAGAGCTGACAAAGAGGGGCTTGCTTGCATGAGACAAGTTTCCTGGGGGAGCTGTTCAGTATTCTGCGACATCTCTGAAGGAAAGAGGGGAGCGATAAGAGTAGAAGCATTGCAGAAACAATGTCCCCCTAGCAACCACTTTCTATAGAACACTATGGGCTCTAGCAGCGAGTATCCATGGAACATTATCCTCCTAGCAACCATTTTTCACCAGGAGCGGACAGACGACACAGCATGCCTGGCGACTGGTTAACATGAAGCTCTGCACCATCTAATAATGCCCTGTGGCAAGGAACACATTGTCCTCCTATGGGAGCTCTGGTTTCAACCAGAGTGCATCCTGAACATTGCATTGGTTCACAGGTATCCTAAATCAGAGAGCCAGTGTGGGGCAGCGGCTTGTGTGCCGAGCTAGGACCTAGGAGACCCGGGTTCAAATCTCCACTTGGCCATGAAGTTCATTGGGTGACCTTGGACCCATTGCCTCTTAGCCTAAGCTACCTCACAGGGTTGTTGTTGAGATTAAATGAGGAGGGGCAGAACCACGTATACAATATTTTGGTTCTTGTGGGGAGGGGGGAAAGATGGGATATAAATAAACTGAAACAAATATCTACAAAGATTCAACACCTGCCCAGTTTCCCCCCTCCCCCACTTTCACCACTCAGGTTTTGAATGCTAACTTCTGGGGCTTCAAAAGCAGAAATCACATCTCAGCAGTGAAATCTGAGTGCTTTGAACCTGCCAGTTTCTCCCGACTATTTCGGCAGCCAGTCGAACATGAATGGCTGTCGTCTGTCATTGACAGCTGTCCAACGCTGTCAAGATGCTAAATACCATTGCATATTGTCAGGTACCAAATATTATGAAAGGTTGTCAGTGACTATGTGTCAACATTCAAGTATGCCATCGAACACTGTCAGATATCAAATTGGGATATCAATTACCTATGGGAAATAATATCAGGGAATATAGGGAGAATGGCCCAGATCAGCACCTGATTTTTGGGAGCAAGCTTTGTTTGCCTCTAGTTTAAATAAGGCTGTAAATCCGCCTCCCAGCCAGATTCCCATTAAATTAAAACGAGCCCCTTGCAAACCATAAACGACCTCTTCGTCATTCCTTAGTGCCCACAAGGGCTGCGGAGAGAGGGTAACGGGCATTTTAAGCATCCTTTGTTTGACTTGCTTACTATTGCACTGCGAATCCCGAGTTAAGTGTAAAACAAAGCATTCTAGGCTTGACAAACGTTGGGTGGTGCGAGTCAAGTTTCATTACAGTGCCTGAGTCAAAGTTTCATTGCTGCAGCTTAAATCTGCTCTGTGCTGACCTGGTCTAGGTTTGCAATTTTATCTCGTTTTCCAACTCTCTTGGCGCTGCAGCACTGATATATCACGGGGGTGGGGAACCTCAGCATATCTGGCCCTTACTCTCTTGAACCTCCTCCCTGGTCCCGCTCCATGCTGTCAGCAAATGCTTTTGCCTGTGGTGGCCAAGCATTCATAGCAACATCGTGTTACTGAGTGGTGACAATGCCCCTTCCTTGCCTAGGCAGAGAAATGATGGGTTTAGGCCTCCAACATCTGCCTCCTACTGCAACCAAGGTCCAGAGTCACATCTTCCACTCCAACTGCTTGTGTCTCTAAACCTGCCCATCAGTGCATGTGAGCCCCAGAAGGCTGTTTGGGAAAGAGTGCTGGAAAAAGGGTTCTTAGATATATACCTTCCAAACTGTCAGGCTTCAGAGAATCGGCTTCTTCACCACTTTGGCAGTAGATAAGCAGAACAAAGGGGCGCGGGTGGTGCTGTGGTGTAAACCACTGAGCCTCTTGGGCTTGCCGATCAGAAGGTCGCGGTTTGAATCCCCGCAACGGCATAAGCTCCTGTTGCTCGGTCCTTGCTCCTGCCAACCTAGCAGTTCGAAAGCACGTCAAAGTGCAAGTAGATAAATAGGTACCGCTCCGGCGGGAAGGTAAACGGCAATTCCATGCGCTGCTCTGGTTTTGCCAGAAGCAGCTTAGTCATGCTGGCCACATGACCCGGAAAAACTGTCTGCGGACAAGCGTCAGCTCCCTTGGCCAGTAAAGCGAGATAAACGTCAGAACCCCAGAGTCGTTCGCGACTGGACTTAACTGTCAGGGGTCCTTTTCTTTTAAGCAGAACAAAGGGAAAGGAGTCTTCTTACCGGTTGGAATTTTAACGATCACAGTGAGAGAACAAAGAATCCATTCCTAGGAATGAAGATGCTCCCAATTAAGGGTTCCACCCACTTCCTCCCTCGTCACCCACGTCACTACTGCGTCTTGGAACCTGATCTCACAACCACTGTGCATTCTGTCCTGCCATTTTGTCTGTTCTTCTTGACCCTGGGCTGAGCAAATGGACACTTTTCAGAGACAGTGAGACTGTTAACCCTCTCTCTTCCGGTGATTCTTCTTCTAGCTGTTCCCCATCCAGTATTTCCCAGCTTCTGCCTTCTGAACTATGTCCCTCTGCAAACCACCGTTCCAAATCTATACTGTCCTCCTGCTCCTGGGAAGATTCAGGATCCTGATCAGTAGGGGAGGGGGGCTCCCACAATTCCTCCTCAGTGCAGCCATCCTCAGCACGGTCCCTGACACAAACCCAATATAAATGTAAAGTCCGGATCCTTTAGGAACCACAGAGTATCAGAGCTGGCATCACTTTCTGGCTTTTGAACAGGTTGTGATGTGTGAAAAAGAGGTTCTGAGAATAGAAAGAGAGCTGTGCTGGCTGGGCTACCTCACATTGCGGAGAAACCTGCTGCTTACCTACTGCCACAAGGACACACAACGTGTTTCAGAGCACGGTTCATCAGTTCACTTGCTCAAATTGCTGCAAAGCATCATAGAATCGTAGAGTGGGAAGAGACCTCAATATCATCTCGTCCAACCCCCGCTTCTATGCAGGAATCACAAATAAAGAATCCTTTGCCCCAGTTGTCAAAGCATCAGCTGGGAGGGCTTGTGGATGTCATTGAGAGCAGATCAACAGCTGCAGCAACAGGGTCCTTGAGCCAGACCTCCCTGCCCATTTGTCAAACGCCTCTCCCCTTAAGGTGGAAAGAGAAATCCAAGACACAAGATCTACCCACCCTGGAAGAATGGGAGATGAAGGTCATGGACTACATGGAACTGGCGGAAATGACCGGCAGAATCCGAGACCAGGGAGAAGAGTCGGTGGAAGAAGATTGGAAGAAATTTAAAGACTATTTACATAAATACTGCAAAATTAATGAATGTTAGAATGATGTCGGAATGAAGTTAAGTGGTTTTTAGCAGCAATGTCATAAAGGAGTATGTAAAAATGGACTGTTATTAGGTGAGAATGCAAAGTTACAATACATTAAGGTAAAGGATTAATATAAAAACAAGGAGGGAAAGGATTTGCTGAATTAACTAATTGAACTGGAATACAAAAAAAGGAGGTGTGAGGAGGTCAGGGAAACAAGCAAATGAGAGACAGGACATGAAAAGATTGATATGTTTTTAACTGTTTTTTATTTTTCTGTACTTTGTATTTTTTATTTTTTTTCCTTTTTTCTTATTTTGTAACCTTTTTTGAAACTTTAATAAATATCTTTTTTTAAAAAAAGAGAGAGAGAGAGAGAAATCCTGACATGTTTGAAGGAAGTCGCCTGTGAATCAACTCCGGGACTGTGCCCCTTCTTCTGCCTCCAGTAGATTCCAGTTGGCCCGAGTCTGCAGCTCTATGTAGGGTTCCCAAAAGGCGACACCAGAAAGCGAGAAGGAGGGAGACACGTAGTTGCATCAAATTTGCATGTGCTAATTTATGTGGGCAGGTGCAACTGCAGAAAATATGTATAGGATTTCAAAAGAAATACAAGGTACCTCTTAAGAACGTAAGAGAAGCCTGTTGCTTCAGGCCAACAGAGCAATGGCGCCCAGCTGTATCCAAGCAGGGACCGTGATGCAAAATCAGTGCGGTTTTAAAAGCTGGAGTCCACCATCTTGATTCAAAATGGCACCCAAATGCATAGAGGACAGACAAGCAGCTTCCCCAAACCTATGGTAGGCGGGGCAGATCCATGGAAAATGACAACTGCTGCCACCATTGTGTGGCCCTTGCTGCTGTTCCCACTGTCCGGTAGTGGTGGTAGTCCTGGAGGAGTTGCTATAAGCAAACCAAGGAGTCCCTTGTTGCCATGAATTCAGGAAGTGGCCTGCCTCTTCACCCTTCCCATCTGCAATATGGGGATACTAATACAGGACATGCCTTGCAGGGTTGTGTTCCATGAAAAACATCTTGACGCTTCCACATTCCATAAACACTGTTGTGCATATAATACATTGCCTCTCATCTGGGTGCTAATAGGCAGGGCTCTGGGGTTATACAGGGCTGCATGCTTGTGAAGTGAGGCAGCGCATGCATACATTAGAGGCGGAGACGAGGGAACATTTGCTTCGTTGCAGGAACATGCCTGGCGTGTGGCGGAGGTGTGCCTGGGAGCATATTCGGGCTGGCTCTCCCCTTGCCATCCAAGCTGTCCAGTCACGTGGACCAGCCAAGAAAGTTCCAAGAGCTTTCTGATGTTCTGCTGGTTGCCATGGAAACCCCTTTCTCTCTCTCTCTCTCTCTCTCTCTCTCTCTCTCTCTCTCTCTCTCAGCATCCCAGGCCAGCCAACAATGTGTCTGCTTCACTTTATCAAGCGGGCTGTGCAGGGGAGCAGGAACAGAGAGTGCTTGCAGAGGGTGTGACAACTGCAAAGGCTCTGGTTTCCTGGGCACGTTTTTCGGTGGTTGCCTATTAAGCGGCACAGGTTCCTCTTGGACTCAAGGCAGGCTGAGTTTAAATGTGTGTGTGTGTGTATTTAGCTGTGTTATGTAGCAAACACGAGAGAGAGAGAGAGAGAGAGAGAGAGAGAGAGAGAGAGAGAGAGAGAGAGAGATTTTGCATGTGTGTGTTGGTGTGTCCCCACGATGCATCTGGATGTAAATAAAGCTGTTTGGAAAGCAAATATTTGGTTCTCTGGAGCAGGGAGTCCATAACTGGATTTGGACAGGAAGAAATGTCCACATTTCCCTCAGGGGTCAGAACTCTTATGTGATAATACTGAACGGGTGCGACGGGGACATTGCCTGTTGGTTTATTGACTGTGTGTCTAGCCTGCTTTTAAGACAATGATAATTTCCCCCAAGTAGCTCACACTGCCCTTTTCCTAACAACAGGGATAGGTCACTAGCAGACCTCTATATGTCACTGGAATCCAGCACCCATCATTCCCTGAGCTCTGGCTGTGCCAGCTGGGACTGATGGGAAATGGAGTCCAGAAACAACACGGGACAGACTCTCTACCCCTGGCCTAGGAGACCTGATTTGTGCCTTCTCTTCCTTTCCCCTCCGCTCTCTTTCCCAAGTGTTGTTAAGTATAATTATTTAATTGTCACTGAAATGGGAATGGCTATGTGTAGTGCCGAATGGTTTAACACTGAAAAATTCCAATGCTGTATACGAAGTGGTTTCTGAACTCCTTAATCTGTTGATAGTTAACTGTTGTTTTCTGCTAGCTAACACACGAGTGTTTAACCTTAGATCAGGTGGCAAATGTATTTGCTGCCAAATCTCCATTTTGAAAGGGAGTAGTTCTTTGTTCCCAAGCTCTGCGAGAGTAAGGATGTAAATGAGGCTTTCCAGGTAAACAGCTTCAGGCTAATGGAGGCTGTAAAGACCTTTGCTTATAGATCAGTTTGGAGCATTTCATATTTTATAAGATGCTGTGCCTGTGCTGGGCGGCAGAAGATATCTTGTAGGATTATTTGGATTATCTTTGACGTTTTTGTTCTGTTACGAAGAAGGTTCTGCAAGTGAAATTTTGAACAATTTAACGGGTCTGGGCCATGCTTCATTCCGAAAGGACTCCGTTTTTATGCATCCAGTCACTTCAAACTGCAATATTTATATCAGCAATAGGTGTTTCTCTTTTCATTTTGCAAGCCAGATCTCAGGGAAGGAGAAAACACACACGCACTCTCTCTCTCCTTACTGAATTCCAAGAGCCAAATAGGAACACATGAAGGTCCAGTATAGCCCTGAGCCTTAAATTCCTCTTCTTGCCTTTAAGCAGTGAATGAGTTCCATCTTTGTATGGGCTGAAGAGGTTTTCTGTGGCCAGGAGCAATAATAATAATAATAATAATAATAATAATAATAATAATAATAATAATAATAATAATAATAATTTATTAATTATATCCCGCCCATCTGGCTGGGCTTACCCAGCCACTCTGGGCGGCTTCCAAAAAAAAAATATTAAAATACTGTAATACATCAAACATTAAAAGCTTCCCTAAACAAGGCTGCCTTCAGATGTCTTCTAAAAGTCTGGTAGTTGTTGTTCTCTTTGACATCTGGTGGGAGGGCGTTCCACAGGGTGGGCGCCACCACCAAGAAGGCCCTCTGTCTGGTTCCCTGTAACTTGGCTTCTCGCAGTGAGGGAACCGCCAGAAGGCCATCGGCGCTGGACCTCAGTGTCTGGGTGGAATGATGGGGGTGGAGACGCTCCTTCAGGTATACTGGACTGAGGCCATTTAGGGCTTTCAAGGTCAGCACCAACACTTTGAATTGTGCTCGGAAACGTACTGGGAGCCAATGTAGGTCTTTCAAGACCGGTGTTATGTGGTCTCGGCGGCCGCTCCATGTCCATGTCCCAAGTAGCAACCTGCTCCTCCCCGTAATAAGGCAATGCAAAATCAATTTCATTTTGCGAGACAATGGAATCTGCAGATTTTATTGGAAATTCCAAAGCTCTTCCTGGTGACAGCGGTGTGGCTTGCTTGGCTGTGGAGTTAGGATTCCGTGTTTTCTGCTTTCAAGCAGAGAGCCTGTTTGCTCATTCCAAAAGCTCCCCGTGCCAAGCTATTTGTAACTGGGAACCGGGCGTTCTCCATGTTGATCTTAATCATTCTAATGGGGTCCTTGGAAACTTGGCCTCTGCTAATGACCCAAGCGGGTCAGATCAAATGGGGAAATGGCACGGCCGATCTGGAAATGCTTTTATCACGCAAAGTCGAGGCAAAGGGGAGACTGCAGAGGTCAGCGGAACAAGAGGAGCCACGGAGTAAATAGTAATTAGGCTCGCTTGGAAAATGTTGTATGTATGATGCCGATGACATCAGGAAAGAGGGGGAAGTGTTGTGTTGTGTGTGTGTATTTGTGTGCAGGGATTTATTTATTTTTTAAGCATGGGGTGGAAGGGATCTGTTTGCCAACACTTTGCTCGCAAGCCAGCAAAACAAACCACTTCATGTTAAATCCGCAAACTGTATTTAATGACTGTCCTTGGCAGTCACTCTTGCCTCACATCGATGTCTCTTGCGATCTATCAGCAGAGACATTGCCTGTTTGCTTTCGAACCAGTGTCCAAAGGCAAAGAGAGAGACGGCTGGACAGCCATGCAGTCTGTGGGTTGCACAGTTGTAGCAGAGTGGGAATATAGGGCAGCACAGGTCTGGAAATTTTCCCACAGCAGGAGTGGTGATGTCTGAGGACCTTCTGGAAGTTCCGTCCCTGCGAGAAGTGAAGCTACAGGGAGCCAGGCAGAGGGGAACACCCTCCCTTCAGATGTCAAGGAGATGAGTTACTAATATAACAGTGGTTCTCAACCTGTGGGTCCCCAGATGTTGTTGGACTACAACTCCCATCATCCCTGAACTCAGGCCTTGCTAGCTAGGGGTGATGGGAGTTGTAGTTCAGCAACATCTGGGGACCCACAGGTTGAGAAAGGTTGCTATATAACCTTTAGAAGATATCTGAAGGCAACTCTGTATAGGAAAGTTTTTAATGTTTTGTTAAGCTTTTTATGTACCGTATGTTGGCAGCCACCCAGAGTGGCTGGGGCAACCCAGTCAGATGGGTGGGGTACAAATATTATTATTATTATTATTATTATTATTATTATTATTATTACTACTACTACTACTACTGGAGTGATGGCATCATCTGATGGAGTGATGATTTCATCTGTTGAGGTGGTATCTGCCAATGGTGAAAGCTGGGATGGGACACCGATGGAGGGCAGGTCTGTCCTGGCGCATGACGCAAACCAGACCTGGATGTTTAGCCTGAAGAAGGGGAGACTGAGAGGAGATATGACAGTCATCTTCAAGTATCTGAAGGGCTGTGACATAGAGGGTGGAGCAAACTTGTTTTCTTCTGCTCCAGAAGATGGGACCTGAACCAACGGCTTCGAGTTACAAGAAAGGAGATTCCGAATAAACATCAGGAATAACTTTGTGGTGGTAAGAGCTGGTCAATAGTGGAGCAAGACTCCTTCAGAAGGTGGTGGACTCTCCTTCCTTGGAGGTTTCTAAGCAGAGGTTGGATGGCCATCGGTCATGAATGCTTCAGCTAAGATTCCTGCATTGCAGCAGAGGGCTGGACTAGAAGACTCTTCTAACTCTACAATTCTATGATTCTACAATCCCTTTGTAACATTTAAGAACAAAAGAACGTTAGAAGATCCTGCAGGATCAGGCCAATGGTCTGTCCAGCCCAGCCATCTGTTCTCACAGTGGCCAACTAGATGCCTGTGGAAAATCTGCAAGCAGGATTCGAGTGCAAGAACATTCTCCCCTTCTGTGTTTTCCAGTAATTACCGTATTTTTCGCTCCATAAGACACACCTAGTTTTTAGAGGAGGAAAACAGGGGGGGGGACCATTCTGAACGAAACAGTGGATGTATGATTTTTGTGGTTCATGCTGTGGCCACAGACATGATATGTGATCTGATGGTGAATTTGGGGTGACCCAATGCAAAAATCCATGTGGATCCGTGCTTTGTAATCACGTTTCTGCGCCATTGTGGCCCTACAAAACAGTGGATGCGTGGTTTTTTTGGTGCAGGCTGTAGCCATGGACATGCTATGTGATCTGATGGTGAATTTGGGGTGACCCAATGCAAAAATCATGAGGATCCATGAGCTTTTACCTCCCCCCTTTCAGGCAGCCTCCTTTATCGCTAGAGTTCCTTATCTCCCTCCCGATCGCTTGCTGCTCAGCTGCTCAGCAGCTTCGTTTCAACACCCCCTTCCCTCTTTCTAAAAAAAAAAAAAAAAAGCACAATCTGCCTTTTGCCCCTGAGCAATTCAGCTCCAGGGACCACGCATTCACTCCATAAGAAGCACAGACATTTTCCCTTACTTTTTAGGAGTAAAAAATACGGTAGTATTCAGAAGCATTGCTGCTTCTAACCGTATAGCCATAGCATAGCATAACCATTGTGGCTAGTAGCCATCGATAGCCCTCCATGAATGGATCAAATCCTCTTTTAAAGTCAATGCGGGAGAGACATGTTTTGTTGCAGCTGGGGCAGATGAAGGCGTCCGGTTGTGCTACTGCAGATGCACCACAGTGTTTCTTCTCTCTGTGCTCTTACCAGTGGTCATTCCTCCTCTGGTCACTGACTGTCTGTCTCCAGACACTGCGGTCATCTGCAAGGGATTCCCGTATGGCAGGGTGAATATTGCCAGCCTTCATGTCACGTCTGCAAACCTCTTTGTAATGCAGAGTTGGTTTGCCAATTGGTCTCCATGCCGTGCATAAGGTCATAAAATTCCATCATTTCACCTCTTCCTCACCTTTCTCTAAACTAAAAAGCTGCAAAGGATGCAACCTTCCCACCCACTTGATTATTTGGGTTGACTTTAGATTTCCTGATCAGAAAGTTAGCGCACCTCTTCCCTGTGGAGAGCCAGTGTGGTGTAGTGGTTAAGAGTGGTAGTCTCGTAATCTGGTGAACTGGGTTCGCGTCTCCGCTCCTCCACATGCAGCTGCTGGGTGACCTTGGGCCAGTCACACTTCTCTGAAGTCTCTCAGCCCCACTCACCTCACAGAGTGTTTGTTGTGGGGGAAGAAGGGAAAGGAGAATGTTAGCCACTTTGAGACTCCTTCGAGTAGTGATAAAGCGGGATATCAAATCCAAACTCTTCTTCTTCTTCCTGTGACGGAAAGGACCAATCTTCTTCTTTGGCGATCACTCGTAGCCGAGTATGATTGTCTTCCATAAACACAGTTTTAACAATGAGTCCATAAGTGACTGTGGAGGCCAATTCTGGATCCACACGTCCTTCCACAGTGGGGACATTGGTTTCCAGGTGGGAGTTGATCATGGTGTGGATTTGCCAAACATGCCTTCCTCTTAGCACGTTTCTCCCTTGCGTCCTGAGTTCGAGTGTCTTCAAAGCCCATGACACCTTTGTGTGGTAAAACAGAGGGGACATTTATACATGTTTGGTGGACCTGTGGAAAATCAAAAGCTTCTGGAACCAGTGTATGACAAGCTTAAAAAATGTTTAAGTATAACTTTATGAAAAATACAGAAGTTTTTCTACTAGGGATAAAGGACACAGCCATAGGAAGAGAAGATCGGAAAATATTCCTCTATGCCACAGGAGCGGCAAGGATCCTAATTGCTAAAAACTGGAAAAAAGAAACTGTGCCAACCAAAAAGGAATGGCAAGACAAACTGTTAGAGTATATTGAACTGGCTATCTATCTAACAGAGGCAATTAGAGATTACACTAGATAAGAGTTTCAAAAAGCATGAGGAAAATGCAGAGAATACTTCACAAAACAATGCCCTAAAATACATACCTGGACTTGTTTCGATCAATGTCTGTAGAAGACTTTGTGGATATTTAAGTTATAATTAGAAAAATCTTAATAATTATTCATAAAGGAAACAGTTTATAAGAAGTAAATACGGAGGCCAGATACAGGATGAAGGAAGTATTTTATTTGGTTGTTTGTTTTGATGTATGTTATGCTCACTATATGTTATCTTCACATTTAATGTGTATTGGGGGGTTGTGTTATGTTGTAAATAAAATTCCAATAATATATTTTTTTTAAACAAAGCCCATGACACCTTTGGTAAAGGCTGTTCTCCAACTAGAGCGCTCGTAGGCAAGTGTTACCCAACTGTTGGTGTTTATTCTACTTTTTAAAAAAAAATTGCCTTGAGACAGTACAGTCTTTAAACCTCTTTTGGAAAGGACCATTGGAGCTGGTCTTTCCTGAGAGCTGGTTATAAACGATCCCACAAAGAGAGATCCTTGCTGGAAGTGCCATTTATCCAACACGGCTTCACAGATTTCTCCATGAATCTGCTTTATTCCCTTTGGTGTAGTGGTTAAGAGCGGTGGACTCGTATTCTGGTGAACCGGGTTCGCTTCCCCGCTCCTCCACATGCAGTTGCTGGGTGACCTTGGGCCAGTCACACTTCTCTGAAGTCTCTCAGCCCCACTCACCTCACAGAGTGTTTGTTGTGGGGGAGGAAGGGAAAGGAGAAGGTTAGCCGCTGTGAGACTCCTTAAAGGGAGTGAAAGGCGGGATATCAAATCCAAACTCTTCTTCTTTTCAAGACAGCATTCTTTTCGATAGCTAGAGCACCAAACCAACTTTAAATGTGCAACCAGTATGTGACTGAATCTCCCACTCCGCCCTAAAACAGTCACAGTCTGAAAGTGCCCTTCATTGCTTTGCTGAGGAAGTTCCTCTGTTCATAACAGCTTTTTAACCACCAGATTCATTCACGACAAGCTTCTCATTCACTCCCTTTGTCAAGGATGCGGGTGAACCATAGAATTTCTCATTTCCCTTGCAGCAAACGGCTCCCTCCCTCTGCTATTGATGCGCCCCAACACAATCTTGTTGTTCAAAGTGCTTAAACAAGGATAAGCCTGGCTAAGCGGGGCTCCTAATTGTCCCCATCTGGCCACTGTGAGCTTAGAAGAGAAAAAGACACATTGCTTCAATTGTTTGCCATTTATAATGCTTTTGGCTCAATTTAGAAGGGAAGTAAATCAAGCAACGTCTATAAATAAGTAGGGCGCAAAAAATAAATAAAGCAAAAACTACTCCATGCTAGTAAATGAAAGAAGGGACACAGGTGGCGCTGTGGGTTAAACCACAGAGCCTAGGACTTGCCAATCAGACGGTCGGCGGTTTGAATCACCATGACAGGGTGAGCTCCCGTTGCTCTGTCCCTGCTCCTGCCAACCTAGCAGTTTGAAAGCCCATCAAAGCGCAAGTAGATAAATAGGTACTGCTCTGGCGGGAAGGTAAACTGTGTTTCCATGCGCTGCTCTGGTTCGCCAGAAGCGGCTTAGTCCTGCTGGCCACATGACCTGGAAGCTGTACGCCGGCTCCCTCGGCCAGTAAAGTGAGATGAGCACCACAACCCCAGAGTTGGTCACGACTGGACCTAATGGTCAGGGGTCCCTTTACCTTTACCTTTTAAGATAGATTAGCTGTGATACCTGCATTGCAAGGGTTGGACTGGATGACGCCCCAAGTCCCTTCGAACTCTACAATTCCATGATTCTATGAATAATAATAATTGGATTTATCACTTACCTTCACCATGAGGTCCCAGGGCAGATTGCAACGATTTAAAATACATATTGGGGTTTTTGCGTGTGAAATGTTTTGAAAGATATAATATTTCATTATGTATTTACCCCACCAGCGTTCAGAAGTGGTGTGAGGCAGAAACAATTTGACTGTGTGAAGAGGGGTTTAAAAGCAGAAGTGGGGTCTGCAACAAAATGTTGCAGCGCATCATGCGTCCGTTCAGGGCACTCCATCCCATATTCCTCCCAACCTGTTTTTTCTTCTGTTTTTCCCCTCCCCTGTTTCAGCCTTCTCCGTGCCATTTAAATAATCAAAGTCCTCCTCACAGGGCTGTTTTCCATAAATTATAGAATTGATAATAAGAAGGCTGATCGCCAAAGAATTGATGCTTTTGAATTATGGTGCTGGAGGAGACTCTTGAGAGTCCCATGGACTGCAAGTAGGTCAAACCTATCCATTCTGAAGGAAATCAGCCCTGACTGCTCACCAGATCCTGAAGCTGAGGCTCCAAGACTTTGGCCACCTCATGAGAAGAGAAGACTCCCTGGAAAAGACCCTGATGTTGGGAAAGATGGAGGGCGCAAGGAGAAGGGGACGACAAAGGACGAGATGGTGGGACAGTGTTCTCTAAGGCTACCAGCATGAGTTTGACCAAACTGTGGGAGGCAGTGGAAGACAGGAGTGCCTGGCGTGCTCTGGTCCATGAGGTCACAAAGAATCGGACACGACTAAACAACTAAACAACAACAGCAACACAGAATTGTAGAGGGTCATCTAGTCCAACCGCTTGCAATGCAGAAATCTTTCCCCCAGTGCTTGAACCCACGACCCAGATTTTGCAAACCTCAGGCTTCCCCAAAGCCTGCCTGATTCTCCCCTCTCGTGCACAAGTACTGCCCTTTTGACCACAAAAGCGACGGCACTCACAGCCCGATCATTAAAAATAGGAAGAATTCACCTAGGCATTGAAATTTCTGACAATTTCTCTGTTTTACTCTGCCGGCTGTGATCTTTGTTTGCTTAGGCCAGGTGGCACAATCAGGGCCACTGAGATGTCAGCCCTGAGGGCAGCATATGGAACGGATCAGGGAACGACATCCGACCAGGTGGGGAAATGGCTTTTTCTTGTCACAATCCCCTTTGGTGGTGTCTAAGGGCAAAATTAACCCCACACAGGAGGAGAGGAAGGAAATCAAGTTTATGCCATCTGCCACGGATGCTTTAGTTGAAATTTCTGCATTGCAGGGGGTTGGACTAGATGTCCTGGGGGGGTCTCTTCCGACTCTACAACTCAACTCTGAATTCTATGATCCTATGCATTGTTGCAGCCCCTTGTTTAGGGGATAGGGAGCTTCACAAACTACACACACACACAAACAAATATTCAAGTATTAGCAAGTGCTTTTGAAATGTTGCATTGAAATTGAAATAACTAGCCTCTCTTCCTTACTACAGTGGTACCTCAGGTTACATGCGCTTCAGGTTACAGACTCTGCTAACCCAGAAATTTTACCTTGGATTAAGAACTTTGTTCAGGATGAGAACAGAAATTGTGCTCCGGCAGCACGGCGGCAGCAGGAGGCCCCATTAGCTAAAGTGGTGCTTCAGCTTAAGAACAGTTTCAGGTTAAGAACAGACCTCCGGAACGAATTAAGTACTTAACCCGAGGTACCACTGTATGTGAAAAGGGAAGTAAAGCAGCAATAGCTGGAAAAGTTGGGGAGGGTGGGTGTGGCGATCACACAGGGTCCCCGGACGTTTCACCGTCTATTGATCTCTGTGCCACCACTTTATTTCTCGCTGCCACCTCCCAGGCCGTACCTGGTACAATCCAGTCCAGTCAGGGTTAAATTGGAACATAAACTTTTGTTTATTTATTGCAGTTTAACAAGCGTGTGCCCCTTCATGGATCAGTGCCTTGCCGCGGCGAAGGGGCTTGAATAACTCAGAGAAGCTATGAGCTACACCGCGCAGGGCCACCCAAGATGGACAGGTCATAGTGGAGAGTTTTGACCAAACATGATCCACCTGGAGGAGGAACCAGCAAGCCACTCCAGTATCCCTGCCAAGAAAACTCCATGGACAAAGACAACAGGCATATAAAAGTTATGACGCTGGAAGATGAGCACCCCAGGTCGGAAAGCATCCAACATGCTACTGAGGAAGAGCGGAGGACAAGTACAAGTAGATTCAGACAGAGGGCGAGATGGTGGGACAGTGTTCTCAAAGCTACCAGCATGAGTTTGACCAAACTGCAGGAGGCAGTGGAAGACAGGAGTGCCTGGCGTGCTCTGGTCCAGGGGGTCACGAAGAGTCAGACACAACTAAATGACTAAACAACAACAACAAGCGTGTGGTTTCATAAACGGTATCGGTCCATTACAATAATGGGGTGCCTATCCTGACTTATAACTTCTGCTACCTGCTCTCACTCACTAAACCACCTCTCAGATATTTACTTGTCTTCCTATCCCCTAACTATTCCTGACTCAGCTTATTTCTCTACGCTAACTCAACCTACCCACAAACTCTATCCCAATTCACTCCCACTCCAACCAACCACCCAACTCCCAATGAACTCCTCCTTTCGCCCCTCCCAGAGCTGGTTTTATAGTCCCTCTGACTCCACCCCCTGGGTTCTGATTGGGTAACTTTTTAAACTATTTCACCTCCAGGACTCTCATATGTTAACGTCACAGTGGGTTTGTCCCACTGCTGTCATGGGACCCACATTGTCCCAAAGATTCTAAATTCAAAAGACTGGAGTCTAGATTCAGGCTTTCACAGCACCCTCAAACACTTCCTGCCACAGCCACCTGCCAATTTTAATTTCTTGTGGTGCTGAGCTAGCCTGAAAGCAAAGTGCTTAGTCTCTTACCACCTTTTCCCAGAATGCCTCTGAGGAGTGGGGGTAGAGATGAATGTTTAAGTTTTTTTATTCTTTCCATTTCTCATCCCCCCCCCCCAATATTTGGTTCTCAAAATTTCCACACCATTGTATGCAAATTACCATTTTTTTTAATACATAAAGGTTCTCATAAAAATACCTAAGACGCACATTTGGCTATGCAATTTTGCGTAATACGCACACGTCTGCAAAACAGTTTTCCTAATGCACATTTGTGTCCTACTTTCTCTAATACATGCAATTCCGAGCCAGAATAAGATATGTTACTGCCAAACCCATGATGCAGCGCGATCTCTAAATCTACATGTATAAAGAGCATTTACGTAGCTATACTCAGGTTCTGCAGGAATTGCTTCATTCTGTTTTAAAATGCTGCACTCTGGTTCAAGGCAGGCACTTGCCCGTGCAGGTAAGTGGAGTATGGCAGCTATCAGACCTCATAGAAAACCATTTCTCGTTCCCTCCATTTGATGAGTCAGACACCCACGGAATGCAAAACAAGTGTAACATTTTTCATCTGACAACTCTTGGAAGGCACTCAAGCTATCAGCACTGCTAACATTATCAGATGCTATTTCTTATTTAAGCCACAAGAATGAAGCTTGGCACATTTAAAGTTCACCTGGAGACAGAGATGAAAAACACATCCCAAAGTGCAGATTTTTTAAAAAATAATGGGAGCAGGGTGGGAGAGAGAGACTCTTCTGTGTTGTATTTTCAGCAAACTTCACCCTGTGGCAGCCACAAGGTAAAGCCCAGCCACACCTGCCGTTCCATTCTGCCTGAAGAGGAGTTCTGTGTGACCAGAAAGCTCACATACTGGTGGCTGGCAGCCCAATTAAAAATTAGGCTGACTTCTTACAGCGCATTTGCAGGCAGGCAAGATAGCATTGCGTTTCCTCCTAATGTCGCTTCAGCCCAGTTTAGAGGAGCTGCGGTTTAGCAAACGCGACGGGCAAAAGAGAAATTCGCTGAAACCAAAATAACCCCTGGATGCCAGACTTCCTGGGGGCTTATGAAGCCGTGGGGCAAGAAGAGAGATGGATTCCTACCCATTTCCTCCTCTGCTGGCACAGAGAACAATGCAACACAAAGGCGGGTTATGGGGGAGTTTACTGCCAATATTTCCTTTCACATGCAAGTTCTTTTCCCACAGAGCCTCTGAAGCTCAAATATTGAACACCGCCCCATCTTAAAACACACACACACACACAGAGGGAATGATGAATTGCGGCAGAACAGAAGCTGGTCTGAAGCCAACAATTACTCCGCTCTGAGGACTTTTGTCTCTCTAGGAACCGGGGAACAAAATACCCTTGAATATATTTTTATATGTGAACAGGGCTTTCGCACTTGTGCTCACAGCCAGCCGATTCTTTGAAAGGAATCTGGGTTACGAAAAGTTCTCTCTTCTGCAGACGCACGAAGGAAACTACATGGCTTGTACAGCAGCATTTTCATGTGCAGAGTTTGGGGAGGCGATTAATTTTCAGAGCTTTTTTTGAGAAAAGATCACATCAGAAACACCATTCAAATTCTAGATTTTTATTTTTTGCTGCAAAACAACAGTTAATTCCTATGCATGCCCACTCCAAATAAATCTAATTGAGTTAAGTGGGATTTGCTCTCAAATAAATATGCACAGGATTGTAGCGTCTAATTGTTTTCTTTTCTGCATTGTAAAATGTGGGCGGGTTCACTCGCTGTTGCAACTGGTTGATGACAGCCAGTTTGTCAGGTTGTTCCGGACTTGAAAAATCTTTTTACACTGATTTTTACACTGGCAAATGCATCACTTGAGCGGTGGATTACAGAATTACAGGTCTGGAAGGAGTCCCCAGACATCATATAGAATGATCTCCTGCCAAAAAAATACCAACAGAATAACAATAGCATCCTCGCCACTATGACTTCTACAAGTTTCCATTGCAATGGTTATTTCCTTTTGTAACCTGCCTGACAACAGGTCTGTCCCAAGACATTTTACAGCCTGAGACACCGGGTGGCAGCGGGGAGGGGATAATGACTCCCGACCGCCACTAAATCAAGATGCATAGTAAGGTAAGGTAAAGGCACAGGTAAAGGCAAAGGACCCCTGGATGGTTAAGTCCAGTCAAAGGCAACTATGGGGTTCATAGAATCATAGAATCATAGAGTTGGAAGAGACCACAAGGGCCATTGAGTCCAACCCCCTGCCAAGCAGGAAACACCATCAGAGCACTCCTGACATATGGTTGCCAAGCCTCTGCTTAAAGACCTCCAAAGAAGGAGACTCCACCACACTCCTTGGCAGCAAATTCCACTGTCGAACAGCTCTTACTGTCAGGAAGTTCTTCCTAATGTTTAGGTGGAATCTTCTTTCTTGTAGTTTGGAACTATTGCTCCGTGTCCGCTTCTCTGGAGCAGCAGAAAACAACCTTTCTCCTTCCTCTATGTGACATCCTTTTATATATTTGAACATGGCTATCATATCACCCCTTAACCTCCTCTTCTCCAGGCTAAACATGCCCAGCTCCCTTAGCCCCTCCCTTAACCCTCCCTTAGGGTTGCAGCGCTCATCTTGCTTTCAGACCGAGGGAGCCAGCGTTTGTCCGCAGACAGCTTTCTGGGTGATGTGGCCAGCATGACTAAACCGCTTCTGGCGCAACGGGACACCTTGACGGAAACCAGAGCGCATGGAAATGCTGTTTATCTTCCCGCCACAGTGGTATCTATTTATCTACTCGTGCTGGTGTGCTTTTGAATTGCTAGGTTGGCAAGAGCTGGGACAGAGCAATGGGAGCTCACCCTGTCATGGGGATTCAAACCGCCAACCTTCTGATTGGCAAGCCCAAGAGGCACAGCGCCACCCACGTCCCTACAGGCATAGTAGCCAACCAAGACTAGCCAAGTGATTCTGGCTCCCCTTAAATCCTGCAAGCAGCTCTTCCTTTCCCTGGAAGAGAAATGCAACATTTACAAATTAAATAACTAACAATTTGCTGCCCTTTCATGACAACTAACTCTGCCAACGGAGACAGGCACCTCACTCTGCCTAAAGGCTGGGGTTGCCCTGTGCCTCAACTTGTCATTTTGCAGAATGATTGGCACTGCAACAGAGATCTTGAATGCGGAAACCCCAACAGCAACAGAAAGAAACCTTCCATTCTGCATTACCATGGCCACTTGCTGTATTTTGGGGAGATGCTGGGCTGCTCTATGCAGTGCTACAGCGCCACCACTCTAGGTGGCCAGAGGGTGGTATTGCAGGTACTGATCCAAAGCAGACCAGGTGAGACAAAGGGCCAAGGGTTGGAGCTGTTCATATACCAAGCTCACCACCTCAGTCGGAGCAATGAGTCTCTCAAGCATAGGCAGAGTTACTCACAGAGGGTCTTCTTCACCACTGGACCTGCCATAAACAAACGAAAGAGCCTACAAACCCTTCCATGTAATGGTGCGGCAAATCTAAAAAAAAAAGTAGTATAAACACTGACAACTGGGAAACACTGGCCTGCGAGCGCTCCAACTGGAGAACAGCCTTTGCCAAAGGTGTCGTGGACTTCAAAGATGCTCAAACTCAGGACGAAAGGGAGAAATGTGCTAAGAGGAAGGCACGTATGGCAAATCCACACCGTGATCAACTCCCGCCCGGAAACCAATGTCCCCACTGTGGAAGGACGTGTGGATCCAGAATTAGACTCCACAGTTACTTATGGACTCACTGTTGTTAACAACAACAACAATATAATAATAATTTATTATTTCTACCCTGCCCATCTGGCTGGGTTTCCCCAACCACTGTGGGCGGCTTCCAGCAGAATATTAAAAGACAATGATTCATCAAATGTTAAAAGCTTCCCTAAAGAGGGCTGCCTACAGGTGTCTTCTAAAAGTCAGATAATTGTTTATTTCTTTGACGTCTGGTGGGAGGGCGTTCCACAGGGCGGGTGCCACTACTGAGAAGGCCCTCTGCCTGGTTTCCTGTAACCTCGCTTCTCGCAGTGAGGAAACCGCCAGAAGGCCCTTGGAGTTGGACCTCAGTGTCCGGGCTGGACGATGTTAAAACCGTGTTTATGGAAGACAACCTTACTCGGCTATGAGTGATCGCCAAAGAAGAAAGCAGCAACTTGTAACATTCCCCGTTCTTTCTCCGACAGCTGTTTCTGAGCAGTCCTGGCTAAATGAAGAGTGAACATCTTTTCCGTCTCATTCAGAACTGATTCTGCATTTGCGGGTTTTGGCAGCCAGCATTCAGGGAAAGAACCCCTGCTACTTTCATGCCTCATAATGTTGCTCAAAATGACCTGAAGTTGACATGTAAGGTTAAGGTAAAGGGACCCCTGACCATTAGGTCCAGTCGTGACTGACTCTGGGGTTGTGGCGCTCATCTCGCTTTATGGGCCAAGGGAGCCGGAGTACAGCTTCTGGGTCATGTGGCCACCATGACTAAGCCGCTTCTGGCGAACCAGAGCAGCGCACGGAAATGCCGTTTACCTTCCTGCCGGAGCGGTACCTATTTATCTACTTGCACTTTGATGTCCTTTTGAACTGCTAGGTTGGCAGGAGCAGGGACTGAGCAATGGGAGCTCACCCTGTTGCAGGGATTCGAACCGCCAACCTTCTGATCGGCAAGTCCTAGGCTCTGTGGTTTAACCCACAGCGCCACCCGCATCCCTGAAGTTGCCATGTACATTGGCATTATTAAGGAAATGAGAACAGCCTGCTGGATCCGGCCCGTGGTCCATCTAGTCTAGCACCCTCCTCTCACAGGGAACAATGAGTTGCCTGTGGGAAAAACACAACAAAGACCCACAGGATGAAACCACAATAGCACTCTTCCCACTTGGGAGTTCCAGCAGCTGGTATTTTGACAGTGGAGGTGGAAAACAGACTTCATGGTTCTAAGGATTATGGGGGCAGAAGTTCCAAAAATAAAAAGACGGTTGTTTATGTATGTAACTACAGCAGCTAGGATTCTTTAGGCACAAAAATGGAAAGACGAAGTTCGCAGGAAAGAAGAATGGATAACTGAAGTGAAGGGACGATGCTGAATCAGGAAAGCTACCAGCTAAAATAAGAGAACTTAATTATGATTGTTTAAAGAAAGATTAATAGTATGATGAATTCGTGAGCAGGATTTGAACCATGAGCAACATAAGGAATTAGAGATTACTGTATTATTTTTACGATATAAGAGAGGGAAGATGTGAGTGCAGCAAGCGGGAGAAATAAAAAAAAACACAACATGGGAAACGGGATGGGAAGTTGATAAAACAAATGGAAAACCTATTAGGCATTGGAATGTTTATGTGAAAGTTTTGGTGATTTAATAATATATATCTAAGCGGAACTTTTTGCATCTTAAAAAGCAGAGACATCACCTTGCCAACAAAGGTCCGTATAGTAAAAGCTATGGTTTTCCCAGCAGTGATGTATAGAAGTGAGAGCTGGACCATAAAGAAGACTGATCACCGAAGAATTGATGCTTTTGAATTCTGGTGCTGGAGGAGACTCTTGAGAGTCCCATGGACTGCAAGAAGATCAAACCTATCCATTCTGAAAGAAATCAGCCCTGAGTGCTCACTGGAAGGACAGATCCTGAAGCTGAGGCTCCAAGACTTTGGCCACCTCATGAGAAGAGAAGACTCCCTGGAAAAGACCCTGCTGTTGGGAAAGATGGAGGGCACAAGGAGAAGGGGACGACAGAGGACGAGATGGTTGGACAGTGTTCTCGAAGCTACAAACATGAGTTTGACCAAACTGCGGAAGGCAATGGAAGACAGGAGTGCCTGGCGTGCTCTGGTCCAGGGGGTCAAGAAGAGTCGGACACGACTAAACGACTAAACAACAACAACAAGCGGGACATTATATAAAAGGAAGGAAGGAAGGAAGGAAGGAAGGAAGGAAGGAAGGAAGGAAGGAAGGAAGGAAGGAAGGAAGGAAGGAAGGAAGGAAGGAAGGAAGGAAGGAAGGAAGGCCTTAATGGCTAGTAACTGTTGATTCTGCTGAGTAGAAACTGGGGTTTGCTTGATTTTTAAAGCTGTTCCTGCCACTACATGTGAATCAATCACCAAATGGCATCCATTTCCCATCCATTTCCTCTTCTTTTACTCCAACCAAGTAGAGGCTGTGCATGTGTTTTCAGAAAGGTGCTACCATGAGGACTAGCAACCTGAATTACGTTGCAGAATTCTTCAGGGAGCTCCCCGGCTGCGTCAGTGTAGATTCCTCGATCACCAGTTGCGTGAAGACCTTAGCCTGGGGAGAAAAGAGTTAATTCCTGCATCTCCTTAGCAAGGCAACAGGCGCCCTTCTGCACTGGAGTGTTCAGAGCCTTTGCACAGCAGTCACTGGCTTGAGAATCAAACTAATTACCTCCATAATTACCAAAACTAATTGTCTCGCTAATTGCCAAGGATCTTTGGAGCAGGCATTATTTCCTGCAAATGTTCCACCAGCGAGGGTTATTGAGCCTCTTTGTAGCTAGATGAGAGGTACCTCGTGTCTCCCCAGCAACATATAACCTTGCCTTGTTTTTCCTCATTGCCATCCACTCGCCCAATCCAAGATGGCTCCCTCAGCCATCCCAGGTGCAGGAATCAAGTTCTCGTGAACATCAAATGTTCCTTATGATGCCTTATGAGGAACGGCTAAGGGAGCTGGGCATGTTTAGCCTGGAGAAGAGGAGGTTAAGGGGTGATATGATTGCCATGTTCAAATATATAAAAGGATGTCACATAGAGGAGGGAGAAAGGTTGTTTTCTGCTGCTCCAGAGAAGCGGACACGGAGCAATGGATCCAAACTACAAGAAAGAAGATTCCACCTAAACATTAGGAAGAACTTCCTGACAGTAAGAGCTGTTCAACAGTGGAATTTGCTGCCAAGGAGTGTGGTGGAGTCTCCTTCTTTGGAGGTCTTTAAGCAGAGGCTTGACAACCATATGTCAGGAGTGCTCTGATGGTGTTTCCTGCTTGGCAGGGGGTTGGACTCGATGGCCCTTGTGGTCTCTTCCAACTCTATGATTCTATGATTCTATGAAAGGACGAACCAACCATTGCCTGACCCAGTCAGGAAATGGATACCCTCTGAGTTTTTCCCTATTAGGATGGAGTCCTGGGTTGATTCTGAGGTGGCCATCTTAGGTCTCCTCCTCCGATTTAGCTTCTTCTGAGAGTGGAATATATTTGCCTTTAATTATCACCTCCAGCACATTCAACACATAATGCTACTAATGGGATTTCTTCTTCCCTTTTGCAGAAGAGCAAATCTTTCCTAGAGGCCTTGATTAGACTGAGGCTAAGCAATAGAGGAGACGCGGTTGGTGCTGTGGGTTAAACCAGAGAGCCCAGGACTTGCCGATCAGAAGGTTGGCGGTTCGAATCCCCGTGATGGGGTGAGCTCCCGTTGCTCGATCCCTGCTTCTGCCAACCTAGCAGTTCGAAAGCACGTCAAAGTGCAAGTAGATAAAAAGGTACTGTTCTGGCGGGAAGGTAAACGGTATTTCCGTGCACTTTACAGGTCGCCAGAAGCGGCTTAGTCATGCTGGCCACATGACCCGGAAGCTGTACGCCAGCTCCCTCAGCCAATGAAGCGAGATGAGCGCTGCAACCCCAGAGTCGTCCACGACTGGACCTGATGGTCATGGGTCCCTTTACCTTTAAGCAAGAGAGAGAGAGAGAGAGGCAGGCAATAGGAAATTTCCACCCTAGTTTTACCAAAGGGGATCTCTCTCAGTGCAAATTTCATGCTTCTTGCAAACTAAGAGACTCCGTGGCTAAAGCCTTAGGCCTGTGTCTCAGATATCCAGCCTCTGCTTCGCCATGATGGAAAGCTGTGTGGCCTTGCATGCCCCTGTCTTCCTTTCAGTCCTGTAAAATGGCGATATTATGAGTGTTAGGAAAGTAGGGGCGGCCTTCCTTTACAGACCCTTGAATTCATCACACGATGTTGTGCCTTCTCCTCACCCGGCCCACCTTGCAATGGCTCTGCTGTCTAGGGGCACATTCCCACCATGCATTTAAACCACCATGACACCACTTTAAACAGTCATGGCTTCCTCCAAGAAATTCCATGGCCTGTCCTTTGCTAAGGGTGCTGAGAATTGTTAGGAGAACCCTGCCTCATTCTCCTCCCAGAACTAGGATCTCCAAGTTTCCTTGCGATAGTCAAGCCATGCTGGAAAGTCTAGATATCTGAAGAGGATAGAACCAGTAGCTACTGGTGGACTTCTCTTCCATGAGAAGGATCATCTGGGTGACTATAAGCCTCTCTTTTCTCTGACCGAGTCTCTAGGTGTTATGGACTGGCTGGACACAGAGGAACAGTGGCAGGAACCTCCAGGGGAAGATGGCCTGGAGCCTGGAGATTCGTGGTGGGATGATGCTGAATGGTCAGACGGAGAAGACTGGAAGGAGGTGTCAGTATTGAAGGGTAACAGGGCTTAGTGAGCAGGAAGAATCTGTGGCAGAGAGAAGAACAGAAGTAGAGGCAGAAGTAGGGGGGGTGGGAGGCCAAAAGGCAGCGATGAGTCAGGTGAAGAAGCAAGGGTATCTCCCCCTCCTGCTGCAACCAGCTCCCCTCCCTGCTGGTCTCCCGGAACCAGAAGAGGTATGAAGAGGGAGAAGCAGAGGCATGTTGGCGGAATCTCAGATTGCTTGGGAATAACCCAAGAGACAAGACTTAGGCAGCTGTGGGAAGGTGGGGACCTTCAGCCCCCAGAACTGCCTCACAGGGGCAAGATCTACCAAGACAAGTTGCAGGGCTCACTAGGCCTGGCATTCCTGAGCAGCCCTTATTTCTTCTAATAAAGAGTTAACTTCTCGGTGTGATTTATGGCTGACCCACTCCTGAAACCAGTTCCTGACTATTTCCTTGTGAAGTGGGATTGAGAGTGAAGTCATGCTGGGAAGTCTAGCTCTCTGAAGGGGATAAGGCCAGTAGCCACTGATGGACTTCTTTTCCATGAGTAGTGTTATAATAATTTTAGGGTCAAAGTGGGAAACCTTCCCACTGTCTCTTTCCTCACAAATCCTGTCTTAAGGGCACATTCAAGATATGAACAGGGTGTGAGCCTGTGACCTGTCACCTAGATTCAGGAATTAAGTAGTTATAATAACAAAAGTGTCCAAAACCCAAATAATACAATCAGGTAACTTGCCAGACAGGAGATAAACAAGGCACTCAGATTTCTGTTGTAAACCGCCTTTTCTGTGATATAGGTATGACGTATCTGGGGGGTGATCTTGGGCTACACCCCTTCTGTGATGTATGTATGATGTTTCTGGGGGTGGTCTTGGACTCCAGGATGGGCAATTTAAAACGTCTATATAAGGGCTTGCGCACATGGCTTGGGGTCCTCCTCTCTCCTGCGTGTGGGGGAACACCCTGTTGCAACAGTTAAGAAAGATCAGGCTTACTAGCTGCTTTGCTTCTCAATATTCTCTGGTTGGTCTCTGTTATTTTCTCCTACCGATAGAGAACCTACAAAAGGACTCTGTAAGGGCTCTTGTGTCCCCCATAAGGGAAAAGGAGCAGGTTTTTTTTTTTACTTATATCAGTAGGATCATCTGGCTGACTATAGGACTCTAATCTCTGTGTCCCCAAGAGGACGCCTTGGGGCAGCAGCTTGTGAGGTGGTCGGTTACTCTGGACGGGAAGCAATGGAAGTGAGGCAGGTTCCTGCGAACTACAGTCGTCCACCAAAGCAGTCCTTACTGCCACTTGATTCTCTCCATTTTGATACTAATGAGGGTTTTTGCAGAGATGGTGACAGAATTACACCGGGGAAAGGAGCGGGAGGGGCAGATGCAGTACTCCTCTACATCTGGCACCTCACACGTAAAGAGCTTCTTCTTTCCAGAGGTGACATTTTATTCCAGCAGATGTGATCCCAGTTGGGGGGCATCCCTGCTCCGCTCAGAAGAAATTCCCCCGCAGTCCCCAGAACCGAAGACCCCCTTCGCAGGGGCAAAGCGACGGACCTTTGAGCCACGGAATCTACCTTGTCAGCAACTCCGCTCAAATATTAAAGATAGTATGCAAATACCTTTTTTTTTTTTAAATTTGAATCAGAGGTTACCTTCAAATGTTTTTTTTTTTAAAGGAAGAAGTGCTATCTTTGCAAGGTTATAAAAATCACGCGATTCTCCCGGGAGACGAGGGCAAGAAGAGGCTGTCGAAATGTAAAGCTAATATTGAAAAGAATTTTAATGCCAGGAGTGATCGTTGGAGAAACAAGGCGAAGCTGCCCTTCTCATCCCTGCAATCTCATTGCGCTGGGGCTGGTGGAGGGGTCAAGGGCCTGTCCCTGTATCCCCTGTGAGGTGCCATGGGAGGGAGAATAAGGGGCAATAACATCTCCCTCGAGTGGCTTTATCAGTGAAACCTGGAAGGTCATTATCCTGGGTCCATCTGTCTCGGGAGACAATGGAGGAATGAGCCTTTGGAGGTGAAGTCAAACTCAATCCATTGGAGAATCACAGCGCCTGCTGTGGCTGCAGAGACAGATAGAGGAGAGACATGTTCTGTTGCAGCTGGGGCAGAAGGTAACATCCGATTGCGCTGCTGCAGATGCACCAGGGCATTGCATCTCTCTGCGCTCCTCTGGTCACAGCTGTGGATGCACAACCCGACTGTCTGTCTCCAGGCACTGCGGTCATCTTCAAGGGATTCCCATATGGTAGGGTCATCTTGGTATTGGTTGCTGGCATCGCAATCTCCCAAAGCTATTTGGAGAGGTGAGCCACAGTTCCTCAACTACTCTGGGCGGCTCCCAACAAAATATTATTGATGATGATGATAATGAGTAAAGTAAAGGGATTCCTGACCATTAGGTCCAGTCGCGATCAACTCTGTGGTTACAGCGCTCATCTCATTTTACTGGCCAAGGGAGCCGGCGTACAGCTTCCAGGTCATGTGGCCAGCATGACTAAGCCGCTTCTGGCAAATCAGAGCAGCGCACGGAAACACCGTTAACCTTCCCGCCAGAGTGGTACCTATTTATCTACTTGCCCTTTGACGTGCTTTCGAACTGCTAGGTTGGCAGGAGCAGGGACTGAGCAATGGGAGCTCACCCCGTCGCGGGGATTCAAACCGCCATCCTTCTGATCAGCAAGTCCTAGACTCTGTGGTTTAACCCAAAGCACCACCCGTTTCCCAACAACAACAACAATAATAATAATAATAATAATAATGCAATAAAATAATACAGTGGTACCTCGGGTTAAGTACTTAATTCGTTCCGGAGGTCTGTTCTTAACCTGAAACTGTTCTTAACCTGAAGCACCACTTTAGTTAATGGGGGCCTCCTGCTGTTGCCGCGCCGCTGGAGCACAATTTCTGTTCTTATCCTGAAGCAAAGTTCTTAACCTGAAGCACTATTTTTGGGTTAGTGGAGTGTGTAACCAGAAGCGTATGTAACCCGAGGTACCACTGTAATAATAATAATAATAATAATAATAATAATAATAATAATAATAATAATAATAATGGAATAAAACATAAAACATTTAAAAAACTTCCTAAGTTCAGTGTTGATGGAGAGGTTGCTTGTTATGGTGGTTCCCAGACAGAGAAAATAATCGACCACCTCCAACAAATGGAACACAAAAATGTTAATTGTGTTTCATCAAACAAAGAGGGGTAAGAGGCAGGAATCTCAGGCCTGAGGGCCAAATGTGGCCCTCGAAACCAGACCACCCCCCTCGCTGGCCCTGCTTCAAAATCACCTTGAACATTTTTGCCTGTTTGGAACATGTCCTGAAGCTCTGAACATGCCTGGGTGGAGGTTTGAGAGAGGTGGGTGAGTGCGCGCAGAGGCTAGAATACTACAGGAAGGTAAAATGCCTACCTGTTGCTTTGGCCAGTTTGCCCCTGGCCCTTGCTCATCCCTGGTACATTTGCCTTGGCCAGTTTTGTGTCCTAGACCAAAGGATGGAGACCTGTTGCAGCGCAATGGCCGACTGAAACCTATTCGGAGACCCCAGCTTTCATGGGCCTGTTAACAAGGCAGATAACTGTGTTTTAACAATTCACACATTACCCTGTCTATCGAGGCCTTGGGATGGCTCCTGGCACCTCCGGAACGTTATGGCTGCACTTTGAAATACGCTTTCTATATTTGGAACGGCTGTTTCATTTTTAGATCTCTTACGAAGAAGCCCCGAAGGTCTCCCGACAAGTGGAACAAGGTGAGGGAGGGGAAATGTGCTTTTTTTCTTGTTCTGGGTTGTCGGGATTTGTGCTGAATCCAAGGATGGTGGAGAGACGTAATTTCAAATATCTCTTCCTCAGAATCCAGAGTCTTTAGGCAATTTTTTCCCCAGAGAATGTCACAAAAGACTTCACAAGTTGATTCTGAAGGGCTAGGGTTTCCCATGTGACCATGGCAGAAAATATCCCCCTTGTTCCAGTAGAATTCATTCTCTTAGTGCTGGCGTCATGTATCCAAGTTGGTCCACCATGTGGCAAATATCATCATCTCCAAGTGTGTTGGCTGATTTGTGTTTACCTCAGGTTTCGTATTGGTTGGGATCATTTGAGGAGGAATGAAAAATGGCTTCCAAAACAGTTGTCAAAAGGGTAAAACAGTGGTAGGATTGAGAGCTTTGGGTGAGGTGGGAATCTGCTTCCTGTTTCTGCCACTTTCAAAGACGAAAGCTTGAAAAATGTCGGGGTCATCACTAATTTAAACATTTATTTACAGGCGCACCAACTCTGGGGGGTTGAGGGGTCTCCAGCCCCCTCAATATTTGTTGGAAAGGGGGCCACATTGTGCATTGCAGCTTCAGCGGCCAGTCTCTTCAGGGCTTTTTTACAGGGGGAACTCAAAGGAACTCAGTTCCAGCACCTCTCAGGTGAGCACCATTGCCATTCTAAGAGAACGAGAGAGGTGTTCATGGCGAGCTCTGGCACCTGTTTTTCTAGAAAAAAAGAGCACTGGCCACTCAGCCTCCTCCAGACAACGCAATGTCGCACGCACGATGCATGCCAGGCCCCCTCAATCTTGGGAGCAACCTGGTGCCCTTGTTTGGTCAGAGTACTCTTCTTCCTTGATATAACTTGCTGGTCCGGAAGGTGCAACTGGTGCAGAATGCAGCAGCCAGACTGCTCATGCGAATAGCAACATCTTACTTAAATATATTAGTGGCCATGTGATAATTTTAGCTTATAGATATTATTGTATATTAAGGTATATTATAGGTACTTTTGTATATTAAGGTACTTGTATATTAAGGTACTTTTAAAGCTGTTTAGAGCAGGTAATGTCTTGATAATATAAATGTTTTAAGTTTTTTGTATCAATCCAGTAAATTTTCTTCTAATTGTTGGATAAACTGACTGACATCTTACTTGGCTGTTGAGAGAACTGCACTGGTTGCCCTTTTGCTACTGGACCACCTTTCCTTTCCTTCGAAAGTCTTTTGAAAACCTAAAATTTTTTTGAGAGGTCTTTACAACATGATTTCGCCCCCTTCTCATCAATCAGTATTTATGGGTGTTATGTTGATATTTTTAATGATGTTTTTAATGAACCTTTTGTCCATGTGTGTGTGTGTGTATAACACAAGTGGGTTATACAGTGGTGCCCCGCAAGACAAACGCCTCGCAAGACGAAAAACCCGCTAGACGAAAGGGTTTTCTGTTTTGGAGGCGCTTCGCAAAACGAATTTCCCTATGGGGTTGCTTCACAAGACGAAAAAATATTGCGTCCCCCGGCGGGTTTTTTTTTCTTCGCCCTTTTCCTAAGCCGCTAAGCCGCTTATCAGCTGTTCCGCTGATAAGCCGCTTAACAGCTGATCGCTGGAAGCCGCTTGACAGCTCTAGCACTAATCCGCTAAGCTGTCAATGGGCTTGCTTCGCAAGACGAAAAAACCGCTAGACGAAGAGAATCGCGGAATGGATTCTTTTCGTCTAGCGAGGCACCACTGTAGATTCTTAAAAAGGTAAAGGGACCCCTGACCATTAGGTCCAGCCGCTGATGACTCTGGGGTTGTGGCACTCATCTCGCATTATTGGCCGAGGGAGCCGGTGTACAACTTCGGGCTCTTGGGTCAGCATGACTAAGGCAGCTCACAGAAACGCCGTTTACCTTCCCGCCGGAGCAGTACCTATTTATCTACTTGCACTTTGCCGTGCTTTTGAACTGCTAGGTTGGCAGGAGCAGGGACCGAGCAACGGGAGCTCACCCCGTCACGGGGATTCGAACTGCCTACCTTCTGATCAGCAAGCCCTACGCTCTGTGGTTCAACCCACAGCACCACCCGCACCCCTACAGATTCTTAAGTAATAATAATAAACCATTCGCTGGTTTGTAGTATGATCTGGCCCTCAAATATTTTTCTTTCTTTCAACAACACCTTCTGCAGGTAACCCACAGAACAGCTCTGCCAATCTCTTGGCTTATAAACACACACCATTATTTGCAAGTTAACTGATTTGTATAAACACTCCATAGAGCGCCCATATAAACAAGTCGTTCATGTGCCTGTTTTTTTCCACCCCGTGTGCCAAGTTAGCATACCCGGGGGCGAGATTATTCCCCTCTGGAATCATCCTGGCTCCTTCCGCTCTTCACAACCCATCTCCCATTTTTGCACCATTTAAAACACACACACACACGAAATACCATCAATTAAACTGTAATCACAACGCACCTCAGTAATTAATGCAGGAGAGCGGCTGGAAGCTCTCCTGAATACCAATGAGATATGCAGGTGTGCCTGCAATTCCACACTACAATGCAGTTCAAATGTTGCCAATTAGGGAATTAGAACAGGTAAATAAATAAGAGGAGGTTGCAGGTATTTAGCCGAGTTTACCCTCTTCTTGTTGCTTGCAAGGAGATGCACACTTTAAAAAGCTGTCCGCGGAAATAGCAATGTAAGGAAAACCAACCTGAACGGAAGCCTCTTTAATTCACAGTGCCAAGACAGTATAAAACAAATTGGGGGAATAGGGAGGGGGAATATACAGGGTTTCAGTAGAAATCCAACACTGACTTGGGGGGGGGGAGATCATTGTGCCTTTCCAGGACATAGAATGGGAGAGAGAGCGGCATGCTTTAAAAGACGAGGACATATCAATACCTGTGAAAGGTATTCAGAAGTATCACTGCGTCCAACTGTGCAGGCAGAGCATAGCCATCCTGGCTAGTAACTGCCCACCTATGAGGCAAGGTGAGACGACCGCCTCAGGCGGCAGATCCCAATGTAGATATTTATTACTCCTTGTTACTGATGTGTGTCTTCTCTCACCCCTTCTTCCCTGGTGGAGAGAGGGTGTCAGGTGTGCGTGCAGGAGCCAGGCCCTGTGACCAATAGGACTTTGCAGGACTGGGGTCTTCCTAAGATTGTTCTGAAGAGGCAAAGCGTGGCCACACAGGCCGATTGGTAACTCATAGCACCTGGTGGCAAGAGCCGGGAAGGGATATAAGGTCAGCATTTCTCTTCGGCTCTTTGCCACAGCAACACGCTTCCTGCCTTGCTGCGTTTGGCTTCTTGCTTCCTGATCCTTGAACCTCAGCTTCTTGACTCCCTGCTTCTTGATCCTCGGACTCCTTGCTTCCTGACCCTCGGACCCTCGGCATTTTGACTCCTGGCTCTCTGACCCTCAGACTCTTGGCTTCCTGACTCCTAGCTTCTGGACCCCCGTTCCTGCTCCCACCCCGCCATCTTGCCCCCAGTCCTGACATCCCCAGCCGGGCCTTTGATCACCCGTGAACTGGACCGTGACAGAGGGGCAGCATTTTGTGGTTCGCCTCAGGTGCCAAAACGTCTTGGGCATGGCCATCGGTGGCCAAAATGCACCACTTGTCTCCATTCAAACACATCTGCCAGTCTGCCACCCATTCACTCAGTTTGGAGAGGTCCTTTGGGAGCTCTTTGCAATCTTTTTGTTTCCAAGGACCCTGAACAATTTAGTGTCGTCAGCAAGCTTGGCCCCCCTCACCGCTCACTTCTAAATCTACAGATCGTTCATGAAGAAGCTGGAAAGCACCACAGGCCCCAGAATCCATCCTCGGAGGACTTGGACTTTCTACTTCTCATCATTTGAGGAAAGGTGCATTTAAACTCCATCGTCTTGGAGTTCAGTGGCTCCCTGAACTCCAAGCCTGGGATGCCAGGGCTTCTTTAGCTCTGCACCAGTAGGTCCATGCTCAGTCCAAGTGGAAAGAATAGGAGCCTCCTGCTGCTGCAGCAGCAGCAGCTCACTGGCCATATCCCACACCAGTCCCTTAACAAACAGGGACCCAAGTCAAAACAGTTTGCACTGGTTAAACCTGGAACGTTGCAGCATCTTAAGATTGCAAAACAGGGGACCTTATTTAGAATCATAGAATCATAGAGTTGGAAGAGACCACAAGGGCCATCAAGTCCAACCCCCTGCCAAGCAGGAAACACCCTCAGAGCACTCCTGACATATGGTTGTCAAGCCTCTGCTTAAAGACCTCCAAAGAAGGAGACCCCACCACACTCCTTGGCAGCAAATTCCACTGTCAAACAGCTCTTACTGTCAAATGAAGATAGAAGGCTATCTTCATTTACACCTGAAAAGAATTGGACCCAGTAGTTGCATGTTAATAATAATAATAATAATAATAATAATAATAATAATAATAATAATATTTATACCCCACCTATCTGGCTGGGTTTCCCCAGCCACTCTGGGCGGCTTTCAACAGAACACTAAAATAAAAATAACCTATTAAACATTAAAAGCTTCCCTAAACAGGGCTGCCTTCACTTGTCTTCTAAAAGTCAGATAGTTGTTGTTCTCTTTAACATCTGGTGGGAGGGCGTTCCACAGGGCGGGTGCCACTACCGAGAAGGCCCTCTGCCTGGTTCCCTGTAACTTGGCTTCTCACAGGGAGGGAATCGCCAGAAGGCCCTCGGCGCTGGACCTCAGCGTCCGGGCAGAATGATGGGGGTGGAGACGCTCCTTCAGGTATACTGGACCGAGGCTGTTTAGGGCTTTCAAGGTCAGCACCAACACTTTGAATTGTGCTCTGAAACGTACTGGGAGCCAATGTAGGTCTTTCAAGACCAGTGTTATGTGGTCTCGGCGGCCGCCCCCAGTCACCAGTCTAGCTGCCGCGTTCTGGATTAGTTGTAGTTTCCGGGTCACCTTCAAAGGTAGCCCCACATAGAGCGCATTGCAGTAGTCCAAGCGGGAGATAACCAGAGCATGCACCACTCTGGCGAGACAGTCTGCGGGCAGGTAGGGTCTCATCCTGCGTACCAGATGGAGCTGGTAGACAGCTGCTCTGTACACAGAACTGACCTGCTCTATGAACTGAGCACAATTTTAAAACATTGCAGCAGGACCCCACACACCCTGTAAGTGGTACTAAGTGGAAATATGTTATCTGTTTTGTTAAGGGCACCATGTTGGCGATCCCTTAGATCCATTATTTGAGCTGGCAGCTCTGTGCGCAGACGCATGGGCATGGGAATCTGAAACGAGGCCCTTCCCGAAGCCACGAAACTCCAAAGAAAACACATTCATCATTAGCGTGTAGAAATGCTAAAAGAATTTAATTTTGCAATTTGGAAATCAGCCTGATGAGAAATAGGAGGAGAGCAGCTGTTGAGCATGATGCCAGGGACTGGGTGTACGAAGAGGAGCAGTGGGAGGCACCAATCAGTGAACCCCCCCCCCCCTGGAAACCTGAGAGGAGGAAGGCTCCAAGCCTGGGAATTGGTGGTGGGACACAGAGGAGAGAAGATTGAGAATAGAGGCTGGATGCTGAAAGGGCAACAGGGTTTAGTGAGCAGGAGGAACCTGTGAAAGGGAGTAGTTCAGGCTCTGAGGTTGAAGCAGAGGGGCGGGCTCAAGAGATAGCTGAAGAAGCCAGGGAGTCCCTAATAAACATGGAGAAAGAAGGCTTCCAGAACACCACCTGGCTTAGCATAGATTAAGTCTCACTGACAGTCAGTCTCTCTCTCCAAGATTTACCATTTGAATACAGTTATCTGGAAAAAAAAAATTGATTTACAAGTATGTCCATTGATAGCAGGAAGTCAAGAGATATGAAATAAGGAGCCAAGCTGAAGTTGTTTAAAAAAGGCTTGAACTCCCTATGTAGAAGCTGATTTGAAAATATTTATCTTTCTATTTTTCATTCTTTGTTCTGTTTCTTTTTCCTTTTTATATTCTCTATTTTTCTTTTTAGTTTTATTTATGTATATTTGATCTACAGTGGTAGCTCTGGTTACCTACTTAATTAGTTCCGGAGGTCCGTTCTTAACCTGAAACTGTTCTTAACCTGAAGCACCACTTTAGCTAATGGGGTCTCCTGCTGCCGCCGCTGCGCAATTTCTGTTCTCATCCTGAAGCCAAGTTCTTAACCCGAGGTGCTATTCCTGGGTTAGCGGAGTCTGTAACCTGAAGCATATGTAACCCAAGGTACCACTGTATTTACGGTACGTGTTTGCAACTAATAAAAATAATTCAAAAGGGGGGGGAGAGAAGCAGCCAGAGAGTCTCCCTCTCCTACTGTGACAAGCTCCCTTCCCACTAGTCTCCAAGAACCCACAGAGTAATGAGGGGAGCAGAACGGAGGCCAGAGGTGCTTGGGAAACATCTGGGAGAGGAGGAGCCTTAAGGGCGGTAGAAGGCAGGGACCCTCAGTCCTGGCAACTGCTCCAAAGGGGCAAGTCCTACTAGGAATTGTTGTTGTGACAATGAGGCTGAGTTGTATTTCATTCCCAGCTAACTTCACCAGCATGAGATATTTTCTTCCTTCCTTGCTGACCCGAGTCTGACTCCCCGCATGCGACACATGAGCCCCCGTGAAATGTGTCCCTTTCCTTTCCATGGGTCCTGCGACCTACCCAGGCTTCCCTCCCCGCAACAAGAACAGGCCAGGGAGAGACAACCCTCCGTTTCACGAAGCGCGTTTTATTATCGATGCCGAGAGAACATAATTGTCAGTACTTGGTGACAGCACAGCACAATCACAGGCTACGGTTACCGTGTAATCAAATGCCTTATTACAATTATAATTTGCAATCAATGAACTCCCATGCAATGGAGGTTTTAGAAACATGATTCCAGCAGAGGGGGGGAAGACAGATGACCCTCCCAGTGACATAATTTTGGCAATAAATTAAACCAACATTCTCATGATTATGCAAAGGAAAAACACAATTCTTTGAGGGACGCAGCAGGGGGCGGCCAACGCAGGCCCAGGGAAGGGCTGGCAGCAAAAGCAGGTTCTTTAGAGAAAATGGCAGTGTTGGGACGAGATATTCTGCCTCCTCCTAAGGTCAGGGGAAGGTTTCTGCCTTGCCTTCCTGCAATCACCGGCAAGTGGGTTTCACAAGCTGCCCTCCAATGTGTGATATCTAGCATAATGAGATTCGGGTCTTGGCCACACTGATTGAGCTGCCGCATCCTACGGTCTTGATTTGGCCCTTCTAGATTTTCCCTCTCTCTCTCTCTCTTCCGCCTGTCCTGCAAATGGGCTGCTAGATTGCTCTCGAATAAAACGCCCCGTTCTGCTGCTGGAACTGGAGTTGACGGGTTGACACTTGACGCGGAGGGGCTTCTATCCTCCTCTGCCAGCCAGGCTCTGCAAGGGAACGAAAAGGAGCAAGGTGAAGTTTCAACCCCACCGCAAAGGAAACAGTGTGCCTGAAAACAGAAGGGTTAAGGGGGGCTAATTTGAGAATTTGACAAGGGCTATAACCTCCAGACACTTTTAATATGATTTGGCATTCCTTTATTGTTACATGTGCAACGGAACCATCCTTTGAAGACGACCCTCATGAAAAGCCTGGCAGATTTGATAATCAGATAACGCTAATGTGCTTTACGGTATTTTAGTTGTTTTAACCCGTGTGTAGCTGTACTCATTCAATGTGCCTACCTTATAGCTTGGTTTTTCATCTCTCAAGTTTCATCTTTTTTTGGGGGGGTGTATGATTTTATTAAGACCTTTCATAATGCATTACAATGAAAAACAAACTACCGCATTTTTCGCTGTATAAGACGCACCAGACCACAAGACGCACCTAGTTTTTGGAGGAGGAAAACAAGAAAAAAAATATTCTGAATCTTAGAAGCCAGAACAGCAAGAGGGATCGCTGCGCAGTGAAAGCAGCAATCCCTCTTGCTGTTTTGGCTTCTGGGATAGCTGTGCAGCCTGCACTCGCTCCATAACACACACACACACACACACACACACACACACACACACATTTCCCCTTACTTTTTAGGAGGAAAAAAGTGAGTCTTATACAGCAAAAAATACGGTAATCTAAACAAAAAACAAAGAAAAAAAAAGAAGAATACAAAGTCCTCATTCACAGGTAAATCTCAACTTGTCCCGCATAGAGAGAGGTGAACCTTTCTAGCTCTCACCTGCGAGGTTTCCTTTTTTCAGGGATATCTTCCCTTCCCTGTCTCTGGCACAGGTAATTTCCATCTGTTGTTAAAACTGTCCTCTCTGTTTTATATACATTATAAAAAAACTTTACACCCCCCAAAAGGGGTCAGGACACCATCTGACCCAATGACACAACCAAAAGGCAAGGCGATTATTCTCCCAACAGCAGCAGCCCCACTCCACCTGCCCCCACGGCAGAATCTGAGCCCAGCTGCATGCCACCAGGAGGCTGCAGGTGTCATGGTCCGGTTTATGGGCGATCCAAGTCCCGGCAGGGGATGTCAGAACCAGGGGCAAGATGGCAGGGTGGGAGCCGGAATGGGGGTCCAGAAGCCAGGAGCCAGGAAGCCAAGGGTCCAAGGGTTAGAGAGCCATGAGTCAAGAAGCCAAGGGTCATAAAGCAAGGAGTCACAAAGTCAGGGGTCCGAGGATCAAGAAGCAGGGAGTCAAGAAGCCGAGGTTCAAGGATCAGAAAGCAAGAAGCCAAACGCATCAAGGCAGAAAGCGTGTTCCTGTGGCAAAGAGCTGAAGGGAAATGCTGACCTCATATCCCTTCCCGGCTCTTGCCACCAGGTGCTGTGAGTTACCAATCAGCCTCACCTGTGGGGCCGTGCCTTGCCTCTCCAGAACAAACTTAGGAAGACCCCAGTCCTGCAAAGTCCTATTGGTCACAGGGCCTGGCTCCTGCACGCACACCTGACAGCAGGTGAGGTGGCTGCAGACCAAAAGAGCTGCAGGAGGCTCAAACAAGTGAGCTGGAAGGCACCCCACAGGACTGCAATGGAAGGCAACCCATGGTACTATTCAGAGAGCCTTCACCAGCATCACCCTTTTGAAGTATCCTTCAATGCAGAGTGAGAAGGTTGGAAGACCAAACTGCCTATGTGTCACCCTGCTGGTGGAGAGGGAGGCAACATACTTATTGCCTCTCTTTAAGTGAGGGAAGGCAGGTGACCATTGCTTGGGGCTCCAGCCATATGCAACACAACTGGGCTCTGTGTCTGGTAGGCAAGTCTTGGGCAAGTGTTGCTCCCTCCACCTCCTAGAGAGCCAGTGTGGTGTAGTGGTTAAGAATGGTGGACTCGTAATCTGGTGAACCGGGTTCGCTTCCCTGCTCCTCCACATGCAGCTGCTGGGTGACCTTGAGCTAGTCACACTTCTTTGAAGTCTCTCAGCCTCACTCACCTCACAGAGTGTTTGTTGTGGGGGAGGAAGGGAAAGGAGAATGTTAGCCACTTTGAGACTCCTTCAGGTAGTGATAAAGCGGGATATCAAATCCAAACTCTTCTTCTCTTCTTCTCCTTCTGTTGCTTCCTAATTCTTACCCGCTTCCAAACCCTCCACAAAGCCACTATTGCAGTGAAGCTGTTGGCTTAACTGACACCCCCAAAACTGATACTTGACTGCAATGAAGTCTAAAATGTCAAGATTCATCCCTCCTTACCTCCCTTCTCCCACCCCTCCATTTGGTACACTTGGTGCTCCCCTCCTTTTGTTGAAATGTAGACTGTATGCTCCCTGGGGCAGGAACCTTTCCTCCTCTCTCCCTTTGTTGTTTTTGCTGCTGCTTACTCTGCAAAGCTCAATGTGCCTTAAGGGTGCTATTTCAAATAACAAACAGCAGCAATATTGCAACGATCCCAACAACCTTTTTTTTGCGATCTATATGAAAATCAACACCTGCCACTCAATCTTGAGAAACAGCACTGGCAGCAGAACAGGGGGGAGCGCCGACGTGTGGAGACCAGACACGTCCCCTCTGCAAACACACTTTTCGTGAAAGCAGCTTGCACCTGTGATGAAAATCGGCAACCGCACCACATTTCCCAATCTTTTAGCCTATTACTAAGGGCTTGGTGAGTTCCCAACTGCCCCTGCGTGAAGATTGAGCAGATGAGACCAAACATGCTGTAGAGCAGGCATGTCCAAAGTCTGTTTCGGGGGCATAATCCGGCCTGCCAGTCAGTTTAATCTGGCGCCTGTGGCAGTTTATTTCCTGGGGGTAAAATCCAATCCTAAAAAAACCCTCACCAAATTCAATCCTAAAAAAAGTTCAACAACTTTGGGGTAAAATCTTAAAAAAAGGCTCAACACCTTCAATTCTAAAAAGGTCAACAACTGTGGCTGGCCCTTTGGTCGACCCCCATGGCCCTTCCCTTCATCAAATCTGGCCCTCTTTGAAGTAAGTTTGACACCCATTTTATGCTTAATCTTCTGATCACACTTGGCATTGATAAATGGTACCAGCGTCCCTCTGGCATTGATATGCAGGCAACCTGGGAAAGCAGCCTATCTAGGAGAAATGTAAAGTATTGCACTTGGGCAAAAAAAATGAGAGGCACAAATACAAGATGGGTGACACCTGGCTTGACAGCAGTACATGTGAAAAGGATCTAGGAGTCTTGGTTGACCACAAACTTGACATGAGCCAACAGTGTGATGCGGCAGCTAAAAAAGCCAATGCAAGTCTGGGCTGCATCAATAGGAGTATAGCATCTAGATCAAGGGAAGTAATAGTGCCATTGTATTCTGCTCTGGTCAGACCTCACCTGGAGTACTGTGTCCAGTTCTGGGCACCACAGTTCAAGAAGGATACTGACAAACTGGAACGTGTCCAGAGGAGGGCAACCAAAATGGTCAAAGGCCTGGAAACAATGCCTTATGAGGAACGGCTAAGGGAGCTGGGCATGTTTAGCCTGGAGAAGAGGAGGTTAAGGGGTGATATGATAGCCATGTTCAAATATAGAAAAGGATGTCACATAGAGGAGGGAGAAAGGTTGTTTTCTGCTGCTCCAGAGAAGCGGACACGGAGCAATGGATCCAAACTCCAAGAAAGAAGATTCCACCTAAACATTAGGAAGAACTTCCTGACAGTAAGAGCTGTTTGACAGTGGAATTTGCTGCCAAGGAGTGTGGTGGAGTCTCCTTCTTTGGAGGTCTTTAAGCAGAGGCTTGACAACCATATGTCAGGAGTGCTCTGGTGGTGTTTCCTGCTTGGCAGGGGGTTGGACTCGATGGCCCTTATGGTCTCTTCCAACTCTATGATTCTATGATTCGAGGAGAAGGAAACTCTGATCCGAAACCTCCACTGCCAGAGAGCCAGTGTGGTGTAGTGGTTAAGAGCGGTGGACTCGTAATCTGGTGTACCGGGTTCGCTTCCCTGCTCCTCTGCATGCAGCTGCTGGGTGACCTTGGGCCAGTCACACTTCTCTGAAATCTCTCAGCCTCGCCTCACAGAGTGTTTGTTGTGGGGGAGGAAGGGAAAGGAGAATGTTAGCTGCTTTGAGACTCCTTCGGGTAGTGATAAAGCGGGATATCAAATCCAGACTACTCCTCCTCCTCCTCCTCCTCCTCCTCTTCTTCTTCTTCTAGTGATAAAGCGGGATATCAAATCCAAACTCTTCTTCTTCTTCTTCTTCCTTGCAGGATATCTTTGGGAGAAGAAAAGGCTAAGGAGTAAACCCTACACATTTCCAGAGTGGGGTGCCCAAGACGGCTGGATGGCACCTTGTTCGCCTCCTTCCAGCAACACCTGCAGCCAAGCTGGTGCCAAACATGTTGCTCTCCTTTCCTTTGCATCACATCATCAAGGCCCAGAGGAGGATCTTGTTGCCTGGGCAGCCCAAGACCTCCAGACACACTGCCCTGGCTTGCGCCCCAGGGAGGTCACTTTGGTGCTGCTAACACAGCGGTTTGACCTCAGCCCATGGCGGCATCCTCCTTTGCCTCTCAAGACAGACAGATGTCAACAACAAGGGCTCCTCTTCACATTGCCATTGTGGTCCGGAGGCTCCTGAAGTGGGGTACAAGCGAGAAAAGTTTGCCCCAGCGTATTTTCCCTCCTGATGTTCTTGCAAGGCATTTTCTTCCCACCTGTGATGATGGCACAGTGCTGCAGGGTCCTGGGTTTATACAGAGTGCATGTTTGGGTGCATTTTATTCCACGCTAGCTTGTTTCACCCATTCATATAACCTTGGTAGCTTCTTCCTTGCAAGAGGGAGGCATCTTCTGCAACAGAATCTTATTATGAAAAGCCTGGCTACACGTTACTCTCATGGTGTGAAGAGCGTGAACTGGGCTCTGACTATTAAAAAACCTGAAGACAAGCAAGGTAACCTATAGGGGTTTGCAGGAAAACAGGAGCCCTTGGTAATCTCCAGCGGGTGCAGAATGCCACGGCGAAACTCCTTAGGGGGTTCTAGCTGCGAGATCACATTCACTCGGTGCTATACCAGTTGCACTGGCTCCTGGTGGAGTACAGGATCAGGTTTAAGGTACTGGTTTTAACCTTTAAAGCCCTATCCGGCCTAGGACACTCGTACCTACGGGACCGCCTCTCCTGGTATGTCCCATGGAGGACCTTACGGTCTTCAAACAAAAACATCTTGGAGGTCCCGGGCCACAGAGAGGTTAGGCTGGCCTCAACTAGAGCCAGGGCTTTTTCGGCTGTGATTCTGATCTGGTGGAACGCTCTGTCACAAGAGACTAGGGCCCTGCGGGACTTGACATCTTTCCGCAGGGCCTGCAAGACAGAGCTGTTCCACCAGGCCTTTGGCCAAGGCACAGCCTGACTCCCTCCTTTGGCAATCTTCACAGAACTCTGGCCCAATGGTTGCCATCAATTTGATTTGAATTAATTTTAGAATGAAATGATTTTAGAATGTTGTATTATTTTATTGTTGTTAGCCGCCCTGAGCCCGGCTTCGGCTGGGGAGGACGGGATATAAATATTTTTTTTAAAAATTATTATTATCATCAGCAGCAGCAGCATCTTTCTTTTCCCTCTTGTCTTTCTCCTTGTCTCTGTCTCCTCTCCCCAAAGACAGCTAGCCCCTCAAGGAGCTATGCAGGGAGAAAGGGGGCCAGAACCTTCTCTCTAGCTTTCTCCGCCTGCCTCCAGGGAACCTTCGGAAATCTCAGCAGCTAAAGCCTGGCTTATTGCTTGGATACTTTCTGTGTGATGAATGCAACACATAGCCAAGCTCTTAACATTCAACACTGCATAAATTTAAACACTGCATAAATTAACATAATATCTTTCGGGGGCAAAGTGGGGGGTGGGGTGAAGAATGCCACAACTTGAAAAGCGGATCCCCGCTACTTCCCTCTAGGAATCTGCCAGGTGAGGCAGGAAAATACAGGTGGCTGCCCATCACAAAGATTGCTGACAGATTAAAAAAACACAAAACACCATTTCCACTGTAAGGGGGGGGGGACAACCACCCACATTTCCACTGCAAGAGATGCCCTGTATGACACAGAGAAGATTGAGTTGGGTACACAGGGGGTTCCATTCTGTGTTTTTGAAGCAGCAGCAGCTACACCTGCATCATTTTGGATTAATTGCTCAGAAAACTTGCTAATTGTTGGACATTTCCCTTGGTTAAAAACAATCTCTCTCGCATGTGCGCCAAATTATTCACTGCAATGACTTCAATCAGAACAGCAGGCGCAGGACTTTCAGGCAGAAAAGCAGAATCGTCTGTGCCTCCTCAGCATACTTTTAGCTGCTTATATAAAGGACAATATTATAGCAACAATCAAGGCAAACAATTCTAAGCACAAGGGGTTTGGCTGAGGGAGGGGAATATATTCCCTCCCACCACCAATAGCTCTCAATATATTCCAAGAATGAAGCTGATGAACCTGAGCTGGGAAATATATATATATATATGCAGGTTTTGGTGTCCTCGGGTGTCTTCCCGTGTAAAAGTTGGGGTGTCTAGGCGACGTTTCGACGAGGTCTCACTCGTCATCTTCAGGCTGGTGCTTTCGGCTTCTTGTTACTGGAACAGAGCAGGATCTCAGTGTTTGAGTTCCTATAAATACTGTTGAGGGGGTGTGGTGTATAGCCTCCAATGTTCTGGGCAGAGAGGAAGTTCCCAGGCTAGTGTGCCTTTTCTTCTTTTGTTCCTTAATTACTTGAGGGATATCCTGAGTGATTTCTTGAGTGATATCCTGAGTACCACTTAGGTGGGTCATTAGGTGTGGATTAGTTGCTAAAGTCTTTGTGTCTTGACCTCTTGAACTTTGTGAAGAGTTTTTCTGAGAAGATGGCTGTACTGCACTTAGTTGTGCTCTGGCTTGGCTTCGTGTATAGGGGCGAGCTGTGGTTTTGTGGCTTGTGTCAGCCAGATCTGTGTAGGGATTGCAGGGGGGTGCAGCATCCGGAGGTGCCTCCATGGTTTGGCTACTGGATGGTGTCTGTAATTTATCTGTGGAGAGGGTCTGGGTTTGGGTCTGGTGTGGTTGATTGGTGATGGCGTTCTGTGTGCCTCTGGATCTGGTGTCAGTTTTTGTGGGGAGGGCTAATTTCCAGATGTCTGGCAAGCGGGATGTGTCGTCACGCTTGTTCATGTTGTGAGGGTGTTTCTCTATCTCGATGGCTTCCATGATTATTCTCTTGTGGTGATGTTCCATGTTAAAGAGCAATTTGGAATCTGCAAAATTAATTTCGTGTCCTGTTTCTTTCATGTGTTGGAAAAGAGAGGAAGTTTTTTCTTCTTTTTTGACGGCATTCTTGTGTTCTGCGATACGTGCATTTATTCGTCTGTTTGTTTGTCCAATGTACGTGGCTGGGCAGACTTTGCAGGGTATTTCATAGACCCCTTGGTTTTCCAACTGGATTTTATCCTTGGGGTTTCTGAGGATATTGGCTATTTTTTGGTTGGTGCAAAAGGCTGTTTTGATATTGTGTTTATGGAGGATTTTGCTAATTTTATCTGTAGTGCCCTTGATATAAGGAAGGAGGGCCATGCCATTGTTTTCTTCTGTGTCTTGGTTTTTGGGGGGTGTTTCTTTTTGGATTAGCTTCGTAACCCTGTTTTGCTGGTATCCATTGGCAATTAACACATTTGAGAGATTCTGTAACTCAGTTGTCAAGTGGTCTTTGTCAGCCAGGCGTTTGGTTCTGGAGATGAGAGTCTTGGCTACGGAGTTTATTTGTGCAGGGTGGTGGTGTGATTGTGCATGTAAGTAGCGGTTGGTGTGTGTTTTTTTCCGGTAGATAGTGTGTCCTAGGGAGCCATCCGGTTTTTTGTAGATTAGGACGTCAAGGAAGGGAAGTTGGTTGTTGGCTTCTATTTCCATAGTGAATTGTATTTTGGGGTGTAGGCTGTTGAGATGTGTGAGGAAGCTATCCAGTTTTTCCTTCCCGTGTGGCCAATGTGGTTAATTGCCAATGGATACCAGCAAAACAGGGTTACGAAGCTAATCCAAAAAGAAACACCCCCCAAAAACCAAGACACAGAAGAAAACAATGGCATGGCCCTCCTTCCTTATATCAAGGGCACTACAGATAAAATTAGCAAAATCCTCCATAAACACAATATCAAAACAGCCTTTTGCACCAACCAAAAAATAGCCAATATCCTCAGAAACCCCAAGGATAAAATCCAGTTGGAAAACCAAGGGGTCTATGAAATACCCTGCAAAGTCTGCCCAGCCACGTACATTGGACAAACAAACAGACGAATAAATGCACGTATCGCAGAACACAAGAATGCCGTCAAAAAAGAAGAAAAAACTTCCTCTCTTTTCCAACACATGAAAGAAACAGGACACGAAATTAATTTTGCAGATTCCAAATTGCTCTTTAACATGGAACATCACCACAAGAGAATAATCATGGAAGCCATCGAGATAGAGAAACACCCTCACAACATGAACAAGCGTGACGACACATCCCGCTTGCCAGACATCTGGAAATTAGCCCTCCCCACAAAAACTGACACCAGATCCAGAGGCACACAGAACGCCATCACCAATCAACCACACCAGACCCAAACCCAGACCCTCTCCACAGATAAATTACAGACACCATCCAGTAGCCAAACCATGGAGGCACCTCCGGATGCTGCACCCCCCTGCAATCCCTACACAGATCTGGCTGACACAAGCCACAAAACCACAGCTCGCCCCTATACACGAAGCCAAGCCAGAGCACAACTAAGTGCAGTACAGCCATCTTCTCAGAAAAACTCTTCACAAAGTTCAAGAGGTCAAGACACAAAGACTTTAGCAACTAATCCACACCTAATGACCCACCTAAGTGGTACTCAGGATATCACTCAAGAAATCACTCAGGATATCCCTCAAGTAATTAAGGAACAAAAGAAGAAAAGGCACACTAGCCTGGGAACTTCCTCTCTGCCCAGAACATTGGAGGCTATACACCACACCCCCTCAACAGTATTTATAGGAACTCAAACACTGAGATCCTGCTCTGTTCCAGTAACAAGAAGCCGAAAGCACCAGCCTGAAGATGACGAGTGAGACCTCGTCGAAACGTCGCCTAGACACCCCAACTTTTACACGGGAAGACACCCGAGGACACCAAAACCTGCATTCCTGTACCCGTGAAAATCTACGAAAGCAAATATATATATATATATATATATATATATATACCGTATTTTTGGTGGGAGGTGGTCATGGTGAGGAGAGGCACTAGGACAGGGGTCGGTAAGGCTTACCTTGCCTGGGCCGGTTTATTCCAGCGGAGACCCCTCCGTGGGCCGGATCACGCACGCGCCTGCCCGAGATTTTCGGAGTCTGCATCTGTGCAGGTGCCATTTCCGGCATCGTGGAAGTGAGTCCCCGCGCTGCGCTGGTTTAGCGCAGCGCGTGGGGACTCCCTGAGCGGATGGCTTGGTTTGTGGGCAGCTCATGGTCCGGTTAAATGACCTCCATGGGCCGCTTGTGGCCCATGGGCCTTAGGTTGCCAACCCCTGCCCTAGGAGCAACAGCGCATCTGGTTGCTTAAGAAATTGGCACGGTGCATGTGGCAAGACCAACTGGCTACATCCCTGCTCAATGCAACCAAGCTAGCTGTCAGACCAGAGGCTCATCTAGTCCAGAAACCTGTTCTCACGGTGGCCAACTGGATGCTTATGGAAAACACAGAAGAAATACATGTGGCAGTGAGTTCCACAGTTTAACTAAGCACTGCATGGAGAAGTACTTTCTGTTATCTGTTCTATCAGCTTCATTGAATGTCCACTAGTTCCAGTGTTATGACAGAGGGAGAAAAGCTTACTGTTATGTTTCCACCCCTTCAAGATCCCATTCTTGCTCTAAGTGCGCATAAATGCTGATTGCCGCCGGCCGCCATGGCCTTGCCTTGATAAACATGGTCACGATAAACAACTGTCGTCATCGGAGCCCTGCTCCTGTGGAGGGGAGGAATATATCAATAATATGCTTCGCTTTATCAAACTGCCTTGAGAGAACTTCAGATAAAGATTTAACTCGAGATACAGCCAAGTGTCAAAGCCCTCAATATTAGCAGCTCCACGAGGTTTTTCTAAGGGAGAGATGGAGCCGGGAGATTACCGAGTGCGAAATACGGAGTGTGCAGATGACAAGACGAGCCGATTGCAATCGAGGCAGGAAGGAAAGAGGAGTCAATAAATTCAATTTATGAGCAGCAGAAAAAGAGTCTTCGGCTGTCGTGCTGGTGGGAGGCATCGCTACCTGGATTTCAGATTCCCTCCTGTGTCTGCTTCTCGGCGTTATTGAGCTGGTTTCCAAACGCAATTTTTGTTGCTGCTGCTGTTCTTCTTCTTCTTCGGTAGCCGATTTCGGATTGGCTTCTTCGTCCCCTGATTTCCCTCCCCTCGGCTTATTCATCCCCTCGCATGCATCTGTCTGTGTTAATCACGGTCTGGTTTTCATACAGCCCTTTTCGGAGCAGCTTCAAAGCCAACTATTTGTTTAGACTCTTCAGTCACCGGCAGCATAAGGGGGGGGAACTGCACCCCCACCTACGGGCCCACGAGGACTACAAAAACATCCTCCCTTGGGATGTAGGAGTAAAAATATAGCTCCCTCTAAGCCTTTTCAATAGCATGATAAAAGCGCTTTCTGTTTCCATATGGGCACATCCAAACATACATGAGCATGGTTTAACTGCTACTGCTGTTCTCAAAGGACTCTAGGAAACACCATTTTGGTAGGGTCTTAGGGACCCCTAGCCTCCTCCTAACCTGCCCAGGATTCCAGACCACCTATTTTAACATGCACCGTAAGCTGTGTTCTGTATATCCATATCCTAGAACAGGTTCATGAGAGTGGAGTGAAATCCCACTGACAGTTAGAGGGCCATCAAAACTTAACAACTGTCTGCATCAGGGAGGAAGTGTGGTACTGGGGTGCTGATGTTCTTCCAGAAGGCACAGCAGCGATAGTATGTGATGCTACTCTGGACGCTCAGCAAATATGCAGATGACAGCCATGACTCCACCTTCTATTCCTGCCATTTCGGAAGGTTTGACGATAATGCTGCTTTCAACATGCTGCAATAATGCTATTTCTTTATGCTTTCTCTCCATTGGTTTATGTTGTTTATTAATAAAACATTAAAAAAAAAAAAAGAACAGCGACAGATTTTGGAACTGTTGGGGCATCGTTGCCAAGTAAGGAAAATGCTTCGTGTCTACAGGACGACTTCTGTGGCATGGGGCTGTGCATTTCGGGGGAGGAGGGGAAATGAAGCACAAAATGAACCTTTGCTCAGGCGTTAGGTAGGCAATTGCACCTCCTCTTCTTCTTTTTTGGCGATCACTCGTAGCCGAGTAAGATTGTCTTCCATAAACACAGTTTTAACAATGAGTCCGTAAGTGACTGTGGAGGCCAATTCTGGATCCACACGTCCTTCCACAGTGGGGACACCGGTTTCCAGGCGGGAGTTGATCACGGTGTGGATTTGCCAAGCATGCCTTCCTCTTAGTACGTTTCGCCCTTGCGTCCTGAGTTTGAGTGTCTTCAAAGCCCATGACACCTTTGGTAAAGGCTGTTCTCCAACTGGAGCGCTCGCAGGTAAGTAGATAAGTGTTTCCCAGTTGTCAGTGTTTATATGACATTTTTAAAGATCTGCCTTGAGACAGTCTTTAAACCTCTTTTGTTGACCACCAGCATTGCGCTTTCCATTTTTAAGTTCGGAATAGAGCAATTGCTTTGGAAGACGATCATCAGGCATCCGCACAACATGACCAGTCCAGTGAAGATGATGTTGAAGAATCATTGCTTCAACACTGGTGATCTTTGCTTCTTCCAGTACACTGATCCCAAGTCAGTGATGTCACAGGTATTATCTGAACTGGGTGGGCAATCTCTGGGCATAAGCCTAGTTGGACCTGCGAGGTCTCCCCATTTAGCCTGCAATGCTATTTCAGCCAAGCCACAGCCATGTGCCCTATGCTTGGCATCGTATATAGGACACCAGGTGTGGGGGCAGGTGAAAACCTGGCTCAGCCAAAAGGGGGTTTGCAGGCACTGCCGACCGGGTGATTGGCAGTGCCTGCAACACTGTATGCAAGCCAATCTGAAAGGGGTTCCCTAAGACCGAACCATCAGCTAGCTGACCGGGTTTTCCTAAGCTCCTTTCAAAGCGCTGTCCTGCGGAATGCTTTGAAAGAAGCGCTAAAAGTGCAGGGCAAAAAAGGTATCACTGTGGTGTCAGGTGACTTGGCCCACCCACCTGTCAAACTTGGCCCGCAAGGGGTGGGAGACATAACCATCTGGCCCACCAAACAGATGCAGTTCTCTACCCTTGATGTGTAAGGAGACAGTGCAGGCCTCATGTCAGCCTCAATAGTTATACAGATGTTACAGACCTTGGTGTGGGGGAAAGACTTGAAATTTTATAGCAAAACCAAATTGCTGTTTGGTTGCTGTGGGGTGGGGGAAAACAGAGGCGCGGCTTACAGGGAAGATATTCAAATCCTCTGCAACAGAAGAGTTATGTGGCCATTTCTCAAAAAACCTAAATTGCTCGTAAAGTCATACCTTGGGTTGAAGTAGCTTTGGGTAGAGCATTTTCAGGTTGCGCTCTGCAGTGACCCGGAAGTAACAGAGCGCGTTACTTCCGGGTTTCGCCGCTCGTGTATGCGCAAATGCTCAAAATGACATCATGCGCATGCACGGAAATGGCGAATCACAACCAGCACATGCGTAGACGCTGGTTGCGTTCGCTTCAGGATGCGAACGGGGCTCTGGAACGGATCCCATTCGCATCCAGAGGTACCACTGTACATTGTGAAAGCCAGCATGCTGGACCCAGGGGTGAAACCAGAAAGTTAACTCAGGATAGTGAAATGATGATTGTCCGAGTGGTGGAGAGAATTAAGCATAGCCGAAATTCTAGGTTCTTATCTGAGTTGCACACCACAGACGCTGAAGTATCCCATATAATTTAATGGTGGAAGTGGAAACTGAGGTCATTTTGAACAGTGAGGACCAATGGAACCCGGACAGACAAGATCTGATTTTGAGCAGGGCAACGGTTGTTGGTGATTTGAGTATCAGGATTATATAGCTTCCTCCGTTCTTCCCCAGCAACCTCAGACTTTGTAGGCTTGAGTGGAGATAAGAGAACAGAGGAGGCCTTGGTGCCGCTTCCCCTCTCTGCCACCAGCTGAATCAGAATAGCAGGAGTGCCGTGAGGGGCTACAATACTGGAAGAACAAGCGTGAAACTCGGAGACGACAGCGAGGGAGCAAGCAGCACACAGGGCAGGCAACAGGGAGCAGGCAACAATCATGTATCTATAAAGATGCCGTAATTGGCCCTTTCCATCTCTCAGTTCCATGCATACGGTCTACGCCAGATTACTGTGTTCTCTTGAGAGACTCCACAAAGTAAACTTGGCAAGCTGCCTTGACAACCATTATAAACTGGCGTGTCCCTGGATTTGCAGACATGCAAAGCAAGCAAACGATAGCCATACAAGCTAGAGCGTGGCTTCTGGCCCTGCCGGTCCACCGGGGACGCTCTCTGAAAGAGAGCGGGCCAACTTGGTGGAAATGGAATTATAACAAGAGCAGAAGAGGATAATTTATAAAGCACCACCAGAAGCAAGCCAAGAGGATGTGTGCAACTGCCTTTGCTGGCAACGTTCGCCGCGGAGCCACTGGATGCATTCCAGCAAAAAGTTCAGAGCTTTGCTGAAATAAATGGGAACTGAGTAAGAGCAATGCTACCAAAAGAAAAGACACTTTCCTCTAATTCGGCGGTTCTCAACCTGTGGGTCCCCAGATGTTGTTGACTACAAACTGAAGGGTTTGCCCTTAGCTTAGCTGGAACAGGCAAAGCAGGCGCAATGCTTGAAAAGCCGAAGAACATCCAAAAATAGGTAGAGTGGTATTACTGGGGCAAGGACGGAGGTTATATCTAGCAAGGAGGGGGCCAGGCGATGCTGTATAGATTTGACAAAATGCGAAGAATCTCTACTTGCAACAGCCTGATTCAAGGCCGGCTAGAAGCAGCGAAAGGCGGGGGAGGATTTAAATGCATTTCAAATGCAGACATGGATCCAATCCCCCAGCAACTGCAACTAAGCTCACCCGCCGTCAGTTTAAGCAAGGTATATGGAGAGAACGACAAAGAAACTCTAGGAATTGAAAGCAAATCGGAGGAAGAGAAATCCAATATTAGATGGGGGAGGGGGAAATTCCTTCCAGTAGCACCTTAGAGACCAACTAAGTTTGTTCTTGGTATGAGCTTTCGTGTGCGTGCAGACTTCTTCAGATACACTGAAACAGAAGTCACCAGACCCTTATATATAGTGAGAGGGTGAGAAGGGGTATTACTCAGAAGGGTGGTAGGAATGGGTGATTGGCTGATAGGTGTGGTAAACCTGCTGACGACAGCCAATCACCCATTGCCACCACCCCTCTGAGTATTACCCCTCCTAGTAAAAGGTAAAGGGACCCCTGACCATTAGGTCCTGTTCTGGCCGACTCTGGGGTTGCAGCACTCATCTCGCTTTACTGGCCGAGGGAGCCGGTGTACAGCTTCTGGGTCACGTGGCCAGCATGACTAAGCCGCTTCTGGTGAACCAGAGCAGCACACGGAAATGCCATTTACCTTCCCGTCAGAGCGGTACCTATTTGTCTACTTGCACCTGATGTGCTTTCGAACTGCTAGGTTGGCAGGAGCAGGGACCGAGCAACGGGAGCTCACCCCGTTGCGGGGATTCGAACCACCGACCTTCTGATCAGCAAGTCCTAGGCTCTGTGGTTTAACCCACAGCACCACCCGTGTCCCAATACCCCTCCTACCCTCTCACTATTTATAAGGGTCTGGTGACTTCTTTTTCAGTGTATCTGAAGAAGTGTGCATGCACACGAAAGCTCATACCAATAACAAACTTAGTTGGTCTCTAAGGTGCTACTGGAAGGATTTTTTTAAATTTTGTTTCGACTACGGCAGACCCACACGGCTACCTATCTGTAACCAATATTAGATTGTTCACAATGCTAAGTGTTAAACAATACCGTAGAAATGAATGGAACAGGATCGGCCGGATCCCTAGACCACACCGTGAAATAATGAAAAAGAAGTGCAGAGAACGGCAACGACCTTGCAAAATGGTCTAAGGCCGGAAACTGCCCAGAAGGCCCAGAGGGAGCTCTACGGAGGTCTTGCCGTTTCCCTGCCCCCTCCACCTGCTTTTTGGGACTCACCTGCTTGGCATGGTTGACACACTTCAAGTACTCGCTGGCCAGAACTGAGCAGCTCAGCGTCTGCTGGGAGTTTTCCTGGTAGCACTGGAAGATTTTGCTCTGCAAGTCAGCACACACAGGGCGAGACTCGTATCGCCTGCAACGAGGGGAGGGAGGGGAGATAAGATGGAGGAGGAGGAAGAAGAAGAAGAAGAAGAAGAAGAAGAAGAAGAAGAAGAAGAAGAAGAAGAAGAAGAAGATAGGTGTTGAATGGCTGCTTTCATACTAATTTATATGAAACAATGTATTATTATACAGAATATTTTGCTGGCAGAAAGTAGATTTCTTTGTTTTCTTAATTATATGATCAAGATTCATACAGACTAAAGGTCCATCCAGTCCAGCACTCTGTTTCAATAATTGCCACCCTCATGCCCTGAACCCTTCCCTGTTGCTTGATATCAGAAGATATTGTAGGCGTACTCTTGGAAATCAATGAGACTGTTAGCTTCCCCCCGCCTGCCAGCTTATCAACGTACCACAAATGACTACCGTGGCTTCATGTGGGCTAGTACATTTTTGGGGTGGGGTAGAAACATATATGGACTTATTTCCAAAGCTAGTTTCATACAATATCCAAAAGAAACATTCATTCATTCATTCATTCATTCCCTTCACCCCAAGGTCCCAAGACAGGTATAGCCCAAGGAAGTAACACATGCAACATTAAAAGAAAACAGTAGACACAGCGCAATCGCAGAGCATTCGTTCTCCCAATAATTAATGAACGGGAACCAAGATTTCTCAAGTACTCAGTGTATATTGCCAGCCTTCCCAAATCCATGCAAACACAATACGTTTTGGCAGTTCAGCTGGTTTCCACAGTTCGCCCAGCCAGTCTTTCTACAACAGATTTACAATCAGCATTTCCAATGTTGACAGATCCAAGATTAACTCAGTACACTCCCTCCGCCTTACAATCCGTCTTAGGAACCTACCTCGACATTTACTAGATTCGCAGGACTTATGTAGTCACTCGTGGTTTGGGTTACCTGGATTGCCTCTCTCCAAAGGTCTCCCAACATCATCATCTTTTAGAAATTACTCTGATGCAGATTTACATAGAAATAGCTGGCTTTTTACCAGCCGACATCTGCGCCGTCCAGCTGCATAGATGCTGCGCAATCCTACGAAATTAGGCATCAACCTTTCTTCCTGTTGTTCTCACTACAGCAGAAGTGGGAACTGAAAGTGCCCCATGGGCCAGATCCTCAGTTCCCCCCCCCCCTTGCAGGCCACCCACCTGTTCAAAGGGGCATTGAATAACAGAAGCAACTACACGCCAGGCATGTGCGTGTGTGCACGCACACACACACACAGTCCCTCTACTGTCATCACTCTCCAGCACCCACCACCAGACTTGAGAAGTGGTTGTTTCTGCTGTTTGGTAAATGAAAACCACATAGCATTCGAAATACACCTCATTCCCCTCTTTTGAAAATCAATATGTGAACACACACGTTTCCCCCATAAATCCAATATGCAGCTCAATCGTATCTTCCACATAGTATCATTTTAAGTAGAACATGGTGAGAGAGAGAGAGACGCTCATCTGTGAGTGTGTCCTGCAATGAATATTTTTATGCTCCTTATTTCGGATTGGTTTGGGAATAACCATATTTTAACAAAAAGGATGAAAGTGAGATGCAAAGCAGTCAACTGCTCCTTAGGAGGGCTCGGTTCTTGGCAGCCTTGCAAGATGTAGAAGCAAAAAAGAAACCAGAGGGTGACTGCTAAATCTCCTTCATTTTTCAGCACACGCCAGATTAAAAAAACAACAACCCATCTATCCGGCGCTCTTGATCATTATGCTGTTTCACTGCAAAATGTTGGGAAGCCAAATTAAAAATCCAGCCTAGTGGCCTTGCTCTGTAGGCTCCAAAAGCTGAGACTTCTGTGGATACTTGAGGCCAAGAGGCTTTCATAGACTCATCGAGTTGGAAGGGACCACAACGGTCATCTAGTCCAACCCCTGCAATGCAGGAATCTTTTTTGTCCAACGTGGAGCTCGAACCCACAAGATTTAAGAGTCTCATGCTCTACCAACAAAGTGATCTTCCATGTACAAATGTGCTCTTGGTAGCTGCTCCTGCTGTCAACAAGTATTTTTACAGGGGACCCTGGTAAAGATAATGCTTTGAACGTGGAAGATTCTGGGTTCAGACTCCTTTTTTTAAAAAAAAGGTTCATGTAGCAGCAGATGATAGGAAATACCCCTCCCTCCCTGAAACCCCAAAGAGCTGCTGATGGACAAGCCAGGATAAAGGCAGCTTCCTGCATTCCACATCACATCAACGTGTGCCACCCCTAAATGTTCAAGATCCAAAGACCTCATATTGAGAGAGGGGCTTCCCTGAGAAGGTGCAGGCCGCTGCCAATGGAGAGGCAAACACCTGCCCTCCACCACTTTGGATACAGGATGTGACCGAGTCAGGAGGCACAATCCAAAGTGCACCCCTATGTCATCTGCAGAACTGATCTGCAAGTTGCATTTCCTGATCAAAAAGTTGGGCTTTCTGTCTGGAGAGGCAGGGTGTGGTGTGTGACACTGCTATGCCAACTGCTTCCTCACCAACTTGCGACCTTCAGGATTTGAGCTAAAGAAAGGAATTCTCCCCGTATTAGCACATTCATCTACTATACTTGCAAGGGTTGGGGGGAGCAAGAGCAAACTCACAAGGATGATCCAAAGACTGGGTAGCACAATGTGTGATGCTGCTGGAAGCAGACTTTTGTGGACTGTCAAGGCCAGGAGCCAGAGTGGCGTCCAGAGTCGGTTTACTTGTGACAGGTAGTTATAACCCACTGTCAGAGAACTGCCATTGGCTCAGAGGAGAGAGATAGAAGGGCAGTTGTGTTACAGGGAGCCTCCGAAAATCTTGCGAAGCAGTTCCTCTTCCGGCGAGGAGGAAAGCCCCACCTCCAGTTGAGAGTAGGTGCAAGGACCAGAGGATGTTAGGAAGAGCCTTAACACCAAGCCTGAGCAAGCCGGAAAGGAGGGGAGCACGCCCTTGCCATCACCCATCCTGCGCAGTAGTCTGAGGCGCAGGGAGGGGCGGAAAAGGCTGGGGGTGACGAAACTTTTATGTTGGGGGAGGTACAATAACAGACCACTCCCGGATTCTGCTAGCGACTGAGCCAGACATGAACTCATGAGCTCTTCACTGTAAATAGTTTGCACAAAAATAAAGCCTGTAAAAGACAGGTCGGAGTCCTGCCTGGTTACTCTCGAGCAACCGCAACAGCACCTGACACCCACCTTTTAGGACAAAGGCCTCCCATGTGTGCTTCCTCAGAGAGCCTCTTTAGGGAACCTTGGGACATGAGTCACTGAAAGGACCCACTTGGCCCCATAGCTCTTCTTCTGAGTGAGCAGAAATGGGCCTGAGCTGAGCACCACCTCCTTAATTGTGTCCTCAGAAGCCGACTGTGTCACAATATGAGAAGTGATGCTGTGGCTTCTGTGACTGATAACCGTGAAGGCTACAGCTGCATCCATCCCTCCGAGCAGCATGCACATGCTTCGTATGACTTATGACTCACCACTCTCATGATTCACCACTTCTAATGAAACCTAATGGAAGCCCAGCTGCAGACTGCTAATAGGGTTTGTTTGGAGAGTCACTGCAAGCAAAGCAATTAACCTAAACTTAGAACAGCTCCTGAACTGTTCAGATGAGGTAATTCCGATGGCAAGGCTTTGCTCCCTTAGCAAAAGCATCCTCAATGTGCAGGACAGTTCAAATTGAGAGTGGCAGACATGCGGCCTCTCAAAATTCTCCACCCTATCATCCAGTTTATCAGGAAGGAGGAGAAATTCTCCCAGAAGCTTCTTGTAGGAGGGGGGCTCTCCATTCGTAGAAAAAGTAGGACTGCTCCATTCCCCTTTTTTTCTGTTTTTGCTGCCACAGCAAGTGCTGCATAGGCAGTTGCCTTAAACAGACTCAAGATGTTCTGATCTTAGGATCTTCCTTGACAAACAGAATCATGGAATTGTGGAGCTGGAAGAGACCCCGAGAGTTATCTAGTCCAAACACCTGCAATGCAGGAATCTAACCAAAGCATCCATGACAGGAGCTGTCAGGTGGTGAAGTGGTTGCTCACGAGGAACCAGGCAGGACTCCGACCTGTCTTTTGCAGGTTTTTATTTGTGCAAACTATTTACAGTGCGGAACCACGAAGTTCATGTCCATCTTAGTCACTTGCAGATTCCGGGAGTGGTCCCTTCTGGTTTCTCCCCAGCATAAGAACTTAGACACCCCAAATCTCCACCTCCCCTCCTTACATTTCACCCCTCTGCACAAACTGGGCGACGGAAATGGCGTGCCTGTTTCCTGGCATCCGGGCTAGGTGAGGCACTTGGGCTCTCTCTAGCATCTTCGAGCCCTCCCCTTGCTCGGCTTCCCCCTTCCTCCTCTGCTCCACTGGAGGTGTGGCTAACCACACCATTGGATGAGGAGCTGCTCCTCAGAAGCATCAGAGGCTCTCTATATCCCACTGCCTCCCTCCGCTGTTCCAATGGCAGTCCCCTGACAGGAGCCATCCAACCATGTGTCTGCTTTAGAAGCAAAAGGGCAAGGGAGATTTGTTCCACAGTTAGGGGTGGAAGCTAATAATTCAGAGAGTAGTTCAAATCATAGTTGTTATGTCCAAGGCAATGTATACCTTAGCACAGTCAAGTGGAAGAAAGGTTTTACAGAGCTTCGGAGCTCTCAAGAAGTACGTAGTCTAGGCACTTTTTGCATGTGGGTTCTCCTCTCCTCCAAAGGAAACCCTGAGATGACCAAGTATCAATATGTCTGGCTGTGTAAATGGGATCACTTCCTTAGCAGACAATGCACTATATTAGCCTACTAGAAAGAAGCCCTGGCTGCATATTGAACAATTCCATTTGTTGTGCTCCCCTAATGCGCCGTTTACCCATTTGGAAAAAGGCCAAGCAGCATTAACTGCCTAGCATGAGCTAGCTACAAAATGTGCAGTAAAGTATCTTCCAATCCAGAGATCTTGCCTATACCTGTACAATACAACACAACAACATATCCAGGTAGCTGCCCGTTCACTGCAATGAATATGCTGTATTATATGCAGGCCTCTTAGTGATCTTCTAGATGAGGAAGTTCTAGTATTTATTAACACCCAGCCGTATCGATAAAATAATGTCAAAGCTGCTTCCCCAAATAGGTTAAAGTTAAAGGGACCCCTGACCATTAGGTCCAGTCGTGACCGACTCTGGGGTTGCGGCGCTCATCTCGCTTTACTGGCCGAGGGAGCCGGCGTACAGCTTCCGGGTCATGTGGCCAGCATGACTAAGCCGCTTCTGGTGAACCAGAGCAGCGCACGGAAATGCTGTTTACCTTCCTGCCGGAGGGAAGTATCTACTTGTACTTTGACATGCTTTCGAACTGCTAAGTTGGCAGGAGCAGGGACCGAGCAACAGGAGCTCACCCCTTCGTGGGGATTCGAACCGCCAACCTTCTGATCGGCAAGTCCTAGGCTCTGTGGTTTAACCCACAGCACCACCCGCGTCCCTCAAAATAGGTCAGGATCCCGCAAAACACAGTCTGGAAACCGTTGCAACTAGGCTACTGTTTGCAAATTGGCAAAACGGATCGGTCTGCTTCTACTTCCCAGTTAAACAGAAGTAACAAGCAATATGGAGAACAATGTTATGATTCCTCTTTCAAGCAAGCATTTCAAAACTGGATGATGATGAAACTTTGGGGCCTTTAACTGAAATGCTCTACTTGTTCCACCAAAGTGGAGAAGCACCTTCACATATACTTTGCAAAAAAACCAACAACCCCGGTTTCCTAAGAGACATGGAAAGAGCTGCAATGTGTGATCATAGCACACCGGTTACATTGCTTTAATAACTGGCTTGTCAATCGAAAGCAGTCTTCTAATGCACGAGCAATATGATTTGGTGAATTGAAAATTAAATTCTGATTGACCAAGCCATTCCCCCACCCCTATCAAACTCTGAAGGTGGTCTTAAAAAATGTATAACCTGATTGTATTACTGCACACACCACTCCCATTTTGAGCAAAAACAGCTCTCCTGGGGCAGAGAGACTGTGCCAAATGGAAGGCATAGCCTTTCTTTGCAGGTTTACATAAATCTAATTTAAAATCTGTTCATTAATTTATTTTTGTAGGGCTGCTAGGCACTTTGCAAGAACGCTGCAAATAGGATGATTTACTACTCGTTTAGGTGCTCTTGTTCTTTTAACAAAATCAACTCCACCCTTCCTTTTTCCCATGCCATTGAGAACACCCACTGTCCTTCAGTGTGACCAGCTCTTGACTGACTAACCATCCAAAATATATCCAGTGAAGTCTTCTTCATTCGCAATTCCTGCCCCTCGTACATTGAACCTCGCGTGCAACCTTCTTATTTACCTTCTGGCATTCCTTAGCTTTTCTTAGGTAAAGGTAAAGGGACCCCTGACCATTAGGTCCAGTCGTGGCTGACTCTGGGGTTGCAGCGCTCATCTCGCTTTACTGGCCAAGGGAGCCAGCGTACAGCTTCCGGGTCATGTGGCCAGCATGACTAAGCCACTTCTGGCGAACCAGAGCAGCACACGGAAACGCCATTTACCTTCCCGCTGGAGCGGTACCTATTTATCTACTTGCACTTTGAGGTGCTTTCGAACTGCTAGGTTGGCAGGAGCTGGGACAGAGCAACGGGAGCTCACCCTGTCTCAGGGATTCGAATTGCTGACCTTCTGATCAGCAAGTCCTAGGCTCTGTTGTTTAACCCACAGCACCACCTGTGTCCCCTAGCCTTTCTTAGCATGTGCCTTTTTACTTGTTTAAAAATGTTTTAAAGCTTGGAGCAAGCAGTGAACTGGCTAAGTTTGAATTATGACACCAAATTATTCGGGGTGAGAGACGGAGATGGCAAAGAGCTCCAAAATGAACGCCTCAAACTGGGTGAATGGGCAGATGCAGTTCAATATAAATAAGTGTAAAGTGATGCACACTGATTCCAAAAAAATCTTAACTGATGCACAGTATACACTGATAGGTTATAAACCAGCGGCAAATGGGCTCTCGGTGGAAAGTTCAATGAAACATTGAACGGTGCCAGTGGGCAGCTACTGCGAAAAACGCAAATTTCATGTTGGGGATCGTTTAGGAAAGGTTTGAAAATATTCTATTTTGTGTGCTCGCTTTGGCAGCACATATATTAAAACTGGAATGATCCAGAGAAAATTAGCATTGCCCCTGTGCAAGGATGACACGCAAATTCGTGAAGCGTTCCATATTTTTGCCAGGAGCCTTTTTGCTGGGTATTTCAGGTGAAGAATTGCCAAAAGAAAAAACGGAAAATATTTATGTATGCTACAACAGCAGCAAGAGTTTTGCTAGCCCAAGGCTGGAAGATAGGAGAAGTACCAACGAAAGAAGAGTGGCAAGAAAAATTGATGAACTACGCTGAATTAGCAAAGTTAACAGACAAATTACATGAAAAGAACAATAGTGACTTTAAAAAAGAATGGGAACCTTTCACAACTTACCTACAGAAACAACAAAAAGAGATGGACTCACTGGCAGGTTTTGAATAAACATTCACAACTTTATGTACGGTAAGTAGAAAGAAAGACAGTACAACAACATGTATAGCTATTTAACATGCAGAAGATAACAAGTAATGTAACAGGAACCCCAAAATTATCAGGGGGCTGGAGCAACTCCCCACAAAATATTTAAAATTATGCACAATATGCAGAGAAAGCAGATTTATTTTTTCTCCCTCTTATGTAATATTAGGCGATGGAATAATCTAGGATGGTCAAAGCAAAGTAGTTGTTCCCATCCATAGGGCGGTATTCATCTGCAGCAAGAATACTGATGGCTCAGAAATGGAAGCAAGAGGAGTTGCCTACACTAGATGAATGGAGAATGAAGATGACGGACTATGCAGAACTCGATAGACTGACGGGAAGGATCCGAAATCGACGAGATCAGAGATTTATAGAAGACTGGGAAAAGTTTACAGAATATATGCAAAAAATAAGTGATAATCAAATAACGTTTGTAAGCTTTAATGAAGAAATTAAGAAGGGAAGGAGTATCAGGCAAGTTGAGGGAAGTCAAAAAGAGAATGGATATAAAAAAGATGTATGATTTGTATAAATTTTGTATTGGAAAAATTGAATAAAAATAATTAAAAAAAAAATAATTTCACCTTTACAGCTTGACATATGCCACTAAAACAGATACAGATGCAGATACGGTGGCAGAGCTCATCGCTATGAATTTACACAAGTCTTGGATGCACAAGAATCTCGCTCTCTCTTTCCCCTCCCTTTGCAGCAATTTTTAAATGGTTAAGTCTCAGGTTGCTTTGTTCTATTCTGTACATGGTCCATGTAAAAAAATTCTTTTTTCAGCAGATGATCAAATGCTTTGGAGCAAATACACTAATTCTTGTTGGTCTCCATGGCAAAAGGGGGAAAAGTTCTACCTCTTCTTTTTCACAACAGAATGACGCTCCGGGGATATAATGATGCTGAAATTTAGTGTTGTGCACCTTTAAAGGTGTTTGATGCTGAGCATTGCAGTTGACCTTAGAGAGAAAGAGAGAGAAGCTGCTTCCACTTAAGGAGAGAGTACAGTATATATTACTGATATAAAAGGAAAGCACAGTTTCTGTGGTAGTGTGAGGCACTATAAAGATTTTATTACTGTAAGTTTGAGGTGGCTGTATTGCTCCCAGGTCTACTGAGCCAGGAGTGAGTTATGCAGCTCTTCCTAAAAGAGTGCCAATAAAAAATTTACAGTGCTGCTGGACTGTCATGTAGTTGGGCTTCTGTGGGTCGTGGCTTTAGCCCCCTCTATTTCACTCTGAATATTTAGTTTTGCAGAACTGGAGCGGGAAAGCAAAGTATTACTTGTCTGCTCTTACCAGTCTTAAGTTATCCCCGCCCCCCAAAAATCCCTATCTTCATCACTGCAGAATGAATTTAAGACTGAGCTCAAGTTCTCAGCAGAGAACTATCAAAGCGAAATGGGGTGCCTATGGGGAAAGAAGGATGCTCTGAAATCACCTGCACTGTCCCCTCTTTCTCACCACCACCTGTTAGACAACTGCCCTACTCAAAGAGGCTCCTAGCCACTGGTGGCTTCCATTGTTTTTACCCAGGGGTCCCTTGAGCCACTGCCCACCTTCCAGCAGACAATTTGTCAAATTGTGAAGTTGGAAGGGTCCGCAAGGATCAACTAGCCCAACCCCCTGCAATGCAGGAATCTTTTGACCAGCTTGGGGCTCAAAGCCACGACCTTGAGACTATGAGTCTCATGCTCTACCGACTGAACTATCCTAGCTCACTCAAGGGAAGGCATGGATATCTATCCAGATGTTGGGTTCCAGTCTCATCAGCCCCAGCCAGCATGGCCAATGGTCGGGGGTGATGGGAATTTGAATTCAACAACATCTAGTCGTAGGTTAAGCCATCCCCTACAATGTTCTCCGGGTATTGTTGGACTGTGACTCCTCATCATCCCTGAACACTGGGCTTAAGCTGGCCACCTGGGGAGTTAAGGAGGAAGAACGCTACTCTAGAGCGGGGGTCGGCAACCTGCGGCCCATGAGCCAGAAGCAGCCCATGGGGGCAGTTTAACCGGCCCACGAGCCGCTCCCAAACCGAGCAGCCTGCTCGGTGAGTCCCTAAACAGGAACAATGCGGGGACTTGCTTCCGCGATGCTGGAAATTGCGTCTGCGCATGCCCAGACACTGGAAATTGCACCTGCACATGCCCAGATGCCAGAAATTGCGCACACGATCCAGCCCACGAAAAGATCGCCGTGGGACTTGACCGGCCCAGGCAGGTAAAACCTTGCCCACCCCGGCTCTAGAGGACTTCCAGGTAAAGACAAAAACATGAACGCCACCGGCTGGCAAAACTGCATGCAATAATAACATTATAATAATTTATTATTTATACCCTGCCCATATGGCTGAATTTCCCCAGCCACTCTGGGCGGCTTCCAACAAAACACTAAAATACAATAACCTATTAAACATTAAAAGCTTCCCTAAACAGGGCTGCCTTCAGAAGTCTTTTAAAAAGAAGATAGATGCTTATTTCCTTCATATCTGAAGGGAGGGCGTTCCACAGGGAGGGCGCCACTACCGAGAAGGCCCTCTGTCTGGTTCCCTGTAACCTCATTTCTCGCAATGAGGGAACCGCCAGAAGGCCCTTGGCGCTGGATCTCAGCATCTGGGCAGAACGATGGGGGTGGAGACGCTCCTTCAGGTATACAGGACCGAGGCTGTTTAGGGCTTTAAAGGTCAGCACCAACAATGCCACCACCACTGGCCAGTTTTTGCCCTTTCCCTTTTCCTTTCTCAAAAACCACTGAAATGACCCCTTTGCTTGGAGACATGAAACCAGGGTTGGGGCAGGTTTTCGTTCAGCCCTATAAAGTCACATCCTGTTTATGAGTTCTGGTTTACCCTGAGTGAGCTTCAGGTGAAACCACCTCCTCTTAAAGGGCACAGTATCTTAGTCATTATTGGGAAGGTTTTGTTTTTAAGGGAGGAGGGGTTATGCACACAGCACAGGACTCTTACCCACACCGATGTAAAGGCAATTCCATTGCAGCCCCTGCTCAGTAGGGGCTGAGAACAACCCATCGAGAAGCGAAAAGCTCAAGGAGAAGATAATGAACATAATTATAGTTAGTTATTGTTTGGTCCCCTTACAGAGCCATTTCGTAACACTTCTGCCAGCAGAGCTATTTTATGCAATGCCTTTTTCACGTGGCAATCTTTTCATAAATCAAAGCAAAAGCCAATAGCTGGCAGTTTCTCCTGCAGCCTGTTTGACAATAGAAGTTAACATGGAGCCCTGCCTGTTATCAATCTTCATAAATGCGCCCCCGCTATGGAAAAAGCTCCTGTCACAGTTCGCGAGCCCTTCGCTAATAATGCAAGCAGAAGAGGGAGCCTGGGGCTTTAATGGGCCTTCAAAATTACATGTGTGTGTGCATTTTAGTTGGGGATTTAGGTGTCTTCGGGGGTTTTAGCCATAACAAATGCCCGCATCCTCCCTTCTTTCAATATCTGAAGTGAAAGACACCCATGCTTCTTTTTCTTTCATTGTATTCAACTGCAATGGAATTCACATATGGGTTTCCCTCCGTCCTAGTCCACAGAGCAAAGATGCCAGGTGGCTACCCTCAAATTTGGAATTTCGTTTATTCCGGGATTTAAAAAGTCTAATTCTATGTGTGCAATTCGCAAAGTAAGCCTTTTATGTACAGGAAAGCAAGTTATGGTAAGGAATGAGCAATGGTTTCTTTTGTGGGTGATTTTTAAAGTTGTTTTTTTTTTTTTGTCTATGGCTGTGGAACTTGACTCAAAAACTTTTGAGTCAGAGGAAGGAATTCAGCGTTGTGAAAAGTGTGATCTTGCTCACAAGCTGCGCCATTCCTTTATCTACAGCTAGGGTTGATGGGAGTTGTGGTCCAAAAACAGCTAGAGGCACAAGTTTGGGAAACCCTGATCTACTGCTTCAGCAAGTTCTCTTCCAAAAAAAGAAAAAAGTGAAAAGGAAGATAGGAGCCATTTCCTGCAGTATCCCATCCAATCCCACCTCAGTCAGGCGGAGGCAGGGTGATGACATCACACAGCTCTATTTGGTTTGATGATGACATCATGAGGGCAGGAAACTTTGCTTGAATAGTGTTGCCAGGAAGCCAAATCAAAGTGAAGGCAATCAGATTTGGCTTTATGTGGTGACATCAGCAAGCCAAATAAGGTGAGGTAAAATTCCCTGCCCTTGCTCTGAATGGGCGTTTTCCATTTTTCCTGTGAAACTACCCCCAAACAGCCAAAACTATGTGTGCAGATATCTGCACCATGAGGTAAACTTTTCTGCAAAAGCATTCCCACCCCAAACAATCTGCTTAGCCCTCGTTTTGGTCATATCTTTCGGAATGTCACCTGCCCCAAATCTTAAGAGACTGAAAATCCTCCCCTTCTCCTACTCAAAATAAATAAAATATGCAGTTGTAAAAATTAAAAAAATAATAAAAAGGGGTGGGAGGGAGGAGCTGTGGCAGCCATGGTCAGATAATAATAATAATAATAATAATAATAATAATAATAATAATAATAATAATAAAATTTATTTATACCTCCCCAGTCAAGACTGGGCTCAGGGCGGCTAACACCAAATATAAAAAGAATTGATAAGCTCAGCTATTGATAAGGAGCCTGTCACTTCTGTTTGATTCACTCCTTTTTAGCATGTATCTACACGAAAGAGGTTTGGTCTCCAACAAAAGAACAAATAAACCACATCTGACTCAGATGTCATACATCAAGCCTGAGAAGGCCCATAAATCTTGCTTAATCATTACAGAGGAGGCGGCTGATTTATACGGAGGTTTTCACAGAGCGGCGCAACCTGCAGCTCCAGGGTCAGGAGGGGCCTTGACAGCTTTTGTATTTAAACTCTACAAGGTCTAAGGGCAAGAACACATCTTGCTTGTCTATGCATTGTATGAATGAAAACTTTCACGGCCGTTCGATTTCATCGTAAAACCACCTCCACATTCTCAAGTCTCATCACTTGGTAACTCCGAGATATGCTAAACATAGGCTGGAGGCCAGGGCTAACTCAGATGTTACAAAATTGTAAATGCGAACCAAACCCCCAAAGCAACCGTCCTTCAACAACCGGATTACCAAAAAAAAGGACCAATTGCAAGAGTGTGTTGCTTTATCAGTTTAAATTAAGCACTGTGAGTTCCCTTTGCATCAGTGAGAGAATTAAGTACATATTTAAGCCTCATCAACACAGGTGGTTTTTTATGGAAGAAGTTGCCCATTAGAACCATAGAAATTCAGAGCTGGAAGGAACTAAGAGAAGTCGTCATTTAGGTATAAGAACTAAGCGACGATGTGATCCTCACGAGGATGCTCTCTCTAAATTCCTGCATTTCCTCTGAAATAGCCTCCTTCGTCTAAGTTTACGCCTTTCACTCTTTAGTGGACGCTTTCATTCAAGATGGCAGCCAGATGGGGAGGCGAATCCAGAGAAACAGACAAAGGGGCAAAAGAGGAAGAGTTTACACTGCCATAATGAAAGGTTTCTGTGGCTTCAGTTACAGATCCTTTGCAAGACAGCAATTGTGATCACAAACACAGGGAAGCTAACTGCTACGGCACACAAAGATGGGTCAGATTTCTGACACTCATCGCTTCTGCACGTTGTCCCGCTTTGCTTTCAGCATGAGGAGAACAAGGTTCGGTTAACCTTTCCCATCCACTACCACAAAATAGATGCTCAGACAGTAACTACAGCTAGTCAGCATCAGGTTCAATAGGAAGTATCTTAGTTTTCATGGACCATCCCCTCTGAAAAATTAACGAGATGGATCCAATTTCTTATGAAATGAAACATGCCTTTTAGAAATCAGAGTTTGCCATGCACTGAAGCGATATTTTTTGAGAGGACAACACTCTTTGTGGTAGATTAATTTTGTACACCATCTCAAGACGGCTTGGATGAAGCATTATCTGCAACCACCCACACCCTGGTAATAAAGAAATAAAGTAAAGAGGGGATTGCTGGAACTCATGCCCCATGCCCTCAGAGTAGTACAGTGGTGCCCCGCAAGACGAACGCCTCGCAAGACGGAAAACCCACTAGACGAAAGGGTTTTCCGTTTTGGAGGTGCTTTGCAAAACGAATTTCCTATGGGCTTGCTTTGCAAGACGAAAATGTCTTGCGAGTTCCTGCGGGGTTTTTTTCCTTTCCCCCCTTTCCCCCAAGACGCTAAGCCGCTGATCAGCTGATCCGCTAAGCCGCTAAACAGCTGATCCGCTAAGCCCCTTAACAGCTGATCCGCTAAGCCGCTTAACAGCTGATCCGCTAAGCTGCTTATCAGCTGATCCGCTAAGCCCGCTAAGCCGCTAATAGCGCTAATCCGCTAAGCCGCTAATGGGCTTGCTTCGCAAGGCGAAAAAACCGCAAGTCGAAGAGACTCGCGGAACGGATTCTTTTCGTCTTGCGAGGCACCACTGTATGTTATATTAGGTAAATCTAAAAAAAAGTAGTCACCACTGGGAAACACTTGCCTGCGAGCGCTCCAGTTGGAGAACAGCCTTTACCAAAGGTGTCATGGACTTTGAAGACACTCAAACTCAGGACGCAAGGGAGAAACGTACTAAGAGGAAGGCACGCTTGGCAAATCCACACTGTGATCAACTCCGACCCGGAAACCTATGTCCCCACTGTGGAATGAGGTGTGGATTCGGAATCAGCCTCCACAGTCACTTACGGACTCACTGTTAAGACCGTGTTTATGGAAGACAAACTTACTCAGCTATGAGTGATCGCCAAAGATTAGGTAAAAGGATGACCAGGTTCCAAACCAGCCGAGCGGTAATGAAATAATGGGAGACCTGGGACTCAGAATGAAGTGGGAATTTGATACAGCAAGGAAACCTGACACTGAAGTTGCCAAAGAGAAATAAAGCAGAACTGGTGCCTCCAAAGCTTTGGGCTGCTCCAGAGGCAGTGGTGCCCTTTTCTTAAATTTAGAAATCCTGGCAAGCTCCTAGTGTATATTAAACATGGCTGGCAGATACACAGATTTAATGACTAACCTGCGGCTATGGTTGCCCAGGGAAGGCTGGGGAGAAATTGTGCAGGAGAAGGGAAGGAGTCTGCCACCCCAGACCTCCTTGCAGCCTCCTAACCATTGTTAAGGTGCAGGGTGAGTTATCTCTGCACCAGTCACAAAACTAGAAAAGGAAGAATGATAAAACTGTGAGTCCAGGCAACTAATGCTGATGAAAATGTTATAAGCCACCCTAAGCACTCCATGCTATCCCATGAATGCAAAGCCAACAGAAAGGGGACACACATACTATCTACTCCTAAAAACTAATGAGAGCCAAGTCTGAACTTTCTTTTTGTCAGACCACCCCCAGAGGGTTCGGTTGGGCCCTTATACCTCTAATATGCTTAAAACTAACACAGGAACACCACAGGGATGCGTACTCAGTCCGCTGCTCACCCTAGTAATAGGGTTGTCAAATTTGCAGATGACACAACCGTGATTGGGCTCATCTCTGAAAGGGAGGGTGAAACGGACTATAGAGATGAGGTGGAGCGGCTGACAGAGTGGTGCAGAGCTAACAACTTGCTCATAAATACAAGGAAGACAAAGGAACTTGTGGTGGACTTCAGGAGACAGAAGAGCAATGTCCAGCCACTTTTGATTTATGGGGTCTGTGTGGAGAGGGTAACAACGTTCAGATTTTTGGGCATTGAATTACAAGAGGATCTGTCCTGGAGTGTCAACGCAAGGGGGCTTGTGACGAAGGCGCAGCAGAGACTGTACTTTTTGAGAATTCTAAGGAAAAACCATCTTCTGCAGAAACTGCTTCTTGCCTTCTATCACTGTGCCATTGAGAGCGTGCTCACTTATGGCTTATGTGTGTGGTACGGAAGCTGTACTACCCAGGACAGGATGGGGTTGTGCAGAGTTGTTAAGGCAGCAGAGAGCATTGTTGGCTGCCCACTCTCCACCTTAGAGCAGATTTATGCCACAAGGTGCCATAGGAAGGCACTGGACATAGTAAAAGATCCATCGCATCCTGGTCACTGTCTCTTCGAGCTCCTGCCGTCGGGACAGAGATACAGGACGATGAAGACAAGAACGAGCCATCTTAAGAACAGCTTCTTCTCCAGAACGATTTCGGCCCTGAATGGGAAGCCTGGACTTTGAAAGTCATCTAATCTTCCTTGCTGTATTATACTGTATTGTTTTAATTAGTGTTTTTATAGTTGTTTTGATTTTGTGTGGAGTGCCCTACCTGGGTGGATGGAGCAGCCAAGTAATTTCGTTGTCCCCGAGAGGGGGCAATGACAATAAAGATATTATTATTATTATTATTATTATTATTATTATGAATGAAATCATATGGGTCGCCATGGCTAGATTAACAGCAGCATGGGCAAGCTATGACAAGGACTATAGGGGGAAAAAAACTATAGGGACAATGGCGTCAAGCAGCAGTTGCAAAGCAAAAGGGTCCTGAACAGTTGTGAAATGTCATGAACACTTGGTTATTTACTGACAACATTTCAGCGAAATCTCTCTCTCTGTGTGTATGTGTCCCAGCCCAAGGAATCTGGTTACAGAGATTGTGCTACTGTCCAAGTGAATATTGCAATTAGAAAATATTTGGTATGATATTACTAATAGATCTTTCCCACACCAACTAAAGAGTGCCAATTCCCACAAAACTTAAAGCTTTGGACAATTGGCTGGGTGAATTACAGAATCGTTACATGGGATTCATTTCCACTGAAGCATTAGACATTAGTCTTTGATGGAAGTGGGACTTTGGACTCGATGGATCATTGATCCAATCTGCTACAATAAGGCAAACGTATTGTTGTTGTGCATGCGTGTGCATATTAACTGAGACACAAACTTAACTGGATTTTGTTGCCAGCGTTTGGCAGCCTGAAATGCGTTATTGATCCACTGACTAGTAAAAAAAGGTGGTTATGAAGGATGCTTACAAGAGGAACATGTCGTCAAATTCAACCTGCAAAGAATCATTTTTTTAAATCAAAGCTGTGTTTTGCAGGGAATTATTTTTAAACAGTGACTTCGTTAGTAGGGGTTACAGTGACTTGGATTCTAAAAGGTATGATGGGTTTTCCGTATAGAAAACCAACCTATTGAGTACAAACCTGGGTGAATAAGCAAAGGGCAAAAATTCCTTGACTTACACGAGAGAGCAAGTGAAGGTTATATCAACGTGCAAGTGGTATCAACAATGCTCACTTGCTCAAAGCAGCATTGATAGAAACCACCTTGTTCAAAGAGCTCTTCCACTGCTCAAAAGGTTTCGTCTTCAGATTAATTTTAGCTTTGTCTCCATCCTCCTCGCTGCTGGGTTCTGCAAGGTCAACACTGAGACTGAGGAAGAAGAAGATGCCAGGCAGTGCCAGCCCCTAGACTAGGAGTAAGTATGAAAGGGTTGTGGAGAAGTGCCCCGTTTGCTCTAATGCAGGGGTTGGCAACCTAAGGCCCATGAGCCACAAGCGCCTACAGGGGTTGCTTTACCGGCCCAAAAGCCGTCCCCAAACTGAGCCACCCACTCGGTGAGTCCCCTGTGCGCTGCGCTAAACCGAGACTTGCTTCTGCGGTGCTGAAAATCGCATCTGCGCAGACACAGACGCCAGAAATTGTGTCTGCGCGCAGACACAGAGGCCGGAAATCACAGGTGCACGTGTTTAATAATAATAATAATAATAATAATAATAATAATAATAATAATAATTTATTATTTGTACCCCGCCCATCTGGCTGAGTTTCCCCAGCCACTCTGGGCGGCTTCCAACAAAACACTAAAATACAATAACCTATTAAACATTAAAAGCTTCCCTAAACAGGGCTGCCTTCAAATGTCTTCTAAAAGTTTGGTAGTTATTTTTCTCTTTGACATCTGGTGGGAGGGCATTCCATAGGGCGGGCGCCACCACCGAGAAGGCCCTCTGCCTGGTTCCCTGTAACTTGGTTTCTCACAGCGAGGGAACGGCCAGAAGGCCCTCAGAGCTGGATCTCAGTGTCTGGCTTGAACGATGGGGGTGGAGACGCTCCTTCAGGTATATTGGACCAAGGCCATTTAGGGCTTTAAAGGTCAACACCAACACTTTGAATTGTGCATGGAAACGTACTGGGAATGTACGTTCACATGCGCCCGCAATCCGACCCACAGAGGGAGCTCTGCAGCAGTGAACCAACCCAGGCAAGGTATGCCTTGTCGACCCCTGCTCTAATGGACCAGCCTGCAGTAGGCATTGTTCCTCAAATGTCTGCAAGCGGACGAGAGGTGAGGACAACCCTGCTCACAGCCGTGTGCTCACACCAAACTTGTGAGCCCCCAGAGCTTTTCTCAGAAACTCACCCTTGGAGTGAGGGCAGGTGTTGGCGAATCCTCTTGGGGCCCTTCAACTAGGGACTAACCATCGTTTTCACTTATTAGAAGGTCCTTTGAGAATCCTGGAATGTACTTTTCGAGCACTAGTTAAGCAAAGATGCTTTGCCAGGCCCTGTGAACACAGACCCAAACCTTGCACAAGTCAAGTTCCTGTGGCTTGGGGAAATTATTTTGTAAAAAGGAGTGCATGAAGTTTAGCAGCAACAACAGCAGCAGCAACAACAGAGGTTTCAACAGCTTTTGTGTGAAGCGAAAATATGTAGAGTAGTAAAAATGTATTAGAATAGAAATTTTGGGCTAACATGTAGAAACCTGAAGATGGTTATGAAAGTAATAGTCAGAACTGAAACTTATGCCCATGATAATGATGTTCATCATTCAGAACTGAACTCGGTTTTTAGTTTCTGAATTGCCAACTGGAAGTAGTGTGGCTTTGTGATTTGAGCACGCGCCTTCTGACCATGAAGGTATTTCATTCATAGTCTCTTAAAAAGGAACCGGTTGTCTCCTTTATATGGAAAGATGGCAAACCCAGCTCTCCTAACTACCTTCCTGCACTGCCAAAAGTGAAGGTCCTCTTCTGCCAGGCTCCCCCCACCTGGTTTGGCACCCAGCAACACCTTCAAGGCAGCTAAATCTTTGCCAGTCAAAATAGCTGCGGCATATCGAAGGGGAAAGTTGTTGGTACAGCACAAAATAAACTGAATTTCATTTTCAAAATTAATAACACCAGAGCTACTGTACTGATTGCATTAGTCATTTCCATAAATAATTAAAAACCTCAATTTGCACAGAATTCCCAATCTGCTGCACCACGGCAGCGCAAAACACAACGACCTTGCTGCAAAATCGACTCCGTCTTGCCAACGAGGATAGGGGGCCTCCAGCGTTGGCACCGGTCCGGTCACCCTTAGCCGTGTTGTTGCCCCACGAGGCTTGATCCATGGCCAGATGTAGCTCTCCGCAAAGACACATTTCTCGTTCTCCAGCCTGCTCAATAAATACAGCTCAGCTGGCAGGTCAGAAATAGGTAGGCTCAGTGCTTTAGATGTCACGGCAGCCAAGAACCAAACTGTGGTTTGGCAGTCAGAAGTGCCCCGCAGGTTCTCAGGAGCTCTCCCCAACCCACATCATCCATATCGCCTCCGTTTTCTGGTTTGCTCTAATGTCTGCATCAGCTGGTGAACTACACTTAGTGCTAAACGAAATGATTTTTCGGCACAGAGAAAATATTGGCTGCATGTGGGTCTGTCCCAGAAACGGTGATCTGAATCAGGGGCCACTGCATGCTCACGTGTTTGTTATTTTAAGTTCAAGAAGATGGGAATATTTCTTGTCACACCCAGCCTGGCCCTAGATCAAGATCTAGCGACAGAATCAGAATTCAAAATGACCACACAGATCGGAGAACTGGGCGCAAGCTAACAAATTGAATTTCAACAGGGACAAATGTGAAGGTTCTGCACTTAGGCAGGAAGAACCAGATGCACAAATATAGGATGGGGGACAGATGGCTTACTAGGAGTACATGTGAAAAGGATCTAGGGGTCTTGGTGGACCACAAGCTTAGCACAAGTCAACAGAGCAACTGCAATTTCCCTTGACCTTTGCTAGAAATGCACTCATCACCAGCCCTCCCACCTAGTCATTATGGGACTTCACTACGCAACAGTACGAAAGAATCATTACTTTAATTTGCTTGTTTTCTTCTTCCTCTTCCATTCCTTCTATGCCATGCCTCTTAGACTGTAAGCCATTATTTTAAATGTAAACTACCTTGATTGCTTTGGGAGAAAGGAAGTATATGAACGTAATTAGTAAATAAATAAACCAAGCTAGCCAAACAGAGCAAGGTAAGCAGTGGAACGAGAGAGACAAAGGGAGGAAGAAGAAGAAGAAGAGGAGGAGGAGGAGTCTGGATTTGATATCCCGCTTTATCACTACCCGTAGGAGTCTCAAAGCAGCTAACAGTCTCCTTTCCCTTCCTTCCCCACAGCAAACACTCTGTGAGGTGAGTGGGGCTGAGAGACTTCAAAGAAGTGTGACTGGCCCAAGGTCACCCAGCAGCTGCATGTGGAAGAGTGGGGAAGCGAACCCGGTTCCCCAGATTATGAGACTACCGCTCCTAACCACTACACCACACCGACCATCTTGAAGTTATGACTCAAGCCATTTATGGCTCTACAGGTTTGGAGTCCTCACCTTGAACCATGCCCAGGACACCTGAAGAAGCTGGCACAGTCACCTGCTGACTATTCTCTCTGCTGAGCTTTTAGAGCAACACAACTTCAAGAAGGAGAAAGGAGCCGGTTAATTACAAGCAGCATCAGCAGCAAATGAGCTGTAATGGAGGTGTTAGGAATGTAAATCAGACCATGCCCACCTTGCAGCTAAGGCAGCATCTGTGCATGCAGCTTGCAAAGTAATGAGGCTGTGACGATGTCCTGGCATCCTGCTTTGATCACTTCATCTTGTTCAAGAGCTCTGCAGGGATAAGAGAGGTTAGTGGCGCTGACCTCGTCCCTCCTGCAGCTTTGCCCAGCCACCAACGCGAGACACAGTTTACGGATATTTGAGTTGCAACTCCATCTGCCCTCCACTGTTACCCCCATTCAGAATCCTGGCAGCTTAACAGGTGTGAGGAGGGCAGGAGGTATGGAAACAGCATAAGCCATTCCACGTTTTAACATGTAAAAAAGGTAACCGACAGCCTATCCTTCTCCCTAGAACCAGAAACACTATCTTTCTTCCTATAACCAGAAACAGGTGGCCCGCTACTTTACACGAAACAAAAAGCCCCCATATAATCAGCCGTGCAGACGTACATTCCTTTTCATGCAATCCGGTGAAGTCACTGGGATATGTTTAAATGCACACAGATGTTCAAAAATCGGCAAAATGGCTCTCCCTGCAAAATGGGAGTGGGCGGGGAAGAGAGCGCTTGCAAAACTCATCCATACAGGAGAAGAAGGCACCCGAGATAGATTGCAGCTTTTAGCCTCCCACCTTGTTTCCATACTGTAATTGGGAAATGGGTGACTTGTACTCATGTAAATTCCCAACAAAGCATGTTCAATACATGAAAACAAGAGGCTTTGGAATCTCTGAAAGGGAACTGGAAGCCAGATGTATCACGGCAGAGTATCACTTGCCAGCGCTGAGCGTGAAACGCTCCTTCCCATTGGCGGCGGAGGCTTCTGAAACTGCAGCCGGCAGCAAGAACTGCCCTTAATGAGCACATCTATCAATTTTCAGAGGACTTGGTTGATTACGGATACACAAAAATAAGAAACGTGCCAATTTAACTGTTGGGCACTGATGTGTAAAGAGAAAGAGAGAGGGAGAAGAGAGAGTTTCACTCACTCACTTGATTTCATAAAAGGTCTATTGAAAATTACGCCATCTATCCTTGTGAGCATGCATGGGAAGCCGCTGGAATTTTTTCCACATGGACCGCCAAGTCCACCCATTTTTACTGTGTGATGGGGCAAGTCCCAGTTATCAAGAATGGACATCCGACTGGGTGCTTTTCTTCTTTTCTTAAAGTTATCAGAGACCAAGCTTATACATCTTTTAGGAATGCATTTTTTCCTTTAAAAATATATATATTAGGAAGATGCTTCAAGTGTTCAGCTGTGAATGTGACCAACACAAGTATTATAGCTCATTCAGAAGCCTTTAAAGAAGACTGGGAGCCTTTTCTAGTCTATAAAAAAAAGTCATTTCCCATATGTGAAGACCACAGCATGGTTTGAAGTGTAAGAAAACAGCAGAATATATTATGAAACATGGTAGAGAGGATGAAATTAGGTAAGGCGGAACCTTAAAACACAATTGTATGTAATTTGGGTTACAAACATCCATGTTGGGTGAGCAGGAAGCCACTACTGTCGTTGAACTGGAATACAGTGGTGCCCCGCAAGACGAATGCCTCGCAAGACGAAAAACCCGCAAGACGAAAGGGTTTTTCGGTTTTTGCGTCGCTTCGCTAGACGATTTTCCCTATGGGCTTGCTTCGCAAGAAGAAAGCCCATAGGGAAATCTCCGGGGACCTCTTTTAAATGCTGGCGGTGGGGAGCAAAGCCTTTTCCCCCCCTCCGGCCTTCAGAAGAGGTCCAGGAAGGCCGGCGGGGGCCGAAAGGCTTTGCTCCCCACCGCCAGCATTTTAAAAGCGGTCCGGGATAGCAGGGAAGCGCTTCCCGCTATCCTGGACGGCTTTTGAAGGCAGGCGGGGGGAGCAAAGACTTTCGCCCCCCGCCGGCCTTCAGAAGAGGTCCTGGACCTCTTCTGAAGGCTGGCGGGGAGCAAAAGTCTTTGCTCCCCCCTGCCTGCCTTCCCGGGAGAGCGGAAAAACGCGCTGCGATTATCCGCTCTCCCCGACGGCTTTTGAAGGCAGGCGGGGGGGAGCAAAGACTTTCGCCTGCCAGCATTTTAAGATCGCCCCGGACAGCAGAGAAGTCCTCCACTGTCCCCGGGTTTTTAAAATGCTGGCGGGCGACAGCGAAGGTTTCGCTGCCGCCCGCCAGCATTTTAAAATCGCCCCGGGACAGGGGAGAAGTCTCCGCTGTCCCGGGAAGGCAGGGGGGGGAGCAAAGACTTTCGCCCCCCGCCGGCCTTCAGAAGAGGTCGGGGGACAGTCTGTCCCCGGACCTGGTCTGAAGGCGGTTTCCATAGGAATGCATTGATTGATTTTCAATGCATTCCTATGGGAAACCGTGCTTCGCAAGACGAAAAACTCGCAAGACGAAAAGACTTGCGGAACGAATTAATTTCGTCTTGCGAGGCACCACTGTATAATTGTTGAGTAACAAATGTAATTTTCTATATGGAAAAAAGGATAAAATATTATTATAAAAAAGGGGAATCCTTAATTGGCTGCTGACAGCAGCCTTGACCTTCCTAATGAACACATACCTTAGGGTTTGTCAGCTTGTCTGCATATACAGCTGCTTTCCCTCTTTGTTCCTGTATAACTATGTTGACATAGACTCCCACCTGGAATAAAGGTACCCCCAGGCACAAGGGAACTGCGCTGTTATACCTATTACGATCCCCTTAAAGTAGTTTTACTGGGATAAGAAAGTGTGCTCTAACCAGGCTCCACAATCTAACACATGCTCACAAATTGCCACAAAGGACAGGCTCACAAATTGCCTGATGAAACTTTTATTTCAGAAGTCTTTATAAAAGTACGCATGATTTGCAGAAAGTGGAGAGGAAGAGGATTTTACTCCCTTTCTCATTATGCTAGAATATACCCGTGATGTTGATGGGCAGGAGATTCATGGGCAGGAGATACTTCTTCCCACAGCACATACGTAGATTTATGTAATTCACCATCACAAGATGTGGTAATGGACACTGGCTGCAATGCCATTAAAAGGAGTTTGGACAAATTCATGGAGAATGTCAACCAATAAGTATGAGAGCCAGTGTGGTGTAGTGGTTAAGAGCGGTGGACTCGTAATCTGGTGAACCGGGTTTGCATCTCCGCTCCTCCACCTGCAGCTGCTGGGTGTCCTTGGGCCAGTCACACTTCTCTGAAGTCTCTCAGCCTCAATCACCTCACAGAGTGTTTGTTATGGGGGAGGAAGGGAAAGGAGATTGTTAGCCGCTTTGAGACTCCTACGGGTAGTGATAAAGCGGGATATCAAATCCAAACTCTTCTTCTTCTTCTACTGGCCATGAGAGCCATATGGACTCTCCCATCTTCAGCGTGCCTTTGAATGTCAGCTCTTGGGGGCAAACCAAAGCGAAAGGGCTGCTGGCTGGCTGGCTTCCTGGACCCAGTGAACTGGTCACCTTTGGAAACAAGGTGTTCTAAATGATCAGGGTTTCCCAAACTTGTATCTCCACCTGTTTTTGGACTACAACTCCCATCATCCCTAGCTAGGACCAGTGGTCAGGAATGATGGGAACTGTAGCCCCAAAACAGCTAGAGACCCAGGTTTGGGAAACCCTTGGTATGATCCAGAAGGCCTCTTGCAGATGCTGGGGCACAACAACATGGCACATGGAAAGAAGAAGAAGAAGAAGAAGAAGAAGAAGAAGAAGAAGAAGAGGAGGAGGAGGAGGAGGAGGAGGAGGAGGAGTAGTAGTAGTAGTAGTAGTAGTAGTTTGGATTTGATATCCCGCCTTTCACTCCCTTTAAGGAGTCTCAAAGCGGCTAACATTCTCCTTTCCCTTCCTCCCCACAACAAACACTCTGTGAGGTGAGTGGGGCTGAGAGACTTCAAAGAAGTGTGACTGGCCCAAGGTCACCCAGCAGCTGCATATGGAGGAGTGGAGACTCGAACCCAGTTCTCCAGATTACGAGACTACCGCTCTTAACCACTACACCATACTGGCTCATGCAAATGTATGAACATGTATTTATAGAACTGTGATTTGGTAAAATGGAAATACATGCACTCCTTCATCACCTCCTGCTTTCACTGGATGCAGAGTACACATTTATCTAGCTAAAATGTGCTTAATTAATATTTCATATAGCAGTGTTGGATACTCTACATTCCTAATGGATTGTATTGATCAAAGGAAGAAAGGAAAACGTCTGTGTTGCTGTAGGGAAAACTAAAGCTGTCAGTTATAAAGCGATCACTGTTCAAAGGTTTAAGACTTGAAGCAGAGCTTCTGTAAAATCTAGGCAACTCCTCCTCAACCTGCAAAGGAAACTACGATATTTAAGACAATGATCTGGGAACCAATTGAAGAGACTATCCCCACAAAGCATCAAGTCTGTAATAGCAGCAGATAGCAACCCATGATTACAGGTATGCAAGGCTGCCTTCATTAGGAATTCCACTAACCCTGGTCTTCTCCCTGAACTGCCTAAGGCCAGAAATATGCTTGTGGAAGTTTTAAACTAGTTGGTAATAAGGTTATTGTAAGCTGCCTTCAGTTTGTAGAAAGGCACAAGTAAGAAGATTTAAAATAAGAGCAACTTCCACTTTTATTTTTCTGGTTTTGATCACGTTTTCCATTAGCACCATTCTAATACACCTTGCACCTTAACACAAGAACCACGTTTTCCATTAGCACCATTCTAATACACCTTGTACCTTAACACAAGAACCACATCAAAGTCATGCCTTCATCTCAGCTGGGCTATTAGCTTTCTGAGTAGTTCCAGGCAAGTGCCTAAAGAATGGCTTAATTCACCACAGGGTATGATTTGCTGTTCCTAGGGTTCGCCCTTCTTCCAAGTGCACTATTCTTCCTTCCTATTTGTACCATGTTTTGAAAATGCAAAGTGCTCTCAAGACCTGGTTTCCTTTATCCTCACAATCACCAGGCTAAACAAACATGAATTCTTCCCAGATCATAAATGAGGAACTGAGGCTGATGTGAGAGAAGATGTGGGTAAAATAAATCAATGGTCTTAACTTTCCAGATACAGGAATTAGATGTAACAATTGCTGGGTTAGCTTTCAACAACTGATCTGCTTTAATTCGTTTCATTTATTTTTGGCATGCTATCTTTTATCTGTCTGGCTTAGTTGTCTCAAAGAGCAAGGTGAGGTGGTGAACCTATGTCTGAACTATACCACTTCTGACTTCTCTGGCAACTTATTGCACAGAAAACAAAACAACAAAAGAGAAAATGGTGGTAACATCTCTGCTGAGACCCACTTGTTGAAGACCAGAGATCCTAGACTATTGTTGGTCTCCCAGTACAATTTTTTACTTTCTATGTATGTAATTCATACACATGGCCAAATCTATGGTGTGGGTGCCGCAAATGTTGTGTTAGTGGCACACATCCAGAAATGAGGAGAAAGATACTCTAAGCTCTGCTACCAGCCAGACAAACTGGGAGTTTGCAACCTGGAGAGCAGCCTAGCCTTAGCCACTGGGCAGAGAAAGGACATCTGCCAGGGCTTGTTCTCACCTCCCTAGCAGAAAAAAACCACTCTACTCTGGGACTGCAGAAGCAATGGGAACATTACTTTGGACTCTGATGCCAGCCAAAGTCTCCGGGGAGTACTTTCCATTGTTGTAATGTGTTGCAAACTGCCTTGAAGACATTTGATCAAGGGCAGGGTACAAATCTGTCAGATGGCAATGGTGGTTGCTCTTGAGTAACCAGGCAGGACTCAGACCTGTCTTTTACAGGTTTTATTTGGGTGCAAACTATTTACACTGCAGAGCCACAAGTTCATGTCTGCCTCAATCGCTAGCAGAATCTAGGAGTGGTTGTTTCCTGGACCTCCCCCAACATAAAAAGTCTCGTTACTCCCAGCCTTTTCCTTCCCTCTTTGCACTTTAGACCTCTGCGAAGGGTGGGCGATGGAAGGGGCGTGCTTCCCTCCTGGCCGCCTTGACCAGGAGCGGTGCTGAGGCTCCCCGCAGCATCCTCAGGTCCTTTTATATTTTTTTTTAAAATATTTTTTATTGAGTTTTCACATTTTATAGACATAAACACAAAACACAAAACAAAACATATATAATGTTCATTACCCTCTTTCCTTGACTTCCCCACATCTCTCCTCCCCACATTCCAATTTCAATAGTTAATTCAGCAAGTTATTTCCTCTTCTCTCTATTATATTTTTGTCCTCTGTTCTTAATATTTAACATCTCTTGTTAGGCTCAAATTTACTTATCCTATTTTTACACATTAGCTCCTTTCTCTAAGGTCGTCCTACCCTCTCTCCCACGAAATCCTCCCTTTTTATTAAACAAATCATATCAAAATTAAAAAAAACAAAAGTCATAAATTTTTACTATTCTACTCTCCCCCTCCCTCCCTGGCCCGGTTTCTGTCCCTTCCCAAATCACTATTCTAAAAGAACAGTTTCAGCCCGGATTTCTCACATCCTCAGGTCCTTTTACCTCTTCCCCACTGGAGGTGGGGCTTTCCTCATCACCGGAAGAGGAACTGCTTCGCAAGATTTTCGGAGGCTCCCTGTAACACGACTGCCCCTCTGTTTCCCGCCCTTGTTCTGATGCCAGTTCCCTGACAAAATCTTTAAAATAAGAGCAAAAACAATGACCCGAGGGGCCACTTGTGACATGCAGACAGGTCTTCACATCTGCATGGGTCAATTGGCCAGCAAGCCAGAAGCTAAACCATATTAAGGCAAAGCAGGATAAATATACTACAAAGCACCTTATATTGTTGCACGGTTGCCACAACAGTTGGCCACCACAATTCTGTGTCTTGGGGAAATAAGTGCAAGAGCTTGAGGCCCATTCCTGATCTCACTGCACATCAAGGTGTGTGGGGAAAGAACTATCTCAGACTCCAAGACGTTGTGCAGTCAATGAAAAGACAATCAAGTGGGTCCACCAGAGACCTGGAATATCAAATCAGGCTTAAGCTGCCTGCCAAAAAGTCAACCAGACAAAGCAGGACAACTCTTCTCTTGCAGTTAAGATAACTCTACATATATCTAAGGGATGCGGGTAGCACTGTGGGTTAAACCACGGAGCCTAGGACTTGCCAATCAGAAGGTCAGTGGTTCGAATCCCCGCAACAGGGTAAGCTCGGTCCCAGCTCCTGCCAACCTAGCAGTTTGAAAGCACATCAAAGTGGAAGTAGATAAATGTTACTTGGCCCTGATGGTCATGGGAAAATAAGATGCTACCCCCAGAGATGCCAAGTTTCCTGCCTTCAGCCCTCAAAAGTGAAGTGTAAGAAAGGAATCCAAGAGAAATGCAAAATGCAATTACTCAGTAAAAGCCCAAAGCCTTTTGCCCAAAGCCAAGCTTTTCCTGTAATACTGCACTTTCCTCTCCCCCACCTTCTTCTTCCTTATGTAAACTTTTCATTAGGAACAAGACATCTTTGTAACATAATCATTCTGGTTATAATGCAACTGTGAATAACATAACGCCTGCATTAGGAAAAAGCAGCAGGGCCTGGTAATGTTGTTTTAATATCATTTGTGTACTGCAGGAACTGGCTCAACCTGATCATTTAGAATTCGATCAATGCGAATTAGTGTCTTAAAGGGAGATAAACCATTTGACAATTTAGGATTTGATCAATGCAATTTGAGCCCCGCAAAGATTTTTTTTTAAATCATCAGGTATGTTTTGGAATATTAAAGCAAATTAATGCAGCACTGGAACACGCAATAAGCAGGCGTCAAGGTAAGTACCGCAGACAATGTACAGTGAGCCTGCCAGCTTTCCAATAAATTCTAGATAGGTTATGCAGTGTGCCCTCCATTCCTCTTAAACTTGGCAAATTAGCCATTAAGACTACTCAAACCACATCTCATGTAATTCAAAAGGACTAAAAGTAAAACAGGAAGGGAAGGAAAGCTCAAGGGAAGAGATGAGTTGCTTGTTCATTTCACTATTGGAAGTACTTTTGCGTCAAGAGAGAAAATAATCACAAAGGCTGCCTTCAAAGAAGGTAGAGCTGAAAACTATGCAGAAAAGCATAAAAATAAATTAAAAGAAAGCCTATCATACCCTGAATTAAGAACCATCCATTCTGGGGAAATTTCCAGGTTATCGATTGCTAAAAAGCAGAGACATCACCTTGCCGACAAAGGTCCGTATAGTTAAAGCTATGGTTTTCCCAGTAGTGATGTATGGAAGTAAGAGCTGGACCGTAAGGAAGGCTGATCGCCGAAGAATTGATGCTTTTGAATTCTGGTGCTGGAGGAGACTCTAGAGAGTCCCATGGACTGCAAGAAGATCAAATCTATCCATTCTGAAGGAAATCAGCCCTGAGTGCTCACTGGAAGGATAGACCCTGAAGCTGAGGCTCCAATACTTTGGCCACCTCATGAGAAGAGAAGACTCCCTGGAAAAGACCCTGATGTTGGGAAAGATGGAGGGTAGAAGGAGAAGGGGACGACAGAGGACGAGATGGTTGGACAGTGTTCTCGAAGCTACCAACATGAATTTGACCAAACTGCGGGAGGCAGTGGAAGACAGGAGTGCCTGACGTGCTCTGGTCATGGGGTCATGAAGAGTTGGACATGACTAAACAACAACAACTATCGATGGCTACTAGTCTAAATGGCGATACGCAACCTGCAGGATGAGAGGCACCTTGCCTGTGAACATAAGCTGGTGGGCAGCAACATCACCTTCATGGGCTGCTCATAGGCTTTCCCGAAATGCATCTGGTTGGCCACTGTGGGACAAGATAGACCTTTCATCTGACCCAGCAGGGCTCTTCTTGCATTTTGTGCCCACATGCCTGTACTGATCAACACTGATTATGAAAAATACCTTTTAATTGACTGCAGTCATCGTAACGGATTCATCTGAGCAGTGCAGGAACTAGCTCAACCTGACCAGTTAGAACCTCATCAATGCAAATGTTATGTCTTAAAGGGAGGTAAACCGCAGCGGTAGTCAGACATATCGTATGGGCTCTTATTATACCTGGAGGCCATTTCCTGAGCTGTGCCCATTGTCTCATGCTGACAGCTTCGAGGAGTCAGAGGTGAGAGCTGAGAGCAGGGTGGGGACCAAAGGTGGACAAACTATCCCAGACAAGCTACAAGATGTTCCCCATCAGCGGTCCCACCCCCTAACACCCCATACACTCCAGCACAAGCCCTGTGTCTATTCTTGATTACCAGGCAGAGGGCCTTCTCGGTAGTGGCACCCGCCCTGTGGAATGCCCTCCCATCAGATGTCAAAGAAATAAACAACTATCTGACTTTTAGAAGACACCTGAAGGCAGCCCTGCTTAGGGAAATTTTTAATGTTTGGTGTTTTATTGTGTTTGTAACATTCTGTTGTGAACTGCCCAGAGTGGCTGCGGAAACCCAGTCAGATGGGCAGGGTATTATTATTATTATTATTATTATTATTATTATTATTATTATTACATTTAGCCTCTCTATTCCAATAGGAATTACTACTGGCAGCCTACCTTCTGCAGCACAACTACTATCCAAATTAGGCCCAGTATGTGAAACTTTCACTTCAAAAACGAAGCAGGAAGTGAATATTTCAGTGGAAAACTTGCTGAAAATTCTAGGCATGTTTGCCATTCTGAAGTGGAGCTGCTTTGCAACAATACCACAATTAGCTCTATTAATCTCACACTCCCAACTTGAAGTCACACTGACACACAGCACATTGGTTTATGCATTTAACAGAATTATAAATTTAGCAGTTCAACCTTATTTAATTCTCCTTTTACAGACAATTAAACAAGCTCTTTAAAGCACTTTTAGCTGGAAAAATCTGTCCTCAATCCTCACGTTCAATTAAACTGAACACGAGGCATCAGAAGAGCATCGATGTTTAGTTTTCTACTGAATCTTTCATAATTTACTTATCAAGCTATACTCCAGAAGACAGTTAAAAGAACATCTGTTTAAATTAAACTCTTGGGAGCATGAAAATAACACTGTGACTATTTTTTTTAATATGCATTTATGTATCAAGGCAGACAGGAAGACATTTGCCCCTACCCCTCCTAATATTTCTACGGGCCAGAAAAGGGAAATAAAAAGATGTTAATGGGCTGTAAGAAAATCATATGCAATATTGGGTCTTGAATTAACAGTAAAATAAGATGCCCCGTAATGTTTTAAATATCATGTTTTATTATACTAGTTATAAGTTTTACTCATAAATTAACCCAAAACAGTGAATTATGGTCATATCAAACACTACATGTCAATTGCTTCTGTGCCCACAGAGACAACAAGTTTGCTTCTAGCCCACTGTTTCCCAAACTTGAGCCTGCAGTTGTTTAAGGACTACAACTCCCATCATCCCTAGGAAGGACCAGTGGTCAGGGATGATGGGAACTGTAGTCCAAAAACAGCTAGAGACCCAAGTTTGGGAAGCACTGTTCTAGTGAATAATAAGCTTGTACTCAATAACTTGAGCTATGTATACATTTAAAGCAAGCTTTAATATTTTCAGGTTCCAGAGAATATGCTGGTATCTCTGCTTAAGAGACATCTTTCCTATTGTCACTTCTGCCCTGAGAAAGAAGGTCCTCTGGCTGAACAACTACTAGAAAAATGTGAGCTTCCTCTTCACAGAATGGGCAGGACTGATACCCTGCCTCCCAATGAAATACGCCTCTGTGTTTTCTATATTTTTCTCTATAAAGGCAAACAGATAACTCCTGAGTGCTGTACCTTAATTGCACGTCTAAAGCTTGCAGGTATTATTTGTCGATATTATTTGTATGAAAAGGCATGCCTATTTCCATAAGTTTGCCAGAAGTGCTTTGTGTCAGGTTATACATAAAACATTTTGCACTGGGAACGTTTAGCTCGGGAAAATAATGCAATCCGTTGTTCTTCCCGGGCTGTCTTAATTTCTAGTCGTTTCAAGCTCTTAAGTAAAGAAAATCTTAAACTAAAAGAGAAAGTGAAGAATGGTCTTGCGGGATAAGATCAAAGCGCCCGTGCCCAGCCTATAGTTGTCATGGCTAGAAATTTGGGGTGACCAGACCCCCATGAACTTGCCTAGTCTTCTTAAATAGGGGGGGGGAATAAGCCTGTTTAAGTAATTCATAGGGACACAGGTGGCACTGTGGTCTAAACCACTGAGCCTCTTGGGTTTGCTGATCAGAAGGTTGGCGGTTTGAATCCCTGTGACGGGGTGAGCTCCCGTTGCTCGGTCCCAGCTCCTGCCAACCTAGCAGTTCAAAAGCACACCAGTGCAAGTAGATAAATAGATACCGCTCCGGCAGGAAGGTAAACGCCGTTTCCGTGTGCTGCTCTGGTTTTGGGGTTCCATTGCGTCAGAAGCAGCTTAGCCATGCTGGCCACATGACCCGGAAAAACTGTCTGCCGACAAATGGCGGCCTATAAAGCGAGATGAGCACTGCAAACCCAGAGTCGTCTGCGACTGGACTTAACTGTCAGGGGTCCTTTACCTTTACCTTTACCTTTAAGTAATTCATTGTTATAAATAAGCCTGGGAACTACTTCTTATCATGTGCTGTCATGACCCTTTTGAATGTCTGAGGACTCAAACTCATGCATGTGGCAACTTTGAGAATGAAAAAGTATAGAACTCTTGTCCCCCTCCCCTATTCTTTTTATTGACTTTCATTAGACTTAGTCTTGAGTCACTGTAAGGCGACTTTTCTCCTATACATCTGTACTGTAAGAAAGTTTTTTAGTACAGTGGAACCTTGGTTCTCGAACTTAATCTGTTCCGGGAGTCTGACTCCCAAAACCGTTCGAAAACCAAGGAGCCGCTTCCAATTGGCCGCAGGATCTTCCTGCACTCAAGTCAGATATTCGGCTTCCGAAAAAGTTCAAAAACCGGAATACTTACTTGCAAGTTTTTGGCGCTTGGGAGCTGCTTTGTTCGTCAACTAAGCTGTTCAAGAACCAAGGTTCCACTGTATATGGAAAGTTGTGATTTTACCACACTGGTTGCTTTTCAAGACCATTATACCATGCAACAATTGAATGGGGTGTTGGAAGAGAAGGGAAGCCTCCTCAGAAATCACTGTAAATCCCTGAAGAAAACATCTAGTGACTTTAGAGTGTTTGCTGAAGATCTTTTTATTTCAGTGCACTTTTAGTGTTTTCTATTTTATTTTGCTATAGGACGGTTCCTGCATTTCAATTCAACTACTACAGTGGTACCTCGGTTTATAAACCTAATCCATTTCGGAAGTCCATTCTTAAACCGCAACCGTTCTTAAACTGAGGCACACTTTCCCTAATAAGGCCTCCCGCTGCCAGTGCCCTTCCACTGTTCAGATTCCGTTTTTAGACCAAGGTAAAGTTCGCAAACCGGGACACTACTTCCGTTTTGCGGAGTTCGTAAACCGAATAGTTCGTAAACAGGGCTGTTCTTAATCCGAGGTACCACTATATTTTAAACTGCCTTTTGTTAAATTGTGTAGTCTGCTATTATGTGCTAAAGTTTATTTTTTTAATATGTTTTTAATGTTTAAATGTTTTTTAAATGCTGCTTTCTGTGGGTTTAACAGAAACAGGAATCCGGTCGGCACTTTAGGATGTGGAAACATGCCAGATCACCACCATTATTAATACAGAGCAGAGCTTTCCTAACTTTTCATGTTGGTGACACACTTTTTCGACATGCATCATTTCATGACACAGAAATTTGGGGGTTTTTTACTAGCAAACTGGAGATTAAACTAACTCCTTTCCAGCCCCGGGAGGAGCGGGGGGAGCATTTGCACGACACACCTACACACTGCAGCCAACACACTAATGTGTCGTGACACTCAGTTTGGAAAGCTCTGGTGCAGAGCTACCAATATTCGCAGTGCGTTAGAAAAACTGCATGCAACTGGCACCCTTCAGATGTTTTGGAGTGTAACTCCTGCCTGCCCCAGCTGGGATATACTGAAAAGGCAGAAAATATCTCGTCCTTTGGATGTTTTCCTATGGGAAAGCTGACTAAAGCCATGAGTTGCCATAAGGCTCCTTTATGATCTTTATCAAGTTATTAAGTAGCTATAATGATATGTTGTCATGGGGGCTGAGAGCCTTTCAGCAACAACAGACTTGCAGATAACAACAGAGTACTGGTCTCTGTCTTCTACTGACAGCATTCATCAGAAAACAGCAGGAAAATGGAAGGGGGGTTAACATTTCTGAAATGAAAGCCATGAAATATGATGGATGATGCCTTCCTGCAAGAATTAGCAGCTGAAGAAGGAAAGACCAGGGCAAAAGGTCAGAGTCACTTCGGTCCCGCAATTACTGGATCTTCATTAAGCCCTCCGGAGAAATAAAGAGAATTCAACCCAACCTTCAACACAAGGGCAAAGTTAAATTACTGATTTAAATACCTTTCAAGCCATTGGGGGCGGGGGAAGAGAGAGATTTTACCAAAATGGCTGAAATCTAATCACAGAGGTAGCAATATAATCTAAGGCGCTTTAAAAAACAGAAAACACTATATGATTAATAAAATTAAAGAAGAGCCCCCGTCCATTGGTCTGCAACCTAATGTAATCTTTGGGATTCCTATGATGGCAAGTGCATGCTTTCAAAGAAATAACAGTGCTTGCAGTCATCCCCTGCATCTTAGTGGGCCTGATCCAGGAGACGCATCCCTCTTTGAAGATTCCGTCCCATTCTTTCCAATAAGCATCATTCAAAAGTTAAGGACATGTGTCTGCTTTGAATTTCTATGCTGCGACCAGGACACAGTTCAGCTGATTTGGAGTCCGGGTCACAAGGTTTTTACTGCAATGCCAATACAGTGGTGCCTCGCAAGACAAAATTAATCCGTTCCGCGATTCTCTTCGTCTAGCGGTTTTTTCGTCTTGCGAAGCAAGCCCATTGACAGCTTAGCGGATTAGTGCTAGAGCTGTCAAGCGGCTTCCAGCGATCAGCTGTTAAGCGGCTTAGGAAAAGGGCAAAAAAAGCAAAAAAAAAACCGCCGGGGGACGCAAGATTTTTTCATCTTGTGAAGCAACCCCATAGGGAAATTTGTTTTGCGAAGCGCCTCCAAAACGGAAAACCCTTTCGTCTAGCGGGTTTTTCGTCTTGCGAGGCGTTCGTCTTGCGGGGCACCACTGTACCCGCAACTCATTTCATTTTCATTTTCACTTTCCCAGCAAAAGCAGCAGGGGGGAGGGGGGAATCAGATTCAAGGTCTTCCTTCAAAAATAGTACAAGGATAAGAAGAAAAAAAGAGAGGAACTTACTTGAATCTGGCATCTACTTCCTCGACAGCTTTTTGGTATTGCTCCGTGGTGACTTTATAGAACTGCGAGCTCTAGAAATACAGAGAGAGTGAGAGAAATAAGGGTAAGCAATCAAAGAAGTGCATGCCAAATGAGAAAAGCATTTTTTTTCGGGGGGAGGGGGGTTTAGTAATTCATGAGGCCCTAATGAGACACCCACAGCTGCTCTCACTCCAAGTCCAACAATTACTAAAAGAACCTCGTTAAATTTGCCGCTGTGGTTATTCTAAGTGGCGAAAAACTTACTGGGTGGAATTCAGTTGTCACCTTATTATGACTGTTCCATCAGTGCAAGAATTTCTGCTTGACAGATGGAACAATCTTCCCTCTCCTGCCCCTGTGTGCTTTGGGGGGGGTGTTGTTCTCCTAATCTGGGGGGAGGCACAGGGAGGGGCAGAAGAAGAGGCGAGAAAGCCCTGTTGCGCTAGGAGGGCTCATTGCACTAGTTGAATTCAGCCCATTGACTGGAAAGTAGACAACCAATTTATTCCTAATCATTCCGACATCCAGCTTCTTCAGACCTGCTTTTATCCAGTCCTTCTGTTCCTTCCTACCTGTTTTCCTTGGCCCTCTTTTCCCTCTGCTTCTTGTTTCCTAGGCTCCCCACTTCCATCTATTTTCCGCTTATTTCGCCCTCTGTCACTGGGCTCCCCTCTACCCCTAACATCCATGGCATTCACGGCTCATGTCTCCTTGTCTTCCATTTTGACTCTGCTCCCCAGCCTTGCTCTGAGCTTTGTGACATCATAACAGTTCTGCCAATGGCAAGATCAAATGCTCACAGCAGCTTCTACTGCTTTCTCTATTGCCCATGGCTAGAGCTTGCCGTTTCTGATAAACTGATAGAACCATGAGAGGGAAAGAGAGAGAGAGAATGGACCCTTGCTTTAGTTTTATAGTTAAAATAATCTCTCTGCATAATTGGACCCTGAAATGGCACCCACATATAAATTTGGGAAGAGGTGGGAAGGGCTTTTGCAGAACCTCCCAACTGCTTGTCCCTCTGAAAGGAGGGACATGCTTTGCAAAATCAGAATTACTGAGTGGCAGAACCGCACATTCTATCTCTACACATGTCTTGAAATGCCGTCTGCAAAGTGAGGCCGGGGGAGGCAATTTTTAGTGGGGAAAGTGGTCCGATGAAGGATCTACAACCGCCTCACTGCTCAGAAACTGCCACCCCCTGTAACAAAAAAATCCCAAACCCATCTATCCAACCCATATGTGAAACTCTAGCTGGCGGTTGGGGAAACAGCAGGAGGGCAAAACTTCAAGGCAGATTAAAAACCATGACGCTAATTGTAATGAGGCCTAGAACCTGGTTGCTAATTTAATACAAACAACAGCTGGATTGCTTATCCATAATGCCGGGCATAGAAAGTGGACATAGAACCTGACCCATCAACAACTGCTTCATACTGCCTTGAGCCAGTGCCACAAACTGGACTCATCCACTTCAGCCCCGACTGGGCTAGGTGAGCTGGGTAGCACTTCCAGAGACCAGCTTCCACACAGGAACAGGTCAAAGTGCTGTGGACTCACAGCTTAGAGTTGTGAGCACCGGATTCACTCCAACAAGAAGACAGTCATCGCACAGCAGAGTCTAGCAGAGCATAAACGACTCAGAGAGCCGCTCTGTAGAATATCTTCTTTATTCTGTCTACAACTATAATACAACTATATACAGAGCTAAATGAGTTCTAAGCATAAATGAATGCTAAACTGCACTGAGTGTCTGCAGCTGCTCTTAGCAGCAACCTTATCTATACACACGATCTCTAACACTCAGTCTCTCTCTCTCCGACACACTAACTGACTGACTAACTGACTGACTCTTTGATGTGGTGCTGGAGCTGAAAAAGTAGAGAGCAGAAAACCGCCCCTCCTCTCTGGAGAATCAGCAGACTCATCAGGAGATTCTTGGATATGGGAGGGGTGAAATCTCCTCAATTTTTGACCCATCAACAGCCGCTTCATACTGCCTTCATACTGCAGGGGCCATGTACGAGATGATTAAAGGTTCAGAAGGCAAGTTGCAATAGCTGGCCTGTACCAACATGGTGATTAAAATGGCGCCTCTGTATTACACCATTGATGCCTTATGCATTTCGTATTTATATAGACTACACTTCACACATATAAACGGGACACCATGCTAGGACCCTGCTCTCAGCACTCTTTAAATGAGACCAGCTAATTTTTTGATTGGGGTCTGCATATGCAATTCTTCTCTGTGCCCTGCCACAATCTGCATGGTCAACCAAGAATGTCCTCTTGGACCAAGCCATAGCAAACATAATCCTTGCTGTTAGAGACCCCTTTTATGTAGTAATGCATCACTTCCATTAAACAAACCTGATAACAAACCTGTAAAGGATACCAGTATTACTATGATCCTATTATGGACTGGTGACAGCAGTCACAAAATTAAAAGACGCCTGCTCCTTGGCAGAAAGGCAATGGCAAACCTAGATAGCATCTTAAAAAGCAGAGACATTACCTTACCAACAAAGGTCCGCATACAGATAGGTAGCCGTGTTGGTCTGCCATAGTCAAAACAAAAAAAATTCCTTCCAGTAGCACCTTAAAGACCAACTAAGTTAGTTCTTGGTATGAGCTTTCGTGTGCATGCACACTTCTTCAGATACAAAGGTCCGCATAGTTAAAGCCATGGTTTCCCCAGTAGTGATGTATGGAAGTGAGAGCTGGACCATAAAGAAGGCTGATCGCCAAAGAATTGATGCTTTTGAATTCTGGTGCTAGAGGAGACTCTTGAGAGTTCCATGGACTTTAAGAAGATCAAACCTATCCATTCTTAAGGAAATCAGCCCTGAGTGCTCACTGGAAGGACAGATGCTGAAGCTGAGGCTCCAAGACTTTGGCCACTTCATGAGAAGAGAAGACTCCCTGGAAAAGGCCCTGATGCTGGGAAAGATTGAGGGCACAAGGAGAAGGGGACGACAGAGGACGAGATGGTTGGATAGTGTTCTTGAAGCTACAAACATGAGTCTGACCAAACTGCGGGAGGCAGTGGAAGACAGGAGTGCCTGGCATGCTCTGGTCCATGGGGTCACGAAGAGTCGGACACGACTAAACGACTAAACAACAACATTATGGACTGGGGGCTGAAGACAAAAGAGAGCAGTTTGCTCAAACTCATCCAACAAGTTCTTGGCTAAACCCTGGTGGGAACTTCCAGTTTAATTCTGTCCTATATGCTTCAGAGATGGTTACATGGTATTCCCACCAGCTACAGTAATAATCTAGCAGTAGACATTATCACGTTGCAAGTATCCCTACCTCACATCACTGGCTGCCACATGGGTAAAGAAACTCACAATGTCCATGTGGTAAATACTATCAGACATTTGGCTTGGGGAGAGCTTACTTATGGGGACATCATTTTTGGAGACATCTCTATGGCTTGCAAAATGGGTAATCTGTCCCTCGGGCACCAACTTTCTTAAGCTGAAAATCCCCAAGAGTTTTTTAATCAGCAGGCAGAAGCTTTTAACCTCAGACACGCTCCTGACTATCAGATCCAAACCATGGTTATGTGGAGTCAGAAGAAGAAAACATCACAAGACATTTTCTTTCTACTTGTGCCACATTAAGAGCAGAAGACAGGCAACAGGAAACAAGGCTCCTTTACTATGTTGGTGAGTGAAAGAAACTACTCCATCTGGAAAGGTAAAAGGACAGATATTTAATCATCTGAGCCTATGCCTTATGCTTTACCAGGCAGCTCTGAATTCGCTGGGGATCTACAAAAATCATTGGGAAAATCATTAAGCTGAGAAGAAGGGCAAGATTGTGTTTTGAGCCTCACACTTTTTACGCAAATTATAATAAATTGTGTAACAGATACCACAGTCAAAAGGGCACACAAATATTAGACAGAACATGGTGGTCTCTCAACTCGGAGCTCGCTCCTGTGATCCAGACCTAATAATTCATTTGTCTGCGGACCCAAGTTCCAAGCATGTGATTTTGGGGGTAGTTTATTTTTTAATAAATCATTGTTGGCTGCTAAGAAAATGAAAATGAAATCCTCTTCACACTGCTGACCCCCAGTGCACTTAGCAATCTCGCTCGCCCAATGACAGTCACATCCAGGTTCCTCAGATACAGATAAAATCAACAGGGATGTGATTAGACAAGCAGACGGACGACAATGCACATACGGACAGGTCACCATTTGAGATGATGAATAGTCCTCTATCAACCAACAGTCCCCTCTGATGCTAACATTTACTATAATCTTATTTGGGCAGCGATTTATCTTTCTTGTGCCTGATCAATAAAGATGAACACAACAGTTGTAAGGATCGATTGCAATTTTTTATCATTTTAAAGCATGAAGGCACATTTCTGACACAAAGGCAATATTCATAGTGTAGTTGTTCAGCTTTTTCTTTCTTTCTTTTTAAATCTGCCATTTGAGGGAACAGCTGAGTCGCGACACGTTGAGAGGCTTTAATCTGACTGCAGACTATCAAGCAGCCGTTTATCAACTTAGATGCAGTTTAGCGTGGCTTTCAAATGACACAGCTTTCGCTTGAAGTTGTGTAAAAGTATGTGCACACACACACACACACCACATATGCAGAGTGGTGTGCTGAAATGAGCAAATAGGCTTTCATTGTCTAACAATATTCTTTATTTTAAAGAGAAACTCCAGAACTATGCAAACATTAGCTAGAAATGATCGTGGTTGCTTTAATGGACTGTCAATTAGAAACTACATTACTGTACAGGTTCTAATGTACTGCCAGAGAAATGGCTTTTCACTTCTCAGCTGGTTAATTGAAATTGTCACTTAGTAGGACGATAAATTGTGGGGCTATATTAGCTTTAGGTCAGGTAAAGTGGGGATCAAGGGTTCCATTCTGAAACGGGCTCTGGAACCCTTCCCCAAAACATCAGGATGGAAACAAGCAAGGTCTTCACATTTTCCACTTGTGGCATACGAACGAGAGGCAGACTTTTAAACACAGAACCTAATGTACAACGAATGCCAAATGTACAAGAGACAAAAACTGTTCGCAGACTGTCTTTTTGGATGTGCAATCGCACGCTAAGCCCTACAGAGTTTTAAAAAATTCCTGCATTTTAGATGCAACTTGCAGGGCAAACTAGGTTTAAGGAATTGCTGGCCAAAATGGCAGGCGTTTCTGGGTGGAATATATTTCAGCGGAACAGGAGGAAGGAAAAGTATCCATGGCTCAGTTTACTAGCACACCTTTGCAGCATGACAGCCGCCAGAAAACCGAGCCGCATGGGTCCTCTTCTCTTAGGAGAACACTGTGTGTGAAGCAGCACTTCAAGAGGTTGCTGCCATTTTATTTTTGTCTCGTAAATACAACAAAAAAGTCAATTTTATAGCAATTTTCATCTTATAGCACATTACAAAATTGCATGTTGACACAATCAGAGCAAAACTAATGAGAAAGAAATGTGGTGGCATGCAGCTACTACAAATGCCTTTACACCAGAATATCAACTCTGTGTTTCTTCTACAGGAACTTGAGGGGTATGCTGTAACAGAGCAACAGTTAAATCTTCTACGCTTTCAATTCTGATGGGACTTGAGATTGTAACAGAACCTGAAGATGGGACTGGAGGGATAACAATCAAGGAAACAGCCTGTGCACCAACCTCTGGCAAGGAACACCGGGGGGAACCAACTAGATCAGCCAGGAAGCATATGAGCAGCGATAGGCCTATTGCACTGCTTAAGCCTCTGTAAAGGTTTTCAGATTGAGCTCCCTCTGTGACTAAGTGTAGTTGAGTGCTCACTGGAAGGACAGACCCTGAAGCTGAGGCTCCAATACTTTGGCCACCTCATGATAAGAGAAGACTCCCTGGAAAAGACCCTGGTGTTGGGAAAGGTGGAGGGCACAAGGAGAAGGGGACGACGGAGGACGAGATGGTTGGACAGTGTTCTCGAAGCTACCAGCATGAGTTTGACCAAACTGTGGGAGGCAGTGGAAGACAGGAGGGCCTGGCATGCTCTGGTCCATGGGGTCATGAAGAGTCGGACATGACGAAACGACTAAACAACAACGAAAGCTCTACTTCTCCCATGCTAGACCAGCTTTTCTTTGCCGTCCCATTCCCCTCCTCCTGTGCCCCATAGCTCAGCAAGGTCCAACACTGGTAGATAAAAGTGATCCACTTGGCGTTGAGTGTTTGGACTTTCAGAAAGTGCTTCTTTGCAATACGCTTGGTTCAGCTACAGAATACGCTCTCGCAATAAGCAGTGATGGACACCAACTTGGATGGCTTTAGTTGGATAGCTCAGTTGGTTAGAGCATGGTGCTGATAATGCCAAGGCTGCAGGTTTGATCCCTGTATGAGACAACTGTGTATTTTTGCATTGCAGGAGGTGGGACTAGATCAGTGTTTCCCAACCTTGGGCCTCCAGCTGTTTTTGAACTACAATTCCCATCATCCCTGACCACTGGTCTTGCTAGCTAGGGATGATGGGAGTTGTAGGCCAAAAACATCTGGAGGCCCAAGGTTGGGAAACACTGGACTAGATGATCCTTGGGGCCCCTTCCAACGCTGTAATTCTAAAAGAGAAATTCGTGGAGGATAAGGCAATCAATGGCAACTTCCCAAAGTGGCTATGAGCCACCTACACTGTTGGATTTAGTGTGCTTTTAAATGCCAGCTGCTGGGAACCCCAAGGAGGGAAAGTGCTCTTGTGCTCAGGTCTTGGTTTGGGGCTTCCCATGGGCATCTGTTTGGCCACTATGAGAACAGGATATTGGACTAGATGGGCCACTGGCCTGATTCACAAGGGCTCTGCTTATGTTCTTCCCACATTTTTCTTTCCCCCCAATTTCAGTATTGTTGTTTCCTCTGTTACAGTACACTGTCCGCAAGTTATACTCAAGTGACTTACATTCCTTCATTTACTTATTCATCATTCATTCAGATAACAGATCCTCCCAAAGCAGCTTAGTAATAAGTAATTATTAATTACTGTTGTTTTATTGTTTTGTTGCGATTCTTTCATTGCCAACTCCTTTGGGAAGATCTGTGCCCCTGAAAAGTGGCACAGAAATAGTTTAAAGGAAGCACTTAATTTAGCTCGTTAAATATAAATCAGAGGAGCGGGGAAGAATAAAACCTTCTACGAATTCCAAAGTCAGCGTCTGCATTCCCAGCCCATGATACCAGCAACCTCAGCTCATCCCATCTGAAAGCCAACTGGGAAAGAAAAGTCTTTGGGCTCATCAGAAAGAAAGGCAAGAGCAAAACACAACTCTCATGGAAGAGATTGCCATAACACACAGTGGCCCCTGGGTGTTAAAATACTGGAAATAAATAAATAACTACTGAAAAAACCCTGTATTGTGTGTCCTTCATTCTAAATCTATTCACTGGCAGTGGCAGACCCAGAAGAAAGGCCTCGGAATCCACTCTTAAAGCCTGGGCAAGTTATGTGGGTGAGGGTGGTTCTTAAATGTCTTTCTCAGACACTGTGATTTACTGAAAACAGGCCTCTTTTTCGATAAAGCTGTGGCAAGGGTTAAATTAAAAACAAGTGAGGAGCTACTTCACCCAACCAACTTCTGATGTGGAATGAAGCTCACTGGCTTCCATTTAAAAGCTAATGTATGAATCACACCTTCAATGGGACATGCTCTACATCCTCAATAAAAAAAAAGGTCCCTGCAGAATGTCACAAGGTCAGCTGTTTTCTCAGTGTATGGAAACTCTGCAAGTTTGTGTGTCTTTAACCTAAATTGAAAATCATCTCAGGGTGCTTCATTAGAAAAGGTGCTAAAAGATCTCATGTCATCGAATGCATCTGAGTCCTCACTTGCACTTCACAGAAACAGACAGCTCTTCCATGTGTCTTCCCACTGCAAATCTGCTGGAACCACCTTTGCTTCAGAGACAGAGTATATCTCCTTTCCGTTGTGTTAGTTTGAACTCTGATGCCTCATATTAAAACAAAATCAGATGAAGTTTATGTTCACACTTTTAACTCACTCTGTATGAAGGCTCTGAGTGGGGGATTGGCAAAAACCCACTTTACCAAATACAACTCTTAATGACAAATGGGAATCCCCATTAGAGTGGACAGGGGACCTTCAGGGTCAACAGATTGACATCAGAACCTAAAAAAAGGTCGCTGAACTTACAGGTTTACTGTTCTGTACAGGGAAACGGCTTGTGCACCATCACATGTGACAGAGACACACCTGTCTACCTGGTGAAACACATAGATGGGTGTCTCTCACGCTAGTGGGGTATGAGATGTTTGTTCACACCATGAATGGAGAATCTCCGGCCTTCCAGATGCTGTTGGGACTCTAAAAATCCCATCAGCCCAGCCAGCATGAGCAATTGTCAGGAATGAGGGGAATTCCAATATGTGGAAGGCCACAGGTTCTGTACTCTTGACCTAACAGTACAGATGTTCATGTAGGAACCTCGTGCATGTCCAGAAAGCCTTGGCAATCATCATACAACCATAGAATTGCAGAGCTGGAAGGTACCCCTGGGTCATCTAGTCCAACCCCCTGCAATGCAGGAATCTCAGCTAAAGCATCCATGACAGATGGCCATCCAACCTCTGCTTAAAAACCTCCAGTGAAGATCTTTGGAGAACTCCATCAGTCCTAACAGTGAACTCCATTTATCCCTAGGGGACATAGTTAAGCCTGTGAGTCTTTCCCCCATGCCACACCTTCACACCGGGTGCACATGTGTTTTTTCTCCTAAAAGAGGACATCCATTCAGGAAATTGCCACGTGAAGTAACCCTTAGTCCCTCATCAAGATAGGGATTTCCCCTTTGAAGACACTGACGCCTGGAAGTGTTGCTCCATTCCTTGACAAGAATAGAAAGCAACCCATGTTGATCTTTGAGATTATGTCTGTTCACTGGGAAACATGTGTTCCCTTACATAATTCAAAACAAATGGCTACAACTCCAAGAGTACATGAACAATATTCATGTTAAAAGAAAAATCAAACAAGAAACCTAAGCCATGATAAAGGGAGGGAAACACATTCTTCCCATCACATATTTCAGTTACACACTTACCCACTGCCCTTCATCCAATTAGGATCACAGGGCAACTCACAGTATATGAACGAAATGATAAAAATACTATCCAGAAACTGTTTAATAAAACCAGGAGTTTACAGCTCTTCATATCAATCCAGCAGATAAAAAAATACAGTACAGTAGTACCTCAGGTTAAGTACTTAATTCATTCCGGAGGTCCGTACTTAACCTGAAGCTGTTCTTAACCTGAAGCACCACTTTAGCTAATGGGGCCTCCCGCTGCCACTGTGCCGCCAGAGCACAATTTCTGTTCTTATCCTGAAGCAAATCTTAACCTGAAGCACTATTTGTGGGTTAGCGGAGTCTGTAACCTGAGGCGTATGTAACCTGAGGTACCACTGTACTAACCACCCAGCTAAAACATTAATATCACCGCAAGGCCTGGCTGAATAAGAGTGCCCTCAGAACCCAAAAATGAGGCTGATTGATACACCTTAAAGGGGACAGATTTAGCAACTTATGAATATTGAGTCAGACCATTGGTCATTTATCTCAGTAATATCAACACTGGCCTGCAGCAGCTCTTTGGGGTTTCTTGTAGGGTTCTTTCCCTTACCTACTTGGAGATGTTGGTCATTGAACCTGGGACCTTTCCTATGCAAAGCTCATACTCTACCACTGGGCTATTGCCCTTTTGCCCCCATAGGCAGGGCCCCATCACAAAGAATGCCCTATCTTGAGGGACCACATGAGGGACCGTGCCAATTGGTGCCAATGGGTCTCAACTGCAGACTATAATGCCTGGGCCAACCGATATGGGGAGGGGGGGTGCCTTCAAGTATTTGGGCCTCAAGTTGTCCAGGGTTTTATACGTCAACATTAATACCTTGAATTTGCCAAGCAGTGTAGAACCCAGAGAACTGGTGTTATATGACTGAACTTGATACACCACTCAGCATTCAAACAGCGACATTTTGCACTAGCAGCAGCTTCATGATTGTCTTCTAGTCTAGCCCCACACGGAGAGCATTACAGCAGTCTACATGCCAGGTTGCTTCGCAAGACTATCCTGGATCTGGAATGGCTGCAGGGTGTGAAAATAGGCACTCAGCCATTGCGCCCACCTGGGCTTCCCGTGGACTTAATAGAGATGGTATGGAGAGATTGTCCAGCAAGCACGTCGTATCTGTCATGGGCCAGGCCCAGGAGTCAGCTTTACCAGCTGAAGGGAGGAGAGCAGGGTGACTCCACCTGCAGTTGATCAGCCTTCAAGGACACAGAACAGAAGGCACTGATGAGAACCAGCTGGCTCTGGACTTCTGAAACAGAGCTCTCAGCAGCAGTCAGATGCCAGAAACAACACCTGTGGTTCCTGGCCCTACTTTGATGCTTCCTGCTCTCCATCTGGAGTCCCTGACCTCTGGACCATCTGACTTCGTATGTGGATTCTGCTCTCAGACAAGTGTTCATTGGAGACTCCTAGCCCCTGCATGCTCAGCAACAGGACGTGGATGGGACTATGACACTACCTTGCCCCAAAAGAAGATATATGCCACTGAGCAGTAGCTGTTAACCTCAGGGTTCAAGGAAGGACCTCTTAAGGGTTCACCAAAACCTCTTTTAAGGTGAGTGGCATTGCCCCATTGTGAAGAGATGCATTCCCTGCCACTTGACCCACACCAAGTCAATTTCTCCAACCTAGCTTTTTGTAAGCCAATATGTTTTTTTTATATAAATATTTATTGGAGTTTTTAATAAAAGAAATACAGAAATAATAAACAACATTACTTTGTTTTTACAAAATTTCATAACATCTTTAGACTTCCTCACATCCCCCGCTCCCACTTACATCATTAATGAGTTTTTGTCAAGCAAATTATCATCTTATTTTCAATTTTATAACCACTTATTTAAATATAATATAATAGTTCTCCTACAAATTTTGTTTCTCTTAATCTCTCTTATCGCCAATTTCTAATCCAATTTAATGATGGCCAATTATTTATAACCAAGCATCCTTCTTAATATTCCACTAAATCACAATGTTTCTGTAGATAAATCTTGAATTTCTTCCAATCTTCTTCGATCCTTTCTTCTCCCAGGTCTTTTTGTAAGCCAATATGGACAGGAGTTGAGGGCACATGTGATCAGCTACCTAGCTTCAAACATCTTTTGCTTCTATGGTGTCAAAGCATTATAAGTAGACTGTCCAAACCCACCACTCAGGTAAAGCTAACTAACTGGACCCCCTTCTCAAAAGGTATGGATGCATCACTTCACTTACTAAAACATTCACCAGCTAATTTTGAGAGATGCGAAAGAAAATGGAAACCTCTCATCAAAGGACGTACCTATTTCACAAGCCTTGTAGCTATTCACTCAACCATCTAATCTGCATGTAATTGAAGCACATTCTGCTAATACAAATGTTCTCGATCCCTGGCACATTCTTAGATGCTCAATGATATCTACACATTCTATTGACAGGATGCCTAATCAAAGCCATTCGTGTTTACAACTTTTTGTTCCTTGGCGCCTTGTATCTGTGATACTACATATTACAAATCTCATCCTCACTAAGCCACTGTTTGTGATTCTTCTGTACTCTGAAGGCCCTCTGTCATCTCGCGCTGCTTTGAGAAGGCTCCGGAGGCTTAATTGGCAAGCAAGAACTTACCATTGTTCCTACTCTGATAATACCGGCATTTCAGACTGTGAACACGCATTAGAAGAAATGGCACATCTATAATATTGCTGAGCATCTACTGAATTCTGTAGCGCAGGAAGCTAGCTGATTTCTTCACATTCAAAAATATGCAAAAGGGGAGAGGGATAATTTAGTTTCTCAATGAAATAAAGCCATCTCTGGGGATTAAAATACTTGCTGATAAATGTTATTCCACAATGGCTTGGGCATCAAGACCAAAAGAAGACACCACCTGCTTTGCATCCTTCAGTGGTATTTCAGGATCAAAAGAGCATACCCTCTTGAGGTGTCATCCAAGTAGCAGAACAAGACAGACAAGCCATAAAGTTAGTTGTCTGTGGCTGCCACAAAATTATGGATCTCTGTCTTGGCAACTTACAAACCAAGAAAGACAAGAAGATAGACATATGTCTTTATACTGAGAAAGGCGATTGATGTGTCTAAGTCAGTACTGTCCACAATGTCTGGCAGGGGTCTCCAGGATTTCAGACCAAGGTCTCTCCCTAGCCCTTTCTGGAGATGCTTGGGTCTTCTGCATGCACATCAGATGTTCTGCCACTGAGCTATGTTATTTCCCCAATTAATATTGCTCAATCCAGCAACCACGCCTCAATTATCTCTGGAGTCATTGCATGGTATCTCTGCTTCCAGTATTTTTTAAGGATGGCAGGGCTGATAAAATCCCATGCACAATGACCTGAGCAACTTAGAAAGAGGCTGAGACAGAAACAGAACTAACAATGATGGATAATGACTTGTAAGACTTTGAGCCTTTTAAGAATTATAGATTACATTTAACCAGGATATTTTCTATTTGTATTTTATTCTAAGAAAGCCCTGCTCAGCCAAATCAAAGGCCACATGCCTTTCAGTACTCCATCTATAGCTATAGTTGGAAGACCCCTGAAAAGGTAGAAGGAGTTTGCAAATCATTCCTGTTCTTTCATGAATGGCGTTCCCTCAACTTATGAATGGACAAAAGGAACATGCTCCCTAGTTAGTTCCTTATGCACCTCAACTTTACATAGGTAAGTTGAGGACCACAAAGAATTAGTATGTTACTTTTGCCCACTCATAGGCATAAGTCCTCAATCCCTAGCATGAATGAATCCAAATGGTGTTGGTGGAGGTGGCAAAGAATGTACCACCTGCTCAGCATTTAACCTCACGTTGGCACATTCTCCAGTTGCAGACCAGAAGCACTGAGTCACTCTGTGACTCCCCCTCACATGGGCAGCAGCGCACTGTTTCACGGTCAGCCTCTGCAAATGCTGTGCCAGTATTCTCCATCTCTTCCTTCCTCAATTCGACATTTGTCTCTGAGAATCAATGTCAGGCCTACACGGCTTAAATTCCCACCTGGTTCACATCTACCTACCAACTCGGTATGAAAACTCGCTGACTGTTCTCTGTTTCAGAGTTCTCACGGCCCCTTCCTTTACTACCAAACTACCAGCTCATTCATTTCATTATTTGCATTCTTTCTTTAAGAACAGAAAACACCACAATCTTTATGGCAGCTTCCTATTCAACATGATTTCCTCACTCAGCTTTGCAATTATCCGCCTTCTCCCTGCCCTGCCTGCCCCCATCAGTTTCCACTGTCATTTTATCCACCCCAATAACTTTCACACGCAACTTGCATGCATAATCCCTCTCTGCTCTCATCTGCCCAAATCTCTTCCTCAAGCTCCCCCTGCCCCATCTTCATGTGAAGATAGTATTTCCATTTCTGTCCCTTTTCTGAGCACCAAAAGCAAACCCTAAACTCACGTAGAAGCATGGGCATGCTGTGTGTGTGCTCCTAGGTGCGGGGTGGCTGTCAAAAGTCTGCCGAGTCAAAAGTAAAACTTGTCTATTGCTTAGCATTCATTTCACCTTTCCCCAAAACCAAGCTTTTAAACCCACATAGCAACTGCAATCTGCCAACAGTTTGACCTCGCTCCCAAAGGCGCACTCCTCCATTGTCTCCCAAGACAGACAGATGCCAACCGTTTCCAAGGAAAGTTAGTAGATATGCTCTGAATGCTTTCTAAGTACGGGGAGGGGATTACAAGAACTGCACAGCTCCCTGACCTCACCTTAAGCCCAAATGCTCACTGATTGCCACATTAAAGGTAAAGGCACCCCTGACCATTAGGTTCAGTCGTGGCCGACTCTGGGGTTGCAGCGCTCATCTCGCTTTATTTGCCGAGGGAGCCGGCGTACAGCTTCTGGGTCATGTGGCCAGCATGACTAAGCCGCTTCTGGCAAACCAGAGCAGTGCACAGAAACGCCGTTTACCTTCCCACCAGAGCAGTACCTATTTATCTACTTGCACTTTGACGTGCTTTCAAACTGCTAGGTGGGCAGGAGCTGGGACTGAGCAACGGGAGCTCACCCCGTTGCGGGGATTCAAACCGCCAACCTTCTGATTGACAAGTCCTAGGCTCTGTGGTTTAACCCACAGCGCCACCCACATTGCTTGCCCCCTTTTAAGGTGCAAATGCAGTATCTGAAACCTTTTCCAGATCCTGCCATTTGTTTCTGCAGGAAGGACTACGGTTTAGTGGCAGAGCAGAAAGGTTGCACTGCAGAAGGATCGAGGGTTAACCTTTAGCATCTACAATTAAACCACCTCACATGGCAAGCTAAGGTGGAGAGCTGCTGCCAGGCAGGCACAGAAGACAGGTGTAGTTCACATGAATCAGTGATCCGAATTAGCACAAGGCGAATTCATCTCAAAATCAGTGAACAACTGAGCCTTCGCTGTGATGAGTCCTTTCAATGTTGCTTTCTCAGGAAGCTCTCCTGCCAGATATTCATCTCAGCACCCTGTGCATCACTTCTAAATGCTGTATGAAGACTTTTTTATTGTTTGCCTTCCTCTCCCTTTGTTTCAAATCCATTTTAACTGCAGTAAGTGATTTTTATCGTATTATGGGATTCTCCCAGAGCTCTATCAGTGTGCTATATAAGTGCTATATAAATAAAACCCCGGCTCTTGTTGTGGCTCTAGCAGTTTCTTTGTGTCATTTCATTTTCTATTTTCAGTACTATAATTTCCTTTAGTGTGCACGGAGTCCAGGGGAAAAAAGAAGAGAAAACTCTATATATTTAGTGTATGTCACACTTGAAAGTACGGTCATTACTTTGTAACTGAGGAATTCTGGGAGCCTGAGGATGACTTATTAGGGAGATACTATGCAAGAGAAGTGGTATTTAGCTAATCTGAATATAATAAAAGCCCAACACATACGCTATCTATTACCAACCGAAGGGTTTTTTTATATAGAAAAAAAGAGTTTGGCATTTAAATTTTCTTGTTAAAATTCACAGCACTAACCTGTCCAACTTGCACGCATCTGAATTCAGCAAGAAACACCTCTACATATGGAGCTGTTCACAAGAGAGGGAGCTTGCACATCTATTTTTGTCACCTGGATATGGCAATGCTAGCGTTCCAGGGAGAATGAAAATGAACGGAACCCCATAACAATTTATGCTGCAGAAGGCAGAAGCAGAGATTACTATCTTCAAAACAAAGCACTGAGTACTTCAGCTGCCAGGCATTCCAGCCTTGCATGAAAGTAAAACCAAGATGAACAAACAGTTACCTGGATTAAAACTAGTTGTTTGGATAAACAGGTTTACAATTCAGCCTGATTTTGATATTCAGTTGCTAGAGAGGTTTACCAGTTTAATGTGTTAAGATTATCGTGGATATCCACCAAAGGAGCCTTTCTCAACCTGTGGGTCCCCAAATGTTGTTGAACTACAACTCCCATCACCCCTAGCTAGCAAGGCCAGAGCTCAGGGATGATGGGAGTTGTAATCCAACAACATCTGGGGAACCACAAGTTGAGAATTGATGCACTAAGGGGTTATCTCCAGAGATGGTGAGGATTCCAGAGGCACCTGTTTCAATTGGGGTGGTTTTATTTTGTGAGCCACTTTAAGGGCTTCAGTAGAAAAGCACGTGAGGCTGATAGGACACTTACTAGCACAGGGTCATCCGGTGAACTTGACGATTAAGTGCACAGGGCCAGGAACATTAGGTCCTACATACCGTGTTGTCCATCAACCCCAGCCAGCATGTCCTCCAGTCTGGGATGATGCAAGTTGTAGCCCAACAAGAAATTTAGCATCCACCCCTGCTTTAGTGGATGGAGACAAGTGAGGGGGTTGAATGTGGGTTGTGGTCCAGCACTCTATCCATTGCACAACACTGGCTCCATTATGGTAGAGGATATGTCCTTCAATTCTTTAGCGATCAGCCTTCTTTATGATCGCCGAAGAATTGATGCTTTTGAATTATGGTGCTGGAGGAGACTCTTGAGAGTCCCATGGACTGCAAGAAGATCAAACCTCTCCATTCTTAAGGAAATTAGCCCTGAGTGCTCACTGGAAGGACAGATTCTGAAGCTGAGGCTCCAGTACCTTGGCCACCTCCTGAGAAGAGAAGACTCCCTGGAAAAGACCCTGATGTTGGGAAAGTTTGAAGGCACAAGGAGAAGGGGACGACAGAGGACGAGATGGCTGGACAGTGTCCTTGAAGCTACCAGCATGAGTTTGACCAAACTGCAGGAGGCAGTGGAGGACAGGAGTGCCTGGCGTGCTCTGGTCCAGGGGGTCATGAAGAGTCGGACACGACTAAACGACTAAACAACAACAAAATGTCCTTCAAGAAGCCCATCTCTTTTTAAGAACAGTGCCCTTGACATCACTGTTGTGGCAACAGACTTTCAGGAAAGCAAGGCTTAGAAGGCTTACTGGGCTTCCGGCTAAAAGGCAGCAGAAAGATTTCCAACAGCAGGTAGACGAACGAAGACCCCCAGCACAATGGCAGAACAGGTGAGGACAGAGGGCCGTGATGGCTATCAAAAACGAAGGAATTCGGAGCCATCTGGAGCATCACTTTGCTGCAGTTTGTGCATCTAGGTACGCACAAAGAAGCAATACCATGGGAATATATGGTACACAATAAGAAAGGGTTAAATCCAGTTTTTTTGGGGGGGGAGTGTGAATGAAGATTTCAAAAGTGGCAGGGGAGTCACACTATTCATTTCAAAAGGCGTGATTATCTTCCTATATTTCAAAGGAAAGGCCTTTTGAAAGATCTGGCATGGAAATATGCATCTGAATAGAGGCATATTGAAAAGCCGGGAGCTTTCAGGTATAATGGTTCTCAGTCAGAGCGCTGGATGTGCTACAGGACTTGATTCCCTGTGGCACATTTTAACACTGTGGAGCAGAGCCATCAGACCTGCATTATCACCCCTGCCCAGCTACAAAAACTGATGGTTCATTAAATTTCCTCCCTTCCCCGCACCCCTCCCCCCCCCCGTCTCGCAGCCCTCTCATAGCTACCGCAAGCTCCCCATAAAATTTCTGGAGAAGCTTTATTCCTTTAGTGCAGATAATCTTATCTGAAGCAGACATTAAAAACCAAGAAAATAAAAAAGAGCCTGAAATGTTTAATTTCATCAAAGAAGAATAAAGCAAGGAAGGCGGTTAATACGAGTCATGCAGGTTGTTAAAATATTAGTATAACACTCGCCTGAGCTGTGTGTGGAAACACAAATCATTTCCCCCACACACATACACCCTGTCCTTCCCCTGCAGAAGAAATCCAGGTAGAAAAATTCTAAGTTAAAGCTAGTCAATGGATTTTCTTTCTTAAAAACTGAAAGCCATCACAGGGATACGCCAAAGAGGTTCAGGATTGACTTCTTCATTGATTCCAGATGCTGTGTTAATTTAGTCTTCCTTCAAAATCTATCCTAAAATCTCCATGCCAATATGGAGCACTCTTCTTGCATCAAAACCCATTTCACTGCTCTGCCTCTAGAGCAGCCTTTCTCAAGCTGTGGGTCCGCAGATGTTGTTGAACTACAACTCCCATCACCCCTAGCTAGCAAGGCCAGAGCTCAGGGATGATGGGAGTTGTAGTCCAACATCATCTGGAGACCCACAGGTTGAGAACAGCTGCTCTAGAGGGTACTCATAAGCATATTCATGTGCACAAAGGACATTACCTGCAGGTTTCAACTGGCACCATATATTCAGATATCCCCACCTGATCTTCCGCAGTTACAAACTCAACAAACACATTCACTCAAGCTTCTGCTTAGGTAAGAACTAGACTTGTCATTTCCCACATCCGAGGGTTAAGAATACTGCAATGCACCCCCATATTCCTCTTCTCCCCAAACTGTGTGTCTGAGAAAGGCATTCAAGGCTGACCTGGGAACCAGTTCTTTAGTGGAGGTAAAACAGAAGAGTCAAGGGGAGCAGGGTTGGGGGAGAGGCTGCAATATCCCAACATCTAGTGGTTTGGCTATTTGCTGCTATGCATCCATGCCTCAGCTTTTTCAAATTCTTGGCGTAGGAGGTGACATCGCACCACACTGAGGAACTGGGAGGTCTATCAGAGGTACCGGAGGTGATGATGGAACTCGTATTGTGAAAGGCAGTATGTTTATTTTTGTCATATAAGCTTGATCAGTACACATGCTTAGTTTTGAAGCAAACTTCAGACTTATTTTTTTTCTGCAGTCTGTATTTTGAAGGCAAGGATCTGCACGGATGCAGGGCTACATGTGAGGAAGTATGAATTTGTGGGGGAGCCACCAAAAGGAGAGGTGCAAGGAGCTGGTAGGGTGGCTTGATGGTGAAGCTCTGAGCCCATTACCTTTATTTATGGATGACAGCAAGGTCATCTAGGTAATGCACAAATGATTATTACCATTGCTGTTGTTATTACCCGCATTCATTGAGGGTGATACAGATTACTACCTGAACAAAAGACTTTTTGAGTAATTTTGTACATTTTAAAAGGTACTTCTTTAACAAAGTTTTCATTTTCTAGTGAAAAATTAGTTTGTATTTCAGTTGTATTGGTTTCCTGAATTTCATGGGGAAAGGTGGTCTCAAATTAGGAACTGGCAGCCAGATTAATAATAATAATAATAATAATAATAATAATAATAATAATAATATTTTATTTATATCCCGCCCTCCCCAGCCGAAGCCGGGCTCAGGGCGGCCAACAACAATAAAACAGTACAAAAGTACAGCACAAACAACACTCTAAAATCATTCATTATAAAATTGATTCAAATCAAGCCACTGGCAACCATTATAGTTCAATGCTTCTCAAACCTTTTTATTTGGGGTATAAAAAATTGCTCGCACCACACCAACTTTATAATTGATAAGAAATACATGGGGAGGGGGGAGATAAACAACCCTTAGCAGTGCTTGATTTATAACACTCCCCAACTACTTTATAATATGATCATGGGACACCCAGAAAATATAAAACAATGCAGGTACATAAGAACAAGAGTCTTTTCCAAAAATAATACTGATTGTCCTCAGATCTTCATGCCAACCTGCCGTCCTCCTTCTGCCACACCCTTTGATAAGCACAGTTCTAGCTCTTCACTTCCTGTGCCACCCAGGCAGCTTGCCAGAAGAGGGAGCCACAGAACCAGTGTGCCAAATAGTCGTGGCTCTCTTGCGCACTGCCAAAGCAACTGGCTAGGAAAGAGAGCTTCAGGGGCAGAGGGGACCAGAAACCTATGTCCCCACTGTGGAAGAACGTGTACATCCAGAATTGGCCTCCACATCCATTTACGGACTCACCGTTAAGACAGTGTTCATGGAAGACAATCTTACTTGGCTACAAGTCATCACCAAAGAAGAAGAAGAGCAGGTCTCAAGCCGAAATGTAATGAGACTGAAGGTACATTCTTTCACCTTTGGTGGACATGCCCAAGGATTAAGACTTTCTGGGAGATGATCTATAATGAAATGAAAAAGGTATTTAAATATACCTTTCTGAAGAAACCAGAGGCCTTTCTCCTGGGCATGGTCGGCCAATTGGTGCCAAAGAAGGATAGAACTTTCTTTATGTATGCTACAACAGCAGCAAGAATACTCATTGCAAAGTACTGGAAGACACAAGATCTACCCATCCGGGAAGAATGGCAGATGAAGTTGATGGACTACATGGAATTGGCGGAAATGACTGGCAGAATCCGAGACCAGGGAGAAGAGTCGGTGGAGGAAGATTGGAAGAAAATTAAAGATTATTTACAGAAACATTGTAAAATTAATGAATGTTAGAAGGATGTTGGAATGAAGTTATATGGCTTTAGCAGAAATGTTGTAAAGGATTAAGTAAAAATAGATTGTTAATTGGCTAAAGGAGGAAAAGTAAAGTTAGATTATGTCAAGACAAACTATAGGGCAAAAACTGAGAAAGATGGAAAGGATTTGCTGAAATAGCTAACTGAACTAGAATACAAAAAAGGGAGGTGTGAGGAGGTCAATGAAACAAGCAAATGAAAGACCAGTTATGGGAATATTCGTTGTGTTTTTAATTGTTTCTGTTTCTGTTTTTGTTTTGTTAAGATAAGTAGTGTTTTCTGTTGTTTTTTCTTTATTGTGATGTGTTGTTTTGTTTTGTTTAATTTTGGGCTTTCTTTTTTCTCTCTCTCTCTGTAATCCTTAAATCTTTAATAAATATTACTTTAAAAAAAAAGAAAGAGCAGGTCTCAAGCCTACCAATGTAGCCATTTGGCAGATGTCCTGAAGGACCAGTGAGGTAGCACTATGGGTCTTTAGAACCTACTAGACTCACCTAGCTAATTAATTTGCTAGCTGCCCTGGTCTCCTCTCCACCTCATTATGTTTAGACAGTTTACCTGGCTCACACGCCCTCCTGGTACTGCCTCTGACTATGCCTCCAGCTACCCCCTTAGAACCACTGCACTTTCCTCTTCCATAGCCACAACCCCATTCCATTTTTAAACTTGCTACCCATCAGACGCCAGTTGGAGCAGAACTGACTATATCTGGGATTAGAAAACACGTTTTCAAAAGCAAGTCCCCGGTATTAGATATTAAGCAAAAACGGATGATTTGTCACAGTCTTCAGTCTGCTGAGTCAATGGAGAAGTCAACACTCTGGCTTTGGGCACACTACCTTCTGAAGTAAGTTCTTCCCCAAAAAGAACCTGGAGCACTGTAGTTTGTCAAGGGTTGCTGGGAGCTGTGAATCTTTGAGGGACAAATGCGGTGGACAGAATTCTTTGGAGGGAAAGAACGAGCTTCCAGGGTGGTTTAAAGGGTTGGGACAGCATTCACTGCTAGTCAAGAGCAAACCTGCTGAAGTTAACGGAGATGACTAACCTAGGTTCATTAATTTCAATGGGTTTACTCTGAGTAGGACTTAGTTGAATACAGCCCACAGTGTGTGTACACAGTCTCTGCGTGCTGAATTTCTGGCTTGAGGCAAACCAAGTCTATTTTAGTTTGTTTGCATGTACAAGTGACCGTGCGCACACAAATGACTGCAAATGAAAGCTCTACCTGACAAGATGTAACATGTGTGCTACTTTGGACGAATGTTCAGTTCCTCCCAGGTGCAAGACGGAAGAGTGTGGGTTTTTCCCACCACTATTTATTCTCTCAGAGTTAAGTTTGGGGATTTCACTTTCCAGCATACATATGCACTTACAGGAGCAGCGAACGAGCAATGCATCACGTGAGACGGCTTGTCTCTGAACCAGAGCTTACTGCTCAGTGAACCTAGAAAGCAGACCTACAAAATCCATCAGCTGCCACAGACACACGGCCCTCTCTCAGGGCTTTGCCTCAGCAGTTCCCCGTGGCCAGTGAAAAGACCTCTATTCAGCTGAAGACCAAGTTATTAAGAAATGGTTTGTCGTCTTAGATTGGATTGATCATTTGTTTCCCGAATTCCTTTTCCCATCATTTACTCATTATACGCCTCTTCCTGATGGTAGAGGACATTTATTAGCTCCCACATTTATTGCACTGGCAAACGGAAACACTCTGGCAGCAGCATTTCCTGAGGGCTGACTCATTTATTTACTGAATAAGAGACTGAAGTTTTCTAAGGGGCAGAAAAATTAAAATATCACTCAGGCTGACAGGAGGGAAAATGAAGGTCTATATGCGGATGAGAAGGATGTTTGAGCTTTCAGTTTACAAGGCTATTGACTAAAGAGGGTTCGAAAATTGCACAGGGATAACACTCCTTGCATAATATGCTCACACTGATAAATGAAAGGGCCTGGCCGCTTCCACTAATGCATGTTTTGCAAAAATCAGCAGCAGGATCCGGGGAATGTGTTTGGAAAACCTACCCTTTTCGTGTTACATTTGTGCACAACTAACTGCCCAAGGCCACAAATATTTTACATGCTTCCTCTCACTGTCACTCCATCTCAGCTTTGTAAGTCAAAAAGCACCACACATCCGTTCACAACAGAGATCTGCCTACAAAGATATGGCTGGTTTGAGTTAATCTACAGGCCATTTCCTAAGTCTTAAAAAAAGAATCTACTCCTAGTTCTTTCCCTCACACTTCCCAAGGGCACATAATACAGTGGTACTTCCAGTTGCAGACGGGATCCTTTCTGGAGGTCCGGCCGGATCCCAAGGTTTTCGCAACCGGAGAGACGCTTCTGCACATGCCATTTCCTAAGTCTTAAAAAAAAGAATCTACTCCTAGCTCTTTCCCTCACACTTCCCAAGTGCACCCGCAAATAATAGTGGTACCTCCAGTTGCGGACGGGATCTTTTCTGGAGGTCCGGCCGGATCCCAAGGTTTTCGCAACCAGAGCGACGCTTCTGCACATGCGCGTGCAGCAAAAAACCCAGAAATATACTTCCAGCTTTGCCGCTTATGTATCCCAAAGTTTATGTAGCTGGAGGGATTCGTTAGCAGAGGTACAATTGTACCCTCTTCTCCCCAGCTGCTGCCTGAAAGGTTTTTGTTTAGCCAAACCAACCTTCCGATCCCTTCATCACAACAACAATTTTTAAAATCCCAGTTAACAGGTCTCCTCCAGATACTCAAATAGATCATGGACATTCCATGACATCACAGCAATTCAGCAAAATGGATGGAGCAAGATGAGGCAGTTCCCACTGCTTTTTATCACTGCAGAACACATGAGCGGCAAAGTACAAGCCAGCACAGGATCCCAATGCGGCTGCTGAATAAAAGGTACTGCACCACGCTCTGAAACGTCCCTTAACAGATGAGCAATTCTGGACGTCTCTTTATAGTGTTTTACTTCAGCCTTTGGGGACTCAAGCAATTTCTAGACAGGAGCCCCTTGGCCACCCAAACCGTACAGGTTTTAAAGCACAATACTAATAAGTTGGCCGTCTCAGCCAAGGGCAGGTACATGCAGGAAGCAGAGAGAACCAATAAGTGAATACAGGCTGGGATGAGCTGCTTCTTCAAAAAAGAACTGTTTCCTGTATTACAATGCAGCTTGTCGAGCTCAGCTTTTACATAGCCTCTGTCCGAAACTGCAAAGTACCGTAATTTTTGCTCTATAAGACTCACTTTTTTCCTCCTAAAAAGTAAGGGGAAATGTGTGTGTGTCTTATGGAGCAAATGCAGGCTGTGCAGCTATCCCAGAAGCCGGAACAGCAAGAGGGATCGCTGCTTTCGCTGTGCAGCGATCCCTCTTGTTGTTCTGGCTTCTGAGTTTCAGAATTTTTTTTTTCTTGTTTTCCTCCTCCAAAAACTAGGTGCGTCTTATGGTCTGGTGCATCTTATAGAGCGAAAAATACGGTAGCTACAAACTTATTCCGAGACATCTCAGGCAGGGAATGGAGCAGAAGAGAAACGCCAGAGATACGAGCTCTTCAAAAAGCACAGAACAAGAATGTTTGGGTTTAAACGCAGGCATTAATTTCCATTAATAACAATGAACCGTTCTAGATGCCCAAATCATTTAGGCAATCGAGGTTCGAGAAGGCTCTTCAATCAAAGAGCGCTGGCCCTGCACATGTGTGAGCACACAGGGAGTTATTATCAGCTGTGGTCAATGAAGTGTGAGATATAGAAGACAGAAGACAGGGAGTGTGGGGGAGAGAGAAAGTGAGCGGAATCAGCTCTTCACTGGCTCCCAGCAGAGAATCAAGAGGAAAAAGGAATTTCAGCGGAGCTGTCCATGGTAGCCTGCTCTTTAATCAATGATGCTGAGGTTACCTTCCTAAGTATCCACCAAGGGCTCATCCACACTCCTGCTTGCCGCATGCCTAGGAAGCAAGGGGTCTAAGCAGTTTCCCACTTGTCCGAGAAGTTTTCTGTCTGCCCCACCCCTTTCCCCAGGAAAACCCAATTTTTAGTGCTGAATAAAACAAGCATCAATCTGCAGAAAACCTGACAGATGTTTGCTTCAATTCAGTGGTAAAGATTGGGTGTCCCCGAGAGAAAGCAACCGGAGAATCTGGGCAAGCCCTAAGTCTCCATTTGCCCAGATAATTGCCATATTTGCCTTCTTTTGCACCAGTGTGCCCCAGAGAATTCAAGAAGTATCTTCAAGCAACATTTCAGTTTTTTTCCTTTCATCAATTCTAGCTTCACTTTGTTGAATAAAGGGGTTAATGTAGATTGGGGGGCATGCTGCAGCTCCCAAGTCTTGTCTTAAAAGTTCAAAAATGAGAGACAACACAGAAGCCATCTATATCAAAAAACGAGGCATGCAGCAACCAACACACTTTTATAAGCAAAATTCTTTACCACCGCTGTTTCCCTAAACACACTGCTTTAGCAGCTGATGGATAATATTGTTTCTAACTATGTTTTTTTATATATAAGTAGCTTCCAAGTAGGGTTTTTAAAAAAAACAAAAACAAAAAAGTTGAGAACATTTACAATAATTTTCAAACAGTGAGCACCATCTTTCAATACTTCCCTTGTTACCTTTTATAAATTACTAGTAGATCCTGCAACAAAATGTGCTGGGTGCACACGCTAAAAGCCCCTTTTCAGAATACTCCATTCTATCCTGCATCCTCCTCAATTTTCCAGTGCCGACCCCAAAAGACACTCAGCATTGTGTGGGCAATGAGCATGTTAAAATCTCAATTTTCCTCCCCTCTCCTTTCTTTTACGATTTGTTCTTAGAAGATTTTCTTTTGTGTTTCTGCAAATCTTGGAGTCACTCAGGTCTGCGTGTGGATGTTGCCATTTTGATTATGTAATGATTGGCACTCTGAAGAGTGCTCTGTATTTATTTCTGTCTAATCCTGTTCTAATCCTGTTCCTTGTCTTCACCTGTATATGCATTGAAAATTGAATGTTATAGCAAGGAAATAAGTACTGAAACGTAACAAAACAAAGTGGGAGAGGGGTATTTTACTTATCATAGAATCATAGAGTTGGAAGAGACCACAAGGGCCATTGAGTCCAACCCCCTGCCAAGCAGGAAACACCATCAGAGCACTCCTGACATATGGTTGCCAAGCCTCTGCTTAAAGACCTCCAAAGAAGGAGACTCCACCACACTCCTTGGCAGCAAATTCCACTGTCAAACAGCTCTTACTGTCAGGAAGTTCTTCCTAAGGTTTAGGTGGAATCTTCTTTCTTGTAGTTTGGATCCATTGCTCCATGTCCGCTTCTCTGGAGCAGCAGAAAACAACCTTTCTCCCTCCTCTATGTGACATCCTTTTATATATTTGAACATGGCTATCATATCACCCCTTAACCTCCAGGCTAAACATGCCCAGCTCCCTTAGCCGTTCCTCATAAGGCATCGTTTCCAGGCCTTTGACCATTAGTATCAAATCTACTAATGCTCAGTGATGGATAAGACTCAGACCTTGTTTCCATAGAAGTCATACATGTAGCTGTTTTGCCCAGGAAAATGGAAACAGGCCAGTCTTTCAACTTAAGGTGTTGTCTCTTTCCAAAGCACAACTACTGCTGCTGATGTTTTAATGCTTAACACAAATCTTGGCACCAGGGAGAACCAGTCTAAAACTTTAATGGCCACGTTTAACTATAACATACGATATGTCTGCCTGGGAAAAAAAAATCTTGCAAGAAATATAAGATTAATGCTTATTATTCAATGTGAAAAACAACTTGGGAGTTTTTTATATAAAAAATTAAGTGATACTTCAGTGTTGCTATCTATCATAAGGACAGTAATGAATGAGAAGAATAATTTCTTTTTAACAAAGGAAAGTGTCATCAAACATAGAGGCTCTTCAAGTTGTAACCACAGTTGGGTAGCATATCTTTGCAATGATTAAATGCATGTAAGGATTTGTCCCTGCTGTCATATATAAAAATGCTTAGGTCTCGCTGACAGAGGTATCATGAGAGTACTTCCATACCAACTAAAAAGCTGAAATTTTGTGTGCACGCAATAAAAGACAGTGCATCTCTTTCTCTCCCCCCTGATAAACAAGGAATGTCTGCATTCAATGGCTAAAGTGCTTGAGCACAGGATACAGAGAAACCAAATTGAAAGTTTCTGACAGTTTCACCTTCATATGCGGGGAGCAGGGGATCTGCAGTGGCACCCCAAAATGGATCAATTATTGTAAAAGACAAGCTCTGTTTTCACATGGCAATGAAAATACAGTGGTACCTCTGGTTGCGAACAGGATCTGTTCCAGAGGCCCATTCACAACATGAAAAGAGCGCAACCTGAAGTGCCGTATCTGCACAGGTGCACTGCGCGATTTGGTGCTTGTGCGCATGAATGAAGCGTGATTTAGCACTTCTGCACATGCGCAAGTGGCGAAACCCAGAAGTAACCCTTTCCGGTACTTCCGGGTCGCCGTGGGATGCAACCTGAAGAAACGTAACATGAAGCAAACATAACATGAGGTATGACTGTAATGAATAGTGTTGGGGCAATAACACAACCCTGTTTAACACCTGATCCCATTGTGAATGGTTCATTTTGAGAGCCATTGTTATCTGCGATTGTTGCTGTCATATTATCATAGAGGAGTCGAATGATGTTTACAAATTTATCTGGGCAGACAATTTTCAGAAGGACAGTCCACAGGGCATTACGATTTACAGTGTCAAAAGCCTTCGTCAGGTCAATAAACGCCATATAGAGGGGTTGGTTTTGCTCTCTGTAGTTTTCTTGAAGCTGTCGAGCGGTGAAAATCGTGCCCACTGTCCCTCTGGAAGGCTGAAAACCATTTTGGGATTCAGGAAGGGTCACCTCAGATATTGTTATGAGACGGGTTTGCTAAGATCCTTACAAGAATTTTGCCGGCCGCAGCCAATACAGTGGTACCTTGGGTTACAGACGCTTCAGGTTACAGATGCTTCAGGGTTCAGACTCCGCTAACCCAGAAATAGTATCTCGGGTTAAGAACTTTGCTTCAGGATAAGAACAGAAATTGTGCGGCAGCGGGAAGCCCCACTAGCTAAAGTGGTATCTCAGGTTAAGAACAGTTTCAGGTTAAGAACAGACCTCCAGAATGAATTAAGTTCTTAACCTGAGGTACCACTGTAGAGAGATGCCTCAATAGTTTCCACAATCAGTTCTGTCACCTTTTTTAAAGAGATTGATACTTTTGGCATCCTTAAAGTATGCAAGGATTTCTTCTCTTTCCCAGATTTATTTGATGAGCTTGTGAAGTTGTTGTATAAGTTCGATTCCACCCACTTTGAAGATTTCGGCAGGTATCCCATCAGGTACACTGGCTTTGTTTTTCATTTGGTTAATAGCTGTACACAACTCTCCCAGATTTGGAGATACTGCAAGCACATCTCTAACTTGTTTTTGTGGAATTTGTGAGAGGACCTCAGCAGCTACAGGGGAGTTGCGGTTAAGGAGATGTTGGTAATGTTCTTTACAGCGCAGTGCAATAGCTTCTTTATCTTTTAGAAGTGTAATACTGTCTGCTGAGCATAGGGGGCATATGCCATGATTTATTGGCCCACAGATGGTCTTTGTGGCTTTAAAGAAACTCTGTGCATCATGAGTGTCAGCTAAGTGCTGGATCTCTTGAGCTTTTTTTATCCACCAGGTGGTTTTTAGTTCTCTGGTTCTTCTTTGAACCTCAGCCTTAGCAATGGCATAGGTTTTTTTCTTAGTGGCACAGTTTCTATCTCTTTGCCAAATATGAAAGGCCTTCCTTTTCTTGTCAATCATGCGTTCAACCTCACTGTCGTTTTCATCAAACCAGTACTGGTGTTTCTTAGTTTGGTATCCAGACTGCAATAATGAATGTTTTTAGCTTGGTCCAGTGTTCCTCGATGTTATCAGGGAATTCTGAAAGCAGATGGTCCTTAGGAGTCGTTTGGAAACAATCCCGCTTAATGGGATCTTGAAGGGCTTGAATGTCGATCACTTAATAATAATAATAATAATTTATTATTTGTACCCCGCCCATCTGGCTGGGTTTCCCCAGCCACTCTGGGCGGCTTCCAACAGAAATGAAAAATACACTAAAATGTCACATATTAAAAACTTCCCTGAACAGGGCTGCCTTCAGATGTCTTCTGAATGTCAGGTAGTTGTCCATCGCCTTGACATCCGGTGGGAGGGCATTCCACAGGGCGGGCGCCACCACCGAGAAGGCCCTCTGCCTGGTTCCCTGCAACTTGGCCTCTCGCAGGGAGGGAACCGCCAGAAGGCCCTCGGAGCTGGACCTCAGTGTCCGGGCAGAACGATGGGGGAGGAGACGCTCCTTCAGATATACTGGACCGAGGCCATTTAGGGCTTTAAAGGTCAGCACCAACACTTTGAATTGTGCTCGGAAACGTACTGGGAGCCAATGTAGGTCTTTCAAGACCGGTGTTATATGGTCTCGGCGGCCGCTCCCAGTCACCAGTCTAGCTGCCGCATTCTGGATTAGTTGTAGTTTCCGGGTCACCTTCAAAGGTAGCCCCACGTAGAGCGCATTGCAGTAGTCCAAGCGGGAGATAACCAGAGCATGTACCACTCTGGCAAGACAGTCCGCAGGCAGATAGGGTCTCAGCCTACGTACCAGATGGAGCTGGTAAACAGCTGCCCTGGATACAGATTTGACCTGTGCCTCCATGGACAGCTGTGAGTCCAAAATGACTCCCAGGCTGCGCACCTGGTCCTGCAGGGGCACAGTTACCCCATTCAGGACCAGGGAATCCTCCACACCTGCCCGCCTCCTGTCCCCCAAAAACAGTACTTCTGTCTTGTCAGGATTCAACCTCAATCTGTTAGCCGCCATCCATCCTCCAACCGCTTCCAGACACTCACACAGGACCTTTACCGCCTTCACTGGTTCTGATTTAAAAGAGAGGTAGAGCTGGGTATCATCTGCATACTGATGAACACCCAGCCCAAACCTCCTGATTATCCCTCCCAGCGGCTGCATGTAGATGTTGAAAAGCATGGGGGAGAGGACAGAACCCTGAGGCACCCCACAAGTGAGCGGCCAGGGGTCTGAACACTCATCCCCCCCCACCACTTTCTGAACACGGCCCAGGAGGAAGGAGCGGAACCACTGTATGACAGTGCCCCCAGCTCCCAGCCCCTCAAGACGGTCCAGAAGGATGTCATGGTCGATGGTATCAAACGCCGCTGAGAGATCCAGCAGAACTAGGAAACAGCTCTCACCTTTGTCCCTAGCCCGCCGGAGATCATCAACCAGTGCGACCAAGGCAGTTTCAGTCCCATGATGAGGCCTGAATCCCGACTGGAAGGGATCCAAATGGTCCGCTTCTTCCAGGCGTGCCTGGAGTTGTTCAGCAACCACTCGCTCAATCACCTTGCCCAAGAATGGAAGGTTTGAGACTGGGCGATAATTGGCCATCGTGGCCGCATCTAAAGATGGTTTTTTAAGAAGCGGTTTGATAACCGCCTCTTTCAGCGGGTCTGGGAAGGCTCCCTCACGGAGGGAAGCATTCACCACCCCACGAAGCCCATCGCCCAGTCCTTCCCGGCTAGCTTTTATAAGCCAGGATGGGCAAGGATCCAGGAGACAGGTGGTTGGCTTCACTCGTCCAAGCAGCCTGTCCACATCCTCGGAGGTAACAGATTGAAATTGATCCCACACAACTTGACCAGACAGGACTCTAGCACTCTCCCGCCCCGGCCCTGCTCCCACGGTGGAGTCTACTTCTTCCCGAATCTGAGCGATTTTATCTGCAAAAAAATTTGCAAAATCATTGCAGGAGAACATGTGGCCCGTACTGGGCCCCGATGTTACAGGTGGTTCCGCTAAATTGTGAACCACCTGAAAGAGTCTCCTGCTGCTGTTTTCTGCAGATACAATAGAGGCGGTGAAGAAAGTCTTCTTCGCCGTCGCTATCGCCACTTGGTAGGCTCGACGTTGAGCTCTGACCCGTGTCCGGTCAGATTCAGAATGAGTTATCCGCCACCGGCGCTCTAGCCGTCTCAACAATTGTTTCATTGCCCTCAGATCCGTGGAAAACCACGGGGCTCTCCGGGCTTCATGCAATCGGAGAGCGCACTTCGGAGCCAAACAGTCAATAGCCCTGGTTAACTCCACATTCCAGCGGGCCACCAGGGAATCGGCTGAAAGGCCATCAACATGGGATAAAGCATCCCCTACCACTCTCTGGAAACCATTTGGATCCATTAAGTGGCGGGGGCGGACCATCCGAATCGGTCCCACCTCCCTGCAGAGGGGATGGGTCACAGAGAAGTCTAGTTGCACCAGGAAGTGGTCTGACCATGGCACTTCTTTCGTTTCACTTTTACTTAGTGTCAGATCACCAACATCCGTAGAGGTAAACACCAGGTCCAAGGCATGTCCGCGGCTATGGGTTGGGCCAGACTTATTCAGGGACAGCCCCATGGAGGCCATGCTTTCCACGAAGTCCCGAGCGGCCCCTTGTAAGGTCATGTCGGCATGGATGTTAAAATCCCCTAGGACGACCAAGCTAGGTGTCTCCAGGAGAACATCCGCCACGACCTGAAGCAGCTCGGGCAGGGAATCCTTGGTGCAGCGGGGAGGTCGGTACACCAAAAGGAATCCTGTACTGCCCCTATTGCCCAACTTCCAGAACATGCACTCAGAAAACTGGGTCTTCCCAATAGGACGCCTGGTGCAAACTAATGACTTCCTAAAAATCACTGCAACCCCCCCTCCCCGCCCACATGACCTGGGTTGCTGTGCGTAAGAGAAACCTGGTGGACAAGCAGCGGCAAGGACAGGCCCATCTGCTTCATCCAACCAAGTCTCTGTTACACATGCCAGGTCAAGTCCTCCATCCATGATCAAGTCATGGATGGCAGTGGTCTTATGAATCATTGACCTGGCATTGCACAGCAACACTTTCAGGTCATGTGGGTATCCCTTGCTGATTCTAGTATTCATCCGGTCAGGACCAGACCCAGAGGCAGGGATAGTCCTCAGACAACGACTAAACCTGCCTCCTCTGTAATGACATGGTCTGGTCTTAGCGTAACTCCTCCTCCTACCCGTGATCACTGAGATCGGTTGTCCCAGTGCATTCCCCCCTGTGAAACATATCCCAGCCATTTTGTGGGCTGGGGCCCATTCCCCGGCAGCCCTGACCCCTCCCCTTAAGAGCAAAATAACCCCTTTAAAAAACAAAACAAAAAAACACACAAATACAACAATACAAACAAAAAACAATAAAAATTACAAAAATTACAAAAACATAAAATCAAACAAATTCCCAGGCCCAATAAACATCCACCGCACCCCCCCCCCCACATACAAAAAATTCAAAATAAAAATTTTAAAACATTTTAAAAGCACTCTGCAGCCCTCCAGCAGTGACAGCAACTGTTCTAGTGAGGCCCGTCAGGCCCTGCCCCAGGCCAGATGGTGAGTGGCAGGAAGGAGCAGGGCCCTCAGACCCTCACATACAGGAGAGTCCTCCCGGGCAGCAGAGTCCAGCAGTGCTTTATGAGGCTTCAGGCCCCGCCCCAGGCCAGATGGTGAGTGGCAGGAATAATCCATATAAGAACACAATCCCAGCTTTTCACCCTCTCCATGGGCATAACCAATGGAGCTGTCCCTCCTGAGGTTCTCTTTCCAGCGCGTCCAAAACTCCGGGCCGCTTCGGTAACTTTCGGGACTCCTCGGTAGCTTTCGGTTCTTTCGCAGAGCGGGTAAATACCGTACGCTTCCCCATGAGCCGCCGCCGGCTGCAACCGACCGGCTTCGGAAACGTTCGGCATCACATGCCTGTCAGAAGGAGCGGGAGGGACGGCGAGGTCACGAGGACCAATCAGAGCTCGGCGCGCTTCTCCCTCGCTTTCGAAGCTTTGCGAGGGAGTGTGATTCGTCGACGGAGTTCATCCGCGGAGAACACGCGAGTGGGAAAAAATATTCCTAAACATAACGTCGTTATTATTTTCTACCTTTCTCTTTTTTTGCGACGAGGAATACGACCCCCCCAAAAAAAGGCTGGGAGGGGGGGGTCCGCGTGAGAAAAAGGGCCAACGGTACCGGGGATTCAAAGGGCGAGGTTCGTCACGTGACGCGGAGTGATATTCTTTTCTTTGTGACGCCCTCCCGAATTCTCTTCACAAGGTGGAAAGAGCCGTTAGGGCGTAGCCCCGGTCTTTTTTCTGTGTGTTCTGAAGTCTGAAGTTGATCACTTCTCCTACCTAAGCAGTTATCTTTCCACAAGGGCCAACATTGATGCCCAAATCCAGCATCGCCTGAGCTCTGCGAGTGCGGCTTTCTCCCGATTGAAGTGCAGAGTGTTTGAGGACCGGGACATTTGCAGGGAAACCAAAATGCTTGTTTACAAAGCTATTGTACTGCAACCTTACTATATGCTTGTGAAACATGGACCACTTATAAACATCATCTCCAATTCCTCGAAAGATTCCATCAACGGTGTCTCCGAAAAGAATTACACATCACTTGGGAAGACAGGCGAACTAATATCAGTGTACTGGAAGAAGCAAAGATCACCAGTTTTGAAGCCATGATTCTTCAACATCAACTTTGTTGTACTGGTCATGTTGTGCGGCTGCCTGATGATCATCTTCCAAAGCAAGTACTCTATTCCGAACTTTAAAATGGAAAGCGTAATATGGTGATCAAGAAAAGAGGTTTAAGGACTGTTTCAAGGCAAATCTAAGAAAAAAGTAGTATAAACACTGACAACTGGGGAACACTGGCCTGCGAGCGCTCCAGTTGGAGAATAGCCTTTACCAAAGGTGTCATGGGCTTTGAAACACTCAAACTCAGGACGCAAGGGAGAAACGTGCTAAGAGGAAGGCTCACTTGGCAAATCCACACCGTGATCAACTCCCACCCGGAAACCAATGTCCCTGCTATGGAAGGACGTGTGGATCCAGAATTGGCCTCCACAGTCGCTTACGTACTCATTGTTAAAACCGTGTTTATGGAAGACAATCTTAGTCAGCTATGAGTGATCACCGAAGAAAAAATGTGGGGAGGGGGAGAAGTAAATGAAAATGAGCACATAGCAATGGTCAGGGGAAGACTGTGCACAACTTAGACAGTCGGGAACTGGGATATGGAGTTTGGAATGCTAATATAGTTGAAATAGGTTGGATCCAGAGGCACCTGTCCAAAACATGAATAAAGGTAATAATTTTTGCTGCTTTGCACACATTGTGGTAGACCATGGGTAAGCAAACTAAGGCCTGGGGGCCGGATTCGGCCCACAGACGGTCCGGGAATCAGTGTGTTTTTACATGAGTAGAATGTGTCCTTTTATTTAAAATGCATTGCTGGGTTATTTGTGGGGCACAGGAATTCGTTCTTCTTCTTTTTTTCAAAATATAGCCCAGCCCCCCACAAGGTCTGAGGGACAGTGGACCGGCCCCCTGCTGAAAAAGTTTGCTGACCCCTGTAGTTGAGCATTGTGCGAAGAAAGTGGAAGTAAATCCAATCAGGTTCTTCTGCTTGCATAAACAAGAGAAGAGTTACACTACTGTAACACAAAGTGTCTGCACCCACTCTTCTGCTATGGATATTGCAAGTGTCTGCACAGCAACTAGTGGTTAGCTTCCTTCCACTTGCACTTCTTCAGATCCAACTCATCGTTTAAAAATGATACTTCATTTTCCACCTGCACCAGACAAGCTGAGTTCTGAGATACTGTAATTGTCATTGACAAACTTGCTAGTCTTGGCCTAACTGGCACACAGTTCTCCCATCACAATACCCTCTCCAAATGCAGGGCAATCTACAGAGAGGAAGGCAGGAGCTCTGATGACAGAGTGTCATGTTTTAGACCAAACTGACAGCTCAATTGTGTGAAGCTGCCAGCAGTATTAAACTCTGACCCACGATACAGAAGGTATTGTGTTAATCAATGCATTGTTGTGAAGCTGTAATGAACTCTCTGTTTTTAATCTTTCCAGTGCAGAGCCCAGAGGTTCAGGGAGTTGAAAAATGGCCACTGCGGACAGCATTGGAGCCAAGACTCATCCGAGTCTTAAGCAATATTTGGTCCTGGGATATCGCCCGCACGCCAAAGCAACCTGTCGTTCAGATCCTCGGAAGCAGAGGGTAATGCCATTTAGGTGACAAGAATGATCACCTCAAGCTGCAATCCAATGATGTCTGCGCACATGACCCTAAAGCACTTTTGTGAAGTCAGTGGGTTTATTAGAATCCCGAGAATCACAGTGTTCAGTAAATTACAAGGCCTCATAGTTGTGGTGATAAGATTGAAAGCAGCAGGCCAGTGTGCCTGAAAAGCTCCAGAATGCTTGGAAGCAATGTGACAGTGAGGAACGAGAAGATGCAAGTCGGGACTTGTGCTAGGATATCAAGAACATCCCCTACAAGTTATGGGCAACTGAAATAAAACCATGTATTTTTCCCTCTGCTTATCTCCGCCTCCATTTTCCTCCCCTATCTATATTGTCCGCCCTCTATTTAATTAGTCTGTTTGCTCACCAGGACAGTCTTGTCCTGTCACTGAAGCCAGGTTCTTGGTATCCAAGCAGAGTTGTGGCTGCTTGAATAAAAAGGAACACTGCGGGGAACCTGAAGTGGTAATTCAATAGGGTTGATCTGAAGTCCCCCCAGCAAAATCTTCAGAAAATGCTCCTCCAGGTATAAGTGGAATCACTGTAGATAAGCACCACCCACACCCAGTTTGGATAGCCTTTGCAGAAGGATGCCGTGGTTGATGGTACTGAAAAGTCCAGGGAAATCAACTGGGCTGTTCTCCCTCATTTCTCTCGCCAAGCAAAGATCATCCCACAAGGCTATTTCAGTGCCAAAACAAGGCCTAAACCCTAACTGAAGTTGATGAACATCAGAGAGTGCTTGATATTGATGAGCTAACACTCACTCAAGCACATTGCCCAGGAATGGGTCTTTTATATTAAGAACTTCCTGGTCCTTAACATAAAACATTTTCTTTTTAAGGGTAGTAGCACTACGATGTCCTTTGTCTCATATATGCAGAATCTATTGCAATTTTGGAAACACAGCTTGGTTAGTAAGCATGGGTAGTCTTGGCCTTTTCTAAGAGCTGGTGGGGTTCTTCATTTGCTAAGCAAATCACTTCTCTCTAAAGGGAGTGGTATGAATCCTGTGGTGAACCTTATAATTGGAATGATTCAGTACAAATAAAGTGGGGAGCCAATATTGGGTGAAATGACCTTCTGCTCCCTTCCCAGTCTATAATTTCTGACAATTACGATTTTTGAAAGCTCAGTGTTTTCACACGATAGACCAGGAATGCCTACCCTATGGCCTTTCAGTTGTTGCTGGACTCCAATTCCCACCATTTCTGATTGCTGGTTCTGCTGGCTGGGCTGATGGGAGTTGGACTCCAAGAACATCTGGAGGGCTATAGGCTTACCATCTCTGTATTAAGACACAACTTTCTAGAAAGCCCAGCAGATAAGACAGACTTCCCACTATCAAAAGTTCTGGTGTCCACCACACTGATGCAAATTAAATTCATGAATGTGACAAGAGTAGATGCTGCTTAGTGGCTGCCCTCCAGCTTGCAGTACATTTGCAAAGCAGCCCCGGGGTACTTGCCCCCAAATTCCACAATAATGAGTTCCAGGACAACGGTTGGAAAGGAAATGGACTGCAAGTCCCATCTCACAATTGTTTCAATAAGTCTTGTGCAGTCCCTTGAAGGTAAACAGGTACTTCAGCCCCTCAAAGGGGGATTTGTGGGAGTGGGGAGGTCCCATTATCATACACAGCACTTTCTGCTGAAATTAATCAAGCTCCTCGTTTCAGAATATTGCCTCTGAAATCCAAAAGCATGCAGTCAAGATTTGCACAAAGCCTACACAAGACGGCCTCTCTTAAGGAGCTGAGTGTTTTTTAACTATACAGTTGCCTTCTATACCCAAGGGAGTGATGTGTTTACGGTGCCAAACACATGCTTCAACTATTCACGGAAACTGCAGGGAATAAAGAGGTCTGAACAGCTTTACTTCATTACAATATATAATCATGGGCTGTTCTTACCAGAAGTACAGCTTTCCCAGATTCAGAGCTGATAGAAATAACTTTTTAGTACCAGGGAGGAACAGATATTGGTGAAATCTAAAGTCAGTAAAAGGGCCTGACCTGGTAATGTTACCACTGGCTGGCTGTCATTCCTGGAAGTCATTATTTGGGGATAGCGAATGCCAAGCTACTTTCTGAAAGCCAAATATCTTTGCTTGTATTTAGCCATCTACTCATTTAAATGTGTACTTTTGGGATAGGCTGGGGATAATGTACTAAAACCCTGCTGAAAGTTAAGATCAACAGCTAAAAACCTGCACTAATATCCTAGTTTTTTCCAGTTAACCCTAAAGCAAACCTAAAACAGATATTTTAAAACTTTTCCATAATATGTTTCTTTAGCTGAGCACAAAGCTTATCCTCTTCCCAAGTGTTTGGAGTGGGTAATTTTTTTCTAATTCTCCTTCTTGAGCCCCCTCTTACCCCAGCTGTGAAAAGCTAATTTGAATAAAAGCATCTTGGGGGAGGGCAACCGAAACAGTCCATTGGTAGCTGAGCATGACTGGTACGGGTACTGAATGCAAAGTGTCTGTTGGGGGCGGGTCAATGGAAAATTAGGGGGAGGGTTTTAATGGCATGGCATGGCATGGCAGGCTGACTTGGAAAAGTGAACAGAAACACTCTACGCTGCAACGTTTTGTTGCAGGTCCCACTTATTTACATTCCCTGTGGATAGTGAACTTCATGAAAAAGCTCAGGTTGAATGAGAAACAACCTCTTACATAATCTGCAGCTGTAAGACATGCAAAAAAAAACCTCTGCACAACATTGCTGTGGAAGGAATGTGATGCCTAAAAACCAAATAATGTGCTTTCTGCCTTTGAAGTTATTATGTGACTCAGAGGGCAACACGGTCCCTTTGCTATAGTTAAGCCTAACATATAGGTCAGAAATGTTTGCACAGCTACAGCCAACATTTGCAAGCCGGAGTTCACCAAACAAACTATCCAATTGCTAGATCATTCACCTGTTGAACCTCTGAGAAGATGAATACAGCCGTGCGTGCAGGGAAATCTGAAACCCGCGTGGCTTGCATTGTAATACTTTTGTTCACGGCAAATGTACACACACATGCACAGAGATGATACTTGGCTTAGAAGCTGAATTGCGCATTATCTCCTTTGTCAAAGCCCTAGAGCTATCACTGCAAAAGCCCAGCATTCCTTTCTGAGCCTTGAATGGAGCGGGGGGGTGGGGGGTAGTGAAGAGATCATTAAATTATAATTTCTCTACACTATTGGGATGAGGATTTCCTACCAACAGGATTAATGCGAGCACAAAAATCCAGACTAAAGCCGCTCAGCGGAGAGGAGAGCAGTTTAGTGTCTAGTAAATTTGATTGCTGTGAAAACCCTGACACATCATAATAGCAAAATCCTATTTACTGCAGCAAGCGGGATGGATAATACTGGTTAATACCAGGTATAGTGTGTGCCATCAACTCGCAGCTTTACTGTCTGTGTGCTCATCTTATTTGAAGTTTAATACTCCTTGACAGCCTGTGCAGTAAACTGATGCTGCAAATGAAGCGCCGATCCTATGAGCTAAAAATCCTACGTGCAGACATAAGCCACAGAGGAAAAACAGAAGTTATATAAAAAAAGAGAGGATTGTAACTCATATCTGCATTTTCAGGAATTTGAACCCAAGCATGATTCGTGAAGACAGATCCCATTCGCCTGTGCAAAATGTTGTTGTTTAGTCGTTTAGTCGTGTCCGACTCTTCGTGACCCCCTGGACCAGATCACGCCAGGCACTCCTGTCCTCCACTGCCTCCTGCAGTTTGGTCAAACTCATGCTGGTAGCTTCGAGAACACTGTCCAACTATCTCGTCCTCTGTCGTCCCTTCTCTTTGTGCCCTCCATCTTTCCCAACATCAGGGTCTTTTCCAGGGATTCTTCTCTTCTCATGAGGTGGCCAAAGTATTGGAGCCTCAGCTTCATGATCTGTCCTTCCAGTGAGCACTCAGGGCTGTTTTCCTTCAGAATGGAGAGGTTTGATCTTCTTGCAGTCCATGGGACTCTCAAGAGTCTCCTCCAGCACCAGAATTCAAAAGCCTCAATTCTTCGGCAATCAGCTTTCTTTATAGTCAAGCTTTCACTTCCATACATCACTACTGGGAAAACCATAGCTTTTGTGAAATGTACCTGTCCAAATGCAGCCAAATCTAGTATCAAAGTCAATTGATGGTTGCATTTGGAGATGTTCAAGTTGTGAATTATCATACTGATTCTGCATAACTCATAGAATCCTGAGTTGGACGCTACATCAGTGTCATCTATTCCACACACCCACACCCCGCAATGCTGGAATCTTTTGCCCAATGTTGCCTATATCCTTGTCAAAGCTGCAAATAAATTCATGTCTTCCCTCTGCTACAAAAATCACTAGGTGGCCTCAGGCAAGCCTCTATTTCTCTCTCTCTGTGTGTGTGTGTGTGTGTGTGTAATTATCACTACCTGCGCTTTTGCACTTCATTTCCCTCTGAACTCGCTGCTGACACCCCCTACCCTCTATACATTCATGTGTCTTTTGGGCCTGCCATTTCAGGCTTACATGCGATGCATTTGCTGACATGGGCTCTGATCCTGGAAAATGTACGCCAGAATAAATGTATTCTTCGTCTTTAAGGAAAGAAATATGGAAAGAACAGCCAGGACCTACAGTGCAAAGTAGCGGTAAGGAGAATGTATGCAAAGTGCTTTTAAACACTACACAGCATTATATAAATGCCAGGTGTTCTATCATTGTCCTTTCTTTAAAAAGACACACTTTACACTGTAGCATATGCAGTATTACGAACATATAGAGAATTTGTCACAAGAGCAGGGGTCGGTCTCAATGCTGGTACTTTCCTTTTTCCATAAGATTTTATTAAAGTTTGCTAGTATTTCTGAAGCTGCAGCTATGTGGATCACTTCTGTTCTATAACAGCAGAGGAGCTTAAAGAGCAAATGGAGCCAAGAGTTGGGCTTGCGCTGGAGAAAAACCTCCATGAAGCACTCAGGCCATCAAACTCTCAGCAAACTCTACATCACAGTGTTGTTCGGGAGTAAACTAGATTTCCTTCCACATATATCATAACCACCCTGATTTCCCATAAAATTTTGAACTGGGAATTTTTCAGTATGCATCAGAATATTTTCTGATGCCCTAGAGCAGTGGCTCCCAAACTTTTTGAGTCGCAGAGCACTTTCCATGACAGAAATTCATCTGGGAGCACTATTGTGGCCCTTATGCTAACGGTACATATTTCACAGAATCATTGCAACCCCCTCTGCAATGCACAAATTTGCAGCTGTCCCATACGGGGATCAAACCTGCAACCTTGATGTTATCAGCACCAGTCTCTAACCAACTTTTTCTTTCCAATCTCTTCGCAGAGCACTTGGAGATCCTTTGGGGCAACACCAACGCTCCACAGATCACAGTTTGGGAACCGCTGCCCTAAAGAATGATATAACTTAGTATGCTTAAATTACTTGTATTTTGCAAAAAAAAGCTTTAAAAAATGAAATTGGCAAGCTTCCCTAACAATGGGTTGTATTCAGTGCTAGTCAGAACAGACTCACTGACATTAATGGCTAATTTAGGTCCATTAATTTCAATGGGTTTACTCTGAGTAGAACTTCACTGGTCTGTCTATCCACATCCTGCTGCTGTAATTTGGGGATATGTGTGAAACTGCACTAACTGCTTAGTCTGTGCCTCAAGTGACCCTTATCCTTGACCTTTTTGCTCAAGGTCAGGACACCAGCTGTGGTCGGCCTTTCGAAAGAGTTGAAGGCCACAGGCTCCAACCCTGCATTCTGCAGTCAGGTGTGTATTGGAAGTGACTGACTGTGTTGACAGTGACTGGTGGAGAGCCAGTGTGGTGTAGTGGTTAAGAGCAGTGGACTCATAATCTGGTGAACCAGGTTCGCTTCCCTGCTCCTCCACATGCAGCTGCTGGGTGACCTTGGGCTAGTTACACTTCTCTCAAGCCTCTCAGCCCCACTCACCTCACAGAGTATTTGTTGTGGGGGAGGAAGGGAAAGGAGAATGTCTGAGACTCCTTCGGGTAGTGACAAAGTGGGATATCAAATCCAAACTCTTCTTCTTCTTTCTTCAAACTTGGACCTCTCTGTATATTTGAACCTTTTCGGTTTCACCTCTAAGACCAGGTTACTGCATTTAGTAGTACAGGATTTGATGCATCAGCATCTCTTAACTTTAGTTACAGAGTGTGTCCGAATTGTCTTGTGCCTTCGAGCTGATAAAACTCTTTACACTGAACTGTGTGGGCAAGGAGTTTTCTTCACCATCAGCTCTGGAAAGGATGACAATGGAAAAGAGAGAGGACTCTGAAGCTTTGCTGGACTACTCTTCGGGTCACACTAATACAGGTGAGATATCAGAACACTATCACATTCCACTCCCAAACCGCTTTGTGGAGAATAGCATTTGAAAGCTGCTTGGGGAACCTGCAACCTTTCGACTGCCTGGTTGAACATCCAACCTTCCCCCCAAAACATATTGGGGAATAATATTGCATTACTCTCCTCGACCAGCCCTAAATGGCATATGCACTTATTAGACCAATCTCAGACCTATTTCCATGCCTACATCCATGGGTGATATCTCTACCATATTTGGGGACTCATCCACTGCAATGCACTCTACATGGGGCTACCTTTGAAGGTGACCTGAAAACTACAACTAATCCAGAATGCAGCAGCTAGACTGGTGACCAGGAGCGGCTGCCGAGACCATATATGGTCCTGAATGATCTTCATTGGCTCCCAGTATGTTTCTGAGCACAATTCAATGTGTTGACGTTGACCATTAAAGCCCTAAACGGCCTCGGCCCAGTATACCTAAAGGAGCGTCTCCACCCACATCATTCAGCCCGGACACTGAGGTCCAGCTCCAAGGGCCTTCTGGTGGTTCCCTCACTGCAAGAAGTGAGCTTACAGGGAACCAGACAGAGGGCCTTCTCAGTAGTGGTGCCTGCCCTGTGGAACGCCCTCCCATCAGATGTCAAGGAAATAAGCAACTATTTTACTTTTAGGGAAGTTTTTAATGTCTGATGCTGTATTCTTTTTAATATTTGGTTGGAAGCTGCCCAGATTAGCTGGGGAAACCCAGCCAGATGGGCGGGGTATAAGTAAATAAATTATTATTATTATTATTATTATTATTATTATTATTATTATTCATCTCTACACCAACTCTTCCATCATCACACTGTCACTATTTGGTGGGTGTTTCCCCAGTATAAAAGGCAATAGTGCCTTTGTGTTATCTATCTCCCATCACAGGATTTATGGATTAAAGTCTAAGAGCTGTGAGAGTTTCTATTATTCTCAGTTAGGGTCAGGCACAAGTTCAGGTCAATGTTGTGCCCTCTTTTTCAGGCACAGAGGCTGCAACTGGTTCAGAGAGCAGCTGCCCTCACCCCAATGGATTTGAGGGTAGAAGACTGCTAACACAACTGCATCCTTACATTTACTGACTTCACCTTTCATCCTCTATGGGCTAAGACTACATGCATTTTGCTCTAGGAAGTTGCACACATAAACCTCTCAGCGCATTATGCCTTTTCCATATGAAATTAAGGCTGATTTTGGGATGCTTACCCTCATGATGAGTGTTTGCACTGTATGTTGAGGGTCTTCATTATATCCATATTTTGGTTTGGAGTCTCACACTCTCAGGATCATGACACAGCAGGCATTTCTAGGTAGGCCAGTTCTAGTCACCAAGGGAGCAATCGCTAGTCAGAACTAGCAACTGGTTGAATGGCAAATTGCAGGTCTGATTAAAAACCCAGGTCTCCCAGGTCTAAATCCAGCAGATAATGTGCTGAGCGACACTGGCTGTAATTATGCGCGTCCCGGCATGCGCATTTGAAACAAGGTGATGTGTTTTGTCTCAACTACTCGTGCACAATTTTGAAACATGCCAAGCTGGGGCTGGGGGAGTCTGGTAATGATAGATTGTGGATTCTCTTCCATTTTTAACATCTGCACTTTGGAAATGAAGTAATGACGCAGTATAATGATGGAGTATCTCAGGGCGTTTTGCTGATGTCTCCTGCTGGAGGAAAAGTGAGCGTTTCCCTTCTAAGCGGCTTCATTATTTCAATCTATTTTCCCATTGATTTGCCATTTCCCATACAAGAATGGCAATTAGCCCACTATGGGCTCCGAGTGCATTAGATGCAGCTAGTGGGTTTTCGGCTAGGAGTGTCAGCTAGGACGTTTTCATTCAAAATTAAGGCAGGGGGTGGAAAAGGGGGGAGAGAACCAAGCCTATACCCTTACATCCCCTTCTATTGTGTCCCCTGCTGAAAGCTCAAGAGGGCTGCTCTGATATCAATGTGAATCAGGAGAATTGGCTCATATTTTCTCAGGGTCTGAAGAGGAAAATGTCCCTTTAGTACTGATGAATGAATCTCTCTCTTGAAATCTAATGTGGGGAACTCTTAAATAACGAGTTTATAGCCTGAGCAGATATACTGCATAGGAAGGTTATTCTTTAACTCCTTTGTTAAACTATTCCATCTTGCTTAGCCGCCGTGAAGCAGGCAGTAACTCACAACCTGTGTGCCATTGCTGACCTACAAATACTGTCAGCTGTTTGGGGAATCACTTACTTCCTTTTCCTTTTTTTTCTTTTTAAGTATCAATGCCTTTTTCTTTTTTTGCACATAAATGAAATTTATGGATGGCTATTGCCCCCGGGGAACAGAATTGTTTATGTTTCAGCATCCCAGCTGTCATGGATGCAGTGTCACTTTGTCCTGTATTAATCCACACCAAAAGGTTGGCGCATCTTCACTCCTGCCTCTGAAATATTTTCAAAGTGACAGGCGTCATCTGAAAGTGAATATGTATAATAACTCAGCTCTAGAAGGAGCACACGGGGGCTGACACTAATCTGCTCTGTTGTCATCTCCCTTTATTATCAATGACTGCGGTGGTGTTTCTGCTGCAGAGAGAAACATGAATATGAAATTGCTAATTGAAAAAGAAAAAAAAAACTAATAAAAATGGCCAGTTAATTATATGGAGGCGCTCTGACACTTAGAGATGCAATATGCTCAAATGCCACCTTAACAGAAACCAAGGTACTTTATCAGAGAATTGGTCTAGGAATTAATGAGCATTCTTTGCCAAGACGGTCAGTGATTGCTTGCTTTCTCTCTTTTGGTTTTGAGAGGTACACTAGCTCAAGCCTTTCTTAAACACACAGCTTCTGCCCACTAGTACCGGGGATTCGCTCTCGTCATTGCACAATCGACTCTTTATCAATTCACATATTCTTCCTGCTTTAGCCTTCTTAGAGGATTATAGAAATATTCATATTCATATTCATAAACGTATCAACAGCCACTGAAAAGTAAAACAAAACCTCTGTATTCAGAGGTGGTATATATTTAATTGGGTGGCGCAGGTGGAGCTGTGGTCTAAACCAGAGCCTAGGGCTTGCCGATCAGAAGGTCGGGAGTTCAAATCCCTGTGACAGGGTGAGCTCCCGTTGCTCAGTCCCAGCTCCTGCCAACCTAGCAGTTCGAAAGCATGTCAAAGCGCAAGTAGATAAATAGGTACCACTCCGGTGGGAAGGTAAACGGCGTTTCTGTGCACTGCTCTGGTTCGTCAGAAGCAGCTTAGTCATGCTGGCCACATGACCTGGAAGCTGTCTGCGGACAAATGCCGGCTCCCTCAGCCTATGGAGCGAGATAAGCGCGCAACCCCCGAGTCGTCTGCAACTGGACCTAACGGTCAGGGGTACTTTTACTTTTACCTTTACATATTTGATTACAAACTGATCAGTACAATTCCACTGCCACCCTGGACTCCTTTGGGAGAACAGGTACAGTATAAATTTAATTAATTTTTTTAAAAAATATAAATAAATAACAGTGCTGGGGAGAAGCCACATCACAGTAGCAAATCACATATTTTGAATAACGTAAGACCCAAGTTCAGTAACTGGTATCCCCAGTTAAAAAGATCTCCATCAGTAGGTCTAAAAAAATACCCTCTATGTAAAACATTGGAAAGTCATTGCCGAAGTATTGAACTAAACATACCAATGAACTGGACATACTCAGTACACAGCAAGCGACATACAGTCCATAAAAACAAAATTTTCAACTTTTTTATTAATATAGAAAGAAGAGCCATTGCTCCTTTGTCCCAGTACAACTTGCTGCAACCTACAATCTTTTGCACCGAACATGATCTCATCTGATTAGTCTGAAAGGGGATGTAACGTGTGTTAACATCCCTGTAATGTATTGCAAGAATACAGAAAATCTACCATGCTCCCAATATATTACTTTTTCTTTCCTCTTCTTTCTCGCCTGCCTCCCTTTTTCAAGTTTTGTTTTAACATTGAACCAGAGGAAGAATCCTAACAAAGGCCTTATGTTATTTTCCCCTATTACCAACTTTGGCAGGGAAAAAGGGAAGGGCAGCTGTTTCACTGTAACAGCCACTTCATGCATATAGTGGTACCTCGGGTTAAGTACTTAATTCGTTCCGGAGGTCCGTTCTTAACCTGAAACTGAAGCACCACTTTAGCTAATGGGGCCTCTCGCTGCGGCCGTGCCGCCAGAGCACAATTTCTGTTCTCAACTTGTAGCAAAGTTCTTAACCCGAGGTACTATTTCTGGGTTAGCGGAGTCTGTAACCCGAAGCGTATGTAACCCGAGGTACCACTGTATTTTAAAGCCAAAAAGCCAAAGTATAGCAAATATTATTGTCAGGGAACTGCCATCGGAGCCAGAGGGAGAGGGAGGGCTCCAGAGGGGTTCAGGAGAGTGTCCCGGGAGGGAGAGAAGCAGCCCATCTGCTGGGGAAGGAATTCAGCGTAGCACCAGTGGAGAAGGGGGGCAGATGGGGGAATCGGCGAGGTGGCTCCATGACTCTTCGCCGGAGACCAGTGGGGAGAGCACGGGTCCTCCGCTGCCCACACCCTCCCTGTGCAGAAGACTTCTGCGCAGGGAGAGTAGGAGGCGACTAGGTGTCAAAGAGCTTCTTTGCTGGAAGAAGTTCAAGAAACGCCCACTGATGGATTCTGCCAGCGATTGAGGCAGCCACGGGTGAGAGGCTGTCCAGACAGAAAGGGTTCAACCAGGTAACCTAGCCAGGTGTGGTGTCGATTTACGCACGAGCAACCCCTAGAACCATTGCAATTATCATCAGCACAAATAAACAACATGAGAACATAGAAGTTTGGACTGCTCTCTGATCACATGGAGATGACCTTGGTGGCTAGAGAAGGGATGGGGAACCTCTGGGCCAAGAGGCCATCCCTCAGAAGCCAAAATGACCCCCACCCCACCCCACACACCCTGGCCAGGCTAGGCTTCAACTGTGGAACTGCTTTCCTCCAGGGATCTGTTAAAATCAAAGCCTCAGCATTTTCTGAAAAAGTTGAAAGTCTTATGAAATTCAAATGCCTTCCAATAGCTCTGGTTCAGCCACTGAAACAGGTTAACATCATTGATGTGACACATCTATCCACGGCGTGAAACAGTTTTACAAGACCCCGGAACATACAGAATGCCAATTTTTTCCCCAAGAGGGAAAAGAGCTTTATGACAAAGTTCTTACCCCTCCTCCCTGAGCTCCACACCCTATTTAAAAGTTAGCCAAAAAGCAAGTGCAGAGCGGGAATTAGCAGCAAACCCCTTCATTAAAAGAGAATAAACTTTCTCACCCTCTCTTCCAGTCGAGCCAGCTGCTCTTTGTAGTAAGCATCATGCTTCTTCAGCTCTCTGTCTTTCTCTTCCAGCTGCTTAGCCTAAAAAAAGCAAAACACACACACACACATATACACAAAAGAGAAAACTGGATCAGAAAAAAAGGAACACTGGCAAGCCAAAAGTCTAGTGCAAATTGTGCCCGTTAACTCCTGCATAGAGACTGAAGTCTGCAGCCGGCACACTTTTGCCAAGGCAGTATATTAATAAGATCATGATTAGCGTATTGAGAAAGTTAAGTGCTTGCCCATTGTATTTCCCTGTTTGCTCAACAGCTGTGCCACAGTTCATCCAAACGGAGCTGGGAAGAGTCAGAAGGCAGTGCCAAGGAAACAGCGTCGGGGTGAATGTTTAGTGAAAAATTGGTACCATGAATCCAAAGAAATTTGAAGATCAATGATGAGGTAGCTAACCTGCAGTGACATTCCTAGAATACGTGTTTTGAAAAGAATGCTTGGAGCACAAGGTGAAATGTTTCAAAAGTGTCTGATTAGATTATTAGATCCAGCAGCCACTCAAGTAAAACTGTTTTAAATTGTCAGGGACACCCCTCAATGAAACCTAGTAACTAACTGTACATTATGACTTGCTTATCAGGGTTGGTGGTATATTCTGGTTACTGGAACTATTCGAAGTGGATATTTTTATCCCAGTTAGCATCTGCACTGGATTCGAAATTGTTTTCATATACAGTGGTACCTCGGGTTAAGTACTTAATTCGTTCCGGAGGTCGGTACTTGACCTGAAACTGTTCTTAACCTGAAGCACCACTTTAGCTAATGGGGCCTCCTGCTGCCGCTGCGCCACCGGAGCACAATTTCTGTTCTCATCCTGAAGCAAAGTTCTTAACCCGAGGTACTATTTCTGGGTTAGCGGAGTCTGTAACCTGAAGCGTCTGTAACCTGAAGCGTATGTAACCCGAGGTACCACTGTATGCGGTTGTTTTAACTGTTTTTATGCAGGCAACTGTTTTATAGGCTTTTTTTATTGTATTGTGAAATTGCTTCAAGATGCTTCATAAGAAGTGATTCTTACATGAAAGTAATGCTATTCTTTGTTTGTTTGTTCGTTCTGGGTTGTCTGAGGCAGTGGTCTAGAAATAGGCAGATGTTTTAGCAGGAATAGGCATTGCGGCAGCACATCCGCTTGAACTTACTATGCTGAGGAAGCCAGCAGTTTTATTGTATCTAATATAAACACACTGGTTCCTTATATCTCATGCTCTCTACTACACTGATAGCAGCACCCTCTACGATTATTTTCAGCATTTGCTGAGGCAACAGCACGTCACATTAGTCAAAAGAGATTGGGATTTTACCATAGTTATCTGAGCCAAGATGGCAAGATTACTCAAAGCCTTTCAACTACACAAAGGGCTATAGGTTTGGTGAGAACATTGCCCTTTTAAACACAAGCTAGATCCAAGAAAACTACCACTCGTTATCAAGTAATTTTGTGAAACTTTAATGTTTGTGATGACACTGATACATCCACACACATTTTCAGCGAAAGTATACGTCTTTCATCTTCAAATAATATTTTTGCTTACAAATGGTTTTCCCAGCTGCTGATCAAAGAGATCATTTTAGTCCCTCCCTGACCAGAGCAGACTGCGTAGGAAAAGTGAGCCTTGTGAAGAACGGTCCTTGAGAGTGGAATGATTATCAAGAGATCAGGAGGACGTGGGATATTTCAACTCTGTGAAATTTCATCCCAAACTGACAATAATGAACCTGCCATTAACAAAAACCTTGGCCTATTGGTGACTTTCATAAAGCAAGTTTCACTGGGCCCGTTTCAGCCAGTCGGTTCTCATATCAAAACTAATCACTTGTGTCAAAATTAATTAATCCTGGCAAAATCTGCAGGAAACTTTGGAAATTGATGCTTTACTCCTCAAGGTTGCTTTGTTCGTTCTTACCGTCAAAGATACAGGAAGAGCATACCAAAACCCTAATGGAGTACCTGATTTGAACACATAAAACAGGCTGAGAGACTCATTTGATCTTCATAGTGTTGAGAGAGCCCTCCTTAGGAAAGTCTGGGATGCTGTTAAGAGGTGAAAAATACCCTCCTCTCTCCCTATTGCCCCCTATAGTCCCAGTCAAAGAGCCAGTTTCGTATCCATAGTGAAGACCTTCTGAGCCTGACACACACTGGGATTTTGATGTATTTTGCAGAATTTAACCTGAACCATTTGCAACTTTAATTTCCTAGTAAGAAACAACTCCATGCAAAGGAGGCTTTCCTATAAAAAGGAAGAATGAGGACTCCTGTACAAAGTGGAAGGTATATCAACAAAATAACTCCTTTGGAGAGAACTTGTCCCTTTTTAATGTTTTCTGTTTGTTCTCACCTGGCTTTGTCCCCCATCCACATAGCTATCGTTCCTGAAGAAGTAGAAACCCTATTTCCACACACAACGTATGGTGTATATTCTGTACTCCTTACTGAAACTCTGACTTTATTGCTTACCTTAATTTCCATCTCCTGAAAGCATGTAAATCCAGAAAACAAAGCCATCAATTTATGAAACAAACAGAATATAAATAGAACCAACAAATGTGCAAGAGACAATTATGAAACTCTCACTAGATTACTTTTTCCGTTTTGTTTTGGAAACAGAACAACATTAATCAATTTGATACAAAAACAGATGGGCAAGTTTCTTGACTTTTCAAATATATAGAAGGTCAAACTAGATAGTCCCAGTATCTGAAGATGTTGGAGCATAAGATAAATTAACAGTATGGCAAAATGAAATTGGATCAAAGTTTAGCCATCAGTTCCCTTCATTTGTTTCTGTTTACAATTACTTCTTAAACTGATTTTCATGCCCTCCAAAATTTCATGCTTGAAAAAAATGGATAGGTCTATCAACAGTATTTAATTTATTTATAATAAAATCTTCACCAAGCAATTTTATCTTCAAACAGGGACAATCAATGTGTCTAACAAAAACAGACCAAGCAATTCAAATGCAGTAAAACCACAAAGTAGCACACCTTAAAATATGAAACCAAAACCGGAGCAAGACTTTTTAAATAAGAATAGAAAGAACATATAATGATCTAAGCGGCAGTGGACTCAAACATCTGTTGAAAAAGATGCCTTCAGAAAGGAACAAAACAGAGAAAAAGAGGTAGAAAGTCTAACGTCTCAGAAAGGAGAGGGAATATCTCTCTGAATTCCGGGTCTTCCAAACAAACAATGGGGGAAGGGTTATTGCCTAATTATCATTATTATTTATTAACTTATTTATAAACCGCTATACAGTGGTGCCCCGCAAGACGAATGCCTCGCAAGACGAAAAACCCGCAAGACGAAAGGGTTTTTCGGTTTTTGCGACGCTTCGCTAGACGATTTTCCCTATGGGCTTGCATCGCAAGACGAAAGCCCATAGGGAAATCTCGGGGACCTTTTTTTAAATGCTGGCGGTGGGGAGCAAAGCCTTCCCCCCCCCCCGGACTTCAGAAGAGGTCCAGGAAGGCCGGCGGGGGCGAAAGGCTTTGCTCCCCACCGCCAGCATTTTAAAAGCGGTCCGGGATAGCAGGGAAGCGCTTCCCGCTATCCCGGACGGCTTTTGAAGGCAGGCAGGGGGGGCAAAGACTTTTGCCCCCCCTGCCTGCCTAACCGGGAGCTTTTAATCGCCCCGGGACTGTCCGGGGCGATTTAAAAGCCCCCGGACGGCTTTTGAAGCCTCCCCCCGCCGCCCGGCTTCGGGGCATCGTCCCGATGCCGGGCGGTGGGGCAGGAACGCCTCCCCCCGCCGCCCGGCATCGGGGCATCGTCCCGATGCCGGGCGGTGGGGCAGGAACGCCTCCCCCAGCCGCCCGGCTTCGGGGCATCGTCCCGATGCCGGGCGGTGGGGCAGGAACGCCTCCCCCCGCCGCCCGGCTTCGGGGCATCGTCCCGATGCCGGGCGGTGGGGCAGGAACGCCTCCCCCAGCCGCCCAGCATCAGAACGATGTCCCGAAGCCGGGCGGCCGGGCGGGAAAGCCTCCCCCCGCCGCCCGGCTTCGGGGCATCGTCCCGATGCCGGGCGGTGGGGCAGGAACGCCTCCCCCAGCCGCCCGGCATCGGAACGATGTCCCGAAGCCGGGCGGCCGGGCGGGAAAGCCTCCCCCCGCCGCCCGGCTTAGGGGCATCGTCCCGATGCCGGGCGGTGGGGCAGGAACGCCTCCCCCAGCCGCCCGGCTTCGGGGCATCGTCCCGATGCCGGGCGGTGGGGCAGGAACGCCTCCCCCAGCCGCCCGGCTTCGGGGCATCGTCCCGATGCCGGGCGGTGGGGCAGGAACGCCTCCCCCAGCCGCCCGGCTTCGGGGCATCGTCCCGATGCCGGGCGGTGGGGCAGGAACGCCTCCCCCCGCCGCCCGGCTTCGGGGCATCGTCCCGATGCCGGGCGGTGGGGCAGGAACGCCTCCCCCAGCCGCCCAGCATCAGAACGATGTCCCGAAGCCGGGCGGCCGGGCGGGAAAGCCTCCCCCCGCCGCCCGGCTTCGGGGCATCGTCCCGATGCCGGGCGGTGGGGCAGGAACGCCTCCCCCAGCCGCCCGGCATCGGAACGATGTCCCGAAGCCGGGCGGCCGGGCGGGAAAGCCTCCCCCCGCCGCCCGGCTTAGGGGCATCGTCCCGATGCCGGGCGGTGGGGCAGGAACGCCTCCCCCAGCCGCCCGGCTTCGGGGCATCGTCCCGATGCCGGGCGGTGGGGCAGGAACGCCTCCCCCAGCCGCCCGGCTTCGGGGCATCGTCCCGATGCCGGGCGGTGGGGCAGGAACGCCTCCCCCCGCCGCCCGGCTTCGGGGCATCGTCCCGATGCCGGGCGGTGGGGCAGGAACGCCTCCCCCAGCCGCCCGGCATCAGAACGATGTCCCGAAGCCGGGCGGCCGGGCGGGAAAGCCTCCCCCCGCCGCCCGGCTTCGGGGCATCGTCCCGATGCCGGGCGGTGGGGCAGGAACGCCTCCCCCAGCCGCCCGGCATCGGAACGATGTCCCGAAGCCGGGCGGCCGGGCGGGAAAGCCTCCCCCCGCCGCCCGGCTTAGGGGCATCGTCCCGATGCCGGGCGGTGGGGCAGGAACGCCTCCCCCAGCCGCCCGGCTTCGGGGCATCGTCCCGATGCCGGGCGGTGGGGCAGGAACGCCTCCCCCAGCCGCCCGGCTTCGGGGCATCGTCCCGATGCCGGGCGGTGGGGCAGGAACGCCTCCCCCAGCCGCCCGGCTTCGGGGCATCGTCCCGATGCCGGGCGGTGGGGCAGGAACGCCTCCCCCAGCCGCCCGGCTTCGGGGCATCGTTCCGATGCCGGGCGGTGGGGCAGGAACGCCTCCCCCAGCCGCCCGGCATCGGAACGATGTCCCGAAGCCGGGCGGCCGGGCGGGAAAGCCTCCCCCGCCGCCCGGCTTCGGGGCATCGTCCCGATGCCGGGCGGTGGGGCAGGAACGCCTCCCCCAGCCGCCCGGCATCGGAACGATGTCCCGAAGCCGGGCGGCCGGGCGGGAAAGCCTCCCCCCGCCGCCCGGCTTCGGGGCATCGTCCCGATGCCGGGCGGTGGGGCAGGAACGCCTCCCCCAGCCGCCCGGCATCGGAACGATGTCCCGAAGCCGGGCGGCCGGGCGAGAAAGCCTCCCCCCGCCGCCCGGCATCGGAACGATGTCCCGAAGCCGGGCGGCCGGGCGAGAAAGCCTCCCCCCGCCGCCCGGCTTCAGAACGATGTCCCGAAGCCGAGCGGCGGGGCGAGAAAGCCTTTGTCCCCCCTGCCTGCCTTCCCAGGGGGTTTTAAATCGCCCCGGACAGCGGAGAAGTCCTCCGCTGTCCCGGGCGATTTTAAAATGCCGCCCGCCAGAAGAGGTCGGGGGAAGGCGTTTTCCATAGGAACGCATTAATTGATTTTCAATGCATTCCTATGGAAAACCGTGCATCGCAAGACGAAAAACTCGCAAGACGAAGAGACTTGCGGAACGAATTAATTTCGTCTTGCGAGGCACCACTGTACATTCTTTGCATGATCCCGTAACAAGAAACAACAATATAATGCAACAATATTTTATTTGAATACAATTTTATGTAAAGAAAGACCGTATACTAACAACATAACTGCATCAACCAAGCAAGAGGCATTCCTTGGATGAATAACCTGGCATCTAAACCCCATCAATGTTGTTGTTGCTATTTAAATTTGTATACCACCCTTCATCTCAGAAGGGTTCAGAGCATAAAAATACAAAAGAAAAGCATGAAATACGTAAGAAAAACAAGAACAAAATAAACCAATAACACACACAACCCATCCCACAAGAACATTCTTTTGGTGCAACATAAACGAGAGCTGGAGTCCTACTGAAGTTGTTGCAACTACAGAACACGGGTGGTACTATGCTCTAAACCAATAAGCCTCTTTGGCTTGCCAACTGGAAGGTCGGCAGTTCGAATCCCTGCCATGGGGTGAGCTCCCATTGCTCTGTCCCAGCTCCTGCCAACCTAGCAGTTCGAAAGCACGCCAGTGCAAGTAGATAAATAGGTACTGCTGTGGCGGGAAGGAAAATGCCACTTCCATGCACTCTGGCACTCGTCACAGTCCTCTGTTGTGCCAGAAGCTGCTGGCAGCACGACCCGGAAAGCTGTCAGCGGACAAACGCCAACTCCCTTGACCTGAAAGCGGAGATGAGCGTCGCACCCCACGGTCAAATTTGACTGGACTTTACCATCCAAGGGTCCTTTACCTTTACCTGTTGGAATACAAATTCCATCAGCCTTGGTCATCATGGCTAAAGGTAAGAGATGATAGAGCTGTAGTCCTCCAACATTAGGAGGTCCACATGTTTCCCAGCCCTGGCCAAGACATACACAGTAGTCTTCTAATATGCAGTATGTGAAATGGTAGACTAAACACTACACATTGGCATGCACGCATGTGCACAACAGTCAGAATGCATCAAATAGCCAACTAAGATATATCTTCTAGAGATATGGGAGAGGCAATTGAAATCTGAAGAAGAGCAACCTTTTCACACGTCGGCCCATAACTTCCACTTTAAGACCTACAAGGATGGTGGTTTACCATGGACAAGTATGAAGAAGAAGAGGAGGAGGAGGAGGAATTTGGATTTGATATCCCACTTTATCACTACCCTAAGGTGTCTCAAAGCGGCTAACAATCTCCTTTCCCTTCCTCCCCTACAACAAACACTCTGTGAGGTGAGTGGGGCTGAGAGACTTCAAAGAAGTGGGACTAGCCCAAGGTCACCCAGCAGCTGCATGTGGAGGAGCGGAGAAGACCAACAAGGATGGTGGTTTACCATGGACAAGTATGAAGAAGAAGAAGAGGAGGAGGAGGAGGAGGAGGAGGAGGAGGAGGAGGAGGAGGAGGAGTTTGGATTTGATATCCCACTTTATCACTACCCTAAGCTGTCTCAAAGCGGCTAACAATCTCCTTTCCCTTCCTCCCCTACAACAAACACTCTGTGAGGTGAGTGGGGCTGAGAGATTTCAAAGAAGTGTTACTGGCCCAAGGTCACCCAGCAGCTGCATGTGGAGGAGCGGGGAAGCGAACCTGGTTCCCCAGATTATGAGACTACCGCTCTTAACCACTACACCACACTGGCTCTCCAGTATGAGAACATTAGGACCATCTCTGGTAGATAGGGATCCTTGGAGCATGCAGATTTTACTTCTAAGAAATTCCTATCCATATGAAGCCTCAGTCTCTTCCCACTCCTTTACCGAGAGCGAGTTTAAAAAATCAATAGAGTGGAAAGAAAAAAAGTCACAAGGCAATTTGAATTTCCAACAATTTACTGTTCTAGGAAATTTAAGGGTATTAAAAAAAGGGAGAAGAAGAAAAGGTCACCTATGCATAGTAAGCAAGTAGGGGAGGCTTCAAGCTACCTAATCACAAATAACTTCTCTTCACCTACTTCAACAGATCAATTAAAAGCAATTGCCTGGACCTCTCCGAAGGAAAACAAAAGCAGCAAATTAACAGACTCGCTGCTGTGGAACGAGGAGAAAGAGAAAGAAAATTAAAGGGATTCTAAACTTTAAATAGGAAGCGAACAAACACAAATAGCATTTTGTAAGCCATGGTTTACCCAGGTCTAGACAAAGCCTGGTTTTTCCAAACGTTTTTCATCAGTGGATCCCTCATTCAACACTTTTGTGAAATGGGCAAACTGGGTCTCCTGAAAAGCATTAGTGAAAGGGGATGTGAGTCATATTAGATGCTGGTGTGGTGAATGGGTGGCCCCATTCACACAAGCAAGTCAACCCTGGATGTTGCAGTAATCCAGTGGTGAAAATGCATGTGTGAAGCCCTCTCTTGTTCCACACACAGGCTGCTTCAGATGAGGGTATGGTGCCACTGAATATTCGGGGGGGGGGGAGAATATGGAATACTAAAATGTTGAGGGCAATGACAAACCTAGACAGCATCTTAAAAAGCAGAGACATCACCTTGCCAAAAAAAGGTCCGTATAGTTCAAGCTATGGTTTTCCCAGTAGTGATGTATGGAAGTGAGAGCTGGACCATAAAGAAGGTTGATCATCGAAGAACTGATGCTTTTGAATTCTGGTGCTGGAGGAGACTCTTGAGAGTCCCATGGACTGCAAGAAAATCAAACCTATCCATTCTGAAGGAAATCAGCCCTGAGTGCTCACTGGAAGGACAGATCGTGAAGCTGAGGCTCCAATACTTTGGCCACCTCATGAGAAGAGAAGACTCCCTGGAAAAGACACTGATGTTGGGAAAGATGGAGGGCACAAGGAGAAGGGGACGACAGAGTTGGACAGTGTTCTCGAAGCTACCAGCATGAGTTTGACCAAACTGTGGGAGGCAGTGGAAGACAGGAGTGCCTGGCGTGATCTGGTCCAGGGGGTCACGAAGAGTCGGACACGACTAAACAACAACAACAAAATGTTGAGGTGCCCACTAAAATATTGGTGCTGAATATTAATGTGCACCCAACAAGCTTTATGTATTTGGGAATTCTAGGGTTACTGTAATCTGGACCAACTGATAGGACTATTGTGGGTTAGTGAACAGAAACCTGCCTTTCAAAGGACAAGCTTACCCAGCCTGCCCCACCTCCCACACCATAACTCCCTGGTTGGATGGCCATCTGTCATGTATCATCTCGCTGAGATTCCTGCATTGCAAGGGGTTGGACTAGATGACCCTCGGGGTCTCTTCCAACTCTAAAGTGCTATGATTCTATGTTTCTCAACACAGGCTTTTAGCTGCTACGCTACACTATAGTGGCTCTGTTGCAGTGTCAGTGGCATAAAGAAATTACTCCTTGCTGCAACAAAACCGATTCACTGACAACCAAGAAGTATGGTTTTTCTGTTCTCTAAGAAGAATTGCAAGAATTGCCAAGTACATAAATAATTCACAGGAACAGTATCCACCAAGTGGCCAATGACATTTGTATTTTCCAAATAATGCAGAGCAAGCAAAAATTAATAATCTAAATATATAAAAAAGGAAGCCATGGCAACTTTTATACAGGGGACAGCATAAACATGCCAGTGGCAGAGAATTCATTGCTGATATATACACTTGGCAAGGTAATATTATATTTATGGGGCTACAGAACATGATCTCAGTGAATATCAATTAGCCGTAACAAAAATAATTAACAGTGGTCATGTATTCAATTAGCTGAATGTTGCACTTTAGTTGTAAATGAGAAATTGTACAAGGTTCACTGATTCTTTTGCAGAGTGGTTCAAACACACATAATGCTGAGCTTAGGAAGACTTTAAAGTAGGAGTCCACCTCTGAAACTGTAGCCTTAAACACTCCAATACCTTAGGCTAAGCCAATGTCAAATCACATGTGACAATAACCATTCATTCATTCATTGGAATACTTCTGATCCGCACTTTCATGAAATATATCAAGGCGGCTTACAACATAAAACATAATAAAATCAATCAATAGCTATAAAACATAATTTTAAAAAGCAATATACTGGTGAGTTTGCAGGTGATTGACTCTGTGGGCCAATGCTTGGGCTGCATCTCCTTAATCTTCAGCTTCCCTAGGAAATGTGTTTGTACACTTAGAACTATATTGAATTTGGGGTTCCCTCCCCTGGAAGTAGAATGTGGGGATGTTCAGGGAGGCAGGAGAGGATATATTGTTTATTAATACCCTTCCTAACTTGTGCTAGCAAGTTCCTTTACTTAGCAGAGTCCATTCCCCTTTACACAGCAGAAAACTAGTTGCAAACTGGTGTGAGTTTCTGAGGACAATACGCTATTCAATCTGATATTTTCCTGGTAAGACCCCTTGAATCCCTCCTAAAAGAATAAAGACACCACGATCAGGCAGTAGTAGTAGTAATAATAATAATAATAATAATAATAATAATAATAATAATAATAATAATAATATTTATTATTTATACCCCGCACATCTGGCTGGGCTTCCCCAGCCACTCTGGGTGGCTCGCAACAGAAGACTAAAATACAATAACCTATTAAACATTAAAAGCTTCCCTAAACAGGGCTGCCTTCAGATGTCTTCTAAAAGTCTGGTAGTTATTTTTCTCTTTGGCATCTGGTGGGGGGCGTTCCACAGGGCGGGTGCCACCACCGAGAAGGCCCTCTGCCTGGTTCCCTGTAACCTCACTTCTCGCAGGGAGGGAACCGCCAGAAGGCCCTCGGCACTGGACCTCAGTGTCCAGGCTGAATGATGGGGGTGGAGACGCTTCTTCAGGTATACTGGACCGAGGCCATTTAGGGCTTTCAAGGTCAGCACCAACACTTTGAATTGTACTCGGAAACGTACTGGGAGCCAGTGTAGGTATTTCAAGACCGGAGTTAGGCAGGGCACAGTGTGATCCCTGAAGGCAGGCTTAAGGCTTGAAGTTTCAAACATATACCAAGAGGTTTACCCCATAAGGGTGATTTACCTAGTGACTGCAGGCAAGCAGTCCAACAGTTCACAGGACGAAAGGAAGATGGAAAAGAGAGAGAGTGGCAGCATGCCTTGGCCTTTTACCAGGTCTGGAAAGGTCACGCCCACCCACTAGTCACATGCAAGGAAGGATGCTCCAGGCCAGGAGGAACAGGAAGTTTCAACTGGCTGGACCAAGCAACCCCTGCATGTCCACTCTAGGAAAACAAGGAATGTTGCATTTGACTGCTCCCAGTGGATTACATCCCACATTGAAAACTACTCTCTTTTCCTGCATGTGAGCCATCAAGTTGCAGACAGCAGCTTGATCCTTTATTCCCTCTGTGCAATAGTACACTAGTGGTAATCAATGACTTCATCTCAAAGAAGGTATCTGAGAGATCAAGATGTTAGCAAGAAGAAGTCTTAGTCGGAAGAAGTCCAAAGGAGGGAGGGGTGGGGAACAGCAAGACCTGGGAAAGATGATAGCAAAAGGCTCAGCACTTAAGAGAACTGAATGCCAACTCCCTGCTTGAATTAAGCCAACTACACATGAAAAGTTGTACATTAAAGGGATATAGTAGAGTTCTGTAATGACTCGTCTAAACATACCGATGTTACTTTCTATGGCAGCCATCCCAAACCTGCTGCCCCAACCTTCAGAGGTTGCTGGACTATGCTCTCATGAGCTTAAACCAATAGTTAGGGATGATGTGAGTTCTAGTCCAAAATATCTGGAGGATAGTAAGTTAGGAAAGTCCTATGGAGTCGGATTCTGATAGCATAGGGTAATTTAGATTCCCAGTACCCCAGACAAAGTAGCATTTCAGTTTTCCCCATTCACTCTCACTGAGGTCAACACATTCTCTTTTTTCTCATGGGGCTGAAATACCATAAAACTAATCAATCCTCATTATAGGAAAACACAGAGACTACGAAGAGATACAGATTAATGTGGAAAGTTGTACGTAGTTTATATACTCCTTCCAGGCCAGTTTGATGCATATAAATGGGTGTACACACACACATTTAGGGTGATATTCAATCAACTTTTACTCAGAGTAGACTCACTGAAATTAGTGAACATGTCTAAGTTAAGTTGATTCATTTCAACAGAGCTACCCTTGAGTAAAACCTGGCTGAATGCCACCCTTAAAATGTAAGTATGTAATAATTGTTAAATATTTACCAGGTTCTTAGAAAAGAGGTTTTGAGATCGAACTGATTGCCATTCATCTGACAAAAATCCATCACTATATTTACCATGCCACATTATCAGCCTGGAAGAGTTGCAGCCGTTCCACCTAAGCTGCTTAAGCCACTTCCTCCTCGATCCCAGGAGAAGAGACAAACAGAGGGATGGGTCGGATGAAGGATGAAACAATCTCTCTGCCTGAACGGCCGACAACTGACATGCCTCATGTTTGTGAAGGGAATAAAGATCTGTCCATCAAGGCTGACTTGACAGGGCTGCCCGGTGAAATGTTAAGTGAAGAAACAAGGGCTTTTTGCACTGAATAAAGCAGGAGGTTGTAAAAAAAAGTGTCTATGGGCCTTGAGGCGCAGTACAGAGAGCTTCAAAGGGAAGGTTAATGTTAAAAGAGAGCAGTTGTTTAAGCACAGGGCTTGTGCGGGGCAGGGAATGCAAAGTTCTGCCCAGAAATCGGCTGGCGAGGTCTCTCAAAGCAACAGGGTCAGTAAATGCCATAAAGTTATCTTACATGATGATCTCATTTTAGGAGCATGGAGGTTGTAAGACAGGCTGGGAGGGAGGAGTTGAAGGAAAGCACAGGGTAGCAAGACTGCCAGCCTTCCACTTCCCATTTGTTAAATCTACGAGCTCCAAGGAGTGCATCTGTTTTTGCCCATGCAACACTGCCATCTGTTTATCATCCACTGAATACCAATGTGCCTTGCAGCCTGACACTCAATTAATCTCTCTTCTTAGGCCTTTCCTTGCTGCTCCACAAGCCAACTTCACACGGCATGAAGCGCGCTTGTTTAAACCGGCAACCATGAAGGTTAACCAGAGTTCCTAGTTTGAATGGAGCAACAAGCTTCGGTTTATCAAAAACAGAAGCAAAGTGTGATGGCCTGGGACTCAGGCTCGGACTCGGAGCTAGAGGAGTCTCAGTCCGCACCGGATTCTTTGCCTCAGGAGGCATCTGAACCAGGTCTGGGGCCTGATTCTGAAGAGCCCCAGTCTGCACAGGTTCCCCTGCAACAAGCACCAGCTTGTTGAAAAAAGGTTGTTTTCTGCTGCTCCAGAGAAGCGGACACAGAGCAATGGATCCAAACTACAAGAAAGAAGATTCCACCTAAACATTAGGAAGAACTTACTGACAGTAATTTGCTGCCAAGGAGTGTGGTGGAGTCTCCTTCTTTGGAGGTCTTTAAGCAGAGGCTTGACAACCATATGTCAGGAGTGCTCTGATGGTGTTTCCTGCTTGGCAGGGGGTTGGACTCGATGGCCCTTGTGGTCTCTTCCAAACTCTATGATTCTATGGGCCGAGTCAGGGGCCTGAGCCTGCCCTGGCTCCAGATGCGGGGATTACCTCGTTGCCTCCAGCTAGGCCATCACTTACAGCTGCTCCACTACCAGTTGGGTCAGGAGAGGCTGAGGCAGCCTCTGGGTCTAGTAACCCACCGACGTCTCCCAAGCTGCAGAAAGTGAGGTCTGAGAGAACGAGAGACCTGAGTACTCACAGGAGGAGTGCTCGCCTTCGGGTGAGACAGGGAGGTGAGTCATCGGGGGATCAGGACCAGCCGTTACCCTGACAGAGATAAAAGGCTGCTGGACCCCGCCCCAGGTTGTGGGAGCAACATTGCTGTTTGCCAGAACCTGCCTGTGATCCTGTGCCTGACCTTGCCTGGTTTCCTGCCTTGGCCCTGTCGGACTGACTCCTCGCGGAACCCTTGGATTCAGGACCAGACCGGGACCACGTTATTCGGGTTACTACCGGACCTAGCATACAAAGGCTTCCAAACCCCTTATGGTAGCACCAGAGGAGGGTCTGGGGCTGTGGGGAGTGGGGTGAAGAATCTCAGGAGGCATCTTGGTTTGTACACACGATGCTGAACTGTACTCAAGCTTACCATGACGTGCAAACCAGGTCCACCCTTGTATGCTGACCTTAGATGTGCACGTCCCAGTTTAATCAAGGACTTCTGGTTTGAAGCACACCACTCTCTCTTTCTAAAATGGCGCTAATGATTTCCATAAGCTCTGGCCCAAAACCAACACACTCTGACTTTTATGGTAAGTCATAAAAGAAATGGGGACACGAAACACTTTACCTGGGAAAAGAGGTTGCTAAACCTTTTTAAAATATATATATATAAAGCTTCAAAACAGAATTTTTTAAGCTTCCATAATTTCCAAGGCGTTGCCAACCCTCACCCCTCCCTCTCTGTGGCTTGGGAACCACCTTGCAGTAAGAAACGAATCTAACACACTGTTTTACTCCCGATTCCTCCAGTGCCCTTCAGCTTTGGGTTTCTGCTGGCTTTGTCACTACTAATGGACCGCCTAATTGCTTGTAATATGCTCTTTTAAAAAGTTTATATGGAATGAGCTGCTCGGGTGGAATACAGTAGTAATACATACCCTTACAGTGTAATGGTAGGAAGCGGAATGTGTCCAGTGACACACAGCCTTTCTGAAATTTGCATATGAAGCTGCCTTTATTAATTAATTTTTAAAATATTCTCTTCCCCCACCCCCAATGTTTTTAGCCAGTTCTATTTTAAGCCCCACTGAGTCTCTGTCAGGGGGGAAAGCAGGCTATATCATCATCATCATTATCAATTATTATCATTATTATTATCAAGAACAGCAGCAGCAGCAGCATCTCTCCAAAGTCTCAGGTGATGATCTTCCACTGCCTAGCTACCCTTCTAACAAGGATCTTGGCTGAAGTACATTCACCTGGGATTCCTAAATAAGACTCTTTCATCTCCCTCTTTGCTAGGTAGTATGAGGTTTGCTCCTTGGCTAAGGGAGCATGTATTTGGCGAAACAGCACAGGGCCTCTCAGCCAAAGGATAGCCACTGGTGGCATATAGGAAGAGTTTCAAGAGCATGAAACACAGGAGCAAATCTTTCTGCTGGTGCTAGGGAAAGAGTGTGGGGTAGCTGGGAGAGGGGGCTGGAGACTGAGCACTGTTCAGGTGGGAGCTGAGAAATGGTAGCTGATGACAGGGAGGAGAGCTCAACCTCAGGCGGCAACCTTAACATATATGAGTGTCGTTTGGTGAATGACATGCACTGCTGTTGGGTTTTTAAATTGGGGTTGGTGGGAGTACCAGTGTTGCAGTGTGGTCTTTCTGTATCTGTACCCAGGGGATCATTTAGACCAGTAATTGATAAGAATGGGGAGAGAAAGAGAGAAAATGAGTGTGTGCAGGAGCAGGCCGAGTGTGGTATGTGTGTGTTAGTGGATGTGGAATTTGTGGGGTACGGAGTGGGTGGGATTTTGAACTACTCTCAAGGTGAATAAGGTCTTCTTAATTCTGCCTTCCTGTATTTTAAATCTACTCCTTCATTTTTATCCTCAAAGCACTGGGTGGAAAAAACCCTCTTCTTCTGACTGTTTCAAAATAAATAAAGCTCAGGAAAGAAGGATCCTGGTAAGTAAATCAAGAGAGTCATTTGTACAGCCATTCCCATATGACCTGCATCCCCCAAATTGGATGTTAACACCAGCAGTTAAAGCAGCAGGTGAAGCCACCTTCAGGCTGAAGATATGAACCACAGAGCAGGAAGACAATGGAACAACAATGGGCATTCCAAGTGAAATATACTGATAATCTTCAGGGTCAAACTTGATTCTGAAAGTTTGCAGCAGAATCCAACTATGCATTTTCCACACTGGATGGTGCCCGTGCTTTAATCAATCAATTCAATCAATTCCTTCAGGAGCATTTCACGTTTCAGAAAATGTTTTTGGAGTCTTAATTACAGTGGTACCTCTGGTTACATACTTAATTTGTTCCGGAGGTCCATTCTTAACCTGAAACTGTTCTTAACCTGAGGTACCACTTTAGCTAATGGGGCCTCCTGCTGCTGGCACGCTGCTGCCACACAATTTTTTTTCTCATCCTGAAGCAAAATTCTTAACCCGAGGTACTATTTCTGGGTGAGCAGAGTCTGTAACCTGAAGCGTATGCAACCTGAAGCATATGTAACCTGAAGCGTATGTAACCCGAGGTACCACTGTATAGCAATAAATGAAAAGACAAATGTTCACACAGTTTATTATTATACCTCACCCATCTGACCCAGCTAGGGCAACACTAATGGCAGAACCAACTTCTGATGTGCTGGTGGGTGTATCTGCCAGTTGCAAATCTGGAAGGAGTCTGGGCTTTGAAGGGGAGAGCCCCAGATGAGTGGTAAAGCTTATGTCACAGGCAAAATACCACAAGTTCAGGTGGGGCTGGGAAAGACCCCTGCCTGATATCTTGGAGAGCCACCGCCAGCCAGTGTAGGCAATACTGAGCTAGATAGACCAACGGGACAACTCCAAATGAGGCAGCATCCAGTGTTCATTGAAAGTGAACTCTATCTTAATACATCCCCAAGTTTTAAAAGAACCCTGAGTCACACACATAAAGGTAAAGGGACCCCTGACCATTAGGTCAAGTTGTGACTGACTCTGGGGTTGTGGTGCTCATCTCGCTTTATTGGCCGAGGAAGCCGGAGTACAGCTTCTGGGTCATGTGGCCAGCAGGACTAAGCCACTTCTGGTGAGCCAGAGCAGCGCACGGAATTGCCGTTTACCTTCCCGCCGGAGCAGTACCTATTTATCTACTTGCACTTTGACGTGCTTTTGAACTGCTAGGTTGGCAGGAGCAGGGACAGAGCAACGGGAGCTCACCCCGTCACGGGGATTCGAACCGCCGACCTTCTGATCGGCAAGTCCTAGGCTCTGTGGTTTAACCCACAGCGCCACCCGCCAGAAAGAATTGCCGTGTGTTACCAATTTCATGCCAGTAAGAGTGCTCTCAGTTCTGCAAAAGAATATGCCTGATGATCTATAAATATTAAATATATTTTAAATTTTAAACTATATATTTTAGAGTGCTGGAGATCACTGTTCAAATTGCTTAATGCAATCTAACCCTGCAGACAGACATCTTTGGGAAGCATTATCCTTGACCTTTGTATCACAATGGGAATATCTGTTGTGCTGATTTCATCAGTGCTTTTTCCATAAGTGACAAAGATCATTATCATGGCAAACATATCTAGGATGTTTGCATGCCAGCGCAGAGAAAATCATATGGAGGTTATCCACAAGAGTACTAGAGTGGGTTTTTCAACTCTTTGCTGATTTTCCTTTGCGTTGAGCATTTCTGAAACCAAATCTGAAAGAATACCCATGTGTTTTTCTGCCGGCTACTCTGCTTCACTTTAACTTAAGAGCGTCCCAGTACTGTACTCCTAGAAGTAAACAATTCCTGCCCTCTGCTCAAAATGAGACGGGAAAAATATTAAAATCCTGTAGCACAAGTCTCATATTAAAAAGGCAAAAAGAAAAGGAGACTTGCTTTAGTTTAGAGTAAGGACGACAAGAAAGCAGATCAGGCATTTCCATGCTTCGCTTTATGTTTGCCACAGTAAGAAAAGGGGGGTGACCAGTGAACAGTGAAATTGAAAAGCAACAATATCTGAAACAGATTAAATGCACAGTTAACCTGAAGAACTCATGGCCACAAGGAACAACAAAGTTTAGGTTAAAAGGGGGGGGGGTTACTCAGGTGGACCATAGAAAGTCAATTCTCTTTTAAATAGCAGTTCTTTGGTAGTGCTTTTTATATAGTTTTTTTTTTAATTACTAAAGAAGGAGTATTAAAAGTGTCTCTCATGCAGAGTGAACAGCAAGCAGATCTAATTCCTAGACTCAGTGTGTTACGAAGATTCTTTCTAGATATGAATTTCTCCAAAATGTGCACAAAATAACACTTTCCTCTATCAGGGAGACTTCTAAAATACGGCATGGGAGTCCATACAGTTGGCCAAACTACACTGGAAGGGAGCTCTTTCATCCATGGATGGCTTGATTGTCTCTATCATACAGAGGTTGATCACCTGCACATCTACCTCATCTTTCACAGATTCATGGACCATGGAGCAGGAAGACACTGGAACAACAACCAAAAACACCCAAATCCCTTAACTATTTAGGATTGCAACTAATCTTAATCCTACTCAGTGTAAACCCACTGCAATTAATACCCAAGGCTCACTTCAGTCCATATTTTCAGTGAGTCTACTCTGTCTAAAATTTAGCTGGATACAATCCACAATAATTAAAACCCAACTCTTGCATAATACTTACGTCCTGCCTACAAATATTAACTAACAGGAAGCACCTCTGCTGTTCTCAAAGGGGCAAATAAGTAATTCTGTTTATCACCTCGTACAGTGGTCTGCAGCTAGGAAAAATTATGCTGCCCTGCATAATTTCTGAGAATTTTCTGCATTGGACTAGATGACCCATGGGGTCCCTTCCGACAATTCTATGATTCTGCACCTGAAACAAGGAACTTAAATGAAGCTGGTCAACCCCTCTGTCTCTGAGACAACTATTATTTGCATTTCATCTTTCCAACAAAACTCAGGTACAGTATACCGAGAGATGGCTTCCTGGCTGGGGTTTGCAAAGGGTGAAGAGGAAGTTGAAGCCAAGATTTCCTGGTTTTCAGATTGCCCTTCAAACCGTTAAGAAAAAAGTTTAGACAACAAGTTCATGGTGTCAGAACGTATGCAATGGGGGCAAAACCTTCTTGGCAATGACCTCTGAAATGAGTGCACAGACTTCCATTACCTTCACAGCACACACCTTCAGCTACAAAGGAGGGTTGTAAAAAAACATACAGGTTACATAAAAGTACAAAACAAGCTGAAGAATCATGCAGTGTTCAGGCATCAAAAATTTTAGTACTGGCCAGGAAGTAGCTTATACACATTGCTCACTACAATTTATGGGAGGATTCCTTCTGACAAATATTTTATGTCTCTTTTTCTCTGTTTATAGCCGTTGGCAGGCTTAACAGCGAAGAAGCTGTACACCTGGGTTTGACAGCAGCCGCAGAGTGAAACGGCCACCCTATCTAATCTTCGAAATACCTGAACCACTGGCTGTTGAGAGATTACTATTTCATTTAGACTGGTTGAAATATTGATGCCTTAGTACGGAGCTACTAAAAGAAGAAAAGAACCTAGGTCCAAAAGGATTCTAAATTTCTCGCTTCTTTACAAACTTTAAAATCCGCAAGGCACCATTTCAGGTGAAGGGGTGTGTGCTTTTATTAAAAACAAGTGTTTTTTGTTTGTTCACTTGTGTTTTCTGTGGAACTTTGGATTTTGCAGCAAGCTGAAGGAAAACGGAAGTGCAAATTGGCCAATTCTCACTCTAAAGCCAAATGAACACTGTACATAACTGCGTGTACAACATTGCAGTGCAGCACAGCTGCAAAGAAGGTTCATATCATAGCTGCACTGCAGTTTCCAGCGTCTGGCCAGTGGAGTTAAATCGGATGGTCCTGGAGGTTCCTGAATCCTACATTGAAGGAGGAACTCCTATCTGAGCACCCATTGTGATCAACTGGCTACACACTTCGAAGATAAAGTTGCTTGACTATGGATGAAGTACTCAATGCCAGAGTCAGCAATGTCTTCTGGGATCAATTTCAGCTTATGCACTGAGCTGCTGTGGACAAGGTGCTGCACTCTAATAGCCCCTGTCTCTCCTGGCTTATTAAATCCAGCAGAGGGGAGTTTGCTGGTTGAGTCTAGAGCATGGCTATTGCTTCTCTGCATAAGGGGTGTGTGTCCCTGCTTCCTTGAAAGAGGTGGTGCTTCAGGCATGCCTAATATGCTGGCATCACACATTTATATTTGCAACTCAGAACTTCGTCTGATGTTCTATGATAGGCACGTCCAACAGGTAGATTGTGATATTCCAGTAGATCACTGAATGTCTGTGGCAGATCACTGGCTCCCCCCAAAGAGGCTCAACACCTTTGCCCTGCACCCCCCTAAAACAGGGCTTCCTTCCTTCCTAAAAAAAAAAAAATGGAACCCCTCCCAAAACAGGATTTCCCTCCCTAAAAAAAGCTCAATAATAATAATTTATTTACACCCTGCCCATCTGGCTGAGTTTCCCCAGCCACTCTGGGCGGCTCCCAATCAAGTGTTGAAAATAATACAGCATTAAATATTAAAAACTTCTATAAACAGGGCTGCCTTCAGATGTCTTTTAAAAATAAGATAGCTGCATATTTCCTTGACATCTGATGGGAGGGCGTTCCACAGGGTGGGCGCCACCACCAAGAAGGTCCTCTGCCTGGTTCCCTGTAGCTTTGCTTCTCGCAGTGAGGGAACCGCCAGATGGCCCTCGGCGCTGGATCTCAGTGTCCGGGCTGAACAATGGGAGTAGAGACGCTCCTTCAGATATACAGGACCGAACCCCCCCAAAACAGGGCTTTCCTTCCTAAGAAAAGCTCAACAACTTTGACCTGAACCCCCTCAAAAAGGGGTAGATCACTGCCAGCTTTGTGAGCAGATCGTAGTCTCTTGGGAGCTGGCCACACCTGTTCTATGCTATGCAATCAAACTGAAGCACACATAAGCATGGAAACATGGAAACAAATGTTTTACATCACCCAGTGATGTAGTTTGCCATGAGTAACCAGCTTCTGAGGACTCTGAGATGATAGATCTCACAGGGGACTGTTGAGAGGCAGAGGAATGGTTGCTGCTGGGTCAGCACACTGCCACTGAGCCATGACATTGGCACTGCCAGTCAGTCAGTATCCGCATGTCTGCCCATTGCTGACTTTGCAAGTGCCATGCCTCACCTTGAAACACCTGCCAGCAAAAATGTTCAGTCTCTCCCCAGGTTTGGCTCAGTGATGGCAGCCTGATATGTAACAGCAAATCACCTGCGCAGCCACCACTGATTGCACACGCACCTGCTTTGCCTATAGGCACGAACTCAAAGCCACCTCTGGATGTTCAGAGTTCACATGTCTATGGCAGAGCCAGATGTACAGACAGCATATTCTCATGTGTAGGCGTGTGATCATCGTGCAGCTGTGAAACTATGCCTAGAAATTCCAACCGGGTTAAAAACGAAAACAAAAATACGCAAACCTCTGGCAACATTAGCCAACAATCAACAGCAAATATGACTTCAGAATCATCAACAGACGCAATCACTGAATAGGCATCTAATTACTCTTTATTTGTTTAATGCCAACTATAAGTGTCAGGAACGCTTCCTCATTTAAAGGATGCAAGAGATTTCATAGATGCAATATCAGCATATCTTGCAAGTTTCAATTAAAAGGATAAGCAATGTGTAAGAATTACCCTTTAATTACACAAACCACTTGAGACTGATGGCAAGAAATTAAAAGGGGTCATGGAACCATAAAAGCCTTGCTATTCTCAACCGTAGAAGCTTGTTTTCTGGGCTTTCATAACCTGCTGTTTGACTGAAAACTCATTTTGCCACATTCTAAGCTATCAAACGCAGCTATTCCAATTCCAGCATTCTCGTGGCTGTGTTTTAAATTGCAGAAACAGGGAGGGCCCGCCTGTTAGCTTAATCCAAGCCTCCAGGCACTCTCAGGAGGGTCCTGTCCCCTCCCCTTCAACGACCGGGTCTGCTGCCTTCATGACTTTCCTGGCAGGCAATGCTCCTTTCCACAGGATTGCAGTGCCCGCCTGCATACGTAACTCGCCCCTCTGCCCATGTCTAGGAAGCCATTCCAGGAAATGTTGGGGGTCCCTCATGAGAGTTCGGCTATAATTGGAAGCACTTAGGCATTTTCAGCGGCCCTTGCCCATTACTGGAATGCACTGCCCACCTTCCAAGGCAATGCTTCCCCCAGGAGCCTGTTTCCAGTCCAGATGGAGAGGACTCTGAGAGGTCTGGGCTAAGCCAGGAGAGAAAGAGAGAGGGAATGTGTTGGTCATATCCAAATTAAGCAAAAGGGCAGACTTAAAATTGCAGAAATGGGCTAGCCTGGCATTGCATGAAAGGCTTTCTTTCTGTTTGGGAGAGGCTCACACGTTCTCTCAATTGATGCTCCTGAGATTTGCAAAGGAAGAGCAGGATAAGGGTTTTGAAATAGCAAAAAGTACAGACGACGACCATTTTGCGCACGTTCAAAGCACGCACCACCATGCACACGGCATAACTGCAAGCCCAGAAGTGACAGGGGAAAGCGGGCTTAAATGCACTCCACTGTTGCACGTGATGACCCCGTGCAAATCGGTAGTTGTCTGTATTCAACAATGGGGGGAAATTAGGACTGTATCATCTCCATGTTTTACAACACCCCCAATTTGGTCACAAAACCAATTACATGTAGATGGTGCCATACTTACACATGCATACATACACACTACTTTACTAAGAATGACTCTCTCTGCCCAGTGAAGGAAAAAACAACAGAGTTCTTTGTGTCTGTCCCTTAAAAGGGCAGATTTTCTATGCAGTTTTTTTTTTATTCCAGTTACTTAATATGGTTTTGCTTCACCCGAATAATCCAGAGTATACAACCACCAGTTATGTTGTCTAAACCTACTAGATGCAAGAAGATAGAAGAGGGGGGAATTCTACATGTTCAAATTCTGCCATCTCCATTTAAACAAATGTAAATAAGACATGCTGTAAAAGACCTCGCACTGACATAAGTCTGGGAGATGTGACGCCCATCGGAATGGGATGACAAAGAAGAACTCAACTGACTATGCTGATATCGAATTGGGAAAGGTCCATATAAAGGACAAAATCAGTCCCAGAAGAGCCCCATAATGGAATGTTAACTGGAAAAGTCACACGAATACGTGAATGTGAATGGAAGCACAGAAATCAGGTCGTAATATATCTTGTTTTGACATTCTGTTGAACCACAGAGGTACGGGGTGCAGTTTTCCCAAAGGAAACTTTGGGGAAGAGCTGGTCCCGACTGAAATCTATTTGCCATGCTTTCAGGCAGCATGGATTATTACTTGCTAAAATCTTGTTTCATCCTTTTTCCTGGTAAAGAAATTACACCGGCACACTCCTTGAGAAAAATGCCACAGCTTATCCCGCAAATGGATGTCTTGGAATTTTCATTTTACCTTCACGAATGGCTTTTCAAATGCATGGTCCCGTTTTAAATAGATTCAAAACTCTTTCAATGTCACCATTCTACAGCGAGGTCTGTATCAATAGACCATTGTCACGGAGCCTGAAAACATAAAACTCCTATCTATTTTTTATTTATAAATAACCGAAATCCATCACAAAAGCAAGCACTCTGCACGCCTTCAGAGAGATCTAAGACAGCAACAAATTAAACTGGATCCTATTACTTGAAGGTCCAGGACCACAAAGAGCTGCTGAACACCGGCGGTGAACCGGTGTCACTTTGATCTCCATTGTAACAGAAAAGCAAAATGACATGTTCAAATGAAAATCATTTATAATGGATGAAAGCAAGGCTGCACTTTCTCTGAAACAGATATGTCTAGAGAGAGGCCAAAAAGGGAGTGGTGTGTGTTCAAGAAAGCAGAGGACGGCTATCATCAGAACAGTGTGCTCCGAGGGAGGTGACATTAAAAATGGAATCATTAGGATGTGCATTTTGGAACTTTGCATCTCATTTAGTTGCTGGGGACATTTCTGCAACCGAATTCGTGGCTTTCTGCACTATCTGCCCTGCAATGTACCTCCCCACAACCTGCAAAAGATGGAAACCCTTTTTGAGCCATAAGGATTTTGTACAAACCTTACGATACAATACAATACGATAATCTTTATTGTCATTGTCCCATACAGAACAGCGAAATTGAAAAATCTACATAAGACATTTAAAAACCAACAAGCCTGCTATCCCAGCTATCCCAACCTGGTTAGACCCCTAAAAACTCTGATACCCCATTTTTAAATACAATATACTCCCATATACTTTTTCTGAACAGACATAATCTCTGACCATTGGCCATGCTGGCAGGAGCTGGCAGAAGGGCTGATGAGACCAAGGGCCAATGAGACAACACTGAAAGGGGTGTGGAAAGCAATAGGGTGGAATATGAAAGTTATCCTCCTCGTGGCCCCAGCCAGAAACCCACCAGCTCACAATGCTGACCCAGAAAGAGATGTCGCATTCCTGGTTGTAGGCTGTGGCCTGGAAGACGTGTGGCCAGAGATGTCTGGGGACGAGCACACAATGCCCTTCAGTGCAGGTGGACCTCTCCCTGTCCTTTCTGAACTGTCAAAAAGCATCCCCGATGACCAGAGCATGTCTATTCAAGCTTTAGGAAGAAACTCCCATCTCTTGCGGGGGTGCAATTAGTGCCAGCATCGTCCATTAAGAGTTTGGGTGTAATCTTCGATACCTCCCTCTCTATGGAGGTGCAGATTACAGCTATAACAAAGGCGGCATTTTTTCATCTCCGCCAAGCTAAGCAGTTGGCTCCTTATCTCTCTCGCCCTGACCTAGCCACTCTGATCCATGCAACGGTCACCTCCAGACTGGATTATTGTAACTCGCTCTACGTGGGGCTGCCCTTGAGACTGACCCAGAAACTCCAGCGGATGCAGAATGCCGCAGCGAGACTCCTTACGGGGTCTTCGCTTAGAGATCACATTCATCCGGTGCCGTACCAGCTGCACTGGCTCCCGGTGGAGTACAGGATCAGGTTTAAGGTGCTGGTTTTAACCTTTAAAGCCCTATACGGCCTAGGACCCTCGTACCTACGGGACCGCCTCTCCTGGTATGTCCCACAGAGAAATTTACGGTCTGCAAATAAAAACACCCTAAAGATCCCAGGCCACAGAGAGGTTAGGCTGGCCTCAACTAGAGCCAGGGCTTTCTCGGCTGCGGCTCCAATCTGGTAGAACGCTCTGTCACAAGAGACTAGGGCCCTGCGGGACCTGACATCTTTCTGCAGGGCCTGCAAGACAGAGCTGTTTCACCAGGCCTTTGGTCAGGGCGCAGCCTGACCCCCTCCTCTGGCAATCTGCACAGAATTTTGCTTGATGGTTGCCATTAATTTGATTTTAATTTGATTTTAATGGATTTTATAATGAATGTTTTTAGAATGTTGGACTATTTTGATTGTTGTTAGCCGCCCTGAGCCCAGCTTCGGCTGGGGAGGGCGGGATATAAATAAAATTTATTATTATTATTATTATTCTGACAGGGGAATGGACTCCCTCGGAAGCTGCTGGACTCTCCTTCCTTGGAGGTTTTTAAGCAGAGGTTGGGTGGTCATCTGTCATGGATGCTTCCTGCACTGCAGGGAGTTGGACTAGATGATCTAGACCCCAGGCCACTCATCACTGCAGAGGTGAGACTTGGGACTGTTTCAGTCACAATCCTTGTGGGGAATATTATATATTATTGATTTGATATGTAATGCAGATCCTCTACCACTGAACTGGACTGTGTGGTCTTGCCCAAAATGCTGGAACCCACCAAACATAACCAGTAGTGACTAGCCACCAGGCAGCCACTCCCAAGACCTTGATTTTTTTAAAAAATAAATAAATCCTAAATTGTCAACCTTATCCAAGAAAAAGCTTTGAAATCTTCTTTGAACAAGTACACAGAAACGCAAAGTGCAACTCCTGGCCAGACCCGATAGCCTCCTTTTATAGCAACCTTGAAGAGCACACTTTATACTCAAGTGCTTTCATCAGATGGATAGTTAAATGAATGACCAGGGAAGTACTAGGCTTTTTGCTACACTTAGCTCTTATATTTGCACTTACAGATGCTTTTAAATAAAATATGACACTTGGGGCTCATTCGGGTAATTTAAAGCCATGATTCTCAAAAGTGTGTCATGGGCTTCCATGAAGGTAGCAGGAGCATTCTCCTGTTCCCCCTCAGCTCCACCTTCCGTGTGCCCCAACCGAAGGCCAATTTGTACAGCAGAACTAAGTGGTGTAGCTGGAACACTTCAGACTGCAGGTGGGGGGTGAATGCTTGAATGCTGCTCCGTGAGGAGAAGAGACTCCTTGCAAATAGAAGAGTAGCACATCAGGAAGAAGGGTTCAGCCCTAGGAAGGTTTTTGGCATGTCTGAATGGTCTCCCATCCAATCTGATGTGGCACAGTTCAACCGAAGCTTTAAGCCTTCTTGTCAGGGAACTGCCATCGGAGCCAGGAGTGGAGGGAAGGCTCTCCAGCGATGGCGGAGAAGGGCCCAGCAGGGAGAGAGGGAACTCATCCACTGAGGAAGGAAATCAGCGTGACACCAGGAAGAAATGGGAGCAGGGGAGGGCTTCGGAGAGATGTCTCCAGGACTCTTCCACAGAAACTAGCGGGGAGAGCACGGGTCCTCCGCTGCCCACGCCCACCCTGCGCAGAAGACTTCCGTGCAGGGAGGCTAGGCGGAGACTTGGCGTCAAAGAACTTTTATGCTGGAAGAAGTTCAGGAAACGCCCACTGACGGATTCTGCCAGTGACTGACACAGCCGCGGAGTAAGGGCTGTGCAGCCAGGGAAAGGTTTAACCAGGCAACTTTGCCAAGAGTAGAGGCAACTTACGCACGAGCAACCCCAATTCCCATTACACTTCTCCTATGCTGATCCATAAACAGTAACTAGAGTGTCAATCTATCTCCCCTCCCAATCAATACTTCAGCCCAGACACTGAGGTCCAGCTCCGAGGTCCTGCAGGCAGTTTCCTCACTGCGAGAAGTGAGGTTACAGGGAACCAGGCAGAGGGCCTTTTCAGTAGTGGCGCCCTCCCTGTGGAACGCCCTCCCTTCAGATGTCAGGAACTACACAACTTTTAGAAGACATCTGAAGGAAGCCATGTATCATGAAGTTTTTAATGTTTGATGTTTTATTATGCTTTTATATGTGATGGAAGCTGCCCAGAGTGGCTGGGGAAACCCAGTCAGAAGGGACAGGGTACAAATAATAAAATTATGGAAGATTATGATAGGATTGTCTGCTGTGTGGAAGACCAGGGAACTGCCCGCCTAGAGCAGAATGAGGTAGTTGATAGCACTTCCTAACCCCCCATATAACCCCAGGATCAGTAACCAAGAAATATTTTTTTTTTATTTGAGGGTCCTGAGGTGACCCTGCTTCAGAAGAAACAGTTTAAAAGACAGTGAAATCTTTATTCTGTTAAGAAATGTATTAATATTGTATTAGAATGGATATTTATATCGCAATTATATACACACACTCATTTTGCCTTGAACAATCTCTCATGGTGTACTCAATGCCTCTAAGAAAGCTATGACATCTAAGAAAAATATGAAATATCTCACCAATCACATAAGCACATTCCTTAAAGGCTCAACATCAAAAACATCCCATCCAAGGGCAGGAAGTGTTCGTGGTTCAGTGTCAAAATGCCTGCTTTGCATGTGGACTGCATCAGGTCCAGCCCCCTGCAACACCATTGAAAAGGATTGCATGGGGCAAGACGGAGAAAGCATTTCTGCTCTGCTCAAGATGCCAGTCATAGTAGAAGCCAACCTTGAGGAACTGGCTCAATATAAGGAAGTTGAGTCAAAGGTGTGGCTTAGTTAAAGGTAAAGGTAAAGGACCCCTGACCGCTAGGTTCAGTCGCAATCGACTCTGGGGTTGCGGCACTCATCTCGCTTTACTGGCCGAGGGAGCCGACGTTTGTCCACAGACAGTTTTTCCGGGTCATGTGGCCAGCATGACTAAGCCACTTCTGGCAAAACCAGAGCAGCGCACGGAAACGTCGTTTACTTTCCCGCCGGAGTGGTACCTATTTATCTACTTGCACTCTGACGTGCTTTCGAACTGCTAGGTTGGCAGGAGCTGGGACCGAGCAATGGGAGCTCACCCCGTCGTGGGGATTTGAACCGCCGACCTTCCGATCGGCAAGCCCTAGGCTCAGTGGTTTAGACCACAGCGCCACCCGTGTCCCTGTGGCTTAGTTACATAGCTCCAAAGCTAATCCTTTCCCCTCCAACCCATCCCTAACAAATGAATTGGAACAGATTCACATCGTGAGTTATTTTCTCTCCCCCCCACATAGCGTAAAACCAGACTGTATATCCATATTTTCAGCTCTTGGAAAGGCATACTTAAAGAGAGTGACTCAAACAGGTTTTTTTTTTTAAAAAAAGGTTCTGCTTATTTCTGCAATATGACTCTGACTTTGCAGTAGGTGTTAAGGCAGCTTTTCATGGCATCACAGAATGAAAACACTGCCTGGGTTTTAGAAAAACACGAGGAACAGAAGGAACATTCACATACAGTTACAAATATTATAGGCTTAATAACTGAATCGGCTCATTTTGCTATATTCTGTGGGCTTGTCGTAGGTGTCTATATAATCTTGCAGGTCAAATGCAGCCTCTGTTTATCTGCAAAGAGCTTCCATCCATCAGATGCAGACAACACTTTCAAAACAGCCTTTGATTCCAATTAGGAAACTGAAGAGAGAACCTGCTGCTGCTTGTTTGTACTGTTGCCAATCAGAGCACTTATTGGGTGCTCAGCACGGGGGGGGAGTTGTGGCACCCCAGGTCAGCTGAGAGAAGAAAAGCACCTTGACAATAAGGAAGCTGGGGCAGCGTGTGGGGCAGAAGAGATGCAGAAGAAATGGGGGCAGCAGAAAATCTCAACAGGTATCGTTCAAACAGGCTGCTTTCAAGCTGAATCAAAGTTTTTTCATATGGGCAAAGAAAAATGAGACCAAGGAAAAATGAAATCCCAGCCTTGAAAGAAGAGAGTTGACCAGCTGAATTGGCCACAAACTTTGGCGGGTATTGTCAAAAAAAGGTTTGCTATTTCGACCATAGTTGAAGGGCTCCTTTGTTTGAAAGCCCCATGCCTTTCACTCAATCACCAGCAATTATTTAACCAAATAATTAACCCGAGGGGAATCCTGTCGTTTCAGTGCTTTTGAGCCAGTAATAGCCAGCTTTCTAAGTCCCATTTTTAAGGATTTCCTCTCAGAACCTGCTGACTGTATCATCCATCCAATAGCACTTGGGACTGGGATTGCTCTAAGCAGCTGGGAAGATCAAATTCAACTCTCAGATTCCAAGAAGCTGCCTGTTCTGAGTGAGGCTTTATTCCCTTTGAAGGCACGGCCATATAGTTTGAAGGTGCTCCTCAACCCAGCACTGAAGCTGGAGGCACGTAGCTGTTAGAATTCTAGCCCAGTCAGAGAGGTATGTGCCTATCTGTATAGAATAACAGTAGCATCCATGACAATGAGTACCTTCTGCCAGTTTTGGTTGGTGCACCTGCTATAGCCACTCCTGGAAGAGGTAGCCTGCCCACAGTGATCCATCTACCAGTAACCTCAAGGTTGGACTACTGCTGTGAGCTCCATGTGGGGCTGCCTTCAAAGTTCGTCTGGAAACTGCAGTCAGTACATAATTCTAGGCCAGTGTTCCCCATACTTGGCTCTCTGGCTGTTTTTGGACTACAGTTCCCATCATCGCTGACCACTGGTCCTGCTAGCTAGGGATGATGGGAGTTGTAGTCCAAAAACAGCTGGAATCCCAAGCTTGGGAAACATTATGAGGGACAGCCTACCGAGGGCACTTTACACCTGTTGGAGGAAGCGTACGCCAGTATACGCATATACGCTGCTGAGCCAAGTTCAAGAGGCTTCCATTCACATACAAATCTCTAAACCACTTAGGATCCAGATTCACAACAAGCCTGCCTGTAAGTTATTCGTGAGAGCCAGCATGGTGTAGTGGTTAAGAGTGTTGGACTCGTAATCTGGTGAACTGGGTTCGCTTCCCCGCTCCTCCACATACAGCTGCTAGGTGACCTTGGGCTAGTCACACTTCTCTGAAATCTCTCAGCCTCACTCACCTCATAGAGTGTTTGTTTTGGGGAAAGAAGGGAAAGGAGAATGTTAGCCGCTTTCAGACTCCTTAAAGGGAAAGGTACCCCTGCCTGTACGGGCCAGTCGTGACTGACTCTAGGGTTGCGTGCTCATCTTGCTCAAGAGGCCGGGAGCCGGCGCCGTCCGAAGACACTTCCGGGTCACGTGGCCAGCGTGACGAAGCTGCAGCTGGCGAGCCAGCACCAGCACCGCACACGGAAACGCCGTTTACCTTCCTGCTATAAAGCGGTACCTATTTATCTACTTGCACTTAGAGGTGCTTTCGAACTGCTAGGTGGGCACGAGCTGGGACCGAACGACGGGAGCTCACCCCGCCGCGGGGATTCGAACAGCCGACCTTACGATCAGCAAGTCCTAGGCACTGAAATTTTACCCACAGCACGACCCGCGTCCCTTGCGACTCCTTAGGGTAGCAATAAAGCGGGATATCAAAGCGGGATATCTCTTTCCAAATATGGCTGGTGCTGACTCTTATGGAATTTCCAGCACCAGCTGCAGGCATATATCTATTTATCTAGGACTTTAGAGAAGCAGAGCAGCTTGCCACGTTTTGTTATTTATCGGACTTGAATGCCTGTTGTGCTGTGTTTTTACTTCTTTTGTTGTTTTATGGTGTCTCCTGTTTTTTAAATGCGACCTGCTCTGGGACAATTTTTAGACATGGAACCTGGGGAGGTGTTTTAAATGAACAAATAATAAAACCTGCTCTAAAGCTCTGCAAACCTTCACTTATATTGAACGTGCTCCAGCCAAAGTTGCGAACTGTGAATGCCTATTGGTCCCAAAGTAAGGAGAAGTCTACGCTCAACCCTCCCATTGACATCAATGGGAATTCTATGATAATTAACACTGACTGGATCATCCCCTTTACCTTTTAAATATTTTATTTACTTCATTAAATCTTTCAAAGCTCTTTTAACTTTCCCTACTCCTCAACCTGCATTATATACATTTCACGGTTCCCTAAGTGTCTTTAAAATTACAAGCACTTTAGGTCATGATTCGTGTGCCGCAGACTCTGTGCTGTTCCCTCTTCTCCCTACCCCCCTGGCTCAATTATATCTTAACATTATGGGGACTGGAATGCATTAAATAAATCATATTGCACAGACTCCCAGTAAAGTAATAATACTTACACGCGTTTTGGAAGAAATTGGCCTGCATTATAGATGTATGTATAATGTCATTACCTTATTTTCAGCACCGACTGTAATATCATGCAGCAAGTGACTGCTTCTAGCTACGGATGGAAGCTTTTAGCAAACCTTATGTTTATTCTGTTGCTGGTAATTAGCTGCTTTGGTTAATGTAATCCAACATTTACAAACAGCAATTTACCCAATATATAAACCCGCTCCAGCAATTAACAAAGCATTGTTATTGATTAAGATTTAATACAGCAGTTACTGGTTCTGCAAAGCACCACATAACAAAAATGATCCCCATTTGTCAGAGGATATTTTATTGTCAAAAGTACTTCACTGGCAGACAAAGCCTTTGAATCACATCTTCTTCTAGTCCTAAAAAAACAGCTTCTAATGCCCAGGTGGGAAAGAGCAACAGGTTGAGTACATAATACTTTGTCCTTAATTAAAAGGTATACTGGAGTTTTTTTAAAATTCTAGGACAGTTACTATAAAGAACAGCATGCTAAATTTTCAAACACTTTGCATAGATTGTTTCGGGGCTCCAGACACTAATGCAGAATGTGGCAGCTAGACTGGTGACTGGGAGTGGCCACCGGAACCATATAACACCAGTCCCGAGAGATCTGCATTGGCTCCCAGTACGTTTCCGAGCACAATTCAAAGTATTGGTGCTGACCTTGAAAGCCCTAAACGGCCTCAGTCCAGTATACCTGAAGGAGCGTCTCCACCCCCATTGTTCTGCCCGGACACTGAGGTCCAGCTCTGAGGGCCTTCTGGTGGTTCCCTCGCCGCAAGAAGTGAGGTTACAGGGAACCAGGCAGAGGGCCTTCTCGGTAGTGGCACCCGCCCTGTGGAACGCCCTCCCTTCAGATGTGAAGGAAATAAGCAACTATCTTATTTTAAAAGAAATCTGAAGGCAACCCTGTTTAGGGAAGTTTTTAATATTTAATGCTGTATTGTTTTAACACTTGATTAGGAGCCGCCCAGAGTGGCTGGAGAAACTCAGCCAGATGGGCGGGGTTTAAATAAATTTATTATTATTAATTATTATTATTATTATTATTATTATTATTATTATTATTATTATATGCTATGAATGCTGGCTCCTCATACCACTGCCTGAGGTGTTCCACTCCTACTCAGGGTATTCCTCTTTTGCCATAACCTTAACCATAGTGTAGAATCATAGAATTGTGTAGTTGGAAGGGACCCAAATGTCATCTAACCCAACCCCCTGCAATGCTGGAATAACAACCAAAGAATCCCTGGCAGGTGGTTATCCCATATCTGCTCCAAAACCTCCCACGAAGGTTTGGAGGTAGTCAGTTCCACTGTAAAACAGCTCTTAGCGTCAGAAAGTTCTTCCTAATGTTTAATCGGAATCTCCTTTGTCATTTGACCCCATTGGTTCAGGTCTTGCCCTCTGGAGCAGCAGGGAACAAGCTTGCTCCCTCTGCCACGTGACAGCCCTTTAGATATTTCAAGATGGCTATTACATCGCCTCTCGAGTCTTCTCTGCACCAGGCTTCAAGTTCCTGGGCAACAGAAATGATGCCTACAAATCAGGCAAGTGTGTGGTTCCCCATGCCCAGTGTTGTTGTGGAGCAGGAAGAAGGCTTATTCAGAAAGATGAGCCACTTCGGGCTCTTCCTAGAGAGGTTTACAGGGGAACAGCAACTAAAATCCACTCGAGATGACCAATCCCTCCATTCGCCGTCTAAGGCTTCAATCCTGTGCACACGTAATAGGCAGTGAGTCTCACTGATTCAGGCATCCCCAGACTCGGTGTGGCGTTAACATATTAGAGTGCTGGATGTGAAATAGTTAAACAGGTTACCCTATCAGAACCCAGGGGGTGGAGTCAGTGGGAGTATAAAACCAGCTCTGGGAGGGGCGAAGGGAGGAGTTCATTGGGAGTTGAGTAGTTGGTTGGTGTGGGAGTGAATTGGGATAGAGTTTGTGGGAAGGCTGAGTTAGTGTAACGAAATAGGCTGAGTCAGGAACAGTTAGGAGCTAGGAAGACAAGTAAACATCTGAGAGGTGGTTTAGTGAGTGAGAGCAGGTAGCGGAAGTTATAGGTCTGGATAGGCACCCCATGATTGTAATTGACCGATACCGTTTATGAAACCACATGCTTGTTAAACTGCAATAAATAAACAGAAGTTTATGTTCCAATTTAACCTTGACTGGACTCAGTATTTTACCCAGTAGGGCCTGGGTGGTGGCAGCGAGAAATAAAGTGATGGCACAGGGATCAATAGATGGTGAAACGTCCGGGGACCCTGTGTGATCGCCACACTAGGCCCTCCAGATGTTTTGGGAATACAACTCCCATCATCCCTAGCTAACAGGACCAGTGGTCAGGGATGATGGGAATTGTAGTCCCAAAACATCTGGAGGTCCGAGTTTGGGGGTCCTGCACTGATTTAAGGGAAACTTACATCAGTATACATTCCTAGGTTTCCATGTTAGTATTTTACTTTATTTATGTATCGAATTTATACACTGCCCTATACCCGGAGGTCTCAGGGTGGTTCACAGAATAAAATCAAAATACAAAACCACAAGATACATAATTAAAATAAATGCAACAACTCAATCACCCGCCGCCCCCTATATATCCTGGGATAAGAGCTGCCTGACTAAAGGGTACCTTCAAAGTGGTAGTCAAATGCCTCTGTAAACACATCTTATGAAAGTGAGAGCTGGACCATAAAGAAGGCTGATCACCAAATAATGGATGCTTTTGAATTCTGGTGCTGGAGGAGACTCTTGAGAGTCCCATGGACTGCAAGAAGATCAAACCTCTCCATTCTGAAGGAAATCAGCCCTGAGTGCTCACTGGAAGGACAGATCCTGAAGCTGAGGCTCCAAGACTTTGGCCACCTCATGAGAAGAGAAGACTCCCTGGAAAAGACCCTGATGTTGGGAAAGTTTGAAGGCACAAGGAGAAGGGGATGACAGAGGATGGGATGGTTGGACAGTGTTCTCAAAGTGACCAGCATGAGTTTGACCAAACTGCGGGAGGCAGTGGAAGACAGGAGGGCTATTTATTTTGCATTTTTGTGGCTCTTTTTGTTTTGTTTTTGTGACTGTGTGGAACCCAGTTCAGCTACTGATGGATTGATCGATTGTGTGACTGCAGTACATTGTTTATTGCTTTCATTTTATGGATCAATGGTCTCGTTACATAGTAAAATTCATGTTAGATTGCTGTTTCAGAGGTTGTTTTTAAAAGTCTGGAACGGATTAATCCATTTTGCATTGCTTTCTTTGGGAAAGTGTGTCTTGGTTTTGGAACGCTTTGGTTTTGGTACAGACTTCCGGAACGGATTAAGTTTGAAAACCAAGCTGCCACTGTATTATGAAACTATGTCTGTAGTGTTTGTTCTAAATGTGTTCCTGTTTTCTTTGTTTGTGAGCTGCTTTGAGTGTGATTTTTTTTCCCTGTGTGAGAAAAAGCGGCATACAAATACAGTGGTACCTCGGGTTACATACGCTTCAGGTTACAGACTCCGCTAACCCAGAAATAGTACCTCTGGTTAAGAACTTTGCTTCAGGGTGAGAACAGAAATTGTGCTCTGGCAGCACAGCAGCAGCAGGAGGCCCCATTAGCTAAAGTGGTGCTTCAGGTTAATAACAGTTTCAGGTTAAGAACGGACCTCCAGAACGAATTAACCCGAGGTACCACTGTAAAACAAATGGATGGATGAATTCCTCTACAGATATGCATCAAGGTACAGAAAGCTCGCCTGAGAACTTATGCTGCCTGCCTGCATTGCATTACCTTTGTGCCTCTTTGCAGGATAACCATGGAGAAATCTATTCTGCAGGAAGCCACACAGGATTCCCTCAATATCTGCATGCAGCAAGACCCACACACAGCTTTTACTCACAAGGAAATATCAAGCAGTCCATCTGCTCTGGCTTCCCAGACCCATTACTTTGGTTCAGTTGCCCAATGTCCCCGACATTCACAGAAAAGAGGAATGACGGGTCAAGGTGCCCGTTAATGAAAAATTCTCTTCGATAGCCGCAGCAGAACATGTATACTCTTCCCGAACCTGAAAGGGAATATTGCGGCAAGGTGTGGGGGGGGGGGGGAGTACTCTTCCAATGCTCAAAGAAATTAACTCGAAGTATATTCGCTCCTTGATATATGCACAAGCATAATAGCATTAATGGAACTGACACATATGCATTTGCTGGCAACTATATCCGTTATCTCCCAGTCACAGATCTGGTGTAGTCAGCTACCCGTTAGCCATATCCCATTATTTCAACGCTTACAAACACACTGTTTGCTTTTCATAAAAATGCTAACAGTTGTAGGAAGAGCAGTATCAGGTATTTAATTAGACTTCCAAATCACTTCCAACACCTTCCTACAGCATAATTTAGAATGAGGAGGAAGCGCCAGTATTCTTCTATTTATCTTTATGACCAACAGGCACTCGTTTGCAGGATAACCTACTGTTTAAAAGATGATTCAACCATTGTATGCTTTTTTTTCAACCACCATATAATTACCTCACTGTCTTAGGTCAAGGCTTATGTCTATTTGTTTTATGAACAGAATATGAGTAATCGACCACTCCGTGAGGGGAAACTGTTCCCTCTAACACCACCAAAAGCAAAACACATCCCTTGGCTTAACCTTTAATACAAACAAGTTTAGGCGTTTATGCTTCTTTATTTTCATTTCATGGTCTATGAAACTCCCTGATACAATACCTCAGAGCACCTGAGCATAATAAACCTTTCCCACTGCCACCATTCCCTCAATATGTCCTGTCCTTATCTAGACAGGGATAGCCGAACTACGGTTGTCTATGCTCTGGTAACCTCTAGGTTAGATTACTGCAACACGTTCTACATAGGGCTGCCCCTGAAGACGGTTCAAAAACTTCAGCTAGTGCAAAATTCGGTGGCCAGGTTACTCACCGGAGCAAGATGGCTTGAGCCTATCAAACCAATCCTGGTCCACCTGTACTGGCTACCAATTCGTGTTGGTTTGGACTTATAAAGCCTGAAATGGCTCAGGACTGCAATATCTCAAGGATCACCACTTTCCATATCAACCTACCTGGACCCTGATACCATCATGTGAGGCCCTTCTTCGTGTGCCTCCTCCATAAGAGGTTCAGAGGGCGGCAACACGAGAACGGGGTCTTTTCTACAGTGGCTCTCCGTTTGTGGACTGCTCTCCCCGGGGAGGTTTGCCTGGCGCCTTCATTATACATCTTTAAGTGCCAGGCAAAAATGTTCCTCTTCAATCAGGCCTTTGGCCTTTAACTACCTGTGGTGTTTAAGAAGTGGGTGGGATGTTTTCAATATATTTCTCTTTCCTGGCCAGTGTGCCTTACGCTAGTGCCATGTCAAAGAAGTTAGAACTCACTAGAAAACCATCATGTGTAGGGTCACTTGTAATCATGCACATTCATCCCTATTCAATAGTTCAGTTGCCCAGTGTCATTGAGTAATAGCTGCTTTCTCCCTGTGAAAATCCCCCAAAAAGTTACCATCACATTATTTACAAAGGCACCTAACACTCACTCTCTCTCTCTCTCTCTCTCTCACACACACACACACACACACGGAGTCAGCCAGCTGCTTTCTACATATTAAAATCCACTTTCTGATCATTTAATCCTGTTACAATTATACAATGACCATGGGAATTCAAGAATCGCACAGCTCCGTTTTAAGAAAGTGAGAATAAAGAAAACTATTACATTCATTAAAATGCTCTGAAAATGACTAGTTTATCATCTACGTTGCAGAATAGAACAGGGCTGAGCATAAATTATTTATGATGTGTAACAGTTTAATGGAGCATAAAATGGATTTTCTTTTCCTCACTATTAGCAAAAGTTGTGGGTTTTCTGTGTGTTAGTTCCAAACTTGGCAGTGTACCTTACCCATTTAGAATTATGACAGATGCATCAATTTTCTAAATTGTTCTATATCAACTGCAAGTTAAGAGAAAATTGCTTGCAGTAGGCTGTAACTGCTGTTTTCTAAGGTACCACACTGGTACCCTGCAGAGATCTCTCATAGTTGCTTTATGGAGTCTTTCAGCAAATGCATAACTTTTGACAAAACCTTCTGAAATTTGGGGAGCTTCCATCAGCAGAGCAGCACACCAGCGGAGAATGGCAGCAACAGCAAAAGCTATCATTTTGAGATGGCTGGAGTGTGCTTGCTGATATAATTCACTGCAGCAAGGGCGATGCACTGCTTAAGGTAATGAAGCAAACGGCAGCCACAAGGAAGGAGCAGCCACATGCAGTATTCTGGCCATGCATTGTGTCCATCTTCTGGTAAGCCATGAAAAATGGGGAACATTTTTGAAAGGGGGGGAGGAAGAGGAACTGGACTAAGTAAAGATAATTTCAGGAAAAAGAGCATCAACAGGCCATATACGCTTGCTTATCACTGTGAATGCAAATATGCAATTAAGCAGACTATGATTAAACTTATTGGGTTAATGGTAAAATGACCACCCTTGAGATAGAAAGCAACAGTGCAGTGACTATTTGCATTCCTGGAGGAAGAAACGAGGAATGGTGCAGTATTTATTTATTTGTAGACTTATTGGTTGCCATTTATACCCCACCCTTTAGCCAAAAAAGCTCTCAGAGGAAGGAGGGGAAAGCAAGCTCAAGCACATATTCGTAAAGTTCTTAAAGTTACAAACTTCAGATAAGGTAATAGGTAAAGGTAAAGGGACCCCTGACCATTAGGTCCAGTTGTGGCCGACTCTGGGGTTGCGGCGCTCATCTCACTTTATTGGCCGAGGGAGCCGGCGTTTGTCCACAGACAGCTTCTGGGTCATGTGGCCAGCATGACTAAGCCGCTTCTGGCGAACCAGAGCAGCGCATGGAAACGCCGTTTACCTTCCCGCTGGAGCGGTACCTATTTATCTACTTGCACTTTGACATGCTTTCGAACTGCTAGGTTGGCAGGAGCAGGGACCGAGCAACGGGAGCTCACCCCATTGCTGGGATTCGAACCACCGACCTTCTTATCGGCAAGTCCTAGGCTCTGTGGTTTAACCCACAGCACCACCCACATCCCTTCTGATAAGGTAGTATTGGGGGCTATTTATTACCCATGTACACGGAGCCTGAAAAAAAGAGTTTTGGAGGCAAAAATGGACGAGTCCCAGCTTCGAGGAACTTGATATATTAGGGGATTTTTTTTAAATGCATCTTGTGCACAAAATGCAGGTGCACTGTTCTAGGCCAGAGGTCTTCCTGCAGATGTTTGCTGGACGACAACTTGCACCATCCCTGACTATCGGTCATGCAGGTTAGGGCTAACATCTCTGCAAAGACACTACGTTGACTACCCCTGATCAAGGTCAACCTGAGCTTCCCCTTCCACAGCCCTGGGTCCTCATGTTTAACCAGGACGATGTTACTCTTCAAAACTATTTCTATGACCCCAGCTCCCATTGCAAGTGCTAAACCCCAATTCATATTCTGCTCAAGTAGTTCCTCTCTTGGGCTGAAAAAGCAATAGTGCTTGGCTCTCCCTGTGATGTGTACTACCTTGACTTCATTTTGCAAAGCTGGCTGGCGGCCTTTTGGCTTTCGCTCACGTAATGCAAAATGTCTTGGCTGCTGTTGCGTTCTATATATTTCTGTCCCCTTTGTTGAGATGCTTCAAGTAGCACTATACTCGACATACTAATATAAGCAGTACAGACACTGGATGAGGCTGAGACCAGGGCTGTCAGCGGCTTGCTGGAGGGGAAATGCTGGCTCTGGGTGTTTGTGGGGAAGGGGAGGAACTTTCGAGAAGTGTTGAGCATAAACTAGTAGCCCGAAGTGCATTCAAACCCTGTGACTATGCAGAAGAAATGCTCTCTCACTGATGAAAATCTACGAAAGCAAATATATATATATATATATATATATATATATATATATATATACACACACACACACACACACACACATACACGGACAAGAACATTTTCTTGCATTCAGAATTCTCTTCTTCCTGATGTATTCTAAATGCCCTGGCAGAAATTATTACGAAAAGAAACCATTAAAGGTATGCTAATGACTATGAATTGTGACAGATGCTATAGAAACAGGGCTGTTGGCTCAGTCACAGCACCATTAACTATCTATCATAAAGTACTCTGAACTTGCTCATTTATTACTCCTGTGCCGCCCAAGGGGGGGAGGCAAGCAGCAAGAGAGTTTCTCCAAGGCAAAATCATAATCCACTTACTTATCCTAATGTCATGATCCCTACTGTTTATCTGCATGATAATTAGGAAAATGAGAAGGACTGAAATATTGTTTTTAAAATCGTGACTGGAATCACACGGCCCTGTGAAACAGGACAGGGGGGCAACACACCATCTTAGCAGGCCGCTGGATTTCCAAAGCGGGGAACTTAATTAGATGCTGCATCTTCTATGTTAGCAGAGAGGAAAAGGTTGCTAACCTTTGCTGTGGATGGCTGGAGAAGGAGGGGGGGAAGAAGGGGATATAAAAAGCAAATTTATATCAAGCCAAAAACAAAATTAGAAGAAATGCTTATTTGCTCATTGAAGCTACTTTCCCAATCTTGACTGCACCAAGTGGAAACTATTCCTAAGAACCATTTGCACAGCATTTAAATGGTGCCGACTGCTTGCTATGAATCCTCTGTCTACAATACAACTCTTGACGTAATGCATTGCTATTCTCATTGCACAGCTAAGGAACCAAAACAGAGAGTGCTTCCAAGACCACACCACATAAATAACCACCAATATTGGGGAAGAAAGCAGGCTGAATGCTTTACTCGGCGAACCACTTTGGTCTTCTGTTTTTGGAATAACTGATAATACCATTCATTCAAAAGCCGGACACTATCAATCACACAAGAGAAAACTGGGCAGGATCCAGTGCTGTGATCATACCGCTTATACCAGACACCAAATCCCAGTTCTACCTAGGCTAACCCTCAGTGGGTACTACAGACCTTTTTAAGCTAGAAAACAGACACTGAAGAGTCCAGCAATCCAACAGATTGCTACTACCAGCATTTTACTGATTTAAACTACAAGGTCTCCATCCCTCAGGCTGGCCACCTTCAACTATGTAAAGGGCTGTCACATGGAAGATGGAGCAAACTCCGGAGGCTGGCACCCAAACCAAGGGATTCAAATTACAAGAAAGAAGATTTCAACCAAACATCAGGAAGAACTCTATGATGGTGGGAGATGCTGGACAGTGGACTCTCCTTCATTGGAGGTTTTTAACCAGAGGTTGGATGGCTATCTGTCACGGATGCTTTAGTTGAGATTCTTGCATTGTAATCAGGACAGGCCTCATGGTCCCTTCCAACACTACAATTCTATGATTCTATGAATACCACTTTTATATGGAGTTTTCTTGGCAGGGATACTGGAGTGGCTTGCTGGTTCCTGCTCCAGGTGGATCACATTTAGTCAAAACTCTCCACTATGACCTGTCTGTCTTGGGTGGCCCTGCGCGGCATAGTTCATAGCTTCTCTGAGTTTTTCAGGCCCCTTCGCCACAACAAGGCAGTGATCCATGAAGGAGTCACCTCATGAGAAGAGAAGACTCCCTGGAAAAGACCCTGATGTTGGGAAAGATGGAGGGCACAAGGAGAAGGGGACGACAGAGGACGAGATGGTTGGACAGTGTTCGCGAAGCTACTAACATGAGTTTGACCAAACTGTGGGAGGCAGTGGAAGACAGGAGTGCCTGGTGTGCTCTGGTCCAGGGGGTCATGAAGAGTCGGACACGACTGAACAACAACATGAATACCACTAAAGGAAGCCAAAGGAAGTTATCCCTTTGCCCTTGTTTCCCTTCTCTCACCCCTTCCTCCTCATCTGTTCTCGAAGCCTACAAAGAACTTCCAATGAAGGAGAGTCCATCAGCTTCCTAGCGAGTCTGTTCTACTGTGTTTTAGTGGTATAACCAGGAACATTGAACCAAATAAACTATTAGTTGGAATCTACCTTTTTAACCAAGCATACTTAGTTATAAGCATACTCACTAAAAATCAAATCCCATTAAAAATAAACAGGACTTGCTTCCAAGTAAACACAGTAAGGATTGGGCTGGAAGTTTATTTTATCTCCCCTCCTGTCTCTCTTCCCCCTGGAAATTGGTACTTTTTGTCAGGGATTTTAGCTCCTGCATGCAGATATATAGAGTATACTGCAATTCATTCTTCAAAAGGCACATTACATAAATTACAGAAATCTACCATGATTGCAGGCACTTATATAGCTGCACATAACTTTTATATTGTACAAATGTCTAGAAAACCTGGCTATTCCCCCCACCCTTTAATAATACAGGCAATTTCCCTCTAGTTTTGCTACCAATCAAAGAGAATATGCTAGACAAGGAAAGTCCCTTTACAATTCTGCTTTAACAGAATGTAATCTCTCTCTCTTCCCCATCCCACTTTTATCTTTTTTTTTCTTTTTTGGCAATATGAAAAAACCAAACAATAGAATAAACTAACAAGCAAATTCTTCAGCTCCAGGTTAAAAAATATTTATGCTTAAATAAGCAAAAATGTATTAGGACAGACTTGTCAAGCTACATCGTCAGAAATCTTTAAATGCAGCCAAAGTTCCATCGGGGACTTGGCTGTATTCTGTGGCACACACTTGCATCGTAGCATATAGAAGGTCAAACTCTGGCATCTTTTAGATTCAGCTTTTGCTCTGCCAACTCAGCTTGTGGAGGAAGGGGAGAGATACATGCCAAAGGCCCAGAAGTTATCAAAGTTTGGGGGAAGGGAAAGTAAGAGACACATATACAGCATATCAAATGTTGTTTAGGAAGTACCGTATTTTTTGCACCATAGGGCGCACCCATTTTTGGGGGGGGAAATAAAGGGGAAAAAATTATTTCCCCCCCCCCCAGGCGCGGGGCTGGGGCGGGGGAAGCTCGAGCTTCCCCCGACCCCAGCCCGCAAACAGGCAGCTCTCTGCAAGCCGTGGGAGCACTCCCGCTGCTTGTGGAGAGGTCCGCGAAGCCTGGGCGCGCTGAGCTCAGCGCGCGCAGGCTTCGCCATGCTGGCAACTGTCCCCGCAAGGAGCCGGAGCGCTCCGGCTCCTTGCGGAGAGGTCCGCGAAGCCTGGGCGCGCTGAGCTCAGCGCGCGCAGGCTTCGCCATGCTGGCAACTCTCCGCAAGGAGCCGGAGCGCTCCGGCTCCTTGCGGAGAGGTCCGCGAAGCCTGGGCGCGCTGAGCTCAGCGCGCGCAGGCTTCGCCATGCTGGCAACTCTCCGCAAGGAGCCGGAGCGCTCCGGCTCCTTGCGGAGAGGTCCGCGAAGCCTGGGCGCGCTGAGCTCAGCGCGCGCAGGCTTCGCCATGCTGGCAACTGTCCGCAAGGAGCCGGAGCGCTCCGGCTCCTTGCGGAGAGGTCCGCGAAGCCTGGAGAGCGTATGGGGTCGGTGCGCACCGACCCCTCTCACTCTCCAGGCTTCAGCGAAAGCCTGCATTCGCACCATAGGATGCACACACATTTCCCCTTCATTTTTGGAGGGGAAAAAGTGCGTCCTATGGTGCGAAAAATACGGTACGTCCTCAAGATCCCTCGAGAGAATGCAAAGTTGTGTGAATGTGAGGTCAACATGCTTCTCCCTTTCCTGGACATGACAAAAGATGGCGGAGCTCTTTTCATCAGGTGGCATGTGCATCTCGTTCAATTATGAAGGCAATGAGTTCATGCAGGAACTGCTATGAGGGAAGTATAGGGAAAGGACTAGAAAATATGAACTCAATTCTAATCAACTAGAGTCGAACCTTGGTTGTCGAATGCCTTGGTACTCAGACATTTTGGCTCCCGAACGCCACAAGCCCAGAAGTGAGTGTTCCAGTTTGCAAATGTTCTTTGGAATCCGAACATCCGATGGGGCTTCCGATTGGCTGCAGGAGCTTCCTGCAGCCAATCAGAAGCCGCGCTTTGGTTTCCAAATGTTCTGGAAGTCAAACGGACTTCTGGAACGGATTCCATTCGACTGAGGTACGACTGTATAACGAACAACAGGAAAGGGTAAGGGGAACCTGTTATACGTATTGTATTAAACATTTGAGTTTTCAAACATCAGTCTGGTTTCGAACGTCCGTCTGGTTTCAGTCTCCTAACACGTAGAGAAGAACAGACCAGCAACTGTCTGTTTCTTCCTCTGTCCCCAATGACTGGCCAGTCATGCCCTTCATGCAGGCACTTCCAATTCAGGCACTGGATCAGACCCAAATCTCTTTAGCATCAGAAAGTTCACTGAATGATGGACCATGCCTTGGGAGAGTTCTCTCCAGGGTCTCTCCAGTTTAGATCTCAAAGAGGGGAGAGGATGCACATAAATATTAAGATACTAGGCACTGCAGATTATCATTTCACTTCTGGCTTTCAAGCTGGCAGAAACAGGCTATTGCAAAGTAAACTAACCCTGCAGACCGAGACCTCAGCAACAATTAGCGTATTTTTCACCCTATAGGATGCACTTTTTCCCCTCCAAAAATGAAAGGGAAATCTGTGTGAATCCTATGGGGCAAATGCAGGCTTTCGCTGAAGCCTGGAGAGCGAGAGGGGTTGGTGCGCAATGACCTCTCTCGCTCTCCAGGCTACAGGAAGCTATCCGCAAGCCTTGGGAGCCCGGCGGAAGTTCCCGCTGGGCTCCCCAGGCTTGCAGATAGCAGCCTGTTCTGGGGGCTGGGGAAGTGTGGGCTTCCCCCGCCCCAGCCCCGCGCCTGGGGGGGAGAAATGTTTTTTTTCTTTATTTCCCCCCAAAAAAAACTAGGTGAGCCCTATGGACCGGTGTGCCCTATGGGGCGAAAAATACGGTAGTAGTGGAAAGGAGGGAGCCTGAAGCCACGAGTCTTTTCTAACATTGAAATGATACAAGCAGGCCCTTGTTTTCCTCTGCAAAATGTTAGCAGGAATGGAGCCTCCACTCTTAAAACTATTTTTCATTAACTTTCTGTGCGTACACCATTAAACTTTAGGAAACATGTTGGGATAGAATTCAAGTTTCTGAAAGCTAAAATACTTCACACAAACTCAAGAGAGGTTTACTTTTAGAGAGTGAAAGGCTAAATAATCACAAAAACCTCAGCAGAGTCAACCCCTCTTCTTGCCATGCCTCCTCACTGAAAAGAGGACAGCCCAGTGCCCAGTGATTCAATGGGCAACCTCCCCGAAGGATGATTCTTCTCCACACTGGAAATGACTGAATGATCCAGGCACACTTGATGCGAAGATGTGGCAGAATTACAGCAAAGAGATGGCAGGAGACAAGTGAGCTTATGTCCTGCTTTGTGCTTCCTAAGAGATTTCTCTGGAAAAGAAGCATGTTGCCCTAGAAAGGCCTCTGGTCCAATCCAGTATTGCTCTTCATATGTTCTTAAAGGTAAAGGTAAAGGGACCCCTGACCATTAGGTCCAGTCGTGGCCGACTCTGGGGTTGCGGCGCTCATCCCATTTACTGGCCAAGGGAGCCGGCGTACAGCTTCTGGGTCATGTGGCCAGCAAGACTAAGCTGCTTCTGCCGAACCAGAGCAGCACATGGAAACGCAGTTTACCTTCCCACTGGGAGCGGTACCTATTTATCTACTTGCACTTTGAGGTGCTTTCGAACTGCTAGGTTGGCAGGAGCTGGGACCGAGCAACGGGAGCTCACCCCATCGCGGGGATTCGAACCACTGACCTTCTGATCGGCAAGTCCTAGGCTCTGTGGTTTAACCCACAGCGCTACCTGTGTCCCTTACATATGTTCTTACTCAGGCCAAAATAATGAATCAGGCAACCTCTGCAATGAGTTGGTTCTCTAGGCTCACGTGAGCCTAACTAATGAATGAATTTATTTCTCACAGCCTTCTTGCTATTTTCTCAGCCAATTCACAGCTTGGCTGCATGCAATCCAAAGGGGGGAAATCCCCACTTATTTCTTCATTGGACTGTCTCACAGACTGACTGCGACAGGCATCAGCAATCTACGCAGGATTTAGCATTTAGTGGTTGAACAATAATTTTATTACAAGAGCTCACAGGACACACGTCATCCTGGGGTTACGCCATGCAACAAGGGGAAATGCTGCATCACCTACGGGGCATTTCAGTTAGCTGCGCTGTTTAACTATCAGGAGGAATTAATTCTGAATTTTGTGGATTTTGCAGACGTTTGCTCGAGGCCCTGGACAGTAGTGCAGCAGGCAAATAAATTGTTTTCCTTTTACTCAAGGTCCACAGCAAAGCTGCCCAGTAACTGCATTATAGGAAACAGACGATGTGCTGAATGAAGAAATTGTGGTAAGCGATAGGCGGTGCTCCTGCCTACAAAAAATGAACAAAAGGTCTTCTGCAATCAGTAACCAACTTGCTTGATGCCATCTCGATTACATTCTAAAGCAAACTATTTCAGCAGCTATTAAAACTAGTATTGACCTCTGCCAGTTCAGACTTTAAGATGGATGCCTGAACACTCCTGGCACCAAAACAGAAGTTCACATTGAAAACTAGCACATCAGCGAGAATGTCGAGCTAGAATGGTTCTCCAGTGTGGTGTAGTGGTTAAGAGCGGTGGACTCGGAATCTGGTGAACCGGGTTCGCTTCCCTGCTCCTCCACATGCAGCTGCTGGGTGACCTTGGGCCAGTCACACTTCTCTGAAGTCTCTCAGCCTCACTCACCTCACAGAGTGTTTGTTGTGGGGGAGGAAGGGAAAGGAGAATGTTAGCTGCTTTGAGACTCCTTAGGGTAGTGATAAAGTGGGATATCAAATCCAAACGACGCTGCTGCTGCTGCTGCTTCTTCTTCTTCTTCTTCTTCTTCTTCTTCTTCTTCTTCTTCTTCTTCTTCCCAACAAACTCGTTTTCTATGTGTAATAATTTAGCAACGCAAGCAGGGCCTGCTGGATCAGCCCAGTGGCCCAATTATGCCAGCATCCTGCTCTCACAGTGGCCAACCAGATGCCTCTGACACACCTATTGGGAATCTGAATACGTGCAGCTTCACACACAGAGTCAATTAGGGTTTGGCCAACAGCCAAGGCAATATGAAGGAGTAAGTCTGCCTGGTGATACAGAGGCATGGAGACAGCTCCATGATTGGTCAAGCTCTCTCACGGGAATGATGATTTACGGCCTACTAACTGGAATGTGTTAGTGAGTGGTTCAGTGTTGAGTGTAGGAGTTGAGAGTTGTGTAAGAGAGAGCTAGTCAAAGATCTGTGTTCTGTTCTGTTCCTGTAAATAGTCCACTGTATATAATAAACACCTATAACTACAAGTTACTGGTTCCTGCTTTGTCCATCCTGTCTGCAGCCAAGTTGCCAATTGCTTTCGTGAACTCTGCGTTTACTCTGCTAGGTCTGGCTAAGGTCCTGCAACTAGTCAGAAAGTTGCGAAACACCAACAGATTATGACAATAACACCAAGGGGCAGAACATGAGCACAAGAACAAAATTCTCCCCTCCTGTGTTTCCCAGCCACAAGTATTCAGAAACACTGCTGCCTCAAATTGTAGGGGTACAGCCCAACCATCATGGCGAGTAGCTAGACTTGCTTTGCTTTGTGTGTGTTTTGCATGGAGAAACTATTTACGTAGGTGAGTCCCCACCTGCAGGCTGAAGTGGTAGAGGCCAGCAGCAGTTTTATTTATATATGTGCAGGCCGGTCATAACTGTACATTAGTAACTCAAGAATTATTCACACTTTTATCTTTTAAAAAAAACATGGGGCCACTGGGTTTAAATTCTGTTCTGGGGCCGGCCCTAATTTTTAAGTATCAACACTAATCTTTTGAACATTTTCACCACACAGCAAATAGTCGTTATTGAACTTTCTAGTCTTGCCATTTTGGTTTTTCTGCTTGGATGGGCCTAGAATAACTAATTGCATTCAGTTTTAGGCTATGTAGCTTCCCTCGAATAATTTCAGAATCATATAAAAGAACTTGTTTTTCTATTAAAATGATGAATGGGCTAAATGAGGTATGTAATAAAATACTGCAGGCTGGTAAACAAACTAGTGTTCTCTTACGGCAAAGCGCTTTACCTCGTTTAGCAAATTCTGCCCTGCAGTATTTTCTAGCCAAGCCATCCTGAAAACATAGTTAGGAGAGGAAGGATTATTTGGCCGGCAGCAAGAAAGGTCAAGTGTAATCTGCTTCAGAAGAAAATCAGAAATCTTCCTGCAGCCAAAGGTGAGCAAGTGGGGGGAAAAACAATGGAGACAAATGGGGCTGTTAGTGAAAACCCAATCTGTGTAGTCTGAAGGAGATGGATCCAAGCAACATTGGGGGGGGGGATTATCTGGTTTACGCAATATCATATGCATTGGGGGAACTTATCAAGCAGAGTGAAAAGGTGAAGAGAAAATGGCTGTTGTCAGTGCTCTCAGCTTTTGAATGAAACTGCTTTCATGGCAAAACTATAGAAAAATGGGGAGGGGGGCAGCTTTTAGAACATCTATGTCCTTGCCCAGTGGACATGCTCAGAGCTAGAGCAGTCCCCATAAATGCTTGCCCAGCCCTTCCTTAAATCCCTACCACCACCCTTCAAGGTCATTAGTTTCACTGCCAAACTGCCAGGGGCATCTTACCCATAGAGGCTAGTGGCGCAGGGCGCCAAGTTCTGGAGGGTGCCAGGGAAGAGGCGGAGACTGGACGCGGCGCCTCCCGGCATCAGCTTGCCACCCTCCCCCACCTCCGCCATGCCGCGCCAAAGCAGCACCGCGCCCGGAGCCTCCGTCTGCCGTGGCCACCATGGCACGAAGCAGCCAACTGAGCCGGGAGCCACCGCACCCAGCCTCTGCCTCTTCCCCACTGGATGAGTTGCCCTCCAGCTGCTGCCCACCTCCTCCAGCCCCACAAAGCTGGGCGTGTCGCCGGCATCGCCATCCTCCCTGAAAAAGGTTGGCAACTCTGCGAAACCGGGGGGGGGGGGGAGTCTTTGCACCATGGCACTGGATGTGCTTAAGACAGCCCTGCGAACTCTATTATTGTCATGAGGTTTCTTCTAATGTTCTTGAAGTGGTAAGGATGACCACACACTCTGGACACTTGCTCCTCTTGGCTGCTAAAAGCCAGCAGCGAGGGTACAGCCGGCTGAGCCAGGGAGATGATTAATGCCTCCCTGGGAAACGGGGAGGTCCCTGCCTGTTTTGGCACAGAAACCAACGATTTCAACTAACTGCAATTCCTGGGCGATTTCAACTAACTGCAATTCCTGGGCACTCTTCAAAAATATAGCTCCACATACAGTACATTACAATTGCCGGTCCTTGAGGTTATCAAACATGGATAAATAAGGCTCTTTATTATGCTGCGTTTGTAGTTGTCAAGATGAAAGGACTGCTTTGTTTTAATTAACAGAGACAATGAATCAGAAGCTAGAGCCCAGGATAAAATGCAAAAGACAGTGCAGAAATGTTTCAACACTATGGACCATTCTTCCAAACAATTGTCAGCTCCAAGTGCGCAGAACTACATTTCTTTGGCTCTTCAATAGGAAATGAGACTTTAATGTCGCTGGCAACCCAAACAGACCTGCTTTCCAAATTGCAAGGTTTTAAATGACAGCTCATTTCAGTCCAAGCAGTAAAGCAAATAGGTTAGCAGCAAATGCCAGGTCGTTATAAAGAGAGGGAAATATAACTGCCTTTGGGCACCATAAATAAATCTATAGATTTATTTATTTTTTTAACTCCGTGTTCTCCACAGCTCACCTTGACACTCGGTACAGCTCCACTGATGGGATGTCAATAAGATATTTGTGGTGTTGTCACCACATTGAAAATTATTCCAAGATGAATTAATTTAGCTGGTCCCCAAGCAGTTTTTGCAACACAGAACACTTCGTGTGGAGTTCTGGATGCAGAATTGTTGTAGACTTAAAAGGCTGGCCACTAAAATGACCTGTGGTGTCTTCTGAAGCAAAATAATGCTCCTGTGAACACCTCATTGCCATGAAAGGTCTGCTTCAAGCAACTCAATTTACTCATAATGCCTCCTTATGAGCAAATTTAAAAGGCTGAAAGTTTGCCTTCTATTTCATAAGCTCAGGTCCATGGAAGGTTATTATTGTTGGTTTTAAATACATAAAAGAACTTGAAGGCCAAAGTAAAGAGCCTTGTGTGCATATATATTTTCCCCCTTGATGAATTATATTCTGACGTTGAAAAATCTGCAGCACAAGAGGAACACAAGGGGGGAAGGTATATTTTTAAAGCTTGGTTTGGGGTGAGGAAAACAAGCCAGGGCTTCCTGCACAAGGAGACCACTGGGGCATCTTTTAGCCACACAGTGGCATAGATCCTGAAGTTAATTTAAGGAAGGTCACAGGTGGGAAGTCTGTGGTCCGCTTCACTTTCTTGAAACCAACCTCAGCTCCCCAAAACCCCCTCTAAAACAGAGGTCAGCAAAAATTTTCACTAGGTGGTCGGTCCACTGTCCCTCAGACCCTGAGGGGGGTGGCTGGACTATATTGGGGGGGGTGAACGAATTCCTACCCATAAATAACCCAGAGATGCATTTTAAATAAAAGCACACATTCTGCTCATGTAAAAAAACACTGATTCCCAGACAGTCCGAGGGCCAGATTTAGAAGGCGATTGGGCTGGATCCGGCCCCCGAGCCTTAGCTTGCCTACCCATGCTCTGAATCAGAGGAACCCACCAGAACATGAGTGCAGAGGCGAGGAAGGGATAGAAATAGATCCTTTCATGAACTTCCTTACATTATTTATCATAGGATCAAAGCCATTAAAGCTGGAGCAAAGATCTTGAAAAGCACATTTAATTTGAAACGATTCCATTTGTTCAGTGGAACAAGCCTTTCAACATTTTGATTTTTTTAGTCCTTTTAGAAAATAGTTCCATGGAGAATCTTACCAACCACATCAGCTGCAGGGATGCAAAGAGGAAGCATCTAATGCCAGATTTGTGACTTAGCATCTTCACGAGAGCACTCAGCTACTGTAAGCATGACAACCTCTCCAATTATCTCATCATCATATACCAAAATACTGTTTCCCTGTCACTACCTATCACTCAGCACCTAGATGGATTCCAGCCTGCCTTGAACTGGTTCTTCGGCAGCGCCTTCTCACTGCTTGATAATTGGGGGGAAGATGACGACTCTACACTTACCAGCAGCTGTGCCTTGAGGCGCTCATCTTCGGTCGCAGCTCTCTCTCTAAGGATGGCTCTGGACAAGTACTCGTTTGAGGAAGCCCGCTCTCGCTCAAGAACTTTGCTGATTTCATCTCGTACATGCATTTGATTCTGCTTCAGTCTACAAGAGAGTAAAGAAAGAAAGGCACGGAACTGAACAGTGTGCTCAAAACTTAACACCTGGTTGGGTCAAAGCAATACGACACACATTTCTTGGACCTATTCCACAGATATCCCATTTCTACTATCATTTCACGTCAACAGAAGCAGTGCAGTGAGGCACGAGAAAGCATTTCCCACAGTTTGTGCCCATTGATAATACCACAAGGTATCCAGCAGCTCTGGCAGGGAGACATAATTACTGGTTTTTAAAAAGCACAAGGAGCATATAAACGTGAATGCCAAATTTTACAACATGCATAAAGCTTGAAGTATCGCAACCAACACGGTTCAACTTATCAGTGCTACACCCAGATATAAAATCATTATGACTGTAAAAATCCCATTTCCCAGAAAGATTAAATACATTATTAATATCTCTTCATCTGCACATGGAGTATAACCTGGGCAGAGAGTTATCCTTATTCCAAGCCATTCTTGTTTAAAGTAAAGTTGTTTATCCTTCACCACCTGTTTGTTGCCACTAAAAGGACATAATAATAATAATAACAACAACAACAACAACAACAACAACAACAACAACAACAACAACAACATTTTTTTATTTATATCCCGCCCTCCCCAGCCAGAGCTGGGCTCAGAGTGGCTAACAACAATAAAAAATAGAGCATTCTAAAATCAATTCATTATAAAATCAGTTCAAATCAAATTAATGGCAACCATTGGGCTGGAGTTCTGTGAGGATTACCAAAGGAGAGGGTCAGGCTGTGCCTTGGCCAAAGGCCTGGTGGAACAGCTCTGTCTTGCAAGCCATGCGGAAAGATGTCAAATCCCTCAGGGCCCTAGTCTCTTGTGACAGAGCGTTCCACCAGATCAGGGCCACAGCCGAAAAAGCCCTGGCTCTGGTTGAGGCCAGACTAACCTCCATGTGGCCAGGACCTCCAAGATGTTTTTGTCTGAAGATCGTAAGGTCCTCCATGCAACATACTAGGAGAGGCGGTCCCGTAGGTACAAGGGTCCTAAGCCGTATAGGGCTTTAAAGGTTAAAACCAGCACCTTAAACCTGATCCTGTACTCCACCGTGCAGCTGGTATAGCACTGGGTGAATGTGATCCCGCAGCGAGGACCCCTTAAGGAGCCTTAAGGAGCTTGTGGCATTCTGCACCCGCCGGAGTTTCTGGGTCAGTCTCAAGGGCAGCCCCACGTAAAGTTGTTAACTGTTCACCATCAGGAGCTTGCCCAGAGAGGGAGAACTGAACATGGGTGAAGGTATCCACCCCAAGAGCCATTCTGTAGACTAGAGAAGCAGAACAGGTAAGAGATTATGAGAACTGGAGTGGAAGAAAAAACTAAGATGACCCAACAGCTTGGGTCAACGGATCCCTGAATTACAAGCTGGAGGTCACTAGCAACATACCAAGAGCCTGTCGGAAACATAAATTGTAGAGGACCCCAGCCCAGTAGCAGCTCATGGGGGGGAGTGCTGTCTTCAACACCTGTGTTGGTTCATCTATATCAGCTGAACAAATAATGTGGGGGTGAAATGTGGGGTGCAAATTGGCTTTATGTCCATCAAATATATTTTACATCAAATTCTGAAGTTAAAGCACATGCCACAAGACCTTTAAGATCCTTCGGAAATTTGATTTTACATACAAATGGATATATATTTTTAAAAAACCTTTTCTCTATACTATATCAAATAATTTATAAGTTAACAATTGGAGGGTGCAACTCTGTGAAAACAACAACAGGAATCTGATCTAGGATAGAGATTGTGGAGGTGGGTTGGAATAATTTGTGGGTTAAAAAAACCACTAAAATCAGTATCAATTCGGTTATGAGAAAATACATTTAAATTACAACACCAATGGCATTTGATATGGTGTAGTTATATTAATAAAACTATGCTGGAAGGTTCCATTGCTTCCAGGATGGGCTAAAATGTTTTTGCTTTTCCTGGTCAAGTTCTTCCTGGGCTCGAAAGACCCAAGCTCTTCTGCGAGTGACGCCGGCTTATGACACCACCCTAGAGACCGATGAGGATTTTACTCCTGTATTTTGCATTACGCTTTGGGATCTTGACCATATTGACAGTGTTCTTTGGACCGCGCGATACAAGAAGAAAACTTGATCCAAGTCTGTCTGTCTGTTGTGGGGAATTTGACGATCAGAGCGGGCAACCTCTAAAGCCGCCAAAGCTAATGAAATCATTAACGAAATACCTGCCGTTCTAACGCTGCACATTTTTATATGGAGACTAAAATATGTATTAAATAATGTAGCTAATAAAATACACCTGCTTCATGTGTGTTCTCATGCTGAGCACAAAGTCAACATCTGAAAGTTTGCCGCCGGTGACAGAATATCAAATACGGCTCTTCAAACAGGCTTTGGAAATTGCAGCAGAGATGAGGTTTCGGAGTTCTTGCCACTTTTGTGCATTACCGAGGGAGCATCTGAGAACAAATCATCATGTCTAGGGTCACTTTGTGAAAGGTATACACACACACACACACACACACACACACACTCCATTACAGAGCTTTATATTCTTCCCCAAGGAAATGGTTAGAGGTTGGGGGTGGTGAAAGCAGACAATAACGATTTGAATTGCCTTTGTGCTCCAGATACAACCCTCTGGAATGTGAACCAAATGGGAGTTTTTATCAAGTTTATTAAGCAACGTCTTCAGTTACTCGAGCAGAAAGCTAGATTATGCAGACACGGACCAAATTCCATCAAGTGATTTCCCAAGATCCTCCAAATGATTCCAACCAAATCGAATCTATTGCACAATCAATGATGCGGAAAACAGGAAGGCCAAATCAACATACACAAATCTGAGTTTAGGGAAGCCGAATGTACGGTAATCCCAAACAGAGGAGTTTAAAAGAAACAGATCTTCTTCATTGCTTTATGAGTGTTAAATTTGGTGCGGTAACTAATTTGTGATCATCATTCGGGGTACATTCTACAACAAAGGGCAAAGCTGATGGAAATTTTGACACACATAGGAGAACTCCAAAGTGTCATAATATTTGCAGGGTGTTATGACAGGCTTGGTTGTCTACAAGGAGAGGGTGCAGTAACCATCTGTAGTCAACCTCAGATCTCTTATGACAGAATGCCTGTTAGAAAACTAAAATCTCACAGCTCCTGTTTGGGGTTCACAGAGAACACCCTCAGTCTTTCTCATCCTCCTGAAACTTTCCCCCACTTAACCATTTAGTGCTGCAATTCTCAGAATTAGGGCCAGTTGTCAGGTGCTTAGCTGTTTTCGTGTAAAGAACTCTGAAGCATTCATTAAGATATACCACTTTTTAAAAAAAAAAACCACCTCTTTTTCAGCATAAACTTCAATTACTATTTTCCCACAAGGGTCTCATGGCATTATTATTTGGGCGGAGGCGGCGGTTACAGTTAAGGAACACCAAGTTTGCTTTTTCAATTGCAAATGTTCCCACAAGGCATGAAAAGAAACCAAGAAATATCACCTGGAACAGCCTAGATGAGGGCAAACAACTCAGCCCAAGTAATTTCTTGTTCTGCATTATTGCAATGTCATTGCTCTCATTCTTCGCTTCATAATACCATTTAACAATCATTAGAACTAACTCTGTTAAAGAGCCAAAATATATGGGATGGTATCCAGAGTGGAGCAAAGTGAAATTCTTCCAACTGAATACTCCCATGGATGGAAGACAGAAAACAATTTCTGCCAATTCCCCATCACCTTAAAAGCCCCCCCCCAAAAAAAAACCCTCAAATCTGTACTGGAAGGCTGGTGAACCCTCCAGAATAGTATGGGAGGTGGAATCATGGGCTGCAGGAGGGATGGAGGATCAGCAAAAACTGCCTTTCCTTCCCACCACAGAAGCATCCAGTTCATGGACAGGAAACCTTCCACTGGGTCCAATTCACTTCCAAAAAACAAAAAGGAGTCTTTCTGTTTGTGGAACAGCTGGTCTGGATCCAACCCAAGGTGAACCCATTATTTAACCTCCTTAGCTAAACCCTGTCCACTGACATGGAGAGGTAAAGGAAAAGTTCCAAGGCAACTATTCTATTCCAAACTTAAAAATGGAAAGCGTAATGCTGGTGGTCAACAAAAGAGGTTTAAAGACTCTCTCAAGGCAAATCTAAAAAAATGTAGTATAAACACCGACAACTGGGCAACACTGGCCTAAGAGCACTCCAATTGGAGAACAGCCTTTACCAAAGGTATCATGGGCTATGAAGACACTCAAACTCAGGAAGCAAGGGAGAAACGTGCTAAGAGGAAGGCACGCTTGGCAAATCCACACTGTGATCAGCTCCTGCCCAGAAACCAATGTCCCCACTGTGGAAGGACGTGTGGATCCAAAATTGGCCTCCACAGTCACTTGTGGACTCACTGTTAAGACCATGTTTATGGAAGACAATCTTACTCGGCTATGAATGAACACCAAGGAAGAAGATACATGGAGACCTAAGTGGCAGCTGCTTGTTACCTTTAAAGCAGAGGCTGAATAGGTGGAAGACACCTTGACCATGATTTCACTTGATCACATGTAACGCTTAACCACAGTTCATGCAAACCATATTCATTAAGCCATGCCTTTCTCCCTCAATACGAGACATGCAGATCTAATTCAAACCAATACGAAAACAAGTATCAATAAAATAAATAAAATAAAATGCAAAACAGCTGATGAGATATGCCTGCTGTCATGGACTGGCTGGATGCAGAGTGATGGGAAGCACCGGCTGGGAAACCCCTCAAGGGAACCCCCAGGGGAAGGAGGCACAGAGCCAGGGGATTGGTGGTGGGACGACGATGCATGGTCAGAGGGAGAAGAGGGGACAGACTAGGAGAAGGTGGTGTTGGAAACTGAAGAGGCAACAGGTCTTAGTGAGCAGGAAGAGTCTGTGGCAGAGAGCAGTCCAGAATCAGAGGCAGAAGCAGAGGCTGGTGAGGAAGGGGGCCAAGAGGCAGAGTGGAGGCAGGCTGCTGAAGAAGCCAGGTAGTCTCCCCTTCCTGTTGTGGCCAGCTCCCCTTCTCTTGGTCTCCCAAAACACAAAGAAGAACGAAGAGAGAGAGGACGAAAGAGCCTCAGGTTGCTGGGGTAGGAACCGAGGGAGAAGCCTTAGAGAATGATAGGAAGGTGGGGACAATCAGGCCTCAGAACTGCACTGGGACAAGATCACTGAGCCTGAGCTGTTTTATTTTTTTGAATAAAGCGTTAACTTCACTGACACCTTGTGAGTTATTATTGACTTGCTCCCAACTCCCACCCTGCCACCTGCTAATAATGAAGGAGCAGGAAAAAGTCAGAACTAAAGCATTACAAAGATCTGACAGGCCAGACACCTACCGGGAAAATGGTATTTAGTCAAGAACAAAATGTCAGCAGTAAAGCGCCAAATAAATATCCTGAGGTAAGGTAAAGGTAAAGGGACCCCTGACCATTAGGTCCAGTCATGGCTGACTGGGGTTGCGGCGCTCATCTCGCTTTATTGGCCGAGAGAGCCGGTGTACAGTTTCCGGGTCATGTGGCCAGCATGACTAAGCCGCTTCTGGTGAACCAGAGCAGCGCACGGAAACACCGTTTACCTTTCCGCCGGAGCGGTACCTATTTATCTACTTTGACGTGCTTTCGAAATGCTAGGTTGGCAGGAGCAGGGACCGACCGAGCAACGGGAGCTCACCCCATCGCGGGGATTCGAACCGCCGACCTTTTGATTGGCATGTCCTAGGCTCTGTGGTTTAACCCACAGCACCGCCCGCGTCCCTATCCTGAGGTAGGGGATTCCAAAGGTAGGGCATTCCAAAATGGTTGGGTGCTAACACAATCCCGGTTGACAGCCATGTTGAGGTATTCTGATGAAGCACTTAATCACACTAAAGTCAAGCAGCTCATGGTTGGACATTATGCCTGCAAAGGACCATTATATAAACAGGCATAAAAGGCACAATTATCCAGATGAAATGAAAGGAGACAAGAAATGGGGACATGGGCCTTTCAACTTCATACAATATAGGAAGTTAAAAGCCCAGGCTTTTCAATGTTAAAATGGGGACAAGGATATGAGAAAGCCATCTTAGTAAATAAGACTCATTCCGGACCTCATGACAGGCTCTTCATAATAAGGAAGCCTTTTTTATCTTGGAGTTTTCTCAGAACAAAAACTATTTCAAGTGAACTTTGACTTTTTGTGCCTTTTCTGACATCAGACATCACCACTGCAACGAAGCCAGCCAAGTATTATTGACCGAAGTTTATGGACAAATATCCCAAACTCATTTTAGATTCACCACCGTTTCAATGCAAAGCAGGGCAGTTTTGAATGCAACCTGACTTATTTGCATTATGTAATTGCCTGGCTTGAAGGAGCTTAATGAAACAAACACAAGTCAGCACTGTCCTAAGATTTCAAACACTTGCGTGCATCAACTTATAGTAGTTTTCTCTCCCAGCACATTTGATTGGCATTCAGTATGCACCAGAACTGAAAGAAAACACACACCAGCTAAATCTCCAACAATGAACAGCACTAACTACCTTAATGTTAAAAGAAAACCTGAGACCTAAAATTTATATGCAAGCACACAGATGCACACCATGCCCTATCATTTGAGTTTAATGACTTCAAGAACTATTCAAATATACAAAAAAAGTATCAAAATGATTTTCTCTGCACTGCAATCGAGTCGAGCAGCTCCTGCAGTTCAATATGAAACACCAAATCAAAGGGAAATTACGAAAGATGGGAAATGGCATATTTTATTGGTGGCCATGCACCAACAAATGTACCAGGAAAGTATCACGCTTGAAAATTTGCAACATATATACTGATCCAGCTTGTTCAACACAGACAACCTGATTTAATAAATTAATGGGACCTAGCCATCATAAACATAGAATATCGCATTCAACCATCAAAAGTCTTATGCTACAATATAATATCACAGAATCATAGTGTTGGAATGAACTACAAGGGCCATCTAGTTCAACCCCCTGCAATGCAGGAATATTTTTGCCCAACACAAGGCTTGAACCTACGACCATGAGACTAAGAGTCTCATGTTCTACCAACTGAACTATCCTAGCTAGCAGGACCAGTGGACAGGGGGATAATGGGAATTGTAGTCCAGAACAGCTGGAGACCCACATTTGGGAAATCCTGTACAGCAGATAACTGCATCTTGTAGAAGCCAGTCCCACAGTTTAACTACCGTATTTTTCGCTCCATAAGATGCACTTATGCATCTTATGTCTATGCGTCTTATGGAGTGAATGTGTGGTCCCTGGAGCCAAACTGCCCAGGGGCAAAAAGCAGCTCATGGTTTTGTTTTGTTTTTTTGAAAGAGGGAAGTGGGTGTTGAAACAAAGCCGCTGATGGCAAGCTATCGGAAACAAGATAAGGGATGCTAGCAATAAAGGAGGCTGCCTGGGAGTGGGGAAGTAAAGACAGCAAACTTGCAAGGAGATGAGACAGGAAAACTAGTAAATGAGGAGAGAAATTAGAAGAAAAGGAGGAGCAAAAAACTGCTCCAGCTAAGGAAAAGAAACTAAGGCAAACAAGAGGGAAGGGAGTGTTGAAAGGAAGCAGCTGACTGGTGGGATCGGGAGGGAGATAAGGGACGCTAGCGATAAAGGAGGCTGCCTGGGAGGGGGGAGGTAAAAGTCCATGAATCCTCAGGATTTTTACATTGGATCACCCCAAATTAACCCCAAATTCACCATCAGATCACATAGCATGTCCATGGCTACAGCCTGCACCAACAAAATCACACACCCACTGTTTCGTGGGGCTGCAATGGTGCAAAAGCGTGGTTACAAAGCACGGATCCACATGGATTCTCAGGATTTTTACATCACATCACCCCAAATTAACCGCAAATTCACCATCAGATCACAAAGCATGTCCATGGCTACAGCCTGCTTCAGAAAAAATCACACCTCCACTGTTTCGTGGGGCCGCAATGGTGCAAAAACATGGTTACAAAGCACGAATCCACATGGATTCTCAGGATTTTTGCACTGGGCTACCCCAAACTCACCATCAAACTACATGTCTGTAGCCACAGCATGAACCACAAAAATCATACATCCACTGTTTTGTTCAGAATATTTTTTTTTCTTGTTTTCCTCCTCTAAAAACTAGGTGCTTCTTATGGTCGGGTGCATCTTATGGAGTGAAAAATACGGTATGTATTGTGTGAATAAGTCATTTATTTTCTGGTCTGTACTGAATTGTCCCAACATTCAGCTTCCTTGGATGCCCCTTGGTTCTTGTATTCGAGGGATGGGAACCTGCTCTTATCTACTTTCTCCTCACATGTCATACTGCTCTGTCACGTCCCCTCTCCCTTACTGACCTTTTTCTACACTCCAAAGCTCGCCCCCACAACACTTAGCCACTTAGCCCCTTGATTATTTTCATTGCCATTCTAAAGATTGGAAGGAAAGTTTGTCAACAATGGGATACAGTATGCTGGAGCACATGAGCCTCTGATCGGATCCACCACGGCTCTTATTATCTTGCATTTGTTGTTATCATGACATTCATGGAGCAATTCAGGGAGGGGGGGGACTTGGCTAGATATAGAGCCACGCCTGGTTTTCAACAAAATGTTTCTCCCATACCAAACCATCATGCAAAGGGTCATGGACACGGTACCAATAAATAAACTTCCAGTGTGGTACAAGAGAATTAGAATCCCAGAGCAATCAGCTGATTATAAAAGCACATCACCTTGACCTTTGGCATCTGCCCCAGATTTACGTGGGAAAAGGCTGTGCTCTGTCCTGCAATCAATCTGAGCGTGTTCTTGCAGGAGGGCAACAAAAACCTGGAGCACAAGGTTCTTTGCACCAGGGAAAAGAGTGGCTTCTTCAAGGATGGCGTTGAAACATTGAGGCCTTTGAACATATAGGAAAGGAAGCCGGTCAGCTTTGCTCTTGAGCAAATAAATAATGAAGATGAAATCAATGGGCAAAATCGGACACTGCTATGTAGGAGGGATACCTGTAGGCATTTGTATAGACTTACTGCACATTGCACAGTAACTGTTGTGGGTCTTTTCTAAGAAAGCTATGAGAAAGGAGAAGAGTCAGAGGGGCTGCTTTACACCCTACTTTTTTTACTCAGCTATACTTAAAAAGGTAAAGGGACCCATAACCATTAGGTCCAGTCGTGGCTGACTCTGGGGTTGCGGCGCTCATCTCTCTTTAGTGGCCGAGGGAGCCGGCGTACAGCTTCCGGGTCATGTGGCCAGCATGACTAAGCCGCTTCTGCCGAACCAGGGCAGCGCACGGAAACGCCATTTACCTTCCCGCCGGAGCAGTACCTATTTATCTACTTGAACTTTGACGTGCTTTCAAACTGGTAGGTTGGCAGGAGCAGGGACCAAACAACGGGAGCTCACCCCGTCGCGGGGATTCGAACCGCCAACCTTCTGATCGGCAAGCCCTAGGCTCTGTGGTTTAGACCACAGTGCCACCCGAATACCAAGATATTGGTTTCCTAACTTACTGAAATGATCACTTAAAAAAAAAAATCCAGGACAAAACATGTACTTTGGACAATAAGCTACAAACGTAATAAAGATACAAAATACCATCAAAACGAGCAACGGAAAAGAGCATAACTAAATCAGTAATGCATGACTTCAATAACCACAGTTTAAGCATCTGTTTTAAAACCACAACTTCACTGCTCACCGAGCAGCAAGCAAATACAGTGGTACCTCTAGTTATGAACTTAATTCATTCCAGAGGTCCGTTCTTAACCTGAAACTGTTCTTAACTAGAGGCGTGCGTTCGCTAATGGGGCTTCTTGCTGCTGCTGTGCTGCCACTGGCACACAATTTCCATTCTCATACTGGGGCAAAGTTCTCAACTCGAGGTAACGCTTCCAGGTTAGCAGAGTTTGTAACCTGAAGTGTTTGTAACCTGAGGCATTTGTAACTCGAGGTACCACTGTAAGTGGTTAGGCAGACCTCTCTTGGGGAAGGTGTTCAGCGACTGAGGGTTTGATATGGCGCAGGCTTGGACTGCCATCGTACAGTCCCCGATTCATTGCCTGTTTGGCAGTGGAGGGGATGGCTGCACAGTATGGGGTAGGGGAGGGGATAGTGGCTCCACAGCTGCCAACCTTCCCTTTTTTTGCGGGAAATTCCCTTATTCCAGCGCTGTTTCCCGCTGCTTCCCACTGCTATCCCGGATTGTTATATATCCCGTAGTCTTTCCCCGGACAGGTGAGGCTGCGGATCCCTTATTTTCGAGGCTGCTGATCCCTTATTTTCAAATCTGAAAGTTGACAGCTATGGGTGGCTCTGTTAGCAGCCCCAGTTTCTTCATTCTTCCTTGAAAAATGGTATTGTTCACACCTCTCCATCCACTCATTCCTCCCTTCTCTGTCTCCCCCTGCCATGCTCATTCTCTTTCTCTCTCTCCTTTCTCATCTGTAAGCATTTTTGAAATTAAAAGGGGTCCTTTAAAAGGTTGGGAACCACTGTTCTAAATCATCAATCTTCAGCTGGCATATCAGGGCCCCTCTACCGGGTCACGGCCTAATCTAAAGTGGGTACAGCACTACCGCCATGCAAACATGGTTGGCATCTGTCTGTCTCGAGAGACAATGGAGTGTGCCTCTAGGGCAAGGGTCAGCAAACTTTTTCAGCAGGGGGCCAGCCGCCTGTCCCTCAGACCTTGGGGGGGGGGGCTAGACTATATTTTGAAAAAAAATAATAATGAACAAATTCCTATGCCCCACAAGTAACCCAGAGATGCATTTTAAATAAAAAGGCACATTTTACTCATGTAAAAACACACTGATTCCCGGACCATCCGCAGGCCAGATTTAAAAGGCGTTTGGGCCAGATCCGGCCCCCGGGCCTTAGTTTGCCTACACAGGGGGTAAAACCACTGTGTTAGCAGCACCGAACTGACTTCCTTAAGATGTGAAAAAATGGGTGTCCAAATGCACATTTGTGTTAATGGTAGATCCAAAGTCTAAACGGGCTGGAGACTACTGCTTTAAGTCTTAAGCTGCTTACAGTAATAATTGATATTAAATAATGTATTGGGGATATGATCTTGCACTTCTACTTAAGATTTTTTTGTGGAGGTGGGGGGGGAGCCATATATATATATATATATATATATATATATGCAGGTTTTGGTGTCCTCGGGTGTCTTCCCGTGTAAAAGTTGGGGTGTCTAGGCGACGTTTCGACGAGGTCTCACTCGTCATCTTCAGGCTGGTGCTTTCGGCTTCTTGTTACTGGAACAGAGCAGGATCTCAGTGTTTGAGTTCCTATAAATACTGTTGAGGGGGTGTGGTGTATAGCCTCCAATGTTCTGGGCAGAGAGGAAGTTCCCAGGCTAGTGTGCCTTTTCTTCTTTTGTTCCTTAATTACTTGAGGGATATCTTGAGTGATTTCTTGAGTGATATCCTGAGTACCACTTAGGTGGGTCATTAGGTGTGGATTAGTTGCTAAAGTCTTTGTGTCTTGACCTCTTGAACTTTGTGAAGAGTTTTTCTGAGAAGATGGCTGTACTGCACTTAGTTGTGCTCTGGCTTGGCGAGCTGTGGTTTTGTGGCCTGTGTCAGCCAGATCTGTGTAGGGATTGCAGGGGGGTGCAGCATCCGGAGGTGCCACCATGGTTTGGCTACTGGATGGTGTCTGTAATTTATCTGTGGAGAGGGTCTGGGTTTGGGTCTGGTGTGGTTGATTGGTGATGGCGTTCTGTGTGCCTCTGGATCTGGTGTCAGTTTTTGTGGGGAGGGCTAATTTCCAGATGTCTGGCAAGCGGGATGTGTCGTCACGCTTGTTCATGTTGTGAGGGTGTTTCTCTATCTCGATGGCTTCCATGATTATTCTCTTGTGGTGATGTTCCATGTTAAAGAGCAATTTGGAATCTGCAAAATTAATTTCGTGTCCTGTTTCTTTCATGTGTTGGAAAAGAGAGGAAGTTTTTTCTTCTTTTTTGACGGCATTCTTGTGTTCTGCGATACGTGCATTTATTCGTCTGTTTGTTTGTCCAATGTACGTGGCTGGGCAGACTTGGCAGGGTATTTCATAGACCCCTTGGTTTTCCAACTGGATTTTATCCTTGGGGTTTCTGAGGATATTGGCTATTTTTTGGTTGGTGCAAAAGGCTGTTTTGATATTGTGTTTATGGAGGATTTTGCTAATTTTATCTGTAGTGCCCTTGATATAAGGAAGGAGGGCCATGCCATTGTTTTCTTCTGTGTCTTGGTTTTTGGGGGGTGTTTCTTTTTGGATTAGCTTTGTAACCCTGTTTTGCTGGTATCCATTGGCAATTAACACATTTGAGAGATTCTGTAACTCAGTTGTCAAGTGGTCTTTGTCAGCCAGGCGTTTGGTTCTGGAGATGAGAGTCTTGGCTACGGAGTTTATTTGTGCAGGGTGGTGGTGTGATTGTGCATGTAAGTAGCGGTTGGTGTGTGTTTTTTTCCGGTAGATAGTGTGTCCTAGGGAGCCATCAGGTTTTTTGTAGATTAGGACGTCAAGGAAGGGAAGTTGGTTGTTGGCTTCTATTTCCATAGTGAATTGTATTTTGGGGTGTAGGCTGTTGAGATGTGTGAGGAAGCTATCCAGTTTTTCCTTCCCGTGTGGCCAAATTACAAAGGTGTCGTCAACATATCTGAGCCAAAGTTTGGGTTTGTGTTCTGACTTGTCTAAAGCATTGGTTTCAAAGTGTTCCATGTACAGGTTTGCGATGACCGGTGAGAGGGGTGATCCCATAGGTGCTCCTTCTATCTGTTTGTATCTTTGTCCATTGTGGATGAAGTACGTGTTGGTTAGGCAGTGGTTGGTCAGGTCCAAGATGTATTCGGGGGGATTGTATTTGTTTTGAATGGCTGTCAAGGCTTCATTAATGGGCACTTGTGTGAAGAGAGATACAACATCGAAGCTCACAAGTAGGTCATTAGGATGTAGGTTTTGCTTCTTTATTGTTTCTATGAACTGGAAGGAGTTTGGAACGTGTGAAGAGATGGATTCTGCATAGGGCTGAAGTTGCTTGGCGAGAAATTTAGCGAGATTTTGTAGAGGTGAGCCTATGGAGCTGACTATTGGTCTGAGTGGTGTTCCTTCTTTGTGTATCTTGGGGAGGCCGTAGAGTTTGGGGCATCTGGATGATTTTTCTCTGGGGATGATTCTTAGCTGGATTTCTTCACTGATAGGAGAGGCTTTTATTTTGGATTTGGTGGTTTTTTCCAGATAGGTGGTGGGATCTGTTTTTATAGGTTGGTAGGTAGGATCTTGGAGTAGATTTGATAGTTTTGCTTGGTAGTCCGATGTGTTCATCACAACAGTGGCATTACCTTTGTCTGCTGGGAGAATGATTATGTTGTTGTCTTTCCTCAGGTTGGTGAGTGCTTTCTGTTCTTCTTTGTGTAAATTGCTTCTGGGTGGTTTGCTGGAGCAGAGGATGTTGGTGACTTCAAGTCTGATTTTATTGGCTTCATCTGGGTTGATTTTGGTTAGGCTAGCTTCGACTCCGCATATGATGTTTTCCGTGGGGATGCGTCTCGGGGCGACTGCAAAGTTGAAACCTTTGGAGAGTACTTTGGTTTCAGTTGTGGTGAGGATCCTGTCTGATATGTTATGTACTGTTTGTTTCATGGGTTGTTGTGGAGGGTGGCTGGGCTTCTGGCGTTTCTCTAGTTTGTGGAGTTTGTTGGTGTGTGTGTCTGTCTTATGTGAGGTCTCCGTTTCAGCTCTCCAGACGGCTAGTTGTTTGCATTTGTCCCAGAGTGCAGGGTGGATTTTGTTACAGAGTTTGAGGTGAATATATATATATATATATATATATATATATATATATATATATATATATTCTTCCAGGCAGGATTCATAATATTTTCTGAAGCGCATTGTTTCCTAGGCCCCACTTCCATATTGAACTGACAATAATGATGCTGTAATTAGTCTACGATACCATGCTAAAAGTCATCCCACACAGTATGAACCACGTTAGCTTGACAAAATGAATAATTTAACTTAGCAAGAGAGGATTCACTCCGCCAGCTACGCCACTTACCCGGACATATTGGTTTTCCAATACTCAATAGCGCAGCCAAAGGTACTGGAAGGCTAAGAAAGTCGGTCGTGCTTCTATGTCTAATTGCTAAAAAAAAGACCAAAAGAGTAACTCGAAGACAGTCAGAAACACTTGCCAGTAAAGGTATGTGTATCTGAATGTACTGCCTACATAGGTTCCCAATGCCTACACAGGTGCTCCTATGCTTGTCATAGACTCATAAGATTATAAAGTTGGAAGGGACCCTAAGGAACAAGGAACATCTGGTCTAACCCCCTGCAATGCAGGAATCTCAACTATTGCATCTGTGGCAGGTGGCGAGCCAAACTCTGCTTAGAAACCTCCAATGAAGGAGAGTCCAGCTTCATCTTAATGTGCTCCTGATGGGCCATGATTCCCAAGAGCCCTTGCAACCTGAAAGAGAACACTTACTGTTGGGGAGACCCTTGCAGATTAAGACACACTACCAAGGCATCCTGAAATAGCTATAAATAGCGACCTAGTCTCTACGTGGGTGGCGCTGTGGTCTAAACCACAGAGCCTAGGTCTTGCCGATCAGAAGGTCAGCGGTTCGAATCCCCGCAACAGGGTGAACTACCGTTGTTCAGTCCCAGCTCCTGCCCACCTAACAGTTTGAAAGTATGCCAAAAAGTGCAAGTAGATAAATAGGTACCACTCTGGTGGGAAGGTAGACAGCGTTTCCGTGCGCTGCTCTGGTTCGCCAGAAGTGGCTTAGTCATGCTGGCCACATGACCTGGAAGCTGTACAGCGGCTCCCTCGGCCAATAAAGCAAGATGAGCACGCAATCCCAGAGTCGTCCGCGACTGGACCTAACAGTCAGAGGTACCTTTACCTTTTTAGTCTCTACTCAAACCTGGTTAGTATTTCAATAGGTTCACCACATTAAACGCCCACGGAATTATCACAGGGAAGTAAAGAACCCTACTGGTGGGAGGACACATCCCACGAGAGTTGCAATTTTAAATGGGTCAACGTGCACCTGCACAATTGCAGCTCTTGGTCTCCAGGGGTCAAGAAAGTGATTAGCACTTTACTGTGCCTTATGTAACAAGGTGTGAATCTCCTTGCTGTTGAACAGAATACCAGGGTCCCTTTATGTTTTGCGATGATGTACAGCAGATGTTTTGGTGAATCAAAATACCCATCCCATCTGGTTGGCTTCAACTTTTAAAAGGTCTTGTCACAGAACATGGCTGTATGCGCGCAACAGCTCCAGCCTAAGAGCATTTACACCAAGCCAGACGCACAGGACACATTTACTGTGCAAGGCCATTTGTCACTTTGTGCTTACTTTCAACGTGAGCAGGTTTGTTAATGTCGTTTGAGAGACTTGTGTAACATCCTAAAATGTTTTGAACAATGCAGTTTAGGTCACAATGCAATATTGATGAACGAATAATGTTCCTGAATGCCGACCTCAATATTTAATGAGCCTGAGTGCTGCAGAAAGAGATGGAAGCTGGAAATCACTGCAGTTGTCAGGGACCCGAGGAAAGGGCTACCAACTCGAAGGAAGCCTTCAACCCTGAGCTTGAACTGGGAAATAAGGAAGGTGCAAAATGTGAGGGGTAGGGTTACTAGAGGCAACAATCCTGGAAAAGAGGAGACTGAGAGCAGATAGGATAAAAAGGTAAAGGGACCCCTGACCATTAGGTCCAGTCGCGACCGACTCTGGGGTTGCGGCGCTCATCTCGCTTTACTGGCCGAGGGAGCCGGCGTACAGCTTCCGGGTCATGTGGCCAGCATGACTAAGCCGCTTCTGGCAAACCAGAGCAGCACACGGAAACACCATTTACCTTCCCACTGGAGGTGAGACTTATCTACTTGCACTTTGACGTGCTTTCAAACTGCTAGGTGGGCAGGAGCAGGGACTGAGCAACGAGAGCTCACCCCATCGCGGGGATTCGCACCGCTGACCTTCTGATCGGCAAGTCCTAGGCTCTGTGGTTTAACTCACAGCACCACCCGCGTCCCATAGAAGATAGGATAGCCATCTTCAAATATTTCAAGGGATGGCCCATGGAAAATGGAGCAAGCTACGGTAGTTTTCTCCTGCTCTGCAGGGGAGGACTCGAACCAATGGCTTCAAGTTTCAAGAAAGGAGATTCGAGCTAAACATCAGGAAGAACTGTCTGACAGTAAGAGCTGATCAATAGCACAATAGACCGTCTCAGAAGGTGGTGGACTTTCCTTCACTAAAGGTTTTTGAGCAGAGGTAGGGTGGCCATCTGCCACGTATGATTTAGTTGAGATTCCTGCATTGCAGAGGGCTGGACTAGCAGACTTTTGGTATCCCTTCAAATCCTACAATTCTTTGATTCTATAATTTACTACTACACATCCATTGAAAGGTCAGAGGGAATGATTCCAAAGACAGGCTCCTTTGGGAGGAAGAGTAGAATACAAGTTAAATAATAAGAAAGCCAATCATGCAATGTACAATATCTCCACGCCTTAACAAAAATCAATGAGAACTGAGCAGGGCCACAGAAGATCTGCTGAGCAGCTCCCCTGCATTTCAGCAGGTCCTGCTAAGCAACTTCCCAGTACTTTAGATGCCCATTAGTTCTTCAGACAAATAAATGACAGATTAACAAGAAACAATAATCTGAAAGGCTCTTCAATACTTATTCCTTTTGCTATTTTACAAAATGAAAAATCTCCCATCTAGAAGCAAACATTCCATCTGAATTCCCACTGGTGAAGATGATGAGAAGAAAATTACTTCTCCAGCCAGTAATCTACAGTGGTATAGTATTTACCTAATGCGCCATCACCAAACATAGCAAAGTAGCTTCCAGTGTCTCATTTCTCTGGTAAAACACAACATTTATCAAGCTGAACCTCTACATACAATCTTTCTGTTGAAATACCACATTTTAAGACTGAAGTGGGCGGGGGGGGAGCTCTCTCTCCAATTCCCATTCCCATGCTTTGAATTCTATTTTCTCATGTGACTTTAGCACTTATCTTCTCCAGACGTGTCCATGTTTTTAAAATGAGTCCGAATAAGAAGCTCCTGGGAAGAATTTAGATCAAGGAGAGAGCTTGCAGAGCACAGGACTTTACCTATTTACCACTGAATTCCTCCTTATTATTAGCTTAGCTTGGACAATTCAACAAACCATAGTTTGCAGACTGGGAAATTTGAAATGAGCTCATATTAGCCTTGTCTGGATTTAACACTAGGCTAGTTATGGTGTCATTTTGTGAATAAGCCTGCGTGACCCTCGGCCAATGCTCTCCTCTAGTGTAGTCACAAGAAAGAGATGAGAAAATTTTGCTTCCACTTTAACTAAACTGTGGTTTGTCTGAACTATGTTTTATTGAAACAAGCCAGATTCAAACTGTGGCTTATGAAACTGGCCTGTTTCAACAAAATATAATAAAGATGAACCACAGTTTGGAATTTGGCATGATGCCTAACTTTGGCTAATTAAAAACTGAAGCAAAAAGTTTCCAATCCCATACTTACGAGGAAAGGAGGGGAGTGTGCAATTTGCAGGTTCATTCATATAACGCTAAACAGTCCTTGAGATATTGGGAGTCCTGAGCTCTATAATGTTTTATGGGTAAAAACCTAACACTTTATTCAAAGAGGCCAGAAATGATCAATACAGTAGTGGGATGGGATTGGTCCTGCATTGGGCCCCACCCACATTGTCAGAAATGAAACAAAAAATGCACAACTGTCAAAAAAAGCACTCAGCAAAAGGTATTATAAATATTCTTCTGCATCAATATTGAACTCGTTTTGAGAGACAGAACAACCATCAAAATCTGAAAGACTGCACAGTGTGCCTAGATTTCATCATGACATATAGCAAATATCAAAACAGTTCTGAAATCCGTTACATTACTACTCACCACGCTGAGCAAACGCAAGGCGCTCACACAAAATAATTTATCAAGTGTTTTGTTCAAAGCCAGGTACAGAAGAAAAATGTTGTTTTTATATTTCCTCAGATCTTTGCCAGTCCTCTAAAATAAACATGCTATTAAAAGAAAAATCAATAGAAAGCTTTAAAATGTACAGTATCATAAAAGGTCAAGGCCTATCATCGATTTTAATACCACATTTTCTGGGGCAGTTTCCCAATGGGTTCTTTCTAATGCTCCTCTTCCTTTCGCTCTCTTTTTGTTCATTCTGAAGATGAAGAAAGCAAGACAGCATCTCGCAGCAAGGTTGCTCAGAGACTGAAAAGCTGAAGACAGGCACGTTCTGGCAACGGCCGCAAGCTAGAAGACCCTGGGTCACTGGGAGGCTGAGCTCCCTGCGTCCCAAGAAATGGAAGAAGAGCCCCGTTGGGTCAGGCCAAAGACCCATCATGGGACCTGCAATTTAGCCCTCACAGAGCTACAGTTCCCAGTGTCAGGAGTTCAGCCTACACTCGAGTAGGACCCTGGCAGAGACACATGCCCAACTGGCATGTTCTCTCCCTCCTGGTCGATCGTTCGGGAGCTTCATAAGCTTTCTTCTGCCCGAACATCACAGCGACAGATGCCAACCGACACCGGCACACTTAGGGATCCGCAGAGTTTGCGCACCTTCTGTGACAGACCTCAGCAAGTCAGCATTTTGGCTAATCTACTTTATTTACATATAAACACACACAAAGCACTGCAACATGGCTCCCTCTCTCTCTCTAGCATCAGACAGCAAAGAGAAAAAAGAACAAAGGACAATAGTCCCATTTCATGGAACACAGTAACACAAACATCCTGTCTTCGTCACTTCCCACTCTGTAGAGTCAAAACATACACCGTCATGTGATAGACAAAAATCCCATGACTGCAATCATGGAGCAGAAATTCTAACACCCAGCACCCTTAACAATCTGCATTTCTCAGGATCCCTTGGGGAAGCCTTGTGTTTTAAACATATGGGGTGGATGTGACTCTTCTCCAGCATCTTGTTCTCACAAAGGCCAACTAGATGCCTCACTGAGAAACCCATGAGTGGAACCTCAATATAACAGTGCTCGCCTCGCTTGTGATTTCCAGAAACTGGTATTCAGAAGCATACTGTTTCTGAAAGCAGAATCATAGAATTGTAGACTTGAAGAGACCACGAGGATCATCTAGAGTAACCCCCTTGAATTCAGGAATCTTTTTGCCCAATGTGGGGCTCGAACTCACAACCATGAGATCAAGAGTCTCATGCTCCATATCTACCAATGTCTAGTAGCCACTGAAAACCTTGAGCCCCATAATGTCATGGCAAGGACGTCAAGGCAAGGGAGCGAACAGCCTAGTGCCATCTATCAGTCACTGAAGGAGCAGCTACTCCTAGACTTGCTTTCCTCTTCCCTCCTCTTGCATGCATCATGTCCATCAGCTGGTCAGCTTATCACCCCGCTTTTATTGTCCATTCGGGAAGCCCAACCACTGCCACAGCGTCCTTTCTCTTGGCAGATCAAGATAAGCAGGTGAGAGCAAAGGTTGAAAGGTTTTTAGCTGGGGCAATCAAAATAAGATCCACTATTTGACTATTGATTCAAAACCCTGAAATGTATTTTATATAATTGACTTTTTACAGTGGTACCACAGTTTAATAACTTAATTCGTTCTGGAGGTCTATTCTTAACCTGAAACTGTTCTTAAACTGAGACACCACTTTAGCTAATGGGGCCTCCCACTGCCGCCGTGCTGCCACCGCATGATTTCTGTTCTCATTCTGAAGCAAAGTTCTTAACCCAAAGTACTATTTCTGGGTTAGTGGAGTCTGTAACCTGAAGCGTCTGTAACCCGAGGTACCACTGTATTTCTATTCTTTGTGTATCATATTGTTATTTTATTGCTATGGCCGATGGCTGGCGCAAAGATTCATTCATTCAGCTCATCAGTATCCTGGTACAAGTTGTGTTATTTTTTTACTACCTGTTTAGTTTTTAGAAAAATATTAGGTGCTACGTTAAGTCAATAATGACGACGGGGATGATATAACACAGTTTGCTATATCTACGATGTACTGTTGAGGAACAACCAAAACAAGACTGGGTACAGGGGAGAGGTTCACACAGGATGGAATCTCTATTAATTTACCATGTTACTTCATTCTTACACACACACACACACAAAGCAAGAGAAATTAATTATTTCTTTCTAACACTCTTCCACTGAGTGCTACATCCAGGCACTGCCACGTGCACATTTTTAAAGTTGATTTAGTGTTTACAGGAATTTTCCTCAACAAATGGATGTGAAGATTTAGAAATATGGCGGGCAAAGGTTGCAGTATGTTATCTAGCAAATGACAGATAAAAATGCCACACCATATGGAGTCCAGCTGCCCCTTGCAGAACACACTCATTATTTGGGACCGTCTGAAGAGCTATTTGGAGCACTGTGCAGAAGAAGGGAGGGAAAATACATTTGCTGGAAGCTTCAAAGCCACATTTCTAGAAGCCCCCGCTTCCAAATGGAAGGCTAAAAATGAGAATGTTCGCTCTTGCTAAGTTGTTGCCATCTGTTTGGCAGCAAACAATGGCTTGCGGGGGTAGGAAATTGCACAACTGGATGCCCTGCCAGAAAATGCATGGAAATTAGACGGTGGGACAGACTACCCTAGAGTGTGGCTTCTCCCTATAGCAGCCATTGGTAACTGGGTGCCCACCTGGCCTTTGGAGCTGCAACTCCCAGTGCCAAAGTCAGAACATCTGGAGGGCAGGAGGTTGGCAAAGGCTGTCTTAAAGGATCTCAAAGTCCAGGATCCAGGGGGCAGGGAGGGAGTATAGTGGTACCTCGGGTTACATACGCTTCAGGTTACAGACTCCACTAACCCAGAAATAGTACGTCGGGTTAAGAACTTTGCTTCAGGATGAGAACAGAAATCGTGCTCCGGCGGGGTGGCGGCAGCAGGAGGCCCCATTAGCTAAAGTGGTGCTTCAGGTTAAGAATAATTTCAGGTTAAGAACAGACCTCCAGAACAAATTAAGTACTTAACCCGAGGTACCACTGTAAGATCCAAGTCTCCTTTACAAAAAGGTGCCAAGACAAGAACATGTGGGCAGCCATATCTGAAGACACAAACCGAGCATGGCAGAGCTCAATATTCACCATGTCAAGCATTCTATATGGGGAATATAGTTGGGCGATAACATGAAACACCACCGTGACTTCCTTCCCCCGCAGTTTAATAAAAAGGCGAGAACTTCCTTGGTAAGTGTGAGCAAAACAGATTATAAGCAAAAGAGAAATGTTAAGCAAAACACTGTTTATTAGTCAATGCCAGGGCAGAATAGGGACAGGAAGAGACAGGAGCGAAGCAGTGAGGAAGTTTTAATTATCATTTATTTTATTCTATTATTTTATTATCATTCATTTTATTATCATTTATTGGGAGCCACCAGATGCAGACAGTTTCAAACATCAACTCAACATTTAATACCAACAGCACACACTGTAAAAGGGTGCTGTTGGGTATCTATTCCACACTGAGAGTCATATTGAATATGTGCATTTTGGAATAAGAAATAAGGGGGAATGGAGAGACAGGACGTTGGTGCTGTTCCTCAGTTGAGGAACAGGATATTCAAAGCACATACAGTCATACCTCATTGCTTCAGGCCGCACATTTTCAGGTTGCGTCCCGCAGTGACCCAGAAATACAGGAAAGGGTTACTTCCGGGTTTTGCCGCTCGCACATGCGCATATGTGCGAAATGATGTCTGTGCATGCACAGAAGCGGCTAATTGCGACCTGCGCAGACACAGGTTGCGTTCTTTTCAGGTTGCAAATGGGCTTCTGGAACAGATCCAGTTCGCAACCAGAGGTATCACTGTACAACCAAAGTTCAGGGTACCAACGTAAAATATTTGCATGGATGGAAAAGGCTATCCCAGCAATTCTGAAAATTCTTCAAAGTGGGCAGAGAGCAGGAAGGGAAGAAGGGGCCATCTGATTAAGGTTAAGGGTTATGTGGTACGATTCAGTTATGTCTGTGCACCTCTGTCCATCAATCTCCAGTATATACCCCACCTCTCCTCCAAGCTCACAACAGTATGTGTGTGTTCTTGCACACTTTATCCTCACAACCACTTTGTGAGACAGGCTGGGCCTAAATACCAGCTTGTCCCAGAGGTACATGTCATAAGCATGGAAGAGAGTATTTATCCAGTATCGCCTTATGTCCATCTAACCATGATCGAAACTAAGTGCAGGCTGTGTAAAAGTGCAAAAAAATAATTAAATACAAGGGAAAAATTGCTTCATAGATTTTCATCTTCACTACCACCACACATCCTCCTTGTTCAAGCATCTTCAGTACATATTTCAGCAGTGGAAATCCAATATTCCATTGAGGATGACAACACAAACCTCAGTAGTGAGTTCATCAATAGCATAATCACTATAATAAAACCGCTAAGTTATCCTCCCACTTTTGATTTCCCAGGGCTTCCCAATCCTCTCTGCCTGTCATTTTAGACTGTAAATTCACAGAGGTAATTGCATCTCCATCTTGCAAAGCACCCAAGTCAAGCACTGGGGTGGGGATTATGCTTCTCAGTGATGAAAGTGCTGTCATAATCACCCTATACAGAAGTTGGTAGAATTAAAAGAAGAAAGTGAAGGCACTGTAGCCTGGATAGCTCAGCTGGTTAGCGCGTGGAACGCCAAGGTTAAAGATTCGGTCCCCATATGGGACATCTGCATATTCATCCCTGCACTGCAAGGGTTTGGACTAGATGGTCCTCAAGGTCCCTTCCAACTCTATGATTCTATGATCTACAGAACACACACAAATCTAAATTAGCACAGCAGTTTTTCACATTCCCCAAACAGAGGGAGTGATGAGGTTGGATGCAACAACAATCGCGGACTGCCAACTCCACATCTGCTGATCGATCCCTCAGACGCTTCCAAGTTCCAAGTCAGAGCAGTTGCACACTGTCTACAAGGTCTCAAGTCACCACTCATCGCTGGCTTGCTGGCAGAAGTGTCAAGAACATAGCAAGACCCCTGCTGGATCACACCAAGGTTCCTTCTACTCCAGCATCCTGCCTCCCACCGTGGCCAAGAACGTGTCTCTTGGAAGCCCAGAAGTGGCACATGTAGCCAAGCCCTGCTTTTGCTCCCCAGCAACTCATAACCAGCGTCATGCTGCCTCTGAACCTTTAAGTTTCATATAGCCATTGTAGTTCACAGCTCCATGCATTCATCCATAAGATTTATGATAACCCAGCGCTGCCAAAAAATAAAGAGAAATTAGCTCATAGGCAGGAGAGCATTAGCAAAAGGGAGATTTGGCCAAGGACACAGCGGGGGACTATGGTAACAAAGTGCCGGGGTGGGGGGGGCGATATGAAATAATGTTCTGGATAAGTTACTTTCTTGGCAAGAAGCCCTAACTTCACTATGCAGAGATTTTTTAATATATATTGTGGATTGTTATTCAGCTATCTCTGGCAACTAGATGCAATTTGTCACCGTGTCCCTAAGGCAAGGCACACGCTGCTCCACTGAGTTGTGCAGATTTCTCAGCAGGCTTCTCCACAGGAGTTGACAGAGCAGGTGCATCGCGTTGACCACAAGCAGATTTCTCATCTCCAAAGTTCATGAGCCGTGGCACCCATCTGGCACAGCGCACGCCACCTGCATGCCACCAAGAAAAATGCTTCCAACTACAGGAACGTTCTTCACTGGCACGTCAACGGCAAGTTCAGATGGTCACCTCGTCACAGCCATGAGCAAGAACGCATGATTTAACAGATGAGTCAGTCAATGAATGTTCTAGATATACAATGCTCATCTGAATCAAGGGAACATAAACCAGCAGGCTTGCAAACACAGGAATTGAAATGGAAGGTATTTCAAGCCTAAATAAACATTAATTTACCCCCATCTAGACACTACCTACTGTTGGGAAGGTGGCAAGCACACACGCATAGAGAGTTTTCAGGTGTGACTTGGGTGGTTTATTCGGAGGACTTCACCACGGAGTATAGAGATGAGCAACTACTATCGATTTCTAAGTTACAGGCATACAGGGTCTCATGATCTCACAAAATCACACATCGGCTTTTAGGTGATATACTAAAGTTACATGTGAGATCTTGCAGGGGGAAAAATCAAGCTAGGAAATATTCTCGATTGATTAACGTGCCCCTGAGCAAGAAACACACAAGACATGTTGACCAGCGTCTTTATGTATTAACTCAAGGATGTAGCAAACAAGTCCTCAACTCTAAGTAGCTGAAATCCTAGCTTCAGGGAATAGCCCTGTTTCACACTGTTTTTCCTCAAATATACCTTTAACCAGCACATGACCTATTGAAAATTTCTGTTTGCATCTTTTTCTACAAGAACATCTCTCTTTAGCAAACAGTATCTTCAGCTGAAGTAAACGTTGGTTACACAATCAAATATTGTTTACCTGCCCAAAACTTCAAATACAGCATTCTGCATATCGTCTGCCAGACTTATGCTAGCTTTTGAGTCACACACAGCCAGGAGTCCACAGGCTATTAACAGCAAATAAAATAAAACCACCCACATCCCAATGCACACACCTACACCTATCTGGAACCACAATCCAGTTCAGGCAGCAAACATTTTGTGCGGGGGTCCATTCCCAGCCCCTACACGCATACAAGCCCACCCCACACCATTACGTCCCCCCCCCATTCCACCTCTGTTCTGCCCTCTTCCAGGTCCCACACATCAGCAATCACACATTTTTCACTCTCCTTATCATAAGTTTCCAAATGGGAAGGAAGCGTCTTCTAGGAGTGACCCTTGTCCAGTCCCTCTCAGAAGTATAACTAAGCCCCATAACAGATTGGAGACTCCTCCTGCCTCCTTTTGGGATGGGTTTCACTTCAGTGTGCCATGCGTCCACCTGAAAATCACTCCTTGTGTTCCTTTTCTGAGATACCTGCGATTACAGAAAGCTAGACCCAAAGGCTCAGCTGGAAGGGAAGATGCCTTAAGTTGTCTGGAGAGAAAATTGCAAGCAAGGGTGTTGCTCCCAAATGGGAGCTATGTGGCCCTGACTCCAGCAGGGCTGGGGGTGGGGCTACTCTTGCTAAAGCTGCCAGGTGACTCCATGATGAAATTTTAAAAGGTAAGTTGATTCTTACACAATTTGACAGCGGTCAGTTCACCAACATCCCAACCGTATTGGGTTGGGTACTGAGAGGTTCCCGCACCCTGAAACTAAACCTAACACCTCCAACAGCTCTTAGACATTTTAAGCACATATTGAAAGCCATTCCACATATTTCGATGGCTCATTTTATTTTGCTCTCGGAAAAGCACACAGCACAGAAATAAGAGCATCGGGAAACAAGAGATATTTAGCCTGCTTTCATTTTGTTTTTCCCTAGCAAATCTCAGCACGAAGAATTATGGCTTTAAAGCATCTTGAAAGCATCTACGTTTGATGAAGATTTTATTAGGAGAAGGCAAATAAAAAATGTACAAAAAGGAATGAAAATACAGCTATGCAATACATGTCACTCTGTGTAAAAAAAGATATGAAGCTCATTTTAAAGACATGAAGTCATCAACTCGCGGTGGATTCTGAATGTCACCTTAAGTACTTTGGCAAAGAAGAGCTAACAGTGACAAAGTGGAAGAGTCCAAAATTAAACTGCCAACATTAGACATAAAAAATCCACAGCGCAGCTCCATTTTATAGCCTTAAGAGCTTGCTAGCTTTTTACATCTGCTAATGTAAAGTGCCCGGGTGAACCTCAAACAAAAGAGTGTTTTTGATGCATGAGATTTCTGACATGAGCACACTGTGACTGCACATCTCTGATAAAAGGAATTAGACGAGCAAGGCTCCTATTTGCGCCACCAGGTAGAAGGTGGAACTCTAATGTCAAAGGCTAGGGGGTCAGAATGAGTGGCATTTTTCTCCCTGTCAGAGAGCTTGACATATGGACTGAGGGAGCCAATGGAGGAGTTAATCACAGCAGCAGAGCGCCTGCAATTCGCATGTGTCCCATTAGAAGCCTGCCATATTGTCTAAGGACAGCAGCCATGGTATATAACCCCACAGAGTATTCTTTCAATCAGGGAAAGAAATAGACATTTTGATCACAAGACCACAGGGACACATGAGTGTTTCGACCCAGCTGCAATGCTTTCTATGCAATTCTATCAACCCATCATGGCACTTGGGAAGATAAATATTCTCCACCTAGAGAAGTGGGGTTTCATAATGGACCCACCACAAAAACACCAAAGAAAGCTTAAGGGAGCAGAGAGTAAACCAATTAGAACTTGGCCATCTTTACAGCTTTCAGCACAAGCGCAGGTCACACTTTCACAGCTAAGTAGCTACTGCCCACACGCAACAGTGCACATGTTCAGCAAAAGAAGCATCTAACAAAAATTATATATGCAGCAACAGATCAATTGTTTTATCTTCTCTGTGTGCGGGAAGAACAACATTACAAAGAGCTTCATTAAAATAGCATTCTTATAGTAGGAACAGCAGCCGCAGCAGAATTCTGCACAGTGGTTTGCAAAATGACTGTTGTCAGCAGGAGACAATGGAGGAGTGAGACTTCGAGGGTGGAGTCAAACTGTTGGAAAGTTACAGCACCTGCTGTGGCTGTAGAGACCGATACAGGAGAGACATGTTTTGTTAGAGCTGGGGCAGATGAAGGCGTCTGGCTGTGCTGATGAAGGTGTAGCATGGCTTTTCTTCTTTCTGTGCTCCTCCCAGCCGACATTCCTCCTCTGGTCACTGGGGTGATGGCCTGGGACTCGGGCTCGGACTCGGAGCCAGAGGAGTCTCAGTCCGCACCGGATCCTTTGCCTCAGGCGGCATCTGAACCAGGTCTGGGGCCTGATTCTGAAGAGCCCCAGTCTGAACAGGTTCCCCTGCAACCAGCACCAGCTGGGCCAAGTTAGGGGCCTAAGCCTGCCCTGGCTCCAGATGCGGGGATTACCTCATTGCATTCAGCTGGGAAATCGCTTACAGCTGCTCTACTACCAGTTGAGTTAGGAGAGGCTGAGGCGGCCTCTGGGTCGAGTAACCCACCAACATCTCCGGAGCTACAGAGACTCAGGTCTGAGAGAAGGAGAGACCTAAGTACTCGCAGGAGGAGTGCTTGCCTTCGGGCGAGACAGAGAAGTGAGTCACCAGGGGATAAGGACCGGCCGCTGCCCCATCAGAGATAAAAGGCTGCTGGACCCTGCCCCAAGTTGTGGGAGCAACGTTGCTGTTTGCCAGAACCTGCCTGTGATCCTGTGTCTGACCTTGCCTGGTTTCCTGCCTCGTGTCCTGCCTTGGCCCTGTCAGACTGACTCCTCCTGGAAGCCTTGGATTCGGGACTGGACCCGTTACTCAGGTTACCCCCGAGCCCAGCAAAGTTGTTGTGGATACACAACCTCAACTTGACTAATTGTCTCCAGCCACTGCAATGGTCTGCAAGGGGGTGACCACGATTTTGTCTACCTGGGCTTCACCATAACACAGAGGGGTGGGTGCTGCCAGCCTTCGTGTCATGTTTGCAGGCATCTTTGTTACTCAGAGTTGGTCTGCCACCAGGCCTGGTGCCTGAAGCCAGCTCCCCATAAACCATGTCCTTGGGGATCCTGCCTTCTTCCGTTCTTTGGACATGAGCAAGCCAGCGTACACATCACTGAGACAGAAGTGCAAATATGCTGGGAGTGTGGGCTTGGAAGAGCACATCTTTGTTTCAAGACTCTGTCCTGCCATGTGTGTGATAGGTAAAGGTAAAGGTACCCCTGCCCGTACGGGCCAGTCGTGTCCGACTCTAGGGTTGCGTGCTCATCTCGCTCTAGAGGCCGCGAGCCGACGCCGTCCGAAGACACTTCCGGGTCAGCGTGACGAAGCTGCAGCTGGCGAGCCAGCACCAGCGCCGCACACGGAAATGCCATTTACCTTCCCGCTATAAAGCGGTCCCTATTTATCTACTTGCACTTAGGGGTGCTTTCGAACTGCTAGGTGGGCAGGAGCTGGGACCGAACGACGGGAGCTCACCCCGCCGTGGGGATTCGAACCGCCGACCATATGATCGGCAAGTCCTAGGCACTGAGGTTTTACCCACAGCGCCACCCGCGTCCCTCATGTGTGTGATACTGAACATTATCTTGACACAGGGTACGTGGAAAGCGTTGCTCCTGGCAGGTGTAAGATACCCACGCCTCACTACCATAAAGCAGCATGTTCAACATGCAACCCTGGTGGACCTTCATCTTGGTATTGGTTGTTAGCATCACATCCTCCCATACACCTTTGGAGAGGCAAGCCACTGCCATAGCTGCCCTGCCAATACAGTGGTACCTCGGGTGAAGTACTTAATTCATTCCGGAGGTCCGTTCTTAAGCTGAAACTGCTCTTAACCTGAAGCACCACTTTAGCTAATGGGGCCTCCTGCTGCTGCCGCGCCGCCAGAGCACAATGTCTGTTCTCATCCTGAAGCAAAGTTCTTAACCCGAGGTAATATTTCTGGGTTAGCAGAGTCTGTAACCTGAAGCGTGCGTATGTAACCTAAGGTGCCGCTGTACCCTTGTCCAGCTCCACGTCAGTGAAGAGGATGCTGCTTATGGTGAAGCCCAGGTAGACAAAATCGTCCACCACCTCAAGGATGTCGTCAGCCATGCTGATGCGTGAAGTGCTGGTGACATCCTGACCCAAGATGTTGGTCTTCGTCAGGTTGGTGCTGGGGCTGAACTCCATGCAGGCTTTGGCAAAACAGCTGATGAGACTCTGTCCAGCTTCTTCAGAAGTAAGCTTTTCTATCACATACAAAAGAGAGTTCTTCACTGAGAAACCTACGTAGTGAATACGTGGTTCTTCTGGGTGCCCTCCTTGCAAGAAAAATATGTCGTTCTTTTCTCAGAGGCTGCCGCTCAAAGCAAGTTTGGTCTCCTGTAGAGCAGCAATGTCACTGTTGAGCATTTTCAGCTCGCAGTCAATGATGGCTACCTTCTGTGAGTCACTGACTTGCAGCAGGTCAGTGAACAAGCTTTGGGGGTGGGGGGACACAAGGCAAATCAAGGATGGATAGAAGGGAGAGCATGTATTTTGTTCGGTTATGGTGGGGTATGGTAAATATGGAGTTATAAAGGGAAAATGGGTGAAATCAGCAGCACATCTCTGGGTGTCAGGGACTGTCAGGATGGTAGACATAGACCAGTGTTTCCCAACCGGTGTTCCGCGGCACACTAATGTGCCGCGAGCTGTTGCCTGGTGTGCCGCGAGCGAGTCCAAAAAAGGTTGGGAAACACTGGTTTCTCTTTCAAAAAGGAAACGTGGGTTAAAGCGGCGACGCCGCCTCCCACTCACTTTCCTGCTCTGGCTTCCCTAACAGTTTTCCGAGTTGCGTCACTGGATCCAGCCCCCTTTTCCACATGTGACACGGGAAAGGCAAAGGCCTTTGAGGCACCAGCGCGAGAGGCTGCAGCCTGGGAATTCCCTCGCCCTGCCCAAGGGAAAGGCAATGGCCGGCCCCACCAGGGAAGCACAGGAACTCTGGGCTCGCTTTCGTTCGGCCCGCCTGGCTGGGCCCTTCTTTGCTCCTCCCTACCACAGAGACGAAACCGCTTCTCGCTCGGTATTCGGGCCAGCCATAGAGGTGCCGAGGGGCAGAGCGCCCGGGCCAATGGCGCTGTCTTATTGACCGGAGCTTCCGAGGTGAGCGTGCGGTTGGCCGCTCTAGGCTTTCCCCGCCCCTTCTCTCTCGGCGGCGCCTAGACTTGCGAGGAGAAGCCGGAAGCCACGGGACTTGGGGCCACTCGGGTCTCCATCTCCCTCGCCTGCCTCCTCTCCATGGCACCGGGCAGCGGGGTACCCGCCAGTCCCCGGAGCCGCCTCCGCAGCGGGACGGCAGCAGCGGCGACGGCGGAGCGGAGGCGGCGCCGAGGAGAGCGGTGACGCCGCCTCTGCCGCTCCCGCCGCTGCGCCTCCTCAGGCCCGGCCTGGGCGCCCTCCGCCATGGGCTCCCTCTTCCGCAGCGAGGCGATGTGCCTGGCGCAGCTCTTCCTCCAGGCGGGCTCGGCCTACGAGTGTCTCAGCGCCCTGGGCGAGCGCGGCCTCGCCCACTTCCGAGACGTGAGTTGAGACGCGCCTGCATTTGGTGCTTCATGGAATTGATACGCTGCTTGAATGTCGGGTGGGGGGGGCGTGCCGAGAAGGAACCCTTCAAAGCGGTTTACAAAAAAACAGAACAATGAAATTATCACTTTTTAAAAAACAACTATAACTTTCTCTTCTTCCCCAACCCTTGTCGTTGGAGGAGTCCCTCAGTCCCTCGCTTTGCTGCCTCCTCCCCCCCCACCCCTAAAGCTTGGAGGTTCCCCGGCAAGGGGGAGGGGAAAAAATTGAAAGTTACACTTTCGTGCGTCCCTCCCGGCGTGACGCTGCGTGCTGACGTCACGGGGCTGTAATGGTGGTGTGCCTCGATATTTTTTTCATCAAACAAGTGTGCCTTTGCCCAAAAAAGGTTGGGAAACACTGACATAGACTTATAGTTACACTATGTGCATTTCCCTTTCCCTTAACACTGTTTCGCATGCGGAAGATCTCGGGTTCAATCCTTGACATCTTCAGGTGTAGCTGGGGAAAGTTCCTGCATTAAGTCCGGCAGAGCCACTGTCCATCAGTAAGGTAGATGGACCAATGAATGCTCTGACATGGTACAAGGCAGCTTCCTATGTTCCTATTCCTATATTGGGCATCATCTGCAGTTCTGCCCTGTGCATATGTGAACAGAATTCTACCATTACATGAATGCAGTTTTTCTACGGTACTGCGGGAGGGGGGGAGACATTAAAAATGATTTGTTCAAAAGGGGGGTTTTTTGTTTCTTCAAGAAAACAACTATGCACATTTCACGAACAGATGGGGTTTCTAAGAAGAAGTGAGTGTAGGGGAAAAAGACAGCAGAGCGATCATTACATTACACATCTAAATTATATGAATACCACCCACAGAAACCATTGCTGGAATGCAAATATCTTACCAAAAAAATTTATTTCTAAAGAGCGGGGAAATGACTGAATATTCTGTTGTGACCAAGGGAGCTGGCTGCACACAGAGCCTTAAAAATGTGACAAAAAGAAAACCCCAGGTTAAATTTTATGTTGTACATGATGCAGACAACCAACTGTCCACAACACCCACATCTCATTTTTCTGTCTTCATACAGGACAACACTCTAATTGCTTCCAGAACCTACTTTCTGAATCAAGTTTATTTAACCATGAAAGCTTGCAATGGCTCCAGTTTCCCCAAATTTCTGCAGAGCTAAGCATATGAACTTACCTTATTTTATAAGATCTCTGGCCCATCTTGTGCAGTAGTATAAATGATGATGGGCAGCAAACACCATTGTTGCAAGTTAAGCTCCCTGTCTGCTCTTCTGCCAAGTGACTTTTTAGGCTGCGATGCCAAACACTGGACATCAGACCTTGTGCATGCAAATCCCATGTTCTAACACTTAGTGTGGTCGTTTGACACAACTTCGGCATATCCCAAGCCCCAACAGATTAGGCAGAAACCAGTCTGGCTAAGAGTCCAACAAGACTCCTTCAGACTATGATAATAGAGATCCTTATGTAGTACAGTCGTACCTCCGTTTACGTAACCCTCTGGTTATGTAAACTTCGGGATGCGCGCGTGGCAAACCCAGAAGTATTTTACCGGGCTTCACCACGTGCACATGTGCAGAAGTGGTCCTCAGGTTGTGGAAACCTTGGGATCTGACTGGACCTCCGAAATGGATCCCGTCCGCAACCGGAGGTACCACTGTACTAGCAGCCAATGCTTCCTCGTTGCAATGCGGCTTGACTTGCCTCTTCCAGCTATTTTATTTACTCCTCATCCTATTGCTGAACTGCCTCTTTAGATTCAGACTCTAGGAGTCGGCACCCACCCTCTTTTACAACTACAAAAAATAGGTCCTAAAAATGGTGGTGATGTTGCTGCTGCTGCTGCTCTTGTTATTTATTAAATCTGTATACCACCCTACTCTCATAGATCACAACATAAAATTACAATATAAAACCCACAAAACACATAATAAAATAAGAACAAAAACAAACCAATAATCTGCACTTCCACAACACGTTTTAAAAGGTGTTGGGTGTCAGTCAGCCCAAGGTGTGGTTAAAGAGGAACGTATTTGCCCGGTGCCTAAAGGTGTATTATGAAGGCACCAGCCGAACCTGCCTGGGCAGAGCATTCCACAAGCAGAGAGCCACTGCAGAAAAGATCTGTTCTCGTGTTGCCTCTCGCAGAAGAGCAGCCATCTTATTTTTCTAAACGATCCCAACTGGAGGTGGCAGAGGACATAATCCAAATTCATTCAATAGCACCATGAGGTGAGGCTTCAAGCCAAATTCTCTCCGTAGAGTCCTTCCAGGACAGAAGTCTAGTCATCCTTATGTCCTGTTGTGGGAATATAAGGACTTGGTGAATCTCTGGACTCTGCTGGGTCAACAGGTGCCTTTCCTGAGAGTTCCACAGTGTCCTACAAAACTGGAATCTGAGGCTGTTTCTCTAGAACCTGCCCTTGGTGCCAGTTGTCTGAAACCTGTTACCTACTCTTGAGCTGCGTCAGCTGAAAGAGAGTACCTGTCCTGTCCGATGTAGTCCTAGCCGATGTAGCAGGCTAGATGAGGACAGCACCTTCCATTTGCCCAATACACTGAATCTGCCTAATGCTGAAACATCTTAGTAACAAATCTCAACAAGTGCTAGCTCGCTGGTATAAGGACATCTGCCCCTGACTGGTTGAGAGACGCTAAGGAAATTCCCCTCTCTCATAATGCCATAGGAAGGGAAGAATGCAACACTGAGAGGTGAGCAACAGAACCACCACCACAAGCAGAGACCTCTTGATGTTACTGGAACGGGGAGAAGGGGAATCAAAGCACATAATAAATCGATCCATTTAAAATGCTAGCATTAATTACATTAACACTAACACACAAATGCTAAATACATTTGCTTGTAAAAATCAAAAATCAATTAAGACAAGCCACAATATTTCAAAGAGCAGTGATTTCACCATAACACATTGATTTGCTTTACTACTCAATTCAAAGAGGCATATTTCAGCTGAGTTTTGGGGGTTTTTACAGAACCATTTACACACTAGCATCCAATTATTTACAACATTAAGATAATTTACAGTGTAATCCAATATATTACTCAAAAGTAAGTCCCAAACAGACCAATGGGGCATACGCCCAGCTAAACCACACCACACGCTTCATTGATTCCCTCCTCCCTTGACAAATTTCAGTCCAGGTACTTTGGGCTATTGGGAAAGCTTTTTAGATATTTATATGGTTCATAAATTAACGTGACATACTTCTTAGTTTTGTTTGCCTTCCCAAGTCAAACAACATGCTCAGTTCTAAGGCCCGACTTCTGCCTCTCTAGGCTTATTAGATCTAGAACAGAGAATGCATCTGGACGGATCAATGGCATAATAAATAGCATTGTCTCAGAGCGAAGGGTGGTTTCCACCAACCTTTAAGGAGGCAGTGGTAAGACCGAAGTAATCATGCTGGACTCTGGGTGATGGGGATATCATTCCCTTCCTGGGCAAGGCCCTTAAGTGAGCAGTTGCCGGCCAACTCCAAGCACTCTTCGATGAAACTGGATTTCTAAATCCATTTCGATAAGTTTTGAAGCCTGGCTTTGGTGCAGAAACTGCTTTGGTTTTATTCAATTTTTTTATTTATTTACAGGCTATTCAACAACAACGTGTTCTGAGTGGCTTACAGCAAGGTTAAAAACTATTAAATATGTAAAAAAATAAAATTGGAATGGTCTTTGCCGGGAAGGGGGGGGGGGATAAGACTCCGTAGGTCTCCCTATACCATTCAGCAGTTTTCAAAACAATCAACCATGGTGTCTTTACTGTTCCAGTTGGAAAACGAATGGTTCCACTACTGCCTTGATGACCAATTCCAGAGGGGGGGGGGCTGGGGAGAGTTCTGTTCAGCCAGCTAAGCAAGGTGATCCAGACCAGTGCCTGGGTGGGAGAACATTGGGACCCCCCCAAAAAAGAAGCTACACTGAGCTTACTAGAAGCGGAAACTGAGCATAAAGGTAAAGGTAAAGGGACCCCTGACTATTAAGTCCAGTAGCGGACGACTCTGGGGTTGCAGCGCTCATCTTGCTTTAGTGGCTGAGGGAGCCGGCATTTGTCTGCAGACAGCTTCCGGATCATGTGGCCAGCATGATAAACCGCTTCTGGCAAACCAAAGCAGCACACGGAAACGCTGTTTACCTTCCCGCCGTAGCGGTACGTATTTATCTACTTGCACTCTGACGTGCTTTCGAACTGCTAGGTTGGCAGGAGCAGCGACTGAACAACGGGAGCTCACCCTGCCAAGGGCACTGATTAATTTTTAAATGTAGCTACTTGGATTTCATTTTATTAATGTATAATTGAAAGCACTGCACTCTTCTGACCTGTGCCTTCAAGACCTACTAAACATTTATGACTAAAGTCCAACTTCAGCCTTTCAAATGCAAGCCCCCCCCCCAAATTTGTAGAAGAGTAAATATTGCTGTTTTTCACCCAAGATACACTATAGGATGCCCATAGCATGTCCAATAGAAAAAGCAACAGCAGTTCCCTTTCCCCAACCTCCATCCCAACACACAAAGACACACACAGCATCTCTTTACGTATTTCAAAGCCTAATGTATGTACTCTTCTTCAAAGCAGTTCTACCTGTTCCCCTGCTGTTAGAATTTACCTCTTGATCAATCTGATGAGTTCAGCAACACAAGCCTCCGTGCTTTTTCCTGAGCAATTCCATTGCTAGGCAAACAGTTTAGGAAGGCTCCAGAGAGGGTGGGAAATACAAAAACATAAAAGGCAGAACTTTAAACCCTCCCCCCTTTAAAAAAAAGAGCATAATAGCATAGCACTTCAAGTATGTGAGGTCAGAGAGATGTAGACAGAATGCAAGCCACAGAGAAAAACAACTCTCTACTAATTTATTTTTCTGTTTACCACCATTGCACACACCAAACAAATAGAAGTCTGGTCACACCTTGCTTTAAAAAACATCCTAAATCATCCAGAGACCTCTGATTTCCCCACTTACCACAACATTGCAAGAAGCATGCCTTTAAAACACAAACAGCGAGGACTGAAGATCTATTCCTGACCAAAACAAACCTTTTATGGGCTTCAGCATCTCTCCTGGCTTGTTCTAATGCCAATTCTTCAGCTATTCTTTTCTTCAGGTCTTCCTCATTCACTGGAATTAAGAAGTGGGAAAGGATTAAGCGACATGGATGGGATACAGGTGATGCCAGAATGCAACACATTCAGAACGACCCGATAAAAGAATAGCCAGGAGGGTTTGTTCGGTTTTGCCATCACATTTTCAACTCATACCAACATAATCACCAAAGCAACTATTGCAGGGATGGAGAGCCCCAGGTCTGGGGGCCAAACGTGACTCTCCAGTCCTATCTGGGCCTCAGGAGCTTCCTCAGGTCGTACAGCTCACCTGGGTGGATGGAGGCTAGAAAGGGACATGGGATGGGGTGTAGAAACTAGCCTACCATACATAAGTAAAAATTTACATTCATTGCTCTGCCCACTGCTGCCTCTGGCATGTTGTGAGCATCTCTAGTGTCTCGTACTGTAGCTACGATTCCTGCATTGCAGGGAGTTGGACCAGATGGCCTTTGGGGTCTTCTCCACCTCTATACTTCTATGTGTCTATGTGGCCCCCAGAAGGTTGCCCAGAAGGGAATGAGGACCCTCGGGCTGAGAAAGGTTCCCCACTCCTGAGCTATTGCAAACTACTTCTTATAACAGGGCCTCTGACAAAAGACAATGCCTAGAGATGACCTTCTTCATTTCTTTGATGTACGTTGGACAGCGTTGTCTAATGAGCTGCCCTCCCAATGTTGTCCTCCAGCTCCCATCAGCCCCAGCTAGCATGGACAACCTTCAGGTATAATGAGGCTTGCAGCCCAACAACATCTAGAAGGAATCACTTTGCCCAAGCTGGACAACCCCTCTCAATGCTCAACCAACTGGAGTCATTTCGGTTGTTTCGAAAATAGGAAAAGGATGAAAACGTGTCTTCCAAGCTTCCCACTAAGGAAAAACAAATTTTACTTATGCTGCTTCTGAAATGCACCTACCACTGTCTCCTTTTAAGTCACTTATCAGAGAGCTTTGCCAAAATCACATGGCTTTAAAAGACTGGTGGGCAGCATAAATGGCACAAACCGTACACAGATTCCAAAAAACCCCACTAACCCGCTTATAATTTAGGCTGCAGTCCACAAGGATCTTCTTCTGTTCAGACACAATTGTCCTATTGGGATTTGCACAGCCAACACGCCCAGAGGATTGTGCCCTTTGTTTGGTTTTATCTCTTCTCTGCCCATCTCAAACCCCCACAAGCAGCTCTCATTCACAGCTGAACTACAAAGGCAGCAAAACATTTTATGCCACAATTGATCATTAGAGTCATCTCAACTCTGGAAAGATACTTCAAGTGTCTGGTTTGGCACCCGACAACAGACATACAATGCATAACAATTAAGGTGTCCACCAAGCTATGTATCACAATTTTTTATTGCTCCTGCATGTAAGAATGGATAAAAAAGGCTAATGGAGCGTAGAACCAACTTCAGAGGAACAATAAATAAGATTCTGGTATCAGCCAATAAAGACATGGCACTTTTGACCTTAACAATCAATTAGGTTATGCATTGATCAGCTTGATCCTAACAGGGAATAAAAGTGGAGCTGTAGATCATTAAATAGAAATTCTATTAACCCTTGTAAGCAAGATGGTTCCCAAATGAGAAATTGAAGCAAGCTGAGTAAATCCTAATCCTGGAAGGAGGTCACTGTTTGAGAAATAACTCCTGCAATTTTATTTATCTGCCCAAATGCTTTCAAAAAAAACAAATAATTTGACTCAAATTGCTGTGTTAAAACACGTAGGCAGACAATTCCTATTTAGTTGAGGCGAATAAATTGCGTGCAAATAAACCACTGGAGAATACAGCACAGTATAATTACTCCAAGTCTGGTCAGGTTAAGGTCACCTAGAGAACACACGTTATTGGCAGGGAACCCAGTTTTTCTCCGGGCAAATTCTGAGGTCATACCAGACACTCATGAGATGCGTTTGAGAGTTATGTGTCAAGGAACAGCAGAGTTGCTTGCCTTTTAGATAGCACCAAGGGCACTTGAGCCACAAAATGAGTGTCCAGTTGAAGAAATACGCCCAGCTTGGCATGGGTTGTTTGTTCAGATGAACATCTGTTCTATGAATGGGTGGACAAATATGCAGTAGCTAAAGGCAGTACCACATCTATGTGGGATACATTCCTGTATTCAAAATGGGTATCTCTGTATCGTGTTCCCTCCCTACCATTTACCTGTGTTTCATCACACTGAGTATTTCCCAGCCTCCATCAAGAATATGAAGCAGCATCAGATAAGCACACAATGCAGGTTAAGTGATGCCACACACTGCAGGAAAAGAGAGAACTCAACATGGACTTCCCTTTTGACAGAAGACACACGGCCTGTACCAATGGGTACCTAGCAGATATGATCCAATTCCTCCCTTGTGTGTTCATTAAACACGTGAGTAGATTTGCAGGAACATAACTTCCCAACCTTGGGCTCCCAGTTGTTGTCAAACTAAAATTCCCACCATGCCCAACTATCTGACACACTGGCTGGGGTTGATGGGTGTTGTAGCACAATTCCGAGCACAATTCAAAGTGTTGGCCTCAGCCCTGTATACCTGAAAGAGTGTCTCCACCCCCATCGTTCTGCCCAGACACTGAGGTCCAGCGCTGAGGGCCTTCTGGCAGTTCCCTCACTGTGAGAAATGAGGCTACAGGGAACCAGGCAGAGGGTCTTCTTGGTAGTGGCGTCTGCCCTGTGGAATGCCCTCCCATCAGATATCAAGGAGATAAGCAACTATACAACCTTTTGAAGACATCTGATGGCAGCCCTGTATACAGAGGATTATAGTGTTTAATGTTTTTATAAGTTTTTGTATATGCTGGAAGCCTCCGAGAGTGTCTGGGGCAACACAGTCAGACGGGCGGGGTACGAATGTTGTTGTTGTTGTCGTTGGTTAAGGTGACTCTTTGGAATCCAAAAACTATGACCAAATCATGTAGCAGATGAGATACAACCAGGAGTTCTCTACTCCTTAGGCTGTCACCACAAAAAGGGCAGATAAGAGGGGAGAGGAGGAAGAGTGTCTTTTAGTGGCTCATATGTTTATGCATTATTTATTTAATTCATAAAATGTATGCACAACTTGATTGTAAAAAAAACCAACCCAAAGTGGTTTACGAAAGAGTTTTGCCAGAACCAATGTCCATTTTCAGCCATTCACAGGCAAAGAGTGGATTGTCCGTTCTAGACCCTGAAGTTAATAGAAAATGTGGTCTTTCTAGGCCTGCCCTAGACCTCCTACATAAATCAAGTTAGCCAATGTGGTTCTTAGAATTGTTGCCTCCAGGATAATGTGTTATTCTCCTCCAGATCTCCACATTTCCCAACAACCAGCGCAGCACTCAAACCCCCAATAGCTGACTGAACCAACAAGTACACATAAGGCAATTTCTCTGTGGAAGTACCGTATTTTTTGCTCTATAAGACTCACTTTTTCCCTCCTAAAAAGTAAGGGGAAATGTGTGTGCGTCTTATGGAGTGAATGCAAGCAGTGCAGCTATCACAGAAGCCAGAACAGCAAGATGGATTGCTGCTTTCACTGCGCAGTGATCCCTCTTGCTGTTCTGGCTTTTGAGCTTCGGAATATTTTTTTTCTTCTTTTCCTCCTCCAAAAACTAGGTGCGTCTTATGGTCTGGTGCATCTTATAGAGCGAAAAATACGGTACATTATAACATTGTAAGACCTTCTGAAATGAAGTGACTATATGGTTAACACAGCCAGCTAATTTGCTCATTTAATTCAAGTATAAAATGGACTTGACTCTGATCTATCACAGACTAGAGAGCTTTACTGCAGTCCCAAGTAATTTGGATGAGAAAGTTCATTAAAATACTAGAGTTACAACACACCTGAACAGTTTGTCACATCTAGTGCATAATAATTCTTCAAGCATGTGAACGAAAGAGGGGATGAAAGAACACCTGCTGACATTATTTTGTTTGGTCTTTTAAGGCGACTTTAAGAAAAATTCCCTCACAAGCAGCTATTAAAGCAAACCAGTAGTCTCAAGGTGAGAGGCAGGGCAATGTTACAAGCGAGACATATGCAAATCCAGACTGAAAAGCAATGGAGAAAAATGCATCCATAAAGAAGGCAGACACAAAGCTAGGGAAGACACAAGCACCTTCTTAAAATAATTGCAACTAGATCAGGCATAGGAAAACTCTGGCTCTCCAGATGTTTTGGACTACAATTCCCATCATCCCTGACCACTGGTCCTATTAGCTAGGGATGATGGGTATTGTAGTCCGAAACATCTGGAGGGCCGGAGTTTGCCTATGCCTGAACTAGATACTAGGCCTGGACGATATATTGATATATCGCCTGGGAGCAGTACGAGGAGCAGACTGCGATGTCTGTTTCACTTTTTAGCGGTACAGTATTCAGTGTTTTTCAACCTTTTTTTGGCAAAGGCACACTTGTTTCATGAAAAAAATCACGAGGCACACCACCATTAGAAAATGTTTAATATTTTTTTCTTTAATGGCAAACAAAAACGTTGCGGACCGTTCTCTGCTCAGCGGGGATCGATCCGCTGATCCCCGCTGAGCCGGCGGATGACACCTCCGTCTCCGCACTGTGTGTCAGAGATGTCAGAGCCCCGCTGCTCTCTATGGGGAATCGGATGAGAGTGGACCGCCTGTCCGCTCTCATCCGATCCCATCCGATCTGATCCCCACCCAGGACGGATGTAAAATAGGGTGGACACAGTCTGGCGCCCGCCTAGTGGGCAAAAATTTGACTTTTTTTTTTGAAAAAAATCTTTCGATTTTTTAAATTTTTCCCACGGCACACCAGGCAACATCTCGCGGCACACTAGTGTGCCGCGGAAGTGGTTGAAAAACACTGCAGTATATCGCTGAAGAAACTGACACATCTCCTGAGTCCCTCTGCTGGCAGCGTCAACAGCAGGGGTTGGCAAAGTTTTTGTGGCTTGGGCCGGTTCACGGTCCTGCAGACACCGCGGTGGGCCACAGTGTGTACGCACACACATGCGCAAACACTATTTCTGGCGCTCCTTCCGGAACAGAGGAGGCGTGCGCAGCTTCCCATTGGCTGCAGGACCTTCCTGCAGCCAATGGGAAGCCAGCCACCATCGCAGAAGGCGGTACCCGCTCTGCGCGGCGCACGGGAGCTGTCCAAGTGGGCGGCAGGGGTCCATGAGCCGGTTAAACGACCCCCATAGACCACTTGTGGCCCATGGGCCTCAGTTTGCCAACCCCTGATCTACTCAGTGTTGGTTTGGATAGGTGTGAAGTTTGAAGTCCATATGGTGATATAGATTTCATATTCAGGTAGGTAGCCATGTTGGTCTGATGCCGTCAAAATAAATTTAAAAATTGTCCAGTACATACACACGAACACTTATACCCAGAACAAACTTAGTTGGTCTCTAAGGTGCAACTGGACAACTTTTTTATTTATTTTTTAATAGATTTCATAATTTTTGACCTGTATTCAGATTGGGCAATATCAGGAGTGGTTTTACCACTGCTTCCTTCGAGCAGGCTGGGAGGGACCACCCCCTCTCAAGAAGGCATTAATCACCTCCCTGGTCCAGCCAGCTCTCCCCTCACTGTTACTTTTTACCAGCCAAGACGGGCAAAGGTCCAGAGCATGGGTAGACAAACTATGGACCGGGGGTCGCATCCAGCCCAATCGCCTTCTCAATCCGACCTGCGGATGATCCGGTAATCAGCGTGTTTTTACATGAGTAGAATGTGTCCTTTTATTTAAAATGCATCTCTGGGTTATTTGTGGGGCATAGGAATTCGTTCATTATTTTTTTCAAAATATAGTCCAGCCCCCCACAAGGTCTGAGGGACAGGAGACTGACCACCTGCTGAAAAGGTTTGCTGATCCCTGGTCCAGAGCATAGGTCCTTGACCGATCCAAGCACGTTGTCCACATCCTCAAGCCTTACTAACTGAAACCCATCCAATATAATAGGAGTAGACAGTGCTCTGGAGATCTCTCAAGATTCATCTGCTGTAACAGTGGAAAAGGCTGGCTTGATCTAAGAAGTCTTTTGAAATTAACCCGTGGTATCACCTGAGGGCAAACTCCATTTTCCCCCAGTCCTGCAGGAGATCAACTACATTTGCTTCCACACGGCCATTCAAAAATATGTGCTGCCCTGCATTATAATCAGAATTCCATTCAGTGAAATCAGCCACTGACAATCTTTTCTACTTTTGTGTTTTAGTTCATTCTAAACAGGATTTGCAGCTGTTTGGTCTATCCCCATGGAACAACAAGAACAACAAACCCTCAAAAGCAATTCTATCACCTGAATATCACTGATATACATTTGTATTTGCATAATATTCTCTCTTATAAATAATAATTGATTGCAATGGTTTTGAATGTCTCTGTTTCACATGAGTTGATTAACATGGCATTTTGGTCCCACTAAACGTGATATGGACCCACTAATAAATAAAAGCAGCGGGAGGGGTGATTACTATTAGTCAGTTGATCAACCTTTGTTTGACTGGTCAAGTGACCAACTTTAATTCAAAAAGATCAATGTGCAGGTGATCTAGTTTGTTTTATATCTCTCCCATTGCAGACTTGCTACCTGAAATGACAAACATCTGCGCTGGAGGCAATGCAGTGAGTGGGGGAGACAGAAAGGAAACACTTAACATGCTAATAGTCATAAATAATGAGAAAAGGACAGACTTACAGCTTGATGACCTGAAACACTGACACCACAAAGCAAAGATTTTATTATATTTTACTGCTCCCTTGCAGTTGACCTTTCCTCCGCCTCCTGTTTATACAATACGCAAGACATCTTCCCTTCATTATTGGGCTTCCTAACAAGCTCTCCAGCGCAGGCCATAGCTAAGTTCCATAAACACACCTAGAAGGGAAGGGAAGCTGGCCGTGGCAAGAGCAGCAGACAGGGGAGCAAGAGCAGAGCTGGAAACCAGAGCCTGGGGGATGCAAAAGGTCTTTGCAATGCTCATCATCAAAGGGCACTTTCACAAGGGACACGAAAAAGGCTTTTTAGTACCAAATGTGTCCCTTTGGAATGTTTAGGGGAAGAGAGGAAAGCCGTTTTAAAATTAAATGCATGCTCTAGCCGTGGTGGCTCTTTTGCATGTGGAAAATTCAAACATGAACTTTATTTTTTATATAATTTTTATTAGTTTTTTTAACAATGCTCCTGATCTCAGAGCCAGTGTGGTGTAGTGGTTAAGAGCGGTAGACTTTCAACAATAATTAAACATATTTTTTACATCTTATTCAATTTTTTGACTTCCATCAGTCCTGTCTTGAAAATTTTCCAATCTAATCACTTAGTACACATTTCTTATTTTCCCTGTTACATTTAAAACTCATAACCAATATCTCTATTCTTTGCCTACCTTGTAGCACTTCATGTATTCCTCCTTACAAAACTTCTTGTATTCCTACTAGCTTAATTTGTTGGTTACAGTTGCTCTTCAAATAATTCACATACTTCTTCCAATCTTCTGTAAAGTTCTGGTCCCACAGTTTTTGAATCCTATCCAATTTTGCATAGTCCATTATTTTCGGCTGCCATTCTTCTTTCGTTGGATCAAACATGAACTTTAGAGCCACTTCTTTAAGTGTCTAAAATCTTAGTCTAAAACCAGCTCGCTACAGCAACAATAATTCAACCCACTTTACCTAACCCTACCCAACTTGGAAGCCAAACAGAATGGGCCACCACCAACTGCGAAGCACTCAGAACCACACACAGACAGATCTACAACCTAGGACAGAGGTTTTCAACATTTTGGAGTCCACGGCTCCCTTGACCAACTACGTACAATCTTTCTGCGTTAACCGTGTGGGGCTCAGTAGCTCAGTTCTGCCATTGTGGAGTGTTTCCTCAGCCTCCTCTCCTGTCCCCTCTCCTTGGAAGTCCACCGGGCAGTAGCCACCACTGCTCCTGGTCTCAGAGCCAGTGTGGTGTAGTGGTTAAGAGCTGTAGACTCGTAATCTGGTGAACCGGGTTCGCGTCTCCGCTCCTCCACATGCAGCTGCTGGGTGACCTTGGGCCAGGCACACTTCTCTGAAGTCTCTCAGCCTCACTCACCTCACAGAGTGTTTGTTGTGGGGGAGGAAGGGAAAGGAGAACGTTAGCCGCTTTGAGACTCCTTAGGGTAGTGATAAAGCGGGATATCAAATCCAAACTCCTCTTCTTCTCTTCTTCAAAAAGAGGTGCCTCCTCACCTTGACCCACAGGGACCAATGAAGACGATGACCCCAGCCTTAGCAGCCCAAGGGAAATGGGCTGAAGGTGAATATGAGGCCACCATCTTACTCACCTTGGGAGGCAGCAGTGGCAGCAGCGGACACTGCCGGGCCTGCATGGCGGAAAGGCTCCCCTTTGGCGCCGGGCACTCAGCTCCCAGGCAGGCATTGCACACAGCAAGCACAAGAAACGCCAGCGCATTGCCTACCTACCCAGCCTCCCACTAGTCTGTCCATTCCCAACAGAAAGGGCTGGTGGACTGGCTGGCTGGGCTCCCTCGCCTGCTTGCTTGCTTACTCCGAGGCCGCCTCAGCTCCTGGCGTCCAGCACCCACTGGCCAGCCCCAGAGGCACCATTCGCCTCCTGAGCTTGTAACCAGGGCTGCTGCAACAAACAGGCACGCAAGCCTTTGGGAGGCAGAGATGCAAGAGGGCATCAGAGGAGGGAGGGAAGGAAAGAGAGAGAGGCCTGTGTTGCCCACGGCACCCGTGACCTTCATTCAAGGCACCCCAGGGTGCCACGGCACACTGGCTGAAAACCACTGACCAAGGAGTTTAGAGGCGCGAATGGTTTGGGTGAGATACAGAGGTCAAATGGAAGAAACGTTTCTGTAATACAGGAAGTGGGGAATTGAAATCTGGCTGATGGACCTGCGTGAGACGAGGAAATGGGTCTTTTGTGTTTCACTCTCAGGGCAGACATTTTCCTTTCTTTCAGTGTTCACTTAAAGAAGGATGGGGAGCCTACATACCCCCCAGATGTTGCTGGACTACAACTCCCATCATCCCTATCCATTGGCTATGCTGCCTGGGGCTGCTGGCAGTTGGAGTCCAACCACATCTGGAAGGCCACAGGTTCCCCGTCCCTGACCCAAAAACTATAAAATGTGAAGTGGCCCTAAACTTAAGATGATTCTCTTCTGCGTAAGCCACACTTCAATAAAATTCCCAAGGTAGCTGCATATCCCATGCCACTCCCACCCAGAATCGTTCATCGTTCTCAATTCAACAATGCAAAGTTTTAGAAATCTGTCCATTTTGCACAACTGAACTGCAGCATGTGAAGCACTCTGCAGTTTAGCCAAGAAGAGCAGAATGACTTCCTCACTATACAGCCTGTCCTGAAAAATAATACCCCCAAAATTTTTAAGGAGACATACGTGAGTCACCAAATAATAAAGGCATGAATTTAAAATCATCCTGCCCAGACACGGCAAGATTAACAAGCCTGCCTCTGTCGCCACAACTGGAAATAAGCCTCTGTTTTAGGAATCAAACAGCCTTTCCTTGTTCTAAGAAAAAAGGAATCCCGCAGAGGCATTCAGGAAACCTAACAGTTTGTATACCAAGGTAAGAATTTCAGGGGAGGAAATGCAACAGCCCGTGGGGAAGGCATGCCTGAGTCACTTCTGAGAGTGACCTTGTTACACGCTTTCTAGATTTCTGCATTTCTGAGCAACAGGTCAGCTCACTGGAGGACGGTTGTCAAGAACGCTGTTCCTGGATTCTTTTTCAAAGGAAACAAAGGCAAAACCTACCCTCAGAATCACACAGGAGCATCGTGATTCAAAAAAGGGGGCGGGGGGAGAAAGAGAGAACTAAAATAATGATGCGCAGCTGAGAGGGAGGAATCTCCTGGCAATCTCACTGTAACTGGAAAATGCAGAGGCAGATGTTCCTCGATATGTCCAATGCTATTAAGGATAGTCACTCAGTTTCACTGCTTCTAGCTGTGCCCACTGACAACAGACCCAGACTGCGGTGGTTGGGTGGGGAAAGGAGAGGACAAGCACAACTACTCCAAGGGAACGATGGCCACCATTTTTTTAATGTCCAGTTGTTATCAGGGAGGCAATGCAATTCACTTAGTAAAGGCTGCTTCGTGCTTTTTCAACAAGGCTGTTATGGCGGAGGTGGGGAACCTCAGGCGCAGGGCCAAATGTGGCAGCTCCAGGCCTCTCCAGCTGGCCCTCGGGACCCATGTATGTATGCCTTGCATGCAAGTGTGGGCTTTTCAAGCTATCACCATTTCCATGGAGACTTTCACACAACCCTTTGATCCCCTTGTCCCCTTATAAAGCTAAGAGCAAGTACATCTGGAGTTGCCAACATGAGAACTTCCTCTGGTGCCTCTGAACACCCGCATTGCGCACTGACACCTTCGTTTTCCTCCCATCTCCTCATTGCCTCCTCTGAATTTTAGATTGTATGCTCCTAGAGGCAGGATTGGGTCTTTCTGCTGCTACTCTGTAGAGCATGGTGCATATGGAAGATATAAGGGATGCCTGCTCATTGCAGTTAGTGACCAATTTATGAAAATATAGATTAGTGTATATATGGTGCTCCATGTCCTTCAAGCTGTACTCTCAAAGCATGAAACTTGATAGCGCTGTTAACATTGGACAATGTCTTTATAAAAACTTCTAAATGCCTTAAGATGAGCCCTCGTAATATATTCACTTCCCCCCATGAGGCACGAAATCTCTTTTCAATAGCTACTTGACCATATGTCAATTTACTGTCAGAATGCCCTTCTCTTTTCGGAAAACTTTTGCAAATAAGGAGGCAAATGTTCCCTTACCACCAATTGCTGTGACTTGCATTCCCTTAAATCCATTATAGTACAAGCGATTCCCTCCTGCGTAAACACAAAGCTGGAAGTGCATTAGTATAGCTGTTTGTAAGGCTTTTAACACAACAATAGGCTGGAGTATTGGAATTTTAAAACTTTCATATTAAATAACGATGCAACAGATGGTGATGTGAAGGATTTACAATGCTGCTTTCAGTGAGATAACATGAACACAGCACTGTGCTGTTTCCCCCCGTCCCCCTGCTCTGACCAGAGCAATTCACAAATTCCTTAAGAAGCTATTCAGCCTAACAACAGAAGGAATTTATTGGGTGACCCATTTTATTTCCTTTCAACCTCACTGAAATCATACCTCAAAATGAATGGAAGGGGGGGGAATTGAGCCAGGACTCCTTAATATTTATTTTCAGCAATTCACGAAATGCTATTCTGTTGTAAAAAGTGTATCTTGAAGTATTGATTCCCAAAAAGGCAACAGTTAAGCTAAGGCATGCTTGGGCAAAAAGCAAGCCCCGCTGAGTTTGGTGGGGTTTAATTTCTAGCAAGTGAGCTTAAGACTGCAGCCTTGGTTCTTTGCATAAGTGCATAAGTACAGCATGCCGTAAGAATTCAATATGCCAGGTGTAAACTACTCCTTTATGCATTGACTACTAGTTAAGGTAAATTGGGAGGGGGTGTTTTGGTTAGCGCATTTTTAAAGTTCAAACATGGCATTAAAAGTCCCCAGATTTGCAATCCAGGGAAATAATTTCAGTTCCGTAATGCAAAGGTAAAGAGACCCCTGACCATTAGGTCCAGTCGCGGACAACTCTGGGGTTGCGGCGATCATCTCACTTTATTGGCCGAGGGAGCCGGCGTACAGCTTCCGGGTCATGTGGCCAGCATGACTAAGCCACTTCTGGCGAACCAGAGCAGCGCACGGAAACGCCATTTACCTTCCCGCCGGAGCGGTACCTATTTATCTACTTGCACTTTGACATGCTTTCGAACTGCTAGGTTGGCAGGAGCAGGGACCGAGCAACGGGAGCTCACCCCGTCGCGGGGATTCGAACAACCGACCTTCTGATCTGTAAGTCCTAGGCTCTGTGGTTTAACCCACAGCGCCACCCGCGTCCCCAATGCAAAGGTACCAGGCAGAAAAAGATATTGCAGAAAAAGATACGACTAACAGCCACTCATAGCCTTTTCCACCATTAATTTATCCATCCTCCTGATGCCATTCAAGTTGGTGGCCATCACTGCCTCCTGTCGGAGGAAGTTCCACTGTTCAACTATCAAATTTCACCCAACTCATTAGAAGTCTTTGGCACCAGCCATCACTTAGTTCCTCAGAACCCAAAGCTGACTCCTTTGAAAACTATTTCCACTTGGCAGTAATCACATGAAACTGGAAGACTGTGAATCACAGAATTATAGGGTTGGAAGGAACACAACCAGTCATCTTTTCCAACTCTCTGAAATGCAAGAAAGGCACTTTTCCATCAACCAGATTGGGACCAAACAGCCTGAAAGCGAGTAGCCAATTCCAATTGTTGGTCATCCCATTGGGAAATTACACAACTTTAAAGGTAAAGGTAAAGGTACCCCTGCCCGTACGGGCCAGTCTTGACAGACTCTGGGGTTGTGCGCCCATCTCATTCAAGAGGCCGGGGGCCAGCGCTGTCCAGAGACACTTCCGGGTCACGTGGCCAGCGTGACAAAGCTGCATCTGGTGAGCCTGCACCAGCGCAGCACACGGAAACGCCGTTTACCTTCCCGCTAGAAAGCGGTACCTATTTATCTACTTGCACTTAAGGATGCTTTCGAACTGCTAGGTGGGCAGGAGCTGGGACCGAAAGACGGGAGCTCACCCCGCCGCGGGGATTCGAACCGCCGACCTTTCGATCGGCAAGCCCTAGGCACTGAGGCTTTTACCCACAGCGCCACCCGCGTCCCGTATACACAACTTCAATGTAACTGAATTTTCTTATTTTCCTCTTCCTGTTCATTCTTCCATCTATCAGACATTCTGGCACCTATTTTATTTTTGCACGCCACTTAGTTGAATTTTAGAGGGCAGGGAACAGGGCCAAACCAGTGGACTTGGTCTTTTGGAATTATACTGGGAGCCCCATACGAAGACAGGATTATATCTCCCTTCCTGAGCATAGACTATCTATTACTCAATAAAGGCCAACACTAAAATCAATACTGAGGTGGGTTTATTAATTGAACAAGTCATTAATTGGGTTCTGGAGAACAACTAAAAGCCAAGGTATAACAAAAGGAGAGGAGTAGCCACATATTCTTAAGAGCTGGACAGCTACTGATAAGCAACCATTTTTGAGTGGAGGGGATGTTAAAAGCCGACTAGAATGTAAAACGCACACACAAAAGATTTCCTATTTGTCATTCTAAATGAAAAGATAATTTTATGTGTAATCACTTAAAAATGTAAAAGGCTTAATGAGCTATAAATAATGAAATCAGCCTACTGTATCTACATATAGTTGCAGGCAGTGGACTAACACAACCCCATGTATGCACCAGTTTATCTACAATACCCAAGTACAAGAAAAGAAGTTAATTACAACTGTCTGACAGATTTAATATAACCTGAACTTAATTTTGGCATCTTAATTTCCTTTCAAGCTGTCAAGCTATTCTATTGAAATATAATCTAGCTTCCCATCTGCAAAAATGCAGCTTAATTTTTTCTAAAGGCTTTGCCGCCCTTTTCATAAACATCTTTCACAAGATGCTTCACCTCAAAAGCTCGGTGTTATCTTCATCAAGGGAGAGGGGAGGAAATCACAGGGTTTCATAAGTTTCAGCTATCTTCTCAGTTTGACATCTAAGGCTTGTGAAGTTTTCAAGAGACACCGCAGCATTGAAAAGCCTCCTAGAGAACAGGTTTCTAAGAAAGCCAAAGGGATTTGGAGCCAAACATTTGCATGTATTGCCAGAAGCGCTCCAAGAGTAAACTAGTTTTAAGTGTTGCATCTCAGGGCACAAGGCAAACCAAGAGCAAGATTTGCACTTCTATTTACACTGGCCTGACCGAGGTAAAACATCCCTCATCTAACAGATCAACAGCAGGCCACTCTGAAGCCTCTCCCTGTCTTTTGCATCTAAATCTCTCCAGCTCTTCTCCCAACCACTAACAATAACAAGGAGTCATGTCTACACTGCCTTCTTCTACTGTATTTTTATATACCATTATGTAAAGATGCATCTAGTTTATACCGTGGTGTGGTGGTGGGTTTCTTTCTTCGTTTGTTTGTTTTTTGCTTCAGTTTATTTTAATATGCATGTTGTTGTAAACATTCGGAAGATTTTAAAAAAATAAAATTCCCCAGCCATTTTAGGCGGCTTCCGATGGATATAAAAGCATAATAAAACACAAAACATTAACAACTTCCCTAAACAGGGCTGCCTTCTGATGTCTTCCAAAAGTCAGATAGTCGTTTATCTCCTTGATATCTGGTGGGAGGGCGTTCCACAGGGCAGGTGCCACCACCGGAGAAGGCCGTCTGCCTGGTTCCCTATAACTTGGCTTCTTGCAGTGAGGGAACTGCCAGAAGGCCCTTGGAGTTGGACCTCAGTGTCTGGGCTGAACGACGGGGGTGGAGACACCACTATTATTTTTCTTACATAATGTTTGAGCTCAGCAGATGTTTCATTCTGGAAGCAGAGAACTGTTTTACATCAGACGCTCATTCCTACGCTCCCACCAAGAAAATATCGGCAGCTTGATCTGAATCCTATTTAAGCCCTTACCAAAAATCCACGTAGACATGTCATGCCTTACAAGTGTCCAGCTCTCCGTGGTGTCTTCAAGCAGTTGAGGAGCTAGGTAGTTGAGATATAAGCCCTGGCCCAGCAATGCTGCATCTGGCCAGTTAAAGGGCAGTCCATTTTTTCCGCAGCCATTAGCAATGGGGTTTCAAGCTGTGCGAACTGCTTTGGGAAAGCCCATCAGAGCTCTCCTGATCCTCCAAGGAGTCTGTGGACTAGTCATTTAGGGTGTTAACGGTGTCCCCACAGTCCAAGAGATGTGAGGGGGCTCTGGTAAGAATGGATTCACACTGGAGGGACTGGGGAGCAGCTCTAACTCCCCCTGGAAACTGCTGTTGTAGAAGTCTTCATCTGAGGGACGTGGGTGGCACTGTGGTCTAAACTACTGAGCCTCTTGAGCTCCCGTTGCCCTGTCCCAGCTTCTGCCAACCTAGCAGTTCGAAAGCACACCAGTACAAATAGATAAGTAGGTACTGCTGTGGTGGGAAGGTAAACAGCATTTCCGTGCACTCCAGTTTCCATCACGGTCTTCCGTTGCACCAGAAGCGGTAGTCATGCTGGCCACATGACCTGGAAATGACCAGGTTCCCTCAGCCTGAAAAAGAAGGGGAGCGTCACAACCCCATAGTCACCTTTGACTGGACTTAACCGTCTGGGGGGTCCTTGACCTTAACCTACATCTGAGGATTCCTGGTCCAGGACCATAACATCAGGTTGCAACACCAGGCCGGGTCCCCAAGCCACCTCTGATGGAACAAGGCACGCTGCCTCATTTTACAGCCCTGTTTTTACCTTAAACCTTCTGAGGTCGTAAGTTTAAGTAAAGCCACCCTTCATTTTGATGCCAGGAATTCTATTTCGGGAACAGAGATTCCACATTTACATACTCACTGTCGGAATCTAGAAACTGCTATGTTACAAAAGTAGTTCTCAGGACACCATTTGACAAGTGTAGAGTAGCCTCAAGAAACAAGATGCAGGTAAAACATCCAAGTACTAATGCAAGGTGTGGGGAAAAACATTAATATTCAGGAGATGCTTATTAAGGGTCTTGTTAAAAGACAGCTGCAGCATTTTTCCACCACCATCTTGCTAACACCCTGCAAAAATTGTAAATTCTACTTCCATAAATAGCAAGAGGGAATTCTGCCCTCCAGGATATCCCTCACACATAAGTCAAGAAGGCATGAGCGATCTGTCAGTCAACATAGGAAGGAGAATCTTTATATATTATTCTGAAAATTAATATGCTGCCTTATAGCCCAGAAAGAGAGATGCTCAGGTTAGCTTACAAAGAGTTAAGACGTAATATTACAAAAACTGTTCCATGGTCACACCAGAGTGTGACAGACTATAAGTGTGACAGAAAGTTGGGAACTGGTTTTTACATATATAGATAAGAATAAAAGCAAATACCTCCTAGATTATCTCTGCTCTTGGAGCAATAGGCAGTGGTGGCTGGGGCTCTGGAGTCATTCAAAGCTCCAATTTTCGGAGATTGTCTCCATCTTGAGTGGCAGGTAGCCACAAGAAATAACTCACCACCAGACATCAAGCTCTTTTCATAGGCAGCTGCTCAGGTTACAACCAAATTGCAAAATCACATTTTAAATCTGTTTTTAATTAATCCATTAACCACAGCAATTAAACTGATTAATGCTTTCAAGATCTACCGTGCTTGCTTTTTTTTAAAACTTGGCTGCACGTTTTCAAATTTCAGGAAGCTTTTAGTAAGAAGGGATACTTTTCTTTCTTTTTTTTAAAGAGCTGAACCCATGCACACCATTTGGAGGTGGGGGAGAATCATAGAATTGTTGAGTTGGACATCTAACCCCAATCCCCATCTAAGCCCAATCCCCTGCAATGCAGGAATCTCAGACTGATAAATAAAACAAAGGAAGTAGCATGTGCTTATTGTTCATCCACAGGCAAAAATGAGATTTTGCTTCAAGTGGATTGTTCGCTTTTATTGGATGAAGCACTTGTGGTCGGATTAAGAGGAAACACCACAACAGACCCTTAGCCTGTTGGATTTGACAGCCGACATAAGGCTTCAGTAGGACTGCAAGAAGATCAAAGCTATCCATTCTGAAGGAAATCAGCCCTGAGTGCTCACTGGAAGGACAGATCCTGAAGCTGAGGCTCCAAGACCTCATGAGAAGAGAAGACACCCTGGAAAAGACCCTGATGTTGGGAAAGATGGAGGGCACAAGGAGAAGGGGACGACAGAGGACGAGATGGTTGGATAGTGTCTTTGAAGCTACAAACATGAGTCTGACCAAACTGCGGGAGGCAGTGGAAGACTGGAGTGCCTGGCGTGCTCTGGTCCATGGGGTCACAAAGAGTCGGACACGACTAAACAACTAAACAACAACAACAAGACGTGTCAGTAGCACACAGGTGCAGGTGGAAGATTATAAAGCAGACAGAAGGTCCATGGCTCTAAATTGTTTTTAATATTACATTAAAGATGTTCTGAACTAGCAGAGAGCTCAGCACTGAAAGCAAGCATTTCCTGCAATAGTTGAGAGGCCTCATGATGACCCCAAGATGAATGGTGGGTCCCTCATTGCTCCTTTCACCTTGGTGTCTGTGTACACAGAGCTCCCAGCCAGATGAGTGGGGTATAAATAATAAAATTATATTATTATTAAACAGGTGGGCTGTTAATCTGAGCATGCTGACACTTCCCCTCTTGTTTCACAATGGCCTTGTTTTAGCAATGGCCCTGCAAGCGCTTACCACCTGAGACCACTACTAGGGAGAATGGTGTTTTCTTCATAAAATTTATATATATATATAGTTGTAGTAGTAATAATAATAATGATGATGATGTATTATTTGTACCCCGCCCATCTGGCTGGGTTTCCCCAGCCACTCTGGGCAGCTTCCAACAGAAAGTTAAAAATACATTAAAAATCAGTCATTAAAAACTTCACTAAACAGGGCTGCCTTCAGATGTCTTCTAAATGTCATATAGTTGTTTATTTCTTTGACATCTGATGGGCAGGCTTTCCACAGGGCGGGCGCCACTACCGAGAAGGCCCTCTGCCTGGTTCCCTGTAACTTGTCTTCTCGCAGTGAGGAAACCGCCAGAAGGCCCTCAGAGCTAGACCTCAGTGTCTCAGCTGAGCTAGGGGGGTGGAGACGCTCCTTCAGGTTTACTGGGCTGAGGCCGTTTAGGGCTTTAAAGGTCAGCACCAACACTCTGAATTGTGCTCGAAAACATACTGAGAGCCAATGGAGGTCTTTCAAGGCCGCTGCTATGTGGTCTCAGCGGCCGCTCCCAGTCACCAGTCTAGCTGCGGCATTCTGGATTAGTTGTAGTTTCCAGGTCACTTTTAAAAGTAGCCCCACGTAGAGTGCATTGCAATAGTCCAAGTGGGAGATAACCAGAGCATGCACCACTCTGGCGAGACAGTCCACAGGCAGATAGGGTCTCAGCCTGCGTACCAGATGGAGCTGGTAAACAGCTGCCCTGGACACAGAACTGACCTGCACCTCCATGGACAGCTGTGAGTCCAGAATGACTCCCAGGCTGTGCACCTGCTCCTTCAGGGGCACAGTTACCCCATTCAGGACCAGGGAGTCCCCCATGCCCGCCCAACCCCTGTCTCCCAAAAACAGTACTTCTGTCTTGTCAGGATTCAACCTCAACCCATTAGCCTGATTTGGGGGAGGGGGAACTTCAAAGCGATTGCTATTGGATTGCTAACCCCCCCCAATTGTGCTTGTAGTAGAATACAAAAGTGGCATTGAGTGTTAGTGACCTACCTGATATAAGACAGGTGAAATTAAAAGCCAAGTATCCCACAATGAAGCTCAGTCTTCTGTGTGCTGCGTCAACTCTACTCATTATCAAAACACTCTGCTTCCTGGTGGTCCTCTGAAAGTTCAGCCACTTCTACTAAACCTGGCTGACCTGCTTCCCCCATAGGCATTGGGATCTCTACACAACCAGATGAAATCCAGCAGCCTCCCAGGCAGATGAGCAATAATAAGGAACACATATCAACTCCTGGTTCTGGTCTATCTCCAGCTGCAAATACTTCTGAAATGTTTATTTTGCTGGAAAAGAATAGTTTGGTCTAAAACTCTAAATATTTCATCCGCCTGAACTGTTCTTCTGCAGCTTTAATGTGCAAAATAATGCACCTTGAATACTGCATTCAGCGGTAGAAACATTAACCAGATGCCATCAAGCCTTTATATTACATTTCACTTCTTATTGCTCCAGCAGGTAGATTTGCTTTTAGTAGAAAGTCCAGAGGGGGAGGGGCACACACACCAAAGAGTATGTTTCTTCAGCCCAGAGAACCCATTGGTATCAACTTGGCAAAATATGCCAGCTGCTGTGATCCCAATATTTTTGCTTTATCTGTAAATTGTGCAATTACGGAGGGGGTGGGCACATTATAAAGTGTGTCTCTGCATTTAGTAGAAACCAAAAAAGAGCACTTCTAGGCTTGGGTCAAAGAGCGTGAAATTTAATTTTGAATAATCCACCTGAGACCAAAGAAGCTCATAATATGCTGTACCAGAATTACCTGTTTTATAGCATCTATTGAAACAAAAATGGCACTTCTAAGTGAACAAATTCTACTAGCCTGCATACTAAAACGGCCAACGCTATCTGCAAAGTCGTAACCCTGATCAGAGCTTCTATTAGCTAGACTTAAAAATATGATTATACACACACACAAACTCCACTAGCGGTGTTGATAGAACCAGCACATCCTCCCATATAACACGGAGATGCTTCACGTAGTACGCAAATCCAAACTACGGTTTAGCGTGAACATGCAGCCTCCCAGAAAGGCGATTTGTGGACACTCTGCTCCTACTACCTTATTTCCTGCATGGCTGAGAGCCAAGCCATCGTTCAGCTTAGCTTGTCATCTGACCCTGGGCTGGTGGTTTGTCTTGCTCCAGACAAATGATGAGGATAGATCCTGGGTCTACAAGTCATGGTTTGGCTGGAGTGAGACAAACCAAAAGTCCCGGTTCAGACAATGCACTAAACCAAACCACAGCTTAGCTCACAGTGGCAGCATCACTAGGGAAGGAGCACAGCGGCAACAATCTCCTCTCCAGGAATTCTCACATACATGCTAAACCACCATTTGGTTTAACATTATGTGCAAACTAGCTCATTGTTCCTGTATTGCCTAAAAAACAAACTTTACCAAAACATTTGCTTTTGGAAAAGCTCTTCCAGTGTCTGTATAGAATGTTAATTGGGGTACTCTTTTGCAGTCAATTGCCTATTTCCACTTCTCATCCTATTCCAAGATGTCAAATTAGATTGTAATGTGACCTTACCTTAATTGTATTGTTATAAAGTTAATAGTTCTGTGATGGCTGGGGTGCAAGAGATTAGCAACTTACTCCTGGCCACTGAGCAGGGATACAAACCTTGGGTATCCCCACACTGAAATTACATACAGTACTACCAAGACATCTGAGAGGTGGGCAGTTATGGAAATAGGGCTTTACCTTCCACCACGTGGCTCACCTCCAAGGCTGCCGTTTTCAAAAGAGCAAGAGACATGCTATAAGCCAGGGGTCAGCAAGGTTTACCTTGCCTGGGCTAGATCAGTCCCACAGAGATCCTTCCATGGCCTGGATTGCACCCGTGAGCCTGTGATTTTCGGCATTGGAGTCTGCGCAGATGCAATTTTCAGCATCTGTGCATGCGCAGCCATAATTTCTAGCGCCACGGAAGCGAGTGCCCGCACCGCACTGGTTTAGCACAGCACGTGAGCAGGCAGCTCGGTCCAGGGGTGACTCGTGGGCCAGTCAAACGACCTCCGTGTGTCACTTCCGGCCCATGGGCCTTAGGTTGGTGACCCCTGCTATAAGCTCTCTATGACAGAAGGCTTTGCACCCATCCTTTGGACACCTCCACTGTCGCAGGCTGACTTGCCTCTGAAAACGAGTTCCGGTGAATCACGTGTGAAGAGAGCACTCAAGTCCCGATTGTGGTCTTCCCATGGGTATTCCTGCACTGCAATGGGTTTGACTAATGACCCTCAGGGTCCCTTTCCAACTGTATGATTCTATATATCTGGCAAGTCAGTGCAAGAACAAAACACTGAACTAAATGAGTCTTGGCCTCTTCTTTTGTTCTTATGGAGCAAATGCAGCTCAGTCAGGACTTTTTGGACAGAGGGAGGTGTTTATAGCTACCACTACGTCCATGCCAGGACGCAGGTAGCGCTGTGGGTTAAACCACAGAGCCTAGAGCTTGCAGATAGGAAGGTCGGTGGTTCGAATCCCCGCGACGGGGTGAGCTCCCTTTGCTCGGTCCCTGCTCCTGCCAACCTAGCATTTCGAAAGCACGTCAAAGTGCAAGTAGATAAATAGGTACCACTCCAGCAGGAAGGTAAACGGCGTTTCCATGCGCTGCTCTGATTCGCCAGAAGCGGCTTAGTCCCGTTGGCCACATGACCCGGAAGCTGTACGCCGGCTCCATCGGCCAATAAAGCGAGATGAGCACTTCAACTCCAGAGTCGTCTGCGACTGGACCTAATGGTCAGGGGTCCCTTTACTTTTTTACTTCCATGCCGCCTACAAGGACTGTTTCCTGATGCGGTGATCTCGCCACACCAATGATCCAGGAGTAACGTCAATTTGCAGCTTTAGCCTACCGGACACAATGGGTATTTGGGTGATGATATGCCTTAAGTGTGACCAACAGAAGAGCCTATGATATACCAAAGCAAATAAAAAATTGGGTTTTTTCACTATGAGTTTGCCCTGCAGAGGCTTTTGTCTTGCACCGTCCAGTAACACAGATGCACAGTTGAGCTGGAGATTAACAATTATACTGGAAAAATAATGTTCATTGCTTCTCCTTCCCCCCCCCCTTTCCGTTTTTAAAAGAAGCACCCTACTGGGGGGGTATTTCACCTTCCAATACATTTACGTTGACCCTGAAACCTTTCCTCTAAAAGAATGTCGGGCCTCTGAAAGAGCACGCAACTAACCAACAGCAGCCCTCTGTGAAACTGGGGAGGAAGAGAACAAAGAACTTGAGTCAAGGACATTGGGGCAAGCCACTGCTCAATCAAACTGCTGCAGTTTCTTTAGAAGCTATCACAGGGAGGTGAGCTAAGCCCTATCTGATCGGTCAGACGCGTTCAGCAGATCTTTTCAAGAGAGTAAATTGAGTTTCACCATCGCCAAGGTACCCTAAATTAAACATCTATCATATTCATCCTCACTTGGCTCATTCTATAGATCCTTCAAAGTTTGTTAAACTCCAGTTTCGTATTGGCTGGCGGCACCACAGCACCGCACTTAAATGGATCTCGTGCTTCAAATTGCTCCTTTTTATATATCTACGCCGATCTCCAGCTTGACTTCACATTTTCCCAAGATGCAGGCAGACTTGGAGTGGGGAAAGGGGTGAGAGGGAAGCTGAGCGTAATAGCTACAAGTTGTGGCATAACCAGAAGTATTACAACAATGCAGTTCTCAGCATGGACACACACGGACACACAACACAGACACACACACAGTTACAAGAGAGTGAGGGGACTCAGGATCTGGCAAAAGCATCAAGATTGCCCTGCAGTGAGCCCTGCAAAGGCCTTTTCCACATAGCCTAGGGAGTGAGGCCCAAACTCACCCTGCTCAACATAAGAGAATCCTGGAAGGCCAGAGGGACATTGCTCTCCTGCGAGGGCTGAAGAGCCCAGACTCAGTGGAACAAACTCTGGGGTGGGGCAACCATCTAAAATAATAAGTACACACTAGGGTTGGTGGCTAGTGGCTAGGACTCTTTACCTTTTAAAACCATGCTCTGGTTATCTCCCGCTTGGACTACTGCCATGCGCTCTACGTGGGGCTACCTTTGAAGGTGACCCAGAAACTACAACTAATCCAGAATGCGGCAGCCAGACTGGTGACTGGGAGCGGCCGCCAAGACCATATAACACCGGTCCTGAAAGACCTACATTGGCTCCCATTGGCTACGTTTCCAAGCACAATTCAGAACCCTGAAAAGTCCTAATGAGTTAAAATGTCTTGGGCACCATGGTACTTAAGAGAATAATGTCTTCCGTGATGTTCTACAGCAACCTCAAAGGCAAGCAAAGGATGCTCTCTTCATGTGATACAATTTCCCTGGAGGCTGGAGCCAAAGCCAGGCCACTTACGATAAGTACACACCAGGACAAAGATGGTATAAGGTCATTCTGGAGGAACAAATATTTACCAGTTTTATTGGGCTGTTCTTTTAGTATTGCCTTCCTACACACCCACATAAGACTGAAGTAAAAGGGTGGGTCAGAAAGTGGGGAAATACTTTATATATATATACCCACCACATAAAGGGCAGAAATATCTAAAAAGATGCACTTCAGAGCATCCACGCGAAACAGAACAATGTTAAATCAGCCCCTATCATTCTCCTCTTAGATTAAGCAGGGCTGTAAAGGGTATTAAAGAGATTTATCGTTCCAAAGGTCAAGAATTTTAAGCCTACTGCTTGGATTACCCAGCTAAGGGGACGCAATAATAAAAGTGCACACAAGGGAAGAAAGGCAAGGTACATTTGGCTTCACGAAGAAATTCCAAAGTCAGAGCCTAGCCTTACTGCATATATATTTTCTCTTTAAACGAATAGACTTCCAAATCACCGAACAAAGGCAAAAAGTCTGTGATGGAGGGCATACGCATAGCTTTAAGCCAGGCATGTCCAACCGGTAGATCATGATCTACTGGTAGATAGTGGGGTGTTCCTGGTAGATCTCTGGCCCCTCAGCGATCTCCTTACAAAAAAGCAAAAAACAACAACCCAAATTTGGCTTACTAAAAAAAGCTCAACAAGTTTACTAAAACTTTACTAAAACAAGCTCAAGCTCCACAACTTTGGATAGATCACTGCCAATCTTTTTATGACAATGCATAGATCACTGTCAGTTTTTTTAATACTGAGAGTAGATGGCAGTCTATTGGGAGTTGGACATCCCTGCTTTAAGCTGTTGCCACCTTATACTTACATGATGTCCCAAGTTTGTGCTACTCGCATAAGCCAAAGATCTTAAAATCTATTTGGAGCACACTCAAGAGCTTCATTCTGCCCAAACAGATTTTTTGTTTTGTTTTGTTCTGTTTTTAAACAGCAGACCCCCACGCCATGTCAGAAACCACTTTAGAATTTCAAGAAAAATATGGCCAGGTATGCTGTTAACAATCTAGTTTCCTGAAATCAAAGGGATTATCCATTAACAAATGCTCAAAATAAGCCCCAGCCTAGGGGTAATTATAGTAAAGCAAATTAGAATACTTTTACCTCTCCCCTTTAGGATATCATAACTCACTAGAAAACATCCAGAAAGGTATTAACATTTTTTTCCTGGAACCTGGCAGACTGGGATAATAAAAAGGCAGATAAGGATTTTATCCGTATGCTCCAGCAATTTGATATAATATGTTTGCAAGAGACTTGGTCTCATGAATTTAACCCTCCTCCCCCCCCCCCGCCCCACCTTACAATGTTATAAATCTTTTAGCTAGTAGCCAGCTGTTAATAAATTTATACAGGGCTGAGGAAGAGGGGACTTGACTTCCTTTATACAGTATCACTTGATTTGGCTAGAGAAGTTTGGATAGCAGATTTTGGAACTCAAAATAATTACGTTTTGCCAGTACAAATCAAAACCGAATTAGGAATCTTTCTTTTCTATATAAACATCTACCTTCCCGCTACTATTAATCTGTAACTGACAACCAAGATTTGATCAGATTTAACATCCCTAGCAGATCAGTTATAAATTCCCCATAGCATTTATACTTCTCTGTGAGGATTTTAATGCCCAAATTGGAACAGCAGCAGGGGGTTTCTTGCTACCTTTAGGCTTAGGCTTGGAAGGTGTCTTCCTAACCTCTCATTATTTTTTGGACAATAAATATAATGTGCAGGCTCTGAAGTTGTTGGATATTGTATTCCCACATAATTAATAAATCCTTCAGAAGAGTCCCGTAGACATTTCCAAGGGTCAGTATACTTATTTGCACAAATACAGTGGAAGTGCTAACAACCAGATGAGTTTCTCCACTTTTGTGGACACTTTTGAAGTGTTAGAACGAACAGAAAGGGACCAATTTCTAGTATCAGTGACCCTAGGTCCTCCAATAGAAGACATGCCTGAGGCTGGCCATCTTCCAATAGGGAACAAATTTTTTGTTGCATTGACACCTGCAGTTGTTCTAACTTAATTTTGATGTGATGATTTAATATCTGACGTTGGTTTTGTTCTGTAAGCTCTTTCTTTTTGCAATTCGTTTTTAACTTTTCACCATAATCTTCGTTTTTCACAATGCAAGAATTCAATATTTTATTAAACACATAGTCAAAGTAGTACAATATGAGTATGAATGTAAGTGACTTATATAGCATTGAACATGACATGTATAGCATTGAAAATGACATGTACAGTTGGAGGTATGCAAAAAAATGTATTCCCTTGGGATACACAGTATACTGGGGAACAAATTTTTCTTCATTTTCTTTTGCATGAGATTTTTCAACTGTTCTTTCAATGCTGATTTCAAATCTGAAATCAATTTTTGTGCACATGCTATAGTTATCTTTCAATTTCCAACTTTTGCCGATATGTCGTATTTACACTGGGGATAAGTGGACACTGACACGTTGACCTACCCTAACCACATGGTAATTATTGTTTTGCAAACTTAATTTTTCTTTATTTTTACAGTTTTGTAACCTAAATATTTGTATTTTTCAGATCGGACCATGGCTTCTTCAAGTAGACAAAAATGTGTAAAGAAGCCTTGTTCCCCAGTGTTATCTAAAGCAGAGGCTTTCAGCCTTCTGGAGTCCAAGGCTCCCTTGATCAACTATATTCTTTCTGCAGCACCCCTGTGGCTGTTAGGTCACCCCTGCCTGCAGAGCTGGCACCCCTCACCCTTTTTCAAACCCCGTTCCTTGTGGAGGGTTCCCTCAGCCTCCTCTTCTCTTGCTGCTGCCCCTGATCTCTGAGCTGCACCCCTCACCCCAAAGAGAGATGCCTCCTCACCCTGACCCACAGAGACCAATGAAGAGGATGACCCGAGCCTTAGCAGCCCAAGGGAAATGGGCTGAAGGTGAATGTGAGGCCACCATCTTACTCACCTTGGGAGGCAGCAGTGGCAGCAGTGGACACCGCCGGGCCTACATGGCAAAAAGGCTCCCCTTTGGCGCCGGGCACTCAGCTCCCAGGCAGGCATTGCACACAGCAAGCACAAGAAAAGCCAGCGCATTGCCTACCTACCCAGCCTCCCACTAGTCTGTCCATTCCCAACAGAAAGGGCTGGTGGACTGGCTGGCTGGGCTCCCTCGCCTGCTTGCTTGCTTACTCCGAGGCCGCCTCAGCTCCTGGCGCCCAGCACCCACTGGCCAGCCCCAGAGGCACCATTCGCCTGCAGAGCTTGTAGCCAGGGCTGCTGCAACAAACAGGCACGCAAGCCTTTGGGAGGCAGAGACGTGAAAGGGCATCAGAGGAGGGAGGGAAGGAAAGAGAGAGAGGCCTGTGTTGCCCACGGCACCCGTGACCTTCATTCAAGGCACCCCAGGGTGCCACGGCACACTGGCTGAAAACCACTGACCTAGGCGCGAATGGTTTGGGTGAGACACAGAGGTCAAATGGAAGAAACGTTTCTGTAATACAAGAAGTGGGGAATTGAAATCTGATTGATGGACCTGCTTTAGACAAGGAAATGGGTCTAGTGTGTTTCACGGCACCCCTGACCTTCATTCAAGGCACCCCAGGGTGCCACGGCACGCTAGTTGAAAACCACTGTTCTAAAGGGTTGCCACATGGAGGATGAAGCAAGCTCTGGAGAGTAGGACCTTTCATATGGAGGCAGTGAAAGTCAAAGCACAGAAAATCAAAGGGACATTGAAGTTGTAATACAATAAGGGCAGCTGACTTTGTGTGTCCTCGTTTTTGTCCCACTTGGTGTCTTGATACCACTTTATGCAATTTTAAAGTTATTTGACTTGACGTGACCAAGACAGTTTTGAGATTTGCCTTTGTAACGTCATCCGTTTCCATCTTCTGTTTTATCACGTAGAGCTCCGTAGAGTATTTTCTGTTCCAGAGCAGATCTCCGTTCCTCTTCTCTGGCTGGTTTGTTGGGTAATGCAGGAATACAGCCCAGGAAAGCAAACTCGCAAAGACCTCATCCAACTGGAATCAACTGTGCTTTATTCCATCACAGCAAAAGCCAAGGGACCTGAAAACAGAAGTGAGCTTTCCATAGCAAAGCTGCAATCATGGCTTTGGCTAGGATCAAAGCTCCGGTTGCACAAAGCACCTCAATGCCAGCACAGCCCTGACCTTCACTGCCAGCCCTGCTAAACTCTGCCAATGACATGGCTCTCTCTGAGCCCTCGGATTCAGGTCAGCAGCAAGGGGGCATGTAAGGATGAGGACTCAGAAGGGGAGATGGGGAGGAAGAGGCCATGGAAGGGGAGACGGGGAAGACAAGATTATGCAGCAGAGCCCGCCTGAGGAAGCCCTCCCAGATGCCTCAGGACCTGACAAGGTGCAAGACCCAGGCGTTGCCCCTTTCAAGCCTGTGGAGAGCTCTGGGGCACGGCCTGCTGGAGAGTATGAAGGAGGCGGCTCACCAGGCAATGTCTCCAAGGGAAAGATGGTGCATCAAGAGGAGTGCATATGCATTATGAGCACAAATGCAAAACAATGAACTACAACCTTTGACCCCTCAGTCTCACAGTGAGGGGGAAAGGACTCTCTGATTCAAGTTATGGCATGCCAACTTGAAGGATTTGGTATTAAATGGTACATATATATATAAATCATACATATATGAATAAATGTGCACACTGCACTTGTCCTCATCACAGAGAGAACAAAAAACATGAAACTTTGCTATGCACTGATTTTAATAATCAAGTCTGTTCTTCCTTTTAATAATCAAGTCTGTTCTTCCTTTTACCTTCAGCTGAAAAACCTACTGTGACTTCTCCAGCCTTCGTACTTTGTTAAATATTCTTTTCCAGTAAAGGTGAGCTTTGCAGAAGCCGTGACCTCTCCCAGTAACAGTTACCTACCTGCCTAAGCTCATGTGTGATCTCTCTTCTCACCAGTCAGGCACCATTAAGTCATCCGAGTGCAGTATTGCTCAAATTGTATGCACAATCACAAGGAGAACTTTTGCACAATTTATCAGAGCCAAGTCCATTATATGCAAACCTAAGTGGCTGCGGGCGAAATTAAACTTATCTCTCTTGATGGTATCCGTGTCCCTTCGCCTCATCTGCTCATTCAAGGACCACAAGAACTAATGTGGCTTTCATATCAAAATGAGTCCATATCACTGTGTAGCAGCAGCAGATATTCAACATGTTCATACATTTATGTGTTCTGCACTTCTTGGCCATCAAGTTAGGCTCTGTGAATTATTACTCGGAATCATTACATAGCAACTTCATCTCAAAAAATAATCTCAAGGTAATTAAAATGTGACATGCCACTGAAGTGCGGCACCCCTTTTACTTCAAGCCGGCTGAAATAACAGCTGTTATCTCTCTTAATATACATTTATCATTATTGCGATTAGTTCCTGAACATTTCACTAAAAAGTACTTACAAAATTCATTTTAATTCTCCTCCCCACTTTGCCCCCACCCAAAAACCTTCATATGCAAAAATCACAGAAGTACCCCTTGAGAATGGAGAGGCTTATTCTCGAAATCACACCAGCCTGGGGCACATTGTGTGAAATGTCACAGGTGGCACTGGAGGACCAACAATGAGGAACAGGAGATCACAGCACTATGATAGACCGAACGCTATGCAGTCTACCCTACAGTCACAGGCAGGAGTAGCCACCCTGAGATACACTCACACAATCTAGAATGCAGTGTGCTATAAATACACGCTATGAAGATCAAATAGCTCCAAATGTCAAAAGCCAGTCATTCATTGTAGGTGGCAACTATACTTTCACACCCTATGTCCAGCCAGCTGCAAGATTTCGGGAGCAGGCAAAACTCACCTACCAAGAGAACTTGCATGTGTGCAATTGAGACAGTCAATGTGCTGTAGTGGTACAATCCATGGAGGTAAAGGTAAAGGTACCCCTGACCATTTGGTCCAGTCGTGACCGACTCTGGGGTTGCACCGCTCATCTCGCTTTATTCAAAAGCATCACTTCTTCAGCGATCAGCCTTTTTTATGGTCCAGCTCTTACTTCCATACATCACTACTGGGAAAACCATAGCTTAAACTATACGGACCTTTGTCGGCAAGGTGATGTCTCTGCTTTTTAAGATGCTGTCTAGGTTTGTCATTGCTTTTCTCCCAAGAAGCAGGCGTCTTTTAATTTCGTGACTCCATAGTTAAAGGTAAAGGCACCCCTGATCATTAGGTCCAGTCGTGACTGGCTCTGGGGTTGCGGCGCTCATCTCGCTTTGTTGGCCGAGGGAGCCGGCGTACAGCTTCCAGGTCATGTGGCCAGCATGACTAAGCCGCTTCTGGTGAACCAGACCTGTGTTCAAATCCAGGCTCGCCCAAGAAGCACGCTGGATGCCAATGGGTCAGTCACAGCTCTCAGCCTAACCTAACTTCCCATATAGAAAGCGTGCCACCCAGTTAAATGTTCAAAATTGCCGGTCTCTTTAAGAGCCACAAATGGAAAGCTCTTCACAACGGAGAAAGGGAAATGGCAACAACTGACCCTTCAATGAAAAGCCACAACCGAGAAAGCAGACACTGAAAACTGATCCTTAACGCTTTTCCTTTTTCATAACCTTTTTGTGCCTTCCTCCTTAAATAATACACTGACTTTTCAGGAATCCAGTAGTGTTAAAAAAAACAAATTAAGCCATTAAATTTGTCTATTATGACTAAGCGCTGCTTTTAGCACATGCATTCAAGAAACGCACTCAAACTAGGCTGATCGAATTACTTGTCATCACACAGCCCTAGGAAAGAATGACAGATGTACTTTAAAGATTTTGTGCTTGTTAAATATTTCAGTATGTTTAAAGTTACTCAAATAACTGAAAGACGATGTTCGCAAGAAGCAGGCTAGAGATTTCTTTATTATGGTTGTAACTTAATTTCTGCCCAACTTGAGATCAATAGATGCGTCTTACATTGGCAAGCGCAATCGTAGGATAGAAATACTCTAGACTATGGGAGGAGGGGGCCTTCAAATATTTTGATAACTTGCAACGGCCTTGTTTAAGGACGCCTATGAATATCTCTTAAAAATGGGATACAGCTGTTCTCTGTATTACAAGATGAGACTAGCTTCGATCAAACTTCAGGGTGAGAGACAGATGTACCCACCAGTTACCCCTAACCCAATTCTGCCAGCATCACAGGCCCTTCCTAAGTACCATTTGTGGATATAGCTCAGTCGGTAGAGCAGGACACTCTTAATCTCAAGGTCGTGGGTTTGAGCCCCACACTGGGCATAAGATTCCTGCATTGCAAGGGGGTTGGACTAACTCAGGGGTGGCCAACTTCCAAGAGACTGCGATCTGCTTACAGAATTAAAAGCTGGCAGTGATCTACCCCTGTTTTATTGGGGTTCAGGTAAAAGTTCTTCAACTTTTTTTAGGGAGAGGGAAAGCCCCGTTTTATTGGGCTTCAGGACAAAGCTGTTGAGCTTTCTTAGGGAGGGGGAAATGCCTGTTTTTAGGGGGTTCGGGAAGCATAAGTTGCTTAGCTTTGGGAGGGACCAAAACCACGCAGGGATCGACCAGTAGATCGCGAGCGACCTGTTGGACATCCCTGGTCTAGAAGACCCTCATGTTCCTTTCTAACTCTACAATTCTATGATTCCAAACATACATTTGTCCCCTTTTCTGATGTGGGGATGAAACTGGTTTTTAAAAGTTTCAATACAGCTCTGGAAATGAGGAAGACAGTGGTATATTATGGGAATCAGCTAATTAGCACTATGAAAATCTAGGCAATTTCTAACGGGAAAATCTTCATCTACTGAGGGCACAGGAAGTCTGCTTCCACGGTAGTCCCACAGATCAAACTATGCGCATGCAACTTAACTTCCAGGTGCACATTCTGCTGAGTATCTTTTAAGGAACCTCACGGCTCCCAGAGTTAAAGAAGACATATCATCTACTAATGCCTAAGTTGCAAAGTCAGATCTCCAAAGTATGTCTTAAAGTGAAAGTACAGCAGAGAGCAAACCGTGTTTGCGTGCAACTGAAAAGGAAAGCAACAAGGGAGAAACTCAGTAGGGTGCTTAAAAACAAAAGCACCGTAAAAAAAAACCATCCCGCTCTTGCAAAAAGTCGAAAGAAGGCAAATGAATGATTGGAACCAGCTCTGCAAAAAGACTTCAGGGTTTACTAAAATAATTTCAGAGCTACATTTTGATTCTTATCTCTTATAGCCAGAAGTGTGCACATACCTGAAGAGCCTCCAATCAAGCCATGACCACCAGAGCCCGATTTCTGAGACCTCCCACTTGCTGAAGAAGGGTCCTTCATACGCTCTATGACATTTTCAGACAGCTGAGGAGACATTGGAGCAAAGAAAGACACAAAAACATCATAAGTTGGCTTATCAAAATATGTATTTCCCACACTGTCTTTGGTTCTAGCTCCAGGTATAATGTACTTTCTCAACCCCCCATTTTGTATTAGCTCTGAGCAGCAGAAAACACATTCTTTTAGGTATCAAAATCTGATAAACACTTTTTTTAAGCAACTAACAAGAATGCTTTGGCAGTCCTAGAAATACATTTGCCCCAGCCTATCTGAGCTAAAAACACCCTTAATAATAATAATAATAATAATTTATTATTTATACCCCGCCTATCTGGCTGGGTTTCCCCAGCCACTCTGGGCGGCTTCCAACAGAATATTAAAATACAATAATCTATTAAACATTAAAAGCTTCCCTAAACAGGGCTGCCTTCAGATGTCTTCTAAAAGTCTGGTAGTTGTTCTTCTCTTTGACATCTGGTGGGAGGGTGTTCCACAGGACGGGTGCCACTACCGAGATTGCCCTCTGCCTTGAATCTTCACTATGCAAAAAATACATCATCTTCATCAACATCATCAATTACATTTATATACCACCTTTTCTTCCAAGGAAGCTCAAGGTAGTATACAGGATTCTTCTCCTCCTCACCATTTTATCATCACAACAACTCTGTGATGTAGGTTAGGCTGAGTGCGAGATCATTGGCCCAAGGTCACCCAGGGAGCTTCATGGCTGAGTAGGCATTTGAACCCTGGTCTCTGACACTCTGACTACAGCATACTTTTGCAGCTACTACCTAGAGGCTACAATGCTAGAAAAACTTCAGCATAAGTAAATACATTATAAATCATTGGGGCTGCTATACAAGTGTGGTTAGAACTGGGATGCATGTGCCAAACTAAGGCAGAGAGTTCCACTGTGCTGCAGAAATATCAGTTTCATGGACTAACAGGATATATTAGCTTGCCTGTGCAGGCCATTAAGAATACATCTTTCCATAACCGTCATCTGATTTTAACTTTTTATATGGTGTTTTTTATATGGTTTTATGTTCTATTGTTGCAAACCGCTTTGGTATTTTTTTTTTAAAAAAACTAAATAGCGGTATACAAATATTTTCACAAACAAAAGGTAAATAAATAAATAAAGTAAATGTATGTGTAAATGTTAAATTCCCAAAGGCAAACATTAATGCACACTATCCCCTAGGCAAGGCTTCCTTGTCTGCTTGGTAAATTAACACGCTGCTGAAGCAATGGGTATCCGGGTGCTATCCAGTATCAACTCTACAGTTTCTTGAGGAAACAGGACTTCAAGCTGCGTTAGTGTCACAGGGACACAAGCGTGCCTGTTTACAGGTGAACGAACAAAGGGGGGAGGAGGAATACAAGAATAGTTGGCAGAGACTAACGGAAAGCAGGGGCCAGGAGAAGTGTGAGGAAATCAAAGAGACAGAAGGAACAAACTCTTCCTCGGGTGCCACCCCAATATTTCCCTGTTTCATCATTCGCCTTTCATTTTTCTTTTGAAGTGCTGTTGGTAAGAGCTTTTACATAAGCTTCAGAAACGATGACCCCCCCCCCAGGTTCTATGGCACAGAGAGGCCCTTCACTAGGTTTCTTTGAGGAAAGGATAGGCGTCGTTGAGACAAAAGGAAAATATGAGTACAGGGACATGACAAGGTAAGGAAACAAACACTGGAAGGTGGGCATTAGAAGCTCTAATACCAGGGTTCATTATTGTCAGTGTTTATTGAAAATATCTGTATCCCATGCTTCCACGAGATTGTTCTCTAAGGGGCCTCACAACAAACCATCCAAGATACAATCCATTACAATAAAGTACAGTGGTACCTCGTGTTACATACGCTTCAGGTTACATACGCTACAGGTTACAGACTCCGCTAACCCAGAAATATTACCTCAGGTTAAGAACTTTGCTTCAGGATAAGAACAAAAATCGTGCTCCAGCGGTGCAGCAGCAGCAGGAGGACCCATTAGCTAAAGTGGTGCTTCAGGTTAAGAACAGTTTCGTGTTAAGAACGGACCTCCGGAATGAATTAAGTACTTAACCCGAGGTACCACTGTAGATTAAAACTGCTCCAGCAGCCAGGAGGAGACAAATGGACAAAACACACACACACACACAAAATCCCACCCTCCTCAAACCATCACCTATGGTGCTTTACAACTCAAATTCAAACTCTGGCTAGGTGCCAGGGAGGAGTCATTTGGAACTGAGTAAAAATTACCCTACTGACAAGGATGCTGCTCTATCATAAGAACCTTTAGCTATTACAGTCGTAACTTGGAAGTCAAACGGAATCCGTTCTGAAAGTCCATTTGACTTTCAAAACGTTCGGAAACCAAAGCACAGTTTCTGATTGGCTGCAGGAAGCTCCTGCAGCCAATCGGAAGCCACGGAAGCCCTGCCTGACGTTCGGCTTCCAAAAAAGTTTGAAAACCAAAACACTCACTTCCGAGTTTCGATCATTCGGGAGCCGAAACGTACGAGTGTCAAGGCGTTCCGACAACCAAGGTATAACTGTACTTCCTAGCTTTGAAAATAGCCGTCCTCAAACCATATGTAGCCTGATCTGTTGCAAGCTCACTAAGAGAAGACCTGGTGCGTTCAGTATGGTTTACTATCAAGCAACCGTGTAGTCTTGCACAAACCCTTGTGCTTAATTAGAAAATAAACGAGTTCCAGGGCACTTGCCTCCAAGTAACAATGTGCCTGACTGCAGGCTTACCTTGCAATCCTATGCATGTTTACTCAGAAGTTCTCCCACTGCAATGAGTGGGCATTACACTTAGGTAAGTATGTACAGAATCACAGCCTTTGTTGAATGTTTATGCAGTTCAAGACTAGAAGATGTGTTCAGTCATTCCTTGCAGCAACATTAACACAAGCTAGAAACCTTTAAGTTTTCTTAATGCTATGTTTCTCAGCAAGACCTCACTAAGACCTGTGTTTCATCACAGACTGAATCATAAGCAGCACTGTATTGAAGAGGATCACACAAGAACAGCCAGACACCTGTTCAGCTCATCTCACGCCCACAAATTTCCCCGTTGCAAACCAGGCAAAATTTTCCCCTGCCGTGACAATGATAGAACATGCTTTTAAAAATATTTAAGTAATGAGAGAGTTGTGTACCCTGGAATAGAGCAGAAAGGGCAAGGTTAAAACAGAAAAACCAAGAAGGTTAAAGGAGAAGAAGAGAAAGCAGCAAGTCAGAGGAGCAGGACGGAAACCCTCTGCAGATTTGACGCCAAGGAGCAGAAATACTGAAATGTGATATCATCTATCCAACCCTGCCAGGCTATTCTGATGGATAACAGGGTCAGTGGTGTAAAAACCAAGCTAGGGAGACAAGGTGCCCATGTTGATAATCTCCTGGCATGGAAGGTATCAATCGCTACTAGTCATGATGGAATATGTTCTGCCTCCACCGTCAGAGGCAATATGCCTCTGAACATCTGTTCCTGGGAGTCACAAGCAGGTAAAATGTTGCACTCAGGTGCTGCTTTCGTGCTTCCCATAGACATCTGGTTGGCCACGGTGGGAAAAGGATGCTGGACAAGACTGGCCAATGGCCTGATACAGCAAGTCTTATGCTCACAGGTCTCCCACTAGAGTAACCAAGGCATTTTCTTTCCAGATTTGAGATTGGACAAGGAAATCACTACCATGCAGAAGTTAAAGCAGTTAAGTTGCTACCGCTACCCACTGGATCACCTGAATATGGGAGACCAGGTGGTCAAGTCTAGGAATCTAGCTTTATTAATTTTTTAAGCAGCAGTTTTACAAATAGCTTCTTCAAGGCAGTAGGGCAGAACTGCCCACTCTGAGAGTATTTTACCATAGCCTAGAATAACTGGCCAGTCTCTCTGAGCAGGCAAGAACCTAACAATGCCTGAGTGAATGTTTCCTTGGGCATCATAAACTGAAATTATCCATGTTGCCTAATGGCAAGATTTACCAATGAGCACTATGCACCTGGACTGCACGAGCTCAACATAAAATAAAGGTTCAGGCAAAAGGTCCACGTGCAGAGGAAAATATTTGGCCTGGCCTGTTCTTGCGCCTTGAAAAGCAGCTTGAACTGTAACAGCAGAAAACAGCATGCAAAACTTTTCAGGAGATTAATGTTATCACCTCCTGCAAGGAGCAGCTCGGACCTCGACTCACTCACCTGTGACCTAGCTCTATGGGTGGTGAAGCAATTGGGAGTGCTATCTACAGGCACTGGCCGTGGTTTCCTTCTGCACTATCCAAAAAGAGAGAGCAAGCAGAGGCAGTCACTGCAGGAGCCACTCACTTGCTCACATCTGTGATTTCTCTCTTAAAACTGTAGCAGTTGGTGCTGGTCCCATTCTGGCTGCCTAGAGAGGGCAAAGGAATGAGTGAACAGAGGGAGTGGCAGGATACCATTTCCTCAGATTACTCACTGAAGGTTTTCACTCTCCAGCACTGTGGTTGCGCAGTCTCTGGGCAATGCAGCTAGCCCAATTCAGACCACTGTGTCACCAATAAAAAGAGAATCTAAGTAAACAAGTGAGCTAGAAGTGGCAGAAATTGCTTCTTTCTACTGTCGCCTGGGCCTCTCATTGGCATAGTGCAGAGGTGAGAAACAGCCAGCTCGTGAGCCACACATGAAGAGGCATACAGCCTCCAACAATAGAGGCAGATAATATCCATCCCGGGACGTAGCCCTTGAAAGCTTTTTCATCCTCTGTGAATCTGTCCAACCCTCTTTCAAAGTCATCCAAGAGCCAGTGTGGTGTTGTGGGAGAGACCAGAACTGTGCACAGTACCCCAAAATGCAGTTGCACCACAGATTTGTGTTATGGCATTATCAGGATATTGGCGGTTTCATTTTCATGATAGTTATCTTCAAATATGAGGGGATGCCGCATGGAAGATGGAGCAAGCTTGTTTTCTGCTGCTACGGAAGCGAGGACCCAGACCAGTGGATTCAGATAATAATAATAATAATAATAATAATAATAATAATAATAATAATAATAATATTTTCTTATTTATAACCCGCCCATCTGGCTGGGCTTCCCCAGCCACTCTGGGCGGCTTCCAAAAAAATATTAAAATACAGTAATGCATCAAACATTAAAGGCTTCCCTAAACAGGGCTGCCTTCAGATGTCTTCTAAAAGTCTGGTAGTTGTTGTTCTCTTTGACATCTGTTGGGAGGGCGTTCCACAGGGCGGGGGCCACTACCGAGAAGGCCCTCTGCCTAGTTCCCTGTAGCTTGGCTTCTTGCAGTGAGGGAACCGTCAGAAGGCCCTCAGAGCTAGACCTAAGTGTCCGGGTAGAACGATGGGGGTGGAGACGCTCCTTCAGATATACTGGACTGAGGCCTTTTTGGGCTTTAAAGGTCAGCACCAACACTTTGAATTGTGCTCGGAAAGATGACAAGAAAGGAGATTCCAACTCAACATTAGGAAGAACTTTTGGGTGGCAAGAGCTGTTCAGCAGTGGAAAAGACTCCCGTGAGAGACTGCAAACTTTCTACACCTTGAGAGGTTTATAAAGCAACCGTCAGGTGGCCATCTGTCGCGGATGCTTTCATTAAGATTCCTGCATTGCAGGAGGTCAGAATGGATGACCCTCATGGTCCCTTCCCACTCTGCAATGGTACAGTCCCATGAGGCACCTCCAGGTGCCACCAGACAAAAAGGCCTCGTCAACTCAGAGGAACAGGAGCCCCAGACGAGTCATTACCTGTAACCATGCCTCTGCAACAGATAGATCCTGCCTCATTTGCACGCCACCTTTCCATAGCCATAAACCATGCTCGAGGCGGCTTAAAATAACTAAATAAAACTCGTGAGAAAGTACAGGGCCAGATGGGAAACTCCATCTTGCAAGACCAAAAGATAAGAGACGCACAAAGCACAGGGCGGAGCAATGGAGAATTTTTGAAACATCAATGGGATATTAGCTCCGCCCAAGCCATGATGGAGAACAGCAGCAACCAGGAACAGATAAGACATAACATTTTACAAGGGCACGAATAAACACCATGGACAGAATAACGGCCACACACAGGAAGAACAAGGATATAGTTTGAGTGTCTCACTTGTAGTTTTATAAATCATTTAATGTGCCAATACGAATGGAAGTCGTTAATACTGCAGTTGTTGTATAAGGGATTTGTTACCTTGACTAGAGTGTAATTGAAATTAGTAAGATTTTGGAACTTGGGAGTATAGAAAAATGCAACTACTATTTGTATCCTTTGAATAACTTTGTGTACATGATCAATTTTTTCTGTTTGTCTTTTTATGAATTTTGTTTTCTTTTTATATTTTTGCTCTTTTTGTAATACTTTTTCGAAGATGTGGGTGTAATGTTTAACGTTTGTTTTCGTTGCAATTTTTTCAATATGAAATAAAGATTATTTTTTTAAAAATATATATTTTGGAACATGGAAATAAACAAAATCACCAAGCCATCAATTCTAACATGCAGGGGCGGGGGGACCACCTAAATTATATAATTTGATGATGGATACTGAATGATGGACTGGACGCGGGTGGCGCTGCGGGTTAAACCACAGAGCCTAGGACTTGCCGATCAGAAGGTTGGCGGTTCGAATCCCCGCGACGGGGTGAGCTCCCGTTGCTCGGTCCCTGCTCCTGCCAACCTAGCAGTTCAAAAGCATGTCAAAGTGCAAGTAGATAAATAGGTACCACTCCAGTGGGAAGGTAAACGGTGTTTCCATGCGCTGCTCTTGTTCCCAGAAGCGGCTTAGTCATGCTGGCCACATGACCCGGAAGCTGTACGCGGCTCCCTCGGCCCATAGAGCGAGATGAGCGCCGCAACTCCAGAGTCGGCCACGACTGGACCTAATGGCCAGGGGTCCCTTTACCCTTTACTGAATGATGGGCATTGCTAATTGTATTGTAATATGGCATTGTTATAATGAGGCTATTATTGCAATTGAAAACTAATAAAAAAAAATTCACAAAAAATTAAGAGACGTAGTAAATGAGCAGCAGCAGCTGAGGAGGAGGTCAAGGCAGCAGCACGACAGCCCTGCAAGGTCGGCCTGTCCTCTTCCCTCCCTCCGTCCCTCTCTCTCTCTCACCCGGACGCCCTTCACCACCGTGATGTTGTCATTCTCGTCCGCCTCGAAGGTGACCCTCCGCGGGGCGCTGCCTCCGCCGCCCATCACCACCCGGCTGCGCACTCGAGCGCCGACTAGGCCGCAAAGAAGCAGAAGACGGGACAAGGTGCCCGAGGAGACCCGCGCCACGCCCACCGACGCGCGATTGGCCCGCCGCCCCTCCAGGCCCGCCCACCGCCCACAGCGCGCAGGGCTCCCGTTGGCTCAGGAGCTGGTTGCCCGGGGCAACAGCCCGCCCCGGCGTGTTGACCAGGCCGGGTGGAAAGTTTTTTCCGACTCGTGGGTTTCCCGACAGAACTTGTGGGAGCTGAGAAGGCGGCGAGACTTCAATTCCCAGGATGCCCTGGGGCAAAGGGGCGTGTTCGCAAGGCAGGCTGGGTAAAAGGGAGTCGGCCTGAGAGTCAGGCCGCAAATCAGTCCTGGGAGTCAGGCCGCAAATCACGCGCGGGAGCCGCAATGCATTGTGGGCTGTGTAGTTCAAGCCTTCAGATGTAGCTGCTGTTTTTATTTGCTCTTTTATTCTACATCCTTAACTGAATTTTAATAGTGGCAAAGCAGGTTGCGGGGGGAGAAGGAATTAAATAGGAAACGGTTTGAAGCTGTCAGTAAACTGTCAACAAGGAAGCATGGCACAGCTAATGCAGTTTACTAGTGAAATTTTAGAATCACAGAATCCTAGAGTTGGAAGAGACCCCAAGGGCCATCGAGTCCAACCCCCTGCCAAGCAGGAAACACCATCAGAGCACTCCTGACATATGGTTGTCAAGGGTTACACTAAGCTACCACCCCAGCAGGTACGCTGCCTTCCCTGTTCTGTGCAGGAACAAGGCTGAGGGCATATTGACAAGGGCAAAAAATGGAAGTGTGGGTGTGAAGTAATAGCACATGAAACAACCACGCATTGGAAGGAAGGAAGGAAGGAAGGAAGGAAGGAAGGAAGGAAGGAAGCAAGCAAGCAAGCAAGCAAGCAAGCAAGCAAGCAAGCAAGCCTTGGCACGACTGTATTGCAAAACGATTCCCACCCAGCCTGCACACACGTAGCCCCAGTATTACAGAGAGACCTGTCGTCAGCATAGACGCAAGGGAGTCTCTTCTTGGCATCCGGAGCAAATTGATGCATGAAGCAGAAAAGCAGGCATGCCATGATGTTAAGCACCAAGGCACCAGGTGGAGAAGATAAGGTTCAACAGGAGCTCGAGGGGGAAAACCTATTAGCAGTGGATTGTGGCATTGTGTCTCCCTCATTTGCCACAAACAGAAACCAACTTTTGATTGAGTATGAGGCCATTTCCCCCCGCGATGCACCTCGTTGGGATTTAAAGGCTATGTGGAAACAGTTCGTCAAAAGAGCAGTTGGTTTATGTATTGAAAACACCAAGGTTTGTGGCGGGGTGGTAATTTAGGTTCAGATTAAGCCTCTTGAAGAGAAAAGTCATAGCCAAAAGGCAAAGACACACACCGAAAGCCCTCTAAACAACCAGCCAGTTTCTGGAGAAATTCCAGCTCACCTCATTAGGAAAGTGGTGTTTATTTGGTTTGGGTTTTTTTAGGGTTCAATCTCCAGTAAAAAACAACAACTAAGCAGCAGCTGAATGGAAAGACTTGTTTTTCTGAGACCCTGAGGAGGGTCTGAAGGCAGACATTCCTGAGTGAAATGGGACAATTAGACCCACCTGCTGTAAGGCAACTTCCTCTGTGCCTATATTTTGATGTTTTCCTCAGGTAAGTTCAAGTTTGCTTTTCAATTATAATCCCGTGCCTCGAGATGGCAAAGCCTCATCCCACCAAACAATATCGGGAACCTATTGTAGAAAGATATTTCTCTCCAGCTGCCAGTTTAAATGCTGAGTGGCCTCGGCTAATTGGACCTTTATTAGAGTTTTTACCTGCCATTCACCGGAAAGTCCCAGGGCAGGCTACAACAATGTAAAAACACAATCCTTTATTACTTTGGGGGGCTCCTTGGCAATCTAGAAAATCACCGGAAGAATATGAACGCACACTTGACACGACGCGGAATGGAGTGGAACTTCCAAAAGTATTTAATACCTCCTGTTGTGCGCAGTGACGTTTTAGTATCAAATTGTGTTTAGAAGCTGAGAACACAGGCTCTTCTTTTGCTAATAAATGTCGTATGGTCCACAAAATCTTCATGCCATCATTTTATTATCATTATTATTCATGAAGGTGCTACTGCACTCTCTGGTGTTTTGTTGCAACCACCTAAAATGGCTACCCCTCTAGAACGTGGCTGTGTTGGCTTGAAACAGTATTCTGACACACTGAGCAGCATCCCACACACTTGTCCCATTAGCAGAGTAGTTCCCAAACCATTTTCGGGCCACTGCCCACTTGGCTCCATAAACCCATCCCCGGTGCCCCTTGCCCTACAAAAAGCATTACTCAGAATAGCGTAGGGTTACCAGACGTCCCCGTTTCCCGGGGACAGTCCCTGGATTTGTGAACAAGTCCCCAGACAAATTCCATCCCCGGAATGTCCCCGGATTTCATCTAATGTCCCCGGGAAACGCAGCAGCGGCAGTCTCAGCAGCCTGGAGCAGTTGGCTCTGGCTGGCTTCAAGAGCTGGTTGGAAGTCCCCATATGATGCTGGCGCAGGGGGTCTAAGATGCAGCTTCTGGGCTGCCTCCACCGTCCCTGACCCCAGCAACTAAGCTGTGAAGAGAGGCTTCATGCTGCCTATCAGCAGCCTCCCAACTCCTACTTGCGTGCAAGCAGGAGGGGGCAGGGATCTCTCAGTTAGGCAATGGGAAGCCTTCCTTCCCAGCTGAGGGATCCGTGCCCCCTCCTGCTTGCACGCAAGTAGGAATGGGATTGGGGCTGCTCCTATGGGAAGGGAGGCATTGCGCTGCCTGAGCCTCACCATAGCCTCCGCTCTTGGCCCTCCTTCTCCGCCTTCCATGGCTGACCCACCGTGCACCACTTCCCCACTACCACCACCGAAGAACCAACAACTCAGGGGCTGCCCAGGTTCATGGAGAAAGAAGATAGAAACCTCGGAAGAAGGGGAAACGTGGCAGTTGCAGTCAAGGCGGCAGCCGCCCCTCTGCCACCGCCATCACTGCAGCAGCAAAGTCCCAAACATGTAGTATGTATGTATGTATTTAAAGTGTCCCCGGATTCATTGAAAAAAATCTGGTAACCTAAGAATAGTGATTTGCACAACCCACTGAGGAAGATAACACCACAATAAGATTCAAAACAATAATAATTAATTGCAGCCTTTTGTGTGTTCCCCAGCAGCTGCTGCCATGACAAAGTTAAGTTTCCTGATACATCACAATGCTGTTGGTATTGAAGAAATTGACTACAAATCCCATTGCACTGGACAGCTTCCATCATCTCCAGTGGTAGCCCCAAGACCTACTTTCCTCAATCCCATTTCGACTTGGAAGTTTTCCAGTCCAGGCTGAGTGGAGAAAGACGGACTAGAAGTGGCAGGGGCACTGCCCAAACATCAGAGCATAGTCTGTCTGACTTCCTTGCTTATTGCTCTAGTGAGGAAGCACCCAGACCCCATTATGAAAAAGCCCAGGCGGCCTAATAGGCAATTCTGCTGTAATATACACTGTAATAAAATGGTTCTCTGTAGATATCTGCGTGAAGGCCTATGGAACTTTTGAGTCAGGGGGCATTCACTGGACCCCTTTGCCCTAGGCCACTCTTGTTTGAGGACCAGGACATTTGCAGGGAAACCAAAATGCTTGTTTACAAAGCTATTGTACTACCAAGCTTACTGCGTGTGAAACATGGACCACTTATAAACGCCATCTCCAGCTCCTCAAAAGATTCCATCAGCGGTGTCTCTGAAAATCTTTATACATCACTTGGGAAGGCAGGCAAACTAATGCCAGTGTACTGGAAGAAGCAAAGATCACCAGTGTTGAAGCCATGATTCTTCAACATCAACTTCGTTGGACTGGTCATGTTGTGCGGATGCCTGATGATCGTCTTCCAAAGCAACTACTCTATTCTGAACTTAAAAATAGAAAGCGTAATGCTGGTTGCCCACATAAGAGGTATAAAGACCATCTCAAGGCAAATCTTTAAAAATGTAGTGTGCACACCAAGAACTGGGAAACACTGGCCTGCAGGCACTCCAATTGGAGAATAGCCTTTACCAAAGGTGTCATGGGCTTTGAAGACACTCGAACTCAGGACACAAGGGAGAAACATGCTAAGAGGAAGGCACATGTGGCAAATCCACACCGTGATCAACTCCCGCCTGAAAACCTATGTTCCCACTGTGGAAGGACGTGTGGATCCAGAATTGGCCTCCACAGTCACTTACAGACTCATTGTTAAGACCGTGTTTATAGAAGACAATCTTATTCGGCTACGAGTGGTCACCAAAAAAGAAAGAAGACTCAGTTTGCTTCATAGCTGAGTGAGAATTTGAATTCAAGTCTTCCCAGTTGTAGTCTGACCCTTAAACACTAGACTATGTTGGGTTTTCAGTGGCGTGGTATTGTGGCACCTTAGAAGAGGAGGAGGAGTTTGGATTTGATATCCCGCTTTATCACTACCCTTAGGAGTCTCAAAGTGGCTAACATTCTCCTTTCCCTTCCTCCCTCACAACACTCTGTGAGGTGAGTGGGGCTGAGAGACTACAGAGAAGTGTGACTGGCCCAAGGTCACCCAGCAGCTGCAGGTGGAGGAGAGGGGAAGCGAACCCGGTTCACCAGATTACGAGTCTACCACCCTTAAACACCAAGAAAAGTACAACAGCACGAGGTTTCTTGGACTATAGTCCATTTTGTCAGGTGTGTGAAGTGTTGATTGAAAACTCATGCCATAATAAATTCCGTAGTCTTTGAATTGCAACAGGGCTCTGTTGTTTTTGCTGCAAAAAAAAGTTATTCCTCTGCAAATTGTTAGACTTCAACAGTATTTGATCATTGGCACATAACGGTATTTTCTATCAACAGTATTTAATAGTTGGCATACAGCGGTATTTTGAATTTCACAATTGTTGATATTTGGCATGCAATGGTATTTCGCATGTGGCTGTTGGCATGCAATGGTATTTAGAATTCGGCCGTACAGTACTTCATAGCTGGCATGCAGTGCTATTTTGTATCTGACAGTTGACATACGAAACTTTACAAATATTTGATGCCTTCCACAAATCAAAAGATGTAAGGAAAGGCGATGAATCCAAAGAACTCAAATTTCAAAGGCTTAGGCTGAAATGCAATGCGGAAAGCTAAAACCTGAACTTGGAATTTTGAATATCTACAATTCTTTGAAATTTCCCACTGCTCCCGCTAGGCATGTATATGGATATTAGATTACAATGCGGTCCAGGGCTAGGTAGCATGGTGCCCTCCAGTGGTCAAGGATGATGGGCTTTGTAGTCCAACAACATCTGGAAAAGAACACATTAGCTCACCCAGGCACTATTACACCATTGTCCTGGCTCTGAATTATGCGTTTTTTTAGAGTTAAAAGCTTGTTGCTGCTTTTGAAATGCTGGATTTCATAAATAGCCAAATTCTGGGAAACTTAAGTGCAGGATCCAGTATTGCCAAGCAGAAACTCAGAGGAGGCTTGCGACCAGAAACCGCCCCGGACTCATCTCCCCAGCGGAGACTGGAGACTTGGGCAGCCCGGCTGTGGACGGGGCCCCTCCCTGCACCACTGCCAGTTTAGTAAATAGATGCCTGGCAAGGGAGAGCGGCCAGTCTGTCCTGCCACTTCAGAGTACAAAGCAAGAGGGAATTTAGCATTTAACATCAATGTCAGCAGAAATGTTTCATGACCTTCAACAGGCCTCCTGCTCCCCGCAGAGTTATTCATCAGGAGGGGGGGGGGGACATGACCAAGCTGTAGAATCATCTCAGACACATTTGAGGGCCTCCTGCAGAGAGCATCAAGCGCTGGCAGCACCAGCCGTGATTAGTCTCTCCACCCCAGCTGGAGCTGCAAGGATGCTCTCCCCAAAAAGATGCTTTTGATCAGGCCGTTCAGTCTTGTCTGGGAGTGGGGGAGAGAGAGAGAGGGAGAAGGGCCTTTCTCAGTGATTAAAAAACAGATTTCAGCACAACGCTCCCTCCCTGGTCCAAGTAGCGTGATATCTTGCCTCTGCGTAATGGGCTGGGAATGGTAATTTGTTCTCTCTCTCACACACACAGAAATTGAGATGTGATTTCTGGAGAGGTAAAAAGGAGAGGCGTTTGAAAAAGAAAAGCCCACAAAACAGAGGGGGAATAATTCACAAAATGATAGGGCAATGCTGGGCTAAAGAGGGGTGGTGGCATGGGAGACAGCCTACTGCTCTGGCCATTTTTATTTTTGAAGCTACATGTCTCCCCTTGCGCCTGAATGCAACAGTGCACAAGAATTACCCTGCAAAGTCTTACGATGGGGTGGGGAATCTCGGTGCTGGGGGCCAAAAACAGTCCACCAGGCCTGTTATGTACTGAGTTGAATAGGATCCAAAAGGCAGCAGTCTGATTGGTCCTAGAACAATAGGATTCAGAATGCAGCAGTCGGATTGGTCCGCAGGAGCCACCCAATCCAGTTTCAGGTGGAAGTGAATCTGCAACCTGATTTGCCTACAGGAAATCCCGGAACTAGCCAATCACGTGGGGCCCATTGTGTAAATCATGTATATAAAGCAGAAATTCTGGGGGAACTTCCATTCCTCCTCACTGCTATGAGCTGAATAAAGAGCATGAGCATATTTCAAGGCCTCTCTCTCTAGCTCTCAAACCTCCACCGCCGCCCGCCAGACTCCTCCATTGCTCTGCCTCATAGACATCCCTGGAATCACATGATAACTGCTGCTTCCCTGGGTGGAGTTTAGAGATGGGTGTGTACAGTATATTTCACAACAGCCTATTGCACAAATGGGGGGGGGAGAGAGAGAGGACTGTTACTGTGAGTTTTTCATTGTCCCTATTTTCTTGGGACACCCCTGAATTAGAGAAGCTGTCCCAGTTTCTCATTTGATCCCGGAATGTCCTGCTTTTCCTTTGTTGTTGTTTAGTCATTTAGTCGTGTCCGACTCTTCGTGACCCCATGGACCAGAGCACGCCAGGCACTCCTGTCTTCTACTGCCTCCCGCAGTTTGGTCAAACTCATGCTGGTAGCTTCGAGAACACTGTCCCACCATCCCATCCTCTGTCATCCCCTTCTCCTTGTGCCCTCCATCTTTCCCAGCATCAGGGTCTTTTCCAGGGAGTCTTCTCTTCTCATGAGGTGGCCCAAGTCTTGGAGCCTCAGCTTCACGATCTGTCCTTCCAGTGAGCACTCAGGGCTGATTTCCTTAAGAATGGATCGGTTTGATCTTCTTGCAGTCCATGGGACTCTCAAGAGTCTCCTCCAGCACCATAGTTCAAAAGCATCAATTCTTCAGCGATCAGCCCTCTTTATGGTCCAGCTCTCACTTCCATACATCACTACTGGGAAAACCATAGCTTTAACCATACAGACCTTTGTCGGCAAGGTGATGTCTCTGCTTTTTAAGATGCTGTCTAGCTTTTCCTTAGGACGCCCTATTCTCATCAGAGAAATGTTGGAGGGTATGGAGTTATCCAACCCCCGAGCCTTCTGAAGGCAATCCTGTTTCCCAGGAAATAAAGTCTTGATGAGCTGCCGAAACAAAACAAAAAACAAAAACGGTTCCCCAACATAGGGGAGGAGGTTTCAAAGGTAAGCCGAGCTGTTTAAGAACATTATCGGTTCATTCCAGGGTCTTGAATTATGCCAGTGGATTTGTGCTGAAGAATAGCAGACCAGATGCTGAAGTGCAGCTATTATAGGATATTATATTCACTGCACAGTTCTGCTCAATTCCAGGAGCAAACTTCTCTGCACGGCTCTTTTTTGACCCACTGGGCTTCTCACGTTTGTGCTGACGGAGTCTTTGCCGCTCCAGGTGTAATTCCAGCAGTTTCATCGGCTTCCACTGCCGGGGAAAGCAAGGAGTTCGGTTAACTGCTTGCGTGAACAGAAACCAGCCGGTCGGCTCCTTGCTCCTTGCCTACGGGAAGTTCAGGGTTTGCCAATTCCCCTGCGAAACAGCAAATTGATTAATTGCATGTGACTAGCACAGGTTATTTACTCGGTAAGGGGCTAGCATGGCGATCGCTATCTCTTCTCTGCAGAAGCATTGTTAAGTCTCTTTGATCCGGCACTTTGGTAAATAAACAACAGGTTAATGCGATTTCAGAATATGAAGCTTGCGTGACAGTGACAGCAGATCATGCAAAATGCGGAGCAGATGGCACCTCTTTTTCTTCCACGCTCTTGCCAGCAGAAAAAAGAAACAAACAGCAAGCAAATGGACAATGAAGCGACTGTATGCGGCTTGCAGGCAAAATGAGAAATAGGAGGAAAGCTTTAGAGGTTGCAGCGTGACAGTAATGGCAAACTAAGGCCGTTCTGCTGAGCTTCCGAGGTCCTTTGCATGCAGAAAGTCCCAGGCAGGATTAGGAATCCCCTAATGCCACTGCTGGTTAGTGCAGGCAACACGAAGGACTCAGCTACATTAGTCAGAATACAGCGTTACAAAAGCGTTATGACACTGTGACACCAGGTGGCGCTGCAGAGCTGAAATCGCAACTCCATGATATTTCAATTGTGAACTTTACAACAGGTTTTTTTTTTTGCAGAGCGTTTCTAGAGTGTTTTTTTATAGCTGTGTAGATCTAGCCTCCGCTAGATGGACCCCAGCATTTGACTCAACTTCCTGTGTTCTGTTATGCAACGTGGAGCCACTGCTACAGTACAGTGAAGGCAGAAATCAGTTTCTGGACATAGCTGCTAAGACAACTGAGCAAAAGGAGGAATCATTGGACACAGAACACTAAGTCAAATGTCGTGCTTTGGAACATGCCCCTGATTTTTACCTGGCCACTTGCCTTTCCCCATGGGCCCAATTTATGGGAAGACTGCCTCCCTACCTGCTCCCAACTGCCTGCCTGATTTTCACCATTGTCCAGCTATTCAAGTGGCCCTGACCCTCTTCAGCCTGCAAACTGTCCAGGGAGGAATGTTCCCATCTGCTAAAGCTCATGGATTCACGTTGACTCAGCTAGAAGCAACGCGGATTCTAGTATTTCATGACCAGGAAGAGCCTACATCGGGGAGGCTCACAGGTGCCGTAAGATGCCATCATTTTATCCTCCTTTGTGTAACGGATGCCCAGAGAGATCTCCTCCATCACGCAGGTCTGCAGAGACTCCACAGCCAGACGTTATGTAAATTCTGCTTCTATTTTAATACTTTTGAGGTAGCCATCAGCAGATGGTGTGCTGAAACGCTCGTAATTTTAGCCAGTGGAATTGCAATTACCAACTGTCTTCTTTAGCGTGCCACGATTAGATATATTGCTATTAATAATCCCTAATAATGAAACGCAACGGCCGGTGCCTGAAGCCCTTGTTCCCAACAGGAGAGAGAAACTGCCATGTCGGTGCCACACTTGCTTATGACAGTCTCTGCAATGGGGACGTATCTGTTTGAATCAACTGCTTCTTTCGTAGCTATATTTTGAGCACACCGGAACTAAGAGACAAGGAGTCGGTGGTTTTGAACGACACCGTTTCCAAACTCTATAAAGCACTTCCTGAGTAATAAACGAGCAGGAAGCAAGACCCCAGGGCCACAATATGGAGCAACTCCTTGACAGCAAAGAATTCCCAGGTGGCGTGATCCTAGGAACGCAGAAGGCTGTCTTGTATGGAGTCAGACCATTGATCCATGTAGCTCAGTATCGTCTACACTAACTGACAGCTGCTCTTCAGGATTTCAGACAGGATGTTGTCACAGGTGATCAAACTCCTAGCTGAGGATGTCGGGACCGTGGGCAAAATGGCGGGGTGGGAGCAGGAACGAGAGTCCAGAAGCCAGAAGTCCGAGGGTCAGGAAGCAAGGAGTCACAAAGTCAGGGGTCCGAGGATCAAGAAGCAAGGAGTCACAAAGTCAGGGGTCCGAGGATCAAGAAGCAAGGAGTCACAAAGTCAGGGGTCCGAGGATCAAGAAGCAAGGAGTCACAAAGTCGGGGGTCCGAGGATCAAGAAGCAAGGAGTCACAAAGTCAGGGGTTCAAGGATCAAGAAGCAAGGAGTCACAAAGTCAGGGGTCCAAGGATCAAGAAGCAAGGAGTCACAAAGTCAGGGGTCCGAGGATCAAGAAGCAAGGAGTCACGAAGTCAAGGGTTCAAGGATCAAGAAGCAAGGAGTCACAAAGTCAGGGGTCCGAGGATCAAGAAGCAAGGAGTCACGAAGTCAGGGGTCTGAGGATCAAGAAGCAAGGAGTCACGAAGTCAGGGGTCTGAGGATCAAGAAGCAAGGAGTCACGAAGTCAGGGGTCCGAGGATCAAGAAGCAAGGAGTCACGAAGTCAGGGGTCTGAGGATCAAGAAGCAAGGAGTCACGAAGTCAAGGGTTCAAGGATCAAGAAGCAAGGAGTCAAGAAGTCAGGGGTCCAAGGATCAAGAAGCAAGGAGTCAAGAAGTCAGGGGTCCAAGGATCAAGAAGCAAGGAGTCACAAAGTCAAGAGTCTGAGGATCAAGAAGCAAGGAGTCAAGAAGTCAGGGGTCCAAGGATCAAGAAGCAAGGAGTCAAGAAGTCAGGGGTCCAAGGATCAAGAAGCAAGGAGTCACAAAGTCAGGGGTCCGAGGATCAAGAAGCAAGGAGTCATGAAGTCAGGGGTCCGAGGATCAAGAAGCAAGGAGTCATGAAGTCAGGGGTCCGAGGATCAAGAAGCAAGGAGTCATGAAGTCAGGGGTCCGAGGATCAAGAAGCAAGGAGTCATGAAGTCAGGGGTCTGAGGATCAAGAAGCTAAAAGCAGCAAAGCAAGAAACATGTTGCTGTGGCAAAGAGCCAAAGGGAAATGCTGACCTTATATCCCTTCCTGGCTCTTGCCACCAGGTGCTGTGAGTTACCAACCGGCCTCACCTGTGCGGCCGCGCCTTGCCTCTTCAGAGCAAACTTAGGAAGGCCCCAGTCCTGCAAAGTTCTACTGGTTACAAGGCCTGGCTCCTGCACGCACATCTGACAGATGTTCTCCGAGCCGTACCTGAGATGCTGGCGATTGAACCGGAGACCTTCTGCATTCATAGCAGAAGTAGTAGAAGGCAGAGCTTGCAGGTGTAGCATCTCGCTTTGAAAATCAGTTATGGGGCATTACAGCCCAGTTTTAGCTGTCCAGTCTCCGCCCGTGGAAGCAAGAGCATGGAGAGGTATCAGAGGGTGCTGTCAAGACCTGCCACCTCCAAGCTCATTATCTTTGCATGCCAGCCAGTCTGGAAAGTGCAAGGAGAGTGAGTTCCACCTAGCTTTTCAGCTGCTGGGGGGGGGGGTTTGATGCCACATCAATCAATCAATCAATCAATACAATAGCTAAGGGGCCCATAGAGATATAACAGGGGAACAAACTCCAAGACTTCGACTTACGCACAGATTCTTAGCAGCAGCAGCCGCCGCCTTTGGATCAGTGCTTTCCGACAGCGAGAAAGCAGCAAACATGCGTCACTGTGGCAAACTGATTAGTATTCCACATGGAACTCTCGGTGGAGAGTTGGAGGTAATCGCAGATGGGAGGTGCTTTTTATTTTTATTTTAAAAAAGAAATGTTTGTGTTTCTGCCCGCCCCCCTACACATCACTTCAAGGGGTTTTAATTAAGCCAACACCTGATTATGACTTTGGCAGCCAAATTATAATTTGCAGGGTCTTTATCACGAGAGATGATTGTTCTCCAGGGCTAGCAGCTATTCTGTGCTGCTCACTGCTAAAATCTAAGTGACAGGCATGTGTTTAATTCCATGTGCCCATAAGGGGGAGGAGGGGAACAGAAGTTTCTTTTTTAAATTACACACACACACACACACACACACACACACACACACACACACACAGAGGCATGCATTCTTGTTTCCCTCTCCAGCATGCAATTATTTATTTAACTGTGGGAGCAATCCTATATGGGACTTATTCTGGCTAAGGAGGCTTTAGGAATCTGCAGCGGTGCCGCTCCTTTGGGGCAACACCAGCTACGATGACAGCATGAGCAAAACGCCAACATAACACTCTCAGTGTGCCAGTATATTGACTAAAGGGAGCAGGACTGGGGTGGGACAACAGAGAAGCCCACACACTCCATATCCTTTTGCTTCTCTGCACCACCACTGTGAATGGCGCCAGGCCTGGTGCTGGAATTTCCTTTCCATTCAAAAATGGCTGCCATTGCCTTGAGGCTGACACCCCTGCCCACATTGACGCCATTCAGTAGTGTCTGGCACCCCCCAAAAGAGGGGGGAAAGTGTGGGATGGGTTTTAAGTGGTGGAAGAGGATATATTAATTGCAATATATCTCTCCAGGAGTTTCAGCATCCCATCCTTGGCAGCAAAATTAAAAGCAAAACCTTTGTTTTGAGCAAGTCCAGCTACGGAGTCCAGCTTTGCTCACTTAATGAAGAATCGGGCAACAACTTGGGAAGTAGGTTCAGAAATAATATTTGCTTACTTTATGATCATGAATTGGTTCGCAGCAAAGGCAGCAGTAAAAACCATGCAGGCAAAATACAGTGGTGCCCCGCAAGATGAACGCCTCGCAAAACGAAAAACTCGCAAGACGAAAGAGTTTTCCGTTTTTGAGTCGTTCCGCAAGACGAATTTCCCTATGGGCTTGCTTCGCAAGAAGAAAGCCCATAGGGAAATCTCCGGGGACCTATTTTAAATGCTGGCGGTGGGGAGCAAAGCCTTTCGCCCCCCCCCCTCCGGCCTTCAGAAGAGGTCCAGGAAGGCCGGCGGGGGGCCGAAAGGCTTTGCTCCCCACCGCCAGCATTTTAAAAGCGGTCCGGGATAGCAGGGAATTGCGCTGCGCTTTCCCGCTATCCCGGACCGCTTTTAAAATGCTGGCCGTCGGGAGCAAAGACTTTCGCCCACGGCCAGCCTTCAGAAGAGGTCCTGGACCTCTTCTGAAGGCCGGCGGGGGGCGAAAGTCTTTGCTCCCCCCCCTCCGCCTGCCTTCCCGGGATAGTGGAGAAGCGCAGCGCGTTTCTCCGCTATCCCGACGGCTTTTGAAGGCAGGCGGGGGGGGGAGCAAAGACTTTCGCCCTCCGCCAGCCTTCAGAAGAGGTCCTGGACCTCGTCTAAAGGCCGGCGGGGGGGCGAAGGTCTTTGCTCCCCCCCCGCCTGCCTTCCCGGGACAGCGGAGACTTCTCCGCTGTCCCAGGGTGATCTTAAAATGCTGGCGGGGGGCAGCGAACCCTTCTCCGCTGTCACGGGGGCTTTTAAAATGCTGGGGGCCGGCAGCGAAGGCTTCGCTGCTGCCCGCCAGCATTTTAAGATCCCGCTGTCCCGGGAAGGACCTCTTCTGAAGGCTGGCGGAGGGCGAAAGTCTTTGCTCCCCCCCTCCTGCCTTCAAAAGCCGTCGGGATAGCGGAGAAACGGCAGAGAAGTCTCCGCTGTCCCGGGGACTTTTAAAATGCTGGGGGTTGGCAGCGAACGCTTCGCTGCCGCCCGTCAGCATTTTAAGATCGCCCGGGACAGCGGAGGCTTCGCTGCCGCCCGCCAGCATTTTAAAATCCGCTGTCCCGGGGGCTTTTAAAATGCTGGCGGTCGATAGCAAAGCCCTCCTGTCCCCGGAGCTTGCGGGGCGGGAGGTGGGGAGAAGGGCTTTTCTTCCCACCGCCAGCCTTCAGAACAGCCTTCTGAAGGCTGGCGGTGGGGAAAAAAGCCCTTGTCCCCCCCCCCAGCCTTCAGAAGAGGTCGGGGGACAGACTGTCCCCGGACCTGGTCTGAAGGCGGTTTCCATAGGAACGCATTGATTGATTTTCAATGCATTCCTATGGGAAACCGTGCTTCGCAAGACGAAAAACTCGCAAGACGAAAAAACTTGCGGAACGAATTAATTTCGTCTTGTGAGGCACCACTGTACTTATATATACAGTATTACACAAGCTTCAGGAATTTGCCTGAAGCTGGAGCAAGAAGAACAGGAAGTGCTATAGGCTGCTTCCTTTCAGGAGAGGAGGGGAAATGACATCACACAGAGCCCTCTCTGCCAATTGTATGCCTATGGTCTCAGTATCTGCCTATCAGCAATACAGCTCTGTGGACTTACTGTACAGTGACTTACACAGACTTACAAAAACATACAGAGGTACCTCTTTCTGGAGGTCCGCTCTTAACCTGAAACTGTTCTTAACCTGAGGTACCACTTTAGCTAATGGGGCCTCCTGCTGCCACCGCCGCACAATTTCTGTTCTCATCCTGAAGCAAAGTTCTTAACCTGAGGTACTATTTCTGGGTTAGCGGAGTCTGTAACCTGAAGCGTCTGTAACCCAAGGTACCACTGTACCTACTGAGAACACAAGATTTACAGCACGGTGGGTGTTCAGACCTTCGTCCCTTCTGGCATTTACGGCTCACTTCTGTGATGCAATTCCTATTTTCATCGTTAAGCAGCTAAGCCAAATTCAAGACAGCTTCAGTTTGCTCTTTTTATTTTTGAGGCACAAACATTTGTGCGAACTCACAACCAATCCGAAGCTTTGTGCAGCGCCACAGACATATCTCATCTGAAGGAATACCATGCATCACAGAGTCATCCTTGAGCAATTTTCACAACCTCCCTTCTTTCTTGTCAGTGTCTCCATGCACCTGAGCCTGACCTTCCCTACACACTTAAAAAATAAGGTCTTGGCACATGGCATAGGATGAATTCGGGTCCTTGTGCCCTTTAACAGCTTTTACCTGACAGGTGGGTTTCCCTGCTAATCCAATTGTCCTCGCAGCTCAGGCTATGTCTCTACAGAAACACCGTCAAACGTCTGCCAACACCTCACTGTTTCTGTCTCCCGTTTTCTCGCCCATGCCTTGTGCAAATCACCTCACCCTCCCCACCCACGAGCCCCAACAATTCCATATTAAAGTGATAAATTTATGCTATTAAACATTTAAAGAATGATACGTCAGGAAAAGGAGCAAACACTTACTGTATATGTTCAAATTAAAAATGTTGCATTAAGCTTGATGATGCTGGGCTTTTCATATCTTACCAGTTTCGCTTTCGGGACAAATGCTCTGTAATTACCATGTACAGTGGTACCTCGGATTACATACGCTTCAGGTTACAGACTCCGCTAACCCAGAAATATTGCTTCAGGTTAAGAACTTTGCTTCAGGATGAGAACAGAATTTGCGTGGTGGCGGTGCAGTAGCAGCAGGAGGCTCCATTAGCTAAAGTGGTGCTTCAGGTTAAGAACAGTTTCAGGTTAAGTACGGACCTCTGGAACGAATTACCGTGAGTACGTAACCCGAGGTACCACTGTATATTAAGAAGGCACCATCTTGTCATTTTTGTTCCGTCTCTATTGTCTCCCCTTGACTTTTATGGCACCATGAGTTTGTCAGCCCTTCTAAGTATGCAATATTTAATTTTTACCTCTTCTGAACTCTGCTCAATTTTAAAGACTCCTTTTTCTTTCTGGGTTTCCTGCAGCCTAAAAGCCTTTCAGGGATTATTCCTTGCAAACGGATACCCGTCAGGACCTGTCAGCTACCAAGGTCTGAATCAGAGAGGACATGGGCTGGTCCAGCCATTAGGTCGGGAGAGGCTCCCACCTCAAGTGGTGGAAGCCCCAAGGCAGTGTCTGGAGGTCCTACACACGAGTAGGAGTCCAGCAGAGACACATGCCTGACTGGCATGTTCTCTCCCTCCTGGTCGGTTAGGAGATTCAAAATATTTTTCCAGCCCGAACATCATAGCGACTGATATCTCAGAGGCATCAGCAAACTTCAGGACCAGCAGAGTATAGGCAGTCAGCGTTCAGACTCAGTCCTACATCCTGGAAACACAGTACAGTGGTACCTCGGGTTAAGTACTTAATTTGTTCCGGAGGTCCTTTCTTAACCTGAAACTGTTCTTAACCTGAAGCACCACTTTAGCTAATGGGGCCTCCCGCTGCCACCGCTCCACCGGAGCACGATTTCTGTTCTCATCCAGAAGCAAAGTTCTTAACCCGAGGTACTATTTCTGGGTTAGCAGAGTCTGTAACCTGAAGCGCCTGTAACCTGAAGCATATGTAACCTGAGGTACCACTGTAATAAAAACATCCTGTCTCCATCACTTCCCACAATGTGGAATGAAAACATACAGCGTCATGTGATATAAACAATCCCATGACTGCAACACGGGAAAGGAATCCTAACAGGGAGCGCCCCCACAGAGAGCCAGTGTAGTGCAGCAGTTAGAGAGTTGGGCCTGGGAGAGACCAGGGTTCGAATGGCCACTCAGCCATGAAGCTCACTGGGTGACCTTGGGCCAGTCATTGCCTCTCAGCCTCCCCTACCATGAGAGATAGCTCTGTCGGTAGAGCATGACTCTTAATCTCAGGGCTTGCGGTTCGAGCCCTACATGGGTTGGAAAAGATTCCCACGTTGCAGGAGGTCAGGCTAGATGACCTGCATGGACCCTCCCAACTCTACAATTCCTTCAGGTCTACAGGGCCGAGGCCACTTAAGGGCTTTAAGCACTTTGAATTGTGCGCGGAAACGTACTGGGAGCCAATATGGCGAAGCAGTGGCTCCCCAATTATGGAATGCCCTCCCCTGGGAAGTTTGCCTGGTGCCTTCATTAAATACCTTTAGGCACCAGACAAAAATGTTCCTTTTTAACCAGGCCTTTGGTTGATTTGATTGAAATCCTATGCCCTTTTAAAATGTGGGGGTTTGGGTGGGGGAGGGTGTTATTGGGTTGTTTTTATTTTGATTATATATTTTGTGGTTTTATGTTCTGATTTTGTTCTGTGAACTGCCCTGAGAGCTCCGGGTATAGGGTGGTATATAAATTCAATAAATAATGATGGTGATGTAGGTCTTTCAGGACTGGTGTTATTATTAGTATTATTATTATTAATTATTATTATTATTTTACTATTTGTACCCTGCCCACCTGGCTAGATTTCCCCAGCCACTCTGGGCAGCTTCCAACAAAGATTAAAAATACATTAAAAACTTCCCTGAACAGGGCTGCCTTCAGATGTCTTCTAAAAGTCACATAGTTGTTTATTTCCTTTACATCTGATGGGAGGGCGTTCCACAGGGCGGGTGCCACCACCGAGAAGGCCCTCTACCTGGTTCCCTGTAGCTTTCCTTCCTGCAGCAAGGGAACCACCAGGAGGCCCTCGGTGTTGGACCTCAGCGTCCGGGCAGAACAATGGGTCCTGGCGGCTGCTCCCAGTCACCAGTGGGGCAGCTGCGTTCTGGATAAGTTGTAGTTTCTGCAGGATGAATGGCTTTCTCCATATAGGAACACAGGAAGCTTCTTTATTCCGAGTCTGACCCTTGGTCAATGCACCTCAGCATCGTCTTCACAGCCTGGCAGTGGCTCTTTGAGGTTTCAGACGGGTGCATTCCCAGTCCTAGACGTACGAACCAGGAAACTTCTGCATCCAAACCAGATTTTCTCTCTTTAAGTTAGATTTCTTCCCTTGGTTGCCCCCTTGCTGGAACTCCCAGCCGCCACCGGAACCAACAGCCCCAGCCTTGATGAAACAATGTTATGGCTCGAAAAATAAAAACCCCTGCTGCTGATTCTTGTTCCAGCCTGATATAATTAGGAGAGGAAAAACGATTCTAATAGCACCAAGCATCGTTCTCTTTCCCCTGGTCTCCCGCTAATATTTTTCTCCCGCTTTTGAACTCGGCTGCTTTGCACCGTATCAAGTTCAGTACACAGATTTAAATATAATAAGGCGGGCTGCGTGAATTGATTTTCTGTGGAGGTCAGGTTGATAAGATTATATGGGCAGCGAATAAACACAGAGTTTTATTAAAGAGGAGTGGGGGGGGGGGGAAATCAAACGCCTATCTGTGTTAGATTAATTAAAGATCCGCTGTAAAGGAAACATCCAAAAGAACATGGAATTTTTCCCAGCGCGCGCAGGCTAATAGCTGAACCTCCTGCAAGATCAAAAGGCGGGCGCTGCCGACCGAACAATATACAAATTCCTCTTGGAGAAATCGCAGCAGCAGGCAGAGTTGTTCACAAGCACAAAGGTTCCTTTGCCCTTCCCCTATTTCAAGGAGAAACCACCATGTAAAATAAACAAACTTTGCAGCAGAACAGCCACTAGCCTGCTTAATTTTTTACCAGCATTTAACTAGGCAGCGGGAGGGGGCAGGGAGGAGGAAAATTGGATGTAAATGCTCAGTCGCTTCTCATATTTTCAGCTATCCAGCACTATCAAAGAATTGCAGAGTCAGAAGGGGTTCCCCAGTGGTCATCTAGTCCAACCCCCGGCAATGCAAGAATCCCAACTAAAGAATCCCTGATGCAAACTCTAGTTCCAACAATGTTAATTATGCTAATGCAGGGCTTGATGCACAGGTCTCGGCAGGGATTGCCCCCCAAACCTATTTCCTTTAATAATACAGTGGTACCTCGGGTTAAGTACTTAATTCGTTCTGGAGGTCCGTACTTAACCTGAAACTGTTCTTAACCTGAAGCACCACTTTAGCTAATGGGGCCTCCTGCTACTGCCGCGCCGCCGGAGCACAATTTCTGTTCTCATCCTGAAGCAAAGTTCTTAACAGGAAGCACTATTTCTGGGTTAGCGGAGTCTGTAACCTGAAGCGTATGTAACCTGAAGCATATGTAACCCGAGGTAGCACTGTAATATTTTTGCAACGACAACAACAAGGATGCTCTTAGCCCAGAGAGGGAAAGGAGAAAAAATACCGACCAGAGAAGAGTGTGTAATAAACAAAATCTGCCCTTATTCCCTTATGGGGGATACAAGAGCCCATATAGAGTCCTTACATAGGTTCCCTATTGGTAGGAGAAAACAACAGAGGCCAACCAGAGAATATTGAGAAGCAAAGCAGCTCGTAAGCCTGATCTTTATTGATCTGTTGCAACAGGGTGCTCCCCTCACACGCAGGAAAGGAGGAGGACCCAGAACAAAGGTGTGCCTGCCCTTATATAGACATTTTAAATTGCCTTCCCTGGAGCTCAAGACCAGTCCTCCATACATCATACATACATCACAGAAGGGGTGTAACCCAAGACCACCCGCCACAAATATCACACCTACATCACAGAAAAGGCGCTCTACAACAGAAATTTGAATGTTGTTATTTTTCCTGTCTGCCTGATTATCTGATAATGTCTTATCTGATTGCCTTTCCTGGTAGTCTAGCCATTCCTTTGAGATGGTGATTTCCCAATTCCTGAGACAATGGGAAGGTTCCCTCACCTCCCCCACCTCCTTGCAGAGAAAACATTTGGTCAGTTTGGGAGTCAAAATGGTTTCAGGGCGGTCTTCCTGTGCTGCTCCAGACATGTGGTCCACATATCCATGTACGTGCTTGGTTGATACATTTATGAACATTTGTTAAATATATGACTTTAATTTTTTTATTTCAAGCAGCAGACCAAGCTGATGGAATATGCCAAAATGGCAAGATTGATGGGAAAGGTCAGAAACCAGGAAGACCAAATATTTGTGAAAGGCTGGAATAACTTTGTAACGTATTTGAGAGACCACTGTTAACAGCTGAAATCATTGGCAGGAATACAACGACACTTGTAAAGTAACATGAACTTTGGATACTATGGATATATAATATATTACAGTAAAATATGCAGGAATAAAATTTAGAAATGGAACCCAGGGAGGGAGGGAGGGAGGGAGGTCTGAAGGTTCGAGAGAACCTTCCCCTCTTTCTTTTTTGTTTTTTATTTGGAATAGTTATGCTTATGGTGTATAATCTCTATGTAAAACTAATAAAAATTATAAATAATAATAACAATATTTTATTCTTTTTCCATATTGAAAGTTACATTTGTTACTCAACAGTTATATCCCAATTCAACAAAACTGGTGACTTCTCACTCCCCCAACATCAATGCTCATAACCCAAATTACCTACAATTGTGTTTTAAGGTTACGCCTTATCTAAATTCATCCTCTTCACATGTTTCTTAATATATTCTGCTATTTTCTTACACTTCAAACCCCGCTGCACTCTTTGCATATGGGAAACAACTTTTTTAATAGACTAGAAAGGGTTTCTTTAAAGGATTCTAAATTTGCGTCTCTTACCAGTGACATCAGTTTTGGCATCTCTGCATCTTCCAAGATTTTCATCAACAATTTTTTCTTTGAGGGTGTTCTCGCCTCCTTCCCTTTCTATGCACAGAGAATCCTTGACCCCCAACCTGTTTCCAGAGCTGCTTATTTTCACTGTCCTGATCTTGTGCCTTTAAAGGTAACGAGTAAAGGGACCCCTGACCGTTAGGTCCAGTCATGACCAACTCTGGGGTTGCGGCGTTCATCTCACTTTATTGGCTGAGGGAGCCAGCGTACAGCTTCCGGGTCATGTGGCCAGCATGACTAAGCCACTTCTGGTGAACCAGAGCAGCGCACGGAAACGCCGTTTACCTTCCCGCCGGAGCGGTACCTATTTATCTACTTGCACTTTGACGGGCTTTCAAACTGCTAGGTTGGCAGGAGCAGGGACCGAGCAATGGGAGCTCACCCAGTCGCGGGGATTCGAACCGCCAACCTTCTGATCGACAAGTCCTAGGGTCTGTGGTTTAACCCACAGCGCCACCTGCATCCCTCTTGTGCCTTTAGTAGCAGTTAAACCATACAGAAACCTAATGGGGGGATTTTTCCTCATCACCCTACCAGGAGCGCAAGTGATGGGCTGCTGCCAAAGGCACAGGAGTAGAGTAATTTTAGAAAAGTGGTACCCTAACGTCCGTAAAGAAAGAAAGAAAAAAGGAGGAGAATTCCTTTTATCATATTCTGGGCAAGGTAAGGAAACAGGACCATGGAGAGCGACGAGTGACTGAACAGAAAGCAGGCAAGAGGAGCACATATTGGACCAGTGTTTCTCAACCTTTTTCCGACTGTGGCCCCCTTCTGACCTTGTTTCCTTCCTGTTGTCCCCCCCACCCCATATCCAAAGTTAAAGGGGGCATGGGGGGCAGCTGCCACCCAATAAGTAAAAATGAAATCAATACAAATCCAAGGTTCTGCCCCCCCTAACAAAAGTCTGCCCCCCTAACAAAAATCTTGGCTACGCCCAGACCCCCCTCCTGTCTTAATGGTGGAAAGGTAGCTATTAAAACGTTTTGTCCCACTTACCAACCTGGCAGCTGCATTCTGCACTAGCTGTAGCTTCCAGCCTGTCTTCAAGGGCCGCCCCAAGTACAGTGCACTGCGGCAGTACATAAAATAATACAACACAAATTGAGAAGCAGAGAGTAGAGGGTGGGGCAAGGCAGGTGGAAAGAGGCCTTGCCTGACAAAGTCTCTCTCCTCACAGTTCTTCCTCTAGGCACAGCTCCCTCATGAGGAGTCCCAGGGCCAGGGGGTGGGGCAAGGCAGGTGGGGAAGTGTCACAGTCCAGTTCATAGGCAATCGAAGTCATGGCTGGGGACATCGGGACCGGGGGCAAGATGGCGGAGTGGGAGCAGGAATAGGAGTCCAGAAGCCAGGAGTCAGGAAGTCAAGAGTCTGAGGGTCAGAGAGCCGGGAGTCAAGAAGCCAAGGGTCCGAGGATCAAGAAGCCAGGAGTCAAGAAGCCAAGGGTCTGAGGGTCAGGAAGCAAGGAGTCACGAAGTCAGGGGTCTGAGGGTCAAGAAGCAAGGAGTCATGAAGTCAAGGGTCCAAGGATCAAGAAGCAAGGAGTCACAAAGTCAGGGGTCCGAGGGTCAAGAAGCAAGGAGTCACAAAGTCAGGGGTCTGAGGGTCAAGAAGCAAGGAGTCATGAAGTCAAGGGTCCAAGGATCAAGAAGCAAGGAGTCACAAAGTCAGGGGTCCGAGGGTCAAGAAGCAAGGAGTCATGAAGTCAGGGGTCCGAGGGTCAAGAAGCAAGGAGTCACGAAGTCAGGGGTCCGAGGGTCAAGAAGCTTGTAAAGCCTTCCCTCCTCAAGCACAAGACACAGTGTGATGGCCTGGGAATCCGATTCAGAGGCTGAACCAGAGGAATCCCAGCCTGCACAGGAGTCCCCGCCTCCAGGGCCGGCTGAACTGGGGCAAGGCCTAGATTCTGAGGAGCCTGCACCTGTGTCAGATCCTCAGGAGCAGGCACCAGGTGAAACCATTCTGGCCCCAGAGGTGCTTGAGGACTCAGTGCCTACAGGTGAGCCTTCCCCGGGGCCCAGTAACCCTTCGGCCTCTCCTGAACTGCAGAGGCTCAGGGCAGAGAGGCGAAGGGAACTGGTTTCTCCCAGGAGGAGTGCTCGCCTTAAGGCCAGGAGAGGCGGGGCTCCTGGGGGCCGGGACCGCCCCTGGCCTCAGAGAAGATAAAGGCCAGTCAGCCCGGTCCCAGGTTGCGGGAGCAACGTCATTGTGGAGTATCTGCTCTTACCCGGACCTAGACCTGAACTCCCAGTGTTCCTGTTCCTCGCCCGGCTTCCTGCTTCTGTCCTTCCAGTGTTCCTGTTTCCTGCCCGGCTTCCTGCTTCTGATCTTCAAGTGCTCCTGACCCCGCCCGGCTCCCTGTTTCGGACCTCACCTCTCATCTTGTGAACTCTGACTACGGTAACAGTACCTTCCCCCCGGACCAGCACACACAGAAGGTTAACCCTTCACTACACCCAACAGAGCCCAAGGCAGGGAACATGTTGTTGTGACAAAGAGCTGAATGCTAAGCAACACGATTCTTTCCTTGCTGTTTTTGGCTTCTTGCTTCCTGATCCTCGGCCCTCGGCTTCTTGACTCCTTGCTCCTCAAACCTTGGACCCTTGACTTCGTGACTCCCTGCTTCCTGACCCTCGGACCCCTGGCTTCGTGAGTCCCTGCTTCCTGACCCTCGGACCCCTGGCTTCTGGACTCTCGTTTCTGCTCCCACCTGCCATCTTGCCCCCGGTCCCAACATCCGCAGCTGGGACTTCGATCACCCGTAGACCGGACCGTGACAATGGATTTGCTGTTTGTCTGAACGCGTCTCCAAATCATCCACCTAGAACGCCATGGTTTAAACAATCCACCCTTCTTCCCAAGGAATTCTGGAAATCGTAGCTCTGTGAGGGGACTAGTGGTCTCCTCACTAAGTTCAACATCCTAAGCAAGCTATAAAAGGTAATGGTAAAGAACCCCTGACGGTTCAGTCCAGTCAAAGGTGACTGCGGGGTTGTTGCGCTCATCTCAAGGGAGCCGGCATTTGTCCACAGACAGCTTTCCAGGTCATGTGGCCAGCATGACTAAACCACTTCTGGCACAACAGGACACCATGACAGAAGTCAGAGTGCACGGAAATGCTGTTTACCTTCCCGCCACAGTGGTACCTATTTATCTACTTGCACTGGTATGCTTTTGAGCTGCTAGGTTGGCAGAAGTTGGGATAGAGCAATGGGAGCTCACCCCGTCGCGTGGATTCGAACTGCTGACCTTCTGATCGGCAAGCCTAAGAGGCTCAGGGGCTTAGACCACAGCGCCACACGCATCCCTATAAGCCATAATAGTGTTTTAAATGTATGGTGTGTGGCTGTGGCCTGGCCTTCCAGACAGAGACACATTCAGGGACTGAGGTCCTTGTTGGAACATTTCTTGCAAAGCTCCTGTTAAATTTCAGTCAGTCCTGCACAGCAGAAGTTCTCAGCTTATTGTGCCCTCAAGATTTTGGTTCATTTTGAAAACTGTGAACTTGGGACTAAAACTGCGTAAGAGAGACAAAAGTATTTATTCAGCCTGCTTTGCATCAAGCAAGCAACTTCTGACACCGAGGCTGCTCCATTGCACAAAGGCCTCTGATGGTTGAAACAATTGCCATCCGTGCACTGGGCATTTGCAAACGAACATGGCTGAAATGAAGAAAGGAAGGGGATGTAAATATATAGATATTTGCCTGCAACACGCAAACTGTGGATGACGGGGGGGGGGGGGAGCACAAGGCATTGGGTTGAAACAATGTGGATACTTGAGCATGCAGTGGACCACGGCAAAACACTAAATAGTTCCGATTTAACTGGAGTTGCCAGTATATCCGACTCAAAAATACATGATTGTAACAGCTCCTTAGTGTGTCTTTCCGTTTCCATTTTGAAAAAAGGGATGGCAGATAATAAACCACAGCAACATCCCATGAGCTCAGAGGGTTTAATGAAGAATTAAGGCGGTTGTAACCGCACAGCTGAAATAATAGGAAGGAAATTGAATTATTCTCCCCATATTAAATGCATATATTCTTGAGCAATTCTGCCAAAATTACTTTGCTAACCCGTGGTGTGAAATATAGGCTGTTTTCGCTGGGGTGCATTAAACAAAGAAGGCTGCTTCTGTGCAAGTGGATTTGGAGGGGGTGCAAGAGGAGGAGGGGGGGTGAACTCAGGATGAAGAAGCACACCCAGCTCATGGTTATATCGGCTCTAAATTGTCTCACAGCTGTTTCTGGCTCCATTAGACGGAAGGCCGGGTAATTTATGGAAGTCATTTTTAACAATTTGATTGTTGGTATATATCTGCTGAATTGATTGGTTGGCGAGACAGATCTTTATTTTTATAATAGCAATAACATCCTTTGCACATTGCTGCTCAATTTATCCCCGATGTTAACAGTGCCAGGCCGCATCTATCAATTTATAATGGGGGGGGAATACGCTGCTATTTCTTAATTAGCTGTCTAATTGTGAGGGAGCAGGCCCACTGCACCAGCAGATGAGCCTGGCTGGACAAACTTGGAAGCTCACATAGCACTACTGAGTACGCATGCAAAGCCAAGGCAGTGGTTCTCACTGGACTGTGCTGGGGTTCGCAGAATGCTTACCTGTATTCCTCAATGGGAAAATCAATAGGTGATAAACTGCCCATGAAAAGCAACTAATCCAGAATGTGGCAGCTAGACTGCTGACTGGGAGCAGCCGACGGGACCATATAACACTGGTCCTAAAAGATCTACGTCGGCTCCCAGTATGTTTCTGAGCACAATTCAAATTGCTGGTGCTGACCTTTAAAGCCCTAAACAGCCTCAGCCCGGTATACCTGAAGGAGTGTCTACACCCACATCATCCAGCCCAGATGCTGAGGTCCAGCTCCCAGGGCCTTCTGGCACTTCCCTCATTGCAAGTAGTGAAGTTGCCCTGTTTGGATTTGATATCTCACTTTATCACTACCCGAAGGAGTCTCAAAGAGGCTCACAATCTCCTTTCCCTTCCTCCCCCACAACAAACACTCTGTGAGGTGAGTGGGGCTGAGAGACTTCAGAGAAGCGTGACTGGCCCAGGGTCACCCAGCAGCTGCATGTGGAGGAGCGGGGAAGCGAACCCGGTTCACCAGATTACGAGTCCACCGCTCTTAACCACTACACCACACTGGCTCTCCCATCATTTCATTCATTCATTCATTTCATTTATTGAATTTATATACTGCCCCATACCCAGAAGTCTCAGGGCAGTTCATAATAAAGATCATAACCTATAAAATCACAATAAAAACAGCACTCCAATAACGCACCCCCCTCGCAAAAAGAGCCACATTTTAAAGTGTATAGGGTGTTAATAAGGTCAGCCAAAGGCCTGGTTAAAAAGGAACATTTTTGCCTGGCGCCAGGCGAACTTCCCAGGGGAGAGCATTCCACAGATGGGGAGCCACTGCAGAGAAGGCCCCGTTCTCGTGTTCCACCCTCCGGAGCTCCCAAAGAGGAGCCACATGAAGAAGGGCCTCAGAAGGTGATCTCAGGGTCCGGGTAGGTTCATATGGGAAGAGGTGGTCAGGTGTCAAGGAGATAATAACTTTTATACAACTTTTAGAAGACATCTGCAGGCAGCCCTGTATAGGAAAGTTTTGGTGTTTGATGTTTTATTATGCTTTTGTATGTGTTGGAAGCCACGCAGAGTGGCTGGGGCAACCCCAGTCAGATGGGCAGGGTACATGTAATAGAATTATTATGGCCCCACTACTCATCTTTCCCTACAACATGCAGCCACAGGACGGTGTTGGGTGCATTCTAGGTTACACTGACCATAGAAATCTTCTTTATACTAAGGCAGACCGTTGGTCCATCTAACTCAGTACTGCTTACACTGACTGGCAGCAGCTCTCAGCCGTTTCAGGCAGGGGTGTCTCTTAGCCCTACCTGGAAATCCTGGGTGTTGTCCCTGGAGCATTCTGTGTGCAAACTTGTACAACAGTTCTTAAACTGAGTCAGTAAGTGCGGACAGTGAGACCCAACCAGTTTGAGGAGGGAGTGTGCCCGAGCACAGAGATTTCCAAACTTCCTACCTTCAGGAAATCCTTTCCACAGTGGCTTCTGAAGAACCCCTGAGCTTTTGTCCCAGAACCTGCTGCATGCTGTATCTTTCAGGGCTCATGCTCAGTTGGCAGCAAGCTTCCAAAATCTCCATGAGCAGCTTTTTCAAACTACTGCCCAAGCTATTGCCCCAGAGGATTGAACTATGGTTATATAATTCAGACTGTATGCAGCCTTGTAATGGGACCTGGTGTTATTAACAGGACTGTAAGGTAGGGATGGTTATACAGGTTTGCCAAGCAGGGTTTATTAACAGGGCTATATGCACCTCCTTGGCAGAGGTGATCATACAGAACCACCTGAAACAAGTGAAGACATTTCTATATCACAAAATCTTTCCTGGGCCCATGCATGTATTTCCCCACTCCCTTATGCTGTGGGTATCTTGACTTCTTTCCATGCGCTACCCAGCCACCCACAAAATTGGTTTGTTTTGATGGAATCATAGAATTGTAGAGCTGGACAAAGGTCCATATAGTTCAAGCTATGGTTTTCCCAGTGGTGATGTATGGAAGTGAGAGCTGGACCGTAAAGAAGGCTGATTGCCGAAGAATTGATGCTTTTGGATTATGGTGCTGGAGGAGACTCTTGAGAGTCCCATGGACTGCAAGAAGATCCAGCCTCTCCATTCTGAAGGAAATCAGCCCTGAGTGCTCCCTGGAAGGACAGATCCTGAAGCTGAGGCTCCAGTACCTTGGCCACCTCATGAGAAGAGAAGACTCCCTGGAAAAGACCCTGATGTTGGGAAAGATGGAGGGCACAAGGAGAAGGGGACAACAGAGGACGAGATGGTTGGACAGTGTTCTCGAAGCTACCAGCATGAGTTGACCAAACTGCGGGAGGCAGTGGAAGACAGGAGTGCCAGGCGCGCTCTGGACCATGGGGTCACGAAGAGTCGGACATGACTAAACGACTAAACAACAACAAGAGCTGGAAGGGACTAGGAGGCTCATCCAGCCCAAACCCCCTGCAATGTGTGGTCCTTTTGCCCAACGTTGGGCTCAAACCCACATCCCTGTGCTCTGCTGACTGAGTTATCCCAGCTGGCTTCGATTGCTTTGAGTGTGAATTGAAAGAAAGAAAGAAAGAAAGAAAGAAAGAAAGAAAGAAAGAAAGAAAGAAAGAAAGAAAGAAAGAAAGAGAGTTTAAGAGACTTCATATAACAACAAGCTTTTTGGAGATAGGCCAATAGGTGATCTGTAAAACTGCAGGATATTAATATGTTGTTTATCTAAAGATTTTTATCCAACCTTTTCACCCTGAATACACAGTGCTCGGAGCAAGTCACATCAGATTAAAAAACAAGATGCAACAATAACAGAGCTATTGATTTGCAATGCGCTTTTTATTTGGCTTGTCTTATTGTATGTGCAGTTTTACTATTGATATTAGGCTGTTTGCCACCATAATATTTTTTTATTAATTTGGGAAGTGTATATGTGTGTGTGTATCCCTTTAATGCACAGCAATTATTTGTGTTAGGGATGAATAATTTGTATCATACATACATACATAATTTTATTTGCCTGCTCAAGGCAGCTTACATCATAAAAACAATGCATTTTAAAAGTAGTGAAACAATAAATAAAACATTAAAAAATACACAACCAAACTGAACAACTGTTTACTTACAAGCTCTCCAAAGGTCAGATTCATGTGCTTTATCCATACAGAAAACACAAGCAGTAAAACTTGACTTATTTACAGTGGTGAAAGTTCCTAAATTTTTGGTATAGGCACATAAGAATGGCTTGTAAAAGCCGTGCAATCTGAGCTTGGAGCAACCAGCACAAAGCTCTTTACACACTGAGCTTCTCAGGTAGACTGAGGTACAACAATATGCTTGATTACCTTCCTCCCAATGTTAGGGCGAGTGACTTAGTTAAACCTGGCAGGACAGCTTACTCTATGGCATTAACTCCTTCATGCTTTAACTAGATTTAAGCATATTGGTTATATAAGACCATATCCCACACAAATGCCAATTCAGGTTTTCAATCAGTAGCCATTTGCTCCAACTGAGCTTTAAAGAGCAGATTTTCACAAGGACAGCTCTGGACCTAAAAAAAGGGGGGGCAGGAGGTTCTCAGACACAGAGCTTCAAAGTGTGGACCACGTCTAAAAATAATGGAGGACAGGGAAGTGTGCATAAGTCCTCAGATGAGTTTAGAGCCCTTCTGAGATCTGTCCATTTAACTGCTCCCTGGGTTTCTGGCAGGGTGTCTCCCACCCCTGCCTGGAGATGCCAGTGTGGTGTAGAGGTTAAGAGCCGTGGACTCGTAATCTGGGGAACCGGGTTTGCGTCTCCGCTCCTCCACATGCAGCTGCTGGGTGACCTTGGGCTAGTCACACTTCTTTGAAGTCTCTCAGCCCCACTCACCTCACAGAGTGTTTGTTGTGGGAGAGGAAGGGAAAGGAGATTGTGAGCCGCTTTGAGACTCCTTCAGGTAGTGATAAAGCGGGATATCAAATCCAAACTCTTCTCTTCCTCAGGAATTGAATCTGGGGCCTCCTGCCACTGAGCTAAGCTCCCAGCAGGCTCACCTTCCCTAGAGCAATTTAAGCAGAGCCTGGGTGTGTTGCGAATTCCATTCCACCCTTTGCTGCAGATATGTGGGATTGTTACATGACACATGTCTGTTTACATTCCAGCACAGATTGCTGGAGTCGTTGAGCAGAACATCCGCTCTGTTTTGCTTTTGTTTTCTCTCTCTCTCCGAGAAGAACGACAAGGAGAGAGGCCATGTTTTTCTTTGTCCTGATTTATGTGGAATAAATGCGTAGTTTAGTACAGTATCCTCGCCTCAAGCCTGATCTGTTGTGTGTTTACTCTGCTGAGTAATGTGTGTTTTTACATGCACAGCAGCTTGAGTCACAGACGCACATCGGAGGAACATGACTGGTGGATCTCCGCAGCGACAAGGCTGAGAGGGGAGACGCTCCGGGTGGGACCAAGCCAGCTGGCTTTTCATCCCTGGTTCCGACAGAGTGGTCATCTTTGCGTATATGATAGTGATAAAGCGGAATATCAAATCCAAACTCCTTCCTTCCTTCCTTCCTTCTCCCCTCCCGAGAGATGCTATTATCTCTCCCTGAATATTTAGATTGGGGTGAGCACTTCTGGGACTTGTCAGAGCGAATCAGAAGTAGCCACCCTTCAGCTTGCAATGTGTGGCTTGCAAGCACCTCTCAAATCTAATTTATTAAAAACACATTTGTCTTTGAGAGCATCAGATCCCTGATTAATATCCAGCGCCTGGGCTTTATTTAACGCCGCAGGTTGGATTGTCATTTCTGATTTTTCCAAAGAATGCCTGATTGATAGAAGCTACTGAGAAGGTGTTCATCGGCTGCATTGTTCTTGTCAAGGAAGGAAAGGAGGGGGGGGGACTTGTTGATGAAAATAGCAGAGTGTCTTTTGTTATTGGGCTAAGTCGTCATGCTAATGGTTCCAGGAAGGGGCGGACGGGGGGGGGGGCACACGATATAAGTAAGAAAGTAAATCACACACCGCGTTAATGTTGTGCAAGAGGTACAGCAAGCAGTTTAATTGCTATGTTCACACGGCACCGTTCTATTTCTTTAATTTATCTTTACCCCCCACAATGCAAAGACATCGCTCTGTCCTCCTCGGCGCATCCTCTTGCTGAATGGTTGGGGTGTAAATCCATGTAAATGAGGATTTTCATTTGAAAAATAACTCTCCGCTTTAATGGCTAGCTCCCTTGAAAGGAATTTTTCATGCCTCTCATAGCTGGGCCCCTTTAACTCCCCCAAACGAGAGGCAACGCAAACTGCGGCAGTTCCCTTTGCTTAGGAAAGGTGAGGCATGTTGTTGTCATAGTCTGACTTGGAAGACAATGGAGTGTGCCTCTGGGGGTCAAACTGTTGCATTAGCACCACCAGAGTGGCCTCCCTGGGGCGCAAGCCTGGCCAGTGTGTGGTCTGCCCAGACAACTGGTCTGCCCAGACAACAAGACCCTCCTCTCGGCTTCGCTGGTGTGGTCCAAAGAAAAGCAGAGCAAGACATTTGGCAGCAGCCTGGAGTTGCTGGAAGGTGTACAAGGCACCATCCAACCACCTTAGGGACTCCGGATTTGTGTAGGGTGTACTCCTTAGCCTTTTCTTCTCCCAAAGATACCCCGCAAGGCAGCGGAGGTTTAGGATCAGAGTTTCCTTCTCCTGGATGGGCTGCCTTCCCAGGCTGATTGGCCTCATCCAGCCCTCACTTCCCTCTATGGCATGTGCAGAAACTGCATTCTTGGCCATTGGACCCAGTCTTGGTCTCGCCCTCTCTGCATGCAGGGGAAGTTCTTAACTCACTGAGGGCTTGGGACCCGATTAAAGGTAAAGGGACCCCTGACCATTAGGTCCAGTCGTGGCCGACTCTGGGGTTGCGGCGCTCATCTCGCTTTATTGGCTGAGGGAGCCGGCGTACAGCTTCCGGATCATGTGGCCAGCATGACTAAGCCGCTTCTGGCGAACCAGAGCAGCGCATGGAAACGCCGTTTACCTTCCCACCAGAGTGGTACCTATTTATCTACTTGCACTTGACGTGCTTTCAAACTTCTAGGTTGGCAGGAGCTGGGACCGAGCAACGGGAGCTCACCCCGTTGCGGGGATTCGAACCACTGACCTTCTGATCAGCAAGCCCTAAGCTCTGTGGTTTAACCCACAGCGTCCCATTTGGGACCCGATTAGTGGGACATAAATGTAAAAATCAATCATGAATTGGCATGGATCCAGGCCTCCCTGAGAGCCAGGAAGGGGTGGAGCCTCCAGTCTTTGCTGCTGAAGCTACAGCTCCAAGTGGCAGTTTAAAGTCTTCCTGACCAGGGGTAGATTGAAAAGTCTTTGGCCGGATTCAGAAGAGCTCTTTGGATGTGACCTCCCTATAGGAGAGGGCAAACCCTTGCATTTCCTCATCAAATTGGCTGTGTTGCGAAGGTCACACACACCTGGAGCGGAATTAGGAGGGGGAGATTTCTTTCCGAAACACAGCCTAGAGATGTTTTTAATAGCAGAGGAAACAGCCTATGCATAGAAATGGGCATCTTTACAGGTAATCAACCAGTCACATCCTGATGGGCCGCAGAAGAGAACATTTCCCCCCCAGGTAGGAGATCGCAGCGGTTTGCATAGCCTGCCGTGTGAGCTTAGTATTAGCAGAGCATGGTTCTGAAAGAGGCCGGAGCGCCGAACACTTTATAGCCTGGACCCCTGTGCTAAATGAACTCTGCAAGTTGATACAATCAATGCAAATGCCCTTATTTGCATAACCTTTTCCCTTTCATTTGCATATCTTCACCTCTTCAGAGTTACGGTCCCTTTTTCTTAAGAACAAGATGGGTAGCTATCTATCCCATGGGTAGGCAAACGAAGGCCTGGGGGTTGGATCCGGCCCAATCGCCTTCTAAATCTGGCATGCGGACGGTCCAGGAATCAGGGTGTTTTTACGTGAGAAGAATGTGTCCTTCTATTTAAAATGCAACTCTGGGTTATTTGTGGGGCCTGCCTGGTGTTTTTACATGAGTAGAATGTGTGCTTTTATTTAAAATGCATCTCTGGGTTATTTGTGGGGCTTGCCTGGTGTTTCTACATGAGTAGAATGTGTGCTTTTATTTAAAATGCAGGACAACCGTGAGGCCCTCAGAGACCAGTGCTCCTGAAGGGGCCTGCAAAAGCTGGAGCCAATCCTGACATCCTAAATTATTCCTGGAGCTTACAGCTAATGGTACGAAAGATTAAAAACAGAGGAAATAAAGGGAAAACCAAACAGCAGCATACCTTTGCTGTTCAGTGAGTTGGGGCGCTGGCAAGGAACACTCCGTTTCACTATTAACGTTATATTAGCTCATTCAATCAGCTAATTATGCACAATATACACAGATCTCGCCACCTAGAGCAAGCAAGCATGACAAGGGCGGGCTGTTCGGCTGAAAGTAGTTTGAGGAAGCTGCTTTCGAAGGTGAGTAATTCTGGGATTCTGGCCCCGTTTGATTCAATCAGAACTTGGCACGAGTCCAGGAGTCTGCTCTTGCCACTGGCTGGTATCCAACGCTTTGCAGAAATATTAATGACATCTTAGGCTAACTTGGCAATATTTTCAAAACTCTCAGACAGGCTAGTAAAAATATCAAAAGTACTTAAAAAAAAAAATAGCTGCTTGCTGATGCAAAGAACCAGCCTTGATGACCCAAGTTATCTTTCCTGCACTAATTTACACCATCTTAAAAAACAAAACAACAAAAACAGCAAAATTAATGCAAGTCATTAAACTCAAGTTTTCCCAGTGGCTGTAATGCACAGAACCGCCCCTGTGATTGTTTCCAAGTGTATCCAGATTTGCCTTTGAACTACCCTACCCACATCCAGGAAACTGTGATGTATACATTTAAAATTACTAGCATACAGCCAAGCCATACGACAGCATGTACAAAGGAACAGAGGAAGAGAGAGGTAAGCCAGACCATTTGGTCCATCTATGCCAGTACGATGTATGGAAGTGAGAGCTGGACCATAAAGAAGGCTGATTGCCAAAGAATGGATGCTTTTGAATTCTGGTGCTGGAGGAGACTCTTGAGAGTCCCATGGACTGCAAGAAGACCAAACCAATCCATTCTGAAGGAAATCAGCCCTGAGCACTCATGAAGACTCCCTGGAAAAGACCCTGATGTTGAGGGCACAAGGAGAAGGGGACAACAGAGGACAAGATGGTTGGACAGTGTTCTCGAAGCTACCAGCATGAGTTTGACCAAACTGCGGGAGGCAGTGGAAGACAGGAGTGCCTGGCATGCTCTGGTCCAGGGTGTCACAAAGAGTCGGACACGACTAAACAACAACAACAACAACATGCCAGTACAGTAGTAACTTGGTTCTCGAACGCCTTGGTACTCGTCCGTTTTGGCTCCTGAACGCCGCAGATCCTGAAGTGAGTGTTCCGGTTTGCAAAAGTTTTTGGGAAGCTGAATGTCCGATGCAGCTGGCATGACTTCCGTTTGAGTACAGGAAGCTCCTGCAGCCAATTGGAAGCCACGCCTTAGTTTTTGAACTTTTTCATAAGTTGAACTGACTTCTGGAATGGATTCTGTTCGAGAACCAAGGTACGACTGAACTGTAAACACTGGCTGGCAGTGGCTCTCCAGGGTGTGAGGGCCATACTCAGCCCTACCTGCAGATGTCCAGGATTGAACCCAAAACATTCTACACAGAAAGCAGAGGTGCTGTTACTGAGCTACAACAGCCCTTCTGTAGGAGTCTTAGGACGCTTGATAGTCCTTCTCACTTGTTGGGTCTTGGCAAACCATCCTTAGGACTAGTATTCATGAAGGACCACCTTGATCTATGTGAGGAGTGTTGGTGCATTTAGGGTTGCCAGATGTCCTCTTTTTCCAGGACACACCCTCTTTCTCATGGGTATGTAAAATGAGAGTCGTAGCGATCCATAGTTTTGTGGTTTTCATTTAGTCATTTAGTCGTGTCCGACTCTTCGTGACCCACTGGACCAGAGCACGCCAGGCACTCCTGTCTTCCACTGCCTCCCGCAGTTTGGTCAAACTCATGTTTGTAGCTTCGAGAACACTGTCCCACCATCTCATCCTCTGTCGTCCCCTTCTCCTTGTGCCCTCCATCTTTCCCAACATAAGGTTCTTTTCCAGGGAGTCTTCTCTTCTCATGAGGGGGCCAAAGTATTGGAGCCTCAGCTTCAGGATCTGTCCTTCCAGTGAGCACTCAGGGCTGATTTCCTTCAGAATGGATAGGTTTGTTCTTCTTGCAGTCCATGGGACTCTCAAGAGTCTCCTCCAGCACCATAATCCAAAAGCATTAATTCTTCGGCAATCAGCCTTCTTTATGGTCCAGCTCTCACTTCCATACATCACTACTGGGAAAACCATAGCTTTAACTATACGGACCTTTTTTGACAAGGTGATGTCTCTGCTTTTTAAGATGCTGTCTAGGTTTGTCATGTTTATTAATTTCAGGGGGGAGGTACTCTGAGAAAAACATAGTTGAATATCACCCCTAGTGTTATGAATCACAGAATCATAGAGTTAGAAGGGACCACGAGGATAATCTAGAAGTATAAACCTTTGCTCTACTCACTTTCTCCATGCCATGCATAATTTTTTCGAACTTTTATCATGTTTCTTCCTACTTGCCTTTTCTCCAAAGTAAACATTTAGCTCAGTTAGCTAGAGTGTGCTGCTGATATCGCCAGGGTTGTGGATTCAATCCTCATTTAGGCTACCTGCAGATTCCTGCATTGCAGGGGGTTAGACTAGATGACCCTTGTCGTCTTTCTCAACCCTACAATCGTATGATTCTAAACAGGGCTGGATTTAGGTTTGATGAGGCCCTAAGCTACTGAAGGTAATGGGGCCCTTGATATGTCCAGCTGCCCTTTGTCAACAACAAATTGTCGCTTTTTTGTGTTAAATATATGCTATATGGTAATTTACGGACCTAACAGGTATCTAAAGCTATTGGCACACAACAAAATATGTATTTTATCAAATTAATTGTTGAACTGAAATACAATTAAGAATAAGTATATTAATAGTGAATTTTTTGGGGGGGGGCAAGAGACTGGGGCCCTAAGCTATAGTTTGTTTAGCTTATATGTAAATCCAGCACTGATTCTAAACCACCCGTAAGGATTTCTTTCTTAACCCTCTAATAGAATGATAGTTCTGATAGCTAATTTGCAACTAGATGAGTAGGTGGCTGTGGAGTAATAAAATCTTGGCAGGTCTATTGTTTGCAGTGTGGGCATGTGTTACATTGGGGGGGGGACGACATTTCTAAATGATTTTTCTCCTCCCCCTTGGAATGTCGAGTTATTTGTTTTGCAAATAAAAGAATAATGCCCATCAAACTCACTCCTAATTCATTAACGCAAATCAATAACTCCAAAAGTTATTAACTGCTTCGATGCTATCCATCGCGTTGCTTCCCCTCACCCCAAACCCAGTCAAATGTTCCCCTCATCATTTTGCCAACACTTCCGCTGCAAATTTACACTTCCACAGAACTGTGAAGGGAAACAAATCTCATTATTATCGCCCCCCCAACTTTCCTTTCAAAGCAATTGCTGTGCCATTGTGCCAGCTTACCTGGTATGCAAATGCGATTTTAAAAATCCCTGCCACAGCACCCTGCGGAGAGAACATATGCCACCGTCTCCGAGTGTGAAGCTAGCAGCTGTGCAGCAGATCGAAATGAAGTCCAGATATGCCAAAATCGCCCAACAAACAAGCCATTGAGAGATCTTTTCAAAGCCCCCACAACCGTTGCAATAAGGTTTAATGGCAGCAACTAGCGTCTGCTTGGGAGCAGCTTGATGCAAAGTTTCCTGTAGAAGTTGACAGACACCTTCTTCTCTGTTGCATTCTGGGATTACTGTGTTCCAGTACGTTTCCGGGCACAATTCAAAGTGTTGGTGCTGACCTTTAAAGCCCTAAACGGCCTCGGCCCAGTATACCTGAAGGAGCGTCTCCACCCCCATTGTTCTGCCCGGACACTGAGGTCCAGCTCTGAGGGCCTTCTGGCGGTTCCCTCACTGCGAGAAGCCAAGTTACAGGGAACCAGACAGAGGGCCTTCTCGGTGGTGGCTCCCGCATTGTGGAACGCCCTCCCACCAGATGTCAAAGAGACAAACAACTACCATACTTTTAGAAGACAACTGAAGGCAGCCCTGTTTAGGGAAGTTTTTAAGGTTTGACGGACTATTGTATTTTAATATTTTGTTGGAAGCTGCCCAGAGTGGCTGGGGAAGCCCAGTCAGATTGATGGGGTATAAATAAATTATTATTATTATTATTATTATTATTATTATTATTATTATTATTCCTGCTCTGCGAATGGCACTGAAAGAGATGTAATCAGTGGTGGTTAACTTTTCATCTTCTTTCTACAAGTGTAGCTCCACAAGTCAAGCTGAAAGAGTTAGAGCAGGGATGAGGAGGTAAAAAAGTAAAAAGGTAGAGGACTCTTGGATAGTTAAATCCAGTCACAGGCGACTATGGGGTGCGATGCCCATCTCGCTTCAGGCCGAGGGAACTGGGTTTTGTCCACAGACAGAGAAGCTATTCAAGATCCTGAAGGATGCGTAACTCTGGCGAGAGGTAGCTGACCAAAACATGCGAGGGCAGTGGAGTTGAGAGACACCTTCTTCTCTGTTGCATTCTGGGATTACTGTGTTCCAGTACATTTCCAGACACAATTCAAAGTGTTGGTGCTGACCTTTAAAGCCCTAAACGGCCTCGGCCCAGTATACCTGAAGGAGCGTCTCCACCCCCATTGTTCTGCCCGGACACTGAGGTCCAGCGGCGAGGGCCTTCTGGCGGTTCCCTCACTGCGAGAAGCCAAGTTACAGGGAACCAGGCAGAGGGCCTTCTCGGTGGTGGCTCCCGCATTGTGGAACGCCCTCCCACCAGATGTCAAAGAGACAAACAACTACCATACTTTTAGAAGACAACTGAAGGCAGCCCTGTTTAGGGAAGTTTTTAAGGTTTGACGGACTATTGTATTTTAATATTTTGTTGGAAGCTGCCCAGAGTGGCTGGGGAAGCCCAGTCAGATTGATGGGGTATAAATAAATTATTATTATTATTATTATTATTATTATTATTATTATTATTATTATTCCTGCTCTGCGAATGGCACTGAAAGAGATGTAATCAGTGGTGGTTAACTTTTCATCTTCTTTCTACAAGTGTAGCTCCACAAGTCAAGCTGAAAGAGTTAGAGCAGGGATGAGGAGGTAAAAAAGTAAAAAGGTAGAGGACTCTTGGATGGTTAAATCCAGTCACAGGCGACTATGGGGTGCGATGCCCATCTCGCTTCAGGCCGAGGGAACTGGGTTTTGTCCACAGACAGAGAAGCTATTCAAGATCCTGAAGGATGCGTAACTCTGGCGAGAGGTAGCTGACCAAAACATGCGAGGGCAGTGGAGTTGAGAGACACCTTCTTCTCTGTTGCATTCTGGGATTACTGTGTTCCAGTACGTTTCCAGGCACAATTCAAAGTGTTGGTGCTGACCTTTAAAGCCCTAAACGGCCTCGGCCCAGTATACCTGAAGGAGCGTCTCCACCCCCATTGTTCTGCCTGGACACCGAGGTCCAGCGGCGAGGGCCTTCTGGCGGTTCCCTCACTGCGAGAAGCCAAGTTACAGGGAACCAGGCAGAGGGCCTTCTCGGTGGTGGCTCCCGCCCTATGGAACACCCTCCCACCAGATGTCAATGGCACTGAAAGAGATGTAATCAGTGGTGGCCAACTTTTCATCTTCTTTCTACAAGTGTAGCTCCACAAGTCAAGCTGAAAGTGTTAGAGCAGGGATGGGGAAGTAAAAAAGTAAAAAGGTAGAGGACCGTTGGACGGTTAAATCCAGTCACAGGCGACTATGGGGTGCGGCGCTCATCTCGCTTCAGGCCCAGGGAACTGGGTTTTGTCCACAGACAGAGAAGCTATTCAAGATCCTGAAGGATGCGTAACTCTGGCGAGAGGTAGCTGACCAAAACATGAGAGGGCAGCGGAGTGTTCCATGCTGTAATTCCAGCCACATCAGGCACAGAGAGGATGGCTCAGTCAATCCTAGCACCATCTGCTAAGGTACATGCGTAGGGGGGGAATCAGGCAGTTTACAAGGTCAGGACAAGTGACCCGCTGACCTTGTTTGCTGATCCAAAGCATATGGGCTCAATAAACGAAGCAATAATTAAGGTTACTACAGCGTGTCATTGACCTAGCTGCTTAGCACCAACACTGGGCTTGGGTTCCCTTGATGCAAGGGCGTTTGTAAGGTTTCAGGCGACAAGAGCAAATGCAATCCTTGACGTTAGAATCGCGGGGAGACACGGAGCAGCTAGCTGGCTGCTGCTGTTGCTTCAGTTGGAACAGCTTGGTGGAAACCTGCACATACTGTACTAAAGATCCAAAATGTTCAAGTTCACACACATTTCCTCACGCAAAACCAAAAGACGACAAAAGAAACCAGAGTACGATCATGTCTTGCACTCGTTTAACCTGTGTGATTTCAACCGTATGTGGGTTGGTTGAAATTGCGCAAGTTAAATCCAAGCAAGGCAGAGAGTTTAAAAGTTCTTTTTTTGTGCCAAGTCCACTTGTGGTTACCTGTTGTGGAAATCGTTTTTTTTTTTTTACTCTCTGCTTTGCTTGGGGAGTAGAGGGCAAGGTCCTTTTGGTGCACTGGCTCTGGGAAGCTCTCGCAAAATCTTGTGAGCCCCTCTTGAGTTCCTGCGATATCTTGCGTAACCATCCCTGGCCTTCCAGAGCTGGTCTTGCCTCCCAAGCAAGATGAGATATGAAGTGAAATGTGTATACACCATATTCTCATCCTTTGTTTTGTGACAAACCAACCTCTGTTTGCTTATTTATTTGGAATGTTTGCTTTCTTCCACCCCTAGGGAACAATCCTGTGCACACTCACACCTTTATGATACAATATGATATGATAATCTTTATTGTAATTGTCCCATGCAGAACAACAAAATTGAAAAAATCTACATCAGACATTCAAAAACCCACAAGCCTGCTATCCCAGCTATCCCAGTCAGGTTAGCCCCTAAAAACTCTGATACCCCATAACTGAATACAATATACCTTATACTGCGTTTAAAACCAAAATCGCATTTGGATAGAAATGGCTTTATAGTCTTTATAACCCTGTATCTTCTTCCAGAAGCTTTATAGTCTTTATAACCCTGTACCTTCTTCCAGAAGCTGAAATAGATCATTTCCGGGGTGCGCACTATCCTGCGCTATCTCTGCAGCTTTCTTATGGCATCTGGAAGCATAGATTTGATCCAAGGTGGGAAGAGTGCACCCAATTATTCTCTTTGCAGTCTTTACAACCCTGGACAGCATTGTTTTTTCCCTGACCATGCAGCTCCCAAACCACACACAGAGACCATAAGTTAATACACTCTCAACAGTACAATGGTAAAATGCCATCAACAGATTATTTTTCCGCAGGATTCCCAGAAAATATAACCTCTGCTGTGCTCTCTTCATCAGGTCTTTGCTGTTTTCTCCCCAGGTTAGGTCATCTCTCAATTCCATTCCCAGAAATCAAAACACTGAGACCTGTTCCACACACTTCCCCTCAATAATAAGTGGTGAATATTCAATTTACATTTCCTAAAGTCCACAATAATCTCTTTTGTTTTCTTTAAGCTAAGGAGTAAGTTGTTTTTCCTGCACTACTCCCCCAACTGCTCAACTTCCTTCCTATAGGCCGCCTCCCCCTCTCCAGCCGTGATTAAACCAACCACCATTGTATCATCTGCAAACTTAATGATCTTATCACGCTGTGGGTAAAACCTCAGTGCCTAGGACTTGCCGATTGTATGGTTGGCGGTTCGAATCCCCGCGGCAGGGTGAGCTCCCGTCGTTCGGTCCCAGCTCCTGCCCACCTAGCAGTTCAAAAGCACTCTTAAGTGCAAGCAGATAAATAGGTACCGCTTTATAGCGGGAAGGTAAATGGCATTTCCGTGCGCTGCGCTGGTGCCGGCTCGCCAGCTGCAGCTTCATCACGCAGGCCACGTGACCCGGAAGTGTCTTCGGACGGCGCCGGCTCACGGCCTCTAGAGCGAGATGAGCACGCAACCCCAGAGTCGGACACGACTGGCCCGTACGGGCAGGGGTATTTGGGGGCACAGTCAGCTATATAGAGCGTATATAAAAGCAGGCTCAGCATGCACCCCTGTGGCGTCCCTGTATTCATTATGAGATCCGCAGAGACGTGGGAACCCACCCTGACCCGTTGGGATCAGTTTGATAGAAAGTCTAATATCCACCTGCACAAACACTTTCTTGGTGGTAAAGCAAATACATGGCGTTCCAGGTTGATCACCAGTATCTGCAGTTAGGGCTGAGAAACACTTCTTGGCTGAAAACTAAGGAGAGGCGCTATCAGTCAATGGAGGCAATACTGAACTGGATGGGCCAATTGTCTGAGTCAATGTAAGATAGCTTCCTATGTAGGTCACTGTGGGAAACCAGGACGCAGGATTAGATGGGCCTTTGCTGTGATGGAGCAAGGCCCTTGTGCTTCATTTCGTTTATTCTTCATATCCTATCGTTCCTTCCCAAGGGGAGACCAAAGCAGCTAACAGCAAAGCAGAAAACAGCAGAGTGAAAGTCAATAACAAAACATCGTGTATATCAAGTAAAAACTAAATGCATGTCAAACAGTCACAGATACAACTTATTAAGTACAAAAATTAATAGGACCCAAGTCCCACTTCTGGCATTAATGTCGCACACCCCGTACTTTTCTTCCTAAGGACAGTAGGAACCTTCTCCACGGTGCAAATCTCTGCAAAGGCAGCACCAACAGGTTGGCCTGAGCAGAAAAGAAAAAAAGTTGCTCTTCCCTGTGATTCCTGAGCCAATCTAATCACCAGAGGTTAATTTCTAAAGAGAGAAATAGTGAATCAAATGCTTGCTTGAGAAGGCACCCTTTTTTTGGGTAACGCCTGCTCTCATCAGCTGAGGCTGAGTGGGCAGGCTGTAGTTATTCCACAGGGATGGGAAGGCACTCTGTACGTGCTTATAGCTACACCTCTATTTTTGCTTTATTAGAATATGTGCCCCGGGACTACTGAAAAGAAGGGTGAAATTAAGCAGTAACAGAGTCTGCTGCAGACAGAGCTCTCTGCCCACCCACCCCCCTTAAAAAAACCACATTAGCAAACAGCATTTTTTCCAAAGGTTTCTGTAGCATATTTGGCTTGTAATGTCTGCAGCCAATTGACGAAGACGCGATTGAACGATCAAGGAGATGTTCATAACCCAGGGCTATGCGCTTATTGCTTTTTCCCGTGGAAAATAAAAGTCAATATAGGTTTTATTACATCCACTCCAGTCCCTCTTCTCCTCACTCAGTTGAGAAGGGGGTAAAAATCACACTGACAGTCGTGTTGTTCACCCTTGTGCTGCTATTGATTATTTTCTGTTTATCTTCTTGGATTCATGGTCTGTTACCTGCAGCTTATCTGATCTATTGCTTGCTTGGCTGCTGCAAGGCCCAAATAGCCCGAGAGGAGGAAGGCATTGCGATGGATGCTTCCCTTCCATCAAATGGCAGCTAAGGAAGTCACATACTGGCTTCCCCTGGGCAGACCCATCCCTGAAATGGGAGCGCAATTTGCCGCTTCCCTGCTTGCTCAGAGCAAACAGCAAATGGCCGCTAGGTGAAGAAAAAGTGCCTGTATTATTATAGCACTGGGGGGGGGGGGGATGCACTGATAAACAGTATTGTGTAGTGGTTAGAGCAGTGGTTCTCAAACTTGTTTGGGCTCATCCCCATTATTCATAATAGTGGTTTGCATGACCTATTAAGATAATAAGACAATAAAATTGTAATGGGCATAGTCGGCCAATTGGTGCCAAAGAAGGATAGAACTTTCTTTATGTATGCTACAGCAGCAGCAAGAATACTCATCGCAAAGCATTGGAAAACACAAGACCTACCTACCGTGGAAGAATGGCAGACGCAAGTAATCGACTATATGGAGATGGCTGAAATGACTGGCAGAATCCGAGATCAGGGAGAAGAGTTGGTGGAAATTTAAAATTTATTTACAGAAGCATTGTAAAATGTATGAATGCTGATGACATTAAAATAATATGAAGGGGTTCTGGTGACAAGAGAAATTTGAGTTTATAAAATTGGGAGGTAAAAGATTTAAGGGTAAAGTAGTAGGATTTGAATTTGCTGAACTAATTGTCAAACTGGGATACAAAAAAGGGAGGCGTGAGGAAGTCAGGAAAGTAAGTCAATCAAAGATAAGAATTTAAAAAGAGAGATTTTTGTTTTTACTTTTTGTGTGATTTTTGATGTTGTTGGGTTTTGTTGTTGTATGTGCATTTTTTTTCTTTTCTTTTGTATGTTGCTATCTTTAAAAAAAACTAATAAAATATTATTTTAAAAAAAGATAATAACACAATAAAATTCAAAACAGTAAGACTCAATTGCACGTTTATTCAAAATCCAATTAAAACTCTTTATTTTAATTAATTCAACAAAATTGATGAACTTCATCCAGTGTTACCAGCTTTTCAAAGTCTGATAGTCTTTATAATGCAGGCACACCCCCCCACTGCTGCCCCTTTGCCTCTTAGCACCCCTCTAGGCAATCCCATTAACCCTTAGGGAACCACTCAGTTAGAGTGTCAGGCTTGGACCAGGGAAGCCCGGGTTCAAATCTCCACTCAGCCATGGAACTCACAGGGTGAGTTGGAGCCAGTCATTTTCTCATAGCCAAGCCTACCTTAGAAAGCTTTACCTTGCAAGCCTGCGGGCAGGGACTGTCTTGTTTTAATTGATTTTATGTAAGCCACTCTGGGAGCCCTTTTGGCTGAAGAGCCCTGAACAAATGCTCCAAATAAATAAATAGAAATATTAAAAAAAAACTGTTGTGGGAATCCCTTGTGCTTTCCTGAGCTCCTCTGAGGAAGAGCGAGGTGGAAAAATACAATAAATAAATGATCCCTGGTGGATTTTGCAATTGCTTGTAAAATCTGAAGAACTACAGCTCAGTTTCTGCAACCCTGATGGATTTTGCAAGACTAGTCTCTAATGCATAAAAAGTAATAATATAGATAGAAAATTCAGGGGATCAATATGGCTCAGTCAGATACTGTAGTGCAGGGACAGGAAACCTCAGCTCTGGGGCCTAAATGCAGCCCTCCAGGTCTCTCTGTCTGGCCCTTAGGACTTTCCTCGGTTGCTTTGGCCCGCTGTGCCTCCATCAATCCTTTGAGACTCGCTGCTTCCCTAGTTCAAGGGTGTAAAAGCTGATGGTGTAAAAACTGATGGAGTTGTAGTTTGGCAACATCCAGACCAAGGCTACCCTCTGCCCCACCTCTCAAGATGAACTTGGTGCTGTACATTGAAACTAGTCAGTCACATTTGAAATATTTCTTTACGTATAACCATTTGAACAATAATCTTGTCTTATTTTTTATTCATCAAAATTTGTATGCAACTTATTCAAGTGGTAATTAAAAAGCCTCTTAGTACTATATTCAATAAAATATATAGTTTTAATTCTATTAATGTTTATTTGGTGTGTTTTTTAATCACTGTCCCCACCCACTTCTGTTTTTAGGTGTTCCTATTTTATCTGAAAGCTGCTTTGAGTCCTTGCCGTGAGTCCCTGTCAGGGAAACAGGTGGGGTGTGTGTATGTGTGTGCATATATATATATATACATATATATATATATGCACACAGATTTATATATAAATCTACTACTACTACAACTACAAATAATAACAACTAATAAAACAGAATTAAAAATGGTAGATGTAATAACATTATCAAACTGTAAACAAAATCAATAGTTTAAAAACAAACATTCCTAATAAAATCACATGTTTGTATAGGCTTGCCTAAACAGAATAGTTTTTTTAGCAAGCATCAGGAAAGGTACAATGAAGGCAGCTGCCTAAAATTAATAAAAATGTAATATTATTAATAACGTTAATTGCGTGTTGCTTTTTTCTTGTTACGACTACGAGGGGTTTCTTCTTTTCCATGTAACCGCAAGGTGTTTTGTAAATTTATCATCATACTAAATAAAAAATCAGCAAATGTGAAAAGCAACAACCCAGAATTGCTATTCCGCTTCTCTCGCTGCGGCCGCCTCCATCCTTGGTCCATTTGCCTCCCTCGCCTCTCCCACCTGTCAGCCTCCACCTGAGAAGCCCTGGCAACTACAAGCCCCAGAGTGCACCGCGCGAATACGCGCAGCGCTCGGTGTCCTCCCCGCCTCTCCCCGGCCGCTATTGGGCGATTGGCGGCTGGGCTGCGTGCGGATTGGCTGGAAGGCGGAGCGCGGGGGGGCGTGGGCGGGCTCGACCCTTGTCGGAGGCTGAGCCCAAGATGGCGGCGTCTGAGGCGACTGGCCGGTACAGGAGCAGCATGAGCAAAAGCAAGGACCCTTCCGGCCTGCTCATCTCCGTCATCAGGTAGCGGGGCCGGCCCCTCTCCCCAGGGCCTGAGGGGAGGTCGGGGAGTGGGGAGCCGCCCCGCCCCGCCCCCTCACCTTCGCGGCTGCACCTGAAAGGCCCTCGAAGGGGCCTGCGCGTGAGGGAGAGATGCTCTGTGAGGGGGGTGAGAGAGTCGGTGGCGGAGGCAGGAGAGCCAGCTGGGCCCTGGCAACGGCTTTTGTGGGTGCCCGGCCCCTTCATGGTTGGATGTCGTGGGTGCTCGGGCACCCCAGGGAGTTGGCACCTATGGGCGTCGGAGAGTGTGTGCCTCTGAGAGGAAGGAGTGTGTCTGAGAGAGACAGCGAGATTGTGAGGAATTAATGCGTGTATGTGTGATGGTGTTGTGTGTTTGTGGGAGAATGTGCCTGTGTGTCAGAGATTGTGTCTCAGAGGGAGAGTGTTTGTGTGTGTGTGAGAGAGAGAGTGTTTGTGGGGGATTAATGTCTGTAAGTGTGACAGAAAGAGTGTGTGTGTGTGTGTGTGTGTGTGTGTGAGTGTGAAGAGCAGGCATAGGCAAACTCGGCCCTCCAGATGTTTTGAGACTACAACTCCCATCATCCCTAGCTAACAGGACAAGTGGTCAGGGATGATGGGAAATGTAGTCTCAAACTGGTGGGCCAAGTTTGCCTATGCCTGGTCAAGAGAGTTTGAAGGAGAGAGAGAGAAGGAGTTTATTTGTATGTGTGTGAGAGCAGGGAGAGAGAGAGATTGTGAGAACGAGGAGGGGAGAAATGTGTGTGTCTGAGGGAGAATGTGTGTGTGTGTGTGTGAGAGAGAGAGAGAGAGAGTGTGTGTGTGTGCAAGAGAGTGTAGGTCTGTGAGGAACTGACTGTGATGGAGTGTGTCAGTCCCAGAGACACAGTGATCCCTGGAATCCCTTGCATTACTGGGGTTCTCCCCCTTTAACTCTGCTCTAGAGATACCTGGGTCTGGCTTTTGTCACCGAAACATATTTATGTTACCTTCTCCCAAATATGACCACCTGGTTGGTGGTGGTTGTTGTTACATACAGTGGAACCTTGGTTGTCGAATATAATTTGTTCCGGAAGACCGTTTGACTTCCAAAACCTTCAACAACCGAGGCACAATTGCCAGTCGGCAAAATCCATTGGAAAAAATGGAGAACCGCGCCTTGGAAGCTGTTTGACTTCGGAAGCGCATTAGAAAACAAAAGCATTCACTTCTGAGTTGTTGGCGTTTGAAAGCTGAAATGTTCAACTTCCGAAGCGTTTGACAACCGAGGTTTCACTGTATTTATTTATACCCCACCTTTTCCCCTGACTCAAGGCGACTTTCAGATAAAAATAGGAACTGCTAAAAACCTGAGGAAACAATAATTAAAAACAATTAAACATGACTGGAATTTAAACTGTATATATCTATGTAAAACCTATTAAAATAATACATATAATTACAGTAGAAACAGGACCACACAAACGCCTTCATTAAAAGCAGTCAGTTTTCTAAAGCCTGTTAAAACAAGAAGGTCTTCTTAAGCTGCCAGCGGAACGATAACAAGGAAGGAGCCAGTGTGGCTTCTGTAGGGAGGGAGTTCCAACATGTGGGAGCAAACACTGAGAAGGCCCTTCACTGTGCAGTGACAGGTGGGATGGGAAGCTGCCCAATACAGAATCAGGCCATTGGTCCACCTTGCTCAATATTGTCTGCACTGACTGGCAGCGGCTCCTCGTTCTTTCAGGCAAAAGACATTCCCAGCCCTACCTGGAGACGCCACTGGGGATTGAACTGGGATCCTCCCACATGTAAGGGCACTGAGCTACCGCCCCTTCCCCAAGTAAAACAGCCAAGCAAATATAAGTCATGTTTGATATGTCGTTGAAAATCCATTTTAGGAACATAGGCCCTGTGCTGAGACCAGGAGTCCACCTTGAAGAGTATTGTTTACACTGATTGACAGTGGCTCTCCAGGCTTTCAGACAGGGTGTCTTACCTGGCCCTACCTGGAGATGCCAAGGATTGAACCTAAGAAATTCTGGGCCCTTATCCAGTGTTGGTCCAGAAGTTGCTTGACTACAACTCCCCTTCTTTCCTGACCATTTGTCTTGCTGGCTAGAATTGGTGGGAGATGTTCCTACCATTGATCAGGTACCCTGCCCAACAGTTGGCCACTTGAGCAGCTCTACCTAGTTTTTTGGGGGGAAGGGGTCTCAAAAAAAGTGTGGTACAGTTCTCCACTTTGTTCTAGCAGTATTTCTGCTTGAATTGGTGGAAGTGAAGCCTTATAGCCACAGGAAAGTGTAATATTAATGCCTAGACTAGCAGTTCATTTCAGAGGGGTTGGACTTCCTGCATTGCAGGGGGTTGGACTAGATGACCCTTGGGGTCCCTTCCAACTCTATAGTTCTATGAGTCCAGGAAGAATAAGGCAGTATTCATGATCCTCTTCCCTCCAGTTTATCTTGACAACAACCCTGTGGTCTGAAAGAGAGAGCAACTGTCCCAAGGTCACCCAGTAAGCTTCATAACTGACTGCATATTTGAACTTGGGTGTCCCCAGGCTTGTCTAATACTCTGTCTAGGTGCAGCAGGGCGCATGTTGACTCTTCTGTGTTGGATTAAGGGGAAATGGTGTTAGATGCAACTGCATCAAACACTCCAATTGTACAGATAAGTACCTGGAAAAGTAGAGGGCTGTGTTAGCACCCCTCCTTGGCTGAGACTGTTTGTGTAGAAGTGAATGTTCTGAATCAAAATCAGAGTGGCTTTACATCTGCAGAGGTAAAATAAAAAATTTAAAGGACCGGTTAGAAAGGGCCTCAGCTTCTCCCAGGGACTTTTAATTTGAGAGACTCCAATGCTGTGGAGAATGTGAAGTAGTAACAAGAACGCCATTGAGTAGGCTGAGATTATATTGAGAGGGGGTATTAGTTAGTGATGTAGAAAGGCAGAGGTAAGACTTGCATTCTTCCATTTTAGAAATGAAATGAGTCTTCTCACATCCTCTGGTCATATCTGTATATGGGTCTGCGGGGCTTTCTTTTATCTATTTCTTTAGGTCCAGATTCAACTAAATAGGTGTGCTAGCGGCAGCCAGTCCAACAAGTACCACAAACGTAACTGGCCATTTTCCGCTTTTCTCTTCCTGTGCACTCCTCCTACAAATTGACTCAGGGGAGGGGGGTCAGGAGAACCCCCAGGACAGAGTGTAGGAGGAGAAGAGAAGATTTCATTCCATCTGGCAAGCAGAAATGCTTGCACTGTTGAATCCCACCCTCAATTACATTTATGAATCACTATGAAATATCCTGAAGCAATTTAATAAAACCATCAACAATAAAAACATATATAAAACAATTTCATATCCAATACAGTTATTGATGGGATAAAATGGTCCTCTTTGAGGGAAACTGATATTAGTTGATTTAATCTGTGCTGCCTACGTCTTGTGAGTAGGTTGGATAGAGCCTTCCCACATTGTTGCTTTCTGAAATCAACCTTGCCTCAATTTCGTTTTTTGGTAGTGTTCCAATTTGTTGTCCCTGCCCACTTTTGGAGTATTGTAACTTTCCATCTGAGGGGACGCGGGTGGTGCTGTGGTCTAAACCACTGAGCCTAGGGCTTGCCGATTGGAAGGTCAGTGTTTCAAATCCCTGCGACTGGGTGAGCTTCCGTTGCTCGGTCCCAGCTCCTGCCAACCTAGCAGTTCGAAAGCACGTCAAAGTGCAAGTAGATAAATAGGTACCGCTCCGGCGAGAAGATGAACGGCGTTTCTGTGTGCGGCTCTGGTTTGTCAGAAGCGGCTTAGTCACGCTGGCCACATGACCCGGAATTGTCGGCACCCTCGGCCAGTAAAGCGAGATGAGCGCCGCAACCCCAGAGTCGTTTGCGGCTGGACTTAACTGTCAGGGGTTCTTTACCTTTACCTTTTTAACTTTCCATCTGCACCGTGTTGCTGTTTTGTTCACATTCCTTTCTAAAATACGGGTAGATGGTATGGCACTTATGATCACACACTTGGTTGTTATAAACTCATGTGTCAGCCTATATTTATGCAGAATCCCTTATTTATGAATGTGAATGGATTGGTGTAACATCTTTCTTTTTTTTGCACTTGTGAAGTTTCACTCCGTTTAATTTTGGAATGCAGTAAAGTGGGAACGTTAAACTGGTGTGGATTTGGTCCCCCTCCCCCACAACGCCTCAAAAATCATATCCCAGAGAGTTAAAAGGGTCTCCCACTCTCTGGAGCTTTTTTATAGGGTAGGTGTGGATCTGGAAGAGCAGGACAGAAAAAGGAAGCTCCATTGTGCACACTTGGAAGTCTGTTGTGTAAACTGAGCAGAAGAGTTGGATATATTCCTGTGCCTCCCCAAGATGATCTCACATGAACTACCTTTAATCAGTGAGACCATACAATTATTATTATTATTATTATTATTATTATTATTATTATTATTATTATTATCTTATTAAGTGATACAAATAACTTTGCCGTTCATCACTTGATATTATTATTTAAGTTGTATTTAACCATATTGTGTTTTAAAAAAGGACTGCATGAGGGCCAGAGCTCACATTTATTTATTACTTTTACACAAGCCCTTTTTTCCAAGGAGACCAGGGTGCTGCTTGCAGTTACCTTGTTTTATTCTCACAGTAATGGTCAGATGGCGATTTGTGAACTGCATAAATGGATAAATTACCTTGCATTTTTGCCTTCCCCTTTGCATATATTGAATGTGGGGTTTAGAGACCTAATCTAAGGTTGTTCATTTCTGTAGCTTAGGTTGAAAATGTAAGTTAGAAGATTATACAACAGAGCTGTTAATGAAAACTGATCTCATGAGTTCTGACATTTAGGATACAAAAGAAATCGATTGAAATAGTTCTTGTGTGGGCACTGGAAGCTTGCTCCTGCCGTGTTTGCTATCAAGGCATGGCGGTGCTGAGGTACAATATGAGGTTTTGAAAGTAAAACTGACTGGAAATGAAAGGTGACCTATTAATTTTATTGTCCAAGCTGACTGCAAAAAGTAAATGGCACAAAGGAAATTAAAGTGGATGCTCTTTTAGCAGGAGCTTGGGTTTTAAAAAAGAAAAGAAAGACTGTTCTGAATAGGCGCCATTTTTTCCTTCCTATTATGAAATTCTGAAAAAAGGGTGTTCTCAATCATGATTGGATTTCTGGTGGTGTTGAATGAATTTATTTGCCGCTGAGGGCCACAGTGAAATCGAACATACTCTGGAGGCTTGAGGATGACATATCTTTTGCTAAAATTTACTGCAAATTGGATTCCTAGATGTGGCTAGACTGCTGATGAGGCAACCAGCCAAGCAACATACAACACCTCTGGTCTAAAACATCTGCACTGGCTGCCCATATGCTACTGCATCAGGATCAAGCTTCTTATGTTGATATACACGGTCTTGAACAACTTGGGTCCAGGGTACCTTATGTCCCCTGAGCCCTTATATCCCACCTTGATCGCAGAGATCATCCGGAGGAGCACTATTAGTTGTCATCAGTGTTATAGAGGCTTGACTGATCTCAACTAGAAGGTAGGCATGTGGTGTGGAACACTGTTCCAGCAGAGATTCAGCACATATCCTCACTTTTGACTTTCAGGCATCTCTTGACCTTTTTATGCCAGCAGGCCTTTGCAGTTGTTTAATATTTAATTTATTGATTAATCAGTCACTTTAATTAGTATTTGCATTATTTTTAATGGTGTTTTTATTGTTACACTCCACCCTAGTATTTTATGATATGGCGGTATAGAAATAGCTAGTAGCTAAACGAATGAATGAATGATGCCACTGCTTCTTCAAATAGGCCCATTACCTTTGACTTTATTGACTAGCATTTAATTCAGGAAAACAACTAATGACTTTTTTTGGAAACCATAATGGGATATTTTCCACGGCTGAGACTTTTAAGTCAGAAGTGTCTCCTGCTTTTTGGTCCAAGGGCTACATGCATCCATCTCCAGCCCCCCTGGGACCTCATTCCAATCCATAATCTTTTGTGCACACAGGCACTCACAGCAGCACTTCACCTCCCACAGCTGACCTGCACTGATCAGCTGGGAAGGGGGTTATTGCCCCACTCCACTAATTAAATAATCAACTTGATCTGTATCCCTACTGGGGTGCTGGGCTGGCAGAGAGGTGTACATATTATTTATTTATTGCTGCTACTACCAAAATTGGTGGGATCTGAGCAGGACAGAAAAAAAATGCTTGGGGGGAATCAGGCTCAGGCTCCCAAGACTAATGTTTAACCTCCCCTGCTTTAAATTATTTCAGATAGTGCAGGCCCTTTTTTAGTGGACAGAACTTCTGAATAAACAGAGATTCTTAGAGATGTGCCACTTGTCCCAAGGAGGATATAGTCATGCTACTCTTAAAAAAATAGCAAATGTGACAAAAGTAAGGGGGAGAAAGAAAGTCAGATCACTTTAACAATAAGAATAATCCATCAAAAAGATAAATAATTCATCAATCCTAATGTAAACATATATATTACCGTAACCTCTCCATAAGTCCAAATAGGAAATTGACAATTATGCATTCAAATAAAATCAGGTAAAATCTTCAGACTATTGAGGAATGGATAGTGAGTGTTTGTCTTTGCAACCCTGAAGTATATATAGATCTCTTTGCAGCAATAAAAACTTGCAGGATCCATTTTTGTTGTCCATCCGTTAGTCCCCTCATCACAAGAATCCACAAATATCGACGTTAATATGGACAATGATTTCTGACCAAACGAGCAACACCAGAGGACATACCCACCTCATAAGCCTCTTCGTGTCACTCTTAGTGGATGCTATACTATTTAAACATTTTGGCATCCTAATTGCATTGAGATGGTTTAACACTCTGGTAAGCAAGAAAGGCTCAGGAAAGAGGTGTGTCCATAATAATAATAATAATAATAATAATAATTTATACCCTGCCCATCTGGCTGGGCCTCCCCAGCCACTCTGGGCGGCTTCCATAGAAACCAAAAATACAGTAAAATATCACATGTTAAAAACTTCCCTGAACAGGGCTGCCTTAAGATGTCTTCTGAATGTCAGGTAGTTGTTTATCGCTTTGACATCTGCTGGACAAGACGGGCGCCACTACTGAGAAGGCCCTCTGCCTGGTTCCCTGTAGCTTTGCTTCTCGCAATGAGGGAACCGCCAGGAGGCCCTCGGCACTGGACCTCAGCGTCTGGGCAGAATGATGGGGGTGGAGACGCTCCTTCAGGTATACTGGACCGAGGCCGTTTAGGGCTTTAAAGGTCAGCACCAACACTTTGGATTGTGCTCGGAAACGTACTGGGAGCCAGTGTAGGTCTTTCAAGACTGGTGTTATATGGTCTCGGCGGCCGCTCCCAGTCACCACTGCTTCCTCACCCAGAGTCAGCTTTGGATAAGAACTGAAACAGGTGTCCCCCGTCACCCCATCTTTCTGCAGAGAAGAAAGATTCTTTCTCTTTGCCCAGTCCTTCAGCAGGCACAGAGAGTTTGATGGGAAGGCTGCCTGAGGCTGCCGTGGGTCTAGTGCCTTTATTTTGCCTAGCTGTCTAGATCCCTCATTCTGTGTCACTTGCAAAACTAATGTATGGGGAAATAGGAAATCATAGACCGCCTGTCTTTAAAGTGTTGCCATGAATTAGAAAAAGAATGCATCTTTTGCTTTGCAATGTTTATGGACTGCTTTCCTTTTCTAGTTTATCTCTTCAGTTGTAATGTGCTAGTGAATAATCCATTGACCATTTCTTAGGTATCTGTTAAAGTATCAACGTTTCTTCAGAGTTTTTTAATGCACCAATTTACGGTGAAATAAAATTGTGCTGGGTATAGTTTTAAAGGCACAGTTGACAACTACCTAATGGATGTAAAAATTCTAAAGGCTGTAATTGTAGCTGCTGTCTAAAAACCTCTCAGTGGACGGAGTGTTTAAGATGCAACTTGATCTGTACAGTATTTGTATCTTTAAAATGTAGTGTACTGGGTGGAGAAATCCAGCCAACTGGTGAAGGACAAACTGGACAATATTGTCTTCTAGAGGGATATGTTTATGTGCTTCTATTGATTTCTTTCTCTCCCCTCCTCCTCCTCCTAACCTTTTGTTTTGCCCCTACTTGGTTGGAACGGCTTTTGTATTCTGAAACAAGCTATCTGGCATTTAGCAAATGCTATGTCTTGGTGAGAGCTTGTCAGAATTTTTTTAATTGGTGAATGTATCTGCCTTTATTTATTGTTAGGATTTTTGTTATCTAGTTCAGGCTGCAGTCCTATGCACCCTTACTTGGAAGTAAACCTCACTGAACACAGTGGGACTTCTGAGTAAACTTGCATAACACTGGACTTGTAAGGATTGCTTTAAAAATGACAACCCCACCAACCTTCTGTCTTAAAGGCCTTCTTTAATTGGGAAAACAAAGTTTGGTTGTTACGTAATGAGACTGTTTTTGTCATTGGGACACACTCTGAATGTTAGGAAGGATTATCTGGTTTCAATAAAGTTCGAATTTCAGAAAGGAAATAAGGAAATAGTATAGAAAGGTATCCACTAATACTGAAATGCATGCTTAACTTGAGAGCAAATCCTGTTGAACTAATCTGGACTTAATATTAAGTAATGAGAGAGTTTATATATATTTGTAAATACTGAAGGAGAAGGTAGTCATAGCTTACATATACTGATGGATGTTCTTATAGGTAGTAGAGGCCCAGTTCACTAGGCTAAACCATGGCTGAGCATGAATGAATGAGTATGCAGGAATGCACAGGAAAAATTGCAGCTTCTTCGTTCCTCCTTCATTTCTGCTGCCACCTCACTACCCCACACTAAGCCATAGTTTGGCTTACTGTTGCATCTGAAGCTGGGCTGATAGTTTGTCTTGCTCTAGAAAAAGCATGAGCCATAACCCAGGCTTGTTCATGGCTTACCAGTTACCACTTGAGGTTAGTCTGTGGGAGATAAACCATGCATCCAGGTTGGGACCTAACACAAGCTACATACCCTATGACTTAGCTCTTGGTAGCGGCAGCAGGAGCAGAAGAATAAGGCAGCCATGTTCCCCCCCCCCCGCCCCGCGTGAGTGCTCACCTGTTCATACTTAGCCTTGGTTTGGTCTAGCATGACGTCTGAAATGGCCCAGTGATTTCAAACTACCAGGAACATTTGCTAAGAGGTGCCAGCAAGGCAGTTGAATTAAATACGTTTTGATAAGGCACAAGCTCTCTTCTAGTCCAAAATCATCTAGTCCACCCCCCTGCAATTTAGGAATCTTTTGACCAATGTGGGGCTTGAAACCTCAAACCTGAGATTAAGAGTCCCATGCTGCTCCTAAAGCACATTGTTAACTCACTCTTTGGCTTGCCTGTTTGTGCTCGGTGTGGTGTGGCAGTATGGTTAAAGATTCAAGCTAAGCAATCTCTGGCTCAGATATGTCAACCATGAATTCACGTGGTAGCCTTATGGTGAGCTCCTATTTCTCATCACCAGCACCCCTCCCCCCAAAAAAAACCTGGCCTGCCTTTGTAAGGAATGGGGAGAGAACGCTTGTGAATGTACTATGCAAATGCTTAGTAGTTCGGTTTTAGAAGAGCAATACTGTGGAACCTCGTGTTATGTACCGTCCTCCTTGCGAACGCTGTGGGTTACGAGCTCCACAAACCTGGAAGTAGATGCCCCTTGTTGCGAACTTTGTGAGCGGAAGTCACGCACTGACAGCGCGGCAGCAGGAGGCGCCATTGGTGAAAGTGTGCCTCATGTTATGAGGAGTTTTCGGTTACAAACGGACCTCCGGAATGGATTAAGTTTGTAATCGGAGGTACCACTGTAATACAATTCAAGTGTTCTGTGTACCTCATCTTAATTCGGACAACAGTTATGTCTTATCATTCTAATATTGTTGGGTAAGGGTAGGCTGGAAGCTGAGGCTGAAGGAAGCGAGGTTTTCCTGAGGTACCTTGTTGAGGCTGTGGTTAAGCTGGGTTTGCTTTGCTCAGAGCAGCAAACAAGCATAGTTAGTGTCTTATAACAGAACTAAAAATTCAAGTCCATCTCTACTGGTGAATCAGCTTGTCCCATTGAGCCTGATGCAAAGAACTGAGAGCTTTCCTAGTTTGGCAGTGTGATAACAGTTGACAACACATTCTCCTTTCTGAGAATTAGAGCTGTATCACAAATTCCACTGAGGGAAGGATTTTAGTTGTGTCTGGGCACTTGTCAGTTCTTGCTGTTGATATCCCTCGTTCCGACAGTCCATCTCTATTAACAGGTACAAACTGATATTCCTTCCAGCAAATGGCTGGTTCCCCAGGTGCATATTTTATCTCCCATATATTTTAATCTGTAGCCTTTTCAGCTCGCCTTTTTTGTTCCACATGCCCTGCTTTCTAAATAGGTATGCTCAGTGAAATTGAAGAAATAATGAGATAATGTGTTATGCATTTTAGGTTAAATCACTAAATATCCCTATTTCATTTATCTTGAGTATATTTTAGCTTATCCCCCCCCCCGCCAATTTGTGTAATTGCTTCAATGGGATTTCAGAATGTATTATCAGATATCTATTTTCAGGTTAAGTACTGCCAGAAGCTGTAGATAATTTCATATGGGAGTTGTCCTTAAAAATAACTTTTCAATTATAACATTCAAATAAGATTTCTTACATTCTGAAAGCAGTGAACACACACACCTCTGGACACTTACTAGAATATACTCCATGTCCAAACTTGGGCTTTAAATGATGTTTATTTACTATTTATTATTTATTTGAGAATGCTTAAATTACCAGAGTTTCTGTCTAAGCAGTGTACATAAAAATTAAAAAGCATGCAGTGGAAAACTTGTGGCAATGCTACATTTTTTGGATGCAGACCAGTGTCTGTTGTCAGTGATGACTGGTGATCAAATACACTTTTATTGTTTAGGGTTGACAGAGTGAAATGCAGCCCTGCTCCCTAGACATATATAAGCTGAGATAAAGATTTTGGAAGGCTTGTTGAAAGAGGAGTGTCTTTTTCAGAGGCCAAAGACAATAGAGAAGGAACATAGTTTTCCTTTCTATAGTATTCAACTCACTTCACACATTCTCATCCAGCACATCTTTAGCATAGTGAATGTGCTATGGTATGTGAACTCCATATGTATGTTTTAATAAATTACTTTTTTATAGATAAGCTAATTGTTGTCAAAAGGTGGTTCTTCATCCTTTTAAAATGAACGGCTAGATGGACGTTTCCAAGAGAGGCCACCACAGAAAGAATCCTGCTCTGCTTCCTCTTAGATTTTACAGCGTGAATAAATGTTGCCTGAAGTAGACCTTTTTTAGATGATCCCAACAAGCTTGTATGTGAAGTGATCCTTTGTTGTTGTTTAGTCGTTTAGTCGTGTCCGACTCTTCATGACCCCATGGACCAGAGCCCGCCAGGCACTCCTGAAGTGATCCTTAGGACTACCTGATTAGGCAAAAGCTCCATCTAGTCCACTGTTCTTTATCGATCAGTTTCATCAGGTTTCCAGTTTTTTTGTTCATGGCCAGAGATCCCTGTCAGCCCTAGTATCTGAACTACGTAATGCTATAAATGCTCAGAATTACGTAACAAGGCAAAGAAAAATAATCCCATTCAGATAATATTGAAACATTTGTTTTCCTGTGAGTTCATGTGAAGTTGTTCATATCTCTGTGCTTCTAATGCAAAAGAAGCAACCCTGTCCATGATGGATCTTTCTGTTCTAGCAAAAAATTGATTTTATGCAGATTAAACCATGAGCTAGAGTTAAGGTAGCCGAGGAAAGAATTTAGCTGTAACAGCTTTGTGAATGGGACAGTCTTGGATAATGAGGAATATCGTTTATGGAATCAGAGACATAGGTACAGTGCCTCTAGCCAAAAATGTATTTTCTCTACTGGCCATCTAACATGGCCAAAGGCATTTGCTGAAACCTTAGGTGTGTCTTTCTGGCAGAATAGTAAGGTTGGAAAAATACACATTCATGTTTAAAGTTGAACATTAAACCATGGAGCAGATTTAACTCAACAAAACAATGATATAGCTTGTAGAATAAATATATCTTAGCTGATGTTTAAAATTGAACTTTAATGAAACTCTATGGTAAAATATGTGAAAACAAGTTAACACGAAGCCTAAGGAGTCATATTCCTCCCCAATTCTCCCATTTAGATGTGGAATGGAAAGGAAAAAATATGGCACACAAGGACAGATGACATCACACGTGTGGCACATGTAGTCAGTCTGAGGATGCTTCTTTTATGTTCTTTGTGTGGCATCTTTCTCCACATGTAATTGTTGTGATGACAATCTTATGGCAGAAGTTCACTTCCAGTATGTGTTTTTTAGAGTAGCAGGTTGTCAGGGCTGGCGAATTATCAAATTGTTTTCTGATTGATTGCCTAATATTGCAGACTGGTGCAGTAATTATCTGTTGTTCCTCTGTACCATGCAGTAGAGTGGAGTCTGTAGATTTGTCTTGTGAGGTCTTAATTCAGTGTTGCTTCTTTCCACTGCTATGAATTGGGGTTGTCAACTGATCAAATGCTTTAGTCGATTAAGTGTCGTGCTTTAACTCATTAATCAAAGTAAATATTGTATTACTTCAATGAAAGTGATATTTCTGAGGACATGCAATGAAGACAGCAGTTGCTTTCAAGTAAATAAAACTGACAAATTGTTTATTCCCAGGAAAATGATTTCAGATGTCTGAATCAATTCTGAGATGTATAAAAATGGTTCAGGGCAGCACTAAACCACCCTTAAAAAACACAAGCCAGCCACCTTGTTTCTTGGAATCTAGATAAACAATCCAGTCCTCCTCCTGCTGCATCACAGCACTCTTGCAGTGGGCAGAGCTGCTTCCATGGATTCAAGCCCAGCTCAATTTAAAGTTAATTGTGAGCCCCGATTTTAGCTAGGCAGCCTTTTTGTGAGCTTTGTTCAAGAACTGATCTAACCAGACAGTGCTAGATCTACAGATTTTGCCATGGGACAATGGTCTGCGCTGCTGTCCCCACTCTCCCTAATTATGAAGTCCAGTCAGGGAATATGATGGTTATAGCCAGTTTTCAGTAGCTGAAGTTCGCGATAAGGGCTGCTGTCCCTCAATTCAATAAATAAGATTAACTGTATTAAAGCTGGCTTTCCAGCTATGCAGGATACAAACACACATAGAATCATATAACTGTAAAGTTGGAAGGGACCCCAAGAGTCTTATAGTCCAACCCTCTGCAATGAAGGAATCATAGCTAAATGTTCCCTGACAGATGGCTACCATTCAAACATGCCATTCAAAACTATTAAAGGTGACCAAAAAGAAAATTAGAGGCCAACCAAGAAAAATATCATGGACTCTTTAGAGTCCCATGGACTGCAAGAAGAACAAACCCATCCATTCTTAAGGAAATCAGCCCTGAGTGCTCACTGGAAGGACAGATCGTGAAGCTGAGGCTCCAACACTTTGGCCACCTCATGAGAAGAGAAGACTGCCTGGAAAAGACCCTGATGTTGGGAAAGATGGAGGGCACAAGAAGAAGGGGACGACAGAGGATGAGATGGTTGGACAGTGTTCTCGAAGCTATAAACATGAGTTTGACCAAACTGCGGGAGGCAGTGGAGGACAGAAGTGCCTGGCGTGCTCTGCTCCAGGGGGTGACGAAGAGTCGGACACGACTAAATGACTAAACAACAACAACAAATTCCTTTGGGAGTCTCTCCATATTCTTCCCTTCTCAGCTTCCTGAGTGTGGTGATGGTACCATTCCCTGCCAGCAGCCCTAGTCCTTAGCCCAATGGGAGTGGCTGACTTACTCCCAAGTAAGCCTGAGGGTAGCAAGGCACCTCCTCCTACATCAGAGACCTACCCAGGGGCACCCTTCCCCATATACTTGATTGGGTCTGGGAGTCGATCAGTGCAACTAAGCATGCTTCGGAGCGCTCCTTTCTGCACGATCTGCAGTACATCCCTCCCTCTCTCCTTTCAGCTACACTGTTGAGGCAGGATGTGTGGGGCAGTGTGCTTCTATCTTTTCTTCCTAGGACCCCTCGTCTGCCCTGCCTTCCACAGGGCTGTGGGAAGGGGGCTGCTTCCAAGGACAAAAGGGTCCCTCAGAGGCTCTCATGCTTGCTTCACTAGAAGAGCAGGGGAGGGAAATTTTACTGCCCCCTCTAAACTTCAACCTGGAGCACATGCCTCTTTTCGCCTCTGCTAGATCCAGACCTGTAATCATTCTTGGAAGCCAATATTAGACTTTTTTTTTAAAGTGCCAGTCACATAAAGTATCAAGCATTTTGCTTCTACATAAATGGATAGGCACTCAACCACCTGAGCTGGTTTTTAGAAGGGAGTGATTGCTCTCTATGGAAATGCTGGTTCAGTGCATTTACCCACATTTGTTATTTTAGGTGAATCTTCTTGTCACTAGTATTTTCTGTCATGGCAAAAAGCAGGGATGGAGAGGGGGGAATCTTTTTTGTCGTTTGCCACTCCCCTCTATTTGCATGAAGCACATAAGGCACATAACCTGGATCTCACCCATTGCTCCTTGATCTTACTTGGTAGCTGAAACCTAGAGACACCCTGTCTTGCCTTTTCAGCTTCTTGTTGGATTTTTGGCCTTTAACGAATTAGCCTAAATGAAAGGTACACACTTAAATGCCTTTAAAAAACAAAACAAAAACCTCAACCTTCTATTTCTTTGTTGTTGCTCAGCCTGGATGAGTAGCCAAGTGGCAAATTGCATGGCTGTTTGCATGTTTTCTTACACTCCCATTAAAAGTAACTTTGTGTTTTTAAAACATTGCATCTTATTGCAGTTCTTGAGTTGGCAGGCTTGTCCCCCTTTATTTATAAAGGCATATATCCATTTTTCAAAAAAAGCTTTCACAGAAGAATACAATAAAATCACAAAAGTGCAGCCAAAATAAACATTTAAAACATAAGGTTGTATCTAGCTAAATTCTGCTTGTAGGCCCATTTAAATGAATAACCTAAGTTAGTCATTCTTGTTAATTCCAATGGGTCTACTCTGACTAGCTTTGGATGCAGCCCACATAGATTATCCAGTCTATGCAATGGCAAAACAAGAGGTGCTGTTGAGAATCCCTTGAAATAAATATTATCTTTAAAGATTAAGCATGATTAGTGCTTGCCTAAATAGAAAGGACTTAAATGCCTGCCTGAACGGAGCAAGGTCCTAGATTTAGATAATGTACTAGCAGGGCATTGTACATGACTTCATTATGTACATGCCAGAGGTAGTTTTGAAACTGAAGGGTGGCAAATAAATGTGTTTCTGAAATATAAGTTCCATTGCATACAGTTTCAATATACTATCCTGCTTTGGCTGGCATTGCATAGTCAATGTTGTTTTGTCTTTGTGGCCAGATCTAGTCCGAGAGGGGCAGATTTAATATGAACACTAATTTTAATATGAACGTTAACCTCTCAGAGTAGCTGCAGGAGATGAAGCCTTTTGGAAAATCCGGTGATGGTTTTGAAAAAGTGACCATTGCTAGAACAATGGGGTTGCTAGTTATCATAAGGTAGATTTTTGAGTGATTTGTAGTAGATCTTCAAGATTTTTGACTTACTGTGGTTTAAGAATAGTAACCCTCCCTCTTTTTTTTTTAAACAAAAAGCCCTCCCCCTCTTTCTAAATTGAGTTGGCATCCCCTAGCATGGTCTTTCTGGGCCTGTGGGCAGGTCTGCAAACCGGAGAAGCTGTTGTGGACATTGTGCGTGCTTTGCACCCTTGCACACCCATTCTCTGCCCATCAGCAATTACCTAACTGGAGTGTGGGAGGGATAGTTTTGAGGGGAATCACTGTTGTAAAGAAAGGGTTGACCCTTACCATTCCAGTTGTAACCCCTGAAATTACTGTTCTCTAACTATGCTGCAGTTGGGCTTGAGAAAAGAGTGGGTGGGTGGGAGAGAGGATGCTGCAGGTGTGAGGGACGGTGCCCGATGGACCGGAGGGATCATGAAGGTTTAGATGAAAAACCAAGAGTAGATTTTTGTGTGACAGGATTGTCAGCTTAGTTCTGATACTGAAAGCAAATTTCTGGGTTTAATTCTAAGAGAATGGTGCCACCTCTGAACCACTTGCTGGTGAGTTTTTTTGCGGGTTCTGATAACGCTCCCCCCATAGATCACACAAGCCTGAAGGCTGCCCACCCTTTATCTAGGTAATTAATGCAGTATAGCTTATTTTCTGAGGTACGTGGTTGCCAGCAGATCAAGTTGAAATATACACCAGCTTTTTAATATTTATGTATTTATTATCCTGCCTTCTGTTTGCAGTAGTGTTTTCAGAAGTTTGAAAGCAGAAAAGTTTTTTGGTTTTTTTTGCTAGGGCAAACACTTCATTTCTCCTCCTCCCTACCTCCTTTGCAAACACTTTGTTGACTTTGCTCCAACAAACATTTTAATGGGACCACAGTGAGTGTTCAGATTCCCTTCATTTACTTTTCTGCAATCTCAGCAGGAATGTATGTAGAGTCCTGAGAATATTAAGTATCTCTTGCCTTGCTCTGAAGGAACATAATGTTTGGATCATAATGGCACACCTGGTGATTTTTTTTCAGAGGCTTTTTGCTAGGCTCTGACTGAAAAGAGCATGGTAACAGTCTGAAAGTGAAGAAAAACTTTTGTCGTCATAATAATAATAATAATAATGGTTCCCAGCTAAATTGAGGGTGGATTTTTATTACTGAGAAGAAGGATAATTATTAATATGGAACAAAATATTGTGGACTAATACAAATAGAGTCTTGTGAAAAAAGTTCATAGTTTAATGGGAGCAGTGGTGGAAGATGCATGCCCCACATAAGCCATTTCCTTCTCCCATGTAGTGCTTTTTGCAGTGGGGGTGGGGGGTGGGGGGCTTCGCTTCCTTACAGTCTAAAGGATTCTATAGTGAGAAGAACTGGGCTTGAGTCCCATTGCTCAAGCTGCACACTTCTCAGTTCAAGAAAAGAGGCTGCAACAATGCAGTTGTTACCTCTGCCTCATGGGTAGGCAAATTAAGGCCCGGGTGCCGGATCTTGTCCAATCACCTTCTAAATCCGGCCCATGGACAGTCCAGGAATCAGCATGTTTTTACATGAGTAGACTGTATCTTTTTATTTAAAATGCATCTCTGGGTTATTTGTGGGGCATAGGAATTCGTTACCCCCCCCCCCCAATATAGGCCAGATGCCCACAAGGTCTGAGGGACAGTGGACTGACCCCCTGCTGAAAAAGTTTGCTAACCCCTGCTCTGCCTGATCCAAGTCCGTCCACAGAAGCTTATTGTTGATGGAGTGTGGCTCTCAGGCTGAGAAAAGCCCTCTGCCTGGTCTATACATTAATGGTGCTAATGAGGAGATCCAGGATGCTGATGACACTAATCAGGAGACTCACAACTTCCTCCTGCCAAAGAAAAGAGGAAAACATGTGTTTTTGTTGTATTATTTTGGGGACTGTTCAGCTCCTACATATATTAAAGGCTTCCTCTTCCTTTATAACATGCTTTATATGCTACTATGAAATGTTGCTCAAGAGTCAGATGCCTGTTTGAAAGTACCCTCCCTGTGTAAAAATATGGGCACCTTGGAGGCAGAGAGTGAGGAGGAATTAAAGAACCTTTTAATGAGGGTGAAAGAGGAGAGTGCAAAATATGGTCTGAAGCTCAACACCAAAAAAACTAAGATCATGGCCACTGGTCCCATCACCTCCTGGCAAATAGAAGGGGAAGAAATGGAGGCAGTGAGAGATTTTACTTTCTTGGGTTCCATGATCACTGCAGATGGTGACAGCAGTCATGAAATTAAAAGATGCCTGCTTCTTGGGAGAAAAGCAATGACAAACCTAGACAGCATCTTAAAAAGCAGAGATATCACCTTGCCGACAAAGGTCCTTATAGTTCAAGCTATGGTTTTCCCAGTAGTGATGTATGGAAGTGAGAGCTGGACCATAAAGAAGGCTGATCACCAAGAATTGATGTTTTTGAATTATGGTCCTGGAGGAGACTCTTGAGCAGCCTTTCTCAACCTATGGGTCCCCAGATGTTGTTGGACTACAGCTCCCAACACCCCTGAGCTCTGGCCTTGCTAGCTAGGGGTGATGGGAGTTGTAGTTCAACAACATCTGGGGACCCATAGCTTGAGAAAGGCTGCTCTTGAGAGTCCCATGGACTGCAAGAAGATCAAACCTGTCCATTCTTAAGGACATCAGCCCTGAGTGCTCACTGGAAGGACAGATCCTGAAGCTGAGGCTCCAACACTTTGGCCACCTCATGAGAAGAGAAGACTCCCTGGAAAAGACCCTGAAGTTGGGAAAGATGGAGGGTACAGGGAGAAGGGGACGACAGAGGGCGAGATGGTTGGACAGTGTTCTCAAAGCTACGAACATGAGTTTGACCAAACTGCGGGAGGCAGTAGAGGACAGGAGTGCCTGGGATGCCCTGGTCCATGGGGTCACGAAGAGTCGGACACGACTAAACGACTAAACAACAACATCAACAGTAGCTAAACATTATTGACACTTGTTTCACAGCTTTTTTTACTTCGCATTTAAGTCTTGCTAAGACACAATAGATGATTATCCAGATGTGTGAGTGTTGTCCTTTCATTTGGTCAGCATTTAGTAGCATGAGTTAAGTAGTTATTTGTATATGTTTCTTATATTCTTGGTATTTTTAATGTTCTAAGTTCTCTGATCAGTGCTTTCTTACGAATGTGATAGGTCCAAAGCCATCACCTTGGAAAAGAGGCTTGTGCTCTTGAGTATTTCTGATTTGGGACTTATTATTAAGAAGGTCTTGCACTCTGCTCCCACTGTTCTTTCCAGTGTCTGTCCTGAAAGCTTTTGGGCACACTTGAGAAATAATTTCCTTCCTGTTTTCTCAACCATATAATTATTATAGGCCCATTTTCATTTATTCTTCTGCAGGTACTGTTACTTCCAGAAAAAGAGAGGACTTATTATTTGACTGTAATTCATTCTCACTTTCTCCTGTGCTTCTTACTGTGTCAGAGGTGAAATCTACACACATATAAGAAATGTGAAAATGCTTTTTAAAATTTTTTTTGAAAAATATATTGAATTTGCCATAGCTCACTTTTGCCATCTAGTGTCACATTTGCATATTGTACTTTACAACACGTTTAAAATGTTTTATTTGCAGCTGTATAGCTGAGTCCCTAGTCTTAGGTGGGCATAGTTTCAGTTGTTTCAACAAGTTCAGAATTGAAAGGCAAATTGTACAAGAGTGGAGAGCTATGTTGACCTTCAGTGATTTTCCTTTCAAACCACTTGACCTATTGCTCAAAACTATCTGAGCAGACCTTGAAAAGGAAATAGACAAACACTTTTGCTTCCACACATCGGCTATTGGCAAGTCAGAAAGGTGAGAGCCAGGACTGTTCTGACATTCTATTAAAAAATAGTGGGAGAAAATTCTAGCTGTTTGGAATAGCTGAGACCTGCTGCCACTGCTAGTTCCAAAAGTTCAGGATCATAGTGAACTTTGGGGAGGGGAAAAATCATTATAGAGGTTTTGAAATAATGAGATTCAATTTGGAAAAAGCAACCAGTACAAGAGTCACTTAGGCACTTTGTATGTTGTTACATACAGTCAGTACCATGTAGGCAGCAAAAGCCTTCTGCTGTCTAGTCTTGTGACAAAATAAATATGCTGCCTATGTTCATTTTTTCTACTCAGAAACTATATTTGTTTTGAAAGTTCATGCCTAATAATTAAGCTGATAGGGACAGTCTTTAATGGTTTGAAACTAACCCGTATGGTAGCGATGAGATTGCTAGGGAGGAGCAGGCATGTGTGGGCTCTTAGCATTTGCAATATATTTCCGCATGGCAAGAGAATGTCTGTATCAGTAAAGGCCCCTAAAATTGTCTGATCAGCCCCACTTGCTCCAGAGTGAAAGTCTTTCTGCATGCTTTAATATAGGGTACAGATTCAGGCTTTCCTTTGTTCTCCCCTTTGTTTCCCCAGGATCTGATTATCTGTTGTTCAATATGAACTCTTTGCTGGATATTGAGCCTTCCATTTCACATAATAGGGCTAATAAAACCCTGAAATCATGAGACAGAGTAGGATAAGAATGAATACATAAATTATAATAAGATGCACACAGGTGATGATGGTGGGAGGTCTTTTCAGATCCGATGAGTGCTGACCTCATTAGTCCTTTCGTACAATAGCTAATGAGGATTTTAAAGGACCTCTGGCTTATGCAGTGTGTGATGCTAGTGACAGGTCGTCTGCGTGCAGTTCTGTGATCTGAAAATAACATTCAGTGAATTATAAGGAACAATAAAGTAGTGGCAGCTTTCCAGGATGGAGGCCTTCTGTGTTGTGAAGCCATTTCTTCAATTACTTTTTTTCTTCTTTTTTTAGGACTCTGTCCACCAGTGACGATGTTGAGGACAGGGAAAATGAGAAGGGTCGGCTGGAAGAAGCATACGAGAAGTGTGATCATGATTTGGACGAGCTGATTGTTCAGCACTACACTGAACTTACTACTGCCATCCGCACCTACCAGAGCATCACGGAGCGCATCACCAACTCGCGCAACAAGATCAAGCAGGTGAAGGGCTGTGCAGTGCAAAAGAGAAAATGGTTCATTTCTGCCAATATGCATTTGGTGTTTCCCACACAGTGCAAGCCTGGATTTAGTTTACTTACTTATTTACCTGCTGTTCTGTTTTTACAAGTAACCAGAGTTATATGCACTACACAAATCATGAAGCACTCCATTAATCATAGTGAAATCAACACAATTCCCTATTCAGTTCAGGGGTGAGTCCCAATGCTTTGGTCTGCTTGCTTAAATAGGTTTGTAAAGCCCTAGAGGTTCACCCACCAGACTGACCAGGCCTACGTTCCTGGGTCTGATATTATAAGTTGTCAGGTGCTGGAAAGTTTAAACCATGGGTAAACAGAAGAAGAATTGAGGGCATGCTTCCTTTACATCCCTGGCTTGTGTTTTTATATTGTAAACATCCCTGTGATCTTCAAATGAAAGGTGGTATATAAATTTAATTAACAGCAGCAACAGCACATTTCCTTTTCAGCCATGGCTTGAACTCATAAGAAACTGCATCTGCAAAGGAAGAATAGCAAGCACACTTAAGAGTAGTCTCCCAATTCTTTTGGTAATGTCATGGTGAATCGGATGATTGACATGTAGGCAGCTCTGCCCACTTGTCAAGGGAGCCAACAGGAAGAAGCACAGGATCTGGCCTGCTAGACGGATTCTGTTATCCAGCACTGCAACAAAGCATCAGGAGCTGCTGAACATGGCTTCATGTGGCAAACTGCTGCTTATCTAGGACTAACTGTGCCCAGGCTGGACATCGGCTCTTCCTGGGTGGAAAGGAGTATAAGACTGGTTATTGTCTCAGTGGTGCTTTGCTTGAGTGATAAGATCTTGTGTTTTGATCTTGCTCTTTGTTCCTCGTCCCTTGCCTGTTCTACTGGTTCTACTCTCTGTATTGCCCCTTGATCCTGACTCTTGGCTTTTGTGGGTGTGGGCTGGTGGTGGAGGAGAAGCCAGAGAGCAGGAATTTCTTCCACCCACACAAGGAACGTTTTGTCGCAGTGTGAAATTTTACACTCAGAAAACCAACCTAAACACAAAACTCAGCTCTAGAGTCAGTAGCAGGTCCAGTCCTTGAATAAAAACCCCAACAGCCGCATTCAGAGAACAGAAAAGGCTTCTTGAACTTTTTTTTTTTACTTGGCAACAGAAACTAGTTAGGGCCGACTTTCCTTGGAAGAGAAATCCACAAAATAGGTGCTATGATAGGGAAGGCCCTCCTCCTCACCGTTGCAAATATTATTTGCATGCAGAGCCTCTCCAGTGGATAAGCACTGAATAAGGAATTTGAACTTCCTCTTTTCTTGCTAGCTGCTTGAAATACTTTGATGGTGTCTGAAGAAATTTTAGCTTGGTTATTGTTTCATAATTCATTTGAATTTAAAGGTTAAGAATTATACTGAAAACATCAACATGGAACCGGTCTGCATATCACAGGCATGTGTAAAAACTGGCAGCGTTTTCTAAAATAGTACTTCCTATAGAGCAGTGAGCGGTGCTTACATTGGCTTAAGAGTTGTCAGGTGGACTGTGGCTACTCAGTAGTGTGGGAAAGTGTCCACATATATGTTGGAAGTTGCCCATTTCATTGTTACCTTTTGTGTCCTGGGTTGATTCATAAGAGGGAGGGAACCATACCTTGGTGTGCGAGAACATGTCTTGCATCTTTAAACTTTTGGTTTTATTGCCTAACATTAATTTTAAAGGAGCACAGTTAGCATTGTTTGGGAAAGATCTCTCATTGAGCTCATTGTCCAGTAGCACCTTAGAGACCAACTAAATTTGTTCTTGGTATAAGCTTTCATGTGCATCCACACTTCTTCAGATAGACTTCAGATACACTCGTGTGAGTGTGTGTTTAAGGTAAAAAAGGTAAAGGACTCCTGGACAATTAAGTCCAGTCAAAGGCGACTATGGGGTTGCGGCGCTCATCTCACTTTCAGGCCGAGGGAGCCAGCGTTTGTCCAAAGACAGCTTTCCGGGTCATGTGGCCAGCATGACTAAACCGCTTCTGGCACAACGGAACACCGTGACAGAAACCAGAGCGCACAGAAACACTGTTTATCTTCCTGACACAGTGGGAAGTTGATATGCATGTTTGCCCAAATAGTTCAGGAGGCCTGACTTTTCATCTCAGGAACATTATCATCCAGCTCTTTAACAACATGGTGGTGGCTTCTAGAATTGTAGAATTACTTCTTCAGCTTCAATAGGGCTTGTGAATAAAAATGTGACACAACCTTGCTAAATAGTGATGGCAATATTTCTCCAGTCCTTCCTGGAAGCTTAGGGTGTCTGCATTTACATATATTTGCATCGGTTTCTGTGAGCAAGGAATAGGATTGTGAGATTCTGCATCTGCTTGTGATTCCTGCCGAAAACCAATAAACGTTGCAGAAAGCAGATGAATGGGTATATACAGGTGTGCAGAATGGAGTGAACCCTGTCTGGAGGCATAGGCATATATGGTGGAGTACCTGGGTAGGTAAAGGCTGGGCTGAGCATATTATGCATAGAATGGAATGTCCTGCTTCCCAGGCAGAGTGGAGGGCTCCTTTCAAACTGGCAGTCTGTGAAGAGAAGGGCATCACTCCTCTGGAGACTGTGAATGGCAACCCTTTTGAACTTTCAAATTCATTTAGTATTTTCAAAGAGGAGTGAGGCTAGCCTGATCCCTTCCAAGGGTGGAAGTTCATTTCAGGGATTTATGTACAAAGCTCAGCTCTCTGTGAAGGCAGAGATCAATTACACGAAATTTGAAATAAACCATAGTCCAGGCTTACTCAATACAATTAAGCTCTGCACAGGTCAAAACCAAATGTATAGGCGTAGTGACCTTGAGATACCACCTTAAAATAACCACAGAGGATGAAGGACCTTTTGGTATTTACTGTTCCTGATTAGATTCAGTCAACATGTATTGAAGGAGCTTTCCTTTAACCTCTTGGGAAGTGACAGTCAGCATACTAGGTCTGATTTCTTTTCCTCCCTCCTTTTTCTTCCTGATTGCCCTGTTAAATTAGCAGTCTTACCGTTTTTGTGTCCCCTGTCTCGCCCTCACAGCTATAAGGTGACAGATTTTATAGACCTGGAGAGACTTCTTCCATCATAATATATACTTGATTCAGACTTTTTTTTTGCCTGCCTTTGTCCTTGGAGCGATTGGTTTGGGATTGAAAACAACTCTGAAACAGCTTTTGCTTTCCTTTTGAATTTTCTTAGAATTGTACACTGCTTTATCACCCAAAGGTCATTGAGGCTTATTAAACTTTTCTTACATTATTAATTTGCTCATCAGCCTTGAGAGGTAGGTTAGTAGTTGTGTGTATGAGAGTTTCGAACCATGTCTCTAAGAGCTAACGGTTAATGCTTTGTTCAAAGCATTCTCTAGTCTAGCGTCTAAGTTTTAGAACCAGGGTGGGGGAAAATGATCTGCGAACTGGTTAAATTCAGTGCTTTTTTCTGAGGGGATGCAGGTGTACACATATCCCTAAACATTTTGTGAATTTAAGTTTGGCATCATTGAGGGGCAGTATTTCAATATGAGTAAGAAAATGAGAGTACCTCTAAACATTTTTTTTAAAGCACTGGTTAAATAGTTCAAAATATCGTCGTACTTAACTTTGCAATTATTATAACACCTGGCTTTCTTTTGAACAGAACTCAGCATTTTTTGCTTAGGGACATGATCCCTCAGATCACCAAAGGCAACACCTGAGAAAGCTTGTGTTCCTATTCAGAATTTTCTCTTACTAGCAACAAGGATGCAAATAGCACAACACTCAGTGGAGGCTGGGCTATTGGGGCATAGCTCTCTCAAGAAGAATGTCAAGCAATTTAAAAGAAAACATTTTCTCCAAAATCTCACAGCCACAAACTCTTTCCTACTCCACACACGTTTTAATACTACATTTAACTCAGAAGCTCTGCACACATTTTTGTCAACCTACTGGTCTGCACCACTTATACAGTCCTAATCCGAAAGTATAACTGTGACAAAGAGGTCCTTCCCTGGTCAGAAAAAATGATGTGGAATTTGAGTGTTGGGATGGTTAGCTTTCCAGCCCTTGTTGTGAGGGTTCCCTCTCCCTCCTGTTGTTATGAGGGCAATTTCAGCCTCTGTAGGGCTAAGTAGGGCTGCTTGAAGAGCAGTCCTCCCTGCCCCCTGAGCATGCTCAGTGTTATTTCCTTGAAGACCATACCTCCAAACATATCAAAGCACATTCTTTGTAGCTAGCCAGAAGAAGGATGTGATTGCTATTTTAAGCAGCTTGTTTTTGATTAATATTTGTTAAGAGAACAATGGTGGCTTCTTTTCCTAGTCCACTTGATATCCCTTCACAGTTCCTAGTCCACTTCTTCCACACTTAACAAAATGTTGGCCCCCACTGCTTTAAGCTTTCTTTCCATAAATGAAGCCACAGTTTGTACACCACTCAAAACATTCATTGCAGTTGTGGAATTGGCACCTGAGTCTTGATTGGCATCAGCTAAGGTGCAAAACTTTGAAGCTAGATTAGAAGAGAACTTCCTGAGCAGCTCTAGGGTTGATCTCTGGACCGATTTCCCCATTATGTGTTAGTATTGTGTGGGCATTTGGATTTAGCATTCTGTTATGTGTATGGGGCTTGTATGATTGGTGCTATAGTGGCATCCAGGGGTAGGGAACCTGTGGTCCTCTGGATGTTCCTGGATTACAACACCCATCACCCCTGAGCATTGGCCATGTTAGGAGGGGTTGGTGGAAGTTGGAATCCAAGAACATCTAGTGGGAGATTACTCACCCTTGCTGTAAAATCCAGTAGCTGGAATCCAAATAAGTATTTCAGGAATGTTGAGTGGGATATGTGACTCCCAGTCCCAAGTGCGCTTTAGATAACGGAGTCCTCTGGCTAACAACGATCTGGCTTTGCATGTTCCTGCAGTGTTAAAAGCAGTTGGCCATGTGGGATGGTTCACCTCTTGTGGGTATAAAACTAGTACCGTAGAGTAGTTCTCTGGAAGTAGTGTAGTTCTCTGGATCCTGGCCAATGCAAGGAAAAACTCTGGCCTTTTGTTTTTATTGTTGGCCTTTTCCACTGAAAGCAAGCTACATTTTGCAGGCTTTCGTAGCAGCAGCAGTGTGGAGGTGTACGAGATCAGATTCCCTTAAAACACATTTTTGTGCATCCACATGTCTCCATATTTGTGCTTCAACCTGTTTCATTTCCCGCCTACTGATAACAACCCTGCTCGGGAGGTGTTGCTTGCTTGTCAGCCACCTGTTAAAGAGGGGGAAATCTGCATTCTATGCAAGACCAGAAGGGGGAGAACTGAAGTTTCTGAGTTAGAAGGAATTGGACATAATCCAACAAAAGTTAGGGAAATCAATTCCATTGCTTTCAGCTGGGCTTAGTACTAATTCTTACTGAGCTATGTACGTTGTGTTACTGCTACTTAATTAATTTATAAGAACTCTGCTTCTGTTCTTAAGCAGCGCATACACAACCAACCATCTTTGCTGTTCACTGCTGTTTGTAAGAAAAAGTTTTTGTACCATGTTGGGGATATACCAATGTATAGCTGCTGGTTCCAGAAGTCAGTTGTCTGTATCTGTGTTTGGAGAGCAGGAATTTGCAGAGAGATGTCTGGTGTTTACTGTATGTGTGTTTTAAATCCTTCCAATGAAAATTTGCTAAGGCATAAGCAAGAATGTGTCATAAATCTTTCTGTGTAGACTGGCTTTAGGGAGAAGGGTTGAGAGATCTGCATCTAAGGTTGAGAGTTTTAGCATAATGTCTTTTTTAACTGTTTCATTCAGGTTTTTGTAATTCAATTATGACCAGAAGCTTGCAGCCTCAGGCTATAAATTGATGTGTAGTTCATCACCTCTTCATCTCTACTTTTTTCTTATTTTGTTTTCTTTCTCTCCTTCGAAACCTTCCTCTGACCTTATTTTAGAAAGTAACTTTGTTTTTCGAAATGGAAGCCATCTCCATTTTTCTGAAGAACTATCTAGCTAAATTCCTACCCATCATTTCTTAAAACTTCCTTGGTCCTTGGTCTACTGCCTTCTCAGGTCACTCTGAGCTTCTGTTTTCCTAGACTCCCACTGCTTCAACTCCCCATTTCATCTGGACTTTGCCTGTTCTGCCTGTCTAGGACTGGAGGAACTTGGGCAATGATAACCAAAGGCTGCCCTGTCTCTCTGACGTAAGGGCAACTAAGCCAACCATTGGTTTCACCTTTCTCACCTAATCCATAATCACTCGCAGTTTTTAATCCATTGCTACTTACCCTGAACCTTCTTGGAACGGCAGGCTATAGATTTGAAAAAAGTATTGTGTGTGTGTGTTTGTGTGTTTTTCCCTGTTAGTCTAGGCTGCAGCATATCATGGTCTGGAGTGTGGAGGATGATGCGTAGATAATTCTAATTTGTAGTGGCAAGTCAACCTTGATGGCCGTCATATACTTTACATGTGGGGCCCTGAAAAATCATGTTGTAATGTGGAGTGCTCACGGCTAGCTTGAACACTTTCCAGGATATTCCATTTCATTTACCCTCCCTCTTGGTTTTCTGTAGCGTGGACCGCAAACTCAGTATTCCATGACCAATGGGCATGCTCAGTTACAGGGATGTTTTGGAGGATCTCCCCCCTGCTTGAGAGCCCCCCAATACCTTTTTGTACCTTTGCAAACTTTGGGGTCCCCCCAAGCCTGCTCATACCTCCCTCTTGTGCACATGGTGGTTCCTTTAGGACAATATAAGGGCTGGACCGTAGAACCAAAATCTCTATTAACGTATATGTTAGTACCATGATTTGACATGGGCGGGCTTGCTCTAACCAGAAGTCTGTTGATTCACTTGAGCTGCTGTGGTGTATTTTTTCCAGGTCAAGGAGAATTTGCTTTCCTGCAAGATGCTTCTGCACTGCAAGCGGGATGAGCTGCGCAAGTTGTGGATTGAAGGCATTGAGCACAAGCATGTCTTGAATTTGCTGGATGAGATTGAGAACATCAAGCAAGTGCCCCAGAAGCTGCAGCAGTGCATGGCTAGCAAGCACTACCTCACGGCCACGGATATGCTGGTAGGAGGTGATAGCTGGTGCTTGACAGACAGCTGTCCGATAAGTGTCTGCTAGATTTGCTATCTGGGTCTGAGTAATTAGATCTGCCATTTACTCACCTACTGTATTGTTCTCTCTGCCTGTCTCATTTGCCCTCTTCTGTCACTCACTCCTTTTTTTTATCTTCAGTCTATTAACCTCTTTGGTTGCTTTGAAAACTCTGCTGACTTTGACCCTGTGTCCTTAACCTTGATTCATGCCTTCTCAGCCCTTGGCTGCTGTTTCTGCTTTAAAAATTTCTGTATCACTCGTGTCCATATTCCAGGTGTCACTCTAATAGACTATTACAGACTCTTCCATTTTGTTACCTCTCATTTTGCCATAATTGTAATTTCAGAATGACTCCTCTTCTGCAGTTGCAATGATCACATCTACATTGTCCCGCCTATTGCTTTCCTTGTTTGTCCCAAGATCCTCATTTGAACAGTATTTGCCTTTAACTCAGGATATATTTAGGCAACAGGCTTTCTGTAATTATGTTCCCTCAGTGATATCATTAATGAGTATGGAAGAAGTCTAGTGTTATTGTAGGAAACTAGATTGTTGTGGTTGATCAGAAATCTGGTGCTTTCCATGGACTATTGAGAAGTAAACCTTTTATTGCTGACCCAATTCCTCAGTGCTGCAGGTATCCTTGTGAAAAGGGGGAAAGTAGTAATTTGAGTGCACAAATTTTTGCTCCTCTCTTTACTCAATTTGCCCCTCTGTGTTCACATCTCCTGTTTTCTCCTGGCATGATGCTCCCTTCCTCTGCTAAATTAACTTTCCCTGTCCTCCTAATTTTGTTTTCAAAGCATTCAAAAGAATATGATGCTCAAAGAATTAAACCTCTGCTTATCCCATATGTGTCAGTGCCTTATTAAAGATCATCTATCACTGCTGTTATGTGAATTTAAGTTGCACATGTCTGTTCAAAATTATAGCTGAAGAACTCCCAGCTTCCTGATAGAGAGCAGCAATAGCACTGTCAGCTTTTGACATATTGGAAAGCATCAGATAAATTATTAATTTTGGGTTCTCCTTAAAAACAGTTTTGAGGGTCACTCCAGCCATTTCATTTTGGAAATACTTTAAAAAATGTGCAGCTAATAATGTAATATGTGGCTGCAGCTGACACAGATTTGCAGACGTTTGATCATAGTACACTGACCAGCGAACAGTGACTGGCTGAAGTCTTTGTTGAGGGTACCCTTGATGGCAAACATGTTAGATGGCCCTGAGGTGTTACTTGTGACCAGTCAACAATTGACATCTTCCGTTTACTCATTATTAAATAACACTTTTAATTTCCAAAGTTCCTTTTCAAATGTTGCTGTTTCCCTTCTACTATGAAGCTATTAAGATGTTGTGTTGCATCTCACAGTGAGACTGCTTAGGTGGAATGCAGATCTTCCATGTTCAAGTCCTGGTCTTAGTCCACAGTCATTAACTATTATGCATTTCGTAGCTATATATTGCCTTACCCCACATGTGCCCACTCGGCCACTTTGTTCTGCATAATTGGCACTGCTACATGTGCCACATAATAACAGCATTTGTAAGAACTCAATTGTTTAGTTACACTTTGGAACTCCCTGCCTATTCAGATCAAGCAGGCGTATTCACTGTACTCTTTTTGGCACCTGCTAAAAACATTCTTGTTTAGACAAGTCTACCCAGATGCCTAGAAAGTTGAGGTAATATTTAGTATGTTAACTTTTGTATGTTTTAAAGTACAGTTGAGATTCCTCCCCCTCAAGTTTATTGTTTTATCTTTTGGTAAACTCCTTCGAGGCTTTTTATAATCGGGTGGTGAATAAATTTTATGAAATTAAAAAAATAAATAGTTCAGTCAGTAGAGCATGAGGCTCTTAATCTCAGGGTCATGGATTCAAATTACACATTGGGCAAAAGACACCTGAATTGCAGGGGGTTGGACTAGATGGCCCTTGTGGTCCCTTCCAGTTCCACAATTCTATGATTCTATGAAAAGTGAGGCAGACTTCAGACTGGTTTATCTCTTGGTGCTATAGTGGACTGACTTCTCTGATTTGTGGAAATGCTCTTGCTCTCTACTGACTCAGCAGTGTAGGCTTGCAACCCCTTTTTTCTGATAGCACAGATAATTTTTGCTGCATCAGTGTGTTAAATGTCTCTAGAGTGGAACTCCTTGGCGTCAGCCTTCTTTAGCCTACCTCTGTCTCTACATTAGAAAGATGCGGTAATTGTGCTCTAGCTGTTGGGTAGTTCCATTCTCTTTCATTGTATGATCTGAGTGGTGTATAAAATAATTATTAAACTGTCAGGGATGCATAATGTTTCTTGTCCCTCGTCCTCAAGGTAAACAGCTGTTGGCTTATCAAAAGCCTAAAATGATCCAACAAAGACACTGATATCTCATGTGCTGAAATGGGAGAGCTGATAAATATTGTTGCCTGTAGCTCTGTGATATGTGCAGTCTAAATTAGACCTTTGCAGTCATTGTGTGGGCTTGATGCAAGCGCATTAATGGCATAATTTCTGGTTGCTGCATCACATTTCTGCAGTCTGTTCTTTGTATTCCACTCACATTAATTGAAGTAATTTTGCCACTGAAGCGTGTTTCCAACCTCTGCATTTAAATTGAAATTTTAATTCCCTTATTGTTTGGCAAAGACGTCTGAAGATGGCTTGTTACAGGTTTCATTATCACTCAAAACACTCCAGCTGGTTCTAATGTACAATGATTAATTCTGGAAAGACTTATTAATGTAAGAAAGGCAACCTTTTCCCAGAAGCAGGAGCATAGCAGCAAAGGTATTTTGGTGACGGCTGGTGTTTATATGAAGCTAGATGAAGAAAAATATGCGTTGCTGCTGGCTTGTGACACCAGCTTAAAACTTATTGGGGTGATCTTTGCAGATTATCTGGGTATAGGGTATAGTTCTATGCATTTATAAATGAATGGACCCAGCAAAAATAATTTTGGAATTTTGAATGTCCTGTAGTTAGGCTGGAAAATAAATCCTGAAAAGACAAACTTGCGAACTATGAAACGTCATGTTTATGCTGGCATGCGGGGACAGGGACTCCATCTTTTATTACCTCAAGGAGGAGCAGAAATTATTAAGTTAGGTTCCTGGTGAGTTGCATGTGAATGGGGAGGCTGGAATTAGCTAGACCAGCCTATTCCTACCTCCTTACTTATTTTGTGTGCCCTACTCTCTGTTTGCACCCAATGTTCATGTGTGAGTGTGCATTCTTCTGCATATTGCTTGCATGAATCATCTTGGGCTGTTGTGTCTATAACGACTTATCCATAGTGCATTCCCTCCCTGTAACACCTTGTGGCCTAGGATGCATTGACAGGGGCCTGTCTCATTCCAGGGCTTGTGTTGGGCTTTTTGTGCTGTATTTTGCCGCAGGGAAGCAAGAACAAAAAAGAATACCTGCTCAGGGCATGACTCTCAGCGGACTTGGAAAAGAAGAAAACATAAAGGCAGCTGGGGGTGGAGGAGAGGGATTACTGAGTAGGAAGTAGTGCTTCTGAAATGGGTTTGGGAGCTCTAGGGGAATAACAGATGGAATATGAATCAACAGTGTGATGCTTTGGATGAAAACCCAATCTTTTTTCCAGTTGCATCAATAGGAGTGATTTATTTCCAAGCCAGTTTCTCACCCAGCATCTTCAATCCGTAGTCAGTATGCATAATGAAGTACAGTGGTACCTCGGGTTGAGAACTTAATTCGTTCTGGAGGTCCGTTCTTAACCTGAAACTGTTTTTAACCTGAGATGGGACCTCCCACTGCCGCCACACAATTTCTGTTCTCATCCTGAAGCAAAGTTCTTAACCCGAGGTACTATTTCTGGGTTAGCGGAGTCTGTAACCTGAAGCGCCTGTAACCTGAAGTGTCTGTAACCTGAGGTACCACTGTACAGCAAGGGTAGTAAACGTAGTGCCCTCCAGAAGTTGTTGGACTCCAATTCCCAGCAGCCCCAGCAGCATGACCAATGGTAAGGATTTGTAGTCCCAACAATATCCAGAGAGCACCATGTTTGCTCCCCCAGATATACAGGGAAATGTGTCATGCTCATGCATATGCCCTGCCCATTGTGTGCATAGCAATGTATTTCTCTGTATGCATATAACCAATGTGCATACAGTAATCTATATTTTGCAAAGTTGGGGAGGGAGATAGATAGCATGGTTGTATGATGTGTTAAACACAAAAGTTATCCTGTACCACCATGTATATAAAGTCTCCATAACTGGGTGGATCAGAGTAGGGACATCTAGGTGAGCTGGCTCCAGAACCTAGGAAGCTTTCATACTACTCCCTTCAGTCTGGATATTTTCTTTGAAATCCTGTTTTGTGCAGCATAGTTGGAGAATGATAATTACTGATCTGATTTGAAAGGATTCCAAGAGCAGCCAAGGTGATTAAAGGGTCTGAATCTTGTGTGGAGTTGCTAATGTAATCAGGGCTATGACTATATATAAAAATAAAATATTTGGTGCTACATTTGCCCAAGAGAAGCTAGATTTGATGAACTGTAAAAACTAAGCAAGCCATCACATATTTTTCATAATTCTGATGCTTTCGTTGAAGAGGGGCAAATAATCACTGCTGCATTTGGTTTCTGAATGATTCTGGCTGGTTCCTCAGCCTTCCTGTGTTGACTGTCATTGTTGTGGCTTTTTTGCATCTGTACAAACAGCACATAGCTCTTTATTTCTGCATCTGAAGGTGAATAATAGCATTCAGAGTTCCCCCCTGAGTTAGATGTTTGCTTCTTGGACCAAAGCCTGCATTGCTGCCACCTTCTGTTCTGTTCTCAGAACTGAACAGGTGGAGCCATCAGTTTTCTATTGCGTACGATTGGAATGTGTTCAGCCAAAGATAATTTGTTCAGAACGGGGGCCTTGTTTGCAGTCAAATTAGCTCATTTCCTATTGTTGTGCTGACACGGCAGGCCCTGAAGCATAGCAGATTTCCCCACTGCACCTTTTTGTTGCTATATCTGAACCTTGGCTTCAGAGCCTACCTTATTAAGCTGCGAGATATTTCTACCAGTTTGGGTCAAGCAGAGTCTATTTGCTCGGTGCTGTGAAAAAGAAATTGGAAAGCGGCTGGATTGTCCAGGAGCTTTCATCCATTCTTAATGGCAAAAGATTGTTTGTTTGGGCCTGGTGTGGTCAGAGACAAATGTGCTCAGGCAGTTCAGGTTCAGGAGCAGGCAGAGGAAAATCAGTCCAGAATCAGTTGACATGATCTAAGATGGCCTGGTGGTCAGGTTCTAGTGCAGTCAGACAAGAGGGCAAGTCAACACAGAAGAGCTGCTCTTACAGTTGAGTCAAGCCTAATACTTTCTTTAGATAAGACTAGTGGGACCCCTATTGGCTCCTCAAGTCACCTGGGTTTGCTGGGAGGGAAGCCTCCCTTGCTGCCACTGTTAGAAGGATGCTGTGGAGCAGTAAGGCTCAGGCCAGCCATTCCTTCCCTCCATGAGCTGTGAATTGTGTCTCTTGACACTGAAGTGGGGAATGGGTGCTAGGCCCCTCCCTTGTTGAATGTGTTGGTTGTTCTGGCCATAGTGATTGGAGCGGGATGATAGTACCTTGTTACCCTCAAGGGCCCTTATTGGCTGCCGTGGATGCACACATGTGGGCAGACAAGGTGTATATTCACTGCTCCCCTCTCTGGTGCATAGAGACCCCCATCTGGTCTGTACTCCCCTCCTGTTTTCTGACTGCTGGTTTTCTCCAGCATCTCCTACTCCCACCAACTTCCAATGATAGCCCTCTCCTCACATTCCAAACCTCCCAATGACGAGGTGCAACATGAGATGAACCCTGTTTAACTGAGCAATCAGCGCGGTTTCTTATTGTGTGCTGCTGTGTGCTTAAAGACATAGGACATAGCCACTGCCACCTCCCACCCTCCTGCAATGAAAATAATATGAAAGTGGCATTTCTTTTAGCTGTTTGAAAAGAGATTGTAACGGATCTTAACAAGCACAGTGTGAGAGATATATGTAGTTGAAATAAAAACCTGGGAGTGGACCTTTAACTCCTCTGCCTCTGCTGCTGTTTTAATGCAAGCCCCTCTTTCCATAGGTTTCCTCAGTTTTCCCCGTATGCTGAATGGGGATAGTTCTTAATGAGACACTCTAAATGTTCAAATAACGAACAGCAAGCAACACTTTATGAGCATGTATATCTTGAAAGTGCTCAGCATTATACTCAGCCAGATTTTTCATTATTGCTTCTAATCCCATTTTCTGATCCTGTTCAAGTTTTGTTTTGTTAATTTCATCATCGAGATGTAAAGATATTTTGAAAGCAGGAGCGCACAAGCAGAGAGAGGATTTCTTTCCCTTTGTAACATCTTATCGCCTTTTCTTCCTTTAATATACTTATCAATAACTTCATCTCTTTCCTTTTAATCTTGTAAATTCCATTATCTGAGGCATTTTGTTGCATTAAACCATTAGTGCCTCCCATTGCCTCATTTGCATTGACACGTGCTTGACCTCAGCCCCTCTCCTCTTTTCGTTAATGCATCAACAAGCACTGATATCTCTCTGGAGCATTATCATTTGGCTGTTAGCTCAACTAATAACAACCATTCATTTAAGCTGATGGAGGTTTATTAAATAAAAATGGGCGGTAATGAAGGTGGTGGAGGAGCAATAGCTAGCATCCTCATTTTTTATGGTGAGGGCATTCAGTCTCTCCATAAAGTGTGCTGGGTTTGGTGGAGGCGTCTTGGCGTTCAAAGGCAGGTGTTATTAGGGTCTGGGACAAGATCAAGATTAATTAACTTGTCACAGAACTACTCCCCCCAGCAGCAATCTTGCATCTAGTTCTTCCTGTGAGGTTTTATAAGGAAAACAGGTGTCAGTACTCTGTTTCCTGCTCACCTACCCTCCAGCAGAAGCCACCATGGAGAGAGGGGCAGAAAACAAAGTTGTGATGTTACGACCCTGGGGCCAGGCTTCCATTCTTCAAGGGTTGAAGCTAGACATATGAAGTGGGAGAAGGAATTTCTTCCAGGGCAGCCACAGGAATACATAACCAACCAGAAGAGGAGTCCATGGTGTTAGTATCTCTCCAGCTTGAGGACTTTGTATTACTCTCCTCTGACTCAGAGGACTCCACCTCAGAAGTTCTAGTGGAATCATGATCTCCCTTGCTCTGTCAGCTGACAACTGCTAAAGGGGCCTGGGCCCCTTTAAATATGAAGAGGCTGGTCATGCCAAAGGCAGAACTTTGGATATAGCAAAAGCCCCTCTCTCGTCACACCATGCCACAGACCTAGAATGGTGCTTTGGGCGGGGGGCTTGCTCTGGCATAGCACAGCTGGGGTACTCCTGATTCAGGTGGAGATCCGCCGGATCCTAAACCTCATCTCAGGGGATCTTACCTTAGGATTGTGCCGCAGGTATTTTTCAGACCAGTATGAAAAAACGTTGTGCAATGTTTTCTAAATGTGGATCGTTCAGAAGCTAGCTTCCTTTGGCTGTTTTTGTATTCCAGATGCTGGAGAGGATTGTCTATCATAGCACTGAAGTTTTCCTAACAGACTGGATGGTTCATCACTGCTGATGACTTGCATTTTAGTTGAGCTGGAAGATGTCAGATTGCTAGCCAGCATCATCCATAAGAATTTTTTTTAATGAAAAGCCACCTTCTGCCACAGGGACTTCTGAGAGATTTTATTATGAGGTTAATTTGTTAAGGCTTCTGTTATGAGACATCTTCACGTTTGTAACTACTTCAATTTCTCCTAGAGTGCAGCCGAAAAAGAACATTTTCTAGAACTCTGATATTATTTTGATTGTTTCTCAAGCTCTGATTTACGGGCTTATAATTTAGTCCCTAGTAAACTAATGAAACTCTTACAAAGGAACTGGAAATGCTCATGATCTTGGGGATAATGGAGCAACAAAGTACAAAATTCTGCCAGAGAAACTAGATTGCATTTCTAAATGTAAAGTTGCACAGTTTTTATAACCCCCAGAGGGACCAGGAGAAATAGTAAGAGTTGGATTAAAAACATGTATAGAATTGCAGTTGGAAGGAGGATTCTGTGGGTCATCTATTCCAGCCCCCTGCCATAAAACAGGGTCACCCCACCCCAATGCACTGCAGATAGTTTATTGTGCAAATGCCTGGTTTTAATCTCTTCTTACAGTAAGGAATAATTTATCATTAGATGAGCAAATATTCCATTACCTCATCACCCTAATGAGGCATTATGTTTTCTTTCAGTGCTGATATACTCTTATGGTAATGAAGAAATTCCCAAAGTTTAGCACATTTCCAGATGTATATTTTTGTGTGCAGTGACTTTTTGGCTATTCCCACTTTCCCCCTCTCAACTTCATGCTGTAGTTACAAAATTCCCTTATACCTGCTCTTCTCTGCGTAAACCATTCTCACTGTTGGTGCATTCCCACCGCATTCCTGTCCCATTGCCTTGCATGCTCACTTGTTAAGCTTCTGCCCAGTTCACGAAAATGGTATGACACATGAGCAATTAAGCCAATGGCTAGGATAATTTTACTTCAATTTGGTAAAGCCTGAGCTCTTATACTCAACTGCTGAAGTATGTGTTTACTTCATTTCTACAACCTCTTAAGATGAGTTTATTATTTATGAATGTTTTATATGTACTAAGAGCATATACCCTGTTTCCACTTCTCAGGATGCTGATGGTCTCCTGAGGAGCAACTAGTTTTGCAGGGGAACTACTTCAAAGAGGGTGTGGAAGGGACCTGTGAGCACAGCCACAATGTTTTCATCCACAATTTATTCTGCACAATTTATTCTACTCCTTCTGCTATGTTGGCAACTTGGGGAAGACAGCTGTATTTGATCCTAAGAACTCCAATGGCTGATCCATAATGTATTATGTCCATGCAAGCAAACATAATGATAAAGTAATATTTTTGCTAGAGCTGCATTGGCTCAGTCAAATCGCTGTTTTAGGTCTGGCCTGCTGCCAAAAGTGATGAGGTTCTTCCTAACCTTCATGAATGTTTCAACTGACGTGTTCTGGAGCAAAGTAGTATTACTTGTTCAGTAGCGTGTGTTACTTTGATATCTCTCAGTAAAAATACTTGCCCTGTGGGATGCACTTGTGGCATTGGGATTATTCACTTCAAAAACACTGGAAAAAATAATGACCTTGACTCCATTTAATATTACTATATTGTACCCAAAACAAAGACTCCTTTGTTGAATTGTGGAAGGTAATTTTTGCTTAAGTTCTGCATATCTGTAAGGTCCTTTTAACATTCACTCTTGCAATGGTTCTGGATTTTCAGGAGAGGAGGATTGTTAGGAAGACTGTCTTCCTTTAGATTTCAATCTGTGGGAAATATTCTACCTCTTCTTCTCCTTCTTCTGGAGTGGGGATATATGACATCTCTGAAGCTGTCCAGCAGAAACAGTAATCTGAATGTGGTCTGTAAGGTTGTTAGTACCTGTCAGTTGGGAACTGGAAATCTTAGCAGTCTTCTGTCTTAACTGCACTAGTTTTTGCACTTCACAGAAAAAGCCGTCCTCTATTTTCTACCTAGTATAGAATCTTATCCACCCTTTTTCATTGGATCTTCAAAGTAAAAGTGATTTCTTGTTGACCAACTATGGTTAGTACCTTTCAAAATAATTGGATTGTGTTTGTTTTTCTGTTGCCTAAGCAACAGGTTCTACTGCACTTAAGGTTTTTTTCCTCTCTACTGGACCTTTTGTGCCTACCCACCTGCTCCTGCTCCCTTCTATCCATCCTGGTTTCTGCACCATTCCATTTGCTTATCTCCCATATCCAACTGATCTCTTGATGCACTCTGAATACTGTTCATATCTTTTTTCCTTGGATTCTCTGCACCTTGCCTTCATGGCAAATGATGGCCTTCCCCAACCCAGCGCCCTCCAAATGTTTTGGGCTACAACCCCCCAAAACCCAGTTGTAGTCCCAAACAACTGAAGGGCACCAGGCTGGGGAAGGCTAATGTCAATCTTTCCTGTTGACATTGTGCCCTTGGTTTTTGGTATATGCAGCAGCAGCAGCAGCAGCAGCAAACACTCCCTAAAACGGTGTGGGGATGACGACTACGACACATGCTCTTGTTGCTAATCCTTATACTTCCTTTCAGGACTGAAAGTGTCTTATCTTGAGAGTGGGAAGGCGAAGTTCAAGAAATGGAAACTCAGCATTCTGTAGACTTCTAACTCAGTGACTAGTTAAGCAAAATGTCCAGACATTCAGTGAAACAGCTGGGCTACTGCCAAACAGAAGCATTCCCTTGACAGCTGATGCATGGCTTCACTGCTCCGGAACAGCCTGTGTCTCAACTAATTCACAGGATGAATAGAACAATTTGGTACTCTGGGTACAAGAATGGGGTATCCTGAGAGCAATCTTGATGGAATTTGGTCAATGTGTCTCCATGTTTGCACAGCAGATTACTCTCAGCCAACTGGCTCTTAACACTTGCCATTCTGTGGCAAGGGGGAAATGCTTGTGTCCAGGACATTATTCTTTGGTCAAGAATCTGCTGCATTTGTTATCCCTACACCATTACAAGTGGGCATGTAACTGAATACATATGCCAAATGATTTTGCACTGGGGAGAGGCAATTAAAGTGTATGCACTGACAGTAATGGAAGCTTATGCTCCATTCTGCTATCAGAGCCATTCTTGATTGCCCAAAGGTCAGTTCTGATAGAAGCTCCTATAATGTTAATTCCTGGTGCCCATCTGTGAACTTTGAAGTGCTATTCTAATATGGACACCTGCTGAGAAGGGTAAACGAGATGAGCATGTGAATCCTTTGTCGATGTTCTCAGGATAGGATCCAGATAAAATCTTTCAAGATATTTAGGAACAACTTCACAAGGCCGCAGACCAGTTGGATATGTTGCACTGGACCCTGGGGGAATCAGTACCCAAAGTGGCATGTTGAGCTGATTTTTTAATTTTGATAAACCCGTAAATAAACACAAGTACCCATGCCTTCATCATGTGATAATTGGGAAGAAGAGGGTTACGAGGCCATTTTATACCTTATGACATTTGTGGAAATGTTGAATGGAGGTATTATAGCAGCTCCAAAACAGCTATATTTAAAAGTGGATCTAAATTATTCCACTTCAGTGTGATGATCTGAGTTCCCGAAGTGGGCTTGGCTTCCTTTTCTGGCTATCTGTGTTTTCTCAAGAGAATTGTTTTGCTTTAAACGTAAGTGTCTTGGTAATGGGCAGTAATGAAGAATGAAATATGTGGCTGGAGGAAGAAAGGATGTTTAAATGGGGTTTGCTGAAGTGTAGCTTTGATTCTTAAGAAGCCTTCTAAGCCTGTGTAACATTGCACCTTGACTGTTTACCTCGAGAATTCAATCACTTTAAAAGCGGCATTTCCAAGGCCATAACTCCCCAGCATGTGTCTCAACAAATATGAAGTGTCACATAGGCAATTTTTTAGAAAAAAGATGGCTGCGTTTTTCACCAAAGGGAGAAAATTAAAGCTCCATTGGCGTCTCCCCCACCCTGTTTTAATACTACAGTAAATGATTGACACTTCTGTTTGCTTTTTATCAAGGCTTGCCTGAGAGCTTTATGTTGATATAATAGTTTAGTCTTTGTGTATCGTCATTCTTTTCAAAACAGGAAAAGCAAGTGAAAAATGGGGCGTTGGCATTAAATAGCACTTTTGTGGGAGACCATGTTGCCTTTTAAACTTGGATTTTCCATATTCTTCTTGATCCTCCAAATCAGGGCCACTAAGAAAGAGTTCAGGCACTATAGTAACCCATTCCCAGCCAGAATGTCCAAGAAGGCCATCCTGACTGGGGAAGCTTTGCATTGGTAAGGTAACCCATTCCCAGCCAGAATGTAAAGGGACCCCTGACCATTAGGTTCAGTCGTGGCCAACTCTGGGGTTGCGGCGCTCACCTTGCTTTATTGGCCGAGGGAGCTGGTGTACAGCTTCTGGGTCATATGGCCAGCATGACTAAGCCGCTTCTGGCGAACCAGAGCAGCGCACGGAAACGGCGTTTACCTTCCCGCTGGAGCGGTACCTATTTATCTACTTGCACTTTGACATGCTTTTGAACTGCTAGGTTGACAGGAGCAGGGACCGAGTGACTTGAGCTCACCCCATCGTGGGGATTCGAACCGCAGACCTTCTGATTGGCAAGTCCTAGGCTCTGTGGTTTAACCCACAGCACCACCTCATTTGCACTGGTATCTGTGGCCAAACAGAAGGCTGGACTTAATGTCGTTGGAACCCTTAGTAAGGCCTTGTAGATCAGACTTCATAGGATGAAAGAGCCTCTGGCATCTTTGAACTCCTTGATGATGCTACAATTAATTAGTTTGAATAGGACTTGAATCAGAATCTGTGTTACAATAATGAATTGTCTCTGAGCATGTGCGGATTCTCATATTTCCTTTCCAAATGAGCAATCACAGCCAGCCCCAACACCTCTGAAATTAGCGAGCAAGAATTTTTGTCAAGAAGGTCACAGCTTAGAGGTAGACTTGACAGTTCTTTTAAAAAAGAAGAAATGAGTCTCTAGACTACAGTCTATGTTTTGGTAAATGCTTCCAAATTCAGGTTTTGGTATCTGTCTCCATTATTGTCTTACCGTTGATGCTCAGTGAACTTAAAACCTGTGTGTCAAAACAAAGCCCATTTCTCATACTAACGATGCCTTGGATTTTTAAATGAAATATTGTTTAATTTGCTTCAAGCTATTTATGCTCTCTGCTTACCTCTTGCAGTTCTTAAGACGTGAGCACTGAATTCCTGCAAAACGCGATTTTCTTTTTTGTTGCCGGTCACCTTTGTTTTAATTGCTTCGTGATGAAGTATTTCCAGTGCTGCAGGGGAATCATGAACTGATAAAATTAAACAGAATTGCTGGAGCATTTATCAGCCATTGGCTTTATTAAACCATGTCTCATAGAAGGGCACCTTAAACATTGTGTCAAATGTACATTTGCAGTGTAATTGTAGTCACTGGTTTGGCCCTTCTCTGGGCTTGAGATTTCTGTTTACTTCCAAGGTGTGTGTAGAAATTCCTATAGATTGTAGTTGGTGAGCAAATCTCTTTTGCGTCTTGATGTCTTTGATTGCCATGCAGCAATGGCAAAAATACGTCTAGGGCAGGAGTGGCTAACCTGTGACTCTACAGGTGCTCTTGGACTGCCATTCCCATCAGCTGCAGCCAGCACAGCCAGTGGTCAGGATGATAAGAGTTGTGATTCATGAACATCTAGCAGGCCACACGTAGCTGCTCTTGGTGTAGAGGTTAAGAGCAAGCCTACACTGGGGGAGGGTCCTTTTGTCCTGGCAGGCTTGATCTTTACCTCCCCAACACAGGACCAACCATCTATCAATCATCTGATATCATGATGATGTCAGATGAATGATAGGTGGGCCGTCATGCCTGTCTTTCAAAATTAACCTACGGGGATAGGGGGAGGGGTCTGCTTCACCAATGTATTCGTCTCTGCTTATCAGTCCTCTTTGCAAGCCTATGAGCAGGTCTTACCCCTCTGTCGTGAGTCCTGTGGAGGTGTTGTGGAGATGGTGCTTGGATATTGAGGAATAGAGGATGGAGATTGGGAAGCTGGAGGTAGAAGACCCTGGGGAGGGTCCTAGTGGGCTGGGGGATAAGGATATGGGATCCCAGGAAGATACTCTGAGGTCTGAGTATAGCTTTGAGTTGTAGGAGGAGATCCAGGTTAAGTCCTGTTACTTTGGCTGTGTGCCAGATCTTGGTGGGGCAGGCTTAGCCATTGTAGAATTGCATCCATCAGTTGGTGTCACCCAGTGATGACAGTTGATTGGCAAGTGGGAAAATGGCCTTATGGGCCATCTTGGACCCCCATGCAGGCTGGTGGTTCCCCAACCCTGTCTTACAATGACAAGCAAATAAATATACAGTATTGTCCAAGTGCACCTATCCCATGAACTCCTTGCCGCTTACTGAAATTAAGGCTAAGTACCTGTACTTGAACATCCATTTCTTGCTCCTTGGGACAGGGTCCTGTATTTTTGCTTGCTTCTCTTTACAATATAATAATTAATGCTGGCTTAATAATTAGACCAAGGGAGAAGCTTGGAACACTGGGTACTGAGAATTCTGAGTAGTAGTTAAACTATATCATGGATTCTCTTCACAGGTTTCAGCAGTGGATTCCCTGGAGGGACCCCTCCTTCAGGTGGAGGGACTTAGTGATCTGAGACTGGAGCTTCACAGTAAGAAGATGAATATGCACTTGGTGCTAATAGACGAACTGCACCGCCATCTTTACATTAAGTCCACCAATAGGGTTGGACAACGGAACAAAGAAAAATGGACAAAAAGGTTAGTCCGTTCTGATGCAGTAGAGAAGGCTTTGGTCTTGGATTTTGTTTGGAAAAGAGCTGTCTAGACTAAGTCAAACCTGAATAAATATTCAGTTGCTCAGAGAGAAACATGAGCTTGCTGCAGGTTTCAAGAGGCAATGTAGCAAAGCATTTTTATGGCTGGCCAAGTGCTCTAGGACCATTTTAAGCTGTAAGATATTTGAAGATGACTTAATACCAAACTGACACACTGGTCCATCTAGCCTAGTCCTGTCTATGAAAACCAGCAGAGGACTTCCAGGGTCTGGGGCAAACTTACTTTCTCATCCTTCCATTTGAGATGTCAGGGAATGAAGCTGGGACCTTATGATTGACTGGTTATTTAATTTCTATTCCTCTTAATATACTAAGAATATATCTAAGAGGTGTACAGAAAACTGAAGAAACAACAGACAGCTTAAAGAAGATATTACAAAAATACAGTTACATATAAAAAATACACATTAATACAAAGTTACTAATATATGTATAAATCAACATCAATTCATTTTCCTCCTGACACACTCTCCCTCTCAGCCTCTGGGTTCTCACCCAGGGTCCGTCAAACTCTCAGCTCACTCACAAAAGTCTCACAGTGAGAAGACATCCTGGAAACAGTGTACATCACCCTAGTCTCTCACTCTAGACTTGCTTTTTATGGGCTGGCTCAAGGTGGATGGTACTGCCTCAGGCTCCCCACAGCTGGGTTCCATTTAGCTGCATCCTCTCCTCACCCAGATCCAGGTACAGCAGGTTTGCTGAGTTTCCCAGGGGGTCCAAAGGATGGGAAGAGGGCCCCCCTCCACTCACAGCTCTTTCTTTACCCTGTATCCTCTCCTCCTCCCCCAGCTGCTTTGCCACTGAGCTGTTTCTCTTTACTGTTTTTAGTATCTATTCTATGATTATGAGATCAGCTATCTAGTCCAGCATCCTGTTCTCACAGTGATCAGCCAGATGCCTGTGGGAAGCCTGCAAACTGGTCATGAGCACAGTAGCTTTCTGCCAATCTGCAATTCCCAGCGACTGGTATTCAAACGCATAAGGCCTCTGACCGTGGAGGTAGAACAATAGCCACTGTGACTAGTAGCTTTGATAGCCTTGTTAATATAGACAGTGCAGAACGGGACAATTTTCACTGAAAGAAAGCTTCAAAGTGAGAGCCCCCCTCCATATTTTAATGGTCATGGGATTGTGAGGGGAGACAGGAAAATGGCACTCTGTAGATTCTGGTGCCCGAAATATTTGCTTCATGTCACCTGATGGTAAGACTAGTTCTGTACCTGAATTGGGCACTTTTACTTTTGATTCCACCATGAGTGGGGAGCATCCGTGGGTGAAGGATCTGCTTTGTGAAGAGCAGTAGTCTTCCCATTTGCACCTCCGCTTGTTGACTGTGTCTACTTCAGGAGTTATTTCAAGTTTCATTTTTCTCTGCTACAGTTCGCATGTGAAGGATGCCTCCCCTGTGCCTCTGCTCGATGTGACTAGCCTGTCTACTCCTCGCAAGTACCTTGACTCCTCTCAGTTCAGCACTTCTGGAAGCTCCAGTGGTGAGTGGCAAAATAATAAAATACGTTTCCATATGCCTTTTTCGTTAAGTATGTGTGTGGTTTTCTCCAACCACACTGATAAATTTTGGAGATGGTTGAAGTAAGTGTGAATACCAGGTATGGAGATGACCCAAGCTGTAATAAGGGGGTTGTGACAGCAGTTTTCTAATCTCATGTGTTTGCCTACAGTCACGTTCAGTTGTGCTTCCAAGGCTGTCCCCAGTGCAGGCATATAACAGGAGCAGCTACATATTAGGTGCAAATGCTACACCCCCAACTCATTGTTGTTTTTAGAAAACCCTTTTTTGGGAAGGGGTGTGTGAGATGGAGAACCAGTAGTGGAGAGGGGGAATTGAACAGAACCTTAGTTTAAATTGTGGAATTCATAATTTCTGAGTAGAACGTGCCGTGTGTGTGTGTGTGTGTGTGTGTGTGTGTTCCCAGTTTGCATCTGTTTTGGAGATGTTTTAAATAACAGTGGAGAACTCTGCCACATCCCAATTATTTTGTTGGTCCCTTTCTACACCTTTTCTAGCCCCACAATACACCTCCCCCCCAACCAGTGGGATGAGCAGCACTGTATCCAGTATATCAGATGTGGATTCAGCATTGTATAGCATAGCATTGTAGGTTTACTTAAAACATGATGATACTGACTGGCTCATTTTCAATCGATTTCCTAATAATCCCTTGCATGGATTTTGCCTTTTTTCTTTGCCACTTCACATTGATTTGACGTGTTCAGTGAGCTATATATAATCTTTCTATATAGATTACTGCAATGTGTTATACGTAGGGCTGCCTCTGAAGACGGTTCAGAAACTTCAGCAGGTGCAGAATTTGGCAGCCAGATGGCTCACCAGGGCAAGATGGTTTGAGCATATTACACTGATCTTGGCCCTACACTGATCTTGGCTGTCGATTAGTTTCTGGTTCCAGTTCAAAGTGCTGGTTTTTAGCTATAAGGCCTTAAACAGCTCAGGACCCCAATATCTCAAGGACTGCCTCTCCCCATATGAACCGACCCAGACCTTTCAATCATCATCTGAGGCCCATCTTTATGTGCTTCCTCCATAAGAGTTTTGGAGGGTGACAACATGAGAATGGGCCTTTTCTTTGGGGGCTCCTAGTTTGTGAAATGCTCTCCCCAGGGAGGTTTACCTGTTGCCTTCATTATGTATCTTTAGGAGCCAGGCAAAATTGTTTCTCTGTAACCAGGCTTTGGGGTGATTATTATTCTACAACCCTTTATATTGGTTTGTTTTTGTTTTATTATGCCTTTTGTTTTCTCAGTTTGTATTTATATGTTCTGGACCACCCTGTGATCTTCAGATGAAGGGTGGTATACAAATTTAATTAATAACAACAACAGTAATCACAGCCCTAAGATATCTTTCTTGATCACTACCACTTCTGACCACATCAATCTCTGTGTGTGAAATTTAGGGTTCTTGCCCCATTGAATTTCCCTCTCCATTTTGCTATTTTGCGTAAGGTAAATATTATGGAGCTGATTCCATGATTCAAAATTTTTGAGAGATTGTCCTTGCATAGGATTGGGCAGAGTACTGTTTGGAAGTGGGAAAAGACAAGAAATTATTGAGAGTCTTTCCAGTGCTCCTACCTAGTTGCTTATTAGCGATGCAAATTGGTGCAAGGGAAAGTTCAGCAATGGGAATTCTGCTGGAGGTGGAGTTTCACGGACTCTCAAAGTAGCCCAGTGGGGCCCCATGAACCTCTGTCCTTTGAGATAAAAAGATGCAGTAGAAGCAGGGTGTGATGGGACGATGAGCTGCTTGTGCGTAAAATGGAAGTCCCTCAGAGTTTGATCAGGCTTTCAAACCTCTGCCTGTGACGGAGCCCCTCCAGCATGGCTGCGTCAATCACTAGTAGAATCCGAAAGTGGCTGCTTTCGGAAACGTTTCCAACATAAAAGCTCCTTAACGGAAACACGTCGTCTGGCCTCTCGGCGTGACAGTTTCCGTCGAGGTGTGGGTGTCCCTATAGGAGGTCCTGAGACCTCCCCACTGGTTTCGCTTGAAGCGTCTCTGAGCCATCCCTCCGACTCACTTTCCCTTGGAGTTCTTGCTCGCCCTCTACTGGTTCCCTCTTCCGCTGCTACTGCTCTCTCACCCTCAGTGAGCCTTTGCGCCTCCGGCGCTTTAGATGTCAGTTCCCTGACATCCACCTCCCCTCCAGGGCCCCCTTCACCCCCTCCCGTCTCCTCTCCTACTGGCGGTGAGGAGGTAAAACCCTTGAAAGAACCTCCCTCATCTTCCGACGTCGCGAACACTTCCTTCCACTTGTTGCTGTTCCTACTCTCTAGGTACTCTTCGTCATCAGAGTCCACTCCCTCTTCCAACTCCGACTCCGCGAACCCTTCCATTTCCTCTTCCTCATCGGTGGTGCCGAAATACTCCCTCCTAAACCTTGCTATCGGCTGAGGTTTCCTCGGGAACCTTTGATGGAACGTTTCTGTTAAAACCTCGTCATTGACTTCCTGCGCACTTACCCAGGTGTTTTCTGACTCCGGTTCCCCTTCCCACGCCACTAAATACTCCACCTGATTTCCCTTCCACCTGGAATCGAGGATTTCCGCTACATGGTTGCGGCGTTCCCTCTCTTCCAAGGCTGGTCCCCTGACGTGCTCCCCTTCACCTCCTCCCCTGTATGGTGACAGTAACGACCTGTGGAACACTGGGTGCAATTTCATGTGATTGGGTAATCGGAGTTTGAAAGCTACCGGGTTGACCTGCTGAATCACCTCAAAGGGTCCCAATCTTCTGGGCCTCAGTTTCTTACAACCCCCTTTGAACGGCAACCCTTGGGTTGACAACCACACTTGATCCCCCACCCTTATGGTTTCACCTTCCCTTCTGTTCTTGTCTGCCTGCTTCTTATATTGTGCCTTAGCCCTTTCTAAGTTGAGCTGGAGCTGCTGATGGATGGCTTCCATCTCTTCTACAAAATGTTCAGCCGCTGGGACGCTCCATCTCTCCCCTCCTTCCCCTGGAAATGCCCTGGGGTGACACCCGTAATTAGCCAAAAAGGGACTCATCCCTGTGGACACATTCTCCGCATTATTGTAGGCAAATTCTGCCAACGCCAACTTTTCGACCCAATCGTTCTCTCTGTCATTGACATAACACCTAAGATATTGTTGAAGAATGCCATTTGCCCTTTCTGCCTGCCCGTTGGTTTCAGGGTGCCGGGCAGTTGAAAAATTGACTTCCACGTGTAACAAGCTCATGAGCTTCCTCCAGAACCTGGAAGTAAATTGTTTGCCTCGATCTGAGATCACCCTCGAGGGAGCCCCGTGCAACCTAAAGATATGTTCCACAAACAACTTCGCCGTTTCTTCCGCTGTGACTGCATGTGAGCATGCTACAAAGTGGCACATCTTAGTTAACAGGTCTACTACTACCATGATGGCTGTTTTCCCCTTGGACCTTGGCAGATCCGTCATAAAATCTATTGATATCGCTTCCCAAGGCCGTTCTGGTGTGGGTAAAGGTTCTAATAACCCTGCCGGCGCCCTTCTTTCCCCTTTGGCTCGCTGACATTGGTCACACCCTCTTACATACTCCCTTACATCTTCCCTCACCTTAGGCCACCAAAATTCCCTGGTAACCAACCACATGGTCTTGTGTTGCCCAAAATGTCCCGCCGTGGGGCTATCATGCAACTGCTTGAGTACTCTCCCCCTCAATTCACCTTCGGGTATATACAGTGCCCCTTTGTAATACAATGCCCCATTTCTTTCCTCAAAACCTCCGGGGCTCTCGCCCTCCCCCCTGAGACCTCTGAGCTTATCCTGGGCATATTCATCATTTTCCGTTTCCTCCACCAGTTCTCGTTGCCCCACCATCGCCGCCCCACACACCCAGCGGTCCTCCGGGATGACATGTCTCTCTTCGATCACCCCCTCCCCTTCCCAATATTCTGGTTTGCGTGATAGCGCGTCCGCCCTGACGTTTTCTGGGCCTGGCACATAACAAATCTCAAAGTTAAATTTGGAGAATTCCTGTGCCCATCTCACTTGTCGTTGGTTGAGCACTCGAGCTGTTCTCCAATACTCTAAATTTTTGTGGTCGGTGCACACTTGCACCTTGTGTTGTGCCCCAATTAATAAATGTCTCCACCTCCGGAATGCTTCGTGAATGGCAAGTAGTTCCCTGTCATACACCGTGTAATTCCTCTCGGACTTATTCAGCTTCCGCGAGAAGAAGGCACACGGTCTCCACTCCGACGCACTCCTCCCCGGTTGAAGAAGGACCGCCCCTACCGCCCGGTCGGATGCATCTGTTTCCACTCTCATGGGTTTTCGTAAATCCACATGCAGAAGTTGTTCTTCCGAGGCGAAAGCCCTTTTCAGTTCTTCAAAGGCTCGATCCGCCTCTGCCGTCCAAACAAATTTCTTCTTGCTGCTGAGACAGTCGGTGATGGGCGCCGTCAAGTGGGCAAAGTTCTTGATGAACTTCCGATAAAAGTTCCCAAATCCCAAGAATCTTTGCACGTCCTTCTTGGTCTTCGGTGTCTTCCATTCCAGTACCGCTTGGACCTTGCCTGGATCCATGGCCAATCCCTTGTCTGACAAGCGGTACCCCAGGAATTCCACCTCCTTGGTATGAAACTGGCACTTCTCCAGTTTCACCCACAGCTGGTTGGCTTGCAGCCTGCCCAACACTTCTCGAACGTCCCTCACATGCTGTTCCTCATTTTCCGAATACACCAACACGTCGTCTAAAAAGGCCACACAATTCTTGTAGAGCAAAGGTCCCAGAACGTGGTTTATAAAAGCTTGAAAACACGCGGAGCCCCCTTGTAGACCGAAGGGCATAACGAGGTATTCAAAGGCTCCCAACGGGGTAAACATGGTGGTCTTCCATTCATCTCCCTTCCTTATGCGTATCAGATTGTACGCCCCCCGCAGGTCCAGTTTTGTAAAAATCTTTCCCTTCCTTACTCTGGTCAAAATGTCATCAATTCGGGGCATAGGGAAAGCCAGGGGCTCCGACACTGCATTGAGGGCCCTGAAGTCACACACCAGTCTCGGTTTGTCTGTGTTCTTTTTGTCCACAAAAAACACTGGGCTGCCCCCCACCGCTCGGGACTCTCTGATGAAACCTCGCTTCAAGTTTTTGTCAATGAACTCCCTCAGCTCCTGCATCTCCCTGTCTGACATGGCGTACAGCTTGCCTACTGGGAGTTGGGCCCCTGGGAGTAGGTTGATTTGACAGTCAAAGGGTCTATGCGGTGGCAGTTTGTCTGCTTCCCTTTCGCTGAATACGTTGCTCAGATCTGCGTATTGCGGGGGCACCTTCCCTTTGTCCATCACTTCCATCCCCGCTAGGGTGACTCTGTCTCCTCCCGAAACCTTCCCCTCCTTGCAGTGTTCTAGGCAATGCGCTGACCCAAAGGAGACCACCCTCTGATGCCAGCCCACTAGCGGATCGTGTAGCGCCAGCTAGCTCATCCCCAAAATGATGGGCGCTCCTCCCAGGATGGCCACATTAAACGCTATCTGTTCGGTGTGCCTTGCCACTCTCATTATCATCGGGACAGTCTGTTGGCTAACTTCTCCCCCCAACAGCTCTCTGCCGTCAATCGTAGTCACCTGCAAGGGGTTACTTAAAGGGATAGTCTGTATCTGGTGCTCAGCTGCAAACTCCTTACTCATGAAATTACAGGAGCTGCCTGAATCCAAAAGCGCCTTGACCTTTAGTGGGTGTCCGTTTGGCAGTTCTAGTAACACCTCTATCACTAAAGCGGGTCTGGGGGGTTCTGGCATGGGCACTTTCATTGCTCTTTGGCCTGGCTGCTGTGCCCCAACGGTGGCAGCCAGGCGTTGGCTTTTACTTGCTCCTTGCCTTCCTCTTCCTTTCCCCCAACAGCTCCTGCCATCCCTTGCCATTCCTTTCTTTGTGGGCAAACTCTGGCAAAGTGCCCTGGCTGTTGGCAGAGATAACATCTCTTGGCGCTCTTTCCCTCCTTTTTCCGCCCTTCACTGGGATTTGAAACTGCGCGCGCCCGCGCTGTTCCAACTTCCATCGGCTCTGCCGGCGGGAAAGGTGGCTCTGGAATGTCTGGAATGCGGAACTCCCTCCAACGGTCTCCTTTCCCTTCCCGCTTTTCCATAGCCCTCGCCTCCTGGCGCGCTCCTATGGCCAGCGCAGATTTGGTTAACTGGTCCATAGACTCCGCCCTGGGGCCCCGGGAAAGCTCATCTTTGACGGTTGAAGAAAGCCCCTCTTCGAAAAGCATTTGGATGGGCTCCGCCGATAGGTCCCACCCCAATTTGTGAATCAACATGGTAAATTCAGTCCAGTACTCACGGACAGATCTGCTTCCTTGCTGGCAAGCCATTAACTGCCTTCGCACCACCCCCTGCTCAATATCGCTGGAAAACATCAGGTCCATGGCACGAAAAAACTTCCTCGTGTCCTTTAAGATCTCATTATTCGCTGCCATCAGGGGTCTAACCCAATCTTTCGCCCCGGATTCGAGATGGCCAATCACATACGCCACTCGCGATTCCTCATCGGGGAAGTCATCAAACTGCAAGTTTAGAGCGTATTGCATCTCTGTTCTAAAGGCATGATAGTTCCTGGGATCCCCCCCGAATTTCTGCACCAATCCTGGCACCTTTCTGGCGAGCGGGGTGGTTTTCTCCTTTCCCTTTTCTGCATCCTGAGCCCTCCTCTCCTCAAGCCTCGCCGTTTGCAGCGCCAACTGGATCTCCAACGCCCTGTACCTTTCTTCCAGGCTTGGACCTCCTCCAGCTGCTCCTGCTTCCCCGGTTCCGGCTGGATTGCTCATGATGCTTCTCCCTGCACAAGCTGGCTTTCGGAGACTTTCGGATTGCTGTGATGGGACGATGAGCTGCTTGTGCGTAAAATGGAAGTCCCTCAGAGTTTGATCAGGCTTTCAAACCTCTGCCTGTGACGGAGCCCCTCCAGCATGGCTGCGTCAATCACTAGTAGAATCCGAAAGTGGCTGCTTTCGGAAACGTTTCCAACATAAAAGCTCCTTAACGGAAACACGTCGTCTGGCCTCTCGGCGTGACAGTTTCCGTCGAGGTGTGGGTGTCCCTATAGGAGGTCCTGAGACCTCCCCACTGGTTTCGCTTGAAGCGTCTCTGAGCCATCCCTCCGACTCACTTTCCCTTGGAGTTCTTGCTCGCCCTCTACTGGTTCCCTCTTCCGCTGCTACTGCTCTCTCACCCTCAGTGAGCCTTTGCGCCTCCGGCGCTTTAGATGTCAGTTCCCTGACACAGGGCATAATACAGAGAAGCATAAATTATGCAGAGTGTGGCATAAAATTTTACTACCTGCTCGTAAAAAGCAGGCAGCTAGTGAAATACACTGATAAATAGTAGCAAAATTTGATCGCTCACATGACCATAAAAAAACAAGACCCAAGAGGGTGTTCCTTAGCTGATATATTCTTTGTGGTGATTTGGGCAGTGGGATGGGACTCGGGTGGTTTAATGCTGCCTTGCCTAAATGGGGCATCATAAGAGATTAGTCTGACATCGAATTAGAAAGTTTGTTTTTATGGGATAAATCATTGACTTGGGAAAGGACTTAGAGAAATCATTAGTTAGAGGGTGATTAATCTGCAGAGGTCAATGCTTTCTATTCCTAGGGTTTTAAAATTCTTTGTAAACACCTCTTGGTTCAGGTTTGTTTTGTTTATGCTTTGAAGTAGTGAAGACTGTTACTTTCCCCCCTGAACCAACTTGTATTGAAGCAGGAATATGCATGCATGGTCCAGGGAATTTTTCTAAATTCTGGAGTGCCATTAAACCCCTACTGTGCCCTAAATACCTGCCTAGGTTGGTAAATTTTGCCAAGTGGGATGGGAAAAGAGGCAAGGGAATATCAGTTCTGAATAGGTGCCCCTTTTCCTAACATGTTGTGCATCTGTTGTGCATGTGTGAGGGGAGAGACTCCATCAGGCAAGGCCTACTTCTACCTGCCTTTTCCCACCATCTAGTCTCTGCTTCTCAATTTGTATTATATTATTTTATGTACTGCGGCTTGCCGTTGTTTTATTGATTATAGTTTAGAAATTATTTATTGTGTTTTACTTTTATGTTATTATTATTATTTAATACTATTCTAATGATTGTTGAATGTTACTTTTTTGATGTAGGTTGCCGATTTTAAAGTTATGCTTTATTATCACATTTTAGTATTGCATTAGATTGTTATAAGATGTACATTTCTTCAGCTTGTAAACCGACTTGAGTATTGTAAGATAAAAGACGGTATACAAATTAAAAATGATGATGATGTTAAAAGATATAGGAGTCCTTCCAGGGAATATTTGTCTCACCATCCTCCATTTATCAGAAGAGGATAATATGTATTTTAAATAAAATAAAATGAGCACATACCCCCCCCCCAACCATAAAATAATGTTATAGGAGAAAAACAAAAAGATGTTGGGCTAAGGCCACTTTGCTGTTTCTACTTTCTGGGAAGTCATGGGGCGAGGGTCTAGCCTGGGCTGCCAGGCCCTGGACATTGGTCCTGAGGTGTAGACCTAGATGCACCACTGCCCTGGGCATGTAATAACCACCTCTTCAGTAATTCCCCCACCTCCATATTTTCCAGGGAGGGATATTAGCTTGACGGAGATCAAGGAAGATTTAGAGATGGATCCTGAGGAGAACAGCTCTATCTTTATGGGCATCCTCATCAAAGGCCTGGCCAAACTGAGGAAGATTCCAGAGACTGTGAAGGCCATCCAAGATCGCCTGGAGCAGGAGCTGAAGCAAATCGTCAAGAGATCCACCACTCAGGTGGCAGACAGTGGCTACCAGAGGGGAGAGAACATAGTCCAGGAAAACCAGCCTAGGTAAGAGCATTGTATTAAAGAAGGCTTCAAAATAAAGAGCATTCCTGGTGTTAATTCACACCAGTTTTGCACATCCACTCATTTTAATATTGATGGTTATGCTGATTATTTCGTGATGGTTGTAGACTGGGCATATAGATTCTATATCTTTAGCATTGCCTCAAGCTATCTTAGCTATCTTTAAAATAAAATGTAATTAATTCTCAATATTGTGAGAGAAACATTTGAAAAAGTAAGTGATTGAAAGGAAAAAGGTCAAATTTCATCTTTTCAACTCACTACTTTTTCACATTCAAAGACAACAATTGCAGAATAAGAATATTTTGAATAATAATGCAACACATCAACTGATCATAGTTCGGTATCTGCCATGTTCATGAAAATGACATGCAAGTTAAGTTAATTACATACTGTAATGCAAGTTGTTTTTCACACATTGTGTCATGTGTATAATTTCTGTTAATGTTTCAGTGTCTGCAGTTTCTCCCTTCCCCTTTTAAGAACAGGCAACTTGTATATTGCAGAGAGATCTTTCTATACAGAAAATGTGAGAGAAGAGGAGTTGGCTGACTGAGTTAATGGGTAGCCTGAAGCTGTTGATCCTGAAATGGTGGCTGTCTCAATTCATTCCAAGAAATGCCTCTTTAGGTACCAAGGATGGTACTTTCAAGGGTTGATTCTGTTGTCTGTCTGTCTTGTCACCAAAGCATGTATCAATGCTGAGGGGCAGTTCTCAGACTTTGAAGGCTCATTGAATCATTATAGGCTGCTTTAAAAACACAGTTTTTGACCATGCCAAAAGTATACCTGCTCCACTGCAGCGTTCTCCTCCTTGTCATGACCAGTCAGGTGCCTTTGAGCATCCTCAAGCAGGCCATGAAGACACTAATCCTCCTTTGCTGTTTCTGCCCTGCAAGCAGTCGGCTTTTTGTGAAAATGAAGGTTTCATTGGGGGTATTGTGAGTAGTAAACCACAGATAGACCTTTCCTCCTCTGCGGGTTTGTCTAATCCTCTTTAAAAGCCATATGCACTCGTGTCCATCACCAAACTTTTTTATTTATAAATAAGATTTCAGAAGAGGTGGGTTTCATGAAACAAAATACCTTAACTATAAATGACCGGGGTGTTTTTCCAATGAAGAAGCTAGACCCACTTCTGTAGGGAGGGAATTGCACAGATAAAACTTCTGCTGGGTCACCATTCTCTGCATTTGTGAGGGTGGTGGAACACTCTATGCTGATCTTAATTATGTTTTGTGTGATGAACTACTTTATTTTGTCTGCCCTAAGTATATTGCCCACCAAGTTTCAAAGGATGACCCCAAGCTCTGGTATTATATGAGTGGAAGAAAACAATATGTAACCACTTTTTCCATTCCATGCAGAATTCTTAAAACATTTTTTTGATGTGCTCTCCTGTTTACCTTTATAAATCTCCAAATGTTTTAGCATTTCCTCACAGGGAAAGTGCTTCCACCTGTTTGATCATTTTGGCTGCCCTTTTCATACCCTTTACATTTAACTTGTGGGTGTTCAGATGAACAGGACTGCTTCAGTTAATACTGGGATTGAAAGAAGCCAAAAGCTCCACAGGTGGGGAAGTTATTCCCCTCTCCCTCTTAGAACAGTGAAGTCAGAAAAGCCTGGTAGAGAAGTGCGAATTGGCTAAGTTATCATAACATGCCAAGGAGAGTCTCTTTACTGTTTAGCAACTGCCTTGTTTCCCCATATCACATTTTTGACAACTACGAATTTTGAAGAGGAGGAACTTGACTCTGAATACTTGAGCCTTTAAAAGGCTCAGATTTTTTAGCTGTTTAAAGTTAGCCAAGAGCTTTGCAAATGCATGCTTTTGTGCTGATTTTTAAACATTCCCCCCTGCCATTTGTCTACGCTTCTGACTGCTGCAGTGTTGCTCTTTCCTGGAGCAGAATATTGTCTCATGGTTCTAACACAGGGGTGGGGGGAGTGGACAGCTGCTTGGGCTTGAAGAGGCAGCTGTGACAAGTGCGTTGCCCTTATGTTAATGTTTTCTATGCAAGACAGGGAACCATGTGAGAAAACAGTTTTGAGAAAAGTTATTTAGAACTTTAAACAATCAGAATATTTTGTGTATGCATATGTTTTAGCTATTGATATCTTAGTAGTTTGGGCCCACAAAAAACCTTGATAACACGGCTAGATAAAAAAGCTTTAAAAATGTGAAAGATCAGCACCTAACAGAGCAAAAGTCTCATGACAAATGGGGCAATATTTCATTGGCCTCCAAGACAATCAACAGGATGGAGGGCCAGATACGTTTAATCCTTGTATGCTCAAACAGTGGGTGACAGTCAAGCTACTCGGTAATGCCTCACTCATCCTTGACTCACCTATGAATGGTTAAGGAAAAGTATCTCTAGTGAGGTCATGTAGGTATCTGACCTATAGGGATCTCCTGGGACCCTATTAGCATTATGTGAGTAGGCTATGTGTTTAGAAGGGGCAGGGTTGGATAAAAGATATAAAAGTGGGAATTCGTATATGAAAGGATTATGTCCCAGCAAGGAATTCTGATCCTACTGGAAGGAGTTTCCAGCAAGAGGCAAGGTTTGTGAGCCAAGAGAGAGATCTCTAGGGCAGGCATTACTGCATCAAATAGAAGCAGAGTAATTGCTCTTGGAATCAAAGCTCAGTTGTGTCAAGTTTACGCTAAGGGTTTTTTGTTTCACCAGTGAAAGCTGAATTTGATATGTTAATGTTTCAAACTCGATAAGTTAAAACTTGAGCAGGGTGAACTAACACCCTCCTTGAATTTTTTAACAAGGGGTTTGGGTTTTTGGCCCTTGTGGCTAATGACCTCAAGACTTGGCAGGGTTTGAGTTTTAGATCATCAGTGAACCAGCGCCCTGTGTAATGTCTCTAGGTCTTTGATAGTCAGTGAGCACATTGTCTGTCTGGCTTTCTGCTACTGTACTTAAAACCGTAAAATTATTATTGGTGCCTAATAAAATGACTAATAAAATGTGACAGAGCCAAAGGGGTCTTATCACCTTGCTGAGCTGAAATCCAGGCAGCTTGTTAGCACTGCTCAGTTTGCTCCAGTGAAAAGGGTACTTAATGGTATTTCAGCCTGGTCAGTGTAGTTAGTATCTCTTTGGTACCCAGCAAACCTTTCTGGAAGGCTTCCAGATATGACCAACCTTTTGCCCCTGAGAAGGTTGTGAAAACAATCTGCCATACTGCCCTGGGGCCAGGGCATTTAAGGATGTCTCTGACCTGTTCCTGCTACAGCAGTATACTTTCCCTGCATAGAGATGTGGAGGGAAAATGCTGTTTGGTTTGTGAACTTGACCTTAGTAGGGCAAATGCTAATGTAGTGACAGCCCCCTCTGATGGTAAGAGTACATGGTTCTGAAGATTGGGTTCATTCTTGGCAGTCTGTGCTGATGGTTGGGAAACCCCTTTTATCTCCTTCCTCTGGCAGCAAGCCTGTCTGCCCCTCAGTAGATAGAGCATGAGCTCCTATTGTGATGTGTTTGTGGACTTTTAAACAGCAATGGTCTTCTCACATTCTGCAGTACGAGACTAGTAGGTGGGTGTTTGTCTAACTTCTTTCAACACATTTGAGCAGTGTACAATCTGGTTGGGTATAAGAAGACGGACACTGAGGGAATGTGTAATCCATAGTGGTAGGGCATGTGCATGGAATGCTTTTGATTGGATCATTTCTGTTCTCTAATTCTGTGTCTGAAGTCCAGTCCCACCATGTCACTTTGGGTTTCGGGAAGTAAGTTCACCTTTGGTTTTCATTGTTCTCATTAGCAAGTGTTAAAACCATTTTATGAGGCCAGCTTCCCTTTTTATTTGCTTTCAGTGTGAAGGGACAGTAGTTTATAAAGTTTACACGGTTGAAAATCAACTGCACGCCTCTTCTCCTCTACCAGTTAAGAACGATGTAGAGGTCTTCTTACATACAAAAGTGAGAAGCCAAAATGCAAAGAAAAAAAAGGAAATAAAAGCAATTTCAAATGTAATATCTTTAGATATTTCACAGTACCATATATTTATTAAGAACAGTTATTAAAACAATCCATCTCCATTAGCCATAAGATCAATTTTGACTTGCGAAATATATTTATACCATATGGTCTTTGGTGTTGACTCATATTTAAATAACTTTCAGAAAATGTGTAGAATTTGCAAAATTCGCTGTGGCTGCTGATTAATTTCTGAAGTTACTCAAAGACATTGTTCTGCCTTAGAAATTTCTCAATTTTGGGGAGGGGTGCTGGGGGGGGAATGGGAAAAGTCCCATTGTGCAAGTGGATGCCCTTGTGCAGGGCTTTTGCTGACAAGGTTCAAAAGATTGACCCGACCCTTAGCAAAATTAATGTTTATAAAGAAGTTTTTTTAAGTTTCAGTATTGTGTTTCAGAGTTACAGGATGTACATTTCATGGGAAAGGCTCTGTAGATGTGTGAGAGATATGTATACATTCGCATTTTTAAGGATGCACAGTTTTTAAAATCTCAGGAATATATCTGGCGGTGGGGGGGAGGGAATGTAGTGTGTGCAGAAGCAGTGTTCAGAGTGCCCCATGATGGCCCCATAATTTAGTTCCTTGCAACCTGGAGAGGCTGGATGACTTTATGAGTTTGAAGGAATTGGAAAGTATACAAGTTGCTCATGTCCCCTGCTCTGGGGGGGACCTGTTTAGTCCTGAGAGGGTCATCATTTTAAACAGGGACAGTTGTTCCAGCCTGTCCTCAAAGGGTAACCATTATCCATACGCATCAACCAAATGCTTTGCAACCTGTGTCAACTTTTTGTTACTTTGTCAATTTGAGTTATGTGCCCTTTTCCAACTTTTACTGGGGAAGGTTAGCCTGATCCAGAAAAGCATGTTGATGAATGCAGCGTGCGTGAATCACCATTGGTGACCTCGTTCAAGTCTCAGCAGTCATATTGCATCATGCTATGCCCACTTACTGCCCAAACATGAGCGGCCTCGGGGCCTGTGTCACTTTCTGTCGACATATTTACTGTGTTTTTGTGGTGATGCTATGAACTTGGACTGTCAAACTGCCCAAGTGGACCTTTGTCAGCGTAGGCAGATGTGCTGTGGAGGTCACTCGTCCTTAAAAGAAACAAACAAGTGCCACTGGGTAGGCAAAAGAGAAGGAAATGCTGCTTTTTACAGCAGCCTTTTGTTCCCTTCTGCACCTCAACTGTATTTGGTCTTCGGTCACCTTGTCTCAGAAATGGAATAACAGATTTAGAAAAGGGACTGCAAAATTAAGCCACGAGGTTTAGGGGCATTTCACTACGGAGAGTGTTGGGATAAAGTGAGAACAATAACAATAATAAGCTTGGCGGTAGTTCAGAGTTGCAGGATTTATACTCTAAAGTCTGGAGTAATAAATGTTCTGGCAACACAAGCTGATGGCCCTGGGGTGTGACACTTGAGCAGCACTTACAAATGTAACAAGGGTCTAATGTGACATCAGAAGGCCTGTTGCATTTGCAGGCTGAAAATGAGTTGAGGTATCTCATCAGCGTTAAGTAATTTTCTGGAATTCAGTTGAGCAAAAGTGGACCAAACAGAGGGAGAAGGCAGGAGGGAGGTAGTGCAGGGCTGCTGTGCTGGTAAATCAAGAGACATTAACACCACATTAAAACACCAATATATATATATATATATATATATATATTTGGAGCAGTTCCTTGCAAGTAAAAGTTACAGTTCAGATTGCTCAAATTGTCTTCTTATTACTACAGCCATTTAAAATAAAGGCGTATGTGATTTGTGTACCTCTAAGCAATTGTACATTGAAACATCTGAACTAACATTGGATGCAATTCTTCTTTATGCCCACAATTCACTGTCTATACGGTTAGCCACAATAATATTGAAGCCAGGTGTCTGGCACGTCATTGATATCAAAACCATTTCTGTTACCTTGCATCTTGCATCTGTCCATCTAACAATGTAAGCAGCAACAGACACTGGAAATTTTCTGTTTTCTAAGTAATGTTGAATTTTCAGTGTGGCAAGTTGCTGCCTTGGCCACAGAACAGTTATGGTTTTTGTCATGGTACATTAGTTACAATAACTGGACCATTAAAAAGGCATAGGGACGGTTAATGAGAGAGCCATTTTGATTAGAATCTAGCAATAAGCACCTGATGTATAATAGGATATCTTGGTAATTGGTACAGTTGATGAGGCTTGAGGTTTTTTGAATTTGCAGGTTTGGTTTTAAGGCTCCTCCCCAGATGTTTCTATGGAGATACCATATAAAAGTGCAAATGGGATTTTTTCAGTTCAAGTGTAAGAATGTTATGTACTTTCAAACACTGAACTCTCTTCATAAACCTGAAGCATAACATTTATTGCATTTGACCAAGTTTTCCTGTTATTTCAAAATGCTTTCAGATGGTATGAAGCAAGAATAAGTTATGCATAGAACTGTGTACATGAAGGTCTGGAAATGTTTTATGTGGGTGGGAGGGTGGGATGAGTTTTTTTGCGTGTGTGAGAGGACTTTTTTAATGAAAAATGGGAAGTTGGACAGAAAGTGGAAAACTAAGTTTTGAATCTGGTTTATTGAATTAGTCTTCAGACTATATAAATAAGCACAGATAGTTTGAAGTAGATGGATTCATAATTACATACATCAGATAATTAAACTTAAAAACTCAGTTTCAAAATGTCCATGGTATAAGAAAACACATACATACACTTATGAGCTACTCTCTCTTTAAGAATGATGAATGAAATGCTCCATAAGGCAAGGTGTTAAAATTTGTTGTTAGCTGCCTGTTAGCCCTTCAAATTGCTTTCTAATAATTATATACAACAATCTAAAGTTTGGCAACAATCTAAAGTTAGGCAACTAAAATTCCCATATACTATGAGCATGTATGACTCTCAAATCCTCTTGCTAGTTTTTAGATTCTTCCATCTTCTGTAGCATGCAAAATAAATTAATCTGTGCTTGAAAATGTACACACATGTGAAAGAGCAGAGCAGCTTATTTTGGTCTGTACAAACCTTCAGTTCTGTCGGAAGAACTCAAGACATTTATGTACTTGAAATGTTCATAAATATACCAAAGAGTGCATTTTTGTATGCCAAATTATACATAATGTGACAGGATGATTAGACAGCTGTGTAGTAAGGCGACTATATTCGTTTGTGTTATCTTCCTTAAGTAGCAAAGTAAATTTAGATTTGATCAGAAAAGAAACATTGCATATCGTACACACACACACACACACACACACACACACACACACTTCCAGTTTTGTCTGGGTGGGTGGGTGGAGTGGAAAGGAAGAAAAAGTCTGGCTTCAGAATTTCTCCATACTACAGAAACTGCATTTTAGCAGCGTGCACAGCTTCTCATTTCCTTCAGCTGAAGTCTATTAGCTAACACCTAGAACTTCCAATGTAAGATGAGCCAGCAGAGGAGAAATTGGCTATTAAAATAACTGATGCGATTCATTGTTTTTTGACATCCTTAATCAATGATGGCCAGTGATGGTCTGTGTTTGGTGTATGTGCCTATTTTTCTGAAACTGGTCTAGGAGCTGGAAGTGTGCATTTTGCCTCATAAACTGACTCCATCACAACTTGTCAGGTTCTCCAATGCTGTTGGCTCCATCTAATGCTAAGGGCTTCAAGTTTAATGAGCATGTGCATTCAAGCGTTACATGAAAAACCCAAAGAGAAAATTTCACTGAATATCCCCATTAAAAATTCCATCTTGTTTTTGGTGGGCTTTTCACCATTTTGTGTCAATGCCCAGGTCACTGCTTGGAGTTGGAGGTCATGGCCGGACTTCCGTAATGCTGCTTTCTTTATTTGGTGCCCTTGAAATGTGAACACAGTAATAAGTGATGAGTTACATGTTTTTTTCTCATCCCTCTAAATGATCTTTAGATTACTTCTGGAACTTCTGGAGCTTCTCTTTGAGAAGTTCAATGCTGTTGCTGCTGCTCATGCTGTTGTCCTGGGGCATCTTCAGCAGACTGTGGCTTCTCCCTCCAGTCAGTATGATGGCGATATCAAGTTATATGACATGGCGGATGTATGGGTAAAGATTCAGGATGTCTTGCAGGTAAGAACTTTAGATGTGTATACATCTTTGGCATTTTCACATCTGCCTTTCCTTGTGGACCAGTGACAGGAATCCAGTGTACGAGAGCAGGATTTTGATGAAGATGAAGGGTTGAGCTATATAAGCCACACAGGTGCCTTTAAAAACCCCCAACATCCTTCTGGTGAATCCCTCCCTCTGCAATGTTTAGGAATACCTACAAATGTAAGAAGGAGCTTGCTGAATCAGGCCAGTGGCCCATCTAGTCCAGAATCCTGTTCTCACAGTGGCCAACCAGATGCCTGTGGGAAACCAGCAAGCAGGATTCAAGCACAAGACCACTTTTGCCTCCTGCGGTTCCCAGCAACTGCTATTCAGAAGCATTGCTACCTCCAACTGTAGTGGCAGAGCATAGCCACCAATCACCTTGTGCTATGCCTTTGGTGCATTTAGGTTGTGAACATACAGTGGTACCTCGGGTTACATACGCTTCAGGTTACATACACTTCAGGTTAAAGACTCCGCTAACCCAGAAATAGTGCTTCAGGTTAAGAGCTTTGCTTCAGAATGAGAACAGAAATCATGCTCCGGCGGCGGGGCAGCAGCAGGAGGCCCCATTAGCTAAAGTGGTGCTTCAGGTTAAGAACAGTTTCAGGTTAAGTACGGGCCTCCGGAACAAATTAAGTACTTAACCCGAGGTACCACTGTTTCTGCCACCATTCTGCTGGTTGGAGACACGGAAACTTAACCATGTGATGATGTCACATTCTTGGTTGTCAGGATAATCCCAAGACTAAGTGATAGTTGCTGAACGAATAAGCTCACATATGTTTGTTCACTCGATTTGATATATGTTAATTGGCTTGCTTTGATGCTATGTTTATCTGTGGGCTTGAGGCGCTTGGTTATTGGTCTAGGGAAAGGAGCTATCTGTAGTACTTGGATATTTGCCACCTATGCCTTCATTGGCAGGTGGACCAATGGGAAGTTCTGGCCAAAATGAAGCATGCTGGGCTTTTTTGTATAAGTACAGGCAACCCTTGTTTTGCACTGGGGTAAATGGAATAAGCAAGATAACAAAGCGTACAGTATGAGCAAATCAAAACGTTCAAGCGGTGCTTCCCTTAGAACACTCCCAAATACAATTCTGGGTCCCACTGTGGAATCACATGTACAGTGGAAGCTCGGGTTACATACGCTTCAGGTTACAGACTCCACTAACCCAGAAATAGTACCTCAGGTTAAGAACTTTGCTTCAGGATAAGAACAGAAATTGTGCTCCGGCGGTGCAGCGGCAGCAGGAGGCCCCATTAGCTAAAGTGGTGCTTCAGGTTAAGAACAGTTTCAGGTTAAGAACGGACCTCTGGAACGAATTAAGTACTTAACCAGAGGTACCCCTGTAATTTACAAGCTGACACCTTATAGACCCAAGTCTCTGTGTGTCTGGACCATAGGAATAAAATGAGCATTGAAGATGCCATCTTAAATGTGAATATGTGCTCTGTGATGCCTCCTATGATGTAACTTGTGTTCACCAAGCACTGTAATTGTGCATGATGCAGCTGTTGTAGGGGGGGAAATGTTCAGGTTTTCCGGAGTCTTAAATGTTGCAAATTGTCCTTGATGACACTGTTCAGGTTTGCATTCTGTGCACAAAGTCTTTTGCATGTCTTTCTGAAATAAAGTTTAGAATGTGGAGAGTTCTGTCTTCTTTCAAACTGACTGAGGTCCCAAGTGTTTTAATGCCCTCAATGTCTTCCTTTGCTTTGTCCTAACATCTGAAGAGCATGAGGGAAATGCTTGCTAAGTTATCAAATGTTGCATAAGCAGATTTCAACCTTCTTGTACTTGAAGGTAGGACTGCCTCTTTCTCTTGTAAAAATGCCGCAGTTCAAAAACACCTGTCTCTTTCTGTCATCATGCCTCAGGTACAGCTGCTGGATAGATTCCTGCTGGGATTTCCAGTGGAGAATTGATTTAGGCTCTTTTCCAAAATGGTTCATGCGGAGAGCCTGTCTGGTTCTGGCCAGTCTTTTCCTTAAATACAAGTGCATAACTGAACCAAGACAACAAAGGGGCATACAACCAAATATCCCAGTGGGTTATATCCTGTATAGGTCTCATTGTTCATATGCTTTACATCAAGAATGTAACATCTGTGGCCTTTATCATTGTGGCCACAACCACTGGCTGTGCTGACTGGGACGGATGGAAGTTGGGAGTTCAACAAAATTAGGAGGGGCACAGCTTCCCCTTTCCTTCCTTTCATACATATCTGGTCAATGGCTATAAAGATATGCAGTGAAATTGATACCAGAGGCATACACTCTCCAATACTAGAGGTAGTACAAAGCGGAACTGCAGAATCTTGATCGTGAGGACAGTCTGTATAAGCACTTTTGGTCAGTGCCCTATCGCCTTGATAGGTCTACTCTGAAGCCAGAGAGACCATTAGAATAGCTCGTCATTTCTTGCAGCAAAACAACTTGCTGCTATTAACACTATTCTAACGCAGAACTGTTAGCTTTGTTTTGAGCATTCATAATTTGAGGAGAACCTTAACTCTTTTAAAAGTGAGAGTACCGTAAAGCATAGCTCAGACATATGAGATTGGTTTTGTGGGTGTCTGAATCGTTCCCAAACACTGATGTGTTGATGCATTTTGTGAGCAGATGGGAGTAGTGGGCAGAAATTGGGTGAAGAAGCAATTGTCAAGATTAGTGCAATCACGCCTACGTGGTGTGCCGTGTGCTTTACCTCATGGCTGTGTTCCTTCAGCTTAGAGATTGTCTGTTGCAAGCGATATCTTGACCTATTAATACCCATTTTATTTTTGTAACTGTTTTTAAGCGGAGGGCTTTGAGTAGTGGAAGAAACCTTAGAGTGCCTTTAAATCAAATAAATAATGAAGGTTTTAACTGAGTAACTAACAGATGGGGGAAATAATCCTAGGATGAAGGAAAGGGAAACCAAGGTATTGATGCTGTTAAAAATGAATGGAGCCTTTCCATCTCCCTTCTCTTTTTCTACCTTTTAATCCTCTGTGTCCCAAGCATCCATGTGTGCAGTCATTTTAGAGGGAATGCTTGTGGGACTGTCCTTTTTAAAAAAATTCTCTTTTATAGAACACTAGGTTAAGTGCTTTCCAGAGCAGGCATGTTGGGTCTGCCTCATTGTTGGGACTTGGTAAGCTTGGGAACCTTTTCTTTTAAAAGCAGGCAGATGAGAACTGATCTTCTTGATGTGTGTCTATTTTTGTTTGTCTGAAAACGTTTTTATTTTATAGCTAGTGGCAGATGGATTTGGGGCAAGAGCTAATCAAATCTAAGCCCCTTTAAGTCTGGTTGATTTCAAGATTTAAGTATGTTCAGATAGGGTTGCCATATTTTGAAGAGCAGAAGAGAGGACACATTTGCCAACTTCTAGTTTTAACTATGGATTGCTTTGACAACTCTCATTTTACATACCTATGAAAAAGAGGATGTGTCCTGAAAAAGAGGACATATGGCAACCCTATGTGGCACAACTGAAAGGACAGGGGACTCAACTCTTGTGCAACTAAGGAGGAGGTGGAGGAGCAACACATCCTGGCAGAGATTTATCTTGGGGTTTTCACCGGGATTTGCCCCAGATAGCATATTCTGTCTTGCTTAATATTAAAATAAAAGGTGCAGTAACTTGCCTTTGATTCCTATGTGTTTGCAGCAGCCTCTCAGGTGCATCCCTGCATCTGCACTCTCTAGTAACAGAGACATTAGATTTCTCTCTCTGACATTTTAGGCATGTTACTAATTTAGTTCTTTAATTTAGCAGTTCGTTGAGAGCATAATTACTGCAGTACTAAATATTTGATTGAAAAGAACAATAAGACACCTCCAGTTAAAGATGTAATAGCACGTATAAGCTACTCCAGGATAAAATGATTAATGGAGTTGTAGGCTTTTTTGGCACAATTAAGGTGCTTCTCTGAAATCTTTTGCATGCCAAGTTGCAGAAAGCACTGCCGTTTCAGGTGCTGTTTGGGGAAGAAGGATCAGATGCAGCACAGACTCAGCTTCTTGCTGAATCTGAATTTGTCTACAACAGGGTAAGGGATTTGCTATGTGCCTCATCGCTTAGGGGTTTACATGTTAACAACAAAAGCTTGAACTTAGTTCAGTAGGTAATAGGCAGGCAGTGCAGCACTTTCAACCCTGGTGTATATGTCTAAACCTGGGTATCCAACTGTGCACTCCACCAGCTGCATTTTGCACTAACTGCAGTTTCCAAACTAGGCATAAGAGTAACCCCACATAAAGTGAATTATAACTGACTAGTTGTGGAGTTATCAGTGTTTGCCCAGGCCTGCCCTGCATAAAATGTGAAATGACCCTTAACCAACTCCTTATTTTACCTTTAGCTTGCTGTCCATTAGGTCACATATAATAATATTTTAGTGGCAGGAGAAAACTCCAAAATGGGTTACAACCCTGTGCTATTAGACATCATGACTCTCTCCTTTCCAACCCGGGAATGGTATATTTCATCCCTCTTCCTTTCCTCTGCTTTCACATGACTGTTAAGATCCCTTGAAATATCAAAGTACCTGGTAGAATCAGTTCTGTGAACATGGACAAAATAGGCCTGCAGGAAAAGAACAAAGGAGTCAACAGCACCTAAGGCTGAGAGGACAATGCCTAATTCAATTTCCAGATCAGTCTTACAGTTGCAAATTGAAGGAACCCCTCCTTTCTAACTCGAGTACAGGGTTCAAATCCCTGCAGTGGGGTGATGAGGCTTTTGGTATTGGTGAGTTGTGGCAGTTTGGCTAAAACGTTTGATTTGCAAGCACCCTTTTGCCCATGCTGTGCATTAAAAAAACCTATTGCAAAGTGATACAAAGGTATATTACCGGGGGGGGGGGGCTGATTCTGTACTGCCAAGTCTGTACCGTCAAGTCAGGAAAAATTGCTCATCATAGGTTCAGGACAAAATGCCCAGAAACCCCTTGGCATTCAGTTTTGCAGGCCAGATGGTCAAATTCTGCTAGAGACCTGGATTTTTATAGCCTGGTTTATTCTATCCAATTTGTTTCTTTTCCTCTAGAATCTAGTTTTACAAAATCTCTGTTGGAGAGCTTAGGCTCTAGGCTGCCTCAGTGAATCACCCTGTGTACTACACAACACTCTCTTCTGTCAGGGAACTGCCATTGGCTCAGAGGTGAGAGATAGAGGGGGAATTGTGTTACAGGGAGCCTCTGAAAATCTTGCAAAGCAGTTCCTCTTCTGGCGAGGAGGAAACCCCCATCTCCAGTGGAGAAGAGGTGCAAGAACCAGAGGATGCTAGAAAGAGCCTTAACACCGCGCCTGAGCAAACTAGAGAGGAGGGAAGCACACCCCTGCCTTCGCCCATCATGCGCAGTAGCTAGAGGCGCAGGGAGGGGCAGAAAAGGCTGGGGGTGATGAAACTTTTATGTTGGAGGAGGTACAAGAACAGACCACTCCTGGATTCTGCTAGCAATTGAGCCAGACATGAACTTATGACGCTCTGCACTGTAAATAGTTTGCACCAAAATAAAGCCTGTAAAAGACAGGTCGGAGTCCTGCCTGGTTACTCTCGAGCAACCACAACAGCACCTGACATCTTCAGTAAATTTTGTTGCAGATGTGAAAGGTTTGATGCACACGGGGCATATGGCCACAATATATGTTTGATACATATGGGAAGGGTGATAGTGGGAGACAAGGGTGACATGGGAGTGAGTTGCTTGGTGGGAAGATCTGGGAGTGGGTACAGTTGGGCATCACTAATTTTGAAAATGAGTGGGGGCTCTAGCCACTATTGCTCATAAGCACATGTTAGTATAAATTCTAATGCACAGTTTTGCAGCGTTCCAAGAGTTTAGAAATATTTAATGCCCAGACTGTGTTAAGCTTGAAAACAGTGCAGTTAATGTGATTAATGCCATGAGGGTCTGTTGGTTTAATATCAGCACAAACCTTTTCTAGAGGCCGCGAAAATCCCTGGCATTGCAGTTTCCTCCAAAATTGAAGGGTTTGTCCTCCCTGTTGCCTTCCATGTGGCCTCAAGTGTGCTGCATCGATGTCCTTGAAATTCTGATTGCAGTGGTCTCATTAACATTGTTCTTCCATTTAATTGGAGGATAGCTGGCGGATGGTGATTGGCAGCTGCTGCGGTTGAAGGATGTTGCTGAAGGAAAGCTTGACTCGGCTGAGAACAAAATAATACTCCTGAGGCTATTAGGCTCTTTAAAGTGAGACTTTCAAACTTTTAGCCCTTGCCTCTTTGATATTTTTCATTTCATTTCTTAAAAGAACACACTTGCTTCTTTGCTTTCCCCCCTATTGCTTTAGCAAACTAACAGTGATACTTAAAACAATGGCTGCTTCTTTAGATCGGGTGACTTTATTCTTTGTAAAAAGTTAAAATAGACAATGACCTTTAAAGAATTGTGTGACGTTCTTGAATCTAAGGAATACAAGTTCCCTTTAGAGAAAGATTAAAAATAAAATTTGACCCTTCCTAAAATGTTTTTCATTAACTTCTGAAGCTCCAGTATACAGAGAATGATTCTCCATCTTCTTTTGTCCTGCGCCTTGAATTCAGAAATAGTTGGTCTATTATCATTCGTGGACTTTTGTTTTGGGGATCACGATCGTATTTTTCAAAAGAGTGTCCTGTATTTGCCTGATGTTCTAGCTTTGGACACCCAGAGAAAGTTCATAAGGTACATGAGCTATGAGGAAGGGCTGTAACTCAGTGATAGAGTAGATGCTCTGCATGTCAACGTCCCCTGGTTCAATGCCTGGAATCTTCTCTAAATAAAAAGGATGTAGTAGCAGTTTATAGGAAAAACCTGCAGGAGACTTCGGAGAATTGCTACCAGTTGAGTACTGGAATAGGTGGACCTAGTGGTCTCAGTACAAGTCAGCTTCATATATTTCAAATGTCCTAATATAAGCCCTCCCAATTCAGATGGAACAGCTTTGATTTTCAGAGGCCTATCAAGGTGAAACTCTCTGCTTCTCGGTCAACCTCTGTTTCAGGCAGCAGTTGTTTTTCTGTTTTTATATTTTATGTATATACCATGTTTCATGTTGAATCCCAAGGTTTAAGGAATAGTAAACGTAACCTCAACACACATTTAATTGACGAAAGTAAGAGCTGAGCCTGGCTGTTTGAGGACGAGGATAGATGGATCAATGGCTTTTTATTCAGAAATATTGTGTAAGTATCATTTCCAACTGCTGCTTTGTTCCCTGTTTATAGGATTAATATTTCTTAAAATTCCCTCCCTAACCTGAATCCGATCTGATGCAGGATTAGTTGCATGATGTAGAAGTGAAGTGTTCTTAAGGCTTCCAAAGGTACCTGAACAATGCTGAATTTGGCCAATGTTTAGTTGTTTTTTAATTATCGGTTTTTCTATGTTTTTAGTGTTTCTTATTTTTATCTGTAAGTTGTCTTGAGCCCCTGTCAGGGAAAAAGGCGGAGTATAGATTAACAACAAAAACAACAATTCGGCAATGGACTATAAAGGATGTTGTTGGTCAATATGGCTTATACAGAATATAGTATTGTGAGTTGTTACCTGAAATACTTGAGACAAATTCTTCTGGGCTGTGAGAAAGAAAGATGCCCCTGTGGTGAACCAGGAACTATTTGGTAACTAAAAATTAGTTGGATAAAGGGAAGAATATTATAGCAATTTAACTAACAGACATCTGAGGCTGTCTCTCCACTTACCAAATTCGAAGTCCCTGCAGTGATGATTCAGCAGCTGGCTATTGCCTGAAAGTGGTGTGCATATTAACGAAATTCAAGTTCTACAAATTGTAGCAGTGCTAGTCTAACACATTCTGCAATACAAACATTATTGCAAAGGGGGAAAAAGACAGACAGAAAGACAGAAAGCAAGCAAAAAGCAGTAAGATGCAACAAATCCCGTTGTCAACCTATGGTGTCAGCGAGATATTCCAATCCATTATTTATTCTAGTATCTGTTTCCCTTTTTACAAAAGTGAGGATGAGAAAGTAAATATGGAAAAAGCTTTTTGCACATTATGAGTGCTATATAAATGATTGATAATAATAGAAGCCCCTGGTTCCTTTTCATTTGAAAAGCCAGCATAGCTACAAAATGATTAACTTTTTTGTCCATTTGTAGAACCTCTCTCTCATCACGAGGGCGTCAGTGTACCATCTATGCATTGAACACAAAAGTCATATTAATTTTAAGCTCCATTAGAGATGCAAGGAGGAAGAGAAAGATGTTCATCAAATGGGAAAGGACTAAATTAGTAAGGGATTTTTTTTAATTTCAAGGTTCAGGAGAGTAGCACAAATAATGGAGTTCTTCTTTGTTTTGTTTAGGGAAAAGTCTCCATCAAAATGTGTCTGTTTCTGTCCTTGTAAATTGAAGTTCATTTATATTGCTGTTGTGCCTACAACTCTCATCTGAGATCAAGGCTGTACAAGCATGCAGTAAGAAATACTTTTCTTCCTGTAGAGTTTGCAGTATTAAAGGAAAATACAGGTTTATAGTGGAGGGGGAAAGGGCTGTTCATCTGGTAATGGGAAAAATAGTTCTGGTCAATTGAATCAACTTTGTTACTCTTTCTCTGGGTTGTGTGTTTTCTGCAGAAAATGCTGTGCTTGAAATTCAGTACTGGTTGCAGTACTCAGCTTTATTTTTTAAGAGCACGCTTCCATCCCTTTAACGTTGCAGTAGTCTTGTGTGGTCAGTATCTGCCACAATGGAGCCTTGATTTCATGGGATAAAGGCGGATTATAAATGTTAACCAATGAACTCTTAAAGGTCAAGTAGGACTTCCAACGCTCATTGGGTGGGCCTTCAGTGCTTATCCTTCCTTATTGCTTGAAGAAATAAGACTATATTCTGCAAAGTTAACTACTATGGCAAGTGTGCATAATTCACTCAAGTTGCAATTTTGGAACTCTTTTTGACTTCTTGTGGTTTGGGTGAGAGAAACCACGAATGTGGGTTAGCACGTAACATTAAACCAAACCATGGCTTAGCTTGTGGTAGTGCGGCAGCAGTGGGTGTGGGATAGGAGTGAAGTAGCCGCAGTTTTTGCTCCATGCAGCAGCGTGCTTGCTTGTTCACTCTTAGCCATTGTCTGGCTTAGAATTATATGCTAATGAGGCCAGTATAGTATAGTGGCTCTCAAATTTTAACAGGCAACAGGTTTCCTTGACTTCAATTTCACACTTGCATTTTTTCTGCATGCAGTGGTACCTTGTTTTGCATCCGGGATCTGTTCTGGAGCTCTGGCCGCTAGCCGAAAAGGACGCAGGGCAAAGCTCTGCGTCTGCACATGCCATGGTGCACCTGCATCAGCTTCTGCGCATGTGTGAACGGCAAACCCGGAAGTAACCCATTCTGGTACTCCAGGTTTGCCGTAGACATTCACCAGAATGGACGCTATATAAGGCGGACTTTCGCGGAGGTATTACTGTACTTGAAAAATGTACAAAGCCACAGTTTTTTTCTCTTTACATTATAATCCAGAGCTTTTATTGACTGCTGTTATGTACTGAGTTGAATAGGATCCAAAATGCAGCAGTCTGATTGGTCCTAGAACAATGCAGCAGTATGATTGGTCCGTAGGAGCCACCCAATCCAGCTCCAGATGGAAGTGAATCCACAACCTGATTGGCCTACAAGAGAAACCCGGAATTAGCCAATCACGTGGGGCCCATTGTGTAAATAATGTGTATAAAGCAGACGTCCTGGGGGAACTTCCATTCCTCCTCACCACTATGAGCTGAATAAAAAGCATGAAATCCACTCTCGACTCCGAGTATATTTCAGCTGCAAAGATTGGAGCTGGAATTTGCAGAAGAGTGTAATTCTGTTTCCTTAAAGAGGTTCTCTCCCCCCCCTTTTGCCAGTCTGAGAAGTCTCCTTGTTTTCCAGTTTATCAGCATCCTTTGACTGTCAGAAAACAAATTAGGCAAGGCATTGAGCAATTAATCAGCATTTGTGGTCAGGGTTTATTAGGATCATAAAATCTCAGTCATTTTGATGGTCTGAGCTAATTCATGTTTAGGCTGCTGGTGATTAGATTACGAGGTGATGAGACCTACACTTCCCGGCATCACTGCAGATGGAGAAATGATTCTGCCTGGCCTTTTCCATGTTGCTGTCAGCCTATCTGGGCAGCTGACCATGTGGGCACAATGCCCATTGAATCTCTAGCACCAGAGCTGTACAGGCAGCTGTTTTTGTTCCCCCAAATAGGGAAACTTTGTATTATCCCATCACTGTCTTGCTTCTTCCCCATGTTTGGCCATTGTTCTCTCACCTCTTCCTGTATTCCAGGTGGCTGCTAGCTCTCTAATCCCCAACATCTTGTGTCCACCCTGGCAGTATGTGCTATATTTGTCCAACCTACATGAATTATATATGACTTATCAAACCTCCAAATCTCTAAGCGGTGATTAATTTCTGGCATTGTGACCCTTCATGTTGATTATTTTAGCTACTCTGGCCTAAAAGGGGAATGGTATTTAGGAATTTAGGAAATACTCTTTATCTCACAAGGAGCCTATAGAAATTATAATGGTATCTATTAAATTGCAGAGGAAGGTTGTTGGCTTCAAGCATTGGGTTTGCAAAAGTTGATATGAACTGTAGAGTGGAATAAAATTGGCAAGGCTGTGGCAGCTAGTCTGCTTTTTTGAACTATTGCAGGACATTGATATACAGCTTTCTCCCTGCCCCACACAGCAGAGAATGGTTTAGTTCACACATGCATATTTTCAAGGGATGTCTTTCATGTAGGGGTGAGCCAGCACAAACCATACACCATGAATATAACTTTCATATCAACTTTCATCATCTGCAACATGGTGGGCTGGTTCCCACTATTAACTGAGAGTTTCAATTCGAATATGTAACACTCAACCAAGGACAATTATTTCAGTCTCAAGGTAATAATTGAGGCAAATTAAATGATTTATTGATACACAATGCTTAATTCAGGAACAGAACTTACCGTAAATGTGACCACACAAGAACAGAAGAGAAAATCCATCCAGGCAGTACAATGTGATAATCAACAGCATCGTGGAACAGTGAATAAATGAAGAACTAATACTATAGCAACGTGAACAAAGAAATCATTATAATAATGGAATAAGAACACAAAACAAAGCTACTTTAAAAAAGCAGTGAGAATATAATCAATCTCTGTATTGTCATCCCTACACTTAATGTTCCTACTAAAATGTCCTCCAACCCTCTAATTCAAAGCATGCTACGTTTGCTAGCTGTTGAAACTGCATCACATTTTAGCACTGTTCAATATAAATTCATAGATATTTCATTGTAGCTGGTCAGAAAGTCCAAAGAACTCTCCAATAGACCAGAGCAAAGCAGTGAAGTGAGAGGGCAAAATGGAGTACAGTCAGAAGTGCAGTGAGACTGTGTCTTACTAGTGTCAAAAGGGGGTGGGGGAAGGTTGATAAGGAAAAAATCAAATGCACAAGAGTGGATCACCTCATGCTGATCAAAGATGGGACCAGACCATTATGTCAGTTGGGAACCAAGCCCAAATAGAGACACCAGAACTTCTTTATTTTTCATTAATGTTCAGAATTTTTCAGGGAAATGTGTAACAGGCATTTCTACAATATACTTATTGTCACAGATGTAATATAAAATGAACTCAGGTTAGCATCTTTTCAAAACCAAACCGAGTGTCTTATACTTTCCTCAGCTCTGATGCGTAACCATGTTCTTCTCCTCCTCTTATTGGGTACAGTGTACAATTATCACACATGAAATGCCAAACTATGGTTTGGCATGATGGAAATGAGCCTTGTACTTGCTTACTCCAGGTCAACTAGTCTCTTCCTCTTGTGTGCAAATCATTTGCTGATGTATCTGAACTGGCAAAATGTGGTTTGCATACCTCCACAAACCATGTTGGGACACCAGCTTTGAACCATGGTTTGTAATCCTGGCTTACAAGGCAAGATGGAAACATACTTTGCTAGTTCAAATGTATTGGCAAATGTTGGTTTGTGTTGTAGAAGTAAACAAATGAATGGAAGAGTATGAGGGAGAGGAGTACGGAGACCAAGCAGTTGGTTCAATTATTTAGCACCAAGTTGTAGTTTGGCTTGACTCACTCATCCTTTCAGGATTTATAGCCTCAGCTTTCTGAAAATAAAACCATTTTTTTTTAAGCAGTCATTTTTTAAAATCTGATGTGTATAAGCAGTCTTGGTTTTTTCCATTTACTCTAAACATCCTAGTATGTTTTTTTCAGTCTTTTTGACAGTGTGCTTTAATAGCTGCTCTGTCTTGAACATTTATATTACTGTTATTTTTAAGACAAATAACTTTGAGAGAGGACAATCACAGTGCTACACTGGATGTGGTTTCACCCAAAGGCGATGGGTGGGTAGGGAATTAGTTAATTAAAGTGAACTGTATGCTGCCACTGGTGTAATTAAATGACTTGCAAAGCTCTTTTGAGGTCCAGGGTTACCAAGAAAGATGGTAGGACAGCCTAATTTATTGGCAGCAGGGTCTCTCCCAAGTCACAATGCAGCTCTAGAGCTCAGAGGTCAACAGTTGACATGATTTTTTTCACTGAGTCAGCTGCAGGAAAATTCTGAGAGCAGAGACGCCCCTTGTACATCACTTTCATAGACCTGATGAAGGCGTTTGACCTCACCCGCCAAAAGGACTCTTCACACTGCTCAATGAGATAGGATGCCCACCTAAGCTGCACAAGATTATCGTGTCCTTTCACAGTAACTTGTGTGGCACCGTCTAGTATGGCAGCTCATCCTTGAATGCCTTACCTATAAAGAGTGGTGTGAAACAGGGCTATGTTCTTGCCCCAGCTCTCTTTGGCATATTCTTCTCAGTGCTCTCATATGCCTTCAGTTTGACTGAAGACGGAATGTACATCCGTTCAAGAAGTGCAGGGTTCTGTTCAATCTGGCACATCTCCACGCCAGGATAAAAGTGCAGTGGGTACTTATCCAAGAGATGCTGTTTGCACATGTTGCAGTCTTGACAGCGGATTCTGAGGAAGCTCTGCAGAATCTTGCAAGCCTGCATAGAGTTTGGCCTTACCATCAGCCTGAGGAAGACTGACTTCCTGGGTGAGGACATCACCAGCACTCCGTGCATCAGCATTGGTGGCCACATACTTGAAGTGGTAGACCCTGGGCTCCACCGTAACCAGCAACCATTCCATCAACACTAAGTTGGACAAGCGTATTGGCAAGGCAGATACAGCAACATCTCACGTCTCCAAAAGGATATGGGAGAATGTAATGCTACTGACCCATATCCAGTGAGGTAGGATGCCCACCTAAGCTGCACAAGATGATTGTGTCCTTTCACAGTAACTTGTGTGGATCCCCAAGGACATGCTCTATAGGGAGCTGGCTTCAGGCACCAGGCCCATTGGCACCAGCTCTGTGTTACAAAGATGTCTGCAAACATGACATGAAGGCTGGCAACATCAGCAATGCAGTATGGGAATCCCTTGCAGACAAACCAAAAGGATATGGGAGAATGTAATGCTACTGACCGGGGGACGCGGGTGGCACTGTGGGTAAAACCACAGTGCCTAGGACTTGCCGATCGTATGGTTGGCGGTTCGAATCCCCGCAGCAGGGTGAACTCCCGTCGTTCAGATCCACCTAGCAGTTCGAAAACACTCAAGTGCAAGTAGATAAATAGGTACCACTTTATAGCAGGAAGGTAAACGGTGTTTCCGTGTGCTGCGCTGGTGCAGGCTCACCAGAGCAGCTTCGTCACGCTGGCCACGTGACCCGGAAGTGTCCTCGGACGGTGCCGGCTCCTGGCCTCTAGAGTGACATGAGCGCACAACCCTAGAGTCGGACACGACTGGCCTTCGGGCAGGGGTACCTTTACCTTTAATGCTACTGACCAATACCAAGATGAAGGTGTACCAGGCTTGCGTGTTGACCACACTGCTTTATGGTAGTGAGACGTGGGCAGCTTACACCAGCCAGGAGCAACACCTCAATGCCTTCCATGTGCCCTGTGTCAGGAAGATTCTGGACATCACATGACAGGACAGAGTCTCAAACAAAGATGTGCTTTCCCAAGGCCATCTTCCCAGCATGTTCACTTCTGTTTCAGTGATTGTCTAAGCTGGCTGGGCCATGTCTACAGAATGGAAGATGGCAGGATCCCCAAGTTCATGCTCTATAGGGAGCTGGCTTCAGGCACCAGGCCCATTGACAGACCAGCTCTGTGTTACAAAGCTGTATGCAAACATGACATGAAGGCTGGCAACCTCAGCAACGCAGTATGGGAATCCCTTGCAGACAAACCCAGTGCCTGGAGACGGGCAGTCAGGATGTGTGACCACAGCAGTGACTAGAGGAGGAATGACCACTGGGAAGAGCTCACATGGTGCACCTGCATCAGCACATCGAGATGCCTTCATCTTCCCCAGCTGCAACAAAACATGTCTCTCCCTTATCAGTCTCTACAGCTGCAGCAGATGCTGTAACTCTCCAATGGTTTGACTATACACCTGAAGTCACACTCTTTCACTGTCTCCCAAGATAGACAGGTGCCAACCATTCTTGGTAAGCATCCGTGAAATAGTGAGCTGGAAAGAGTTGGCCAAACACTATGATTTGTCATTGTAATAGAAGTTATGCTGCATCTCAGGGGGTTTAACCGTTTCAAAAAAAATAACCAGGATATGATCATCATCATCACGATCCAGGGCACTGTTTTGATCTGTTTGTTTTTGTTACGTCTCTTTACCTTTCAATCTGTTGCTATGGCCCCAGTGATTTTACTTACTTAGAACTTTTCCTAATTAAATTCAGTTGCTTCTCTCTGGCCAAATTCAGGCTGTCAATGGCTACTGGCCATGATGATGATTCTTCCTCCACACTTGGAGGCAGGAATGTTTCTTTATACCAGTTGCTGGAAACCACAGGACGGGAGAGGGCTCTTGTGCTTGGGTCCTGCTTACGGGTTTCTCAGAGGTGCCTGGTTGGGCCACAATGAGAATAGGGTGCTTGAACAGATCAGCCGCTGGCCTGATCCAGCAGGCTCTTCTTATGTTTTTAGTCTGAAACATTGTTACTGGATGGGTCTCTGAAAAGAAAAATTAACGAAACACCCTGATTAAAGTGACTTGTAAGCAGCAGAAGAGATGGGGGAGGGGAGCAAAGGTGAAAGCAGCCGGAATCTGGACAACTGATTTTGTTGTCACAGGTTTAATCTGTGTCAGCATATTTGCCCTCTTGCCTTAAACTGCGGAAGGGCTTCTGCATATGGAACATTTGTATTATCCAAATCAGATAAAGCTTCCCAGCAGGTTGGTAAATAGATAAATCATTCTCCTCCCTTAAGCATAATATTCCCAGCCTTCCCCTATTGCTCACAAAGGGCCGTAAAAAATGAACCAGCAGATTTACAAATGATTAGCTGGGACACAATAAATGGATGATCTCACTTTATTACAGTGATTTGGTGCTGCATTTCCTTGCCGTTTAATCAGAATGTCACATGTCTGATACCCTGTTAGAAAAATTGCGTTTCCCACTCGCATTAGCTGCCAAAGTGATAAATGGCGGTGCACACTTGGAATTATTCTCCCTTGCGAGCTACTCATGATAGCTTACCTTTATTGGTAGTGATGTCTTTTCCTTCCAGCCAGGGTGTCCTGTTGTTGAATAGGCTCTCATAATTTGGGGCCACATACAGCTTTATTGCTAAAGATGGAATGAGTGCATTTTGGGTGCTGCTTGTCTTGGGCCATGGGGAATGAAGAAGAAGAAGAAGAGTTTGGATTTGATATCCCGCCTTTCACTCCCTTTAAGGAGTCTCAAAGCGGCTAACATTCTCCTTTCCCTTCCTCCCCCACAACAAACACTCTGTGAGGTGAGTGGGGCTGAGAGACTTCAGAGAAGTGTGACTGGCCCAAGGTCACCCAGCAGCTGCATGTGGAGGAGCGGAGACGAGGCTTCGCAACCTGTGCTGTCATATGCTGTTCATATGAGATTCTAGGTTCCTTCCTGAATTCTTAGCTTTCTAACTTTTCTTTTTAATTGCCATTTACTTATGGAGGTATAAATAAGAAAAAATTGGAGCCTTCTATGATTGCTCCTTCTTTCTGTGGCTTTTGGCAAGTACATATATTCAGTTTCATCCGTTAATATGTTTTTAAAATCTGCTACCTGAATCAGAGCTGAATTCTATTTGATCAAAAGTTGATTAATGAACCAATGATTCTGTTGCCTTTCCCCATTTATTTGGTCCCATTTATAGATGTGTGATACTGTAACTGTTTAAACATTATTTCTGCAGATGGGCCCAGTTTGCCAAAAAGTGATGTCATGTGATCAAGATGCTTATCCTTAAACATGCTTATGCAATTTTAATATTTAATTAGGATGTTATAGATTTGCACTAGGAGACATAGTTTACGTTGTGGCATAAGTTCCACATTCAAGGCTTTGTATGGCATGTTTTGTGGAGTTCTTCGAAATTTCTTTCCAATGTCCTTGAAATTTCAATAGGGCCTAATCTGATTGAGCATGCTTACGTGACTTTATAGCCTAAACTGAAGTATTTGATAACGGGGAAAAGATCACTTAAAGTGCACTTAAAGTGGTTTAATTGCTATTTCAACCAAAGCTTTATCTGGAAATTTATTTCTTGGGAATACAGTACTTTAAAACGCTTGGGAATACAGTACTTTAAAAGGAGTTGGGAGCTGTTAGATTGTGGATGAAATTAGGCTTAGCCTGGCTTCCAGTTTGACCCGCAAAGTCATTCCCTACTACCACCACCACTTGGCATCAGGTTTGGGGCCATAGAGATGTTTCAGCGTGTTACTGATTACAGTAATTTTTATGAAACAATTCACTTTTAGAAATGAAATATTCCATGGAAAAATATTGTGGCAAAGAGAATGAGTAATTAAACTTCACTGTCCATGTGTTTGTAGGATTCCAGCCTTAATTGTGCAACATCAGCCCCTCCCCCCGATCTATAAGGAATGATTTCAGATGTATTACTTTATTGAGGCACTTACCGTAAATAGAATCATAGAATTGTAGAGTTGGAAGGGACCACGTGGATCATCTAGTCCAACCTCCTACAATGCAGGAATCATTTTCCCTGTGTGGGTCTCAAACCTACAATCCTGAGATTAAGAGTCTCATGCTCTACTACTGACTGGGCTATCCAATGTAGTAGTTAATGTGTGGGTTTCACTTTGGAAATAGAAAATGAGGTATATCAATTGAACCTTCTTTCTTGCCATCTTTGATAAAGTGTATCCTGGATGAATTACTCCAAGTTGCCTTTGCAGTCATATCTTCTGATTCAAGGAGGTGAAAATCTTTAGCATAGTTTTATCCACATAAGTCTGTCATCATTTTAACTAAATCTCTGTAGAATGATCTTCAGAATGAGTCTTCTTTTCACAGGGGTTGCCAGGATAAAGTGTGGATCTTGCAACAGCTCCTCAGAGCTGTTTTGGGACAAATATTAGGTCCTGTTGAATAGGATGTCACCTTGTAGGTTAATAACATGTTATAGGAATGCACTGATTGGCAAAAGAAGCACCCCTGCTTGGATGAGGCATGTACTGTAAATCTAAGCCATGCATTCAATTGCAAATTGCTTACACTTGTTGGGAGAGTTTTTGCTGTACACTCCAGATACAATCTGTGGCCCTGCAATAGCAGATTAAATTTATTCTGTGTGCTCCAGTGGCAGTGAAAAAGGATAACGATTTCTTACAGTCAATTTAAACACATATTGATGTTCCTTGTGAAGTCATTTGAATGGAAATCCTAACATCGCATGCTGGAGCAAAGGCACCTGCACGTGGCCAAGATTGTGAGCAGATTAGGAGACTTATCTCTAAGGTCACACAAGTGTTGCTCTGGGTTCTTGAAAAAGGTATGTGTAATGTCAAATGTGATGTTCCTTCCGTAGGCCCCCTTGGAGCTTTCTGGACTGACCAGCACAACTAGCTAACTCAGCCATCTCAGTAATGGCCATATTGAAGCCACAGACGTTACTTATACCAGCATGGTTCAGATTTTGCCTGTGGTAATGCACAGTTACAAGGAAGGTTACAATTTCCTGGACACATAACAAGGAGGGCAGAATTAACTGTTTTTCTAAGTCTGTTACAGATTGGTAACTTCCTGTTTTATGGGATGAGATCGAACCCTTTTCTGGCCAGCTCCACTGTTGGTTCTAAAGCATAGCAGAGAGCCAGTTGGCATTACAGTGGTACCTTGGGTTACATACGCTTCAGGTTACAGACTCCACTAACCCAGAAATAGTACCTTGGGTTAAGAACTTTGCTTCAGGATGAGAACAGAAATCGTGCTCCGGCGGCATGGCAGCAGCAGGAGGCCCCATTAGCTAAAGTGGTGCTTTGGGTTAAGAACAGTTTCAGGTTAAGAACGGACCTCCGGAACAAATTAAGTACTTAACCCGAGGTACCATTGTACCACCTCTGACAAGGAACTACTACTAGAGATGCCTACCACAGGATGCTCAAAATGGAGCATGGTATCCTAAATGCATCATGACTCATTATGGTGTACGATTGATGAGAACAGGGCTCAGGTTGATTTTTCATGGTAGAACCATCAATATCTTAATTGGGGACATCTTACTGCAGACACGGCTCTATAACCACCATCAGATTTCAAGGATGAGTCCCCTGCAATATTTTTATTTCTCCAGCCTCAAAAAAGTCAAAGACTGCAAATTCAGGTGATGAGCCTTTAACGACCTAGACAGCTTCTCAGAAGGTGGAACCACCCAATTTCTAGTTCATGTTGGTTAGTTTACATAATGTTTCAATTGGCTCGTGCTCCTTGCTGAGACAGCATCTTCCTACATCTGTCTTAAGAGGTAAGGACTTAAGCTATCAAGGTCCACTTGGAGTTGTTGAAAGTCCTTTTCTTGTCTGCACTCTGTTTAAGATAGTTTTGGCTTGGCTTTGTCCACCTTTCACTTTTTTGACTTCTGGCTTTGAGTTGACTTTGCTTGCGTTCAGACTTTTCCTTGCTTGATCTGACCTTGCCTGCCTTGCCTGACCTTCATCTGCCTTCATTAGATGATATTTGCTTCCTCTGTAAGCCTCAAGCGCCTCTGAAGCAAACAAAGTGAAGCATTATCCATGCAAAGTAGTGCATAATTAGTGATGGAATGAATCATTTCCATAACTAAGCACCTTTACCCTGAATTATGTATATCATAGAATCATAGAATCTTAGAATTGGAAGGGACCCCAAGGGGCATCTAGTCCACAAGGGTCATCTAGTCTTTAAAAGAGTAACTCAGAGTACTTACTTGCCATAATTAGCTATGGAAAGTTGTGGGAGCATACTGGGAATGTCTCCCACACAAACTGATGAAATGAATGAGTTGAGGAAGAACAGGGTTTGTGCTCTTGCAATTCTCTAATTTCATTTCAGTGGAGCAAATGCAGGAGACATTGCTTGCACCTGTGTGCATGGTCAACAGGAGGGGAAAATACCATCATATACACAGGTTGTATCCCAAAGCTGTTGTTCTGCTTCTGGCAATATTGGACTGTTTATATAGAAAAGAGTAGGATTGCATTTTTCTATTCACGCTCTTGAAAAACAACAATGAAGGCCATTGGTTACAGGTTGGAGGTCTCGTTGAACATTTTCTCTATCCTTTGTGTTGGGGCTTTTCCACTGACAGTGTAATTAACAACCCCCTTAAAGATCTGGCCGATAGATTCATACGTATTAACTGAAGCTATGGAATCTGGTCCTCCAATTGGGTATTCATCATGTCCTTTAGATTACACGATGATCTATTTACTCCTGATGCGTCACATCCTTGACACATTAATAATCCCTTGAATTTCTATTTCTCATCCTAGAGCACTCCATAAATTTAACACACAGGCACACACGGATCACTGTAAGTGCCGGAGAATTTGTTGGTGCTTGCAAGCAGAATTTCATTGCTATTTAACAGAGTTCAGCGGAGAACAGTGTTTAAGAACATAAGCTCTGGCTGGGTCAGGCCAGTGACCCATCTAGTCTAGCATCCAGTTCTCTCAGTGTCCAACCAGATGCCTATAGGAAGCCGGCAAACAGAACAGTGTGCAACCCAACTGTCCATACTTGTGATTCCTATCAACTGGTATTGAGAGACTTACACTGACAATGAAAGCAAAGCAGATACATCATGGCTAGTAGCCCCTGATAGCCCAATCCTCCATGAATTTAGCTAATCCTCTTTCATTTTTTTTTCCAGCAGCATTTTAGCGCAAATTTATTCTAATAGACACATTTTTAATGCAATTTTGCCTATTATACATTTTTAATAAATATTTATTAAGAATTTTTTCAATAGATTATAAAAAATAAACAAAATAACATATACTTTTACAATAACACATTTTCTTCACTTCTTTGGACTTCCTCACATCTCTCGTTTCTGCGTTCCAAATTTCTCAAGCTTTACTCAGCAAATTGTTACCTTGTATCAACTCTTATATTAAAGTTTCCCAATATTATATCCCTAATTTCAGATAATTTTACCCAAACCTTAAAAGCTTAAACTTTGACTTCATGTTTATCCAAAATTTATCTTATCCAATTTTTTCATTTACCTTCATACTCCTTTTAACTAGTTTAATGGAACCATATTGTTATTAGTCTTACATCTTTCTTAACATTCATACAATTTACAATACTTTTGTAAATAGTCCTTAAATTTTTTCCAGTCCTCCTCCACGGCCTCTTCTCCCAGGTCTCGGATTCTGCCGGTCATTTCTGCCAGTTCCATATAGTCTATCAGTTGCATCTGCCATTCTTTTTTTTTTTTAAATAATTTTTATTAAGGTTTTCCAAATTAAAACAAATAAAATCCAATTCATAAACTTTTTCCAATATCCAGGACTTCCCCTCCCCACCCCCTCTTGTGTTCCAAATCTTCCAAAAAAGCAATAATATTCAACAAATTCTTATTCCCAAAATACACTCATCATCAATAACTCAATTTATCCAAATTTCCATCCCCTAAGGTCGACCTATTCCCTTCCACGAGTTCCCCCCTTTCAAATATAGTACAGATGAAAATAGAATAAAAACAAACAATAATTTTACAACCTTTGGATTCCAAATTTCCCTCCCCTCTTTCCCTGTTGCGTTCCTCCTATCCCTCCACTTCTAATGTCTTCCTGATGAACCCACATTTCACTAAACCCACATCCCTCTGGTTCTTTACCGGTCTTTTTTTTTTAAATTACAGATGTCCAATCATAGAAGGAGTCTATCAAAGGGGGCCCATTTCTTCTATCCAGATTTTTATATCCAGGAGTATAAACTCCAATTTTATATCCATAAGCTTGTCAAATCTGGATATCCCAAATGTTCCCACTCCAGTTCTGTCCAGTTCTTGTTGTTTCCTTGTTCTTGTCAATCACTCTCCTCCTTTTTACTTCCCTGTTCCCTCACAGAAATGTTCTTTTTCCAAAGGCTTCTAGTGTCTCTACAGAGGCTTGTTATTCAGGAGCAAAACATTACATCATGTTCCTTTCATTTTTCAACAGATTAATCCATTGTTTCCAGTAAAGTGTAGGCCTCTGTAGACAAAATAATGTTCCATTTCTGCAGTTTCCCAGGAGATTAAAAGTTCTATCCAACTGTTCAAGTTTCCCGTCGAAAACACATGCAATGTCCCTCAGCTCCTCTAGGTGGATTACAATAACAAAGTTCCCTTCCAGATCACATCCGCCAGTCCAAATAACTTATAAATCCTTATTTGAAACAATTTATCTCCAATTTATAACAAATGTAACCGGCAAAGTCCTCATAACAAAGTCTCAATTTCATTCTTCCGTTTTGACAGCTCTTTGACAGCTGTCAAAACCTCCGTTATTCTTCTCCAGGCATTTTCACGAATCGCTCCAGGGATTCCGGGGGGGGTTGCTTTTTAATACGAATTCCACTTTTCTCCTCCAGCTCAATCTTATAAATTTCCCTCGCGAAGTTGCTAGTTCGGCAAGATAAGGTTCCTCTCGATCTTAGTTATCCAGTCCTTTGTTTTGGCTCTTCTACAATTTGGGGGGGGGGCTGACTTCCTTTTTTCCACCTCCCCCGTTCGCTCCAAATTCTAAAAATTTATCCCTCTTTTTAGTCCATATTCCAATTACTCACGGGTTCTTCTTTTGGGTCCAAATTTTCAATAGAAGAAGTCAGCGCTCTCCGCCGGATGGCATGCGGCTGCGCTCGGCAGGGATAGCAGAGGACTCAAAGCACCACGCTCCTCCCCGGCACCCGATCCGTAGCCTTTAAAAAGGCTCCTTCACGAATCGAGAGGGCACTGACGGTGCCAGCCGAGTCTCCATGTCCACGGCCTCCGTGGCCGTGGTTTTTAAGGGTCCCCGCATCGCCGGTGCGGTAGGACCCAGCCCCTGCCGAGCAGGCTCCCTCCGGAGCTCGGAGGGAGCCCGCCATTCGGCGATGGCGCCGACCCGGAAGTCCTGCATCTGCCATTCTTCCAGTGTGGGCAAATCTTGAGTTTTCCAGTGCTTGGTTAGCTAATCCTCTTTCAAAGCTGCTCAAGTCGCTAGCCAATACTTCCTCATGTGGGAGCGAATTCCATCGTTTACTATGCGCTGTGTGAAGAACTACTTTATTTTGTCTTGGGAATTGTCCTGTTCCATATTTACTGAATACTGTGTTCGTTGTTCCCAGGTCAACAACACTTGCATCTCACAACAAGATACAAAGAATGCTCTTCACAGTTTTAGCTAGACATGGAATTTATGGAGCCTGACGGTACAATACTGAAAAAATGGGGTTTGCTTGGTTCTAAAAGATTACAGTGGTACCCCGGGTTATATATGCTTCAGGTTACATACGCTTCAGGTTACAGACTCCGCTAACCCAGAAATAGTGCTTCAGGTTAAGAACTTTGCTTCAGGATGAGAACAGAAATCGTGCTCCAGCGGCGTGGCAGCAGCAGGAGGCCCCATTAGCTAAAGTGGTGCTTCAGATTAAGAACAGTCTCAGGTTAAGTAAGGACCTCCGGAACAAATTAAGTACTTAACCTGAGGTACCACTGTATTAAAGTGTAAGTAAGAAACTGCAAACTTTCAGCAGGCAGAGAACCTTGGGCTATTTAAGCATCTCAAGAATATGCTTAGAAGGCTTAATTTCAAAATATTTTGAATGTTGTAGGAGTTGGAAACCTTATAGCCTAGGCAAAGGTAAAAGCTGGTACAGATAAGCACAAGATGTGCTGGCTGTTGCTTATCAGTGCCATTCTAACTTGTATCAGATAATAATTCATTTCAGGATAAAACAGTCTATGAGCAAAACTGATGTGTCGTGTTCTGTACTAAACATGATAGGCTGTCACCAATGTGTACCTTGGAGATGTGTGATCAGTTGTATTTAGATATTCAACTATGATAAGTTACATTCTTAGCAAGTGATTTCAATATCTGTAAATATAGGTCGATTGTATCAGTTATATGTGTATGTATGCCTTTAAAAAATATGTTAACAAAAACTTGCAGAAGTGGTGGAGTCCCTAACATTTTGGCACTGGAGAGGTACTGCCGGGTGTCAAAGTGGTTTTTTAAAAAAATATATATCAAGAGAGCAACAATATGATATTACCACCCTATGTCTGCAAGTCACACAATTTTCCTATTTGTCAAGGCTCAGGGTCCTCCTTGCACCAAGAGACTGCTCGAAGTACTCTAAGCCATGGGTAGGCAAACTAAGGCCCGGGGGCCGGATCCGGCCCAATCGCCTTCTCAATCTGGCCCGCAGATGGTCCAGGAATCAGCGTGTTTTTACATGAGTAGAATGTGCGCTTTTATTTAAAATGCATCTCTGGGTTATTTGAGGGGCATAGGAATTTGTTCATTATTTTTTTTCCAAAATATAGTCCGGCCCCCCACAAGGTCTGAGGGACAGTGACCGGCCCTCTGCTGAAAAAGTTTGCTGACCCCTGCAGTCTAAGCAGAAGAGGAGGCTTTTGCTTATCTGTAGCATTACTGGTGGGCCGGAGCCACCAGTTGCATTCTTGGAGAGATGTTGAATCCCAGTTCTCAGAGTTTTCCCTGCTTCTTGAGGGTTAACAAAATAGTCTGGTTTTTAAGCACCGATAATAATATACACTACGTAAAATACAGATGAACTTTCAGTTTCATGCACCGTTGATGTTCTTTTTTAACATTTACTTTTATGTAAGAAAAGGATGTCCTTTGACTATTTGTCATTTTGTGGCTTGGTTCTCCAAATGAGAATGGAAGCTTTCCAGATGATCTGGGCTGGTTTGTGTTGGAATTCTTGCCCGTCTTGAGGTATGTGCCTATCTGTTCAGGCACCGGCTGAATTCCTTAGACCTCCCTCCGGCGACTCCCGGCAGGATAAAACATACGCGAGGTCCGTTCCGGCGATTTTCCTCAGGCTGTGAGGAAAACACACCAACTGCTCCTCTCTCCCCTTTGGTGTCCCCAGGGAGGGGAAAGAAGTAGACAGAAATCTATTTACATCTTTTATTCCTGTCTTTTACTTCAGTACAGAGAAAACATGTCTGCACTCATCAGCAGTAAGAATAAACTCCACCTCCACCCATGTACATCCTGTACAGGTCATATGACAAACCCACTGAGCTAACATCCGGTGCTCAGTACAGAATGGACTGCCCCTTTGTTCCCATGGCAACAGTCACAAACTTCCTGTTTGGCTTTCCAGCCACAAGCAGCAGACTTGGCTGCTATAGCCTTTGCTTGCTGCCGCATTGCTGCTTTAGAATAACATACTCCCCCTAAAGTATCAATGCGTGCTGCGAGCAAAGCGTCATCCAGAGAAGAAAACAAACAGTTGTTATATGTATAACACTCCCCTGTTGTTTCAGTTCCACCCTTGGAACTACCCGCCACTGGCTTTACCAATGTACCTCTCTGGTTGTGTGACTTCCAAGGAATGAGTGCTTCTGCATTACCTTGGTTAACAACTCTCTGTTGTGCCTTTGTCTCTGACTCAGACACAGCTTCAATTTGACCTTGGTCGTTTACAACAGCAACACATAAGTTAGCAAACTCTTGTGAATACCTCTTGGGTGGTACACCCTTCGTTGCTCTCTCAGACCTACGTAAGAGGTGCTGCTCTTCTTTGATTTCTGGTTCAGCCTCTGAACTCTCTGGAGAACCAGTACTAAGCTTAATCAGTGGTTCATCCTCCTCTTCTGAGGATCTAGTCATTGTGTGAGATTTCCTCTCAATGACTGTGACAACTGAGCTGCCTGAGCTATCGCTGTCATCATCAGTAGTACTGAACTCAATAAGATCAAACTCATCATCATCATCATCAGAATCATCATCACCTGTGGGAAATGTTTGAACAATCACTCTCTCCTTTTCAGGAGCACTCTCTAGAAATTTTGTGAGAATCACCTTTCCAGATTCAGACAAAATTACTCTGTAGAGACCCTTTTCATAACCCACAAAAATGCCTCTGGCATTCTTTACCCCACCTGGAGTTTCTGTTCTCACATGAGACCCAAAAACCTTGAAATGGGCAACAGAAGGTTTTCTGTGGAACAGTTTCTCAAAAGGAGAACTTCCCAACTCTTTTGAAAACTTTCTCAACCACGTGTAACAATATGACATTAGCGACTCAGCCCAGTACTCATGTGGCAGATGTGAACTAAGCAATTGCGCTTCCATTCCCTTTTGCAATTCTTTGTTCACCCTAACACAAACACATTTCTTCCAAGCTTCTTCAGAACTAGCAGTTTTGTGTTTTATCCCTTTCTTCTTCAGGAACCTCTGGAACTCCTGTAAAAAGAAAATTGGCTTCTCATCTGTGCAAAGACAATCTATGTCAGCATCATGCATATTTTTAACCTTGTCACAAAACTCTTTAAACCTTTCTAAGGCTTCTTTCGGTCTCTCCAAAATATAAATCCAGACAAAACCTGTAAAAGAATCAACACATATTAGGTAATACTTTGCATTGCCTCTAGATGGTGCTAAAGGACCAATCACATCAGCATACACCCGCTGAAATGCCCTGTTGACCCTCGAGGTGACCTGCTTGGCGTTCTTCTTGGCTACACCTGCAAAAGAGATCATGTTAGAATCACAAGAATTACATTCCATGTAATCACTTTGATCAAAAGTCAACAAATACAGTCCATCTTTCTCTTTGGCAGAAAGATACAACTCTCCATCTTTGTAGATCTCGCAGTTCTGATCATCATAGGACAGTTTTAGTCCCTTCTTGGCAATCTGCGAAACGCTGAGCAGATTGTACTTCAACTCTGGAACCAAATAAACATTGCTTATAGTCAAGTTCAGACTTTTAAGATACACAGTCCCAATTCCGGTCGCTTCCAGCTTTTGACCGTTGGCTAGTTGTACAGCGAAGCTTTGCTTCTTAAACGTAGAAAATAGTCCTATGTGTCCTGTCATGTGAACCGTCGCGCCCGTGTCTAGGACAAAGAAGTTTCCCACCTCTGGTGTGGCTTTTAGCGACATCAAAGCCTTTGCAGTCTTTGCCTTTGGCTTGGTGTGACCTTTGTCTGACGCCTCAGACTTTGCGGAGCTCGCCTTAGCTCCTCTGTTCTTACGTGGCTTCTTGCAGTACCGCTGAAGATGCCCAATCTGGTCACAATTGTAGCATCGGACAACGTTTAAAGCTACAGCGTCTCCTCCAGTAGCTTCAGCAGTGGGGGTGTCAGAACTCCGTTCTTGTCTCCCCCTGTCCTTCACTTCCAGTGCGGCAAGTCTGTCATGTTCACAAAGAACGACGGCAAAGACTCTCTCTGACGTTAGATCAGCTGCTGGTTGAGACCCCAGCTGACTGGCAACCGTTTTGTAAGTCCGATTCAGGCTGTTGATCACCATGAAGCAAAACACTTCCTCCTGCAGACGGAAGTTGCGTTCCACCATCTGTTGACGCAGAAATTTCATTTCCGTCAGGTGCGCTTGAACATCTCCATCAGGCGCAAGCCTCAGGTTGGTCAGCTTCTCAAAATACAGCAACGCTGAAGAACCTGCATCTCTCTGATGTGTCCGTCTCAGCGTGTCCCAAACAACTTTCGCGTGGTCTAAATCTTGTACGTGGATCAACTGCGAATCTGACACGCACAGAAGTATAGCAGTTCTGGCCTTCACATCCTGTGACTCCCAAGCACGCGTTGGTGCTGCTGGAATGGGGTTTTCAATCACCCCAAACAGTCTCTGATTCTGCAGCAGGGCCTTCATCTTAATAGACCAAGATGCATAATTGTCACTGGTCAGGAGGTCTGGAGTAGGCAGGCCTCCCCCCCTCTTGGCATCCATTTTGAGTCCTTGCACTGACTCTCAAACACAAGCCTCTAAAATCCAATAGCTGGCTTGTTTACACTCTGTGCACCTGGCAGCTCTCAACGCTGGCTGCGTTGGAAATTTCCAAGAGCTCCTCAGACTCTGTAGTCAAAACATTCCATTTTAACTTTCACTTCTCCTCTCTGAGGCATGGCCTTCGTTGCTAAGCAACAGCATTCCTTCCCTTGAACAGGATTAACCACAGGAATGTTTGGAATGCGGTTTCTCTTTTGACTGGAGCTGTTTTACCCAAACGCTGCTCCCCGTGAAGCAGAGAATAACTCAATCTGCTTTCACTCTTCTAAGCCCGAAAATCTCATACCTGGGCTCCGTTGCTTGGCTTTCAGATTCTTCTGGTCAGCTTCTGGCTGCAGAGAATCAGCCTTCTCACCTCAGGCTTCCATGGAGGCCACTTCTTGATGCAGAGGTCGATGAAAACAGCAACCATCCTCTGCTACCACTGTTGGAATTCTTGCCCGTCTTGAGGTATGTGCCTATCTGTTCAGGCACCGGCTGAATTCCTTAGACCTCCCTCCGGCGACTCCCGGCAGGATAAAACATACGCGAGGTCCGTTCCGGCGATTTTCCTCAGGCTGTGAGGAAAACACACCAACTGCTCCTCTCTCCCCTTTGGTGTCCCCAGGGAGGGGAAAGAAGTAGACAGAAATCTATTTACATCTTTTATTCCTGTCTTTTACTTCAGTACAGAGAAAACATGTCTGCACTCATCAGCAGTAAGAATAAACTCCACCTCCACCCATGTACATCCTGTACAGGTCATATGACAAACCCACTGAGCTAACATCCGGTGCTCAGTACAGAATGGACTGCCCCTTTGTTCCCATGGCAACAGTCACAAACTTCCTGTTTGGCTTTCCAGCCACAAGCAGCAGACTTGGCTGCTATAGCCTTTGCTTGCTGCCGCATTGCTGCTTTAGAATAACAGTTTGTTGAAAGAATTCTTTAAGTGAAACACATTCTTGTGGCTTTCTTTTGCAGGGGAAGTGTAAAAAGCTAGTGTGTATTGTGCTCTCTGACAACCTCAGTCTGAATAAGTGTGCTGTGGACTAGCAGGCTTCATTCAGCAACAGATGCTAAGAGTGCATTTGTGGTGCTTTTTATTTCAACTTGTGGAACATGTTTATTCAGCATTCAATGGAAGTAACACCCGTGTTTAATTTGAATAGTCACGAGAAATGCAGGTATTTAATCTGAATGAACCAGCAGGCAACCATTATCTTGGTTCTGTGAACAGGTCTGGTGTTAAGTATGCACATTTGTGGATCTCTCTACCAGTCTGGGCTTGGTTTTGTAGATATTGATTGATGTGTGCACTCTGTACATGGGTTATATGTTTCCAGCATACCTTGTTCTCTTTCAGGACTTTCATTTAATGACTGCACCCCCCAGATGCAGATAGGAAGGTCTGATTATGCTGCTCTTTATGTTGATTGCTGGCATTATAAGATTTATTTTTATTTTTTGCATGTAGCAATATCAAATATTTACCACCTGCCAAGTGTCAGCTCTTGGCACAGCGTGGAGGGTTGACTTTACAAGGAAAGCGTCAATTTGAGGCAAAAAATAATTTGTGCAAATTCTTTTTTATATGATGGCAGCACAAGCAACGACCCAGCCAATCTCACTGATTGTTTTCATCATTTGTATAGTGCGGCTGTGCACAATTATCCGCACCAGGTCAGTGCAAAAGGGTAATTTTTATACAAATGTAGATTCATATCTGATTGAGTGTGTGGTAGATGTAAGCCCTACCAATCAAGACAAACTGAGAGGTGGAATGTTTTTAAAATCTCAAGTGCAAGAGTGTTGTTCGAATATCCCTCATGCAGGCAGCACAGGAAAATAATGATTAGAACTGGCTTGGTCCACGTAATCTATTTCCTTTTCAAGAACTGTTTCCCTGTGGTTGTTCGTGATGAAAAAATATTTGGTACCGAGGCTCAAACCTGTCTGGAAATCAGAGCATCTGACCTGGAAGATCCTTAATCTGAGATATGTAGATGCTGGATTTGGTTTCTTGGTGCTGAAGGAAATGCTGTGCACAGTCTCTTTATACATTTTAACATAAATGTTAAATACTGTACCTGAATTTTACAAAGTTGCACCTTAAATTGTTTCATCTCATCTTGGCCTGGCCTAAAGCCAAATACAGTACAGTGGTACCTCGGGATAAGTACTTAATTCGTTCCGGAGGTCTGTACTTAACCTGAAACTGTTCTTAACCTGAAGCACCACTTTAGCCGGAGCACGATTTCTGTTCTCATCCTGAAGCAAAGTTCTTAACCTGAAGCACTATTTCTGGGTCTGTAACCTGAAGCGTTTGTAATCTGAAGCGTATGTAACCTGACGTACCACTGTATATAGGTTCCTGGTTAGGAAATAAATATTAAACCAGAGTTCTCTACTTCGCATTTAATGGAGCACCCTAGTTCAAGCAGACCAGGATTGCATCTCCAAAGCCAGTGTGGGGAGACAAGAGAAGGGGGCCGAAAGGATCCTGCTGTCTCATTCTTCCTGCTTCCCCAAGTGGTGGGGCATTTCAAGGGCAGCTTTTCCCAGGGTCATTACCAGAAGCACAAGGAGCACAATCCAGTACAAATCATGCACTTCTTATGTGCAATGGCTTTCAACGTAAGAACTACGCACAGTTGCAATTGTCTCATTGAATTAAGTGGGACCCAAAAGAGCCCAGTGTTGACTGGATTGAGCCCATTATATTTTTGTTATATCATGGGGGTTTTGCTTGTTTTTTTTACATGCCTACAAATTGGGGAGGGAAGCAAGTCAGCAAACCAGAGAGATATATTGCAAGTTTTTCAAAGTAGAACCAGTTCTTCGAAAACAACAGCATGCAGCATATCAGGCTTCCATTTTCTTCAAAACTGCCAAACTCTTGTTTTCCTGCCGTAGACAGAGAGACAACACAGGTCTTTGCTTCGTCTCCACCCATCCCTGTAGGTAGGAGAGGCTTGCACCTTTGGCTGTGGAATATTAAGTGTTCATCAGTCAAACACTCTGTTCTTTGTTAAAAAAATATTGCTATTAATGATAATTTTTAAATAGAACACTGTTCTCTCTGCAAATAAAACATTTTCAGAACACTGAGGTTATTGGGTGTCCTCCCGGCTGCGCTGAGCTAGTTTGACATATTTCAAAAAGTGCTCCCCCCCCAACTTCTCTCTCTCTCTCTCTCTCTCTCTCTCTCTCTCTCTCTCTCTAAAAACGAGACTGACTTTGAGCATATCATAAGCTGAAGTAAAATGACTGAAATGAGTATTTTGCCAAGATTGTGCACTGGAATGTAAGTAGCAATTAAAGAAGACAGAAGACACGTTCCTTCTAATAAAACTGGAGATAAGATGACAGGCTGACCTGACACGTTCAGGGAGCAGTAGGAAAAATCCTCCTTTGACTGTCTTTAAAAAAGAAAGAAAGAAAAGGAAATAAGACAAGTTTAACAAAAGACTTTAACATGAACAATGAATTCCCTCCTGCAAATATATCTCAAACATATTCTGTTGAACAGAGTAGAATATTAATAATAGAAATGGAGAAACCCAAATGTGGTGTGGGTCTTTGCAAACATATATATATATATTTAAAGGGTGGAATAACACATCACTTGGAATCTGGGGCTGCTGCAGAAAACAACATTTGTGTGTTTAAGAGGTGATTTGTAGGACAACATTGCCTCTGTCCTTTTGTTATCCCACCATTGGCTGCTGCTGCTGGCAAAAAACGGGGGACTATGACACAAAAATGGAGGACCCCAGGACCCCAAATAAGTTTTACTGCTTGTAATTGTGTCATTCTGCCCATAGATAGGGACGCGGGTGGCACTGTGGGTTAAACCACAGAGCCTAGGACTTGCCAATCAGAAGGTAAGCGGTTCGAATCCCCACGACGGGGTGAGCTCCCGTTGCTCGGTCTCTGCTCCTGCCAACCTAGCAGTTCAAAAGCACGTCATAGTGCAAGTAGATAAATAGCTACCACTCTGGCAGGAAGGTAAACGGCGTTTCCGTGCGCTGCTCTGATTCGCCAGAAGCGGCTTAGTCATGCTGTTCACATGACCTGGAAGCTGTACGCCGGCTCCCTCGGCCAATAAAGCGAGATGAGAGCCGCAACCCCAGAGTCGGCCACGACTGGACCTAATGGTCAGGGGTCCCTTTACCTTTACCCATAGATAACACATTAGAATTTGATGATGATGAGAAAGGAAACAGAAGATGCCAGGCAAGAACATTCTCCTCCTCCCAGGCCATTGGCTAATGAAATAATCTGTGGCTTTTTAAACTTTGTTTGTTTGTGTGTGAGGGGTATTGTTTTTCTTACTATGTTATATATGTTTGTGTTTTTATATTGTAAACAGTCCTGTGATCCTAGAATGAAGGGCGGCATAGAAATTGAATAAATAATAAAATTAAATAAAATCTAAGGTACTCTAAATTGTGTTACAGACAGTGGAGGTGGGGAAGAGGGAGAGCTTTTCTGCCTGGGTGAGAATTAAATGTGCATTTATCAAAGGTTTTTTCTTTTTTTGAGGAGGGGGAATTAACTATTTTGCAAATGATTTTTAATTTCAGTCAATGGGGAATAAATTAATTATGAAGCAATGTGCTTCTGGCGGTGGATGGCCAAGGGTTAACATAAGAGTGGGATGGCTGAGCAAAAAGCAATAAAAGGCTTTACAGGAAGGGATGAAGAATTGCAAGTGGAAATGAACTTCATCTAGACCAAATCCATCATTTCTTGGCACAGTCATTTCTTTTTTTTCCTGTAGGTTGGCTGCCATCCTAGTCAATGCATACTTCAATATATTTTAGGGTAAGCTTGCCCACACCTGAGCTAGTGCCCCAAGGCAATCATATATTCCACATAATGGAAGCAGGAACCACAGCCCTGGTGGGGGCTGCCTCTTTTTGACACTGCTCAATGACATCAAGTGGAGCTGCTTTGCATCAGGGAGAGAGGCAGGAGCCGGTGTCAACGGGTGTAGAAGAGGCTGGGGAACAGAGCAAAGCGATACTCCCAGAAATGCCGTGCTTAGGTTTCCTGTGATCAAATCACTTGAGAAGGTGTATGGCGACGTCACATGTTTTCTACTTTCCCAGATGATAAATCTCCCTGCCTGTGGAAAAACTAGTATGCCAGGGTGTGCCCTCTTGTGGGTCCATGTTGGCGGGCACAGACAACTGAGGTATTCAAAGACGCAAGGGCCTTTTTTTGCCTTCATTGCACCGGTGCCCTTACTTCGGGGCAATCAGGTGACCTGTCTCTGTGCTTCCCATCTTCTGCCTCTCACAGAGAGACAGAGACAGAGATGCAAGCCGAACTATTAACACTCAGAAGAGAAGAGTTCTGTGCTAGGCTGTGATGTAGTACAGTGGTACCTCGGGTTACATACGCTTCAGGTTACATACGCTTCAGGTTACAGACTCCGCTAACCTAGAAATAGTACCTCAGGTTAAGAACTTTGCTTCAGGATGAGAACAGAAATCGTGCTCGAGCAGTGCGGCAGCAGCAGGAGGCCCCATTAGCTAAAGTGGTGCTTCAGGTTAAGAACAGTTTCAGGTTAAGAACGGATCTCCGGAATGAATTAAGTACTTAACCCGAGGAACCACTGTAGTTACAATGATGGATTTAAACTGTGGGATTTAAAATCTTGGTATTCCCCAAAGCGTACAGAATGCCCTTCGGCCACTCATGGTCTTTCAGCCCTTATGTTGTTGTGAGGATAAAAGGAAGGTGGGACCATGTGTACTGTCCTCAGCTCTTTTGAGGAAGGGGTGGAATAAGGAAATACGTGATATTTGCCCTCCCCAGCTCCTTCCTTAAAGGCTGTAGAAGAAAGTAGCTGAACTGTGAGTGAGAATGGTGATTCCCACGCTCCTTTGCAAGTCCTTTGGAAGTCCAGGGATGGAGGAGACAGTGAAAATTCAGAAGAGGGAAGATTTGAAGACACCCCCCCCCCCGCCAGCTTGCTGACCATCTTCATTTTAGCAGGATGCTGCCAGACCACATTTTGTTCTGTAAATAATTTTGCTTCATGTTTGATGCATTTAGAATGCATCACACAAACACCGGAAATTTCTTAACTTATGATTGATAGGATGGGCGGTGGAGTGAAGTGCTTCGAGCTTTAATGGAAATGAATAGAGAATAGAGAAGCATTCAAAAAATGATGGTTCATGCTGACAGTGATTTGTTTGAGGTATAGCTAAGACTGAAAATGTGTCCGTTTTCTTTTTCTCAGGCAAAAATGCTGCTGCTTGTCAAGCTATTGAAAATAATGTTGGTTGGGTGGACTCTTATTTCTTGAAATAGGGTTAATTTTAAAAAAAAAACAACAACCTGATTGCTGCCTGGGACAATAACTTCTGCATTTAGTCATTAGGCTGTGCTGTTGGGATATCCTATAGAATGCTCATGAACATTTTGATTACTGATGAAGGAATTTGACGTGTTAACAAATGGTGCAGCTGCTACTGTATGGGAAGGCTAGGGACACCTCACAAAGGGTTTTGATATAGATCCTACAGATTCAGATGCAGTATATCTAGGAATCACAGGTGCTGTAAATCAGGGGGCGGCAAGGCTTATGTTGCCTGGGCCGGTTCACTGCCGTGGAGTTCCCTCTGTGGGCCAGATTGCGGGTGTGTGTTAGTGCCCGCACCTGCGATTTCTGGCATCTGCGTCTACACAGATGTGCTTTCCGGTACCACAAAAGTGAGTCCCCATGCCATGCTGGTTTAGCCCAGCATGCAGGGACTCACCGAGTGGGCAGCTTGATTTGGGGGCAGCTCGTGGGCCGGTAAAACGACCCCGGTGGGCCACTTGTGGCCCATGGGCCTTAGGCTGCCAACCCTTCTGTAAATGATCTGTTGAAAACTATTGGCTTCATTCTCTCTTGGTGGGCCTCCCAGAGGCATGTAGTGGGCACAGGTTAACATGAGAATAGATGGATTCATAGAGTGACCCAGCAGGGCATTCCTTCAATTTTTAGATTGTGTGTGTTGGCAAGATAAACTAAAAACTCTAGGTTGCCTAGTGCAAAGGAACTAAGAGCTGACTAATGGAAAAAGGACCAAGTAAAGCAGTGACCTGAGGGATCACCATGGAGGCAAGCCACGTTTTGCTGAACATCAATGCCCCGCAGCTCCAGTTGTCATAGTCAGTGGTCAGGGATGATGGTTATGGTTTTCCAGCAGCATCTGGAGAGGATACCTAGGAGAGGAGAAGATTTCTTTGGTGGCATACTTTGATTTACAACAGCCAGTCCAGCCTCCCATTGATCTCTATGCTAAGTGAATAGCCGAGAGCACAGTTAGCATTGGAACTTGCGATGCCAACAACCAACTTTGGGCTAGGATCTCGTCCTTGTCCATCAACTCAGCTGTGCTGCCTCCTCCTGAGAGTTTTGAGCCATTACGTCTCCTGCTGCGTTGTGTGTTTCACATCTGCCAGGTAACAGTGTTCCTCCTCCGAGTGCTGAGCGCTCTGCTGCTGTTAGAAAGGTTGTTTTGTTTCCTTTGAGTAATTTATTCTTTTTTGGAGCTTGAAGGCTCTGCTTGCCCAAACCTTGTGTGTGTGTGTTTAACAAGTTGAAATAGCTGCATTTTATCCACTGGAGATAAATTGCTGTCACATCAATAAATAGGGAATGCTCATGGCTGCCAGCCTTATTAGATGGTGGAAGACAATAAATTCATAGACTCCCCTGTGAGTCGCAAGTGTCTTTTAAAAAACCTTGCAAGTAATTATATAAAACAGAGACAAGTTAATACAGGTTTGCAACCTACTCATTTTTCCATCACTTCTAATCACCATTGTCTGCGCTTAGAATCCAGTCTGTAAAGGTATCTCGCGCCCCCAGCCCCCAAAGTAATAGAAGAATAAAATAAATTAAGCATAAATGAGACCAACAGACAGGTAACCCTTCAGTGGCCTGTTGTTTTAATGGTAAATATACATATTATATATGAAAACATTTTGGTTTTCAGTCGGAGTCATGAGAAAATTTTAGGGCATGATTTCCCAGCTGAGTTATGTGGAGAAGGGCTGTAACTCAGATTATCTGCTTTGCATTCAAAAAGGTTCCAGGTCACTCCCAGGAATTGCCAGCTGAAAAGGATATGAGGTAGGAAAGGTTGGGTTGAAGAGCCATTTTATGCCAGACATTCATGGGTTGGATGAACCAATGGTTTGTCCATGAAATTCTGTGACCTGTATGAATTATACAGAATTGTATAATGATTCTTACTTTGTGGATGGTGCTTTATTATGTACAGCATTTGGCAAATATCTAATTTTGCTAGTCATGAGGAAGGACAAGGGCTTAGGCATGACTCCGAAGCTCTACCCCCAATTATTGGAAGTCTTGTTCAGCTAACTCTCTGCATTCAGCAAGCATTTCCCATTGATTTTGAAGCATACTTTTGCAACCATGTTATTAATTAATTAAATTTGTATACTGCCCTTCATCCATAGATCCCAGGGCAGTTCACAGCATAAAAATACAAGATAAGAACAAGAACAGAAACTAAACCAACCAATAACCCCCTTCCGACCTTCCATATCAGCTGGAAACCTTTTTTTTTTAATGAAAGCTGCAACACATTCTTCTCCCAGTGCAGTACCACACTGTTCTGGTTTTCTGTACTCCATTGGAACTGTGGCATACACAAATCCCTTAAGGCTTTGATCAAGAACGGCAGAGGCATTTCCCTCTGTTCTTGGAATAAAGCAATTAGCAAGTTGAGAACGGAAAACCATTCAGGTAGAAAACTTGTTTTGCTTGTGGAAGTTTTCCCAGGTCAATCACTGAACTCTCCAGTTAAAGAACCATTAGCAGGTGATGAAAGAGACTCCATGGGATACTGGAGAGATGTTGCCAGTCAGAGTAGGCGATACTTGGCTAGATGGACACATTTAATATAAGGAATCTTCTTGTTTCCCAGCTACCATAGAAATCCTCCTTGGTTTTTTGTTTAGTTTTAATTGAGTGGACCATGCTGGACAGGAAGAGGAATTGCAACTATTGCAAACCAGTGCACATTCTTGAGCCATTGCTGATGGACATTGCATTTGGACATTCCCAATTACGCTATGCTGAGTTTTTACTCAGAGCAGTAGGTTGGCTGTAGAGAGTTATGTGAGTTTTGTTGCAAATCAAAACAAACCAAAAGTCTGCAACAGTGATTCTCATTTCTGCATATCCACAGCAAGTGGGGATTAATTATGCAAATAGCATGGATTATGCAAACGTGCTATGAAGAATTATTTGTCCAAACTCTGTTTGGCATCAGCAGAAGTATAACTATTCATATGACAACATGTGGCTTCACTAGGTTACATCTTATTGTCCTAATGGTTGATAAGTGTAATAACGACGCTCTAGAGCACCATTTATTTATTTCAAACATTTTTAGCCTGCCCTATATTGTGCCTGGGCTCATAACACTAATGAAAATGGCAGCAGAAAAGCTAATAAAATAATTAAAAATAAATTTCACATAACCCATGGTCTCAGCTCTCAAATGCCCTGCTGAATAAGTAGCAGCATTTTCTGAAGATTATCAGGGGTGTATTTTGGCAAATTCTTTCTGTGCAGAGGTTGATTCAGTGACAAAAGAGTACCCCCAAATCCCTGCTCCTTACTAAATGTGTGTTGACTTAATGCAGTGATGGATATCTGGTGCATATCTTAACTGGTGAGGAGGGGAATGTAGGAGAAGAGGTAATCCTATAGATATGTAGGCTCTAGAAAATGTGAATATAGGAAGAGCCTGCTGGATCAGGCCAGTGGCTCATTTACTCTATCACCCTGTTCTCACAGTGGCCACCAAATGCATGTGGGAAGCCTGCAAGCAGGACTCAAAGACAAGTGTACCGTCTCCTCCTGCAGTTTCCAGCAACTGGTACAATGGTACCTCAGCTTAAGAACTTAATTCGTTCTGGAGGTCCGTTCTGGAGTTACCACTTTAGCTAATGGGGCTTCCTGCTGCCGCTGCACAATTTCTGTTCTCATCCTCAAGCAAAGTTCTTAACCCGAGGTATTATTTCTGGGTTAGCAGAGTCTGTAACCTGAAGCGTTAGCAGAGTCTGTAACCTGTACAGTGGTACCTCTGGATGCGAACGGGATCCGTTCCAGAGCCCTGTTCGCATCCTGAAGCAAACGCAATCCCCATGTGCGTGGGTCACATTTTGCCACTTCTGCACATTTCGAGCGCATGCGCGAGCAGCGATACCCAGAAGTAACATGGTCTGTTACTTCTGGGTCGCTGTGGAGTGCAACCCAAAAACGCTCTACCTGAAGCTACTTCAACCCGAGGTATGACTGTATTCAGGAGCACTACTGCATCCAACCCCTGAAGCATAGCCCTCATACTAGTAGCCACTGATAGCCTTTATCTTTCATGAATTTGTCTAATCCTCCTTGAAAACTATCCAAGTCGATGGCCATCACTACCTCCTTTTGGGAGCAAATTCCATGCTGTGTGCAGTCCTTTCTGTTGTCTGTCCTGAAGCTTCCAACATTCAGCTTTCGTGAGATGCCCACTGTGTTCTGACAGGAGGAAAACTTCTCTATCCACTTTTTGCATGCCATGCATAAGTTTATATATTCTTTTCATGTTGGCGCTTACTTGCTGCAATCCTTTCTCAGAGGGGAGTTGCTCCGCCCCCTTCATTTCTCAGGCTGCCCTTTTCTGAATTTCTTACAACTCTAGTTGAGGTGACTAGAACTGTACATATGGTATTCCAAATTTGGTCACACCAAATAACAGCATTATGATACTGGCAACTTGATTTTCAATTCCTTTCCTAATGTTTCCAAGCGTGGAATTTGCCTTTTCCACAACTGCTGCATATTGGGTGATCATCTTCCTCAAGCTATCTGCTACAACCCCAAAGGTCTCATTCCTGATCAGTATGTATTTAGATTATAAGAAGAAGAAGGGTTTGGATTTGATATCCCGCCTTTCACTCCCTTTAAGGAGTCTCAAAGCGGCTAACATTCTCCTTTCCCTTCTTCCCCCACAACAAACACTCTGTGAGGTGAGTGGGGCTGAGAGACTTCAAAGAAGTGTGACTGGCCCAAGGTCACCCAGCAACTGCATGTGGAGGAGTGGAGACGCGAACCCGGTTCCCCAGATTAGAGACTACCGCTCTTAACCACTACACCACACTGCCTCTCTATAGAATTGTAGAGTTGGAAGGGACCCTGATGATCATCCAGTTGAATCCCCTACAATGCAGGAATAGGCAGCTGTCCCATATGGGGATTGAACCTGCGACCTTGGCGTTATCAACACCACACTCTAACCAAGTGAGCCATCCTGTTGTATTTGACATGCATCACTTGACACTTAATTACATTGATTTGCACTTGCCATCTTGGAAAGATCCTTTTGGAGTTCTTCATAATTATCATTATTTTGTTTTAACAACTCTGAACAATTTAGTACCATCAGTGAACTGCTGACCCCCAACTCTAGATTGTTTTCAGCTGTGATGCATTAGCAAGAGATAACTTTCAGCTAACTGATGAGCATGGTAGGGCACAGGGAAGGAGACGTATTGGGCCCAAGCCATTTTGGGCTTCATTACCTCTTTGGAATTATTTAGAACAGTATCTACATAATTGATCACCCTTCTGGCCCAGGTGAGTCTCTAGCTTGCCTTGTTGGCACATCACTTTCCCTTGGCTTCCTGGCCTTATGCCTAACATTCTGATGTTTCCCCTTTCGTTCCAGGGTAGGCTCGTGTCACTGAATCCCTTGGCTTGGCTCTGCTGTGATGAAGCAGCGTTTCTTTGTGAGGCGCAGGAATTAAATGGCAGTCGTGGGATAGATGCTGGCAAAGCTGCTCTGGAGCCATCTGCCTTACTCCTGTCTCTATGAATTGGTGTTAAGGCTGTGTGACTTTCACAAGAGAGTCCATTTGAACTTCACACTTGCTGGTGGGAAAATAATGAAGTTGGGTTGAATAGATTTGGCTGCTGTGGTGCAACTTGCCTTATTGACTGTACTCCGTTAACGCTGCTCTGCTGCTTTCAGCCATTTTAGCGGTACTTTTGTTTCTATTAGGCTAGATGGAATAATGAATAGAGGTGCAAAGCAGTAAATGTAAAAAGAATACAGTTGCTTGTTAAGTGTGCTAGCCTTTCCCTCCTCCTCTCTCTGTGTGTTTAATAATCAAGTCACTATTCTCCTCCTTGATTTTTCACGTCTCCCCGCAGTACAAATGCTTGTGAGTAGAAGAGCAGAGAATGCAGTTTGAGAATATTGTGGTCAGTAGGGTCAGAGTAAGTGAGAAAATCCAGCAGAGGTGGCAATATGGATGGAACTCTCTGGAATATCGGCGGAATTCAAGTGGTTGTAGTACAGTAAATATAAACTTACAGTCTTTGACAGAACTCAATACCAGGCATGCTTCATTTCAGTCTGGAAGTGTTGGGGAGCAAGTGAAGACAGCATAATTAACTTCTGCTGAATAGCTGGGGTTGATGCCTTCCAGGTTCAGGACATGAAAGCAGGGATTCTGTGTTCAGAGCAGCAGGCGTTGCACTTGATCCAAACATTTGCTTAATAGAGTCGGGCAGTTCCATTATTGCCCACTACAGGTAGTTACTGCTGGCTGTGTTATTATAACCATTTATGAAATTTTAATCCAGTCCTAGCCCACGAATTGTAAGGGTCTTAACAGCAGTGCTTGAAGAGCTGTAGTGGTTGCCCATTGTTTTCGGGAAACAATTTCAGAATGCTGCTTATTATTTTTAAACCCAACTTGGATGCTAGCTACCTTGAGAAACACCTTCTACCTTGGTTTCACCGAATGCCTCAATATCATATAAAGAAGCTGCAGTTGTTGAATGTCCAGTTGGCAGCAGTAAAGACTAGGCCCTTCTTGTCAGTGCTGTCCGACCTCTGGACCTCCCTGCCTTTGGAGGCCCATTTTAATACTTCACTACTCTATTTTAAGGAAGTTTGTAAAAAAAATCAATCTAGAAAGGATTTTTGCCTTTCCAAAGCAGCTTTGAGGGTATTGCTAGGAAGCAGGATGGAAACTAAATTAGCAATCATAATACATCCATGAAATACTGATACAAAAGTTTAGTAAATATAAATATGTAACTCGAGCTTCTGTCTTTATCACAGTGCCAGAGGAAGAAAATAATAATAATAATAATAATAATAATAATAATAATAATAATAATAATAATAATTTATTTGTATCCTGCACATTTGACTGGGTTGCCCCAGCCACACTGGGCAGCTTCCAGCATATATAAAAACATAATAAAACATTAAACATAAAAGTTTTCCTATACAGAACTGCCTTCAGATGCCTTCAGATGAACATTAATTTTATAATGAATGATTTTAGAGTGTTGTTTGTGCTGTACATTTGTACTGTTTTATTGTTGTTAGCCGCCCTGAGCCCGGCTTCGGCTGGGGAGGGCAGGATATAAATAACATTTATTACTATTATTATTATTATTATTATTATTATTATTATTATTATTATTATTCTAAAAGTTGTGTAGTTCTTCATATCCTTGACATCTGATCAGAGGATATTCCACAGGGAGGGCTCCTCTATCACAAAGGCCATTTGCCTAGCTTCCTATGGCCTCACTTTCACCATGAGGGAACCACCAGAAGTCCCTCAGTGCTGGACCTCAGTGTCTGGGCTGAACGATGGGGGTGGAGATGCTCCTTCAGGTATGCATGGCCGAGGCCATTTAGGGCTTTAAAGGTCAGCACCAACTGAGATATGGAGCTGTAGTTAAGATCCTTTTAATGATATTGTCACTGACCTCAGAAAGACACCAGGTTTGGGTCGAGAGGTGGGAGCTCTCTGGGCCTCACACATATATGGGCAGAAGTTTTCAAGCACACACAAACAGCTGGGAATTTGCATGGTAGTGTCCCACACTTCAGCCTTCAGGTTACCTGCAGTAACTGTGCGCCCAGTCTGTTTAAACCATCATTATTGCCAATGCTTGTGATTCCCTACTTTGAGTAAAGCAATGCAGATATACCTCAGGAATTCAGCCGCTCCTTTCAGATTGGCACGTCTATCTTTTTATGGCATGTCTGTTTAAAAGCACAAAGCGAGGACTGTAGGCAAGGCTTTACACAGTACCTTGAAACTAATGACAATGCTGCTTTTCCTAATCCCATTATGGGAAGCCCAGTATCATTAGATGCAAGCGGCGCTGTTTAGCTTCACTTGATAAGTTGATGAAAGAAAGGCTGGGGAAAAGGCTCCCTGATGCAGAAATGCACTTACACTTCTGCTGTAATGGAGCATGTTTGGAAACATTATAATCCGCTTAACGCTGGCATTTTGGTCGCCCAGTGTTGTGCTTTTCATAGCGGAGTGTAAATGACAAAAGAAATGTGGGGTGGAGCATGAAGGCTTTTTTAAAAAAAAGAAGGCAAAAAAAGAAAGAAATGGTTTATGTTGCAACTTCATGCGTAGATATTTCCCTCCTTTTACCAGCTTCTTTGTGAATCTTCTCTTTGCTGTGAGCTCCCCCCTCTGGTATTAGTTTCTCACCTATTCATTTTTAAACTTCTCTAGTGAAGCCAGTAAAAGCTTTGCTGGCCAGGATGAATTGGAAGTGAGTATGTGTTTGGTGTTTGGGGGAGATAGGAAATGGTCTTTCCTGCTGCCTTTCTAGAAGGCTTGGAAATATGGTTGACATCTTTTCAATCAGGCTGGGACTTAGGAACACAATTCAGAGTGCTAGAAAACTGGCTTAAAAACAGCAGCTGTGGTTTTGCACAATACCTATTTAATTTCACTGGGGCTTGTGGAAGAGAGGTTCGATGTAGGGGGGTGCCCTTGATCAGGAGTGCAAGTTTGTGATTCCATATGATGGCTGTTTTCTGAAAGCTTGTACTGTTGTGGACCTTCAGTTTTAAAGTCTAAACGTGTGTGTGTGTGTGTGTGTGTGTGTGTGTGTGTGTGATGTTTATTACTTTTACTTTTCTGAGGGATGCAGGGTAGCATACCTCTCTCCCCCCCCCCATTTTATACCTGTAACAAGCCTGTAACAAGGTAAACAAGGTTGAGAGATGGTGACTGGCTCAAAGTCATTCCAAGAGTTTGAGCAGTTATTTGAAGGGAAGCACATTCTGTTTCTTTGGCAGTGGCCCGGGGACCAAGGGAGCCTGAATGCTTTGCCTTCCATAGAAAACATCATTGCAAAGGGGAGACAAGTGTGTCTCTGTCCAGCCATCCAATCATCTGAAGGAGCTGCTGCTGGGAGCTGTTTTTTCCTCATAGAAAGATCATTCTACCCCAGTTGCTAATTTCCTGGGACTGTGAAACTGAAGGGAAGCTGGGAACAAGTTGCTAGGTTTCGTGTATATATACGAGCTTTGGGTATGCAGGCTGGATATTATTGCAACCTGTTGCAAGCCAGTTTGAGAATCATTCAATTGAGAGCTAGGTCTTAAATCTTCTACAGAAAGAAAGAATACTTGAACCCTTGGTGTAGCACTCCCTAGACCCTAGCAGCTTTCATTCACGCAGGTTTAGATTTGTACAATTAATACAACTCCAATTTCTAACCTGTAGGAAAGAAGTGGTTTCTGGGTTTGTTTGGAATATCTCATTTAATTCAAATTCAAAAACCCACCAGGTAAGAGCATACTATCTAAAGACATTTCTGAATTGTACTGGCTATTCAACACCCATTTTTAGTGGCCTGCCTATAACTAGAATCAGCTTTACTGTTTTACACTTTTATACTTCCTTAGGCATTTGGTTAAATGCTGCATCATCAGTTGCTACTTTCCTACTATTCTCGACCCATCTTGCATATTGGCTAGTAGATCTAGTTGAGATTCCTGCATTGCAGGGGTTGGACTCAATGATTCCTGGGGTCCTTTGCAAGCTACAATTCTGTTTCTTCTTAATGTCAATATAGAATTGACTTTCTCTCTTCTCCTTTTCCTCTGTCTGTAAAATAGGCTATCAACTCAGTCACTTATACTTTGCAAATTCCTTTTTTTTAAACACCAGCTTTCCCTTGAGCCTCATTATGGCACCAGAACCAGCCTTTGTAACAGGAGTAGGGAAATTGTGGTCTTCCAGGTGTTGTTGGAGTCCAAACAGCATCAGCCGCCATGAGGGTGGCCAATGGTCAGGCCTAAGGGGTGAACTGTAGTCCAATAGTATCTGGACATCAATACATTCCTCACCACTGCCCTTTAGAATCATAGAATCATAGAATTATGGATTTTGAGTGCGACCTTAATAGATTAAAACCTGCTGGATGCATTTTGACCCAAGGTTTCTTAGTGGCAATAATACTATTTGTATGTACAATGTTTCAGCTATTCAGAATTTTCGGCACAGGGAGGTATATATGCTTGGCCTGATCTGAGACTACCAGATATCTAAAGAATATTATTCCCAATATTTCAGTTTAGACACAGTTTAGCCATTGTTTGTTGGGTGCTAACAAACTGTGGGCTAGGCAAGACTGCAGCGGTCAGCAACCTTTATCATCCGTGGGCCGGTCCACCGTCCCTCAGACCATGTGGTAGGCCGGACTCTATTTTGAAAAAAAATAAAAATGAATGAATTTCTATGCCCCAGAAATAACCCAGAGATGCATTTTAAATAAAAGCACACATTCTGCTCATGTAAAAATGTGCTGACTCCTGGACCATCCGTGGGCCAGATTGAGAAGGCGATTGGGCCGCATCCGGCCCATGGGCCTTAGGTTGCCTACCCCTGGGCAAGAGTCTTCTATGTTTTTGTGCTTTTTGCCTTGCTAAAGCACCAGCAGTTTTTTCAAACCTGGGACTTGTGCCTTCATCTCTGCAAGACTACAGGAAGGAACTGCTAGCCTGCTCTCCGCTGCACTGCAGCAACTCCCTTTGCACTTCCTGGAGAGTGTTATTGCAGTTGGCTCAGCAGGAATAAGGTGACACAAAGGGGTCTGTAGTGTTCCACTTGGTCTTGTTATGCTCATGTCTCTGACCTAGACTCTCAATCTGGGAAATTTGTTGCTGGGACACAGACCAGGCTTTTCTTGAAATGCCCATCCGTGCTCATTACCTGAAGCCCTGAGTTATGTGGCTTGGCATGGAGGACTTGTGCAGCCCACAACTATTTGCTGTGTAGCACCTTCTGGGGTACCCCTACTTTTTTCATGTCATCAAGATCTCCGTGGGAGCTGATAAGATTCCAACTTCCAACAGGGCATAAGACAATAAATCAGAAAACCTGCAATATGGCGCACCTTTCCCTACCCTTACCCAAGCAAGCAGAGTCGGGTTAAGCCGTAGGACAGCAGTGGGACATCACAGGCTCGGTATTGGAATGTGGCCCTCCAGATCTCTTTATTTGGCCCTCGGGAATTTGAAGCCACAACAAGTAGTGAGGCTTACTGGTGGTTGGCGCTCTGCTTTTTGCCAAACCGCACACCATGGGCATACACAGGATTTATGTTAGCGGGGACAGACTTTTTGTTTGGGGGGGGGCAGAACCAAGCTGTTAGTTAAGTATTTCTATTTAACTACTTGATTTGGGCGTGGGGCCGCTGCATCCCCCTGCATGCCCATGCCCCCCCAACTTTCATCTGTTAATTCAGTGCTCCCTGAAGTTCTAGACTCACCCTGGTAATGATGTTTTGAGTGTTGTTGTTTTTAAATGTTTTTATAGGCTCTTGACAGAAATATAGGAGGGATCTCCAGAGAACATAAATCCTTTTGAACCAAGCCACTCAAGGTTTCTGAAAGGGAGCAAATGTACTGGGGCCTCTCTGATTGAATATTTTGTCACGTTTGCAAAATAGGATGCCTCAATACTCCTGAGCTCTAACGGCATTGGATTCTGGGAAGAGGAAGTGTGGGTTGCGTCAAGGTGTCTGAGAAAGCATTCCGTTCCCTGGAAGAGAGGATTTTTAAGGATAAGCAGAGAAGGGGAGAATCCCAAGGCATTTTCTTCCCTTCCTCCCTGCCGTAGGAATATTGCGGATTTTTACTCAAGTGCCTGATTAAATTTGACATTTGAAAATAGAACTTCATGCAGAAATGAGTACTGTACTTCTGAGCATTTTAATTAAGATGTTTAGTTCCTGTCAAAGCTTGATAGTTCTTTCCCCCTTTCCCCCCTCCCTCCCTTTTAAGGGTGACACGTCTTCAACTTCTGAAATTTCCGAAACCTGTACTTAACCTTTAATCGTCATTCCATTTACATAGGAGTCTGATTAACAACTTTCTAAAGTTCAGGAGCTTGGAGTAAATGAAACTAAGCCCTTTTTTGGAGTCTGTTATTAAGTAGTGGCATTTAATGAAGACTGAGGGCATATACTGTTACCATCTTGACTGCAGCAGGATGTCTTAAGTAATTAGTTGGAAGGATGAGGAACATGAAATACACTGTATTATCTAAGAGTTAACATGCTTGGTATTTAAACAGTATGCCATCTCCCCGGGCCCTCTCCCCTGCTAGTGAATTGTAACTGCTAGCCTCTGAATCATCTACTTGTTCTTAGAGCAGCGCCAGATTTAGGGTGGTTCAGGCAGTTCCCCCACATAGGGCTTTGAGGCGAAGAAAAAAAGAAAAAAGGAATTACTGTGAAAGTATGAAATATTTAGGGGGAGTCCTGAATGTTGTCCTCATGTAGGCTGTTGTATTACCAAAGTCCACCCCTGCTTATAGCACCTTAGTACATTAACAATTAACATCATAGTGTTCAGTCCCTGCTCCTGCCAACCTAGCAGTTCGAAAGCACAAAGTGCAGGTAGATAAACAGGTACCGCTCCAGTGGGAAGGTAAATGGCGTTTCCGTGTGCTGCTCTGGTTCGCCAGAAGCGGCTTAGTTATGCTGGCCACATGACCCGGAAGCTATCTGCGGACAAACGCCGGCTCCCTTGGCTAATAAAGCGAGATGAGCGCCGCAACCCCAGAGTCGGTCACGACTGGACCTAATGGTCAGGGGTCCCTTTACCTTTACCTTTTTACATTAACGATTAAATATGTTGCAGGCACAGAACAACATTGCATGGCCACAATTTGCAAAACTTAAGGTCTCAGTAAGGAAGGGAGGGTGTGATAGTTTGTGGCCATGATATTCTTCTCCCCACCCCGATCATTGTTGATCCATTGAGCCAATCCCTTTCTGGCAGGCATTCAGCCAAGTTTTAAAAGACTCTATTGCACACTGAGCAGTAGCCGACCAGGATTTGCCACTATACATTAAGTTCCCTAGGAAACCCTCACCTTCCAATAGTCCCATTTTTAATTTTTTTTAAAAGGTTGGGCCTTCTCTATCTTTGCATGTGGACATGCGGAGCTTAAGTTGACGTCCCTGGGCTTAGGTACCATGATCTCGGAGGTAGGCTGGGTGGCTTTGTGTACTGCATTTAGACTTGACATTTTTAAATGCATGCCTAAAATTTGCTTTGTGTCACTTGACTCAGAAATCTAAAGACCATTGGTGGCTCTCTAGTTCATCTCTTTTGCTGTCCTTTGAGATAGCAGTGTGGTCCTCTAGGTGTAGGGATATGAAGCAGAGGAAATACTGCATTATCCCTAAACAGCTTTTCAGTGGGGAAAAAGTGTGTGGGGGACGACGACAACAAAAACCTACTAAAATGTTGGTTAATGAATGAGGTCATGGTGAGAGGAGAAAAGGGTGTATATGATACTTATTTTAACCTCAACATAATTGTATGTATGGAAAAGAAGTTCAGCAACTGTTTATTTTTACCTCTACAGCTTCATGCTGTGCTATCTGTTATCTCTCTTTGGACAAACTGAGGACTGAAAATAATATAAGTGTAATTGAGTTTGGGTTTGATAGTAATTTTATTAAAAAATAGGAAGAGGAAAAGGGTCATATTTGGCTGCTCCCCCGTCACATCACAGAATTCCTTTGTTTTGCAGACACTGGTGTAGGAAATCACTGCACATGAGTTGTGCTTATTTGTGGGTGTTGCCATTAAAAATTTGTCTGGTTCTTAAGAAGGCTTTAAGAAAAATCAAAATGTATTTAATGCCCAGCTCCTACTGAATGATGGTGGTGGTGGTGGTGGTGATGTAATGACTCATTTGTTCATCACATCTTTGGAAGAAGTAGTTGATTCTTTACTTGCTTTAAGAGGCCTGTGCTTTTTATCATCCCTGCCTCCAACTGCTTTTAAAGATTTTTGTGACCAAAACTACGAAGGACACTTTGTAATTAATTATTGTACTCATGGGTCACGTTTCCAGAAGAGATCTGCAGCAGATAATACAATTGAAGGGATGTTTTGATGGGGAAAGCTTTGAAGAGTGACAGCTGACAGGTGTCTGCTGTTGTCTCTGTCAAGTTCTTTCTCCAGTATCAATTCATGTCTTCCTCTTCTCCCTCCCCTAACCGATTGTGTACTTAACATCCTACTATTTATTGGCTTCATTTGCCTTGACTCGGAAGCTCTCTGTGGTTAGTGAAATAGATAAATCGGGTTGTGCTGTTTGCTTGGGGTTGATGGGAAATAAACCCCTGGATGGGAATGATGATTAGGTCTGCAAACTTTCACCAGCAGATTAATCAACTAAGACTTTAGCTCATGATTGGGCAGCCTTTGGTCCTCCAGCCGCTACTAGACTTCACTCCCATCCTTGAACCTTGGCCATGCAGAGTGGGCTTGATGGGAGTTGGATTCCAGCAATGTCTGAAACACCACCGGTTCCCCATCCCTTCTGAAGCTGCTCATTGGAGAACTGAGAATTGTTTGTTTATTTTTTGAAGCTATTTTGGTTCTATAATGATAACCAAATAGGAAATTTAAAAAAAAGAAAGAAAAGAAAATGATCAAGGTGGTCTTTCCTCCCAGGAGTGAGCAACTTATTTTAATGAATGGTTAGTTATCTCACACTTTATTTTTTCAATAAGGCATCCTTACTGTGGCATTGGCAATCTGCAAACCTACTGAAATTTAATTGATTTGGTTAAAAGCCAGATTATTAATCAACTAAAATTAATGAGCTGTTTGACAGCCCTACTGATGATGCTTAATTTGTGTACAGCATAGGAAGAATTCAACCCTGCTATCATTTTAGAGATGGAAATATTGCTGGATTTGTTACTCCCCTTGAAGTGTGTGAGATGGGTCTACTGCATGTTTGTCAGATCTACTTTGTTTTTCATATGAACCCCAAGACTTGCCAAGCAGAGCTAGGTACAAAAGGCATCTATTTAGAATTAAGAACAGTATTTCTCTAAGTACATTCTGAGCCTCAGATTTGAGATAGGGCCAAATGAAGCTCTTTGAGTTGAGGTGATGGGGCTTCTTCCTTCTACGTAAAAGGTAAAGGGACCCCTGACCATTAGGTCCAGTCGTGGCCAACTCTGGGGTTGCAGCCCTCATCTCGCTTTATTGGCCGAGGGAGCCGGCGTACAGTTTCTGGGTCATGTGGCCAGCATGACTAAGCCGCTTCTGGCGAACCAGAGCAGCGCACAGAAACGCTGCTTACCTTCCAGCCAGAGCGGTACCTATTTACCTACTTGCACTTTTAGGGCGTGCCTTCGAACTGCTAGGTTGGCAGGAGTCCTTCTATGTAGCTCTTAACATATCCTCATGGCTATCCTTCATTGTTTCCCAACAAGCTCAGGTCATTACCAGTGGTTTGCAACCATCATCCCCCAATGAACCATGTAAGCTGCTGAGGGCCTTGGCAGACCAGTTGCTGTTTTCTTTCTGTGCACTGTAGCAACTGTAATGCACTGTGCTAGATTCTGTATGGTTTTTAATTATATTTTTATTGCTTTTTATTCCTTATATTGCATTAAGTTTTGAATTCCATAGTACAGTGGTACCTCGGGTTACATACGCTTCAGGTTACAGACTCCGCTAACCCAGAAATAGTACCTCGGGTTAAGAACTTTGCTTCAGGATGAGAACAGAAATCGTGCTCCAGAGGCGCAGCAGCAGCAGGAGGCCCCATTAGCTAAAGTGGTGCTTCAGGTTAAGAGCAGTTTCAGGTTAAGTACGGACCTCCGGAACAAATTAAGTACTCAACCCGAGGTACCACTGTACTCAAATTGTAAGCACAGATGAATAGAATTGGAACGGACCATGAGGATTATCAGGTCCAGCCCTTCAATGCAGTAATATGCAGCTGTCCCAAACAGGGATCGAACCTGCAACCTTGGCACTATCAGCACCACGCTCTAACCATCTGAACTACCCAGTGCTGCCAGGGTGCGGAGGGAGCTGCATGTCTAAATGCACTCCCCCTCTTCCAACGAAACAAAAATAAACTCTGGACACAGACTAACAGCATCACAAGGAGAAGGGTTTAGCGTAGCTTTCTCTCTGCATAGGCCTGCATTGTGAGAAGACTGCAAATATCTGTCCATTTGCTGCCAAATAACGCAACACACAAACCTGTGAATTTGCCACAGACCTGTTGCAGCTTCTTAATGAAGTATATGAAAGGAATAGCCGTGCATATGGATTTTTTTTAAAAAAATAAACAAGTAAGGGGGTAGGGTAAGTTTGTAATGGGCGTTTGGAAAGTGTGAAGTGCTCCTTCACAGCACACACAGTGAAATGGAGCCCTGGCTAGAAAGAGATGTCTGGGCATTCCCAGAGAGAGCAACAAGCCTGTTCGGAAAGCAGTGGCAGCTGAAGGTAGAGGAAAAGAAGACTGCCCCACTGCCGCTTTACACAGTGGCCACGGCAACCCCTCTCTCAGGTTCTGCCCCCTCTCTCAGGTGCCACCCCTCCACCACATTGGCAGACTATTGGGGTTGCTGCAGTAGGCTAACAGCTATTCCCCCAGAGTACTTCGGTTTTAGTTTTAGCTTTTGGAAATAGTAGTGGTAATAATAATAATAATAATAATAATAATAATAATAATAATAATGATGATGCTTCATTGGATCTCTCTGCTGTCATGTCCAGATTTGTTTGTGATTAGTGTCTAATACACGGATGGCTACATTCAACCTCTGTTGAACAGGAAGTCAGGAGTCCTTGTTATAGATGGATGGGATGCTGCAAACTGTACAGTCACTCATAAATCTTGCTCTTTATGCATTTGATTAACGTCTAACAAGGATTTTGATGGATGGCTTTGCAACGAATAATTAAACATTGTAGGACCAAACACTCGTGGCCTTACTTCATCCTCAGGCAAATATTACTAATCACTTCAGTGAGCAGAAGAAATTGGGTTGTGTAGCTGCATGTTTGCCAGCCCCCTCCTCGCCTACCAGTTTCAAGCTGTAAAATTTAAGTTGTTTGGTTTTTTTTAGTGTTTTTGGTTTATAACTAAATATGTAGTTCGGGAAATATTAGAAGAGACCTGCTGGAGGGACTGATGTTGATAGTGGGGTAGGACTTTTACTAGCCTCTAACAGGGCACATGGAAGAGAAGGGAAAAAAGGTACTTGATAAGTATTAGACGGTGATGATTATGATAATCATCCAAATTAACAACAACAATGGTAATTGCTGTTGCTCTGTGAACCTGGTATTGCAGGATGCTAATTAGAGGAAATCTCCAGCAATTCTTTTCTTCCCACTGTTGGCCCTCAAATGTGAATGTTTTGCCTAACGTTCTAAGAATTCTCAGCCAGCTTTGCCCCTTGTCCCTCCTACATTTTCTGTAGCACCCGGCCACTGCTCCATTTTCATGTGTTGCAAGATGAAAGTTAAGGCTTTTGAACCCCATTCAGGACCTCTTGAAAGCAGAGAGGTGTGCAAGTCTGGCAGATATGGAGACAGTTTAGACTGGACCGCTCTTCCCGAAATGCCCAGGGAACGTTTTGCATTCAAATGCTGCGTGCTTGTTTGCGAAGGAGCCTGGTTGGCGGTGCCCAACTCCCTTTCCTCATGAGCTTATTGACGACTTGGCTTTCTGAAATCTGTGTGCTTGAGAAAGTAATTCCCCAACTGCAGTGAACATACCAAAGATTTAAAGCACCCTCCCCTAAGAATCCTGGGAACTGTACTTTGTTTAGGGTGCTGGGAATTGTAGCTCCATGAGGGTGTAAACTATGTTTACATAAGCAGAGGTTGGCTGGCCTTCTGTCATGGTTGCTTTAGTTGAGATCCCAGGGGGTTGGACTAGATGTCCCTTGGGGTCCCTTCCAACTGTACAGTTCTATCATTCTGTGATTTCCCAGGGTTCTTTGGGGCGGAGGGGGATATGTTTTAAGTGTACTGTATGGTGTTTCTGCAGCCTGGTAGTATTCCTGGTTCTCTGATACGATATGCATATTTCTGAGCTCATGTTCTTTATCCACATTCTACGGTTTTCGGTGCACATTAGCTTGTATACCTTCCAAAAACATAATGTGTGACTCTGCCTTTAAAAGCGAACAAAGCAAGCAGATAACTTGCCGTGAAATATGGCCACACACACACTGCTGTTTTCTTTGCACTGGAATGAGAACACATCAGAAGTCTCTCTGCTGGTGAACTAATTGAGATAGTTAGGGATAGAAATCAGGTTATCTTTATTTAATTTTGTTGTATCTTTTTTTAAAAAAAGAATTCTCAGTTGTGTCTAATTAGCAGCTTAGTACTGTTGGCCTGGTTGTTATTTCATGCTAATTTGTTTAAATAAGATCCTTCCTTCACTGATACATTCCACTTGTTACCTACAGTGTGCTCTCTTATTACATTAGGCAGCTTCCTAACAGGGTGAATTATGGTCACCAATAATCCTGCTATGCTGTTATGGGCCCCAGGTGTTGTCAGTGTTCTAATATGTGCTGATCAAAATAATTTATTTTTCTGCTTTTTTTAAAAAAAACTTCATTTTTCACTCTAAGCCAGTGCAAAGAACTTTGTGAACTGTACCTTGTTGTGGTTTTGCTGGAAAATCACAGAGGATATCCTCCTTACAGAAAAACATTTCCCATGGCTTCCTGCAAAGAGGGAGTGGTTGTTAAATTAGTCTAGATCTGTATTGAATATGCTCATCTGAAGACTGTGGGTTCTTTTCAAATGCTACAAAATTTGATCCAGTGTGGCAGACTAAATTTTTGTCTGTGAAGCAAACATTTGCTGAGAGGGCATCAGTAAATCTCTGTATGCTCAGGAATTTTGGTGAAACTTTTGCTGCAAATTTAAATTTTACTGCCCTTTTTAGAGCTATCCAGAGGAGTGTCTTCTACAAGATGATTTCATTCCCCATGACATGGGCTGTGTTGGCACCTAAATGTTACTGTTATTATTTAATGTGTGCATATACTGCTTTTTGTTGAAAGTGACCTCAAAGCAGTTTACAAAAATAAATAAATCACAAAACACAATTACAACAACGGTTACCGTAAATATCAGCACCAGTAACAATAATATATATATAATAAAACCCCCAAATCAGTACTATAAAATAAAGATTCAAAAACAGCCTAACCTAATTATTGTAATTTTTACTGGTGTTAGCTGCCCTGAGCCTGGCTCTAGCCAGGGAGGGCAGGGTATAAGTGAAATTTATTATTATTAACCATAGCCATCAAAATCTAGGAAAAACAAAAACATATTTCAATTTAAAAGTGAACTCCCAACCATAACTTGGCTATAAGGTAAAGGTAAAGGTACCCCTGCCCGTATGGGCCAGTCTTGACAGACTCTGGGTTGTGCGCACATCTCACTTAAGAGGCCAGGGGCCAGCGCTGTCTGGAGACACTTCCGGGTCACGTGGCCAGCGTGACATCGCTGCTCTGGCGAGCCAGAGCTGCACATGGAAACGCCGTTTACCTTCCCGCTGGTAAGCGGTCCCTATTTATCTACTTGCACCCGGAGGTGCTTTCGAACTGCTAGGTTGGCAGGCGCTGGGACCGAGCAGCGGGAGCGCACCCCGCCGCAGGGATTCGAACCGCCGACCTTTCGATCGGCAAGTCCTAGGCGCTGAGGCTTTAACCCACAGCGCCACCTGCGTCCCAACTTGGCTATCCTAGCCTTCAAAAGGAGGGTGTTTCAGAACTGAGGCACCACTGCCCTACTAGAGTTGATGTTGTTGTTGTTGTTGTTGTTGTTGTTGTTGTTGTTGTTGTTGTTGTTGTTGTCGTCCCCCCTCTGAGTGGGTTGCCCCAGCCACTCTGTGCAGCTTCCAACAAATTAAAACACAGTACAACATCAAACATTAAAAACCTCCCTGAACCTTCAGGGATGTCTTCTAAAAGTCAGATAGTTGTTTTATTTCCTTGACACCCGATGAAATGGAGTTCCACAGCCATTCCACACCAAATGGCTGGCATGTTAGTTGTTCAGAAGTTTTGAGTAGAACCAAAAGCTTTCTTCTGACGAGAGTTGTAATCTGATGGTAAACTTTTGTGCAGACTGTATTCATGGACTGTATGGGTTAGTTTTCCGGCATTAATTTGAGACTTTGTTTACAAAGCCTTTTGAAAACGTGCTTCTTAAAATGCTGTTCCTCCCTCCCTTTCTCTCCAGATGCTGCTCACGGAGTACTTGGATATGAAAAATACACGGGCATCTTCGGAGCCATCAGCTCAGCTTAGTTATGCCAGCTCGGGACGGGAATTTGCAGCATTCTTTGCAAAAAAGAAACCCCAGAGGCCTAAAACCTCCCTCTTCAAGTAAGTGCAGCGCTCCTTCTCTTTTCCAAACTGTACTTTGCATAGAGATTGTCCAGTCCATCTTCAGTACTGCTCTGTGCTTGGTAGTTACTAATGCTTTATTTTTAAGAGGAAAGGTGGGTGCTGAATTTAGGGAGGAGTGCTGCAAACACTTAGGTCACGTGGAAGTCAGACGTATGATGCAAATGGACCCCCCCCCCATTTTCACATTAAATGTGGGTCTCCCTGACCTGAGTTTTCTAAAGGAGGCGTGAGAGTTGGAATCCTGGAGGAGAAATGGTGATAAATGGTAGTGGAAGGGGAGTCTGATGCTCTTCTCTTTTCCCCTGAGATACAGGATAAGACTGCTTTATCCAACTTCATGAATTGGGGAAGGCAGAGAGGCTGGGCAAGCTTATTGTTCCTCTGAGGGTATAGAGAACATACACATACAAATAATGTTGCAGAGGAGGAAAAGGTTGCTGGTTCTTGCAACTGTCTGAATAAATCATTGGGGCTGTTTTGGCTCCACAGCTGAAGTTCAGCCACTTTTATTTGTTTCAGAATTCTCCACATCCGACTGACTTACACTCTTGCACAGACATGCGTGGGAACATGTGTTACAGAAAGTTATAGAATGACAAGGGCAAAGCTTGATCTGTGTTGGCAGTTGTGCTTCTTCTGTTCCATTCTGTTTTGATTAACTCAAGAATTCTGTCCTTGGTCCATTGTGTGCCTCTTTCTCTTCATGCTGCTTCAACTGGATGCTGTTAATCACTGCTGTGATTTTTTTTTTTTGTCAACATTTTAAACATGAGTGATTCTCGGGTTCATCTTTTGTACTTCTGGCTTCCAGCCTTCATACAGCAGTGCCACTACCCTGCATTTTTTACTTTTCTTTTACCATTTTCTTAACTTTTCTTTTGGAGACCAATAGCCCAGAATAAGCCCCTTTGATTAATTAGTGGTAAACTGGAAATGCACCTTTTAAATTAATCTCTGGGACTGTGGCATCATGGATTAGTTATCTCTCTTGGTCTCAGTTTCCTTTATATGTGCATATGTACCCATTTGACTGCTTCAATCTCAGAATTGGCACTTTTACAAGTATCACATATTGTTCATTCTGCACTTGCAAGGAATCAAACCTTCAGTGTAGCAGCACCTTCTCTTTGGAACAACCTGCCCATTAATATTAGGCAAATGCCTCTGCCTGTAATGTCTTTGGTGCCTGTTCACTTTTCCTCCCAGCAAACCTATCTATGCCTATAATTTTATCACGTGTAATTACTGTAATTGTTTTAAAATGTGCTATATAGTCACACTGTTGCGTAAGGTTAAAAAAGGTAAAGGACCCCTGGACAGTTAAGTCCAGTTAAAGGCGACTATGGGGTTGAGGCGCTCATCTTGCTTCAGGCCAAAGGAGCCGGTGTTTGTCCACAGACAGCTTTTCGAATCAGGTGGCCAGCATGACTAAACCGCTTCTGATGCAACACAACACCATGACGGAAACCAGAGCGCACAGAAACGCTGTTTACCTTCCTGCCACGGCAGTACCTATTTATCTACTTGCACTGGCATGCTTTCAAACTGTAGGTTGGCAGAAGCTGGGACAGAGCAATGGGAGCTCACCCTGTTGTGCAGATTTGAACTGCTGGCTTCCAGTTGGCAAGCCCAAGAGGCTCAGTGGTTTAGACCACGGCGCCTTCTCCCCTGTTGTGTAGGGATTGCAGGCAGCCTGCAACTTCACACTCAGCATCAAAGGACTAGAACCTTGTTGAGATTCCCTCATAGATTCCCTGGAAGGTTTGGATTTCTTGCAGTTTCCCTGCTGATCCTGAACTGCTCCCATCCCCTGTTGCTTGGCATGTTAGCCCGTCAGCTTCATTGCTCCAGCCCCACGCACTCATTTCTGTCTGACGAAAATGAAGTAAGGCATAATTGCTTAATAAGAAGCGCATGTCCCCTGCTGCTCATTCTCTTGTCATTGCTTTAACAACAATGACAGCCATGCTTGCTGGGATCTCTGGTTGCTTTATCTGTCAGCTGTCACTGCAGCTGCAGAGATCTTGCCATTAAAATAGCATTTTTCATCCTGTTGAAAGGTGTAGTTGTTTGATAATGCCTCGGTTGTGCTGTTTTCTTCTTCCTTCGGTGTTTGTCTCACCACACAGAGCAGCTGTCTCCCAACCCTCTTTCCCATTTAGAGGGCCATCCACCTGCCAGAAGGCTCTCTGCATTTTCAAGAGCCCTCCTTGAGTAATCAGGCTAAGTTATGGAGAGGGCCCAAGCTCAGTGGTAGAGCATCTGGTGTTTACCCCATCCTCTCTAGGTATGGCTGGGTCCCCTGCTTGAAGCCCTTGAGAGCTGCTTCCAGTCAGAGCAGACAATACTGAGCTAGTTGGGCCAGTGGTCTGTCTTGGTGCAAGGCAGCTTTCTATGTTCCTTTGAGTTATCATACAGACAGAATAGGGAGGCCTTCTGCTAGGCAGACTTGCATGGCCACCTAAAGTGGCATTTTCCCAGGATGTTTTCTTTCCTTCTGTAATGGTTGTGGAAGAGACTGTTCTGCCTACCTTATAAGCAGAGGGCTTTAGAGAGTCGTGTGTCTGGGGCAAAACTCTTAAAGCAGGGGTCAGCAAACTTTTTCAGCAGGGTGCCTGTCCATTGTCCCTCAGACCTTGTAAGGGGCTGGACTATATTTTGAAAAAAAATTAAAATGAACGAATTCCTATGCCCCAAAAATAACCCAGAGATGCATTTTAAATAAAAGGACACATTCTACTCATGTAAAAACATGCTGATTCCCAGACCTAGTTTGCCTAGCCATGTCTTAAAAGAACTATTCTCACAAGTTTCCCATGGCCAGGAATATTCAAAGAGTTGTGTTTTGTAGTCTGACTTTACCTGACATGGTAAGTGGGGAGGAAGGAGGAAGTGCCCATTTTGCATAGGGTGGGGCTGGAAATGATCAGTACAAAAGTGTTGCTTTGAGTAAATGACCTGTGTCCCTCGTTAGTGCTCATGACGCCAGGGGCCCATAATACTCCGAAGAATATTCAGAAGAGTGTGAGGTACATGCCACAAACTAAGATTTGGTGCCTTCTAGTTAGGATCTTAGCAGCAGAATGAAATGTATGAGATGATTAATAATGGGGAGGGATATGGGGACTCAGTCAGAGATCAACAGAATTAGCAACTTGTTTAGCTTTTGAAGATGACCACTTTCTGGCTCTCAGGATTATACTGTCAGTATATGACCATGAATATTGGAACTGGCCTTGACTTTCACATCGATTCATAATGCCTGCTGACGTGCTGTGTTTGTCTCATTGCAGGTTTGAATCATCTTCCCATGCCATTAGTATGAGTGCCTATTTGCGGGAGCAGAGGAGGGAGTTGTACAGCAGGAGTGGTGAACTTCAAGGTAGGCCAAATCTGGCTTCAAATGAACACTTAAGTAACACTTTTTCACTTACCTTGATAGCCGCTGTCTTTTCTGAAATAAATTGGAAACAGATCAAAACTTCAAACTAGTTGTTTTCACATTTTAAGTCAGAATTCAAAATACTGAACTGCAAGATAAAACTCCATGGTAGCAATATCAGTTTTGAGTTTTGTCATGATATTTGAGTTTTACAGTACAGCCAGGTTTTGATACCCACCCACTCACCAAGTATGTTTTGTAATGCTTTCAGGGTGATAGATTTCGCTGAAATTTCTTTCCAGCTGTATTATATTTGGGGGGGGCCAGTATAACAGATGGGTCTGACACTTTGGGAAATAGTAATGCAGTAGACCTGGGCATGCATGCTCCTCCCTCCCTCTTTCTCTCTCTCTCTCCCTGCTTTAAAGGAAATATGGACCAAACAGCAAACAGTGACTTTCCTCAGACCAGGGAAAGAGATGAGGAGAAAATGAAAACCTCAGAGCTATTGCAGGTTGCAGAAAATCTCAGTCTACCTAAATTGCTAATCTCAGATCTCCTCCAAACACTCAGTTGCATGCAGAAGTCACATGTTGCATTGACTTGCAAGCTGACTAGTTGCACTTTTAATTGTTCATAAAAAAACCTAAAGTAAAAAGCACATAAAGATAGACCCAAGTTGGAACAAGTGATCTGCAGCTCAGTCAGTAGAGCATGAGATTCTTAATCTCAGTCGTAGGTTCAAACCCAACGTTGGACAGAAGATTCCTGCATTGCAGGGGGTTAGAGTAGATGACCCTTGTGGTCCCTTCTAATTCTACAATTCTCTGATTCTCTGATTTTATTGTTCTTAACGTTTGTATTTGTATTTTTAATGCTAGGCTCTGGTAGTGTATACACACACACACACACACACACAGAGAGAGAGAGAGAGAGAGAGAGAGAGAGAGAGACTAGAGATCCACTGCAACACTTAGTTGCGAGGGCCTGTTTGCTGCTTATGATAGAACCATCCATGGTCCTGGCCCTTTACAGCATTGTTGGAAGAAGGAAGGAAGGTAGGCTCCTGACCCAGGGATCTTTCCATTCAAAGTTCTCTGCATTTCAAAACCAGATGCTGGGTTGGAAGGGGAGAGGCAAAGGCTAACAAGGGATGAAGGTGAGCTAATGCAATTACCCAGTTATACACCGTGGTTGTGGTGTGTGCTTTAGTGTGTGTGCAAGGGGTGAGATGCTATAAAATGCCAATCTAACAGTGAGAGGTGAGATCTTGGCATTTCCTTGATAAAAGAGAGAGCCTGTTTGCGTTGTTTGTGTTTAAAATTTTTGTATTCAGATGAATTTACTATTACATCCCTAATAGCTTTCTTATACATTACACTAATAGTATAGTTAATTCCACCAAGCGGCATGGTTGTCAAAGAGCTGCACAGCACAGCCGTCACCTTCCTTGTAATTAATGAAGTGCCCTTTGCATAGCAGACACTATAGGATTTAATTACTGTCGCTACCAATGCCCCCTGCTGATTCTGACTCTGCCATAAAATGCGGAGCCAACGTGACTTGGAGGTGGATGCTCAGAGCTTTTAGAGGAACAGCCTCTCCTGTTCTCTTGCCTGCCAGGTTTCCTGCATTTAGAAACTGGCTGGGGGTGCAGCATTCACACCAGCACACTGACACAGTTAGCCGGGAGGGAAGTGCCATTCCCTTTTAAAAGTTACCCATTCGCTGCAAAGCAGTAAATCTGACACCGCAATTCAACAGATCTGCAACAAACCCTGCTATGGTGTCACTGGGGGGTGCGTGGAGGGAACAAATATATTCTATTTTTAGCTGCTTTCTCAGGAGCAAAGCCAAATTCTCTCTAGGATTGATTCAGGAGCTAGTTGTTTTGAGTGTTACAATCCAGCACCAAATAAAGGCCTAATTAATCTGATGAGTCACTAGGCTTTTGCACAGGTAGCTCTCTATTGGGTTATGGCCCTTTCATTCAGAAGCACATTTCTTCCAGACTTTCACTTTGCAATGGAGGAGAATGACCTGTAAGTTGATCTGAGAATATTCAGAGTTTTCCTGTGTTCTGCTTCCTAGGGAGGAAGCTGTCAGCCTTTCTGTGATGTGCAGAGGTATGCCGTTCATATGTATGAGCATTCATATCCCAGTGTACTAACTAATGCTCATGGTGCTATATAATCATTCACATTTTACCTTGTGAGGTAAGCTAGGCTGAAAAGTAATGACCATTCCATCCAGTGAGCTTTGTGAAAGAAGCTGTTTGTGGCCGCTAACCTGCCTCTTCTCACCCCTCCCCCTCAATCTTGGTCTGGTATGTCTGCACATCAAGTATTTGGAGCTTGCCTCACAAGAAATGTTACAGCATTTAATGCAGTGACTTGCAATATTTGGAAGTGAATGGAAGGTAACTTAGAATTGTGCAAGGGAAAAACAGCCCAAAATGCAAACTTTAATTCAGATTATCTGGAGCATTCAAGAAGTGGAGCTGGTGTAATGCTTGCTTATACACTGGTACCTCGCAAGACGAATGCCTCGTAAGACGAAAAACTCGCAAGACGAAAGAGTTTTTCGTTTTTTGAGTTGCTTCGCAAGACGAATTTCCCTATGGGCTTGCTTCGCAAGATGATAACGTCTTGCAAGTTTCAATGCATTCCTAGGGGATTTGGTTTCAATGCATTCCTATGGGAATCCGTGCTTCGCAAGACGAAAAATTCGCAAGACGAAAAAACTCGCAGAACGAATTAATTTCGTCTTGCGAGGTACCACTGTATATCCATGCCAGTGAGTTACATTCAACAGCAGCTTAGTCAAGAGTCATGGGTAAGAACATTGGAAGAGACTTTCTGTGTCCGACCAAAGGGCTATTCCAGCATTCATTCTCACAGTGGAGAAGAGAATACCCCAGTGAGAAGCTCACGAGGATACAAGCATAGTAGCTAGGGCCAGCCCTGCTATTAGTCAGGCTTCTGCCTTCATCACTAGATGCAGGGAGTGTAGCAAGCTGTTGGGAAGACAGAGCTGTGTGTGCCACACTGGCTGCTCTACGCCAGCTAAGCTAGCCTTCTGCTCTCAGGAATAGTGGAGGCTATTGTCCCATCACTAGTGAGGAAGACTCAGCTGCCGCTTTGTTTGTGTTCTGTATATGCAGTGAGGGAGGGTCTTGTTCTTCACTTCAGGCAGCAAAACTTGTGCTGGCTCTGGCACCAGCAGTCTCTGATCGTGATCCCCAGCCACTGCCTTTCAGAGGCATTTTGTCTCTGATCCTGCGGGTTATATATAACCACTATGACCAGCAGCCATTGCCCTCCATGAATATCTCATCCCCCTTTAAAGCCATTCAGGTTAGCAGCTACCACCATAATCTTATGGTAGTGAATGCCATAGTTTAACGATGTGCTGTGTGAAGAAGTGCTTTCTTTTGTGTCTCTGGAAGCTTCCAGTGTGGACAGTCACAGGCTCTAATACTATGAAAGCAAGATAAAAAAAATTCCCTATCTACTTTCTCAACACTATTCCTAGTTTTACACACCTGTATGATATCCCATCCCCCTTACCCTTTTTCTAAATGAGAAATTCACAAATCTTGCAGGCTTTCCTCATTGGAAAGTTGCTCCAGCCCCTTGATCATTTTGGTTACTGTTTCCCAAACCTTTTCCAGCATGACAATGTCCTTTTTGAGGTTGGAAGTTTTATTTTCAATCCCTTTCCTAATGATCCCTAACATGGAATTTGCCTTCTTCACAGCTGCTGCACACTTTCATCAAGTTAATCACCACAGTCCCAAGATCCTTTTCTTGGTCACTCACTGCCAGTTCAGAACCCAGAATATTAGGATTTTTTCTTTTCCTTCAGGGTGCATCATTGCAAAATTTGGCTAGCCAAGATTTAGAACAGAGCTTTCCAAACGGTGTGTCGTGACACATTAGTGTGTCGACTGCAGTATGTAGGTGTTTCTCATGAACGCTCCCCATGCTCTTTCCGGGGCTGGAAAGGGGTTAATTTAACCTCTGGTTTGCTAGTAAAACTGAATTGCCGTGTTGCGAAATGATGCATGTTTAAAAAGTGATGCATGTTTAAAAGCATGAAAAGTTTGGAAAGCTCTGGTTTAGATAATAAGGGCCTTAACTATTAATGGAGGCTGTGTTTATAACTTTACCTTTGCTAGATAAAAATGTTGACTAATAATATATTTTTAGGGCATCCTTCCTCTATGTTGGGTTTCAAGTGAAATCAACATGTCGAAGGAGAGATCTGGTTACTAGGATGTGTCTTGCAAGCAAGTTGCATGTTTTTGTCAAAGCCAGTGTGAATCTGAGATTTTTGTTAGATACAGCAGGTGATATTTCTGTTCTAAGTCACCATAGGGAACCCAAATCATTTCCCACGCTGATGCAGTGCTCTCAGATCAGTTTGCCAACTAAGTCCATGAAGAAAGTTCATGCGGTGAGAGAATTTGAAGAGCCTCAGGGGGGCACAAAGAGGCAGGGAAAACAACCGGCAGGTTTCCACCAATATTTAGTCTTCCCAAGTTCTGGAAGATAATTGCAAGGTTCTCTTGACAACTTACTTCATGAACCAAGAACAGAACAGCTGAGTCTACCTGGTTGCAAAACAGTCTGCCCTTTTCTCTACCACCTTCTTGTGCTAGCTTTTTCTACATTCAGGGAATTTTTGAAACTCCTTCAGAAATTTAGTTCCCTGTGCCTGCAGCCCGATATCGTAAAGTTCAGAGCAACACTGATTTTGCTGAGCATGTAGTTCAGGCCTTGTATATAGGGAATGGCATTCCCAGGAAGAACCCACCTCTTCTGCAAGGCTCAATCTATTGTGGCTCATGCAATTTGTGTTAACCAAGAACAGCAGCAACAAAAAAAGGCAGCCTGGGACAACCATCTGTGTTCTCTGGTGACACAAACTGCTTCTGACGTTTGGAGTAATGAAAATTCAGTTCAGCACTCTTAGAGTTGCGTATGATAATACGCTGTCATTCAGAGGAGATAGGGAGGGGGAAGGAAGGACTGATGTGTTCTTGTCTCATTTTTAAAAAGGCATTGTGGCAGGTGGATGCCCTAAGTTTTGAAAAGGAACCTCAAAATGGCAGAACAATATGAAATGAAGAGCTCCTTCTGCCTTGAGGAATGCAGCTAGGGGACTTTCTGTTCTCTCGGGTGTCTTGGTTGCTCCCCACCCCGTCAAAATCGGAGCTTTATTTGAGGTTGGGGCAGAGGGATTGCTCTTCTTCGCTTTGGCTGTGTTAATGCAATAATCTCATTCAGACCTTAGAAGCCCACTTATTATTTCCTCTGTGTGCAGTTTTTCTAGTGTAGCAGATTAGCAGCAACCGTCTCTTCAAAGGCTATCCAATCAAGAAGGGGTTATTAAAACCAGGGCGCTTTATGACTGAGAATTAATTAGAGCAGCATTTTCATACAAAACATCCAATTTTTTGATTAGCAATGGAGCAGGGTCACAATTAACACTCTAGGAAGCTTAAATTTCCGGTATTTTGATTTTAAGGAAATGAGATTATCAAACAGAGGTCAGATAACTTGACAGCAAAGGAAAAGGGGGTGGGAAGGAAGAAAAGAGAAACAGAATCTATATGTAAGGAATTAAATTGTTTATCCATGTGCTGCAGAGATTGCTTTTAAGTCTGTAAGAATTCTGTCTTGGTGATAGAAGAGCTCCTCCTTCCTTCTTCCAGAGGGGGGGTTTTTAGACAGGAAGTGCAAACTCCCTCTGGTGGGAAGAGCCTAACTCAGCTTCTATCTTGTTTTTGCTGAAAGGCCTGGGCTTTCCGTTCATATCCAGCCTAGAGTTCTCTTTCCTATACCCCCTTGCCCCCCCCAATAATTTGTTGCTTCCCATATCCTAGATGGATACAAGGCTAATAAACACCTCTAGCCAAGGAAGCCCAACATTGTCATTAACTCATCCTTGGCAAGAGGTGGCTGCTTGCATTTCAACTCTCATTGAGAAGCCAAGTTACAGGGAACCAGGCAGAGGGTCTTCTTGGTAGTGGCGCCCTCCCTGTGGAACGCCCTCCCACCAGATGTCAAAGAGAACAACTACCAGACTTTTAGAAGACATCTGAAGGCAGCCCTGTTTAGGGAAGCTTTTAATGTTTGATGTATTATAGTATTTTAATATTTTTTGGAAGCCACCCAGAGTGGCTGGGGAAGCCCAGCCAGATGGGCGAGGTATAAATAATAAAATTATTATTATTATTATTATTATTATTATTATTATTATTATTATTATTATTATTGAAGCAGCAAGCTCTAGGCAGCAGCACTTCCTGTCTCTTGGCCAGAGGACACAAATGCAGCAGCCATACTGAGTCCTAGCATGGGGGACTTCCCTCAGGGTGGTTGTGACTGGGCTCTAGTCTAAGGCCAGAGAGGCAGCTGAGTCCAGGAGTTAAGGGAGCACATGACTTCTAGACACCACCCTCCCCTCCTCCAATAGTGCTGAATGCAGCCTCCTCTAGAAATTTTTGGAGCTGTGCCTCGGAGGAGGAAAAGGGCTGAAGGTAACAACCTGGGGGGCAGCCCCTGTGAAAGCAGCCGCAGCCCTCAGTGTGGCATCAGTGATGCAATCCAGAGATGGGCCTGCTATATGTACCAAGTAGGCATCTCAATGTGAGATCTTTTTTTGATGGGGGACTATTCTCAACCCTGCAGTGATACCTTTCAAGCTGATTGCTAGGAGAAAAGTGACAGGAACTGGGCAAGGGATCTGGTTTGGGGAGACTGATCACTTGCTGTGCACATTCATTTTTCTCAGAGCTTGGAGGGTGCCTTGGTCCTTCTAGAGATGTTTCTTTCATACGAAATTATTTTTGCCTGTGATTTCTGGGAAGCTGAAGAGAAGCCCAGTTCCTTTTCTTGAGTTAGTCAGCTGTAGCCAGTGTCCTGGGAATGATCCTCTTTCCTGCCTTCCTGTATCCTCTTTCTTGCTGGGGCTGCAGGTTGAACAGTTGTTGCAAGCTTTGCCTCCTCATGGTTCACATTTTAGAATCTGCAGCTCCCCAAATTAGCTGGGGCATCTCCTGCTAGAATTCATCTAGGTTTCCTGTTTTGCATACCCTCCCCCAAAATATCCAAAGATAGCTACTGTGTGGAATAAATCCACCCAAAGATGTCCATTGTGTAGAATGAATATTCCTGATACCTTACTCTTTTTCTTGTATAGATTATGTTGGGAGGGCACCTGCTTTCAAAATTGCTACAGAGGATTCACCCTTTCTTGATCTGCAAAGCATCTTCTGCATTTTTCGCGTCTGAATTACAACAGCATTGCCTTATTAGACAACAGCTGCTGCTCTGCATTTTCCAGCAGACAGACACCTTTATTGAGATTCCTCCTTCTGAACACTCAAAATATTGATAGCCTTTTGGGAAGAAAGAGCCTTTCTATTGACACAAAGCTTTCTCTCCGTGTGTAAGCATTTATGACTTCAGACATTTTCTGATCTGTAGTTCCTATCTGGAGCTGTTGCTTATTAAAAATAAACAAACCCCAACTCTTTCCAAGGCCTAAGTGTCTGTGATAAGGAGCAGGACAACTTAATCTCTGCTGTGTAACACACAGAGCTGGCTTAATTGCTGTCGAAAGGTGCAAGCAGTCAAAAGCTTGACCTTGGGAGCTTTTCTGCAGTACTGTTAGTGTCTCAACATCAGAATTTGGGAGCACAATACCGTCTGGAACAGATACCCAGTATGGGCTGCCAGAAAGTGCTGCCAATAGAGACCACCTCATGTTGCCAGAAATGTGATACCCCAACAGGGAGGAATACCTTGTTGTTTATGGTATAAGACAAGACTATAGAAAGACCAAGTTGGAATTTTGCCATACATATGCATTATAAAACTTGATGGGGTCAGGGAGGAAAGAAATGTGATATCTCAAGCGGGAAGTTAAATTACTTTGGTTTTTAAAAATGGCTGTGAGTGAAGTAGCTAAGAGGCTGAACAGTGAACCAGGAAATCCCGAGTTCAAATCTAGTATTTGCTGTGAACTATGGGTCAGCCCCTTAGATGGTATGAGGCATAAACAGCGGGGAGGTTAGCTGTTGAATGAAGGACAGCATTTAAATACTTGAAGGTCAAATATCATTGAAAATAATTATTAGAAGCTTCTAACTGGAGGAGACTCCTGAGAGTCCCATGGACTGCAAGAAGATCAAACCTATCCATTCTTAAGGAAATCAGCCCTGAGTGCTCACTGGAAGGACAGATCGTGAAGCTGAGGCTCCAATACTTTGGCCACCTCTTCAGAAGAGAAGACTCCCTGGAAAAGACCCTGATGTTGGGAAAGATGGAGGGCACAAGGAGAAGGGGACGACAGAGGATGAGATGGTTGGACAGTGTTCTTGAAGCTACTAACATGAATTTGACCAAACTGCGGGAGGCAGTGGAAGACAGGAGTGCCTGGCGTGCTCTGGTCCATGGGGTCATGAAGAGTCGGACATGACTAAACAACTAAACAACAGCCCTAAGAGATTTTCTGGGGAAAGGGGGTGGCTTATAGACAGGAGAGACCTCTGAGGCATGCAGGATTTTATTCCTTAAGTTTCTTCTTCAAGTTATCCTAGTATTGGTAACTGCACTCCTACATGCCAGATGTTTGTGTGGAGGATTTCCATAGGGCCAGCATTCTGCATGGTACTTTATGGAACAACATAGAGGAAAAAGGCACAGGTCTAGACCCCTTCTCCAAGAAACTTAAAATCTACATTTAGACAGTGATAAGGGTGGTGAGGTGAAGAAAGGTGGGGGTATGTGGGCTAACATGTTGATGAATGTCAGCCAAAGCAATTCTGCATACAGATACTTCATTATCATTGGGAATTATGACTTCGGGGTCAAAGCTTCATAGGAAAGAGATTTGGAGGAGGAGACAGAAGTGGGACCTCTGAGAAGTTCTGGGATATGGTTGAAAGCCTAGGGGGATAAACCATACAATTTCCATTCCCCCAGAGTTACAGACAGCAGGTTAAAAAAAGTTCAGTGCTAACGTTTGTCGAATATGGAGGTGCTGTTGTGAGACTCGGAACTTTATGTCTCCATCCTACCTATCTTTAAATTGGGAGGCTCAGTTATGAATCTCTGGATCTGGAAATGTGCTATTTTGGGGTATTGAGGGTGGGCTTTCTGGTTAGGAAATAGCCTCAAATGCCCTTATTAAAGTGCTCCTGTCACACTATTTCATTGCTATTGTGCTGTGGCTAAAAGGTGCTCCTATTGAAACTGATTTGAAATATTCACCATTCATTTGTTGTTTTTGCCTTTTTAATGCTCTCAAAGCATTTTGAGGTGTGTGCAGCAGCAACTCCCCCGGAGTTGAATGTTAGACCTTCCATTTCACTCAAGTATAGAAAAATGAAGATATTCCCCTCACTGCACCATTCTGTTCTTATCTCTGTCATGCCTCATGTTGTGATTTGAAACACGTCCTTGGCCTTCTGGCCTTGTGGGATTTAATTTTTCTTAATTAACCTCAAGGACTTGCCATGCACCACCTCTGGAGTTTATCCATGTTCCTGTCCTTTGGAGTTTGTGTGAATTGATTTTCCGTTATCCTGACTAAGGCTGCAATTCGAAGCTCACTTACCTGGAAGTAAGCCCCAGTGGATTCAGCAGGATTTACTCCTGAGTAGATATGGTTAGGATTGCACAGTTAGAAAAACCACAGTCAGGAAACCAGGAAACGAACAGATTTATAAAGACAGAGACTAGGATACTTCATGAACAAGGCGGCACCTTCTTGGTTGCAATGAAAAAGCAGCATTTATGCTGATAGTGTTATATTGTTCTGTGAACAGCCCTGAGACCTCCTGGTTTAGGCGGTATATAAAAATTCAATTAATACTACTACTACCACCACTAATACTACTACTACTAATAATAATAATGTAGAAACACACACACATAATCTCCATAACCTTCACAGTCTGTTCTTCCAGCTGGTCTTGGGAGCTGGAAAGCTTGCCAAGGTAACTGGGCCGTTTGAACTCAATGCCTTTTGATTTGCTTCCTGAGTCAAATCCAGCAAGCACTCTGCATAGCAGCAACTGTGGCAAGCCCTTCCTTTGGTCACAAGTGGCCAGTCATAGGATAGAGATATTAGTGCCGATGCTGTTGAGCTTGTCCTAGACAGACAGAGTCTCCAACAGACCATGTGGCGACTGCTGCTCAGAGTCTTGAGTTTGTATTCATGCTGGCTGATTTATGACTCTCCTGCTCTTTGCCTCCAGCCCTTCCTTCTCATTAATACATATATCACCGATGCATCACTTCTCCTTCCTGCTTTGCTTTCTCCTTTTTAGTCGTGTCCCTCAAGGTGCTTGGGTTGTGGGTCTTCAATTAGTAGGAATTGTCTCATGCCTGCATATGTTTGAGTGCAGGATCTCTTGGTTCGGCTGAGAACTTTTTTCTGCAGTGAAAGTAGCTGGAAAATGATGTGTAACACTCAGGGAAAATTTAGAAAAGATGATGTACAGGTGGTATATTACACCGGCAAAATTAGGGAAGATGTATAAAACAGGAAATAAGAACTGTTGGAGGTGTAAAACTAAAGAGGGTAATTTTTTCCATATGTGGTGGACATGCGACGAAATGAAGAAATATTGGGAACATATTTATAATGAGTTAAAAAAAATATTTAAATATACATTTCCCAAAAGACCAGAGGCATTCCTACTAGGAATAATTGGGGATGAAATCAAAAAAGAAGATAAGATTATATTTCAGTATGCAACAACCGCTGCCAGATTATGAATTGCCCAAAATTGGAAAAATCAAAACACCCCATCAATTAGTGATTGGCAAACAAAATTATTTGAATTTGTTGAACTCGCAAAAATGACACAAAAAATTAGAAACCAAAAAAACACAAAGTTTATTAACGATTGGAACAAATTTATGATATATATTGAAGGGAATTATAGAAACTATAGCAGGTCTGATATAGATCTTACGATGTGCAAACCATCAACAATCACCAGCTTCAGGAAAAATAAATTATGTATATTAAGAAGCCTGAAATCAGGAGGGATGGAGGTCAATAGGGAGTAGAAGAATGAGTTAAGTTCCTAAAGATATAAAGAAACAAATGTGAAGACAAAGAACTGTAACGGAAACGGACAATACTTTTATGTTATGTTTGGATATTTCCTATCTATTTTTTCTTTTTTCTTTTTGTAACTGCTGATTTGTTTTTCCTTTTTGGTTAATTATATGAAACTTAATAAAAAGAAATAAAAAAGAAAAAGAAAGTAGCTGGGAAATGAGTGTGTCAGTCCAAGGCCCATTCAGATCTTACCCACAACGCAATCCAACAGTCTTTGTAAAAAGACCCCTAGCTCTTGTGGAATCTCAAGGTGGTGGTGAACCATCTTCTCACAGGTTCCCCACAATTTTCTTCCAGGAACCATAGAACCATAGAATAGTGGAGCTGGAATGGACCATCTAGTCCAACCCCTTGTTATGCAGGAATATTCAGCTGTCCCATATGGGGATTGAACCCACAACCTTGGTGTTACCATCACCAGCTCTAACCAGCTGAGCTGCCCCTAATAGAGTCAACTGGGGAAAACTCTCTGTCTCATTTCCTATCCAAGCCAGTCATTTTTGCTGTTTGAAAAAAAGTCACATGGAAGCACAACATGTTTCTGTAAAACTCCTTCCACTAACCCTGCTTATGACTATTTATTCTGAGTGACTTGCAAGGGCTGTTACTAGTGCTAGTTGTGCTTCCCCTTGTGTAAAGGGAGCAGCTTAAACACTCGTTAATGTTTCTGAATTCTGGGCTAATTGCATGACAATATTATAATAAAGACTTGATGGTCTGAAGCTTGGAATTTCTAAAATGATATCAAAACTATTGTAAGTGATTAGGAGCTTGGATTGCTTCCCGTGTTCCTCTCTGGGAGTTTTAATTGCCATGATCAAGCAGTTGTATTTGACTTAATTGTCATCCTCAGCTACTGGAGAGTCTCCCTAGTGTAAAAGCTGCATGTTTGTCGCAACAAATACATGTCAGCAACTGTAACAAAATGACACTTTCTCTGTGTTTAATGAATATGGAAGCATTTTTGGAGGGCCTCTTCCCTAGATTTAAAGATGCATTTCTCATTTGGTGGTAGACTAGTAAACGGTACAGTAATACTCAGGAGGCTTTTTGCATCTGACAGTGTGCCCAATAGTTAAGAGGCTCAGTAGGTTCATTAGTAAGCAGTTACCTAGAATTCTTGTGAAAATGAGGTTTTTAATTTGCGCACCACCCTCTTGCCCATTGAGGCAAACAGGACCTGGGAGGTTACCGTATAATCTGTTTGGTAATATGTGTTTTAAATATACTCTCAGAAGACCAGTAAATAAATTTCAGTTTATAGAGTTGGAATGGACCTCAAGAGTCATCTAGTTCAATTCTGAGGCAATCTGTTCCACTATTGGACAGCTGTTACTATCAGAAAGTTCTTCCTGATGTTTAGTTGGAATCTCCTTTCTTGTCACCTGAATCCTAGCCTCCGGAGCAGGAGAAAGCAAGCTTGCTCCATCTTCCATGTGATAGCCGTTTGAAGATGGCTATCATATCTCCTCTCAGTCTCCTCTTTCCCAGGGTAATATTGGCTAAACATACCCAACTCCTTCAACTGTTCCTCATAAGGCTTAGTTTCCATAAAAGCATATAACTATCAAGGAGAAATCAAAAGCACATTATACATAAATGAATATTGGAGAAGGGACAATATGAAAAATTATTTCATACAATTTATATACTGCATTATTCTAGAAAAAACCTCAAAGTGATAAAGTAGCAATTACATGCAAAGATCGCTATATGCAAGATTAATTGAACTGTCAATGAATCCTACATTGGCCCTCCTAAACTCCACTGATTCTGTAGTTAAAGTTTACTGCATAATTCCAGCTGTCCTAACTACATGGTCTTTAAGTTTGGGATAACATAGCTCCCAGTCCTGAGAAATAAGCAGTTATGCTATTAAATGCATATTACTAGAAATCAGAGTATAGGATTACTGGAAGTAAAAGGCCATCTAGCTCAACAATCCACCTGCTAAACCTTCTTCCTCCAGTGTGGTGAGAGCCAGTGTGGTGTAGTGGTTAAGAGCGGTGGACTCGTAATCTGGGGAACCGGGTTCGCCTCTCCGCTCCTCCACATGCAGCTGCTGGGTGACCTTGGGCCAGTCACACTTCTCTGAAGTCTCTCAGCCCCACTCGTCTCACAGAGTGTTTGTTGTGGGGGAGGAAGGGAAAGGAGAATGTTAGCCGCTTTGAGACTTCTTTGGGTAGTGATAAAGCGGGATATCAAGTCCAAACTCTTCTTCCAAACTCTTCTTCACCTTCCAAAATAACCATATGCAACTGAGGCAGCACTGCAGTGCAGACAGAAAGCAGATGCACCAAAGACTCCTGTGCAGTAAGCAGAAAATGATTTTGCCATGATGAGCAATATTCTGAATTTGTACACACTGTATGTATACTTTGCTTTCTGGTTTCTTAGTTTTAAAAGTAAGTTTCAAGTAAGGTTCAGGAATCGTAGACAGTGTTTGTTAAAATCTCATAAGCTATATGGGGGATCTGAACGGGACTCCCAGCTGCTTGAGTGCTGTTGGGTTTCAGTGCTCTTACCTTCCTCTGTTGCTAGTGGCAGCAGAGTGGATTGTGGAAAATGAGGAAATCTTGCTTCATCATTAATTTGACAGAAAAAAGAGGCACATAACATGCAGCCTGATCCTTTGGATTCAGTCCAGCTGTCAAAACGTTACCCTCATGAAACTGTACACACTCTGCAAACACCAACACCTCTGTACTTTATGCCAGAGTTACCCAAATCCAGCTCCAAGATAGAACCAAATTCTGATACCTGTATATGCACATGTTTTCTTGGAGGTCATTCAGTTATGCTCCCACCAGCTGAATGCTGTGCAGAGTGCTCCCTGAACTCCTGGCAGCACATTGCCAAACTTCCATGAGATTGAATGCAGGGAGTGTTCTAGGACTTTACCCCTATTCCTCATAATAAGGCGTTGGATGCAAATGTTAGTGGCTAAGCAAATTCAGATATTTTTAAATAAAAGTGTGTGGAGTTGAAATTATGGGTTTGATTGTCTTCATTGGGAGTTAATAACAGACTTTTAGAAAGGCAATGTGGTGGAGAGGAGTGCTGGCAAAATTAAAGCAACTAATTTGGGGGCTTGGAGATCCTGTTTAAAACATAATAAATAATAAATTAGCTGTGGAGTTCTGCAAATGAATTATGTTACAGGCTCAACGTTTTAAGCTCTTCAGAGTCCAGTCAAATAAAGGTGTAATAGAGAGTTAATGGTTGCCTACTCTTGTCATTAAATAGCTATCTACCTTTTAGTGGCAAGAAAGAATAGCCTCCAGGCGGGGAGGCAGGGAACACTTCTGAAGGCTGGAAGTCACAGGTTGCCTTCCTTTTTGAGTGTCAAATGTACCACAGATGACTAGCAGAGGTCTTTATATAGCTGCCAACATCAGTAAACACAGCTAAAATCCACAAGCATTCAGTGTCTCGTGCATTATGGACTTTGCTGGTCTTTTTTTGAGGAATTCTAAGACTGTTTCTGGGTGTATGAGTTCTTTCCTTTTCTCTTGTTCTAGTGCAGAGCTTTCCAAGCTGTGTGTTGTGACACGTTAGTGTGTCAGCTTCAGTGTGCATGTGTGTTGTGTGGCGCATCTCCCAGGGCTGGTAAGGGGTTAGTTTAATCTCTGGTTTGCTAGTAAAACTGAATCACTGTGTCGCGAAATGATGCATGTCTAAAAAGTGTGTCACAAACATGAAAAGTTTGGGAAGCTCTTTTCTAGTGCCTTAGAGGGGAGGAGCAGAGGAAGGGAGAATAGCTGAGGTGGATGGCTGAGGTTCAGCACCAAGGACAGCTCCCTATGGAGCTCTCATCAGAGTTATCGGTATGTTGGTAGCAATTAAACAGGTAAGCTTGCCCCAAAATGTTGCAGTGTGGTGGCATTGCTTTTTAAGAATCCAGTCAGACAGCTATGCCAGGATAGTTCGTTCCATTCCTCACCATAAAGACCAGACTGGCCTGATTAATTATATGCTGGCTTTGCTTATTTGCTTTCCTGCCCACCCCTTATCTGCCTTGCCTTGCTATGCCAGGCGGTGGCTCTGCTTGGTTCCAATCTGCTGGCTGCCTTTCAAGCGTCTCCTTGACTGTGCCTTCACTCTGCCAGCTCTGAAACTGAATCATCTGTTTCCCCCAGTTTCATGAATGTACAATTTTTGCGTGAAATCTTAGAACAAGCAGGAATTCCTTAAGAGTCTCTCCCACCCCTCTGTGTTTGTGTGTGTGGTTTTAAGCAGAAAAATACTACTCAGGAATGTGCAGATGTGTTGGAGAACATGCACTCATTAGTAACTATCCAGGAGTTCTGTACAATAGTGAGGGTGCATTTATTATTATTATTATTATTATTATTATTATTATTATTATTATTATTAGACACTGGCATACATTTGAGCTCGGGATCCTGAGGGCAGACTGAGAGAATCCAGTGCAAACACTGGCTCTTGTGTTGTCAGACGTAAAGTGTTTGCTGCTGCCCTGCTTCCTGTTGTGCCCCAGCAGCTGCAGCCGAAAGTGCTAGCACAGCCTAACACGGTTAGATGCTGAAATCTTGGGCATTAATTGCCTGCCAGGGTGCCTAAGGTTGTGCAGTGTTCCTCTGATAGCACTTGTCTGCTTGCTTTCTAGTGTTACCAAGGGAACCAGCCAGAATCATCCCCGGTCAAATTTGTGCAGCTCTGTTCACTGCAAATGAACAAGATCCTGTGCTAAGCTGAGGGAGTGGAAGAATTGGGGAGTGAGCAGGGTGTGGAGAGCATGAGAAAGGTTAATGCTCTGGCCCCTATATTTAGGCAGGCACTGGGAGCAGGCACTGCTGTTCATGAACATCCAGAATATAATGTAGGCAGGCCCAACTTATTAATTAGCCTTGGTGGCAGTCTTGGTTCAGGGGGAAATGTTTCCACTTTGTTTCCGTTTTACTAAATGTAGACAGAGCCTGGAAGTAGAGGGGGTAACATCCTTGCTTTTCCACAGCCATAACCCTTAGGCTTAGTAATTGACTCTTGGTGCAGAAAGGGACACAAACAGGAAAAGGGAAAAGGGGAGTATTCATAACTTTATTTATGTTTCACAATTCAAACCATGCTCAAAGTGGCTTACAACATGGAGATATTACATGGCTACAACACAACAGAAGTAGTAATGAACAATGAATAAAAGGTTAAAAAACACACAACCAAGCTGAACAATTTCCACATAAATCACAGGAAGATCTAAAACAAATACAGTGGTACCTCTGGTTGTGGACGGGATCCGTTCTGGAGATCCGGTCGGATCCCGAGGTTTCCGCAACCTGAGGACTGCTTCTACGCACGCGACAAAACCCGGTAAAATACTTCCGGGTTTGCCGCTTTCACATCCTGAAGTTTACGTAACCAGAGGGTTACCTAACCAGAGGTACTACTGTATCAACAACAACAACAACAACAACAACAATCCCCCACAAAAAAATCCCAAACAGCACCCAAACCCAAGAAAATATGCACAATATCTAGTAAATAGGTTGATATGGAGGTTAGGCGAAGGCATACCAGCTGGGAAATGAGACAGAATTTGGCTTATGAGTAGGGCTGTGGGCATGGATTTACTGGTCCATATAATTCAACAGTGAAACAAAACCTTTTGCGTGATTATTTATTTCCTCCTCCTGCGTTTGCCTCCTCCCTCCTTCACTGCATCTCTTCCATAACCTTAAAATGTACATTTAAAAAAGCACAAGCAATATTAAATGTAATGTAAAAGCAGGAGTGGAGCACTTTGGGAGCAAAGCAATCTCATCTTAATGTACCTGTTGATGAGCTCTAAATTGGCTTTGACCATCCAGGCAAGGCTTGTTGTTGTGAACATAGTAGAAAGCTCACTGGAAACCTTAGCTCAGTATTCTGTGGCAATGTAAAAAGGCAAATTCAGTCTTGGGAGGAAAATACTCTAATGCCATTATATATCCAGTATACCCATAATTAGAAATATTGTGTGTGGTTTTGGATGCCCCATCTCAAGTTCCAGAATTAATTGCCACAGGATGTAATGATAGCTATTACCTCAGATTACCCTTTTATAAAAAGTTTTGTCATTCATGGGCAGGTTAGTTCTACCAGTGACTGCCACAAGACTGATTTAAATGGATCCTCCATCTTTTGGAATGGGGGGAAAGTCAGGTTGTGCCCCGCTTTGAGAGCTTCACAGGAACACCTGGCTAGTCCCTATTGGAGACAACATAATTCCGGACCAGGTGGACCTTTTGGTCTTGACCCAGCATGACATTTCTCACCATCTAAAAGTGCAGCATTTTACATACCTTCTGAACAAGCTAATGGAGGCTTTATATAGCAGAAGCTGCTGGCTGTTGAAGCTGTCCTTGAGAAAGAATGATAAGTGCTTGTTCCAGTGCTGAGAGTACATTTGAGTGTCAAGGCTCTCTTATTGATTTCTGCCTTAACTTAAATCAAGATACAGTTCTGCTTGTTCTGCTGGCAGTGGAGGAAAATGACTCTCGACAAAGAGTATCTGCATAGGCTTCACTTTTGGGAAGGGGCTAATGGGGCTAAGTTCTACACTTTGGGCTTTGGACTTCCTCCTCCATGTGTCTGTCTGTGGGTGGTATGTGTAGAAATCATAAGGAGGTTCCAAGGTTTTAAGGTTAAGCTGTTATCTCCAGCTTAACTCTTGTCATCTACAGTTAGAGGAAAGAGGTAGCAGATGCATGAACAAGAAATCCAAGGCTATTGGGTGAAGAAATTTAAAGAAATGAAGCCTTGGATTGTAGCTTTGTGAGTTGTCTTGGGGTTGGCTGCTGTAGGCGCATCTATTGTATCTGGTTATGAAGCAGTTGTTCCTCAGCACAGCCAGTAGTCCTCTGAATATATCAAGCGTAATGAAATATTAATGCAAGACTTTGCTTCATGTCCCTCCACAATCAGAAGTCAGAAAGAGATGGGAAAAGGTCTTTTCAGCAATGGCCTTCAAGCTATGGAACTCCGTCCCCTGAAAGCTTCAAATGACCACTACAAATTCTTAGCTGAGCTGTAAGGACAGTTGTATTTCAACAAGCTTTTGACCCTGCTAGATTTACCCTTAATGCTATGGCATGCTCTCTTATTTTTACTTCTCTGCTTCTTAAAAAATTAATTGCTTTATGGTTGTGCACATGAAGAAACATAGATGACGCTCTTGAGGCAAGCCACCAATCTACCTAGCCCAATGTTGCCTATTTCAGCTGTCTGTGGCTGTCCAAAGTCTCAGAAAATGCGAGCTCTTTCACAGACCAGTTTTAGTTGAATGGACTAGATTTGAAAAAAGTGCCTTTTAAATACATGGAAAGCTTATTCCCTGCCATATCCCATTGTCCATGAGCAATAAACCCTGAACTCCCTTCAGACTGTCAGAGCTGTTCCACCAGGCCTTTGGTCAGGGCACAGCCTGACTCCCTCCTTTGGCAATCTTCACAGAACTTTAGTCTAATGGTTGCCATCAATTTGAGTTGAATTAATTTTAGTGAAATTATTTTAGAATGTTGTATTATTTTATTGTTGTTAGCTGCCCTGAGCCCGGCTTCGGCTGGGGAGGGCGGGATATAAATAAAATTATTATTATTATTATTATTATTATTATTATTATTATTATTATTATCATCATCATCATCATCATCATTATTATTATTATGAATTTTCTACTTTTCTTCAAAATCACCACGGTCTCTTTCTGTATCGTACGGTTCCCTCACAATGGGCGGCAAGGCAGTTGGCTGTTTTCTGTTACACCAGCCTTCCCCAACCTGATGCCTCCCAGATGTTTGGGAGGCAATCCCCCTCAGCCAGAGCCGGCATGGTCTTTGGGGAAAGATGCATTGCACCAAGTGATCGCTTGTGTGAGCTCAGCCTGAATCTGCAAGCTTTGCCAGAGAAAGGATATGTGAGTGCAATCAGGGAATAAAGCTTGAAAGTAAACCTTACCTGTAAGGAATAGCTGGCTAATGGAAGCAATTCCCAAAGAAGCTGATGGAATTGATCATGGATTAGGTAAGCGTACATCAGGGATGGCTGAAGTATAATTAGTGGAGGTTAAATGGCAGGGTGATGGATGAGAGGAGCTTTTAAGGCACCTTAATATTCTTGGGTGTTTTTTTAAATTAAAAATAATCTGAACAATAATATGCAACCTTCACCCATTCTGTGGCTACTTCTCATTTGTCCTTTTGAACATCTTCTAATTATGTACCGTTGAGACTTCAAATGGTAAATAAAAACAACTTTACATGGACTAATACTTCTCCACTTTTTCTGCTAAATGCCACAGTATTCAAAGAGAGGCAGATATAACCTTGCTCTGTGAGCTGCTGCCTTTGTCATCTTCAATGCAGAACTGAGGTATGCCTTTCAAGAGGAGAAGCACACCCTCCCATTTCATGTTAATCAGTTATTTTAGAGTTCTGCTATAAAAACTTGTGTTTTGTGAAGTCTGTAACTTCCCCAAATTATTTTGGGGATAAGATTGTTCATGTTTGCTTAGCCGCCATGTATTGATTGATTGATTGCTACTAAACAATCATTTCAGGATTTGGTTTCAGGATTGGGGGTTCTAAGCAGTGATGTGGGATGGGGGAGGAATCTGTACCCAGAAATAACTTCTGAGAACTTCATACAACTTCAGTGCCCACTGGCCATATCTTTGTTCTTAGGTGTGGACTCTGAATTGCCTTTGCTGTATTAATGTTTATCCAGCAAAATACCCACCAAATGATAGGGATTTTAAAGGAAATGTTACCCTACAGCTAACCAATGGCTGAGTGGATGAGCAAATGTGAGATGAGGATGCCAGTGCAATCTGCTTATTCCCCCCCCCCCCCCCCGCATAGATCACAACCTAAAGGCATGGCAATATTTGTTCCAAGTCTCACTTGTTTGGCATTCAGTTCCAAGAAATCTAAATGATAGACACAATACAAAGACACTTCTCACCAGGATTAGTTACTAGGCTTTCTCCTGTACTATGTGAACATATATGGCACAGCAGGCATTGCTTAACTGCATCTACTCCCAAGTTCTTAACTCTCATTTCTAGGTAGCTGACTTCGTTGAAACACTGCACCCAAACTCTAGGTGTGCTTAACCTACATTTGCCACCCTTGACTTAGAGGTTCCCTTTTCACTAATGGTAAACCCATTATGTTTCTCTGGCTGTGAGACAAGGCATCTTGAATTTACCCCCTATCCGCAAATTAGTTGGAACGACCCTAACCTTCTATTTTTGCTTATCCCCTTTTATAAACAAAATATTCTTTTGTTTGCAATATAATTTTCTAGATTAGCCATTATTAATATTCCTGCTTAAAAATGAATTTACATTTGAATTATCTCATTACTTCTGAACCAGCCAATTATTGTCTCTAGTGAACAAAATAATTATACTCGTGCCTCCAGTGCTCTCAACGTTTTCCTCAGAGATCCTGAAATATTGACAGCTACTGAATGCTCTGACTGCACAGGTCGCAAAATGTGTGGGCACCTGTGTGAATTGACGTGCCTGTGTGCATGGCAGAGGGGATGGAGGAAATTTAGGCGGTTAAAACATATGCAGTTACTTGACATGAAATAGGCTGATTGCAAAATAAGCTAAGCTTTTCCAGTACCTTGCATAGGTTTTGGGCGAACTATAAGCCGAGTGTTTCATGTTGCTGCTCCCATGCTGTGGAACGCTCTTCCAGCAGAGATTCAGCAGGTATCCTCACATTTGACTTTCAGGTGTCCCTTGAAGACTTCTCTTTGTGTGTGTGCAGACAGGCCTTTACAGCTGTTTAATTTTTGATTAGCCAGCCACCTTAATGACGATCTGTGTTTCTAAATTAATTGTTGTTGTTTTAATTTAAGTGTTTTCTGTTTTAGCAGTATGCACTACCTTGAAATTTCATGATATGACGGTATGGAAATAAATAAAATAAATAATTCAGCACTCTTCTCCCTTCTCGCCCCTGTCAGGAACTTTCAGTGTTTGAACTGGGGATCTTGAGGCAGGAGGCTGCAGTCTAAAGGTAATCAGGACTGTTTCACTCAGGCCCTGGAGCCCTCCTTAGGCACAGAAGGGAATTGGAGTGTGCAACCTCAAGATGTGTCCTGGGCAAGACAGCAGGAGGTGTATGGGCTGGCTAACTGTGAAGGTTATGGTGCTTGGTCTTACTGTCTACTCAGTGTAGGGGAGGGAACATCTTCCTTGCTGTATGTAAGCTTCCAGCTCCAGCAGCAGACTGCAGGCTTGAAGAATAGGTCTGCTTTGTGGTGTGGTTGATGCTGGCACCGACCTGGCCCTACTAACTTCCTCCTTTGCACCAAATGAAGAAGACTAGTTGACCAGTTGAAGCTTTCTTTTGATTCCTGCCTGCCAAGATTTCATTGCAATCTTGCTTATCCTGATCTCACTAGCAATTCCTTATTTGCCTATACGCAGTATGTCTCATATATATGGTCAAAAGAGTAGGGCAGCAACTGCCAAGCCCAGCCTGCAGAAGAGTATGAATCAGATTGCTCAGGAGGCGATCCCCAGTCCGGCTTCCCTTGGGCAGTGTCATGAAGACACCCAATGGCTAGGTGGGGTTCTGAAGACCAGTAGCAACAACAGAGAACAGTGGGGGTCATCATGATTGAAAGATGTAAGGATGGAAAGAGACAGAAGGTTTGTCTGTCATGATTTTGTCATTTTGTGTGCTATTAGGGGATGTGCATCTGGATTCATAAATTCATTGTGATAAAAGGGAACATGGTGCTTTTATTCAAGAGAGAATGAACTGTACATGAGCAGGATAATTCATATAGCTGTTACTGAGGAACCTTGTGCAACTTTGCTGGTGGTTTTTTGATAGAAAAGAGCATAATGCAGATGTCTTGCAGGTGTTTACAGTGGGTAATATATATACACACACAAATGGCTTAATTGCCTTCCTTGTCCTGTGGCTAGTAAATGCTCTGCTTTCATCTGCAACAGAAATAGATTTTAAGCTTGAAGGCTAAGTTCCTCTCTCCTCCTTTTTGTAGCCTTCCACAGTAAAAAGCAAAGGAAAAAAGGGCTAATTTTAATCAAGCCTGAGCCCGTCATTCTGGTTCATCATTGTCAACGGTTGCATCATTCCCGTTCATCAATGTTGCATTAGGAGCAAATCCGAACTCTTTGATTATTAAAGTGGATGGAAAATAACAGCTCTCTGTGTGGCCAAATAGCTACTCATCAGCTGGATTTTTTTTTATGGGTCCTGATAGTTAAATGCAAACCTTAATCAAGGGTTCAGAGCTGTTTTCTCTGCTGGCTTTTAACTCTATTCTTGGAATTTTCGTCTCTCTGCCTCTCTTCTCTGTCTGTCTGTCTGTCTCTCACAGAAAGATACCCTTGAGTGATTTCACCTATGCACACTTTGTATAAGTAGTCAGCTCAGTACATTTCTATATCCATTGTACATAGAAGAAAATGGTTTGTGTCGAGGATTTCATTTTTCAAGAAAAGGAAGTGTAAAGGTCAAGCAGTACAAGAACAGGTATGTGTCACAGTATTATGAGACAACAGGTGAAGAAAAGGTCAAATCAACATCGGTATGAGACCAACTCAGAATGAATTTAACTCTGTTCCCTCCCATCTAGTGGCAGTGATGATAAATAGACATAGCAAGATCAATAAGCACCTAAAGAGGGACTTCCTGTAGTCAGCTAGCCATTCTCAGGATTTGTTGACAAAAAGTTCCACAGTGTCAGATTTGCTAATGAGTTTTACACTTGATTCTCCATTTGAAAATATTGCCTGGAGTATAATGAATTGAAGGCCTGTTGAATATTCTGGGAGACTGAAATGCTCCCCTACTGGTTTCTGACTGTTTTTGATTAGGAAAATGGCAATTTTATTCATTCTTAGTTTATGGCGGCAATGGGGTGTGCTTAGGAGCAAGGAGTCTTTGAACCAAAATCCTTCTTGGTATTGGTTGGCATCTGTCTGTCTCGGGAGTGGAGTCAAACTGTTGGAAAGTTACAGCTCCAGCTGTGGCTGTAGAGACTGATATGGGAGAGACATGTCTTGTTGCGGCTGGGGCAGATGAAGGTGTCTGGTTGTGCTGTTGTAGATGCACCAGGGCATTTCTTCTCTGTGTGCTCCTCCCAATGGACATTCCTCTTCTAGTCACTGCTATGGATACACAACCTGACAGTCTGTCTCCAAGCACTGTGGTTATCTGCAAGGGATTCCCACATGGCGGGGTTGATGTTGTCAGCCTTCATATCACATTTGCAGACATCTTTGTAATGCAGAGTTGGTCTGCCAATGTGCTTGGTGCCTGAAGCTAGCTCCATCTTAGAGCATGTCCTTGGGGATCCTGCCATCTTCCATTCTTTGGACATAACCAAGCCAGTGTAGATGTCACTGAGACAGGTGTGCAAACATGCTGGGAATGTGGGCTTGGGAAAGCACATCTTTGTTTGAGACTCTGTCCTGCCATGTGATGCTCAGACTCTTCCTGACACAGCATATGTGGCAGGCAGTGAGGTGTCACTACTGGTGGTTGTAAGTTGCCCACAACTCACTTCCATAAAGCAGTGTGGTCAGCATGCAAGCCTGGTAGACCTTCATCTTGGTATTCAACCTTAGCATCACATTCTCCCATATCCTTTTGGAGATGTGAGCCATTGCCATGGCTGCCTTGCCAATATGCTTGTCCAAGTGTCTGGTTGCCCAAACCCTGCAGGTTTGGGCAAAACAGCTGGTGAGTCTCTGTAGAGCTTCCTCGAAGTGAGCTGTCAAGATTGTTTCATCTGTAAACAGCATCTCCCAGATAAGGGCCTGCCACAGTTTTGTGTTGGGGTAGAGACATGCCAGATTGAACAGACCCCCGTCGCTCCTTGAGTGAAAGTACACAGTGAAGGTGTAGGAGAGCACCAGGGAGAAGAATACACCAAAGAGAGTTGGGGCGAGAACACAGCCCTGTTTCACACCACTCTTTATAGGGAAGGTATCTGAGGATGAGTTGTCACACTGGACAGTGGTGCACATGGAAGGACACAATCATCTTGTGAAGCTTAGGTGTGCATCCTCTCTCATTGAGGAGTATGAAGAGTCCTTTTCCTGGTATAACTTGTGGATAAATTGTCTATGCCCTTACCTCAAGACATTGGATGCTGGCAGTAATGAGGATGTTCTGTACATTAGCTTGACGTATCTAAAAATGGTTGTGCGATTCTGCCTTCTGTATCTGCAAGTAGGAGGCCTTGGAAGGAGTGTTGGTGTGCTCTCACGGAAGCAGCTACAAATACCGGCATCTTTTCTTGCCAATTAATTCCTGTTCTGGAGCTTCCTTCAAACACCCTGGAGATTGGGAACAAGATTTTCCTTTTTCTTTTTTGTATTCTGCGGAGCTGTGGTTTCCTGAAATCATTTTGCTTTAAAAGGAAAAGTTTATCAGATGTCCTTAAGGCCTGCTTGACAATTGAATTTCTGCATTCTGGAACTAAACCAAATTGCCTGCAGGTATATCTGCCCTTGCTTGGGTTAGAGGCTCTTCACATTAAATTTGCATGCCTGTTCTAAAGCTCATATGGACAGATTTGAGATTACCCCTCCTAACCTTTGCACATCATTTGTCATCCTTAAGCACTGGGCTTCCTAGGCAGCTGGATGAATCTTCAAATGGCAACAATGATCACATCCCTTTCTTTATACTTCCATGGGTGAAGTAATAGCGGGGTGAACATTCGCCCTTTTCGAATTCACTAGCAACAAGGTATTTGAATGTACATATCAAGAAACAGTCATGGTGTTTGGAGAATTTTGGATCATGGCAGTGGTGAAAAAACTGCTGTATCTATTTGGCCCAAAAAGAATATGCATGTACCATGTTTCTATTTCAGGAATGATTGGCAGTAGGAAAATTCAGGTTTTAGGAAGCAATCCTAAAATAAAATCACAATCACTACAACTCAAAGTCAAAGTCAAGCACCGGTAATTATGAATATGAACGCCTTGCAAGCTTTGAACTAGAGCTGAATCAATGCTGCTTTCTGGTGTTCGTTTTCTACCAGTTTTCTGCAGTCCTTGGGTGCTACCACGGAAAAGACCCTCTGTAGTATAGGAGCCCCCCCTCCCCTCCTGCAGGTTCTTAATTCTGAGCAGTCCATTTTGCTAATGTTTATCCTCATTTATCATTTGCAAGAATTCTTTACCTCCTTTCCCCGCTTTTTACTGTGTTAATTTAGGATTAACTTGTCTAGTAAGTTTTTGACTTTCAACTATGCAATTGTAAGGTGTGTAATTAATTTTCCTTTTAATTGGTACATTACTGTCAAGGTGAAATTAATAAATATAATTGTTATAAATCTTTTTTCTAGTGCTAGAAAATTAACATGCTGTCTTCTTAATCATCCCCCTTATTAAGCTATAGGATGTCGAGCAACTTCAACTCTTACAGATTTTTTTTATCTTTCATTTTTGTCCCCCCCCCCCTTCCTGGCAGAATATGCTTTAGTTCTTTGCACTTAACTGTACGATAGAAGATGGATATCTGGTTTAGGTTATTAGGAAGGCAACTTTTGCCCTTCATTCTGTTCTCTGTGATTTTTCCTTAACACTGATAAAAGCTTCAGGATCTAAGACAGAGCATGGCTTGGAAGTTTCCGAGCTGTGAAAAGGTTCTTGTTAAATGTCTATTTTGGATTAAAGTGAGATGCACAAAAAGGAATTCATGTTTTAAAAGCTGTATGTGTGCCTATTGTGGCCTCTGTTGGTTTTTCCTGGCGTGGAATTAAAGTAAAAGAATTTTGGCACCATCTACTTAAAGCTAATTTTGAGAAATGCATGTGAGTTGTGCAAGAATGTGGATGTCATCTTGTTAAACTCCATTAATTTAGCAGAATTTGTACAATGAAAGTTCTGATTCATTGTATCCTATGGATGAAAGCCTCTTTTCTGGACTACTTTGAAGGCAAAAATTAACAGACAAAGCGATAGGCGTGAGGTTCCTAACTCCAAAGTATAGTTGATATTTAAACTAAGAAACAACAAAATGTGGAAATCCAAATGTACTAAAATTTGATAGGTTTTTTAAAACATTTTTAAATGAATATCTATTATGTACATTTGTGTCCTGCGTTTTCTCTAAGCAACTGAAACCTGTGGATGTGGTCCTCTGTTATTTAAATTCTCAAACAACTCTTTGAAGTAGATGAGGCTGAGAGCTTGTGACTAGCCCAAGATCACCCATAGAGCTTCATAGAATCATAGAATCATAGAGTTGGAAGAGACCACAAGGGCCATCGAGTCCAACCCCCTGCCAAGCAGGAAACACCATCAGAGCACTCCTGACATATGGTTGTCAAGCCTCTGCTTAAAGACCTCCAAAGAAGGAGACTCCACCACACTCCTTGGCAGCAAATTCCACTGTCGAACAGCTCTTACTGTCAGGAAGTTCTTCCTAATGTTTAGGTGGAATCTTCTTTTCATGGCTGAGTGGGGTGGGTGTATTTGAATATATTGCTCTAATTTTATTGTTTCACACCGTTGACTGCTCGTGTCACATTATAAGAAAATGGAGGCTTATATTTAAAGCTCAAAATAAGCTTTTGTACTGATTCCCGGGCCTGCCTTGCTTCCAGCTTGAAAGCTGACCTGCCCTGGTATGAACACAAGTTTTATTTCATACCCCACCCTTCAACAGTCCTCCGGGAGGGGGTAACTTAGAAAAAAACAAACCAAAAACTTACAAATCACAATGAAGCATATTTAAAACTACAAACAAAATTTAAAACATTGCAATGCCAGAATGCAAAATATAATTATAAACACATCGTCTAGCAGATTCAAAAGCAAATACCAAGCTGTCTACAATCAGTTTACAGAAGCCTGGGGAAATAAATGAAAGGACATCAAGGTAGGTGCCAGGGGAGCCTCCCTGGAAAAAGCATTCCACATTCAGCATGCGACTGCAGAGCACTTTTTTCTGCAGTGAGCTGCCATGCTTCTGATGGTGGGGGCACCTGAATAAGGGCCTCTGTTGAAGACCTTCAACTGTGGGCAGGCACCTGCGGGGACCAGTGGTCCTCTGGGTCTCATGGTTCCAAGCCTGAAGAGCATCAAAAGTGAAAAATCAGCACTTTGCCTTGGAGCTTTTGCAGTTGGTGAAGCCCAGGCCTAAACCACCCTACTTCATAGTACCACAGCTGTATTTTGGACTAACTGCTGTTCCTAAGCTATCTTAGGACCATGTACAACATATTGCAGTAGTCTAATACCAGGATACCAGGGCTTCAATCCCGGAGGCTTGACTAACTTAATCCAAGGCAGCTGCTCACCCCCACCCTGAGCTGGTGTCACAAACACAAACTAGCCCCCAAAACTGAACATCAAGTTTTACAATGTGAATTTCAGAGTTAAAAATGGAAATTCTGCATGGAAAGTATTCACCCCCCCCCCCAATTATTTCCATTGTGCTTCCTACTTCTGCATATTATGATAGCACCTTCTTTTTTTAAGAGCTCCAGGCTAGGTGCAGCAGAATTTAATTTCACTTTCCTGGAGATAATTGTAAGAAACCAACCACCTTCAGCAATCCAGGAATTTGCAAACTTCGTAAGAGTCAACAGCTGCCTGATACATCAAGCCATCATCAATTAATGAAGTGTAGCTTCTCACTAGTAAAATGGAAGGTAATGTTTGGAATGAAGCATGGTAACTAAGGAAAAACAGGACAAAAATACAATAAATGGGAGGAATAAAGGGTGCTTAAAAATTAATACGTGGACTTGATTACCCTTGTGGTCCCTTCCAACTCTACAGTTCTGTGATTCTATATGAGAAACTGGGACACAGCTAAGACACACCCTTCAACCCATATCATTAAGATGAATATCATGGAGGCAGTGCTCCTTGTTGCTTTTTTATTTTGTTTCATTTTTCTTTTTGAAGTAGGGTATGTTGAGGGGTGTATGGTAGGGCTGGGCAATACCTGGTTTTCAATATCATGATATATCACCAGTTAAACATTCTGATATTTCAGTATATCACAATATCTGAAGTAAGGCTGGAGCTATGCAGAGGTGAACATGGTAATGTCCTGGCAACTGCTCCTACTTATGGGTCTAACTCTGATATATTTTTACTTAAGATGTTGTTACAACTGTTATGTTATAGTACTATTGTACCAATAATAGCACATTTTCTCTAAAATTAAAGCTGTAAAAGTAATTAGTAGCATAAATATCAAAGGTTCCCTAAGAATGTAATTACATTACTATACAAGAAAAAAAATTCAGTGTCACACTTAGCTATGCAAATATAATTCACTGTTGAGTTTCCGTTGAATGTATACATCACACAACACCAATTATTTGATTGTTTGTTAATTTTCTTTTCTAAACCAGGCCAAAATAGAAAGAATGGATAAATTTTAACAGAACAAAATATGAACAAAATTTATATTTTTATTGCCAGGAAAATTTGCATTTCTTTTATAAATGAGGCCAAACCAGAAAGAATGGGTAAAATTTTACAGAACAAAAAATATTAAATGAAATTAGTTTTTTGCATTCTCAGGCAATAGAGATGCCCTTTGTATTTGAAGAACATTGCCAGCCATGCTTTAAGACAGCACACTTGTTCTGGGATAGCCAAAAACTTCTTTGCAAGTACCTTCAACATTGGGCAGGATGCCCCCTGTGCCCTCCACCACATCCGGGGGCATTCGTCAATGTCCACTCTTGGCATAGCCTTATAGGAGAAAATGGAGAGCGTAATGAGGTGGGGGGAGACACAGAAGAGACTCAAAGGGCAGAGCAGGGTGGAGTTTCCCCCCCTTTACTCTGAAGCAACTTGCAAGCCAACAAGCATCTCAAGAGTGTATTTCCATCCTGCTTGTGACTGGTTAGGAGGGAGCTGAAGACTGGCAGAGTTAACATGGGACTGACAGCATATGCTGGATTGATAAGAAACCCATGGGCTGGTGTGGTGTAGTGTTTAAGAGCGGTGGACTCGTAATCTGGGGAACCGGGTTCGATTCCCTGCTCCTCCACATGCAGCTGCTGGCTGACCTTGGGCCAGTCACCCTTCTCTGAAGTCTCTCAGCCTCACTCACCTCACAGAGTGTTTGTTGTGTGGGAGGAAGGGAAAGAAGAATGTTAGCCGCTTTGAGACTCCTTCGGGTAGTGATAAAGCGGGATATCAAATCCAGACTCTTCTTCTTCTGCCCCAAAGAAAGGCACACACAACAAACACTGGGTATTCCCCTCCCCTTTTATTCTAAAGCAACTTGCAAGCCACACACACACACACACAGAGAGAGAGAGAGAGAGAGAGAGAGAGAGAGAGAAGCAGGGAATGAGAATTGGGGCTCCTTCACGGAGCAAGGAAGGAAGCAACTCGGAGGGGAGAGAGAGAAAGCAAGCGCAAGCAAGCGAAGCACCGCCGGGCAGACTGCGCTAAAGAAACACTGAGCTAAAGAAGCCTCTCTGCACAGCTCTGTGCACCCCCAGGAAAGTTCCTTGCTGTGGTGCCATGGCTCCAAACAAAGCATCAGCTGGGCATACCAACAGAGGGGGCAGGGAGTCAGGGAGACACAATCACTCCCCCCCAGCAGTACAGTTATACCTCGGGTTAAAGTAGCTTCGGGTTGAGGCTTTTGGGTTGCGCTCCGCGGCGACCCAGAAGTAATGGAACGTGTTACTTCTGGGTTTTGCTGCTTGAGCATTCGCAGACGCTCAAAATGACATCATGCGCATGTGCAGACGCGACCAATCATGACCTGCAGATGCGCAAACAGGGGTTGCATTCGCTTCAGGATGCGAACGGGGCTCCAGAACGGAGCTACCACTGTACAGTTTTATCAAGATGCCTGCTGCAGCTTACAGAAAACGAAGTGTGAAGTGTTGGCCAGGTTAATTAAAAACAACAACAACCAGTGCTTTTTGCTGGCACACCCCACCTAGGGAAGGGGGAAGGAGATGCACATAGACCAGTGTTTCCCAACCTTTTTTGGGCAAAGGCACACTTGTTTGATGAAAAAAATCTCGAGGCACACCACCATTACAGCCCCGTGACATCAGCGCGCAGCGTCGCGCCGGGAGGGACGCACGAAAGTGTAAGTTTCAATTTTTTCCCCTCCCCTCCTGTGTAAAGGGGAATGCACTCTGCTAAGTAAAGGCACTTGCCACAGCAGCGTCAACGTCACAGCACCCACCGACACCCAAGAGAGAAGGGGTCTCAGCAGCCCTTTTGCCAGGAAGAGGAGCAAGAACGAGAGGAGGAGGAGGAAGAGGAAGAGAGTCCCCCCCCAAAAAACATTCTCCTTTTGATCTTCCTTATTTGCAATTCCTCATTGCAAAACAGCGGTTGATATAGAGCTGATTTTTTTGTTATTACAGTCCCCACCCCCTCACCTAGAAAAACACCCCGTCAATTTTATTATTATCATTATTATTATTATTCCCCGCCACTCTGGGAGGCTGAAGCCCTTTAAGGCTTCCTTCTGTCCACTCTCTGTGAATTACCTGCCCGGAGCGGGTTTCGGGGGGGGCGCTGCTGCCGGTGTCCTCCCTATCGAGTCTCGCCTTGACCGGCGCGTGGCGGCCGCCCTTTCCCACACTCTGCCGGCTGCGCTGCCAAGCGGCTCGGCCTGTCAGCGTTACCGGGCTCGGCGGGCGGTAATTCCCGAAGAAAGCCGGCGGCGCTTGAAGAGCTGGCAAGCCCCTATTTGCATGTCTGTTTTCCGCAGCCCTTGGAGAGGATTAAGTTCCCTCCTTCCTGCCAGGGAACCTCCAAGCTTTGGGGGTGGGGGGGAGGAGGCAGCAAAGCGAGGCAGGAAGGAGAGCGCGGCTTGGCTGGGTGAGCTTTGGCAGGGGCAGGGAATGAGAGCCGCGAGGCGGGCGCTGCGGGCGGAAGCGCTGCCCGCCGAGCTCGCAGGCAGCCAGGCAGGCAGACGGCGAGAGCCCTGCGCTGGGCGACCTCTCCTCGCCGCCGCCGCCCCGCCTCTCGCCGCCCGACTCGCCCGCCTCCCTCCCACGGAGGTAGGCTGGTGTGCCGTGGGAGGGAGGCGGGCGAGTCGGGCGGTGAGCACACGCGGGGCGGCGAGCGAGCTCCCTCCCACATCCCATCGCCGCTCGCTTCGGCCGGCCTACTGGGCTGTCGCAGGCGGAAGGCCTGCGCATGTGCGAGGTTTTCGCGCCTTCCTCCAGTAGGCCGGCCGAAGCGAGCGGCGATGGGATGTGGGAGGGAGCTCGCTCGCCGCCCCGCGTGTGCTCACCGCCGCCGCCCCGCCTCTCGCCACCCGCCTCGCCCGCCTCCCTCCCACGGAACACAAGGCAACGTTCCGCGGCACACTAGTGTGCCGCGGAACACCGGTTGGGAAACACTGACATAGACACTTGCACACCCACAAACAGTACACACATGCAGATGGAAGAGGGAGGAATGACAGAAGAGGGTCAAATGCAAAAAGAAGGTGTCTGGGGTTTTGTTTTTTTTAACTAACCCTAGTTTGTGTTTTTATGGGAGGAAAGGGCTCCAGAAGTCTGAACCTGCAGGCTTTCCCCTAAGCCAACTAGCAGCCTGGCACCTTTAGGCAAGAGCCTTGAGGGAAGAAGTCCCTGCCTGCCAGCTGGGAGACACAGAGCAAACTGTTTCTCAAAGCTCTGCTTGGCGATATTTGAGATAGCCTGCTATAGGCAATTTGTAGCGTTTTGCTGCTGCTACAGGAGACAGGGGAGGTTGAGACTCACAGTGACTGTTTACCGGTTCTCAAAGCTCTGGTGATATCTGCTGGGCGATACTTGAATCAGTGACTTGTAGCTACAGTGGTACCTCGGGTTACATACGCTTCAGGTTACAGACTCTGCTAACCCAGAAATAGTGCTTCAGGTTAAGAACTTTGCTTCAGGATGAGAACAGAAATCGTGCTCTACCGGTGCGGCGGCAGCAGGAGCCCCATTAGCTAAAGTGGTGCTTCAGGTTCAGAACAGTTTCAGGTTAAGTACGGACCTCCGGAACGAATTAAGTACTTAACCCGAGGTACCACTGTATTTCTTGTTGCTGCAAGAGGCATTGAAGATGGAGTTTGATGGAGTTTGGTTATCCGTCAGAAGATGGAGTTTGATTTCCCGTCAGGAGTCATTGAAGATGGAGGCATTGAGATGGAGTTAGCAAGGGCTACACAAACAGGAAGAAGCATCGGCTTCCTGGTTTTTCCAATATTGTGACTTTTTAATGCCACACAAACAATATGTGATAAATTGCAAAGTCATTAAAAAAACCCCTATTGTCACATTTTGATCTAAAACCCAATACCGATATAACAATTTATAGCACAGCCCTAGTGCATGATGCTTCTATGCAGGCACAAGATGGGGATCATCTCTTTGAATGATCCCCTATCTAAAATTCCTTGTAAAAAAAACACACTAAGAAAAGCAACTCTTTCAAATGAGAGAGGATGGAGGCTAGCTCACTCCCTGACTGCTAGCTTTCTGCTTTGCAGGGATAGGAGGCATATAAAATGGCCACTCCCAACTGCAGCTTTAAGTGGTACAGTCCACTCCACCAGTTCATTCTGCTGCAAATATAGACTAGGCCTGTCTAGGGGAAATAATGTTGCTTTGGTGTAAAAGGGGGTACCAGCCATGTACTCATTGTTCCTCATCAGGGAGTAAGTAAAACTTATTCTTGTTGTTGGATAGATGAAGTGCCCAGATTAGGAGCTTCAAGGTGTGAATGGGAGCTGGCAAGAGGACTGTGCCAGGTGTTAGGTACAGCCTTATGCTTAGGGCAACGGGTGTGATGACAAGCACAGGGGCTGATATGAGTGCCACTTGTTGGAACTTCTTAAAGCCTAACTATGGGAGACCTCTTAAGCCACCAGGGTCTGTTGGAGTGGGATTTTGTCACAGTCAGTTTTTATTGCTTTCACATCCCAGGGCAGTCTCCAATATGGATTCATTGCCAAAGCATATGGATCTCCATATGGCTTCCCTTTCTGCGTTTATACCATTTTTAGTTAAGTTGATTTCCCGTCAGAGAACCTTCAGCAGGGAGGGGGAAAGCAGAGAAGGCAAAATAAACCCTGTAAGGAAAATAAGGTGGCAGTGTTACGCCTGTGACATTTTTATGTGATTTGCCTTTATTGCAATAATTGCTGCACACAGAGAGGAAGTATTTAACAAGCATGGCATTTGATGCACAAGCTATTGCATTTCCTGGCATCTTGTGGCCGTTTCTTTCTTGGCAAAGCTGGAAATTTGTTTGGTTTTGAGTTAGGAACATAGGAAGCTGCCTTAAACTGTCCCTAGCTCAGTACTACCTGCACTGACTGGCAGTGGCTCTCCAGGGTTCAGGCCTGGGCCTCTCCTAGCCCTACCTGGGAGTATTGGGGGTTAAACCTTGGGCTTCTGTGTCCAAAGCAAATGTTCTGCCACTCAGCTACAGTTTTTGAGCTTAGGTACCTCAATTTAAGCGTCTTTCAGAGTAACAAAAGGCTAATAGTTTTAAGCACAATTTCCTCGGGTCAGTAGGAATTTCATTGCAACAAACTGTGGATGGTATTCAAATAAGTCATTCACCAAATAGACCCACTGAAATAAATAGACTTAAAATACTTAGGTCAATTGATTTCAGTGGGTCCTCTCTGGGTATGTATGACCCTGTCTGTTTTATTTTCCCCTCTTCAGAGTATTATTAGTCCCATGTGGCTTTTCTGGCAATATCTTCCCAGCATTTCTTTTTTTATGATGTTGTTTCCATTTAATCTTATTCATAATACTAGTTGTGTTTGCGGAATTTGCATAGATATGAACATATGAAGCTTCCTTATAGTGATTCAGGCCTTTGGGCTATAGATTGCTTAGCATCACCTACTCTGACAGTGACTTTTGAGGGGGTCAGGTACAGATCTCTCCTCTTTTCCCCCCCATTTCTTTTTATTGAATTTCATATAGTTAACCAAAAAGGAAAAACAAATCCACAGTTACAGAAAAAAAGAAGAAATAGATAGAAAATGTCTAAACATAACATAAAAATGTTATCCATTTTCATTACACTTCATTACATTTCATTACACTTCTTTGTCTTCACATTTGTTTCTTTATATCTTTAGGAACTTAACTCATTCTTCTACTCCCTATTGACCTCCATCCCTCCCGATTTCAGGCTTCTTGATATCCATGATTTATTTTTCCTGCAGCTGGTGGTTGTTGATGGTTTGCATGTCGTAAGATCTATATCAAACCTGCTTTAGTTTTTAAGTTTCTATAATTCCCTTTGATGTATGTCATAAATTTGTTCCAATCGTTAATAAACTTTGTGTTTTTTTGGTTTCTAATTTTTTGTGTGATCTCTCCTCATTAGCATCTATCTTATCCCTTGCACTGGAGATGGCAGGGATGAGGAAGCTGCCTTCTATACCAGGTCAGGCCACTGGTCCATCTTGCTCAGTGCTGCCTCTCCAGCAACAGCTTTTTGGAGTTTCAGACAGGGGTCTTTCACTGCCCTACCTAGAGATGTTGGGGTAGGGATTTGAACTTGGGACATTTTTAATACATCAGACATGTTTCATCACACCTACTGCTACTCTTTGTGGGATTTTAAGCTCAGGATCTGCTACCTGTTCCGCTACAGAGCTGTAGCCCTCCTGAATGTGCAGTTGCATAACACTTGCATGGGCCCCGATCTCACTTACATTACAAGGAGATAACAGTATCATCATGCCAGCTCTCTTTGCTAAAAAGTCAGATTAAGCATTGCTGCGACCGAAACGTAAAACTTCTTTTAAAAATGTTTGAATTGTATAGCATTATCATTATTAGTTTGCAGTTACCAAAGATTTGACATAGAGTTATAGAATTGTTGAGTTGGAAGGTATTCCTTGCTATGCAGGAATCTCAGCTAAAGCATCCCTGACAGATGGCCATCCAACCTCTGCTTAAAAACCCCCAAGGAAGGAGAGTCTATCACCTCCCGAGGGAGTCCATTCCACTCTTGAACAGCTCTTACTGTCAAAAAAAATCTTCCTGATGTTTAGCCGGAATCTCCTTTCTTGGCACTTGAATGCATTGGTTTGGGTCCTAGCCCCTGGAGCAGGAGAAAGCAAGCTTTCCCCATCTTCTATGTGACAGCCCTTTGTTGTTGTTGTTGTTGTTGTTGTTTAGTCATTTAGTCGTGTCCCACTCTTCGTGACCCCATGGACCAGAGCATGCCAGGCACTCCTGTCTTCCACTGCCTCCCGCAGTTTGGTCAAACTCATGCTGGTAGCTTCGAGAACACTATCCAACCATCTCGTCTTCTGTCGTCCCCTTCTCCTTGTGCCCTCCATCTTTCCCAACATCAGGGACTTTTCCAGGGAGTCTTCTCTTCTCATGATGGTGGCCAAAGTATTGGAGTCTCAGCTTCAGGATCTGTCCTTCCAGTGAGCACTCAGGGCTGATTTCCTTAAGAATGAATAGGTTTGATCTTCTTGCAGTTCATAGAACTCTCAAGAGTCTCCTCCAGCACTATAATTCAAAAGCATCAATTCTTCAGCAATCAGACTTCTTTATGGTTCAGTTCTCACTACTGGGAAAACCATGGCTTTAACTATACGGACCTTTGTTGTCAAGGTGATGTCTCTGCTTTTTAAGTTTGACAGCCCTTTAGATATTTGAAAATGACTATCATATGTCATCTCAGTCTCCTTGCCTCTGTGTAAGGATACCCAAGAAGACATGATCACTTCCTCCCAAGGTTCCCAGTACTTCCACTTGGTTGATCAGTTCCTCTCTGTTGGTGAGGACCAGGTGCAACAGAGATGACCCCCTTGTTTGCCTCTTTCACCTTATGGGAAATGAAATTTCCATTGAGGAATTTGTTGGAGCTTACATTCTTGGCAAAGTTTGCATTCCAACAGATATCAGGGTAGTTGAAGTATCCCATGACACCTATACCTCAGTGTGCTCTGGGGTTTACAACTGCTGTTCTTGCTCCTCTGGCCAAGAATCGGTGCCCGAGGTGAGGGCATGAAATTAGTTTTGCAGCTCAAGAGACACAGCATGGCTCCTGACAGTCTTGCTTTTTTGTGTAATGCTCCTCTGAGGATCTACAGTGTTGTAAAGTGTATTCTAGGGTTTAATTCTAGGTAGTGAGGAAATACGTAATATGCAGACAGTATTCTGTAGATTTCTCAATAGCCAGCAGAAGCCATCTTCATACAAACCATTAAAAGAGGGATGTAGAGTATTAAACAAAAAGAACATATGCTGGGGTAATCCTTTTTCTAAAAAGAGGTGGGAAAATCTTTATTCAGCACGCTGCTTTGTTTACATGTGTAAAACAGAGGGTAAAAATCACACCATGCCGCTTTTGCTAGTATCACAATTAGTTTCTCACTGTTAATTGTTACATATTTACACCATCTTAAATCTACTTTTTAGCCAAAAAGGAGCTAGCTTTTGCAAGATCTGTAGTAAGACAGCGCTAAACCTCAGGCTTCTTATCTCTAAAAAACATGACATGGTAATGAAAAAGGGATGGGGAGACAGGTGACTCGCCAAAAAAGCTCAGGTGCCAGTTCTTAAAGCTACATCTCTTATAAGGAAGGTTAGGTAAGAATGTGACAGCTCTTATTTCACCATTGGCTGATCTTATTAAAGAGACTGTGGTGGTCAACTTAACTGCAAAAAGAGCTTGCCTTTAATTTTAACCCTCTTGCTAAGTTGGTTAGAATTGACAGTAATCCCTGGATCTGCTTGATAATGCATTATTCCCTAGATCTGAATTTGCACTACCCTTTCTTTTGCAAACTGAAGCGATTGGAAATAACACAGAAGACTATGTTTTATTTTAAGTTAAGAATACTTCAACCCACTTCCCCCCAAATGGTATACTTTAAATAATTCACCTCAGTGCAAACAATGCAGTTCTGCTGCACGTCGATATACCCCTGATGTTTGATGGATTTTCATGTGTTTCTTCTTTCAGTAGTTCTGCTTTTAACACTTGATTGCCTTCAGAGAGGCTACAGCAGGAAGTTACCTTTGGGACCCTGTAACTTTGAATGATGCAATTCTGCTGATGTGAAAGGGTGTGGTTAAATCAAGCCCATTGTTGAAGCTCTGTATTGATGGGCAGATGCAGGTGGGTGTTCTTCCTTCATCCGATTACAGGCCCTGACAATGGGTGTCCTACAGGCAGCTGGTTGGCCACTTTGAGAACAAGGTGCTGGACTAAAGGAGCCTTTGGCTTGATCCAGCAGGGGTTGTTCATACTTGGTGTTCTAGCAGTTTAGCAGCCTCCATTTTGAATTCCTTGACAGTGTCTGGACAGCAGTAAATGTCTGTCTCTGCTACCAAGCTGAATTGGTCAATGGAAAAGGTACTAACAAAGCTCCTTAGAGCTGCCTCTGGGGCCAAATTCTGTTCCAGGCACATAGGCATTCTTATCACCCAGGAGGCAAGAAGAAGTAGAAGAAGAAGAAGAAGAAGAAGAAGAAGAAGAAGAAGAAGAAGAAGACAATGACAATGAAGACGACCCACAAGAGATAGGGTCCTCATTGCCTTGAGTGGTGGATAATTATCGATTGCATCCCAGATAATTACACACATCATTTTACTTGTGTCTTCTTCTCTTACTCTTGGACTAGGGTTTTAAAACATGATTCTGGCTTAAATATAGGTGCTATAAAAAGCAGGCTCTTCTGAAAGCACACTCATTCTATGAATCTTAGTAACAAAAGCTGAACAGGCTGAAATATGTTTCTGGCTGCTAAGTTAAGCAGAAGAGACAATCCTCTTGAGAATAGAAGTAACAAGGCGATTTGGGGTCTCATTATCCAAAAGGCACTTGCTTTACAATGAAAGGTTTCTCATAGCACAGCAGGATCCATATTAGATTATTGATGTCAAGGCAGCTTGGATTGGGGAAGAGTGCAGCCAAGGCCTGGAGTTTGAGGTTAAGGCTAATACGTGCTACATTTTGTCTGCTTCCGCTGTCATTCATTGTCAGTTATATTTCTGGTCTATTTAATTTCAGGACTTTTTGCCTCACCTTATTCTGATGTATTTTATTTATTTGCTATTTTGACATGTAGCTTTTTTATTTGTTGTCTTTTTCCTACCAAAATTGCATTCCAGGCGGCTAATCAGCATCATGGAATCAACAAGTTTTTAAAAATGCAATACCAGTCGGAGGGAAGTAGGCAGTAGAAAAACTATGGTGGGTTCTGGAATTTCCAACATAGAACTATATTTAAATAGCAAGGTGAATAAGCTTTGAGGAGTTGTGCATAATCTGGGTGAGACAGGGCAATCTCTTGGGGAAATTAAGTAAAGGTGATCCAATCTGAGGTCAGAGAGTTTGACTGCTACAGAGTCTACAAGCATCTTCAGCCATACTGAATTCTGCTATCCAGTTTTCTGCTGCTTCATTTCCCACAACGCCTCTAGGCCAGTTAGTGTTTTCCATTTGTGTCTATAAGGCAAGCATTTTAATGAGCACTAGATAGACTTCAAAGAATGACAAAGTTGTTTTATTTAACGAAGGCATCGTAATGGACAATCTAAATTGCTCCTTTGGGAGAAAAAAACGTGCATACAAACAAAAGTTTGAGCTCATAAGAGGAGAATGCAGACCAATGCCAATATGTTTGTCTGCTGGTGCTGTTTCCCCCCGCCCCCTTGCAGCTGCCCATAGTTAAATCATTTAAACACAGCAGCCTACCTGTACTTGTGAACAGATAGGTCCCTTAATGGATTGTTGCAGCTTTAATGAAAGCTGTTACTGCTGAATCACTAAACTTGCCTTTTTCCTGGAATGTTTGTTATTGGGACCTGACGGATCACCTCTCCAGTGCTTCCAGACGGCCTGGCTCTCTAATTCTTCTCCATAACGAGTTTTGTGCTGCATGATAAAATATTCATGTTCAAATAGGTTCTAAACTAATTATCTGCAGCCAGCAGTTGCCTCTGCAGTCATTTGCTCTTAGCTTGGCTCAACTTAATGGCTTGTATTTCAGTTTCAAAAAGGCCCTTTTGGCTGCTCCCTGTCGCTGATTCTTATCCTAAATGAAATTTCCATGCACATCTAGAGCTAATTCTTCAGTTTCCAAAGGAGGCTTTCCTTCCTTGCACACTCTGGCACTTAGGAGGTGCCGGGTGTGTGGTTTTTGCACAGTAGCTGTAAATACATACTGTTCTGAAACTGTTCAGGAGGTCACTTTTTGCATTCGGTGCACTACATTTTAAATCACCACATTTCCAGAATAGATTTTACACCAAAAGAATATCACTGGCGTGGATATGAAATCGCTCTTACCTTTCCTTTCCCACCCATGCTCTCTCCCTTTCTCACACGCACACACAGAAAATAACCTAATTTTGAAATTAAAGTTAAAGAAATTATCTTCAGTAATTTGATCTGGGTCAGAGGGCATTATTGAATTTAAAAAGCCATTAGAATAACTGCTGATAAAACTTTAAAAATAGAAGCTTAATTTTCTAGCATTGAAAAAAAAAGTTTTAACATAACTCTTCTGTTGTTGTTCTTATCAGGCACAACTATTTACAGTGCAAGATTTGATGAATAAATATAGAAGCTCACTCTGACTGAGTCTTTTGTTTATTATCAATGCTGTCTATCTATCTGAGATTTAAAGAATATGACCGCCACAGTTGGTATGCAACATTTCTTTGTGGGGAGATGTAAAATATAATATGGTGAGAATGGGCTCAGGTTAAAAACAATAAAAAGCTGTTTGGGGGCTATGTGAGCCAGTGTGGCGTAATGGTTAGGGTGTTGGACTGTGACCTGGGGAGACTAGGGTTCGAAGCCTCACTCATCCATAAAGCTCACTGGGTGACCTTGGGCCAGTCACCACCTCTCTGCCTAACCTACCTCACAGGTTGTTGTGAGGATGAAATGGGGAGGGGGAGGACCATGAATGCCACCTTGAGATCCTTGGAAGATAAAGGTGGTATATAAATGTAATTTTAAAAAATAGATTCAAAGCAAGAGGGAGAACATAGAAGTAGTAGTATTATCACATTGTGATAATAGAATACAGTGGTGCCTTGCAAGACGAAAAGAATCCGTTCCGCGATTCTCTTCGTCTAGCGGTCTTTTCGTCTTGCGAAGCAAGCCCATTGACAGCTTAGCGGATTAGCACTACAGCGGTCTAGCGGCTTTTAGCGATCAGCTGTTAAGCGGCTTAGCGGCTTAGGAAAAGGGGGGAAAGCGAAAAAAACCTGCGGGAACTCGCAAGATTTTTTCGTCTTACGAAGCAACCCCATAGGGAAATTCGTTTTGCGAAGCGCCTCCAAAACGGAAAACCCTTTCGTCTAGCGGGTTATCCGTCTTGCGAGGCGTTCGTCTTGCGGGGCACCACTGTAAATGATGCAGAAAGGGAGATTCAGTACAAAACAGGAAGAGAGGTGACAAGGAAGCACCAAGCTAAGGGTCAAGAGATGCTGCCTGGAGTCAGCACCAAGTTTTCTATCCAAGTGGCCTGTCTCTTTCCATTTCAGCTCCTGGGCTTCAAGCTAATCCCACCTTTGCCCCCCTGTAGTGACCTCAGAGCTACCCCCCCTCTGGCAAGCCCATTAAGAGCCTGGAGTATATCTGTCACACTCTTAATTCAGATCTTGGGCACTTCTGTCCAAGACAGGCGCAGGGATCTGAAAGATTTCTTTTATGATTTGGCTTAGTTGGGACCAGCATTAGTGTTGTCGGAAAAGTCTCCCTGATTTCTCCCCAGCCCACAAAGTGGAGCTGCTCTTTCATCTCCCTTGCACTTAATACGAGCTTTTAACTTTCATTTCCCAAGTCATCACATTTTTGTTGCTTTGCTAGCCCCCTGTGGCCAAAGCAAATGCCTCCCTAATTAATTTTAATAATAGAGAGGCTCATTAGCGACATGTGCCGGTCTGCTGGGAGAAGCCATGATTGAGATTGATACTGGGAAAGTGAGCAAAATGGTTCTCGGTGTTTCACTGGGGCTTTCCCCAGAAAATAAGGGTTTGAAGGATCAGAAGCTGTTGAGTGGGTGTGGGAAGAAGTGGGTGGTATAGACAAGCCATGAAGGGGTTAACAGTTTATTTTTTGTATTGAGCTAATCAGAGAGGGAAAACTACTCACAATTAGATGGATGCTGTTGTGTGTGTGTGTGTGCAACCAGTCTTCTGAAGCTTGTTTTATGAAACTCCTGCATTGGGGCAGACTTTGGTCATCTTTCATAATATGGCACGCTTTGTGAGGCCGAAATTTTGCACCCCCAAATGGATCTTCACAGTTATGGATTTTCTCAATGTTGCGTCCTCTTGGCTCGGCGCCAAGTGTGGCAGAACCACCTGCACCTCACTAAATGTGTTGTTGCATGCATCCAAGGGGGTGGGGAAGGGCAACTAATTTATTTATTTATTATTACTGCTTTTTTTACCTTTTGAAATGTTGTGCCCCCAATAATTTTGGCCTGGGGCAACTGCCCCTGTGGCCCCTCCATGTTACGCCGTGCTACTGCCACACGCATAAGTACTCTTGCAGCCACATTTTGCAATAGTTGAAGTTTCCAGGCCATTTTTAAGCTCAGCCCCACACAGAGCTCACATGGCCTGGTGTAATAGATCAATTAGTGTGAATGGACAGAGACTTGCCCATAATTTCCAAATAATTGCCAGATACTGTGGAACAGGGATGCGTTTAGTAACTCAAACCCCAAGTTCACCATTGCTGTACCGTCGGTACTGTCTTACTCAGATAAAGTAAGAGGCTTCAAAACCACATCAGTGAGATGTTGCTTGTGTGCATACATCCCAGGCAGAGTTTCATAATCTGCAAATGCTCAGTTGCCTTGTGTGCCTCCTTTGAGGAAAGCATGTTCCATAGAGCAGATGCCTCGTTGGCAGGAAATGCTGAGCTGAAACAGAATAGTGTCGTGTGGGTTTGCACTGTCAAGATCAAGGAAAATATATCTATATTTATATATCTATATATATCTATATCTATCTATCTATCTATCTATCTATCTATCTATCTATATGTAGTTTCTAGCATCCGTTTGCGGAGTGAAATGGTTAGAGTATTGGGATAGGATTGTAGAGCAGAGCCCTGGGTTCTATTTACCATATTGCTTGCTGGGTGACCTTGGGCCAGCTAGTCTCTCTTCCATGTGTTATTATGAGAATAAAACAGGGTGGGATGGAGAACAGTGTATGCCTGAGCTTCTGAAAAGAAGGACAGAAAAAAATGTAATGCAATGCAATGTAACGTTTCCTGCATTCCAGTTGGGTAAGGAGGTGATCCATGCATTTCTAACTACTGACATTTTTAAGAAATATAAAATTATAAGCTCTCATTAATGCTGGGCTTGCTCATTCATCAAAGCTGTTCTTATACCCCATGCTGGCTCCTCTCTCCCTCCCCCCCTTTCTCCCTCCCCTATTATAATTGTCCCTCATCTCCTTGGACCTAGTGACTTCCAAGACTTCTGACACCTCCTGAGCGACTGTTTGGAGAAGATGTCTTTAACTCTTTAGCAGTCTAAACACGAGCTTGAGTTTTGCAGAGTGAAGAAACAAATTAGCCGGCCAATTCAAGAGCTGTTGGTTTTCTGTGAAATCAAACCTTGCTCTAAGGATCCTGCCGGTGACTCATCAAAATGACAAGTAGTGAATATTTCTGCAGAGTGTGGCAGCTCCTTCTCCTACTGTAGCGTGGCTGCTGCATGACTCTGCAGTCCTGGCTAAATGCACCCCACCATTATGTCCGAAATAAATGTTCGATGGGCTCACTCATGATTTGCAATACTTCCTCAGTGACATGCATGGGCTGCAAGGCAACGTCCTGCAGCAGTGAGCTCTTTATTTGCTGCAGTTAATGCTAATACTCTTCTGATGCCTTTTCATTTGAGCACTGAAGGCTCTGTATGGAATGTTCATGAAGCAGAACAACAACTGTGAGCAAGGGCTTTAACGAAAAGAACCTTGTTTTCCAAGCCACCTTCAAAGGAGCTTTTAATGTCACTGTTCCAGCATCTCCCTCTCTGTGATCAGGCACACTGAGGGGAAGACCCTTTCTTTCAGTAATACATTTTTCTTCACGAGCTCAGAATAGGTTGCAGGAAATCCAGGAAACCTTCAGAGTTGATAGATGGGGCCACGAAATTGCTGAAGTCCCTCCAACAGGCAGGCATTTGGTTATTATAGAAAGCCGAATGATACTAACAAACTGGGAATGCTGCCTCCCATTTCTTTTAAACATTCTAACCCCAAAAGACTTACACAGTAGCTTACCTATCATTAAAAACATGCTGGTCCCTGCCCTCAGGCTTACAGTCTAAAAGATCCAACATCAAAGGAAAAGGGGATTGGGAGGGTAGAGAAAAAAAATCAACTAATGCACCAGTTAAGTTAACCAGGATTCCTGTTTAACCAGGAATTGAAGCCACAGTTTAATGGAAACCCTGATTAGCATCAACTATGGTGGATGTCATGAGGATTAGCATCAACTATGGTGGATGTCTTTGACCAAACTGCGGGAGGCAGTGGAGGACAGAGGTGCCTGGCGTTCTCTGGTCCATGGGGTCACGAAGAGTCGGATACGACTAAACGACTAAACAACAACAACATGGTGGATGTCAGTGCTGCCACTTCCCATGAAAGAACAGTTTATGTGTCTCTACTGACTCTCATCCTTCTTTTGCACCACCCTAAGTTTCTGGGCTAGCAGAGGGAATTATTTACTCAAGGCCTAGAGGTTGCATCAGTTTGGTGGAACAGGGAGCAGAGCCTAGTTTGGAAAAGCAAACCTGCACAGTGCCATAGGGAGAGGGGATGAAGGAAGAACTGGAACCTTTAGTCTGCGGCTGCCAAATTTGATGGGCCTTTACCTAGCAATTAGTAGCAAAGTAAGTATAAATCCATGTTTCTGCTTACTTGAGATGGTTTGTTGGTTTAAACTTGGCCTTATGTTTCTCTATCTTGCACAGCAGGAACGCTGGCCGACATCTTCTGTCAGTAGTTTCTCTCCCTGCCCACCCCTCCTTTTTGTAGTTTTTTAAAAAATATATAAGTCCAAGAACCTACATCCTTTTGCCACCCTCATGACAAAATGACAGACACCTCCTGGGACCGAAGACTGTTTGGGATGACAGTCGCCTGGTAAATTCTCCTCGTTCACCTGCTCAGGTGGACTGATCCCTACTCCCAGAAGACAGATCTGCTTTTATATTCTTTGGCCTGATGCCTCTTGGCAGCCAGACAGGCTGTGGTTGATGGCTTACGTCTGAAAAGGGCTTCGATAATTGCTCGTTCTGTTCGGCGACTTTGTCAGTGACAGATGGTCACACTGAATGTTTAAAATGTTCGGGACCTCTGGATGCTCCTTATGCTTCCGAGTGCCAAGCCTTGCCAACGTTTTTAACTGTTTGGTGGAGGGGGAGAGAGCTCTATCTTGCTGTTTCTTCTCCTTAAGCCTCTTGACAGGCTTCATTTGGAACTTTCCATTCTGCAGTTAATTTTCTTTCCTTGGCCGCCTTGCCAATCCCCCTCCTTAAAGAAAGTATCAATATGTTAGTGCAAACTGGGATAGAGCAAGTGCCAACTGCTCTTGTAGATGTGTTAATGGAATTGGTGGTTCCCCCCCTTCCTCTTCTTCCTGATAACGGAACAAATGGCCCAGAGTGAGAAATAGCAGGGCAGGAGGGAGGAGAGCCTACATTTTAGCATGATAATTTAAAAAACCATTTGATATTTGGGGTTATTAGAAAATGCATAGTACTATCTATGCCTATGATGTTGCCCTCTTCCTCCCAAACCCAGAGCATACTGTGCCCTGACACATGAAATTAATAGACCATTTTGGAAATATATTGGGACATCAGATTCGCCGGAATAAAATGGAATCCATGCCAATCAGACTAGCCCCAAGTGCCACACAAGTAGCTCACTATTCTTTTTCCTGGAAAGCAGATAAATTGTGTACCTAAGTGCCTCTATCCCCAGACAAGGTTAATTAAAACAGGCAAACTCAATTTAGAAAGTTGGCCTGCTTTATGGATTTAGACCAGATCAAATGAGCAGGTACATTAATCATAGAGTTGGAAGGGACTATGAGGATCATCTAGTCCAACCCCCTGCAATGTAGGATATATAGCTGCTCCATACGGGGATCAAACCTGTAACATTGGGGTTATCAGCACCACGCTCTAATCAATTGAGCTATGATATGAGTCTCATCAGTTATCCTCAGAATAAGCAATAGTTTGGTTCTATGCAAATCCTGCTCCTTGGGCTCAAATGTACCACCATCTCCTGTCCTCCTCTGATATACACCATAGAAAGAGGAACCTCAATTTATTGGTTTAAACTAACCATGGTTTATCATCACTTTCAAATCAGGAACTGCGGTTAATTTAAACTGGTTTATTGAAACAACCCTGGATCAGAAATTGTGGTTTGATCTTGAATTTTGCAAATACAGCATAGTTTACTACAGCCACAGATTGTTCTTACTGGACATAACTGGAAGTGTGTGTTTCTGATCTCTTCCTTGTGACAGTGCCAGAAAGGGGGGCAGCATCTGAGCCCAAGGCTCATCTAGGTACATTCCTTAGCTTAGCATTATGTTCAAACTGGGCTTACAGAAGTAGTTACCTTCTGTAACTGTAACCTTCTCCCACAACATTTTTTAAAGCGGATCAAACAAATGTTCCAAAAATAAGCATGGAGCATAACTGAAGTCATGGATTGGGAATGCTAAACTTTTTTTAACATTGAATTTATATGTCACCCTATACCCGGAGGTCTAAGGGGGTTCACAGAATAAAATAAAAATATAAAACCACAAAATGCATAATCAAAATAACAACAACAACCCAATAACCGCCCGTCCAAAATTCCACACATATTTTAAACTTCCCTGAGGAGGGCATTCCACTGATGGGTAGCCACTGCAGAAAAGGCCCATTCTCGTGTTGCCATCCTCCGGACCTCTTGAGGAGGAGGCACACGAAGAAGGGCCTCAGAAGATGATCTCAGGGTTCAGGTAGGTTCATATGGAAAGAGGTGATCCTTGAGGTATTGCAGTCCTGAGCTGCTTAAGGCTTTATAGGTCAAAACCAGCACTTTGAATTGGGTCTGGAAACTAATTGGTAGCCAGTGCAGTTGGACCAGGATTGGTGTAACATGCTCAAACTGTCTTGCTCTGGTGAGCAACCTGGCCACTGAATTCTGCACTAGCTGAAGTTTCCGAACTGTCTTCAGAGGCATCTGTACATATAACGCATTGCAGTAGAAGATAGAGGGTTTAGAGCATAGTGTTGTCATGTGTCCAGAATTTTCTGGACATGTCCGGAATACTGCAGTTGGTAGCTCAACAACTCAACAACTTTGCCTCCAAAGTGGCTGCTACAGGGGCGTGGCATAATGGCTGCCACACCTCCGAAAGCAGAAAAAGAGACATGACTATAATAATAGAATAATTTATTATTTATACCCCGCCACTCTGGGCAGCTTCCAACAAAATATTAAAATACAGTGGTCTGTTAAACATTAAAAGCTTCCCTGAACAGGGCTGCCTTCAGATGTTTTCTAAAAGTCTGGTAGTTGTTCTTCTCTTTGACATCTGGTGAGAGGGTGTTCCACAGGGTGGGTGCCACTACTGAGAAGGCCCCCTTCCTGGTTTCCTGTAACTTGGCTTCTTGCAGTGAGGGAACCACCAGAAGGCCCTCGGCGCTGGACCTCAGTGTCCAGGCAGAACGATGGGGGTGGAGACGCGCCTTCAGGTATATAATAGTGTAGGCATCTCCCCCTATTGGCCAACCCATCTTTGGAGTGGAAATGCACCAACAGCTTCCATTGGTGCACTCGTTCACCAAGAGAAACTTTTTACACTTCGCCTCTGTTCAGAAAAGAGGGCGGCTGAGTGTCTAATCCTGGCATTCAGTGAAATGTTGGCATGTCTGCAGGTGTGTGGTCAGTGGAAGATATGCTGAGCCATTGGAAACAGAGACTGAACAGGAAGAGCAAGCAGCTCTTGTGTATTGTGGGTTTTTGAGTGGGTATTTCCTGATACCTTTAAAAAGTATTATACATGATACTGGTGAACAACCCCTGAGCCAAAGTAAGCAGATGTCATAATCTAAATACTATCTGTCATTGAAAGGGCTCTTTGACAGAAGCATTGTCCTATATTTATTTAAAGCAAATTAATTCTTTATTTATTATATGATTCAGTGTAAGATGGCTTGACAGTTGTAATAAACTATTGTGGTCTTTGGTCATTCAATCTGAAAAGACCTGGTTGTGCTCCAGTCTCACCATTGAAAGTTTATGTGTGGAATAATTTATCAGGTATTTGATGTTCTTGTGAAATGTATTAATGGCCGCCGTTTGCCTCCGGTGCTGCATGAAGCCGTTGTTGTCACAGGAATCAGAAGGGTAACAATTTTATTTTTTATTTCTTCAAAGAAAAATGGAAAAGCCTTTCTTGACATGGCTTCCTTTTGAGTGTGATAGTAATGACTCGTTCTTGTAGATGCAGGTAGAAGAAAATGCAATAATGAACTTATTCATTCTACCATGCAAGGCATGGAAGGGTTTCCTAATATTTAGTTACCGCTACAAATCAAAGTAATATAGAATTTAAGAAGTTGGCACTTCGATTCATCACACCAAGCAATCCATTTTTGCTTTTGCTGAAGCCTTCTTGGGGCCTGAAAATGATGAAAACTTTAATAACTTTTTGCCTGCACACATTCTCCCCCGGGGCTTGTGGTAAATATCAGGTACCAAGATACTGTTGAAATTAACTTGAAAACATAAAAATGTGAGCCGTCCCTCTTCTCCATTCCTGCCATCCTCAATGTCAAGGAAAACGTATGACTTTATGACACTCTTCATAATAGCTCTGCCCCCAACTCAGAAAATGCTGGCTGCCTTGAAGAGCTCTTGTTAATCTGAAAATAAACCGGCAGGATTACATAAATAATGAAAGAGCTAAAAATGCTGTAGTTTTGTAATGTAGATGAAGGCAAGGTGTCATGTCAGGATCACATTTGCATACTAGAATGATTTAGTTATCATGCCGTCTACTCTAAAGAAGCCAAAATGGCTATGAATATTCATGGGTTTCAATTAAAATATTAATGACACACCAGTACTTTTGTGGACTCTGAGCATCCATAAATAGTTTGGATTGTGTGGAGAATGGAAGGATCAGGTGGAAAATGAAGCAACAGAATGATGCACCTACAGATGGGATGATGATTTGTATTTGTTCCAGAGTCAAAAGATGGACAGTTTATTTGCACATCAGTATGTAGCAGTTAAACCCTTGCAAATATTGCCCATTCAAATACACAGTTGGGGTGATGATTTATCAGAGACAGGAGATATACCTGTCTTGAAGTTTGCTGTTCCATTTCAAATCTACTTTGAAGACATAGGGGGGCTCCCTCCGTCTGTGCTAAAATGTGCCTTCTTGCATGTATCATACAACTCTGATAGTCTCTCTAGCTCTGGCAATGCTGCTACAATGCTAATACTTCTCAGCAGCCAAGTTGCCTTGGCTTCCATTATCCCTGCTTCAGTTTTCTCAAAGTCAAACAGCATGTGCTACATGCTAGATTCCTTGATATCCTTCTGACATTTTTGAGATACATTGATTCTAGGTGCCTAAAAGTGTCTAGCATTTCAAACGCACAGCTCCTGGAATTGTCTGTGGAAGAACAAGCAGGAAAAATGTCAGGGCTGATAAGGAGTAGGTTATATGAGAAATGACTGAAGCAATGTTGATTTTTCAGAAAATAAGAGGCATGACTGAAGCATAACCTGTGCTTCATGTTCTACACCATTAAGACCGTGTTCATGGAAGACAATCTTACTCGACTACGAGTAATCGCAACAGAAGAAGACCTAAAGGCTATAGTTCTCCTTCCTCTGTAGCAGACAAATTTTTGAGACCTGGACACATGTCTGTGTGCTCTGATAGAGCCCTCCTGAAGCTCTTTCATCCCTCTTCAGCTCATTCTCTCTCAGTGGGATTTTGCATGCCACCCTCATGGCTGTGTTCTGTAGGTTCTTTATTCTTTTGTTGGTAGAATATTTCCTGCAAATTCTTCCAAATGAATTGTTGCATTTCTGCCAATGGAGCGATCAATTGGAGACCCACCTTGCAAATAGTCATGTTTGGGGAGTGGATCAAGTGGTACCTCGGGTTAAGTACTTAATTCGTTCCGGAGGTCTGTTCGTAACCTAAGACTGTTTTTAACCTGAAGCACCACTTTAGCTAATGGGGCCTCCTGCTGCTGCCTCGCCGCCGGAGCAAGATTTCTGTTCTCATCCTGAAGCAAAGTTCTTAACCCGAGGTAATATTTCTGGGTTAGCGGAGTCTGTAACCTGAAGCGTATGCAACCTGAAGTGTATGTAACCCGAGGTACCACTGTATATCGTTCCAAATTGCCAAACGAGGGAGGTTTTGCTCTGTGCTCTCTAATTCTGGGTGGGCGAATGTTGACCAGCAAGTACTGTCACACTATTCAGCATGTTTTTCCTTGGGCACCTGAGCTCATTACCTTGTGCTTTATTGGACGGCACGTGGAGGCAAAGGAGGAACCATCCTTTGCAGTGTGCTGCACAGCACAGTGGAAGAAGAAGCATCTCATTTGACAGGGTCAAGGGCTTGAATTGTGGCTGTAGGGGAGCATGTACCAAGCCTTCCTTCTGCATTCCAGTCAGTTGCTCTGCTCTAATGAAAAACCTTGCCGCATTTGGCTTGTCTTTTCTTCTTGCAAGCTTATCTCTGCTTGCCTGTCTTCCAAGTTTTACCTTTCCACTTGTGTTACCTTGATCTGTAGTATTCCCTCAGATAGATCCCCTGACAGTCTCTGCTCTGTATTCACCCTCTGTTTGGACCACTCTTTTAGCACCATTTCTTATGTTGATGACAATCAGACTCATCCATGGATCATGCTTAATATGGGCAGAAATAGCTGGCTTAGTCTGGTCTAGTCCTGCCTGTTCTGACTGGCAAAATCTTTCAAAGTTTCAGGAAGAAGTCTTTCTCAGTCATGCCGTGATCCCCCTTGTATACCACTGAATCTTAGTCCTTCCACTAGAGCACATGATTTGCATGCAAAAAGATCCCATGTTCAATCACTGGTGCCTCTAGGTAGGTAGGAAAATATATTTTTTGCTCTACAAGACTCACTTTTCCCCTCCTAAAAAGTAATGGGAAATGTGTGTGCGTCTTATGGAGCGAATGCAGGCTGCACAGCTATCACAGAAGCCAGAACAGCAAGAGGGATTGCTGCTTTCACTGCGCAGCAATCCCTCTTGCTATTTTGGCTTCTGAGATTCAGAATTTTTTTAAAAAATTGTTTTCCTCCTCCAAAAACTAGGTGCGTCTTGTGGTCTGGTGCATCTTATTGAGCGAAAAATACGGTAGGTTTGGAACTGTGAAGGTCCTACTGCCAATCATTGTAGACAATACTGAGCTAAATGAGTCTATAACCCAACTTGGATATAAGTCAGTTCTTATACTCTGGTGGTACATTCAGTGTATGTGCTTCTATGATTGCACTGTGACTTCTCCAGGAGGCACCACACTTCATGATGAGCCCTTCTTGCTACCCAGAGGATCTATCCCATTGCTTTCCACAAATCTTCATGAAACAAATAAGTTCATTTAAAGCTCAATGTCCATTGACCAAGATCTCCTTGTGCATACCGCTCAGATTCCTGGTGAATGAAAGATACAGGAAACGTCCAACCTGAAATCAAATCATCTGGGAGAAAGGCCCTATTTGTGATCCCCATCAGGAGAAATAATACAAAGAACATGGACCATGGCATTCCTCAGGAGACCACACTTAGGGTAGCACTTGCTATGGAAATCCATCCTGAGAGAAATCAAACAATCTTTCTCTTTACCTGTATTCAGAAAACATGTAAATGCTTTTTTTTTTAATCCAGGCTTCTGGCCAATAGTTTTAAGACCTTTTTATATTGCTGGTTGTAACTGCTGGTTGTAATATATTATAATGTTGTTTTGAATTGTTTTACATAATTTCATGGTTATCATCTGCTCTGGACTCCCCTTAGGGACAAATGGAGGGTTATAAATTAGAAAGAATAAATAATGAAATTAAACAAATAAAATTACCCTAGGCGCAGTACTTTTTTGGCTCAGAAAATCTTAAGAGCCGAGATATCAGTAGCCTGAAACCCCAAAGAACTTGTGTACCTCTGTTGTAGTGGATCTCTTTATTGGGACTAGCCAGCAGATATTTCCCTTGACTGTGCCAATTTACAGGAAAGAAATAAAAATATTCGTGAAGGCAGAATGGAAACTGAGCAGCAGATGGTCCAGCAAATGTCAATGAGGCATACAGATTGAAATTTTTAAGAGAAAAGGTCAACTTGCTAAGAGAAAGACGAATAGGAGTCTAACACAGAAGAAGGGGCACAAAAGTCAAACCATTATTTTCTATCTTTCGTAGCAATTTCCAAGGAAGAAATAGGTGCTATTGGCTTGCATGAAAACGGACGGGAATCTTTCCCAAATTAAACCGCACAGTGAATAATGTAGCAGCTCTTACAAATTCATTGCCCTGACATAAACCAAAAAAGGTTGTCTATCTTAAATGAGCCAGAGTGTTGTCCTTTTCCCTTACTGGCTAGTAGTAGCCCTACGGTAGTCTTGCATTACTTTCTGTGGTCACAATAACCTTTTCTGCCTTTCAACCTAAATTGTCAGCCATGTTTTAATGAATACAGTTCTGTTGGTTCCAAATGAAGGCTATCTTGAAATTTTAGAACCCAGGAAAACCTACCCAGTGTTTATAGTGAGAAATAGCAGGATTGGGGGGGCAACTCAGTCTATTTACCAGAGGTAGCAAGCCCCCTCCCAGGCAGGTATCTCACCCCCAAACCCCCATTGCTGGCTCCCTATGGTTACTTGAAAATACCCTCTCCTTCCATTTTGGGACAGAATTTTAGGAAAGAGCTAATGGGACAGAGGTTTTTGTGAATGTGAGCTCAACCCAGAGGGACACTTCTTTCTCTCCGCTGCTCGCCAGAATGTTTCCTTGCTGAAATCCTCAGATACCATTGAGTCTTCCCCAGGAAGCTTATTCAGTTCTACAGACCTTGCTTCTTCATCCCACCAGTACCAGAGGCAGTAGGAGACCTGTCAGCCCTGCCAGAGCACTGCCCTTTCAACTGCATGCTGATCTCCTTCGGGGAAGTGAGGATGAAAACACGAACCTCCAAGCCGGGGTATTTTACCCTGGGGGTGGGAGCAGCATGTGTGGGTTATGCCACAGTACGACAGTGAGCTGTGTCTGCCCTTACAGCTATCTGCCAGGCCAGAGAAACCAAGAGAGTGCAAATGAATGCATGCCTTTATGCAAATATAAAGGGGAACACTGATATACCACTGACATATACATTTATAATGAAATAACTCGTAGCACTGGGTGGGTGGCTGTATAAAACCAGCCTTAAAGGGACATATCCAGGAGCTGTCAAGCGAAACCTGCGGGAAGACATTATTGTATTTATTTTGAACTTAAAAAAAAAAAAGGCAACACAACAGTTTGATTAGTTTGAGCAGTTTCCCCCGAGGGCTGAATGTGGAATGAAACTTCATTATAAAATATAGTGCCTGGACTTCAGCTTGAATCAGGGTTGCCATTTTTCCCTCTCAGTCCTTCAGGGAATTGACATTTCTTCACACACAAATCTCCCCTGACCAAACTCCTCTTCCAATCCTAGGCTAGCTTATTATCCCTAAACAAAATGGTAAAATTTACTTCCTTGGAGTCAGAAATGGCCCAAGCTAGCTTAAATTGACTTAGTAGGCAGAAAGGAAAGGCAGATCATTATGGAACAGTGGCACCTCAGGATACAATTAGTTCTAGAAAGATGATCCTGTAATCAGTTTAAGCTGATATTTCCTTGAAATAGTTGTGTTTTGAAGACTAAGTGGTGGGGGAGGAGTATTCGGTTCTTGGGTATTTGCTGAAAATTAAAAATGTGTATCACAACTATATACCACGTCCATTCTGATAATGAGTACATATTTTTTTCCTGATTTTTGTAGCCTCTAGCTTTCAGAATAAGGATCTTAAAAATCAGGGGTTCTAATCAGGTTGTGAGATTTAAGAAGAAGTGTTGTTTGGCTGGCATCCTGGTCCTTTTACATTTTGGGCCTCTGTTGAATCTACTACCATCAGCTATCCAATCTAGTGTTCTTGGCTATTTTACTCGATTGCCTGTTGGCCTCTGTTCTGCAGCCCTGTGGCTTGGGACTGCATTATTGTCCCACCATGACTGCCTGTATTACTGCCTTTACATTTGTTTAGTTTCAACATTGTTTATTGAAAAGAATGGGGAAAGCCGCATAGGAATGTATGTCTTGCAAATACAACAGCCAGCACAGAAAGCATATGGAGAAATGTTAGGAAAAGAATTGTGTGTTAATAATAATAATAAATTTTATTTGTACCCCGCCCTCCCCGGCCAAGGCTGGGCTCAGGGCGGCTAACATCAAATATATAATACATTAAAAACACAAAATCAAACGATTGATTAAAACACAGCTCAAAATCACAGTAAAATCAAAATAAAATTAAGTGGCCAACCCATGAATTGTAGCCATGAGGGTAGGAATATTAAATATTTGCCAGGCCCAATCACCCGTGCTGGTCCCATATGGGCCGATAGAAAGGGCCAAGGAGGCCACTTACATACAGGGTTTCATGGAAAAAAGGGAAAAGAAGTGTTGTGGGGAATCCTGGTAGTTCTGCACACCCTAAAAGCCATGTCTTTGTAACACATATCCTGGGTGTGTGACAGAGCTTGGTGATTTGAATAATGCTTTAGTTTTACATCATCGTTAGCATTAGCTAGATGCTTTTGCACTTGTTAACTAACCCTGCTTAATGTCAGTGCAAGTGTACCGATGAACCAAGATTAAAGCCAGAGGACTTAAGAGAAGCATTAGTCCTGGAGAGGGAGGCAGAAGAGTGAAAGATCGTGAGCCATTTGTTTCTGATCCTTGAACCATATTTAAGAGATGGGCAGTGTTACGTTGACTATACAATTATTTTACTAGGCACCCATTCAGTCTAGGCTGAATATCTCTGAAGACTGAATATATGACCAAAATATAATTCTGTAAATCAGATTTCAACAAGACCTCAAAAGATTTAGGCATTCATGGCAGCGAGCCCATTTACTGGGAAGTGGGAGTCTTGCTAGTGGAGAGACACTTGCAGTTTCAAGCACCGTGATGAATGCACAGATACACAGTCACAGAACCAAGCCAGTTGCCTTTGGACCCTTGTCTGTTAAGGCTTTCGGATTGTGCAAAACCAGTTCTTTGCAGCTCAGAGAGAAAATCTGCCACCTTTTGTGAAGCAGAGGATCTGTTTCCATGTTCTATTCTCTCTCTCTTTCTTGCTGCTTGTCATTCAGCACAAGAATAAGCAAGGAAATTATTACTTCCTGCTCCAGCTGACATTGAATTCTCTGCCCTTCTCCTTGAAATATCACAAGGGGAGAAAAATAGCAGAAGAAGGGGGAAATTAAATCATCGTTCCTTTCTGGAAGATGCTGGTTATATACGAGCTGTGTTCTCAGTGTAGGAGCAGCCTTGTGTTGCTTTTGGTATAGATCACCCAGAAATATATGGAAAAGTAAACTTTTCCTCCTTTCCCCAAGAGTCTACTAAATTAGGGTTCAGCATGTTTTTGACACAGTGACTTTTATGAAATTGGTTTTTATTAAAGTCTGCAGGTTGCTGTGGTTGCCTGCCATGGCTTTGATTAAGCATGGTATTAGGATCATATCCTGGGCTAACAGTATTTCCAAATCCCTGACTGTGTTTTCAAAGAATTGTGATTAAAGTTCTGGCTGCTTTCCCACAATTGCTAATATCTGCTGAGGGGTTGAGTTACCATCTTGGTTATTGGTGCTCAGGTTTCTCCTACATATGGGCTCCTCTGTGTTTTCTCACCAATATCAGTAAGCATTGTCTTTAGGGGAGCTACTTCTGCATTGAAATGCAAGGATTAAAGCTGTAACCAAATTAACACCAGGGTCTTGAGGTTTCCTAATGCGGCTGGGGAGTCAGCGTGTTGGATGCTTTCGAATGCCTAATGCACGTTTGATTGAATCTTGGGCAAAACAAAGCAATGAAATGAGGAGGTGGGGAAAAGCCCATCTGAAAAAGATTATGGATGAACAGGTTGAGTAATGCCATCTGACAGCTCGAATTCTGAACAATCTGATCATTTCTGCTGCAGATGGGAGTTGTAGCTTTGTACTTTGTGCTTTGCTGGCATAGACAATCCATTTAGGGTCCCCTCTGGGAAAAGCCCATATTATTACCCAGATTCTGTGTACACATTATTTGATAATGAATTAATTCAGACTCCTTTTGTGTTCATTGAAGTAATGGCAATCTCCCCCCCCCCCCCCGCAGATTGATAAAGATATCACAGCTCAGAATAGCCAAGTAGGATTTTCTCTTGTTTGAGCTTTGATGTAGCAGATTTCAAGCAAGACTGGCAATGGTTTCTTAGCTTGATGAGGACCCAGCAAGTTTACCAGTATCAGGAGCAATTTGTTAAACCGGCCCCTGGAGGGTTTGTTAGTCACAGCAACACTGGAGCTGGCAAAGCTCCTTAATCCTTAGATATTTGTTGTACCAATATCTTCGATGCCATATTTAATCTGTCTACGAGTGTTTATATATGGGGACACACTATGTATGGGTTTTATTGACCCAGTGTGCTCAATTAAGAGTAAATGATAATAGATTTGTTGATTTCAGGTCACTATTCTGAAACAACACCTTTCTACACTAGCTTGAAATTTCAAGTTGTTTTCAGCCACACTGTGACTGGCTTTTTGGTCATTTGGAGGCCCATGTGTGTTTAGAGGCAATTCTGCCATTTGGGCATGTGATGCAGTAGACATCTTGCTATGTGCATCAGACCCACATATCCTGTCCACTTGGCCCCCAGCTTGCCTCATCTGCTTCCTGTTGTCACTCAACAGAGTACTGAAATTGAGCTTAGAAGACCTTGTTGCTTAGCCATGAGATCTCTGAATTGCCTTAGGAAATGATATTTCTTTGGTGCTTCTGCCCTCTGTCCTGCTTCTTTATTTCATTTCAGTATGATTGCTCAAATGTTTTACATTAATTGCCTTCTGCATACTTACAGTCAGGACCAAAAGGTGCAACCCTTTGTCGGACGTCAGGAGCGCTGCCCACATCAGCCCAGCTATTTAGGCTGAGGTCTTTAGTACATAGACTAGGGATCAAACCTCTTTGAACGCAGTGGGAATTAGTTCTGAGTAAACATGTCTCATATTGCACTGTTAGCTCAGTATGTTTCCTCTGTGGCTCAGGGTTGGCAGTAACAAATAATAGCAGAGAATTGTATTCACCCAAGTCCTACTCAGAACAGACCCATTGCTGTTACTGAACCTAAATTAGTAATGTCCATTAACTTCAGTGGGTCTGCTTTGAGTAGGACTAGCAGTGAATACAAGCCTAAATATCCAGCTTAAAAGGTTTGAGAGGAGCTGTACAGGTGAGGGATGTTCACTGGATGCTCTGACAAGATTGTGGAGGAAATACTGGGAATGTACCGTATTTTTCGCCCTATAGGACGCACTGTCCCATAAGGCGCACCTAGTTTTTTGGGGGGGAAATAAAGGGGGGAAAATATTTTTCCCCCCCAGGCGCAGGGCTGGGGCACAGGAGGCCCGTCCGAGCTTCCCCCGGCCCCAGCCCCCAAACAGGCAGCTCTCTGTAAGCCGTGGGAGCCCAGTGCTGGCTCCCGCTGCTTGCTGAGAGGTCCGCGAAGCCTGGATGCGCTGAGCTCAGCGCGCGCAGGCTTCAGCATGCAGGCAAATCTCCGCAAGCAGCGGGAGTGCTCCCGCTGCTTGCGGAGAGGTCCGCGAAGCCTGGAGAGCGAGAGGGGTCGGTGTGCACCGATGCCTCTTGCTCTCCAAGCTTCACCGAAAGCCTGTATTCGCCCCATAGGACGCACACACATTTCCCCTTCATTTTTGGAGGTGAAAAAGTGCGTCCTATAGGGCGAAAAATACGGTAAATTCTCCCAGTAGTCGAATGGACAAAGCACTAGACTTAAAAGCCATTGTTTCTGATATTTGGGGTGGGTGGGAGTGGAATAGCTCACTTCAAATAAAAGTTGTTGGGGGTGTGTGGATGGCAGCCTTTTATTGTGTTTTGAAATGGCAGCAAACCATGTGCAAATATAAGGCGACATGTTGTGGTCTAATTGCTTGCAGCATTCCTGTTATACTCCATATTGTTTTAATTTTACATCATGACTAAAAATGCTGCTCTTGGTGGAGTTTGTGCCTAGGGTTGTGCCGCAACTGTGCAGTGGCATTTGGTGTAGACAGGGGAAATAGTAAATACCGGAGATGGCAAATATATTCATCCAACCTCCTCCTGCTGAATCCTGGTCAAAAAAGAAGAAGAGAGGGGAAAGCAGCTTGAATTTTAAACAGATTATGGAGTCAAAAAATATTTTAAGTATGTCTGACTCTGATCAAATGATAAAATGTAGTTGAGGCTGTTCCCCTCCCCCATTCTTTATAGGGGAGGGCAGATGGAATGAGAGAAAGTAATAAATCATGTTTTGGAATAGCAAGCTGCAGCTTAGTAGAACTGGTGTGGTGGAGAATCAGTGGTAGGTCTGGAAGATGGAGATGATGGCAGAGCCCCATCTGCGAGTCGACTGCAGGACTATACCGTATTGGTATACATAGACTACTAAAATGCTCAGGAATACAACCCATGGAGGGTGACGTTTTTGTCACAATAAGCTCTGGAGACTCATTGGCTTGCCGGTAAGTATGTTATGATGTGATGGGTTGAAACAAGCTGTTTACGTTACTGTTTAACATGTACCGTGGTACCTCAGGTTACATACACTTCAGGTTACATACGTTTCAGGTTACAGACTCCACTAACCCAGAAATAGTTCTTCAGGTTAAGAACTTTGCTTCAGGATGAGAACAGAAATCGTGCTCCGGCGGCGCAGCGGCAGCAGGAGGCCCCATTAGCTAAAGTGGTGCTTCAGGTTAAGAACAGTTTCAGGTTAAGTACGGACCTCCAGAACGAATTAAGTACTTAACCTGAGGTACCACTATATATCGAGAATCCCTCCAATATTTAGGAATTCAAAGTCCTGACTTTGGATTTTTGAACACTTGATCTGCTGTGTTTGAGAATCATAGAGAGCACTCTTGGTGGGCACAGGGTCTGTAGCTCAGTGGTTGGAGCTCATTCTCTGCGTGCAGAATGCGGCAGATTAACCCCTTGGCATTTTATTGTAATAGGGATTTTTAAAACGTTCGCTCTATCTCATAAAACCTTGGGTGCTAGGCTGCCAGAAAAAAATAATCTCACTAAATAAAATCTCCAGGTGAAAGGGTCATCAGGTAGAAGTTGATGAGAAAGGACCTTTTCCTGGAGAATGTCATGGACTGGCTGGGTGGGAAGAAGACCAGGGGAGTGGTGGTGGGGTGATGATGAGTGGTCAGAGGGAGCAGACTTGGGTTGTCCCTTCACCCCCATCCATTTACACCCACCTGGATAAGCTGGAAGCAAATCCTACCAGGAGTTACAGTTTTCTGCTTCTAGCAGGAGTTTTAAGAGTGCACTGATGTACTTACTCTCAATAAATATTAATGTGGTTTCTTCCCTTCTCCTTTGTTCAAAATCCTTGTTTAAAACCTTGGAAATAGCAAGGTCTTCTCTCAGTGTAGAAGAATCTAGGAAGAGAGGACAGCTTTTTCAGCATTGAAGGCCACATGAGCTATTCATCAGAAGTGTAGAGCCATAGTTCAGTGTTTCCCAACCGGTGTTCCGCGGCACACCAGTGTGCCGTGAGACCTTGCCTGGTGTGCCGCGGGAGGGAGGCGGGAGAGGGAACTCCCCCCCCGCGCGCAAGGCTTGCGGGCGGCAGCCTGGAGCGCGGGGCGCCCTTTGGAAGACGCCCCGTGCTTCGCGCAGCTGTCCGCAAGCCTTGGGCGCCTGGGGGAACTCCCCCCCCCGCGCGCAAGGCTTGCGGGCGGCAGCCTGCAGCGCGGAGCGCGGGGCGCCCTTTGGATGAGGCTGCGGAGGGTGGCACGGAGCTGCCTGCGCTCCAGGGCTTCTTGCAGCTCCGCGCCACCCCCCCCCCGGATCCCGGCGCGAAGCCGCGCGGGGCTGCGGAGGGTGGTGCGGAGCTGCCTGTGCTCCAGGGCTTCTTGCAGCTCCGCGCCACCCCCCGGATCCCGGCGCGAAGCCGCGCGGGGCTCCGGAGGGTGGCGCGGAGCTACCTGGGCTCCAGGGCTTCTTGCAGCTCCGCGCCACCCCCCGGATCCCGGCGCGAAGCCGCGCGGGGCTGCGGAGGGTGGTGCGGAGCTGCCTGCGCTCCAGGGCTTCTTGCAGCTCCGCGCCACCCCCCGGATCCCGGCGCGAAGCCGCGCGGGGCTCCGGAGGGTGGTGCGGAGCTACCTGGGCTCCAGGGCTTCCTGCAGCTCTGCACCACCCTCTGGATCCTGGCGCGAAGCCGCGCGGGGCTCCGGAGGGTGGTGCGAAGCTGCCTGCGCTCCAGGGCTTCTTGCAGCTCCGCGCCACCCCCCGGATCCCGGCGCGAAGCCGCGCGGGGCTCCGGAGGGTGGCGCGGAGCTACCTGGGCTCCAGGGCTTCCTGCAGCTCTGCACCACCCTCTGGATCCTGGCGCGAAGCCGCGCGGGGCTCCGGAGGGTGGTGCGAAGCTGCCTGCGCTCCAGGGCTTCTTGCAGCTCCGCGCCACCCCCCGGATCCCGGCGCGAAGCCGCGCGGGGCTCCGGAGGGTGGCGCGGAGCTACCTGGGCTCCAGGGCTTCCTGCAGCTCTGCACCACCCTCTGGATCCTGGCGCGAAGCCGCGCGGGGCTCCGGAGGGTGGTGCGAAGCTGCCTGCGCTCCAGGGCTTCTTGCAGCTCCGCGCCACCCCCCGGATCCCAGCGCGAAGCCGCACGGGGCTCTGGAGGGTAGCGCAGAGCTGCCTGCATCCCGAAGCCTGGTGCGCGCTGAAGAGCGCCCCCGGGCTTCACGCACCTCTCCGCAAGCCTGGGGAGACCAGTGTGGCTCCCTAGGCTTGCGGATATCAGGCTGTTCTGGGGGCTGGGGTCGGGGGAAGCTTGGGCTTCCCCCGCGCCTGCCCCGTGCCTGGGGAGGGGAAATTTTTTTTTTTCTTTATTCTCCCCCCAAAAAATTAGGTGCGTCTTATGGGGCGGTGCGTCCTATGGGGCGAAAAATATGGTAGTCAATATAGGCACAGAGTTAATTTTTTTAACATTTTCTAATGGTGGTGTGCCTCGAGATTTTTTTCATGAAACAAGTGTGCCTTTGCCCAAAAAAGGTTGGGAAACACTGCCATAGTTCAAGAATAGAGAAAATTATTTGCATTGAAAAGTATTTGGTTTAATTCATAATATCTCCGGTTAAAAGGCTGCACGTTTCAAGGATGGCTGTGAAAGACTTCTCTCTGAGATCCTGGGGAGGAACTGCCAGATGGATGAGATTGCATTGGAAATTATTCACTCAAAATTCAGCATCTTATCATTGCAGAGTTGAAATTCTGACATCCTATCACTGCCCACCCAAGCAAGGAATTCCATGGTGTTTTGGGTGCACACATAGTTTCTAGTTAACTTAGATGGTTCACAGATCTTTTCATTTCTCCATGAAACTGCTAGCTTCTCCCAATAGAGATAGCAAAGGTAAAACGGTGTTTCCGTGCGCTGCTCTGGTTTGCCAGAAGCGGCTTAGTCATGCTGGCCACATGACCTGGAAGCTGTACGCCGGCTCCCTCGGCCAATAAAGCGAGATGAGCGCCGCAACCCCAGAGTCGGCCACGACTGGACCTAATGGTCAGGGGTCCCTTTAACTTTCCTTAAAGGTAAAGGACCCCTGACAGTTAAGTCCGGTCACAGATGATTCTGGGGTTGTTTTTCCGGGTCATGTTGCCAGCATGACTAAGCCGCTTCTGGCACAACATAACACTGAAACCAGAGCAGCACAAGGAAACACCGTTTACCTTCCCGCCGGAGTGGTACCTATTTATCTACTTGCACTTTTTGGCGTGCTTTCGAACTGCTAGGTTGACAGGAGCTGGGACCGAGCAACGGGAGCTCACCCCATTGTGGGGATTCGAACCGCCAACCTTCTGATCGGCAAGCCCTAGGCTCTGTGGTTTAGACCACAGTGCCACCCACGTCCCAATAGAGATAATACCCCTGCACAATTACTTCTGGAGTAAGAGAGAGGCGGGGAAAATGCTTCTGATCTTGTCATAGATAGTTGGTGATATTTTTTGCTTTCTTTAACCTCTGATTAATGTTTTAATTTTTTTTATAGGCTTCCAGAAGTTGAAGTGACTTCTTGCTTGTTTGTTTTTATCCTCAAACAAACCAGTCTTTTAAAGTCCCAAGAAATATTTGAGGGTGGCCAGTTCCCTCATAACATCCCAAACGGCTGCTCTGTTAGACTTAAATGTCTTGTACTGCTCAGTTATAGGAATCGTAGTCATAGTCTGAAAACCATCTCTATGTATCTATCATTATAGTGGCTCATGGCACTAAACTCCTTAGCTAGGAGGCTGGGTTTGCACTTTCAATGCTGCTGGCAGGTGACCAAGGAATGGCTCCTTAGGCATATTAAGTTCTAAAAATTCCGCGGCTAACAATACTATTTAGCTGCCTTATCTATGTACCACTGGATAACTGATGTAACATTTTCTCCCTCCTTTTTTTGGTATTAAAATATTTAGAACCTCCACTGAGTTCAAATTCTCTCCAATTATTACAACCAGCAGGATATACATGGGAATAGGTTGGGCAGGTTTTAAAGTTAGAAGAATCTGGAGCCTTGCTGAGACAGGTTGGCTGGTCCATTTCCCAGTCAACTCTAAAACAGCATCTTTCCAGGCTGAGAAATTGGTTCAATTATCTACAACCTATTTCCAAATTCTCTGCATTATTGTGCATACAAGAACAAGCTTTATTTTGTGACAGGACTTGAAAGAAATTGGCTTCAAAACCAGTTGGTTTTTTGTGTATGTGTGGCTGGTCTGGCTGACTTTTATGGTGTTGTTTAAAGGATGGCTGAGTGAATGTATGCAGTTTGAAATTTGTTGTTAATATAATAGAAACAATATTTATTTAATCTTATTTATTACTGCAATTTCTCTTCTGCCTTTCTAAAAGCATATGGCAGAATACAAATTTAAAAACATATAAATATTCCTACTCATAATAATTCTTTGCTTACTAAAACAAGAACCAACTGTATCAATCAAATTTTAAAACAGCAGCACAACACATGGTCTAAAACAATATTCCAGAAAAGCCAGTTGAATGAAAGCAATTTTGCTGCAGAGTGAACTATCAGAGACCAAGGGAGGTTGTCCCAAATTCAGGACTCCATAATGGTCAGGTTCTAACACTGGTTCCAACCTGACATGTCTCAGATGTTCAAGAGATCTGGAAAAGGGTTTCAGAAGGCCAATGAAGCATATTTTATTTTTATTTTTTTAAAAAACACCCTAAAATTAGTGGAATGTGCTCCACTTCTACATTGTATAAGAAGAAGTATTTGGAAAAGGACTTGGGCCCCAGGATCACTGCAGATGGTGGCAGCAGCCACAAAATTAAAAGATGAGAGCTGGACCATAAAGAAGGCTGATCGCCAAAGAATTGATGAATTGAATTATGGTGCTGGAGGAGACTCTTGAGAGTCCCATGGACTGCAAGAAGATCAAACCTATCCATTCTGAAGGAAATCAGCCCTGAGTGCTCACTGGAAGGACAGATCGTGAAGCTGAGGCTCTAGTATTTTGGCCCCCTCATGAGAAGAGAAGACTCCCTGGAAATGACCCTGATGTTGAAAAGATTGAGGGCACAAGGAGAAGGGGACGACAGAGGACGAGATGGTTGGGCAGTGTTCTCGAAGCTACCAGCATGAGTTTGAGCAAACTGTAGGACACAATGGAAGACAGAAGTCCATGGGGTCACGAAGAGTCGGACACTACTAAATGACTAAATAACAACAATAAGTGTTTGTGTGGTGCCTGCCAAAGATCTGAATCCATGGTATCTCTGATTTTAAAAAAGGGTAGCTGGTGATGGGGAAGAACCCTCTCCCCAAGATCCTGGGGAGCTGCTGACAGAGTAGAAAAGACTGGGCTAGATAGAATGCTTGTCTGATCCTTGCATTCCTTTCTACATTACCTGATTTAGGCTTGCCCTCTGATTGGAAGGAGGGAAGCGCAGAGCACATTCACAAACCTATTAGAGTTCTTTGAGGGTGTCAGCCAGCAGCATATAGATAGAAATGATCCAGCTGACATTGTGTATTTGGACTTCCAAAAAGCTTTTGACAAAGACTTCTGAGTAAGTCAAGGAAGAAGAAGAGAGGTTCTCTTGTGGATCAGAAATAGGTGAAGTTGCAGGAAGCAAAGAGTAGGAATAAATGGACAGTTCTCCAAATGGAGAGAGGTGGGAAATGGTGGAGTCCCTCAAGGATCCGTATTGAGACCTGTGTTTTTTAACTTTTTCATGAACAGTATAGAGCTAGAACTGAGCAAAGAGGTGGCCAGGTTTGTTGATGATACTAATTTGTTCAGGGTTGTTAAAGACAAAGGGAGAATGTGAAGAGCTCCAAAAGGACTTCTTCAAGCTGAGTGAGTGAATGGGTGATAAAATAGCAAACACAATGTAAACAAGTGTAATGTGTTGTATGGTGGGGCAAAAAATACTAATTTCACAGATATGCTCATGAGATGACGGACTAGGAATAAACTCTATGAAGATGTTGACCCAGTGAGAAAGGCAAATTCCATGCTAGGGATAATGAGGAATGGAATTAAAAATAAAACTGCCGATAATCACAATGCTGTTATAAAAATCTATGGTGTGACTGCATTTGGAATACTGTGTACAGTTTTGGTTGCCTCACCTCAAAAAGCATATCATGGAGATGGGAAAAGTTTAGAAAAGGGCAACCCAAATGATTGAGGAGATAGAGTGATTCCACTTTGAAGAAAGGTTACAGTGTTTGGGGCTTTTTGGTTTGGAGAAAAGGCAAACAAGAGGTGACAAGATAGGAGTTTGTAAAATGATGAATGACATGGAGAACGTGCGTAGAGACAAGTTTTTATTTCTCTCTCATAACACTAGAACTCATGAACATCCAGTGAAGTTGATCCAGGAGGCTCTTCTTAGATTCTTATGCAAAGTGTCAGTAGGAAACCCCATTGAGAGTGGGCAGTTTTGCGGTGTGTCTCTGCTTTGGGCTCAGTTGGATCATTAAGTTACATACAGCAGACCTTGGTAGCAGCGAATTCTTTCTCCCTATGGAGACGCCTGTGCAAAATAGCACTGTTATTTCAGGGTCCATTATGAAAATATTCAGCTACATTGCTGATGGATCCCATCTCTTCACTCCTATAGTTATCCTTCAGTTTATGATAAATTTTGCTTCACATCCATTCTGCACTCCCCCCAAAAGAGAAACCTTTTGGTTTATCACCAGGCAAATTAAATCAACATACTGGCACGCTTCCTTGATACAGCAGCTGGAAAATATTTAAAGCTTTTCTGCTTGCTGTAAAAAGTAGCCATAACCCATTTTGAACCATAAAGATATGAAAAATAAAAGAACCGCTAGTAAGAATGCGAGATTTCTGGGAATGGTGAGGAGGTCACAAAAGCTGCTGTTCCTGGAATTCATAAAAGTAAAAACAGCATTCTGTGAAGGTGAAGGTTGTTTTTCATATAGGACTTCATAGGAGCAGTTGCAGACTTATTGGCATTGCAGAGATACCATCATTTTCAAAATGGCTGAGAAGTAATGTGGCTGAGAAAGGTCCACCGATTTTATATACATGGAGAGATTTGGTAGCATGTAGCATCCTCCTTGGTTCTAGGTTGGGCATTTGGGTAGGGCAGGTAGCTTATCACAAAGCCAAAGCAGTCATAATCAAGTTGCATTTTCTCGCCTTGGTTCCAAAGCCCTCGCATGGCAGGTTTAGTTGTTGAGGAGTCCCTGGCACAGCCAAACAAAGGCTTATTTAAGTACCGTATATACTGATTAGGTACCAAGACCTGCTATTTTTGTTTCCAGGCCTTGGAACTTAAAATGCAGTTAACATGACCTTTCCCTTCTAAGTCAAACTGGTGAGTTAAAATTTTATGCTTAGGAGGCAGAAGACTGTAGACAAACAACAAAGGAGGGCTCTTGTCCATGTCCTGCTTGTGGGATATTCAGAGGCATCCAGAGGTGGAAGCCTGGTAAATCTCAAGAAAACTGTGCAATATTGTTTTGTAATAGTGTGGTTTTGGCTTACAGTTTCTGTTGGAAGAAGTTTGGTCTTGTCTGTAAATTTCAGTAGTAGACTGGTGACAAAGTAGAATGTTGAATAATTACCTTAGACTAGTAGCAACTGCAACTTACTTGGGTCAGAAAGGGTTGTCCTCCTCTGTTGCTTTGGGCATCAAAAACTGGGAATTCTGGGTGGTGTGGGGTGGACATGGCATTAGGTAGGATGGATTTAAACCCCAATAAAAATGTCTCATTTGACGATTCCATGAGTTTTGCTTACAGTGTTGAACCTTGGGGTTGCTGTGTATTGCATAGGGGAAAGAAACACCTATCCTGGACTGTGACTCCTTCTCACTTGTGAAGTCTACTAAGTAACTCCATAGAAGTTACCAGCCTATCTGTCCGTGCATATCAGCATCCAAAAAAGGGGAAGGGAGTAAGCTAGGGGAGATCCAGTTCTTAAAACACTGCAACATTCTGATCCTACTCAGACTGGCATTTATTCAGAGCAAAAGTTGACTAATTTAGATGAGCATGAGGGCAGTTCCTGAAAACAAACTTTTCCATGTTTTGTGTGTTTCTTTTTAAGGAGGTCCTGATGACAACTTGATAGAAGGCGGTGGGACAAAGTTTGTCTGCAAGCCAGGAGCCCGAAATATCACAGTCATCTTTCACCCGCTACTGAGGTAACCCTATCCTACTGCTTTGTGTAGCATGTGTCTGTAATGTAATAATGGAAAAAATATACATTTATATATTAGGCTGTGTTCAGACATTCGGTTTGTTATAGCAAAGCTTTGGGCTGTTCCCAATGGTTCAGTGAAACCTTATTGTTTCGTATTGTGTATAGAATTCAGAATCTTGTGATCCTCTGCTTCCTCTGGAAAGGAAGAAAATGTCAAGCATCTACTTTATTACAGCTGTGACATTGGCTTGACAGTGTGGAGGAAGTCACTGCTGAAATTTCAGAAGCCAAGAGGGGTGTGCTGAATAGGATTTCTGATGGTCTGGGGGTTTCATCATGCTTCAGTTTCTTGCGCCTCTCCATAACTAGCAGAAGTAGACTTTATTGTGCAAACAATTTAGGCAAACTGGCAAAAAAATCATGGGATATGAGCATAGGCTGACTAGTATTAATTATGGTTGACACCTGTGTGGGTAAAATGAACCAAGAGAATTTACCAAACAGAAAGGCTAGGGCAGGATGCACATAAAACTGCACCCCACTTCAGTTTTCTTAACTACATTAACCTACATCGTGTAGAATCTGACATTTGTTCTTATTGAAATTCCGTTGTTAGTTTTGGCCCAGTTCTCCAATCTGTCCAGGTCATCTAGAATCCTGATTCTGTGTTCTGTGGCATTGGCTACCTCTCCCAGCTTGGTGTCATCTACAAATCAGATGTACATCTGCTCAATATCTCAATATCCAAATCGTTCATAAAGATGTAAAACAACTACAGGCCAGAACAGAACCGTGCAACTACCCACTTGTCACTTTTTTCCAGGATGATGAGGAACCATTAGTAACCACTCTCTGGATTTGGTCAGTCAACCAGCTACAAATCCACCCCACAGTTACCTCATCCAGCCCACATTTTACAAGCGTCTCCACAAGAATATCACGGGGAGTCAAAAGCCTTACTGAAATCAAGATACGCTATGTCCACAGCATTCCCTTGATCCACCAAGTTTGTAACTCTATCAAAAAAAGAAATTAGCTTTGTCTGGCATGGCAATCCATGTTGGGTCTTAGTAATCAGTGCATCCTTTCCTAAGTGCTCACAGCCCAACTGTTTAATTATCTGTTCTAGGACCTTTCCTGGTATCAATATTAAGCTGACCGGTCAGCAGTTACCGTATTTTTCGCTCTATAAGACGCACCCGACCATAAGACGCACCTAGTTTTTAGAGGAGGAAAACAAGAAACAAGAAAACAAGACAAAGCCTCTTGAGCAAACAGTGAGGAGTGCTCCCGCTGCGCTCAAGAGGCTTTGCGTGGCTATCCCTGAAGCCAGAAGTGCACAGCGCTCCCCCTCGCTGTTTTGGCTTCTGGGATAGCTGAGCAGCCTGCATTCGCTCCATAAGACGCACACACATTTCCCCTTACTTTTTAGGAGGGGAAAAGTGCGTCTTATAGAGTGAAAAATATGGTACATCTTCTCACTCCACTTTTGAAGATAGGGACATTGCCAGCCTCCAGTCCACAGGGGCCGTACCCGTTCTCCAGGAATTCTCATAGATTATAGACAGAGGCTCTGAAATTACATCCACAAGCTTCTTTAGGACCTTTGGATGCAGCTGATCAGGTCCTGGAGATTTGAATTTGTATAAAGTGGCTAGGTGTTCCCTTACTTACTACCTCTTTCTTTCTTGGGCTTCAGCTCCCGTCTTGCATTGTTTATTATCACCAGGTTGGACACTGCTTTCCTTTTGGGTGAAGACAGCGGCAAGGCAGGTTTGAGCAGTTCTGTCACTGATTTTTGTGCCTGAAAGTGGAAGCCAGGATTGGTTGCCAGATCCATGTTTTGAATAAATCTAATCTTTCAAACAGAACTTCAGATCAGTACCAATACAATGCATAATGACAGAAGCAAAGGAGACAAGCGATATAGGACAAAACTGGGAGGAAAGCACAAGAACAACGTCAGATGGCAAAATTTGTTATTTACTGACCTGGGAAACAAACCTGCTGCTGCTTAGTAATTGATGATAAAAATAAAATTAATCATCATACTGGAAAGTGGAAGGAGGGAGATTAAACTTGAATGGTGCTCTAATAAGCTTCCCATTTCCACCTTACTTAGCTCAGGTATTTGCAGGTTCCAGCAGCCCCTGATGAGTTTTCCTGCTGAGAATTTCTAACGTATTTAAATAATTGACACACTGCTTCCAAAGGCAGAGGGGCCTTCATTTGCAGTCTTGTAAAGTTGAAACCTGTTTATCAAGAAATCAGCTTACCTTGCAGCGGCTGCAGCATTCGCTCGCTGCTTATTAATCATAACTGGCAGTGAATGATAAACAATTTGCTACAAGCCACAACTAAACTTCCCCCCACTCCTGATCAATAATAAATTACATTGTTTGCCGCCAAAGGGGGTCAAGCAGACAAATAAACCCGGAAAGAAAGCTATTGAGTTTTTAAGAAGCCGAGAGAGAGAGAGAGAGTGCATTTGCTGCAAAGTTCCCAGGAAAGTTGCACAACGATATGATAGAAGCAAGAATGGGTCAATGCAAAAAGGATGATGCATCATAACCATATAAAGTCTTTGCCATAAATCTAACACTCATCATGTACTCTATATCGATGCAGATAAAATGTTCTTAATAAAAAATACATGAGCTCACATATAGAAGCATGTGCATGAATGAAATGGGAAATCTTCCCAAAGAGCCAACTCATGGATTGCAGTTGCAGGATTTCCTGTGGCAAAGCAATGACCACTGAGAGCACGTTAGGCTTGTAGTGCGGACATGTCATCTGGGCAGAGGTTGGGACAGCAGCCCCTTGATAGGGCTGGATAGCAAATGATTGACCAGGGCTATGAAGAGAATGGGCATCAGCAAGAGGGTATAGCTTGCAATTAGTTGGAACAGGGCAAGGACATATGCAAAGAAGATAATGAAGCGTCTGAGTGGCAGGGTGGATAGTACCACAGTCAGTTGCAATGGCGGCAGCATCTGGAACAGTTGCAAGTGCTGAAACTTATGAGAAATTGAAAGGCTTGGAGTCACACGGTGGTGCTGTTGGATAGCCTCAGTTGGTGGCTGTTGCTTCCTCACCTGGACATTTCTAGGGGAAATGATAGCCTTAAATGGTTGGTGGGCCAGCATGGCAAGGATTTGAGACTCATCACTTGAAAGCCTTGGTTCAGCACTTCCAGATGCAACCAACACACTCTCCTCTTCAGAGATCCCTTGGAAGTTCCTTCCTCAGAGATGATAGTGGATGCAGCAGCTCTCCTGTGATCTGGACTCCCCAGCTCAGAGTCACTGTCAGATGGTTTCAGGGGCTGGGCTTTGAGCGTCCGAGTCTTGTGAAAGAACTCAAAAGAGGGCAGGGTGATGACCTGAACAATAGAGCAGAGGAAATGGTGCTTATGGGAATAATTAGAGAAGAGCATGCTGCTGTTGCAATCACATCCTTCTTGTGGTCGGTCAATGTGAGAACAGGATCCTGGACAAGACTTTGGCCTTTGGCCCTGATTCAGGGGTCTTAACCCTCTTAATCAGGGATCAGCAGACCTTGTGGGGGGCCGGACTATATGGGGGGGAGGGAATTAACAAATTCCTATGCCCCACAAATAACCCAGAGATGCATTTTAAATAAAAGGACACAGTCTACTCATGTAAAAACATGCTGATTCCTGGACCGTCTGTGGTCCGGATTTAGAAGGCGATTGGACCAGCTCCGGCTCCCGGGCCTTTGTATGCCTACCCATGCTCTTATTGTTTGAAACAGTACTTTCTTTTTGTCTGCTCTGAAGCTAGTAACAGAGATCTCTAAGGTCGTGGGCAGAGGACTTTCATGCCACCTGCTACCTGATACTTTTTTAATTGGAGAGGCTGGGGACCTTGTGCATGCAAAGTGTGCACTCTGCCATTCAGTGATGGTCCGCTTTATGCATAATTTTAAAAACCACCAAAATGTTCACATACATTGCATTATCTTACGTCTGCTCACAGCAAGCACTAGGATGAGCCAGGATTGGGTGTGAGGTGAGGTTGAGCCTGTCTGCAGCCATTGAGTAGGTTCACGGCTGAAAAAAAGAATGCCCCAAGGACTTCCTTGGCCACGCACAGAGTTGCGTCCTGTTGTAAAAATAAATAAAAAATCGTTGCATGAATTAGAAAGTGCAGGGCACCATGGTTGGTCCTCCTCCTCCTCCCCCCACCCCTCAGTGCTTTTAAAGCAAGGGAAGCGTTGATTTGCAAACCTACGTGCCTTGCTAAAAACAACAACGAAGCAACACCAGTTGACAAGCAATCTGTTTAGATTCCTTGTGTTTGTGAAGTACTTGCAGCTAATGACTCTGATGTCAATAAACTCTTGCTGGCTTAGAGCGCATTTCATAAAATCATCAGCCACCGCGTTGTGACAGGAAAGACGACTGTTAGGGAAACGCTTTCTCCAAAGTGACCGCTTCACCGCGGTGTGTAGTTCTGGCTGTTCATCTTTAGCGTTTCTGTCAGCTTGTCATGGGCGATCAGATATTATCTTCATTGCTGACATTCAACAAGCGTGTAAAGCATAATGAAAACTTCCTCTCTCTTCTCCCACCCACCCCCCTTTCGCCTCCTCCCCGCCCCAGCCTCTGTCAAACACAGATGACACATTTTGAATAGCAATTTTCATGACACACTTTGGTTTCATTACCAGCTTGATGGGTAGGCAGTGGAAATAATGTGTGTCATAAAAACGGTTAGGGCAAGATTTACGACGGAAAGATCTCTTCTCATTGTACAATACGCTTGTCACACGGGGAGGAAAAAAAGATGGCATTTGCTACATCTTAACCTACTTTTTTCCCCTTGCCAAGTAGCACATCAATAACTGCGGGGGAGAGGAGAAATGGATTTACAACAGAAGCCCTCCTACTCAGGCTAGCCTTGTAGTGGAGGCTGATAGAGAGGAACAGGCTTAGAGTACAATGGTGTCTTCAGTGTGATGCCGCCAGCAGTGTCCATCAAGGCAAGAAACCTGGCTTCTTTCTGTGACTGACACACCTACAGCTACTGTGCTGCAATGACCAAGTGTTGCATCGGTAGGAAAGGCTGAGATGGATGTTCAGGACTGTTCTACAGAGGGCTGGAGGGATCCTTGTCTTGTGGGTGAGACTGTAGATTTGGGTGGTGACAAATTTCAGCAGGGAAATTACTATGTTTTCTGCCTCCTTCCTCTGGTGTGGCATTTTTTTCTGAAGGAATAAACAGGGCTACAGTGGTGCCTCGCAAGACGAAAAGAATCCGTTCCGCGAGTCTCTTCGTCTTGCGGTTTTTTCGTCTTGCGAAGCAAGCCCATTAGCGGCTTAGCAGATTAGTGCTATTAGCGGCTTAGCGGTTTAGCGGATCAGCTGATAAGCGGCTTAGTGGCTTGGGGAAAGGGGGGGGAGGGAAAAAACCCCGCAGGAACTCGCAAGACATTTTCGTCTTGCGAAGCAAGCCCATAGGAAATTTGTTTTGCGAAGCACCTCCAAAACGGAAAACCCTTTCGTCTAGCGGGTTTTCCGTCTTGCGAGGCATTCGTCTTGCGGGGCACCACTGTATTTATCTCCTGCAACCGACCTTTCCTCCCTTCAATAATTAGAGTGTTTGTGAACTTTCTGTTGTTGCATCACAGTAATTCAGCCAATGACTAGGGGGGCTAGCAGACAGACACAAGCCATGATTTCTATGTGTGCGATTTTCAGAATGTGTACAGGTAGTTCACAAACATTCTTGATACTGCTGGTTTTAATTGTATTTTCATTGTTTCTAATATTTTTTCTACTGTATTTAATACAGCTAGAATTTTATGGGATGCAAATGGTAATGCAACATAAGAATTATATTACATGTATTGTATTGCATTATAAAAATACAACATAAGAAATAAAAGAAGCAATCACACAGCATCTGACACAGTGCATTACAGTTGCTGGAACAGGCAGAAAAGTCATTAAGTGGTCCACACAAAACCATCAGCAGTTTTCAGGTGGTCTGCTGGGGGGAAGGGGGGGTGGGAACCACTGCCTTAGACAATTTTCTGGACCCATCCTTGAAAGTACATCCATCCAAGATTGCAAGGAATTACCCCCGCAGGGCGACAATAATGGTACAATGCTGGAAATCCGGAACTGGGGAGCCAATAAAGGGGACCTGTTAAGAACTAGCATCTAAATGAAAAATGACCAGCAGCATAGGTCTCTGATGGATTTGAAACTAAGATTCATCTACTCTGTTATTGTTGTTTTTCAGCAGTAGCCAGCCAGATACTCAACACAGAGATACTTTAGTGCAGTATAGACTGCAATCTCAACCCTACCTATTAGGCAGTTAGTCTCATTAACATCACTGGGAACAACCTCTGAGTAATCCTACATGTCAAGGATATATCAGCCTTGCTATGGCCAATGCTCCTCATCTTCATGGTACCCTGCAGGTGCCAATCCTTAGCCTACCAATTCTTGGGTATAGGTGCTTGAGCAAAGTTTCCCAAACCTTTCCCCCCATAGACCACTTGAAAATTGCTGAGAATCTCAGCAGACCGCTTCTGCCAGTTGTAGCAATTGTAATGTTCTGTCCTATTTGCTGTACAGTGGTGCCTCGTTAGACGAAAAGAATTCGTTCCGCGATTCTCTTCGTCTAGTGGTTTTTTCGTCTTGCGAAGCAAGGCCATTGACAGCTTAGCGGATTAGCGCTACAGCTGTCAAGCGGCTTCCAGTGATCAGCTGTTAAGCGGCTTAGCGGCTTAAGAAAAGGGCAAAAAAACGGAAAAACCCCGCGGGGGGGTAGCAAGATTTTTTTCGTCTTGCGAAGCACCCCCATAGGGAAATTCGTTTTGCGAAGCGCCTCCAAAACGGAAAACCCTTTCGTCTAGCGGGTTTTTCGTCTTGTGAGGCGTTCGTCTTGCGAGGCACCACTGTATGGTTATTAATGGTATTTTTACAAACATATTGTGGACCACTTGCATGGAACCCGCAGACCACACAGAACACAGTTTGGGAAGCCCTGTGCTAGAGAATAAGGTCAACACAAGCACTCCCATCTGTAAATATATGAATGAACACAAAGCGTTGAAGCTGTATCTCTCAACCTTTTATTGGGAACAGCAAGCCAGAAATGGGGAGTGGAGGGATGTGTTGGCTCTGAAGTAGACAGCCTAATATCCAGCAGGACAAGTGTAATGCACAAAGGCCCAGATTAATTACCAGCGCTTAATGGGGCTCACTTGCATGTAATAAATGAATAGCAGATATTATTTTCCAACGGGCAAGTGGTTCTTTGAAAGGAGTTGATTCCTGGGAATAGATTTTTACAAAGTTATGAAAAGCTAATTAGACATCCAGCCTGATGAGGAATACACACACATGATGTTTCCTTGATTAGATATTGTGGGAGGTGCTGAAGTATGAAAATTAGCACTATGAAAGAAGTTTGGTCACCGTCTCTGTCATCCATTGAAAGCCAACATCTGCTCAGATGCTAGTATTCTGGGCAGAGGGTGGTGTTGCTCTATGGTTGCACATTTCCCATTGGTGGGAAGGAAATGAGGTTGACCAAAACCTGTGAGCTGCTGGGTGGGCTAAGGAATCTCAGCCTGGCCACCAAGCTGGGTGTAGCGATTGTTTGCCACCGATGAGTTTTCCTTTTGTTGGTTTCAGCTGCCGTTTGAAAGGCACTTGGCTCTTCAGGGTAATAATAATTTTACATATGCTTTATGGAGTATGTTTATTACCAGACAATTGGATAACAGATGTCTGCCGTCTCAAGGCTGGTGGAGGGAAGGCAGTGAAGGAGCTGTAAACAGGAGGGAGAGGGGTGGAGATCATAGCGTTTCAGGCTGTGCAAATGCTGCTAGTCCTAATCCTTTGAATGCTGGGTGCCAAGGCTGCTAGGATATCTCAGTATCAGCCACACTTCATTAATATCAGGCAGCAATTAAAAATGGTTGCAGGGAAAGGAGTGAAGGGGCTTATTGGCCTGAAAGCAGTCGTTCTATCCAAATCACTTTGTTTGTATGTCACAAAAGGGTGGAGAAGTTAAATGAGCCTGACACTCCAGTTTTCCTCTGTCTTGGAGGAGACGGCATCTGTCAGGCAACAGACTGCTTGGATGGAAATCTGACGGTGGTACATCCATCACTGACTCTTGGATCTCTGCCTCTGATGTAGTGAGGGAAGGCTAAATAACCACCAATATCATGTCTTGGATAAACTCAATGAGTGGCAGGAAGCTGCCATCTTCAGGGGTGTTAGCCTGCTGGAAAGCTCCATTTTGTAATGACCCAGAACTGCTTTTAGGCAATCAGATTCACAATATTTTACATTTGGGGGACCCCGCGTCCTCCAAATGTAAAATGACAGCTTCTATTTCACATTTCTTGCTCTTATTTCTTCATTAAATGTTGGTGGATTTTTGTTTTGTTTTTGTTTGAGAGATCAGAGCAACCTCTATTGCACCATAGTGATGTAATAGCAAAGGAAGAACGTATTTGTGATAGGTGGGGCCACATGCCAGAGATTCTGCTCTGATTCAGAACACACCGGGCATTAATTTTAATTTTTTTCCAGACAGTGAACCATTTGTAATAACTGCGACTTTCGTTATTTCTTCAGTATTCCTGTTGTTCTGTGGGGAGTTTTTTTGTCATATGCTGTAAATGTGGGGCTTGGCATACAGAGATGTCTTGGCCTCTCTTGCTGCCATTGGCTTAGCTGTGCTGTTGTCACAGAGGGTCATTGCCCTGAAGAGCTTGAGTGATGAGTGCTCAGAGGGATTTTGAGACCTTAGAACTGGATTTTGAAAGTCAGTGAGAAACTTCTATTAAACCTTCTAAGTATTGCTTGTTTGTCATGAGATTTCGGGTAGGTTTGGATTGGTTGAATTCATTCGGAGACTTCAGGACAAGGCTGGTTAACACTTTCCCACCCAAGGGCCATATTTACCCATTGTAGACACTCTGGGGCATGTACTCCAGCAGGAGATCTAGCCACCTCCCACTTTCTGTCTCTCATTGCAGGAATGTTGTGGTTCTCTGTAGAAGATCAGGAGAAGGTACCAAGTGTTCAAACAGGTGCCTCCAGATTGGACACACAAAAGGTTCATGATCACTAGTGCAAAACAAAGCAAAAGGTCCCATGATGACATAAACTGTGCATTCAAAAGGTGTTGTATCTAATTTATTGCTAAGCTAAAGTTGCATAGGGACGCGGGTGGCGCTGTGGGTTAAACCACAGAGCCTAGGACTTGCCAATCAGAAGGTCAGCAGTTCTAATCCCCGCAATGACGGGGTGAGCTCCCGTTGCTCGGTCCCTGCCAACCTAGCAGTTCGAAAGCACGTCAAAGTGCAAGTAGATAAATAGGTACCGCTCTGGCGGGAAGGTAAACGGCGTTTCCATGCGCTGCTCTGGTTCGCCAGAAGCAGCTTAGTCATGCTGGCCACATGATCCAGAAGCTGTACGACGGCTCCCTTGGCCAGTAAAGCGAGATGAATGCCACAACCCCAGAGTTGGACACGACTGGACCTAATGGTCAGGGGTCCCTTTACCTTTACCTTTAAAGTAGCATCGTGTTATACATGCTCTGCTGGCAAAATATTTTGTGCCTGCAGAAAGCTGTTGCACAAGATAACACAGAGGCATGTTATTGGTAGATCTGTTGCACAGTAGATTGTGCAATGAGTTTCTGTTTAGATTGTGCTATGAGTTTCTGCTAGCACAACAGTTGCACAACATTAAAACTAGCTTGAGAGCCCTTGTACTAGTAGACAGAATGTTGCAAAGAGCCCATGTTTAGTGCTTCCATCTGACTCCCAATTGCAGCCCCGCATGAAACTTCAGACAGTCTATGGGAGGGAGCAACAGGTGTTAGAACTGGATCATCTGTTCTTTTGTTTTCTCTTTCTTCTGGGTCTCCAAAATTCTGTGCTGTATATAACCAAATTATAAAGGACAATTTAAGCAACAAAACAACTGTGAAGAAACCTGACATTGTTAAGAAACAGCTCATTGTGCAATCAGTGTATGGCCTGCTTCATGTGCCACATTAAACCATAGTTAAAAACAAGCTATGGTTAAATGTGTTGTGCAAACCAGGCCACTGTGTTCATTTGTGTGCCATTGTTAATGCTTTATGAGAGCTGACAATCGTGTTGCACATGCCTTATTAGAGGTGACAGCTTATGAAAATCCTTCAGGTGAGGCTGTTCATTTCCTCCGACAGCAAATAAAGCTCCCCTTCCTTCCGCTGACACACGAGCACCTGGAAGCAGCAGAAACAAAATCCCCTTTCCTGTGTGATGCATTTGTCTTGTTCCCATCTTGTCAGGGAAGGTGCTACATCTGATCAGTCAAGTTTGGATTTTGCAAAGATGTTTTGTCTGCTCTATAAATCAAGACAGCCTGTCATCGGTCCCCTCTCTCTCCAGCTCTCTCCCCAAACAAACTTGGTGCAGAACTAAACAATATACACATTTTGACACATCCGATAATACGAGTGCCTGACAGTCATATGTGGCATTCAAAGTCTTGCCTGGTAGCTCAGAAATGCAGAGTGTTCCGACATGGTGCACCAGCCACCAGAAAACAATTGAGGTCGCAGTGCGTGGCTAGTTTTTCTTTCTGAAGCATTTTGCAGAGAAGTCCCTGAGCTTAACCCTTTTTTGGGGGAAAAAGAATATAAAAACGATTTCTTTCTGGTAGGAAATCTGATGTTCCTCAACCTCATGTCATCTATAAATCCTTCATGTTGAGAGAAAGTAACCCTATAGCAAAGCCCTTATTTCAAACAGAAATATAAAATTGTTGGATTCCCCATTTGGAAAATTAGTGAGAGATCTTTCAAAGGAGTCACCTCACCACCATCACCAGTCATCTTTTCCAGTAGGGTATACCCTTCATACAGATTATTGGCTGCTGTCTCATGTTGACAGCTTTTAGGAGCCACAGGTGAGGGCTGAGAGCAGGGTAGGGACCAAAGGTGGACAGACTACCCCAGAAAGAGCATAGTGTGTCCCACACCAGAGGTACCAGTCCCCTATAACACACCCTACACATATATTGGTCAAATATTTTCAGATCTTGCATAATGAAAAATCAAGAATTGTTTCATAGGCTTACAAACGGAGCACTGCAAAAAAACTTTTGTTAAATGCTTGATTTTGATGTGAAGGTTGACATTCCACAGTGGTGAAGCATTTATCAAAAGACCAACCACCGTTAGCAAAAGACGTTTTATTCACCCTGAACAATATTCTTTGAACTTGGATTATACTTACAGTATTTGGATGCATAGGTATCTTTTTGGCACTACAAGTCCCATAGTGGTCCAGATTTCCCAGACTCATGTTCTATTATCACATTGATGTTCTGTGAGAAGGTACTTTATTTAAAGTGTGCATAGGTATTGCCCTTTTAAAGCGAGGGATTTGTTGAATCTGTGTAAATCTCTCTTACAGACTCCTCACCAAAGGGACTTGACTTCTGATACCGCTTTCTATTTTCTCTCAGTCATTTACCTGGCTTTGCTCTTTTCCTGCAGGTAGTCTCCCCCCCTTATTTTTGCTGCTATTGGGAGGCAAGATTCTAATTTACAACAAACGTTTTATCTCATTTCAACTCTCCTTTCAATGTAAAGTGAGGAACACAAGTCAGGGTGGGTGCAAGAACATTATTGACAATTGACCCCTGTTTACAACTTCATCTAATGGTAACTAGCATGATTTAACTAACATGATTTACCTCCTATCTCGTGTTTCCGAAATTATACATCACCTAATTAGGCCTACATATAGAAAGTAGCAAGATGACGGTTACGGTGTCTGGGCCAGGCCAACAGTGCCTGCTGCATTATACTGCTGAGCTAAGTCTTAATTAATGAATGTATCGAAGTGATGAGATGAAAGGTGTCAAAACACCCGCACAGCATGCAATTTCTAACATCATGCTGGGTGCATAAATGCTTTGGGGCCCAGCTATGTAAAGAGCAGGGTAATTTTTTTTTTTTGCTGAAGCTTTTGACTGAGGAACTGAAGCTGCAGGTTTAATACAACATTAGGAAAAATTTCTAGACTCAAAAGCCTCTTGGCAGTGATGAATGCCTCTGCATTGTGCTCAATCGTTGGAACCAAGTGGCAAGAAGACACCCATTCACTGCTTGTTTGTGCCATTTTCCCAGTTCACCTTACATTGCCTAGGAAAGTTGTATATTACTATTACTACTACTATTATTATTATTTAATAATCATAATATTAATAAATAATAATAATACACCACTTTCCCCCCAGATGATGACTCAAGGCACCTTACAGATAAAAACAATAACCACTAAAAACATAGAACGATCAATCATTAAAATACAATTGAACATTGATAGAATTAAAAATATATACATATATAAATTCTGTTTTAAAACATCCTAGTAATTACAATAAAAAACAGCATGGCACCATCTCTTCAATTCCCAAAAGCCTGTTGGAACTAATAAAGTTTTCACCTGCTGGCAGAAGGACAGCAAGGAGGGAGCCAGTCTAGCTTCTCTAAGGAGGGAGTTCTGAGGTCTTGGGGCAGCCACCAAGAAGGCCTTCTCCCACATCCCCACCAAGTGTGCCTGTGAGGGTGGCAGGACTAAGAGAAGGGCCTCCCCTGAAGATCTCAGAAGCCATGCAGGTTTGTTTGAGGGAATACAATCTTTCAGATCACTTGGACCTAAGCAATGCAGAGTTTTATAGGTGATATCCAGCACTTTGAATTGAGCCTAGAAACAGAGCAGAAGCCAGTGGGCTGCTCTAGCAAGGAAGTCATATGCTGCATATATGACCCAGCCAATAATCTGACTGCAGCTTTTTGAGCCAGTTGATGTTTCTGGGCACTTTTCAAAGGCAGCCACACACAGTGTCTGTTATCTATATCCTCCCTGTCTTTTTAGATCAGTACAGAGGATGTCATGAGAAACCTAGATTCCAACACAATTAGCAAATGCTGAATGGGTACACAGAGCAACTGTATAAAAGGTGTGCCGTTGAGAATGGTTGGAATCATTTTGTGTAAGTGTATTTGCATTTAACGATTGGCTGGCAATCATACGACGATAGCATTGGAGGTTTCAGATTAGAATTTTGGGATGGAAACATTCATTGGTTAAAAGATTTTAAAATGAGCATATTCTTAACAATAAAAATAAAAAAACATTTCAGAGCAGATCCCTACAGATGCATATGAAAGGTTGAGGACCAAGGGAGGTAGCAATAAACAAGGCACACCAAGCACACTTACGTCTTTGAAGGACCTAACCCTACCTGACAAAATTGGAGCCTGAGCATTCAAAAAAATAACCTGCTTTGGATCTGGAGATTGCTGCTCTTCAAAAACTATGTTTAGGAGGCTTAGATTTTGGTACAAGAAGCATTTTATGCTGCTTAAAAAAGATAAAAAAAGGTGACACCCACTAGCGTTTTGACTAAGTGCCCCATTATGGGACATTCCCCAAGCCTTTTTTAGCCTAGGAGGAATAAAAAGCATTTAGGGAATCTTAAAGCAAGATAAAAAATATGTGTGTGTTTAATATATCATCTTATCTTAAAGGCTTGTGGATTAAATTGCTATTGGATATTTCTTGTAAATGTGTGTAGTTAATAGCTGCTATCCTTGCTCCTGGGATGGAAAAAAGTATATATGTAAATAAATATATTTTCATGTTTAACCACCAAGCTAGGCCTGCCTGCCTTTTTCCTTTATTTGTGTGGTTTAATGATACTTCTTTCTGGATGGGGGAAATGTGGTCAAAAATTAGGATTGTAGGATCAAACTGGCAGGGAATTTTACTGTACTTCTGGACTTACCTGTCAAGGAAAGGGAGCATAGTTCAGCAGGAATGTATCTTAATGGAGAATGGCCATTGCTCATTGGTGAAGAGTCTTAATGGAGGAGGTGCTGCCAGTCAGTGTAGACAATACTGAACTAGAGAGACCAGAGACCATGGGGCAACTTCCTAAGTAGCCACTGAAATAATATTATGTGCCCTTTGTCCCGCTCTCATTCATTTCAGTGGGGCTCATGTGAGAGGTTTCTGATCAGCTGTGGCCCAAATCTTAACGATTCCATTTTAACTTCTTGAAAGAGGGGGTGGCTCTTTATGAAAAGCTTTCCCAGATAATCACGCTGTATGTGAAGGAACGTGACCACCAATAAACTGTTTTCCTTTCTGTAGGAAGTCTGGCCTGTACAACACAGCCAAGATTTAATTTGTGAAATGAACCTTTAAATTCAATTGTGCCGCCTGATAGTGGCGACTCTGTGTTGTAAAAGCCAAGGAGCACAGTTTAATGTCAGTGATTTAGACTTATTTATATTGTTTGGTTTGCAGTATTGCTTTTGACTTTCTGCTCTCTGCAAATAGCGTGAAATAAATGAGATGGAGGGATGCAGGAGTGTCACTTTTTTATTTTAAAGAATAACATCTTAAGTGCTACTTCCTAGAACAGCACTTAGAACTAATGAAGTGGGTGCTCCGGGATGCCTTTTAAACTATGGAAGAGCATCTTCTATTAAGTTTGTATATTGGCTTTTCGTAGAAAGCCTCTTATCGAGTGAGTGTCCTGCTGGGGGAGAACGCAGCAGAAGTGCCATTTGTATCGTGACTGTGGCGAAGTTTGCTCCTTGCATGAAGAAATAACAATATGTATGTGCCTCACTGTTTGAATAGGTGAGATTCAAACCCTTCAGCATTCTTGATTTCATGTTCAGCTTGATCCCTTCTTGCCTCTCTGCCCCCTTCCCAAAACATAGGCCTCTCCTCACTCTACTTCCCAAGTAAGGGCTTTCATTCAGCCTCTGCTTACAACCTTGACTTCTCCTCTTTACCCATCTCTTTTGAGCTATCACCCACCCCAGTTAATTTGCCTCCCCTGTACTTTGCTGTAGTGGCAGTGGTAGATAGGTCTTTAATCCCTTCCTTTCCTACAGCATCAGCCAGCCCACATGCCCTGGGAAATAACAGTCATGATGGCTCACATGCCAAGGATGAAGGCTGGCTCTACCTGCTGTTGCCACAAACACCACTGTGGGGTGGGGTTTTAAAAAGGTTCTGAAATAAACCAACTATTTTCTCCATTTTTAGTCAGAGAGCTCTCTTAGCCACAAGCCAAATGGCTCAGTTTGCCCATCAATGCTCTTTAGTGTGTGAATGCGGTTGCACACTTCAAACACATATACAGTGGTGCCTGGGGTTACATACGCTTCAGGTTACAGACTCCGCTAACCCAGAAATATTACCTCGGGTTAAGAACTTTGCTTCAGGATGAGAACAGAAATTGTGCAGCGGCAGCGGGAGGCCCCATTAGCTAAAGTGGTGCTTCAGGTTAAGAACAGTTTCAGGTTAAGAACAGATCTCCGTAACGAATTAAGTACGTAACCATAGGTACCACTGTACTAGATGGGGATGACAATGCTGAATCAAATAACCTTGGACACCCCTCAAAATTCTGGTGGCAGGAGCAGCAGCAACAATATCAAATAATAATAATTATACTAAGTATAATTATAATAATTCTGATAGCTGTTTTAGCTGTCTCTCCCCCCCTTTCCCCTCCTTCTTATTCTCTTTCCTAGTTAGTTGACAATTCTAGCATGACCCACTGGCCAATTTAAACTTGATAGTGTACCCTAGCATTGTTGGGTAATGAGGCCAAGCTCTGGCCTGGGTTCCTGGGAAATCTTTAGCATCCTTGCAGTGCTGAAATTGTGGATAAAACAGGCAGAATGCTCTGTCAATATCATTAGTGTGATTATGAAAAGCCACTTTAAAGCCCTCTGGAAATAACACTCAAGTGTTGTGAGAGGGGAGAAAAAGATCCAAAGAACTGCCAGGTCCAGTTTTCCCCTAATAGGTCTCCAGAGCTCCAGGTAAAACTCGCTCTTCTGCCAGGTTTCATTTTGATGAAAGTGACTGGCAGCATTTTCTGAGATCCCTGGTCTAGTTAGGGCCCGAGCAAACGAAGAGATCACAGCGCAGAAGATCAAAACACCCTGGTGCACAATGGAAAAGTTTTGAAATTCACCCAACTTTTGTAAGGTTTTGCGGAGGGAGGGGAATAGGAGAAGATTTCCTGCTCGCACTTCACCTCCACGAAAAGGCCAGCTTCAGCCTAGAAGCAACTTTCCCTCTTTTTATTTATCATGCACTGCCGTTAAGCTTCACAATTGCAGCCCCGGTCCCCTCCCCCGGCCACGTTTATCTTCAACAGAAGAAGCATGGTTGCATTGAATGAAAAGTTGTCTTTGGAAGAAATTCATTTAAAAGACTGTGCTAAGGGCCTTTCCAGACAACAGCAGAGGAAAGGAAGTTGTTATTTCCTTGAAGGCTGCATCAGGTTCTGTCCTCCCTTGTGAAGGCTTAGACAGAAGCTGTGCAAGGACCGGAGAGCAATTTTTGTCCCCTGCTTTTATTCTTTTATTCATATACACTATGGGCTCCTTATTTATAAATAAAAATAGGCAACCTCTCTTTTCGCTCTTTTAGCTTTCTACCTTCTTTCGAACTCCCTTTATTCTACAGATTTCAATTTTCTTGTTAAACCTCACCTCCAAGTTCTTTGCTATATCAACCCATTTGTTGTTGTTGTTTAGTCGTTTAGTCGTGTCCGACTCTTCGTGACCCCCTGGACCAGAGCACGCCAGGCACTTCTGTCTTCCACTGGCTCCCGCAGTTTAGTCAAACTCATGCTGGTAGCTTCGAGAACACTATTCAACCATCTCATCCTCCCTTGTCCCCTTCTCCTTGTGCCCTCCATCTTCCCCAACATCAGGATCTTTTCCAGGGAGTCTTCTCTTCTCATGAGGTGGCCAAAGTATTAGAGTCTCGGCTTCAGGATCTGTCCTTCCAGTGAGCACTCAGGGCTGATTTCCTTCAGAATGGACAGGTTTGATCTTCTTGCAGTCCATGGGACTCTAAAGAGTCTCCTCCAGCACCAGAATTCAAAAGCATCCATTCTTCGACGATCAGCCTTCTTCATGGTCCAGCTCTCACTTCCATACATCACTACTGGGAAAACCATAGCTTTAACTATACGGATCTTTGTTGACAAGGTGATGTCTCTGCTTTTTAAGATGCTGTCTAGGTTTGTCATTGCTTTTCTCCAACCCAAATACCTGAAGGAGCATATTTTCCTTATTTGCCTGCCCAAGCTCTTAAGGTTACCATTCCATGATTCGGAGAGGTTTGTTGAGGAGCAACATGGGGTGGAGCCCTTTTTCATGGTGGCATCCACTGTGGAATGCCTTCCCCTAACAAGTCTGTTGGGTGTGGATGGTTGTCACTTTGGCACCAAGTGAAGATACAGCTTTTAGGTGGCTTTTCATGCTTTCAATAACTTTTAACATTCTCCTTGATTTAGCTTTTTTGTTTTTTTTTATTATTAATGACAGTCCTGTTCTGGGCACCCCAGTTTAAGAAGGATATTGACAAGCTGGAACGTGTTCAGCAGAGGGCAACTGAGATTATCAGGGATCTGAAAATGAGTATGTTTAGCTTGGTAAAGAAGAGATTGGGAGTAGGTGTGATATCCATCTTCAAATATCTGAAAGGCTGTCACATGGAAGATGATACAGTCTTGCTTTCTCCTGCTCTGGGGGCTAGGACCGGAACCAATGGATTCAAGTTGTAATAAAGGAGATTCCAGTTAAACATCAGGAAGAACCTTCTGATGGTAAGAGCTGTTTGACAGTGTATCAGACTCCCGTGAGAGGTGGTGGACTCTCCTAAAACTGCCCCCCTCCACCCTTGGATTGCTTGAAAAGTGCTGAGAACCATGGTGGACCTCTGCCAGCTGTAGCATCTGTAGTGTGCTGTGCTAGATGCTGTGTAATTTTAAATTGTATTTTTGTTGCTTCCTTTATTTCTAATATTGTATTCCATTGCGTAACAATCTGAATTCAATAGAAATCTAAGCAGAACACAATAAAGTACAATATGAGAAATAAAAGAAGCAATGAAAATACAATTAAAAATCAATATGAATATTTAATTCAGACACATTGTGGACCACCTGAAAGGCACATACCACAGTCTGAGAACCTATTTTAATTTTTTTTGTCAGCTTCCTCTTTTTTTTATTGGGCTGTCATCTAAATGCCATAAATAAATAAGTAAAGTCTGAATTTGAATGTTCCTACTTCTTCCACCCCACTTTCCCCTATCTGGGCCACAACAAATGTGATATTAGGTCAAGACCTTCCCCCCCCCCCCAACAAGCTGCAGCACTGAATCCTTTTAGGAAATAATTGTGAAAGTCCATCCATCACACCCTTCTTTCCCCCACCCTTCCATCTTTGAAACCAGGAGAGCAAGGACTTGACAGTACAGATATGTACAGAGCCTAATAGGCATGAATCTTGCTCCAGCTGGCATGAGATAGTGAGCCCCGCATAAGGGCATGTCAGTGTCACCTGAGGACATTTGCAGCAGCTTTCCCTGTGTTTCATGGCAAGTCCCAGCAGCTCAATGCCAACAAAAGTCAAGCTGTCAGAACTGTTTGGGATTGTCACTTCAGAGACCTTCATCAGGGCACCCTTGTGGAATGGCCCTCATTGTTGAGTTGAAGTAACTGGGACAATCACCCTTAATGCCTAGGCGACTGCAGCTGGGTGTCTGTGGCTCTGAAGTTTTCATTTTGCCAACAGTGAAAATGTTTCCCCTTCTTAGATACGATGTTTTGGTGTCACTCGTCTGAAACAAAAGAAGGACATGAGGAGCTGTGCTTCTGCAGTTTCATTTGGTTAGAAATCCTCAGAACTGTTGGATGCACCTCTGCTGAGTACGGCTTGTTAGTGTGATTCATTCCTCACCCTCATTATCGGGATTTCTTGTTTACAGACTGGTGTCAGAACCAGAAAGGCAGAGGGCAAGCCATGCAGGACACGGACTGGACCCTAAAGCCAACCAAATCTTTGCTCCTCTTCTGTAGCCATTATCTTGGATACTTTCCTATGTATTGTTTAGTTCTATTCAGAAACGGTTGAACCACTAAGATGAATCTAGCTAAGGGGAAAGAGAGAAATAAGTACACGCAAATAACTTTGAGCCTGACCTTGGACTGATTTTTTTCTCATTGGGGGCTTTAACTTTTAAAAAAATATCCTTATCATAATCAAAAGTGGTGATGGTGGTGGGGACATCCTCGCTTTCTATGAGAATCCTCTGCACACAAGCCCAGCATGTCACAGGGCATTAGCTGTTCAAATTTTGTAGTTCAGCCTGGCAGGTCCTCTCCCTTTGGCAAGCTCCGTAGTGATCCCTCCTGCAAAATAAGGCATTGGAGGGGAAAGGACGTTGTGAGCTTCTGTGGTTAGAGGGCCTGTCGCTTGAGCAGCATGCTGGGATGGTCATTGGCCCAGAGGGGCTTCGCACTGAGTTGTTGGAAAGCCTTTACATGGTGACACTTGGGGTCTGCCAAGAAGTCCATGTTGCTCAGAGATGAATGGAGCGCACCCTTTGAGGCACGAATGTGGTCAGTTCACGGCAGGAGGAGAGAGAGAGGCCTCTGCATCCTCCTCGGGCCACTTGGAAAGTGCAGCTGCTGTGTGTGCTGGGAAGACCATCAGTTTGGGGCACTTCTGCCTCTGAGGCCTTTATAGTAACTTCATTTCAAGTTATGCTTCCCACTCTCCACTTGAGTGCTTGTCAAATATAAAGCAGTACATTGAATCTGGAATTGATCGCCGCTGCTTATGAGGTTGCTGTCCACTTGTGTCTCTCTCCACACCAGTCTCTGTATCTTGCTTGCTGTTTCCCCACATGTCTGAAAGAATTTGCTCAACCCTTAAAACAATAAAAATAAGAAGAATGAGAAAGTGAAAGTCTGCAAAACTGGTGAAAGAATGGAAGTCTTCTTTTTTGCATGTCCTTCCACAGGAACTGAGCTTCGTGCTTTCAGTACCACGGGCTCAGTTTTGCATGGATTCTGCATTTACATGTTCTGCACCCAAAGTGTGGGTAGCTTATATGGGTAACTTATTTTTAGTTACCTATCTGTATGAGTCCATTAGACACTCAAATATAAAGTAACAGCCTTGTAGTTCTTGTTTCCTTGGCTCCTGTTGGGCTGGACTGGGGTTTCTCATTACACTAACTTGAAAGCTGGCATGGAATGACTTCTGGTTGGTTTGGCTTCCATATCTGAAATAAACATTCTTCTGAAAGTTGTGCACTCTTTGGGTACCTCTGTCATTCTTTCTACAGTCGCCATCTTTTGCACCAGTGGCCCTGTTCCAGCATGCCTCCTTGTTGGTCAGCTGACATTTGGATCCAAAGTATAGCTTCTGGTCACAGTAGTTCACCAAGAGTTTTGTGGGACTTCTGTGGGTTGGGGTTGCCTTCCCTTGCAGAACATTAGAAGTAGACAGTTGCCCATTTCACTTCTGAAATGGTGAGTATTGATATTACATGCCCCAAGATTTGTTTGACATTTGTCAATATGAGGTTTTCCATATTGCCCTCAGGATGTGTCTGTCACAAAGCAGGGAATATGATGTTCCTTCTGCAAAGGTCAAAACGACATTGTTCTTTGACATTTATGGCGCCTTCAGATTCGTGTTCAGATAGCTGAGTGACAATCCTCTAACTGCCAGGAGCTAGATGCTGGCAGGTGTCTGAATTGCACCATGATCAACCTATTCTTGCATGCACACTCTTGAAGCTTCTGGTGTTGGCTGCTTCTACTTGCAGTACTTCCCCCCCACTTAACCTGGAATAGGCAAGGCATGAAAAATGAGGATTTTTCAATGCTGCATCTGAACTTCTTGGGTGCTACATGTGCTGTGAGGATGGCAGCACCATTGAGATAATGCCTGACCTTCTGGCATGGGCCCTTGACCAGCTGGCTTGCCATTAATTGTCTCTCCAAAGCTCATATCACAGGGGCTGTTTGATAGGCTTAATAATGGGAACTTTATTTTCCTCCTCATTATGTTTGTAAGTCTGGAATGGCTTTGTGTATCAAATGTAGAGGCAACCCAGGGAATAGCAATGTTCTTGGTGAGAATCCATGTGCCAGGAGGTATTGGCATTAATATACATAGTACCTTCTGAATTGCATACAAAGCAGAGAGTGTGATCTGACACATTTCTGAATAAAACAAATGTTGGAAAGGACACAACCCAATTATCTTCCTTTTCTCTTGGCATGGGTAGCCTTTGGGCCCTTGTGACTTGGATTATTTAAAATAAAAAACATCCAATATTGCCATTCATCTCAGGAATTTCCATAGTTTCAACATTCAGAGGAAGAGGCTAGGAAATGTATCTGTGGCTCATAATTATCTGATGATATGCAAATAGCTTCTCCCAAGTAGAAAGTCAAATATTCACTCAGGAGCCTTGACTGATATTGATAAATCTTAAGAAAACTTTGGTTAACCTAAGACTGTTCTGGTCCCTAGATAGGTAGCAATAACTTGTGAAACATTAGTAGATATTTAGCTTTGACTTCAAACTTATTAATCCCAGTCCCTCCCTCACGCATGTTCTTTCTTCCTTCTGCATAAAGTTGATGCCTTTTAGTTCAAGGGCAAAAATGGAAGAGGAAAAAGTTTGTGATGAGCTTGTCTGTGTTGAATTACAAAGGATAGACTTGAAATGTTAATTACATGCAAAGAAGAACTGAAAATGAAGTGGTAGGATTTGGAAAACAGGTTTCAGAGGAGCTAATATTTTCTCTCCCACCCTCCTTAAACAGAAATGAGAAAATAAAATTTCATTGTCAAGTGCTGAAACTGAATGTGTATTGATGAGAACGTATCGCTAGCCTATCTTGAAAGTGCAAGGCAGTTTGCAACAGGTTTTTTAAAAGCAAATGCACAGAGTTACAGAATTAGTAGAACCACTGTTCTTTCACTTATTTTTATTGCAATCCTGAGAAGTGAACTCAATTAGGCTTGCAAGTATCCTGAAAAATTTTGAGGGTTCAACAAGTTTCCAAAGAGTAGGAAGCTCTGTACAAAGCTGACATTACTTAGTGGGTAAGATGAAGAACAGTCATCTGGGTTGTCCTCAGTTCAAATGTCTCATTGGGCATGAATTCATCAGGCAACATTCATCCCCACTCTCTCCCTCTCCCTCTCTCTCATGGCCCCTCTTTATAATATGGTGATAAGAGTCTAGCCAGCTGTGCAGCAGTGTTGCAATTATTGAGGGAGTCTGCATAAAGCACCTTGAAAATGTAATTGTTAGTGGTTGTGAATGTTTTTTTGAGGACAGTAAGGTGGTATCGATTATATATAAATATATAAATTTCCTAGAACCGTTGTCTTAGTGTTTTTTCTCAATATGCTATATGTATGCTATTGATAATAGGGTGTTCATGTCTGCACTTTAAATTCGCAATGGGGACATTGCGAAGATGATGATTTCTTAAATCAGGGCAGATTTTTAAAGAGACTGATCAGTTATAAATACTTCAAACTACTTTGAATTGTGCTTGGAAGAGAGAAGGAATGCAGTGCAGATGTTGTTGAAGGACTGGTTTAATCCAGGCCTTTACAAGTTGTGATCCAACCACCACCACCATGTATGGATCCCACAAAGGACTTGATCTAACATCTTTCTTCGCCACCTGCCCTCTCTGGATAATTAAGGAGGGCTGTTTAAAATAGTGACACTTCTGTCTTCTTGGAAGGAGGCCAAGTAGTAACGTAATGTAGAAGCCATGCAATTGTTCATGTTGTGAATAGAGTCTCATAGACACACAAGCACTATAGTGCTTCATAGGCTACCCAATGTTATCCTAAATCTTGGTGCAACTTGAATGCTGGTCATCATGAGCTTTGAAATGTGTTCACAAAGGTAATTGAAAGAGGCCAGTTTGGTTCCCCACAAAGCAAAGAAGTATATCTGCTTGAAAGGGGTCAGATAAGCTTCAAGGTCCCCTTCTGTCACTAACTTCTGTGATTACTTTTGGAATTGCACCAGCACTTTTCCTCGGCTGTCTTCAAGGCTCCTACCTGCCATGTGCTAAGTGTCAGACAAAATTAAAAGCACTCCAGTGTTAAATTATTTGCTCTCATATGGCTAAGACACACTGAATGTCTCTTTGACATATGATTTATTCTGTGCATGTGTGTTTTGGGGAAGGGGGGGAATTGGCAACACACAGTTTGTTATGAAATTTCAAAGCTTATATTTAGTGATGTGAGCATTATAAAGTCCAGACAGCACAAGTATGGAACTCTTCGCCCCTAAAAAGTTTGCCAGATTTCTGTCACTACGTACAGATCTCACTGAAATACTTTGATCAAAAGGAATCTGGTCTGTTATGAGCTAGTGCCAAGACCTGTGGGATTGTGTGTGTGCGCGCACGCGCTGAGATGAGATGAGCATGCAGTTTGACCTTTCTTCTCCCACCCCCAGGTAGCTCAGAGTTGTCCATAGTTGTGAGCAGAATCTAGAAACTAGGTTAGATTAGGTAACATGGGTCTGGATAGATGTGCCAATGTACACAAAAGTAGAAATTATCAGAATTTAATGGTGTATTAGATCCAAGCTGCATGGCACACTAGAGGAATAAATATCATACCCAGGCCTGCTTGAATTTTGTCAGACATTGGCCAGAGATTCCACAGGCAAAAATCAAGGCGATGCTGAATCAAAACTGCTTCGTGAATAAGAGTGAATGCTTGCATGCTTCCCATAGGCATTTGGTTGGCCACTGTGGGAACAGGATTCTGGACTAGATGGTCCATTGGCCTGATCCAGCAAACTCTTCAATGTTCTTAAGGATTCATTGGGCAAGGCAGCCATGCTGGCAGGGACACATGGGAGCTGTAGTCTAAAATGTCTTGAGGAAATCAACCTGGCAAAGATTGGGGAAGGGATATGATTTTTGAGTGTGTGTGACAATAAATGTGCACGGGGTGGTGATGAGTGTCACTGTTTCCTTCCCTCTCCCAGCAATGCCTCAAGCCCTGTAAACAATACTCATTTATAAGTCACATACAGCAAGTAATGATCTAAATTAACATTTTAGAAATGGCATCTGCCAAGAATGATCAAAGTGAGGGTGTTGCGCGGATAGAAGGTTACATCAGCAGGCTAGGACACAAGAGGAGTGGTGGTGAGACAGGCACACGTAAAAGGCATGTGCTCCCACAGAGTCACCTCTCGCATCCCAGCTGCCTTGTTTGATCACATCTCTATTAGGATGAATGTCTCCCCCCACCCAACACACACACACACACACACACACACGGACACACAGACAGAGTCTTTTATAGAGTTCCTAATAACAGCATTTTCCAAAGCCAAAGAAAGAACTGCAGCCTCTGAACACAACTCATTTTGAGGAAGACATTTAGCACTTTGAAGCTATTTATTTACTCAGCACTATAAAATGTAATGCAATAAATAATGGGTCCCACAGGGGTGTGCAGGGGGTAAAGCCAGTGATCATCTCCTCTGCAGGCAGACAAGCACAGCTCAAGTGGAGAAATAATGATCCAGATCCACAGTGCTCTGCTTCCTAGGATGCCATTTATATACCTGGCTGTTGACGTAAATACAGTACTAAAACTGTGGGATCTGGATATGAAGAGGTGGAGATGAGGGATGCACAGTGCATCAGGGAAATTGGTGGGTTTTACACAAGGGACCAAAGTCACGTGCTTAACTCTCCAACTAACAGCATCTCCCACCCATTTGGCATGTTGTCTCGTAGCTCTCTGCACGGTACAGACAAAATGTAAGGAAGGTTGTGGGCATGAAGATGATGGAGTTTTCGGAGCTAGCCAACCTTACCGGAAGAGTTCGCGACCAGAAGGAGGAGGAGTATCAGGAAGAATGGACAAAATTTAACAGTTATTTAGCTAAATTTGTTAAGTTAAACTAATTGGAAATAGCTTGCAGGTGACAGATTGGCTTAGGAGTTTATATAAGTTAAGTGATGTTTAACATGTACAATTTTGAAATGAAAAGATATAAGGATGTTAATGAACTAAGTTAGATTTATAAGAATTAGGACTTGGAAAGCCGTTACAAGGATATGCATGGAAATTCAACCAAGGGGAAGCGAGGAAGTCGCTTAACAATGTTAATAAGTGTAATTTTAATAAGGTTATGGTTTTTGTTTGTTTGTTTTGTTTGTTTATAATTTTGTGGAAATTAATAAAAAAAGAAAAGAAAAAAGGAAGGTTGTGTGCATGAAAAGCAAGGGTGGCCCAATATGTTTTGGGCTTTGATGTACAAAATCTATATGGCCTCCCAGCCCCTTTTGCTAATTAACAGGGGCCACATTCCAATGGCAAGTCTTCCCATGCAGGCCTCACTGAACCTGGACAGCTGTGTTCTGATGCAGTTCCTATCTGTTTCAGTAAGGCTTGCCAAGAAAGCATCACAGTAGATGGTGCCCTACAGGATCAGCTCTGCGTGGTTTCCTCTTCTGCTGTCCTTAGTTGTGCCCCAGATCTGATGCCTTAATTTTTTTGCTTTACATTGCCCTGTAGTGCAGCCATATCTTGCACAGGGAAGGAAAAATCAGGTAAGAGTGGTTGGTTTAGCTGAGGTTTAACAGGCACATTTCCATCAAATGTATTGAGTGGTGGGGAATTCTGGGGAGCATCAGTTTTATTTTAACACTTTCATTTGGTGCACTGATGTTCCTTCTCTTTTGCTTTGTTGTTGGGGTCCCATAACACATCTATCTAAAAATTTCAGACAGTAGATAGAAACCTATCAACATTCCCAAATCTTTTGAGTGGTAATACCTGATTCACAGCCTCTCTGTCCAAGTTTTTATTGCTCTAACTTAGCATAATTTTTCAACATGCATAGTTTTGGTAGCCATCTCCAGTTACTTTTCATCTGCTGCTTACTTGTCTACTTTTATTGTGGACTCCAGACTTGAAAAATATCCTATGTTTGTTCTTTAACAGTAACTGCAGTTATAATAATAATAATAAAATCACAAAAGAACTTTTTTCGGGGGGGGGGGACCTCGCTCTGCCTTCTGTGTTTTCCACCTTACGTTTCTAGAATCAGGTTGTAATGGGGGAGGTTAAAGGTCATCACACAACTAAGGAAAAGCAATTTGCCAGGAATGCCTTGAGGTCAATCTCTCTTCACTAATGTGACTTGTTCTTCATGAATGTTGCTTATGGGCTTTGAAAACGAGGAAAGCTTTTTTCTGAGTAGTACAGCTGAGTCACTTTTGGTATGAAATCTCTGAACATAACTTTCCGTAAATGGCCATCCTGGAGAATAATGAGAGAAATTTGAGCGCTGGTGGGTGGGGAGTTAAAGAACTTTGTTCCTATAACCACTGCCTGAAAACTTCGTTGATGGCAGCAATACAACTGCAGCTGGAAAAGGGGTAATGAAGACGAGAATCACTGGGTCGTAAGTTCCATACTTTGTCTCCCTTCAGTGTCCAGTTCTTCATCACAGAGAAAGTTTATGAGCAGGACTTGATGGGAAATATCTTTTCCCTTTTCTTGGTCCTCAAAATCCAGTACACAGTGCCTAAGCATGGGGAATGGACTTCTGACTGTCGCTACTAGTATCTTCTAGGCATAACCTTTGAACGTCACTTATGCTAGTGGCTTCCAAAACATACCATGGCATGAAATCCTGTTGCCTGACTGTTCACTGCATTTTTCAGGGGCAGCCATTGTGGTGCCCTCCTGACGTTTTGGATAACAATGCCTATCAACCACTGACTGCATATCCAATAGAGGATGATGGGAGTTTTAGTCCGAGACGAAATGCATGCATGTCTACTAACAGAAGTTCTCGGGCTGACTTACAGTATATTTAAAATACAGTAAAATAAACAGTGATCAGTAGTCACTGCAGCAGGGTAAAGGTGTATGTATATAACCCCTCCCCCTGCCTCCCCACATTCTCTGATTTCCCAACATTCTGTCACTGAATCCCCTGGCTATTGAATGCTAGTCCTCCAAAGGCCAGGATGTCCTCACTGGGTGGCTGCTGCTGATGTCTCCCACAGCCCTGGTGGCAGATACAGGAGGTGCCAGGTGGAGCAAAGTTCTCACATGTCTTCTTCCCAGTTCTCAAGAGTTCCAGTTGCCCTGTGGGCACTAGACACCTGAGAGGATGTGTATATATCTTGCCCCAGGCCATCCCGCGAGCTTCAAAACCAAATAAGAACGTGTCCCCTCTTTTCACTGCTATAGCAATAGTAACTCTGACCTGTTGTTTACACTGCCTAAGCTGTCTGTCCTGTGTTATTTTGCATTACTGCCTTGTTTTGTGGACACCAACAATCATCAAATCAATATTTTACTCTCTAGGTTTTACAAATATATACCTGACATTTGGATATTTTCTGTATTATTTTCCATCTCCTCCGTTTTCTAGACAATACCCCAGTGATTGTTTTATTTTTGTTGAACTATTGTTGGTACCCATCAAAATGTGTATGCCGATACACATCCTATCATCCTTACCTCCTCAACGCACTCAAGATTGATGCCTATTCAATATGCTTGCCCAGCTTAGATAAAGGAGTTTTGTGATATATATTGAGATCAAGCCGCCAAAAAGTTCTGTTATAGGTCTCGGTTTTCTATATAGTTGGTGATTGAAAACATCTGTGTGGTTACCAATTCCCAGGCAATCTGACCCGGTGCCTTGGCCTATTTGCCATGCACAGCCTGTGATTTACACTTTGAGGGTGTGTGAAGTGCTGGTCTGTGTGTGGTTTTTTATGGCTGTCTCTTGGTAAAGCTTATCAGATGGAAAATTTAGCTCTCTAGTGCCAAACTGGGGGAGCAGTGGTTGGGTGAAGGGGAAGTGGTTGTTTTTTCATGGAAAAAGTGGGTCAATTGAGGAGGGGTTTGAAGTGTGTAAGAGTGGCGACATCATGCAGGTGTTCTAAGAGATAGTCTAGGTTGAAGGCGCAACCTGAAAGTGGAGTGACCATCAAGAACACCTCTCCATATACCTTTGGTTTTCTATTTTATCAGAGATTAATTATCCTTTTATTTGTCTTTTATAAACCATTGTACTCTTGATCAGGGGTGTGAAACCTCAGTGGCTTTTTCCTCACCCCTTTAATTTGCGCTTGTTGGGATTCTTGCTCATCTGAGTTGTTGTGAACTGGTCATTACTCCAGATTAATTAATGCTGAGGTCAAAGGCTTGACCATATGGATGTGGCACTAGGCAGCATGATGAGACAGGTGAAGAGGAAATTGTCTTTTCAAGGCTAGCTGAAAACTGCAGCAATCTGACAGTTGCACACCAGAAAAGCTATTTTGCTATGAAATGTAAGATTTGCAGCGAGGAGAAATAAATCAAGGCATCTTTTTGATGTCTACATTTCATCTGAAACTCTTCAGTCTCTTGGCTCATTTTCTGCCAGCACTGTGACCCCCACCCCTTGAAATTTCACCTGCGTGCTCTCCAGTTCCATTTCCCTTAGGGATTCTTCCTCTTCCGAACCACCTTCTCTTCCCTTCTTCTTTCTTAATGGGGCAGGAGCATGTTTATCCATATTTGGCCCATGCTACCTGACACCTTTTGTTTGTGGTAGCAGATGGAAGAGGCAGATCACCAGAGGTAATGAGCATCTTGCAGCTTGTTTATTTTGTAGGAGCGATGTTATTTGAGAAGTAGACTTCAGAACCATACCATTGCAGGAACAAATCATCTGATGAATTTCCAGTGTTCACTTCTTTTAGTTGGAAACCAGCAAGAACTTACTTAAAGGAATGATGGAGCACTGGCTGACTTAGAGGACAAAAAAGAAGGAATGAGCTCTGGTGTTCTGACTTGGAGGCTCTGATAGTATTGTAAGCCAAGCATTATCATGCTTTCTCAGCTGCTTTCTCCCACTGCTATTGCTGATCCAACAGCTGCTTTTCCTTGGGTTTGTTTATTTCATTTTAATATTTTTGCCATCTGTCAAACAAATCTCCAGTGGGCACCTGAAATGGTGGCTAACCATGTGATTTGTAGATTGTTCGGTAATGGTTATACATTAGCACCCACTGGCTCTTTAGTGCTTTGCCATTTCCATAAATCTCTGATGCTCTCAGGGGTCCTATGCATTGTGTTCTGGTCAATAGCACTGTGAGTATATTTCAGCTTCAAAATTACCCATGTTTCCGAGAGAAAAGGCCAGGTATACCCTGCCAGCTTTCACAGCTCCAATACATGAGTAACTGTCACCAGGCAGAGTTGAGTGTGCCCGCAGGCCACTTTGTGCCACATAGCTGCTGGTACCAAAGTGATTATGTTGGTCCGTTGCCAATCTAACCCACAGCTGACACACAGAATTTTGCTCTGCATGGCGAGCAACCTGATCTGGTGACCCCTTTAGGGGTGTGTTATCATTACTATTGATGCTTTTGAATTATGGTGCTGGAGGAGACTCTTGAGAGTCCCATGGACTGCAAGAAGATCAAACCTATCCATTCTTAAGGAAATCAGCCCTGAGTGCTCACTGGAAGGACAGATCCTGAAGCTGAGGCTCCAAGACTTTGGCCACTTCATGAGAAGAGAAGTCTCCCTGGAAAAGACCCTGATGTTGGGAAAGATGGAGGGCACAAGGAGAAGGGGACGACAGAAGACAAGATGGTTGGATAGTGTTCTCGAAGCTACCAGCATGAGTCTGACCAAACTGCGGGAGGCAGTGGAAGACAGGAGTGCCTGGCGTGCTCTGGTCCATGGGGTCACGAAGAGTCGGACACGACTAAACGACTAAACAACAACAATCATTACTATTGCATATACCAACTAAGTCCATGTGCCTATGCGCAGAGAATTTTGAGCTAGAATTAAAATATTATAGGGGGCTTTTTGCATAATCTGTTTGCCTAATTTGTCTTTTTTCACCCCATTGCATCACAAGTAGGTCTGCTGCATTTACTAATGTTTTCTATTTCTGAAATGAAACTAATGCTCGGAATTTGGTCAGTTGCTCCAAGCATCCCTAGATGTGTTGCACTTCCACAAAGGAAAAAAAATGCAAGGCAATTAAAAGATCCTCTAGTTTCACCTATGTGAGCCGTGAGGACCAAAAATATTAGATGGATATCCAGACATGGCCTCTCCCCCCGATTTCAAAAGATACCTTAAGAACTTTGAAGATGCCAAAGAACTACAGATCGGATTTAGCAATAAAGTTTGTAAATAAGATTATTCAAGGCAAATCATATATATTATGGTATTAAGCCCAAGAACCACAAGTTAAGTGGCTTGTGGTAAGTTTTGTTATTTCCTTTTTAGTTTAATACTTAAATAATTGGGGTTTTTTTGTTTAGTTTTTGTTCATCTATATAAAAAGAGAGAAAATTACTCCGAGCCAATCAAAATACAGCCCCTCTAGTTCTACCTCTATGATCCAAGAGGACCAGAAATGTTGGACAGATGTCCAGACATGCATATTGTTCAGTATGGAGATGAGTTTAAAAGCTAATTTGCACCTCATTAGTAAAGTGTGAGTTGGTTGTGATTAAGTGGCAGTTATTCTCAAACAGCTTCATTCACACCATATGAAAGTGGGTGGTGATCCCACAGTTCAGTGTCCGTATAGATTTGGTATAGATCTTCTGCTGGTGTAAATTAGGATAACTCTACTGATGCCAGTGGAGCAAACTTGCTTTTAAAAAAAACCACAAAAACAAAAAACCAAGGATCTGTGTCATTTATGTTGTTTCATCCCTTAGTGTATTACCTAGACCTCCCTGACTGCATGATTCGTTACATTTCAGCAAATGCAAATGGCAGCACAAACAAATTGGGATCCCTTGCACCCAAGTTGTACCTGTTATAGCTAAAAGTCTGTCTAATCTAAAAAAGAGCACCCTTGCAGGAATTGTGCCATTTAGTACCAGACCTCAGGAAAGCCCACGTCACGCTAGGTCCCTGCCATGGGTAATCCATTATGTGGGGAGAGGTGTGTATACCTAATGAGTTTATGTGTATGTTGCTCTAATCTATTTTATTTATGTGCATTTAATGTAATTGGAGAGGCTTCTACAAGAGGGAAATGGATCTTGAAAAGGGAGAGGGGGCACGCGTGAAACAATAGCTCCCAGCATTTTTGCTCAGAGCCCCAGTGGATTAGCGGTAGTCGTTTGCATTAGCAATGACAGTTCAGAGATGATTGCTCTTCCCTGGAGAGCGCCAGAGACCGAAATGGTGCTCCATTATGCTGCTCATTAGTATTCGGCGCGGTAACTGTCACTGCAGGCTGCGGAGTCCAAAGAACAGAGTCGAGCAATGGCTTTTAAATGAATAAAGTTTTTATTTGAAGGGAGATGAAATTATTGACATGAAGATGGTGTTTGCTTTGTGCTGAAGCGATGAAATAAATCTTCATAACACAGGAATTTTTTTTTATTGCTGGTCTTAACCCCTCAGTTGAAAAATGGTTGGGATCCCCTTATATCAGTCCTATTTAAATTTACCTAGTTTAAGGCAGACAGATGTTGGAGCAGAACGTCACTTCATATGAGTTGTGAATAATCGGGGCCTCTTGCCCAGTGTTTTTCCCCCCCAGGAAAAAACGGTGCTGATACCTTTACTCCTACCCGTGGGGGGACACCACTTTCTTTTGACTTCTTCTTCCAGCCTGTCTCTCTCCAGCCCAAATTCCTTAAGAGTAAGGGAAGCACCTCCCTTCCCATGTTGCTGACACACATAGTGACTTTCCTGGTTCTTTTCGTTTGCAGCAGGGCCCTTGCAGACCCGAAGCCTCCATTCCCAACTGCTCCCTGCCTCATCCCACAGTCACCACCCCAGGCTTCTTCACACTGCGACCGGGTCTCTCCTCTCCCACCCACCCCCATGGGTAATGCAAATTTACTCCAGTATGCCTCCTACATAATAATTCTAAGCCACCACATTTAGAGACATCACCTTGCCAACAAAAGTCTGTATAGTTAAAGCTATGGTTTTCCCAGTAGTGAGGTACTGATCACCGAAGAATGGATGCTTTTGAATTCTGGTGCTGGAGGAGACGCTTGAGAGTCCCATGGACTGCAAGAAGATCAAACCTCTCCATTCTTAAGGAAATCAGCCCTGAGTGCTCACTGGAAGGACAGATCCTGAAGCTGAGGCTGCAATATTTTGGCTACCTCATGAGAAGAGAAGACTCCCTGGAGAAGACTCTGATGTTGGGAAAGATGGAGGGCACAAGGAGAAGGGGACGACAGAGGACAAGATGGCTGGACAGTGTTCTTGAAGCTACCAGCATGAGTTTGACCAAACTGCGGGAGGCAGTGGAGGACAGAAGTGCCTGGCGTGCTCTGGTCCATGGGGTCACAAAGAGTCGGACACGACCAAACGACTAAACAACAACAAGTGCTGCCAGGCTCCCTCCCTTGACATCTGCTCTGCCCTCCTCAGGAGAAAGCCACACTTGAAAGGCATCATCTTGGCTTGGGTTTGACGAGTGGGTCCATTTTCTTTATCTCCCTTTTCCACTCCTCCGTTTGTGTGCTCTTTATTCATTGTGTGTGTCGCGTGAAAAAAGTGGAGGGCAGGGGGGGAGAAGGAAAGAGATCCAAGCCAAGTCTCCTGCCCTGTCATTGCAGTGGCTGCTCTGCATTCTTGGAGTTCATGGCCCAGAGGCTGCTCCTCCAAGCAGCTCCACATTATGCGCGAGAGAAGGCCCATGCTTCCGGTCACAATTTGTGACTCCTCCTCGCTTTATAATTGGGACTCCATTTCTCTCCCTCTTATTCTTCCCCCACCCTGCTGGCTCCCTAACCATCCCCTGTCCCAGCACCCATCCTGCCCTCCTTCCCAAATTGTATGCCTCCTCTCTGAAACTTCTCCAAACTTTCCCCAGTGCCACTGAGACAAACAGTTGTGTTTCTTATGGAAGTGGGAGGAGAAAGAGGAGTCAGTTTCTCTTCCTTCTCTTTCTCTGTGTGTCTTTCTGTTTGCTACTTCCCAACAAAACCTCGCCACCATCTCAATAAATCACTATATATATTTTGGAGGGAGGTGGCAGTACTGTGTTCTGTTGAGTACCGTCAGAAAAACGCACAGCACTTGCACATGAGAACCAGTGTTCTCTAGTGTGTTGGTCTTGTGGTTAAATGGATGGGACGATCTGATAAAGCTTTCTGCTTTAGTCATGCCATGGGGCCAAAGTTGTGATTCTGGCCAGAGATATATGTGCAATGGAAACAAATAGCCAGGACAGATCATGTTCTCTTTCTTCCTTTGATGTGTGATATGTTATTGTGACCCTTCAGATGTTGCTGGACTCCAAGTCACATCAGTCCCAACTGACATTGCCAATGAATGGTCAGAGTTGTAGTCCAACACAATCTGGAGGGCCACAGCTTGCTCAGTCCTGTCCGTTAGGCTGGAAGCCTAGAGGTAGCACAGTCTTTACACCCTTGCTACTTGGAGAGCCTAGTACCTAAGGCTTGCAGACAGCCACTTGCCCAGTCACCTTTGCGGAGAAAGATTTGGTTCCTGGTGATCACACAGAAAAACCTTTGTAAACTGAGAAAGCGTTAGGAGGCTTCCCCCCACCCCTATTTGAGGCTACCATATATATGTGTGGGCAAATAGGATAATAACATTTCAGACAACTTACTTGAAATACCTTGTTATATTATAGGCACAGGATGAACTCAATTTCAGTTCCACAGAGTCGTTTTCTTTCCTGGGTTTTTATTTTGCCTCTTTGCATATGGCATGGAGAGGACACAACCTTTCAGATAAGAATGCATCTACTTTCGACATAGAATTGGTACAGACTCCCCCTCTAGTTTATTGAAAGCTTTTCTCTAAGCTTCTGAGACACAGAAAGTTCAAAAGAATGTCACCTTAAGCCCCTACAAGATGGGAAATTACTCTGGTCACCCTTCAGCAGCACTCAGTATATAATCCGTTTGAGATTGAATTGGCTCTCAGCAGAGAGTAATCCAAGTAAAGCATTCTGCTCCATGGCTTCCTTTGCTCTCAAAGCCACATAGGCATACTGCTAAGCAGACTCTATATTTGCTTTGCTTTGTTGCAAATTACAGTGTATCTGCATGGAAAATTTATGGTGGTGATGGACAAATGCTTTATGCAATTAATGGCTGGACCTTTAAGTTAAAGAGTTTGCTTCTTCTGTTTGTCCCAGCAGGAGAGCTACAACTTTGCTTCTTCAGTTGGGGGTTGGACTCCCACATGCAAGTGAGGGATTGACATCACTTCATTATTCCAAGTTGGGTCACTGGTCTATCTAGTCCACCAATGTTTACACTGATTGGCAGGCACTCTCTAGGGTATTCTACAGGGAACTTCCCCAGCCCTGCTGCTTGAGATCCTTTTAACTGGAGGTGTTAAACATGGAACCTATATATTACAGGTATGTGCTTCACCTCTCAAGTATGGGTCCTCCCCAGGCATCATAATAATAATAATAATAATAATAATAATAATAATAATAATAATAATAATAATATATTTATACCCCGCACATCTGACTGGGTTTCCCCAGCCACTCTAGACGACTTCCAACAAAATATTAAAATACAGTACTCTGTCAAACATTAAAAGCTTCCCTAAACAGGGCTGCCTTCAGATGTCTTCTAAAAGTCTGGTAGTTGTTGTTCTCTTTGACATCTGATGGGAGGGCGTTCCACAGGGTGGGTGCCACTACCAAGAAGGCCCTCTGCCTGGTTCCCTGTAACTTGGCTTCTTGCAGGGAGGGAACCGTCAGAAGGCCCTCGGAGCTGGACCTCAGTGTCTGGGCAGAACGATGGGGGTGGAGATGCTCCTTCAGGTATACAGGACCAAGTGGTGGGAGGAGATTTAGAAGGTGATATGGCCTCCGTAGGCTCCGTATTTGAACCAGCAATGTTTAATGGCATAAATAATAGAAATTGGACAAATATGTGAACCAAGTCTGCTCATGTGTGGTTTCTAACTCTCAATATATATGTTGTATTTTATTTTGTGAGAGGCTTCTGATCAAGGCATATGAAAAAGCAAATAATTTTGAATACTACTTAGCTAGCTTAACGGCAAGAGCTTGTTTTGCAAAGGAAAGACTGATGCGATAAATCATTCATTCATGATCAAGCTCTAAAGGTTGCTTTTTGTTACGTTGTTACTTTACAAAAAAAAAAAGACTCAAATTTTTATTCTTTTCCTTTGACTAAAAATAGCTCTTTCCTTAGCCTACCACGCAGGATAAAAGTGGTTGGAGACATGTATGCATCAGCTGGAGCTTGAGGGGGTGGACAGGATAAAAACATAGTAATAATGCAAACAATATTTATCTGACAATTTTATGACGAGATAAAATTTAAACTCATCTGGTGCCACAAAACACCTCTTCCCAATGGCCAGAAAGGGAGGGATCCTATAATCATTTATACCTCAGTGAAACCCTCTTTTGATTTAAGCTGATTGCCACAGAGTTTCTATCGTTGTGCTGGAGACCAGATGCCCAATCTCGAATAAATTACACCGCAGACTACCTCTTCCCCTCTCAGGGAAATAACATTGTTGTCGAGAAGAACTCTCCATGTTGCTGTGGATATGGAGCACAAGAGACAGCTGCCTGAGAGCATATGGGCCATTATATTAAACCACAATCAAAGGCTTGTGTTTAACTAGAAGCAGATTGGCCTTGTAAAAATTCAGTACCTGGCTCACAATAAAAGGCTGGAGGAATGATGAAATGGGGTAGGCCCCACAGAGGTGGAAAAGGTGGTGAAATCCCGTGAATCTTTATGATGGATCAAGAACAACAGTCTTTTATTTTCATGTCAGACAAAAGACAGAACACTGGGGGGAAATTACTATGGCATTTTCTCCTTTATGAGGGAAGGCACCACCTCCTGCCACCTGATTTAACTGCAGAATGAGGGTTGTTCCAAAAGTTTGAAGTCACCTTCAAAAGCTAGGAGAAACACACACACACACACACACCGGTTTCAATGCCACAGTGATATTAAATTCAGGCACTAAGTGGATACAATATTTACATGGTTATTTTCTTATATGGTCTCTGTGGAAGATATTCTCCAAGGCAGCTAGCTAGATCAGCGGCTCTCAACCTGTGGGTCCCCAGATGTTGTCGGACTACAACTCCCATCATCCCTGAGCTCCGGCCTTGCTAGCTAGGGGTGATGGGAGTTGTAGTTCAACAACATCTGGGGACCCACAGGTTGAGAAAGCCTGGACTAGATGATCCTCAGGATCCCTTCCAACTCTACAGTTCTCTGATTCCATTATTTCCTTACCAAGATTTTCTCACAAGTGAAGCAGGATAAACCGGATGTTGCTTACTAATAAACAGGAACTGATGCAGGGAGGTGCCCAGTCCCTGGAAATGGGTGTGAATTGCACACACAAAAGGACACAATCTAAACCCCGAACATCTCCAGGAAAAAGATTAAATAGTAAGGCAGGGAATACCTTTTTGCCCGAGATCCAGAAGAGTTGGCGGGAGGTGGGTGTTGGAGGTGTAAATGACTACCGGACTTTAAAAAGTTGGCGTCACTAAATTGAGTTCATCGGTCTTGTTGAATTAATTAAATCAAATAGTTTTTATTGGATTTTGAATGAATGTGCAATTAATTACTACTTTTCTGAATGTCATCATTGGCCACAGGTGGGGGTCAATTGGGAGAGCGTTCCAAAGGGCAAGGGTGAGCTGCACAATCCAAAGGGCCCCCTCTCTGTTGCTGCCACCCTCTTTCATAGGGGTCTCACGGAGAAGGGGGCCTTCCTGGACACTCATATGGTTGAGGTCTATTCTTGTCAGAAGAGGCAGCCGGTTAGATATTGTAGTACCGCTCCATGTACTTGTTAAGTGTATATGGTCGCTAACACACAAAACCAAGGGTTGGAATGTGCCAACCTTCTCTTACATCTTGTATCTTGCTCTGCCTCAAGCAATACTAACTTCCCAGTTCTTAGCTGGTCATATCTTCAACAAGCCTGTTTCTTCCTCTGTTTTTGTTTTTGAAACCCCTGCAAAGCACACATCACTGTGGAGGATCGCCCACTGTTTCTCTGGATTGCCCAAAGCTTTGGTTAACTGATGCCTTAGTCAGACACTTTGGAAATGCTTTTGAAATGCAATAATAATAAAAATAAATAAATAAAAAAGTCTCCTACTATTCAAACACAAAGGCAGAATAATGACTAGAACGTGCATTAGTTGTCTGTGGTACCAGTGGGTCCCCTCAGGGGGATTTAAATCCTGCTGCTATCAGGCTCATACTCAGAGACCGAATAAACAAAAGCCCCGCATGATGGATACAGCATTGGAGGAAACAACAGCACTGTGCTTCCTAGGGCCAGATAAGACTCCTTAGAGCAAGCTTTGAAAATAGCTTTTCTCCACTTTCCTTTTCTTTTATAAATGTTTTTGTTACCGTGTAAGACAGCACATTGTTCTGAATTTCATCTAATAATACATTTTGCTAGAAAACGTTTCTTCCTAATCCCACATGTGACTAAGTCAATAGTGAATAGTGAGGCAAAGTAACTCTGCACATGCTCAAACCCCAGTCAGATGCTTGAAGGGTTGCTACATAGATGGTAGAGAAAATTTGTTTACTGTTGCTGTTGAAAAGAGAGGGCATTCCCCCCACCCCTCATTAAAAGTTTTTAAACTAGATGTGGCCTCATGTCAGGGATGTGGTAGCAGTAGACCTCCTGTATCAGCAGTGGATTAGGCTTGGAAGGCTTTTCATATCTCTTCCAACTCTATGATCCTATGAAAAGCACATGCCCTTATTTGTTTCATGATTCACATGTTCAAAGGTTTAAGAATGGTGCTGAAATGGGCTCCCCACTGGTCATGTTGTGTGGATGCCTGATGATCATCTTCCAAAGCAACTACTCTATTCTGAACTTAAAAATGGAAAGCGTAATGCTGGTGGTCAACAAAAGAGGTTTAAAGACTGTCTCAAGGCAAATCTAAAAAAATGTAGTATAAACACTGACAACTGGGAAACACTGGTCTGCGAGCGCTCCAGTTGGAGAACAGCCTTTGCCAAAGGTGTCATGGGCTTTGAAGACACTCGAACTCAGGACGCAAGGGAGAAACGTGCCAAGAGGAAGGCACGCTTGGCAAATCCACACCATGATCAACTCCCTCCCGGGAACCAATGTCCCCACTGTGGAAGGACGTGTGGATCCAGAATTGGCCTCCACAGTCACTTATGGACTCATTGTTAAAACCGTGTTTATGGAAGACAATCTTACTCGGCTACGAGTGATCGCCAAAGAAGAAGAAGAAGACCTTAGTCCTGGTCTAATCTGAGCCATACTACAGCCACAACCTTTGCTTTGAGGGAGGGAAAACTGTATTTGATGGGGTGAATTTAGTTAATGGTTGTTACCCTTGATAGTCAGAGCTTCTGCAGGATGCATCTTACTACAAGATACTGTAAGTTAATTGCAGGGGAATGGGTGTAGAAAAGTGACTAACACTTGTAGACCACATGTCTCTCAAGGCAGATCTAAAAAAATGCAGTATATAAGCACAGATAATTGAGAAACACTGGACTGTGACTGCTCCAGTTGGAGAATAGCCTCTACCAAAGGCATCATGGAATTTGAAGAAGCCTGAATTCAGGACGAAAGGGAGAAACGAGCTAAGAGGAAGACATGTTTGGCAAATCCTCAACATGATCAATTCCCACCCGGAAGCCTATGTCCCCACATGTGGATCCAGAATTGGCCTCCACAGTAAAGGACACACCATTAAGACTGTGTTCATGGAAGACAATCTTACTTCGCTATGAGTGATCACCAAAGAGAGACCACATGTTTTGCATGCTCTTGCCCTCAGACTCAACCCTTGGCAATCTCCAGTGTTAAAAGTCTAAAATAGCAGGGTGGGAAAGACCTCTGCCTCAGACCTTGAAGAGCCAATGTATTCAACTAGATAGTATAGCTCAGTATAAAATAGCTTCGTATATTTATCATGCCCTGCTTGTGAATGATTATGAGTTAGTTGGAGCCAGACCATGGCAGTTTCACCCAAATCCAGACCTAGGGTGTGTGTCCCACAATTCAAAGTCCCTAAGATCAGTTGTTGGACCTTAATGGTGGGTTGGAGCCAAAGCGAAGACTTGATTTGGAGCTATGTAGCCCAGACTATAAAGTTCAGCCAGCTGCTCCAGTACTCAAGACAACTTGCTTTTTTCTTTCTTAGTTTCAGAACTGCTGATCATGGCCCCCAATGAACACCTTAGTCCCTGTCCAAGGTCCTGAATTTCCTTAATCTTAAACTTTCAATCTGTTCTAAAAGCCCAGACCTAACAGTCTTCGTCTTTCTTGAACTATCTTCCCTTGTTACTAGACATCACAATACACTGACCAGCTTGGACAGCAGAACTCCAAGCTTGGATGGTGCAGCATAATCACAACATGCCTAATAATTTACAAAATCTGTTACAGTTCTGGAAGGAACCAAATTTCCACACGGTGAGTGAATTTAGCTGGAAACATCACTCCTCTCAGATGTAAGCATAGAACTGGATGGGTAGTCACTGGTCGTCTATCACAGTGAACTGTCTTATATTGCAGTCTTTAGACAGGGATAGTTTCTAGTTGTGAAGCTCTTCAGCTTTATTGAAATGGTAACCTTCAGACAATATTAACATTATAGCTTTCTTTGCTAGACAAATCCTTATGTGAGATCTTTGACATATTACTGTGTGTTTTTAGACACCTGTGCACAATTTTTTTAAGGGAGTGGCTGTGGTGCTTTTTTAAAAACACACACGCAACTTTTAAACAGAACAGCTATCCATCAGAAGAGCTCCGTATGGAAAATAAGGATAAAAGAGCGAAGGGGGAGGATATTAGAAAGTTGATGAAAAAACTGCATGGAGGATGTGCTGCACCACAATGGTTCTATTGAACAAAGGCAATAGAAAATGAACTGTATTATTTCTCACTCACTTTGTTCAGTCAGTGATTGAGGCATTTCGGAGCACAACCAGGAAAATAATAGGTTGCTTTCACAATGGCAGGAGTTTAACAAATGCTCAGTCATTCATCCGACATCATTGCCATCTTGAGCATGAGAGCTTTACCATATGATATTGATGCCGGGCTTCGTTCTTATTGCCGTATTCTTTTCAGATTCAATCTGTCTGCAATGGACCACTAAACATTTCAATTTGCTACCTGTAGAGTTGGATTGAAAGGCTCAGGCGACAGAGAGAGAGGAATTATTATTTTTTTTTGGGGGGGGGAGACACAGATTGAGTAGGCTCCTTGGATTTATGAATAAGGCATTGCATTGAAATGCTAAGACCGAGACACAATTTTCTTGTGAATGTCTCTCATACACACCAGATAGTAGACAACAGCTCAGCGATGTTTATAGAGAAATAAGTATATTCTTTTCTGCCAACTGGAAACGTTTTCCCTGCGTTATGTGCTGTTGGGGAATAATTTGCACATGCTTAAGAATAGGGTGAACTGTTCTATATGGTTTCTTTTAGAAGTCCTGTGGTCTACTAATATGTATTACATTTACAAAGCAAGAGTGCGTACTTAAGCGCCTTAAGTCATCTGAGTAGACACTCTTGTTTGAGAACATAAGTTAAATATTGCGTATCTAAGAACCACTCAGTTGAAAAGTTACTTGTGTGATTTTGAAAGCCTGTGTACAAACCCTAAATCAAAAGAAGTTGCTTCAGTTTAAAAAACCCCAAAGCCCTTTCTTTTCAAAGATTAAAACTTATAGTGCCGCATAATCCTAAAGTAGAGACCAAACGAATGCAAGGTTTTTTGGGGGTGGGGTTACTTTGTTTTTGACCAAGACTTTCATCAAAACCGTACCTGTCTTCTCCAGGCAACTCCACTCCTGATTATCTTCTGTTCCATTCATTGTAGAGTTGGAAGGGACCATAACTGTCATCTAGTCCAGGTCTTGTTTGTCATCTAGCACTTATTTTTTATCTTTGAATTCTGCTTCCCAAATTTGCCTATCATTTATGTTTCATACAACACCCAGTTCCAGTGTTGATGCTAAATTAAATGTATAGTGATGATCATAGGAGTAAATTTTTTGCAGGATCCCTTCTTGATGGATCCAATTAAAGAGGGAAGGGGACCTGGAGAAGCCTGGATCTAATTTGTTGCAGAATTAAGAGTGGGTCTTTTGTGGTCAGATGTCAGCGTGTGCGCACACACACCACAACCAAACAGGCCTTCTTTTTGCTGCAGGACTGTTAAGAACATGGGTAGGCGAACTAAGGCCCGTGGGCCGGATTAGGCCCAATTGCCTTCTGGATCCGGCCTGTGGACGGTCTGTGGATCGCCAGTGCGCACATTCTTTCCCTCTCCCTCACGCGGCAGTGCCTCCTCCTCCCCTCCTCCTGGCTTCTCCCCGCCCTGCCTAGAGGAGGAAGGGGGCTGGGCTTTGTTGGTGCCAGCAGCAGCAGCTCTTGAGCGGCCGCCATTTAAAGCAGCCCCTCTCCAGAGCCCTTTTGTGTGCCGCTCCCACCACCACCAGTCCCTGCCACTAGCAAGACACAGGTAAGCAGCCACTGGGGTTTATGGTGCTCTTGCATCATCCCCCCCCAAAAAAAATATAGTTGGGTCCCCCACAAGGTCTGAGGGACAGTGGACTGACCCCCTGCTGAAAAAGTTTGCTGACCCCTGGTTAAGAACAACCTTCTTAATTTGCACATTTGTCAGCTGCTCCATCACCTTGCAATTTGCTGCTTCCCTTTGCTTGGAGAAACCTATTGGAAAAAGACAAGCTGTCTCAACAGAACTAAGGGCAAGGCTTCCTCCTCCTTTCTACTTTTAAACCTGCTGGGATTCGAAATTATAAACAAAGAGGCCATTGCAGAGAATGATAACTCTGAAATTTAATCCTCTTTAGGTAATAATAGTGTTTTTCTCCAACTTTTCCTCCTGATCAGGAAAAATATCTTTGGCTCCCTAAAGGGAAGATGCAACCCTCTTAATGCTTGACCTCCATCACTGCAGACTTCAGCAGATTGGCAAGAGACCCTTTTGCTGCCCAATCAGGATTTCTCAGACTGAAGTCCAGAATTAACCAACTGGATTTAACAGGTCATCCACCCATTTGGCATTTCAGAATTGTTCAAATATTCCAAGGGATGGCTTTCCCTCCCTGCTTCTTGAGAGTGGAATCTCTTCCTAGTGTTTTGTGTCCTATTCATAGTGCTTAGTGTTCTATTAGCGTGCGATGTTTCAAGAAGGAACATAACAAATTGCCTTACTGGTCTGCCTTCGGCTTTTATAATCTGATGTTGATGACCAGCAGCACAAAGGATCTGCTGGCAGTTTTGACAAGCTAAAGCACAGAAGAATATAGCTGTCTAAGCAAAGTGGCTCTAAACCTCTGACTGGTAGAAACTTTGATTGATTAATGGGCAGCTGATGCAGTCTATGAGTTATCTATTTTGTACCAATTGATAAGGAGCCTCGTTTACTCCTCAGCAAATTCACAAACAGGGAACATCACTGTCTGTAGGTTTGCCAATGAGTTTTCATGACCCACATCCACACAAAAAACCAGGCAAATTAATTGTACACAGGAGCCATCCCATATTTGAAAGAGGTAATGTGGAAATCTACTATTGTTGTTGGATGGCATTGTAAGTGTGCTCTGAAAAAAACACTAACCTTTTTTTAAAATTGGCACATCAGGAGCACATGCACTGTTGTATCTGAAATTATGGTAGGAGAGATATTCAGAAATGTGTTTCTCATAGAATCATAGAGTTCAAAGGGACCCTGAGGATCATCTAGTCCAACCCCCTACAGTGCAGAAATACAGTGGTACCTCGGGTTAATAACTTAATTCATTCTGGAGGTCCGTTCTTAACCTGAAACTGTTCTTAACCTGAGGTACCACTTTAGCTAATGGGGCCTCACGCTGCCACTGTGCTGCCGCCGCACAATTTCTGTTCTCACCCTGAAGCAAAGTTCTTATCCTGAGGTACTATTTCTGGGTTAGAGGAGGCTGTAACCTGAAGCGTCTGTAACCTGAGGTGTCTGTAACCCGAGGTACCACTGTACACAGCTGTCTCTTATGGGGATTGAACCTGCAACCTTGGTGTTGTCAGCACCACACTCTAGCCCACTGAGCTATCCTCCTCCTTTTTTGTTATAGGATATTGAAGTGAAGCTTCACTTTGGCATGGTGCTGCTCCCTTCCCTTCACCCATCAAGGAAGTTGCATACATGTCACTGCCCACTATAGCCTTTTCTGACCAGGGTTTGAGGACACCACAACCATATGCTCAAAGATGCATTCTGAATAGTCTTGGTACATTTGTGGTTTTAGATCTCCAGTTGGTGCATACACAGATTTCTCCTTCTTCTTAAGAGCTGTTCCCCTAGAACAATTTCTATAATATTTTGTTCAGGCTAGCTTATTGTCAAGGAAAAGCAATCGAATGTATTCTGTGACAGGGAAGAAAATGTGACAGGGAAGGAAAATGTCACTTTGGAAGGGAAAAGTGGTACTCTTAAACAGAGATTTGGGTAATTAAGTGTTCCCATCTCTTGCCTGCAAGCTTTTTGATAGGTCTTTCAAAGCTTCAGCTATATTGATAATAAGATTGTTGCCACAAGCAGAGGTGAGAACCATTGTACTATTTAATGCAACTTTTCTGAGCTACAAAGAGGTCAAGAGAAGGAAAAATCCATGCATGAGGAATGGATTACTAGCCAGGTTATTTAAAGATCAATGTTAGCATTTCTCAGCTGATTGCAATGCAAAATGGCACATAATATCACTGCTCTAAATTGCACCAAATTGCGGCATATACCCCACCCCCATTTTTTAAAGAGAGAAATCTGAAACGCCTTTGTTTGAGTAATAGCTTCACCAAGTGTACTCTGTCTTGTCGGTTGGATTATTTCAACTTTGGTGTCATAGCAAGAAAAATGAGTGCGCATCAGTGTGAATTGCAGGTTTACATATATTATTTAAGAGTGTGCTAAACCTTTTCCCCAGGTCAACCATCATCTGCTTTCAGAATGCTTTTATTCTTATCCCATCGAGGGAGAAGATGGTTTGCTTTATGGATATTATTTATGAGCCAAATGTTGCTTTATCATTTACATTTAATTCTAATGCATTATTAACATGTTTAGGAATTTGAGTTTAGTATGTCAAAACTGATCCAAGGCATTCCTGATATTTTACTAGCGCTATTTCTAAAGGGGGGTACTTTCAGAATATCAGCCTCACCCATAGAGTAAATGAGCTGGGTATATGAGGTTTATAGGTATTTTCTCCCCATTCCGGTATTGTGAACTGGTGGCATGTAGAGACTAAAAGCTTTAAGCTCTGAGCCAGAAGGTCTCTGGTTTGAATTTCACCTTGACTGTGACCTCTCTAGGTGATCTTCAACAAGCCACTCAGATGCTCATCTGAAATACAAAGTTGACAACAGTGGCCTTATCTTATCCGGTGAGATGAACGAAAGGTATGACTCTGTGAAAGGCAGGCTTGTATGTATATATGTATATGTTACGTATATCTCAGACATTTGTGTTGCACCTCACCTTTCCATTTGAAAAATCCAGATGTCATCTCACAAAAAAGCAAAATATTAAAACAAAACAAAATGGTAAAACTAGCAACAGCATCAAAAAATGTCAACAGGAATAGGAAATACAGAACAAAAATCAGGTCAATCCCAGAACCCCAAAAGCTTAGTATAAGAACAGGTTTTGGCCTAAAAGACAAAAGAGAGTTTCAGTTTTGGTGCCACTACTGAGAAGGATGTATCTTTGATCAAGTATGTATGTATACTTCTTACCAATGTAGTTGTAAGGTTTCTAAGATGATGTGTAATGCTTACAACATTCAAGAAATGCTATGTACAGTGGTACCTCTAGATACGAACAGGATCCGTTCCAGAGCCCCGTTCGCATCTAGAGGTAAACGTAACTAGCGATGGCACGTCTGCGCATGCACGCGTCGTTTTTTGCCGCTTCTGCGCATGCACGTGACGTCATTTTGAGCGTCTGCGCATGCGCAAGCGGCGAAACCCGGAAGTAACACACTCCGTTACTTCCGGGTTGCCGAGGAGCGCAACTCGAACACGCTCAACTCGAAACGTATTTAACCCGAGGTATGACTGTACATTGTTCTTACTAATTTCCTTATTAGCATTTTGAATAGTACTTTCTTCAGTTGGAATTCAATGTAGCGTTTATCAGGGTATGTTTGGGTGGAACAAGGTCTGCTCCCAAAATGGGACTTATCATTGTTCTCATCTCCCTGTATTTCCCAAAAACCTGTTCCAGGGTTTTCTCCAGCCCTCTAGAGTAGATTTAGGGGGTGCACGTAGCTATAGGATGCTGTTGATAAAATGTAAAACTCATATTGAGCTTTGAATACCCTTATTTACTTTTTTGGCTTATCTCTAACATGTATTTATTCTATAATATCTCAAAAACTGAAACTCTCTTCTGTCTTTCAGGCAGTTGGCCAAAACCTGTTCTTATACTAAGCTTTTTGTACTGCATTCTCCAAATTATAGATAAGCCCAAAGCATCACATAATATACCAAACTTAAACATCATGCAAATGATAAACAGTAATCAAAGTAGAAAACATGATACAAACTGGTAGTGAGGAGAGCAATATTACTTTCATTGTTCCAGGGGGAAAACATACTAGCAACACACAGGACTAAGCAGCAGTATTACAGCATTGCATTTCAGAAGAAACTCTTTTCTTGATGATTGCACCCATGGCAATGTGCAAAGAGAATGATGTCTGAAAGGCTGAGAGCTACTTTGGTGACAAAGCCCCTTGGACAAAAATGTTTTGTTGATGTGGGCGAAAGTAATCGATTGGTGCTGGCATGTAGTTTCTTGCTAGGCTGCTGTTTGCACCAACGGCATTAATCTGTTCTTGGCAATTTGGGGGAGGGGGTTAATATTAAAATTCTGCATTGTAGTCCCTCGTTATCTTCTCATGGAGCATGGCAAATGCTGTCCAGCTGAGTCACATTATTTCATTCAGAGTGAGTTAAAGCCCACCCCATCTCCAAGGGTGCATCTCTCCAATACCTCAACATGTTCGCAATTCGGTGTGTTAGTGTTCAGACTCTTGCAGCACAGTTGATCATCTAGGGACAAGAACTCCAAATAGAACAACCTCTGGTTTCTGTGTATAATTCTAGGAGAATCATGTCTCTTTCATCCTTAGGGAAAATAGATGAGCATGCAGAACAATAGTGGGGTTGTCATCTCTGGTGAGATGGTGTTGACAGTGGCATAAAGGTAAAGGGACCCCTGACCATTAGGTCCAGTTGTGGCCGACTCTGGGGTTGTGGTGCTCATCTTGCTTTATTGGCTGAAGGAGCCAGTGTACAGCTTCTGGGTCATGTGATCATGTGGCCAGCATGACTAAGCCACTTCTGGCAAACAAGAGCAGCGCACGGAAATGCAGTTTACCTTCCCGTCGGAGCTGTACCTGTTTATTTACTTGCACTTTGATGTGCTTTCGAACTGCTAGGTTGGCAGGAGCTGGGACCGAGCAACGGGAACTCACCCCATTGCAGGGATTCGAACTGCCAACCTTCTGATCAGCAAGCCCTAGGCTCTAATGTTTAACCCACAGTGGCATAGAGAATAGCAAATAAGATAGTGAACAAGACTTAAACATTATGAAACTTCTTGTTCATATGCTTGATTTCTTTTATATATCTAGAAATTTACACAGTGTTTTCACCAAAGATGTTCACAGGGCAGTTTACAAAAATAAGACAGTATAGAATTTAATACACAATAATACAATTCTTATAAATGACATAATAACATTATTAGAAATGACTTATCAGTTTCTGAAGCCACTTTGGTCACCTGGGCCACTAGTGTATACAGAAACACCCCCTGACTAAGAACCTGCTATTTAAGAGAGAGAGAGACCCCATCCCAAACCACCCACCCACCGTTCTTTCATCTTTCCAGGTTTGTTGGCCCTCCTGCCCTTTTACTTCTACAGTGATCCAGTGTTTCAGCTCCATCAATTCAGTTCTTTAAGTCTTCATTTATTCACCTCTAGCTACCCTATTTTCCAGCTGGACTACATATACAGTGGTACCTCAGGTTAAGTACTTAATTCATTCCGGAGGTCCGTTCTTAACCTGAAACTGTTCTTAACCTGAAGCACCATTTTAGCTAATGGGGCCTCCTGCTGCTGCCGCGCCGCCAGAGCACAATTTCTGTTCTCATCCTGAAGCAAAGTTCTTAACCCGAGGTACTATTTCTGGATCAGCGGAGTCTGTAACCTGAAGCGTATGTAACCCGAGGACCACTGTGCAATATTTTCACTCCCCTCCCCAAACTTTTTAGCCAATCAGAAGAACAGTTGCCTCCTGCCTGCATATCCTATCTCTCCATCATTGCCGGGTTCCTAGGGTGAACTTTTGACCTGCCTGTGCAAACCTTTCTCCAATGACCTTTTTACCCTCTTATACACGACTTTCCTCTGGGCAAGACAGCCTCTGAAATCAACCATTTTGCAGCCCAAATTCTACAACCCAAAATGAAACGTCTGAAAGTCGTGTTCCTTCTCAATTAATCATGCCATAGATTGAACCTGAGATATTCTACATGCAAAGTATATAGGTCTTCCACTGAGCTGAAGGCCCTCCCCTAAACTGAAGTGCAAAGTGCTCAAGGAGGAAGCTATTTTTTTTTTTACAGAAATGTTGTTTTAAATCACAAGAGTGACAAGGCTTCCCCCAGGTGCTAGAAATGTGCTGTTGCTTCTGAGTGGAATTAAAAATCCCAACAAAATACGTGGAACCCTACTTTCAATTAAAACTGCCTATTGTTGGCTCCTGTATTGTTGACTTTCCAATAACAGTGGTTGGGATAGCTCATTAAACCTTCTAATTGCACCAAGAAAGGGTTTTGGAGCAGTCCATTAAAAGCCACTTAATAAAAACCGGAAAGAAAGTATTAATATTGAGCTTTTTAAAGATTGTTTTCCCTCTGGGTTCCTAGTGTAATTTATATATAGCAAATACCCTTATGTATAGGTTCGTATTAGAGGTTTTATTCGGCAACTATAAAAACCCAATTTTGCAGCTGGAATTTAATATTCAGAATGGGGAAATTAGCATAAAATTCATTATTTGAAATGGTTATTATTAAATTAATACCAAATACTGGAAGTACTCTGATAGTAGATTTGTGGTTCTTTCTACGGCCCTACACTGTACTGGCAGGCTAGAAAGGCAAGACCATGATGCAGCTCTCCTCACCCTCCACTGCCTGGTCATGGCAAATCTGGGGTGTTAGTGTCTCTTGAATTGCAGGCTGGGCTCTGCCAATGTCAGGGCCAGATCCGTGCAGCTCACAGTGTTGGGTCTCCAAGGACTCCAACTTGCTTACTGGGGCGGCTGGGCAACGGGGATGGCTGAAAGTGATACTTACACTGCTGATCATCAGCTCAGGGTCCAAACGAGGAGAGATCTGGTGGATTTTTTTTTCTTTGATGGCTACAAGCTTTGAATTGGCAGAAAGTAGGAGAGGAGACTGGCCGGCTGGCTGGCTGCATGGGGAATTTATTGCTTGTGCAAGAGGGCAGATGTGACCTGGAGGGCAATGCGGGGAAGTGGCAGGTGGGACTTGGCCTTCCCAGCCGGTCCTCCTCTGCTGGGGATGACCAGGTCAGGGCTTTTTTTCAGTCGGAACTCGCCGGAACTCAATTCTGGCACCTTTCAAGTGGGCACCATTGCCATTATAAGAGAACAAGCGAGGTATTCATGGTGAGTTCCGGCACCTCTTTTTCTATAAAAATAGCACTGGACAAGGACATGTCCATCCTGACAGGTAATGAAGAGAGCAGCAGCAGAGGAAAGGGGATGTGTTGAAGGGAAGGCAGCAGGCTGTGGCTCAGTGGGTAGAGAGCACTTGCTTTGCCACTTCAATCCCTGCTGGCATCTCCCGTTCAGACAGGGGTGGGGTACTTCCTCCCCACAGCATGAGGACCAGTGTGGTGTAGTGGTTAAGAGCAGTGGACTTGTAATCTGGCGAACCGGGTTCGCTTCCCCGCTCCTCCACATGCAGCTGCTGGGTGACCTTGGGCCAGTCACACTTCTCTGATATCTCTCAGCCTCACTCACCTCACAAAGTGTTTGTTGTGGCGGAGGAAGGGAAAGGAGATTGTTAGCCGCTTTGAGACTCCTTAGGGTAGTGATAAAGCAGGATATCAAATCCAAATCCAAACCCTTCTGGAGCCATATGCTGGAAGCAGTGGGCACAACCGGGGCAGAAGTGATGGACGTTGGTTGAATTCAGGTGCTTTAGTTGTGATTCCTGCATTGCAACGGTCTGTATTAGATGACCCTTTGAATGACCCTTCCAACTACATTCTTCTTTGTAAATTGTAGGGGACCCAGCTCAGAGATGAGAGGTGGGATGAAAGATGGTGACATGCAGACCACGTCTGTGGGTGTTAGCTAGGAACTTTGATGGCATCTCGTTTCTCAGGCTGTTTGCATGACATTTAAGTCCAGCCTGCCTTATCAGGTATTCCTGTTTTATTTATTAGTTATGTCACACCCCATATTTAAATGCAAAGTATCATATTGGCAGTGTGGTCATGGCTGTGCCCAGCTTGCTAGTTGCTGCAGCTTCCTCCTTTCTCTGGGGGGGAAAAATGCGTAGCAGTGAGAAACCTGTCCCCATTCTTCCATGCTTCCTCTGAGGCAATAGACACCAGTTGCTTATGGGGAACACAATGCAAGATTAGATTAGTTTGATTCCCCCTTTTGGCCCTTAAATACAGCTGCTGTACAATGGAGCGAGCTGTTGAAATGCAGTTTCACCTGATCTCAGAAATTGCTAAAGTGAGCCACCCTGAAAATGAAAATGAAAACAAAACAAAAATGATGAAGGTGGTTGTACAAGCCCCCGCCATCGACATTCTGTCATGGCTGATGCTATATTTTTGCATCTACTGGGTTCAATATATGGATTTTTATCCAAACCATTTACCAAGCTCTGGAGAAGAGCACCTTTGGCAAATCAGGCTGGAATCAGTGGGTGAATTTGTTTATTTTAGGTTGTAAGAGAGTGTCAGCGCGACACCAGAGTAGCTTGCTCCCTGTCCGGTGGCTTGGCTTGGGATTTTATTGAATAAATTTACTTGTACGCTTTTACGGGGCAGGGGGGTGGGGAGGTGGTGGAACAGTTTGAAATGAGTTTTCATCTCCTACAATCATTAGCACATTAAGCAAGACGGGAGGACTGTGCTTCATAAATGCCGGCTTCATTTTACTTAAACAAGAAGTGGCAGAATTTAAATGGGATCTTTTGGAGCTCACTTACCTGAGAATAATTCGTCAGGCGTTTTTTTTCCTTGCGCTCTGACAGCAAGTGTTGACCCTGCTTATAGATGACAAGTGGGGTATTAGCATGAAAGGTGGGTGAAGTGACCTTGGGTGCACCTGAGACCCCGAGGGCTGTTGTGGCAAAGAGGAAACAGATCAGTGGGACACATTCCACAGATGCCCCTCAGTTCTCCCCTGCGGACCAGAATAACAATATTTCCACATTCCAGTCTGATCAATCTCTTCCCATACCTAGCAGTTGATGTCTGTGGGTGTAGGTCCAGCCTAGGACCCTCGTACCAATGGGACCGCCTCACCCGGTATGCCCCATGGAGAGCCTCAAGGTCCATAAATAGCAACACCCCAGTGGTCCTGGACCCTAAGGAACTCAGATTAGCCTCAACCAGAGCCAGGGCCTTTTCAACTCTGGCCCCGGCCTGGTGGAACGCTCTGTCTCATGAGACCAGGGCCCTGCAGGATCTGATTTCTTTCCGCAGGGCCTGTAAGAGAGTTGTTCCGCCTGGCCTTTGGCTTGGAGCCAATTTGATTCCCTCCCCCTCTTTCTTTTTTCTTTTCCTTTCTCCTCCTGCGATGAGGCTATATTTTAATATTTTAATGTTTCAATATTTTAATGTTGTTTTTAAGTTGTATTCATTCAACTTGGTTTTATTATTGCTTGTTAGCCGCCCTAAGCCCAGCCTTGGCTGGGGAGGACGGGGTATAAATAAATATTATTATTATTATTATTATTATTATTATTATTATTATTATTATTCCTTTATCTAGCCATAGATAAATGAGGTGCAGAAGGGTCATAACTCAGCAGAAGAGCAAGTTATTTGCATGCTGAAGGCCTGTGGTTCGAGTCCTGGCATCACCAGGCAAAAGGGTCTCAGTAATGGAAAATATATTTATTTGAGATCTCTTGGAGCCATTGCCACACAGAGTGGATAGGACTAAGCTTGACTGACCAGCTGTCTGGCTTGGTATATGGCAGCTTGTTGAAGATTTTAGGTGGTGGGTGAACATTTGAATGTTTCCCTACATGGTGGCATTTATAGTGTACCATTGATGTGCACAGTGCTTTGCAGAATACCTGAGGGCAGCCCTGCTGTGTTTGCACTCTGTAATTTGATGAGGGGGAGATTATCGCTGCACATAAAGAACAAGCGTGCCTGGGAGGTGGTTCTATATCTGTCCCTCACATGTGTTTTTCTTATGTGTGGAGAGGTGTTGGGATTTTGTGTGCATATGCGAGAGAGGGGAATTTAAACATTCTAGGCTCTATTTTTTAGCACATCCATGAAAGTCTGCCCCCTAGTGGTGAGGCTGCTGTGGCAATAGGAGGTCTTCTGAAAGCAGCACTGCATGCAGCCAGACGGAGGCCATGACACACCATCTGTGAAAACTCAGTCCCATGGTGATGTTTTATGCAGTTTATTTTAACTTTGCAGAGGGGTAGCCCAGTTTTATGGGTCATTTAATTTCATTTTGTTTCTCATTGGCTGCTGTTCTTATCGCCATACTGGCAGGCTGCACGAGTTCAGTCAATAATTGTACGTTCGCTGGAGGCAATCAATACAAAAATTAAAAAAGAGAGTTGGGGTAATTAGGCTAAAGCTGTGGCTTATGAGTTTTCAATAATTACTTTTAACTTCCTGCCTCCTCCCTCCACCGCCCTGCCTGAGCCTTGAGAAAAATGGGGCCTGATTGAAGGAGTGGATAATGTTTGACTGAGGACATGTCAACGTTTCCAGAAAGAAAAGCAGGAAGTAAAATCAGTGTCTTTTTGTTTTGGGCACATTAAATGGGGGCTGCACAGGATGGCAAGGAAACAATAGGCTTGATTTAGGCTGCACTGGTTTGCAGCTGTGCTGTTCTCTGTTACCTGTTTGGCCTCTTCTTTGACCTTAAAGGTTTTCAGATGTCTTAGCCCCAATGATCCAATTCCATTTACCTGCCAAGGGAGCGCCATGTTTCTGAAGGTTGGTGACCTGTTCAGGTTCCATGGAGGAACCCTCAAAGCAAGGCTGGTCAGTTGCCACAAATCTGTGGAGAGCTTCTGAGGAAGCAACTTCCTCTGACAAGGGTTGAAAGTGAACTGAGACCCTTTGAGCCTCTGCTTCTGGCCTCCTCCTTCTCTACTTTGCCTTCTTTTTTGGCACTAGATACCTTAAAGGGATAACAACAACAACAACAACAACAACAACAACATATTATTATTATTTATATGCCACCCATCTGACTGGGTTGCCGCAGCCGCTCTGGGCAGCTTCCAACAAATTATAAAACCACACTAAAACATCAAACATTATTTAGTTTTCCTGCTGAAAAGATTGTCTCAGATTATGTGCAAGATTGTCAGCCCACCAGTTTGATGGGAAACTTAGGACACTAGATAATGCATCTTAGAACTCATTTTCTGAGCCCCTAGTGGAGCAGAAGCCAGACTTTTAAATATGTGCCAGTTCATGACACATATGGAAGGTGCCTGCATGATGGTCTAGAGCAGAGATGGGGAACCTGTGGACTGAGGGTGATGGGAATTGTAGTCCAACAACATCTGGAGGGCCAGTAGGTTCCCCACTCCTGGTCTAGAGCCTAGGAGCAGCAATTATGCCTCAGTGGGCAACTCCAGTATCTGCAGAGTATGGCCTCCCAGTTGTTTAAATCCTTCTTATGGTGCATATGCATGTTTGAATTATGGATAAAAAACAATCTGTTCTGGAATGAGCGCAGAATTGGATTTCAGCAGCGTGACTGGTCTGCTGTCACCCCAAGCATTAGGAAAAAATGGGGTTCAATGAAATGACTTTCTTTCTACATGAGAGTGCTGTTGCTGTCTTGATCATGTGCATGAGTTAACTGGTAAGGACCACCCTTTCAAGACTTGGTAACTCCATTGCAACAGCAGAATTTTAAAGGCGCCGTGACTGTTCATTTCTTACAAGTGAATCACATGAAATTTTCTTCTGAGGGAGGGAGATTGCTTGCCTGCTTCATTCATTCATTCATTCATTCATTCATTCATTCATTGTTATTTCACCTTTCAGCATGTTAAAGCCTCCCTAAATAACCACAACAATAAAAACAACCTTTAAAACATAGCAAAGCAGCTTTATAAAAGCCAAGTACTGCAATAAAGTCAGCAGTAGGGTGTCATCTTTGCGGCCTCCCAGTTCTCAGGGCCTGGTGGAACAAGGGACTTTTTTCACTCAATGTCCCACAGCACAGACTTGCTGGGCTCTCCGTGGAGGGGATTTTATTGGGGAGGTGCCAGAACAAACAAGGCCCTATCTTTTCTATGTGCCTAAGGCAATATTCTTAAAAATGTGTCCCATGTGACTGAAAACTGGAACTTAGTTTCTTTGCAAAAAATGGGCATGCAAATTCATGCCTAGCAAAATCTGTTGTCGTGGCAGCTCAACCTCTTGACAGATGCCTTATCGTCTGTCATCCTCCCTTTAACCTTTTCATTCCAAGGCCATGAAACTTTCCTGCAAGTTGACTGTAATCCCATTGCCAGGCTCTCTTGCCTCATCTTGCTCTGCCTCATGTCTCTCTTCAGCTGCCGCTAGATGACTCTGAAAGAGGATGCCATTATCTCTTTGCGGGGGACCTGTCTGAGACGGTGAGTGACAGGTTCTCCCAGCAATAAAGAATGAGTGTTGTGGGAGCGTCACCCTATCAATGTGCCTTGCTCAGTTATCCCAGGAAGGGCAGCGCTCATCAACAAGGTGACTGTGCATCCCCAAAAAGAACTTTAGATCTCAAATCCTCTTCCAGTCTGTTTTTTTTAATGATATTTTATTAAAGTTTCACAAAAATTAACGACAATAAAATTAACTCAAATCACAAAAACCGACAAACACATACATCAGAAATACAGACAAAAAAAACCAGAATAACAAAAATAAAGAAACATAAAAAAAGAAAATTCAAGATTAAAAAAAGACTCTATTTCAAATTAGTAACCTTCCAGATCTTATTTTCCTTGCTTCCACCCGCCTTCCTTTCATGTATTCCACTTTAAAATTAGTTCAGCAATTATCATATTATTCAAGTTCATCCTTTATCCTTCCCTTTATACTCTAATTTATCTTAATCACTAGAACCCCTTCATTTCATTTACAGTGCCTTTAGCATTCATAAACTTTACAATGTTTTTGTAGATAAACTTTAAACTTCTTCCAATCCTCTTCCACCTGCTCTTCTCCTTGATCTCGGATTCTGCCCGTCATTTCTGCCAGTTCCATGTAGTCTATAACTTGCATCTTCCATTCTTCCAGGGTGGGTAGGTCTTGTGTCTTCCAGTGCTTTGTGATGAGTATTCTTGCTGCTGCTGTGGCATACATAAAAAAAGGTTCTATCCTTCCTTGGCACCAATTGGCCGAACATGCCCAGGAGAAAGGCCTCTGGTTTCTTTAAGAAAGTATACTTAAATACTTTTTTCAGTTCATTATATATCATTTCCCAGAAAGCCTTAATACTTGGGCAGGCCCACCAAAGGTGAAAGAATGTTCCTTCCATTTCTTTGCATTTCCAACATTTATTATCGGGCAAATGGTAAATTTTTGCTAGCTTGACTGGGGTCATCAAATCCTCTTCCAGTCTGTATCGAGTCTCCTTTCACATGTTCCTTCCATCCTCCTTCTCCAGCTGTCTCTGCAACTTCTCCCTTTTGCGGTACACCTGTGTCTGCGCTGTGCCACTTCAGGGAAGCAGGAAGAATCTATTATGATGAAATTGCCCTTCTTCCATAAGCACGTTGAGGACAAGCAGCTAAGCCTTCTCCCTAACTCCAACCTTTCTTTCTGGGGATGAGATGATGATGATTTCAGTCATCAGAGCATTCAGCCGCATCTCCACCTACACTACAGTATGAGAGTGACGGATTTCCGACAGAGCAGCTTGAAAAAGTGTGTGAGATGCGGGCACTTGGTGACACCCCACCCAACTTCTTCTTGGACTGGTACGTTGGGAAGGGTAATAGACACTGCTGGGGGGCAGTTGCATCACAGACCCCCCCCTGGAAACAGCCATTCACTCCTCCTCTCCATCTCTCTTGCCCACAACCAATTTTCCCCTTGTCCAATCAGCGCCCATCCCTAACTACGTGGAAATAAGGATAAAGGTTTCCAGTGTGATGGGGGGGGGGGAATCATTTAACCTTGTGTTTAAGGAGAGGGTTTCTTGTTTTTGAGTGGGCTGAACAAAAGATGGCCGCCAGATGAGCTGGATTCATGCAGTCCCCGTGTCTTATCTGCCAGTCGCCGACTCCATCCACTAACAGGATAACGTTTTATCTTCCCCCTCCTTATGTGCCAGCCCCGCTTGAAGGCTGTCTGTCTTGGAACATATAATATGTGTGTGTGTTCACACAGAGAAAAGCCATGTTTCATTACCGTACACGTTTTTTCCACTTCTCTGTCGAAATTGACCTGTCACTCCAGGGTTCACAGAAAGGGTCTTGTATTCCCAAATCTCATTTCCCAGGCAGGTTGCATCGCAAGAGCAACACAAAGCTGCTAGCCGAGGGACTGATAGTGGAGCTAATTCAAAAGAAGCGCGCCGGGTCCTTTTCATTTTCTCTCCAATATTTCAAAGTCGTTGGGGAGGACAGGGTGGGGGTGGGGGAGCGACCAAGCTGCCTATCCTCTTTATTATCCCTCCCTGAGCGACAGCCGCCGATCTCTTTCTGACTCTGTTTGGGGCCATGAAATGGAACATGTTGCTCTAAGGGTAGATAGCTCTTAACTGGAACTGATTTAAAGGGGAAAGAGATTTGTAATATCTCTATTTATTATATTCTGCTATTCCACACACCCACACCCACTCGCCCCTCCCACTTCCGAGCACTTCTGCTTCTGTGTGGGAAGTGTCAGAATTAATTTAAAAGTGGGAGTGAGAAGTGTGTTGTGCAAAAGGGACTCGAGGCTGCCAGAATGTAGACATCTGTGGAGAGATGGTCAAGGCTTTATTATTTCGTTTTATTAATAATACATTCTCGCTCCCAAGTTTTAAATTGGAATACCAAGTCCAACCTGAACTCGTTGCAGCTCTAGTGGGGGGGGGGAGAGTGCAAATACATGCTCAGCATGCCAAGGGTCCCAGGATTCATCCCCGGCATCTCGAATCTCTGCTAGCAGTGCTAGGAAAAGCATCTCTTTGCCTGAGACCCATGAGAGTTGTTACCAGTCAGAGAGAAAGCAGCCTGGGCTCTGTGGGCCAGTAAAGTCAGGCGGATTCCTCTGGTCATGTGAGCGCTAAGATTCTGCATGGCAGAGCACAGCCTGCCGCCTCTTGATTCTGATGACAAAATGTTAGGGGGAGAGGCTTAATTGATTTGTTAATGGCCACATTAATGTAAACACTAGCTACGGAACTGAAAGAAGCAGGACTTCCACAAGCCACCCTGCAGCTTGACAAAGAAAGTTCTGTGATACAAGGAAGGTGGCAGAAAGCATGGTTTTGAAAAATTCAGGTCTCCATTTATTCAATAAATGAATGTTTCCCCACCCATAAAGGTTTTAATAAAAGTGTGTGAGTGTGAGAAAGAGTGTATACCTCAAGTTACAACCATTTCAGGTTGTGTTTTTTTGGGTTGCGGACTGCTGAAACCCGGAAGTACCGGAATGGGTTACTTTCGGGTTTTGGCAGTCACGCATGCGCAGAAGCGCTAAATCGTGCTTTGCGTATGTGCAGAAGCGCCGAATCACAACCCGTGTGTACGAACGCTGCAGGTTGCGAACGTGCATCCCGCACGGATCATGTTCGCAATCCGAGTGTCCACTGTATTAGCTTCTAAAACATACTTCTTCCCCCACTTTGCAATGCCATGGTCTACATAGATAATAAGCAAATAAATGGTATAAATAAACCTTCATATTCAGCTTTCTGGTTGGCGTAGAAATCTATCAACCCTTGTGAGGGTATACCTCATGTCTCCCATTTAGAATGAAAGAGGTGGGGTATTTTGTGATTAATGTCATGGTCTCATACTTTCCATTTGGTCCATTTTGGAATATATATGCAAGACATTTCAGCTTTTGCGATGGTATAAAGGTGGGAATGTACTTCATGTACTCTGTTTTGTGGGAAAGATGATTCGTTTTCAGGATGCCTTTCAAGGCATTCCACATTTCAGCATTCTTGAGAGTGCTTCATATCCTCTGTTTTGAGGGGAGAGATTCAGGTTTGCAACATTGTAGTAACTTGGGTGCTCTAATGTCTAAAGTGGTAACAACAGAGCAGCCACAGTCAGACTCTGTAGAATAAGCATGAAATCTATATTTAATGGTAGACGCTGAGTTGCCTGAACTGCAGCTTGAAACACACTGAGGACTAAAGCGCATGTTGAACATGAGTGTGGCAGGCAGTGCAGCCATGCTGACTTTCATGTGCAAATGGCACAACGCGACTCTGTTCTTTTGCATGTTTCTCGCATGAGGGATATCCCGCCTCCTTTACCACCAGGCAGCCCCCTTCGGAGACCTTTTATTTTATGTACAAATGAAAGCGTCAAAATGTTTTGAAGGCCAGTTCATTTTCCAGCATACAGCGGGCCCTTGTAATTGCTCGCATTGAAACAGTCTCTTGTCTTCCTCCTCCCTAACAAAGCTCTGTCTATTAGCATTTCTATGGTTGTTATTTGTAATTGCCTTGCCGTTCCTGATGCCTGCGCATTATAATTAAATCATTTCAGATTCCTACTTAGAGCCCTAAAACAGCTGCACCAAATTACAGCCAAAGACTTATGCTGGAAATATGCAGTTCCAATTAGCTAAATATCTGGGGCATGATGGTGCAGGGAGGGGGAGGAAGCACCAAAATAAAACAAGAGGCCAATAATAGGTTACAGCTTTTCCTCTCCAGATTTCTCGAAAGTGCTAGGTTGGATTGGGAGACTATTATTATTACATTTTTATCCCACCCTTCCTCCAAGGAACCCAGAGTGGCTTACAAGTTATTTATCTGTTTATTTGAAACCTGCCCTTCAGCACACACTGCCACCACAAGGCGACTTATAAGACTTTAAAACACTGGAACATAAAATTATGAAATTCTCACATATGCCCAGAGCAGCTTAATATTTGTTTTCCAAGTGCAGCATAATTCATGCAAACACAGACTTGAATAAGGTGATGAGTTTGGGAGGGAGATCCAAAGATCTGGGGCCACCACTGAGAGAGCCTAGCACCTTGCCAGCCTAGTGACTTTCAATGGCAGGCTAAATAACAGGGTAAAGGTAAAGGGACCCCTGACCATTAGGTCCAGTTGTGGCCGACTCTGGGGTTGTGGCGCTCATCTCGCTTTACTGGCCAAGGGAGCTGGCATACAGCTTCTGGGTCATGTGGTCAGCATGACTAAGCCGCTACTGGTGAACCAGAGCAGCTCATAGAAATGCTGTTTACCTTCCCAGCGGAGCGGTACCTATTTATCTATTTGCATTTTGACGTGCTTTCGAATTGCTAGGTTGGCAGGAGCAGGGACTGAGAAACGGGAGCTCACCCCATCACGGGGTTTGAACTGCCAACCTTCTGATCAGCAAGCCCTAGGCTCTGTGGTTTAACCCTACAAACTGAGAGCTCTGCAGAGCATGAATCCCTATTTTTTGCTGCAAATTCTTCTCAGTTATGATGTACAGGGCTGGATTTAGGTTTGATGAGGCCCTAAGCTACTGAAGGTAATGGGGCCCTTGATATGTCCAGTTGTCCTTTATCAACAACATATTGTCGCTGTTTCTTGTGTTGAATATATGCTATATATTTTATTTATGGACCTAATAGGTATCTAAAGCCATTTGCACATAACAAATATGTATTTTATCAAAGTTGAACTGAAATACAATTCAGAAGTATATTAATAGTGAAATGGGGGGGGGGAGAGTGGGGCCCTAAGCTATAGCTTGTTTAGCTTATACGTAAATCCGGCATTGATTATGTATGTTGGTGTATGACTGGGGGATTACCGCCAATATCTCTAGCTTTATTTAAAGTATTATTTCACTGTGCTGATGGTATTGTTAGCATCTTTAAAAAAAAAAACAGAACCTAAAGCGGCTCTTTCAGCTTAATGCAGTTGTATAGTATATTCATGTTTTTAAAAAGAAGAAAGGATGCACATTCCTTGCATCCTTCTGGTGGTTTTTCTTAAAGCGTATTTGTGCTAAATTGTGTATTAAGTGGTTTTTGCCTTGTGCAAGAGGGAGGATAAGGAAGCACTAACATCCTGGCTTAGTGCAGATGAGGCTACTCTTCTGGGATGAGTGTCTTTCATAGAAAGATAGCAAAATCCCAACTCTAGAATTAGATTAGGGCCGGGAAAAGATTTTGATACTGAAAGTCAGTCATTGAACACAACAGTATTTTAGAGCTGTGGTTAAGCAGCTCAGAGGTTTTCTCCAGTTGCCTTTCCCCCCTCTTTTTGGAAGAGGAGGAGGAGAAATGAGAAGAACAGCAGTAAATGGGTTTAGGCTTGAGGCTTCCCATTTTCATTCAGCCCCTCACTCTGCTTGCTGCTTCTGTGGTTCAGAAGTTTGACAGGTACCGGGAGGATTTTGTAAGCGATGCCCAATGTTGGCAGAGGCACTGAGCAGGAGAAATTCTCTTGTGACACCAGGTTTAAAAATCCGCTCATCAGATTTCTAGGCAAAAGAGGAATTTACAAAGTGATTTCCACTTCTGAAGTTTGAGAAGGGCGAAGCCAGCCTAGCAAGGGATTTGAGCTGACGTCCCTTGGCGAACATGAAAACCACAAATTCTGCAGTTGATAAAAACATAATTCTGGGATTCTTGGCTCACCTGTAGGATTGCAACAGCCTCAGCACCTAGCCTTATTTATTTCTCCTGAATCTCAAGATGAGGCATTCTTCCCCATCAGTGAATGTTTGGGGGGTGGGATCTTGGTCAAAAGCTCTTTGACTCTAGTTACTTCAAATGTGGATGGAAAGTTATCCTTCCTCCAAAGGTTGTAGGTTGAAACCATGTTCCGGGTCTGATTTGCTGGTTGCTAGGACAATTTTCTCAAGACAGTTTTTGATTTTATCATGTTTGGAGGTGATCTGAGTTTTTAGAGGCCGGAACTGATATTGTAGTGTGAATTACCATCATCATTATTTATTAAATTTATATACCACACTTTATTCAATGGTTTACAGCATAAAAACAAAAAATGCATAACATAACAACAACAAACACACACAACACATTTTAAAGGCCATAGATTGTTAACAGCCAAAGGCCTGGTTGAGGGTTGAGTGGCATTGCCTGTTTGCTTGTTGTTGTGTTCTCACATTACCTGCACAGCTTTTTAACATTTCTAAATGAATTGGTCCTTGCAATGATACAGTAAGTCTTGAAGTGAACTTTCTGTGAAGACTGCCCTGTGCTCTTCATCTGTTGGAAAAGGACAGAGCAAAAAAATAGAAGCATTTCTCATATTCAGATTTTGGCCATGAGAATGAGTTGCAGGAAAGTAATTTAAAGTTAAAATGAATGAATAATGGAGACTCAGAAAGGTAGTTTTAAAGGAAACAATGTTATTGCTGTCTAAATAATCTGCAATAGACAATCCTAAAGAAGCTTTCAAATGTGGGGTACAAGTCACAAGTGTTGTCCAGGTTGTCCAGTGTTGGGTGACCACCTTCATAGGAAAGAAACTCATTTTTAACTTTTAGACTCAAAGCGGGGCAGGCAATGACAGGGGAAGACATTACACCAATCAGATGTAGCTGTTATGTCGGTAAATAGATTTCTTATTCCTTTGAGCATTCTTCTAGTAAGTCATCATAATATTTTTCTCCAGTTCTGCTTCAGAGATCACTAAATACTTTCAGTATCTTTAATCAGGAGAAGTTTTTTTTAAAAAAATTGTATCCATCTCTTGAAATCTTTGCACCTTATCTCATGACATTCCACAAGACGTGCATGCGCAAAACCATCCAGGTGTTTATTCAATCTTAAGACTACAAACCCGTAATGTAGTGTGACTATGACTAAAAACATGCATGCGCGTCCTCAACCCTCAAAGAAAAGCAGAACTGAGGGCTACTTACAAGAAGCAATTTGCCACTTTAGAGGAAGAGTTGTGGAATTAGAACTTGGAATCATAGAATTGGGATGGCTGAGCGTCGCCTAGTCCAACTCCTGCAATTCAGGAATCCTGCCCACAGCCATCCCTGGGTGGGCTCAAACCATAACCTGCTGGTTGACAGCCAGACACCTATGCCACTGGAAGCCACACTTCAGACAGACAGATAAATTTGTCACAGAAACTTGCTCTTTCCGACCAGGGTAGGATATCTGCTGATAATATCCACCCTCCCTTCCCCACAGGTGGGCTGGGTTTGTGGCACTGAGCGGGGCTCACCTGGGCGGGTGCTACCCACCTGCTTGAGCCGGCCTTTGACCCGCCCTCGGCCAGGGAGGATGGCCAGCCAGGGGTGGGCCCAAGGCCAAAAGAAAAGAGGCTGACTCCTTGGCTCAAGCCTCTTTTGCTGTTTCTCCTTCCAGGCCCGAGAGAGCGGAGGGCGCCCCGGTGGTAGGCCACGTGTCAGCCACCCACTGAAAAATCTTAGAAGCATGGCTTTCAGTTTTTCTGGTTGGGGGAGGGGGGTTATGTCAGGCCGCATGGCAGTCCTGTTCACACCCTGTTCTTTATATCAGGAGCCCATGATTAAGGATGTGTGCTAACTGTTATTCCTCTTTTGCAGTTGTAGTGTTTGTGTGCAGTTAGGTTGGCTGGTTCTGTCCTTAGCCCAAATGTTTTGATTGCAAAATATAATAAAACAACAACAACAACAACAACAACAATAATGTAATGATTTTTTTAAAAAAAACAAAAACCTGCCATTTTACTCAGGCATTTTGTGGGTTCCAGTAGTGGTGGACATCGCTTCTAGGTGCATTATGTCTCTAGCCGTGGCAGCTGAACAATTGGAAGGCTCCCCCTTGCACACACTTGCTGCTGTAGCAGAGAGCACTCCAAGAGCCGCAGCGAAGGGCACGCCTAGCAATGCCGTGAAGGCAGCCAACAGAATTAAGAAAAGGGCCTTGTCTTCCGGCCGGAAGGTCCCACCTATGAAGTTAATAATCTCTAAGAAAAAGGTGAGGGATGATGGCCCCTCCACCTCTGACGCCAAAATTCCACCTGCAACCTTTGCACATCCCTGATATAACTAACTGTAAATGGTTCAATTAAAAATAGTTCCATCAGCACTTCCTATTCGGGCATTGTTGATGTGCCATAATGGTGCTGTATGGCTTTGCAGAGAGGTGCCAAAGATGCCGCCAGAAAAGGCAGTTTGCCATTGAAGGCACATTAGAAAGAGGTTTATTTATAGCTACGGCTTGTGAAATGCTTTGCAAATGCGGCGAGCCAATTTTCCTACCTGGTGCCAAGAAATGATGAGAAAAATTAAAGCTCTGTACACCTAAAAGCCCCTCAGGCAATATCACACTCAAAATAATAAACAATGCAAATAATCATAGGGAGCTCATTGTGCAGTGCTGGTACATAGCCTGAGGCTGAAAATGAGCAGAGAGCTCAGCATGAACAATGCATCTTTGGGGCTTCGGCCTTTGCTGGCTTCTGAGCGTTCCGCAAGTAAAATTAGCATTTTGCTGCTACTGTGGAGTCACTTGTTTACCTCCAAAGCTCACGGGGACAGCCTGTGAGTGAGTTAGAAGAGAAGCCCCAGCGAGCATTTCAAGAGATGTCCAAGCACCGCACAGATGAATTGATTTAATTAGCCCCTAGAATGCTTATTGCAGTGAGAAAGTGCGGGAGAGACTAGCTCCACAGGCAGCATTTTCTCTCCTGTGGAGGTGGCCCAGGAGCTGCATGATAAAATCCTCACACGGCTGCATCACACAGAGCACTCAGGTCTCCCACTTGAGCAGCCCCACATGCAACCCATGTTGCATCTTTTCACACACACCCCAACAGCCTTCTGATGGCAGAAAGTGAGGAGGAATTAAAGAACCTTTTATTGAGGGTGAAAGAGGAGAGCGCAAAATATGGTCTGAAGCTCAACATCAAAAAAACAAAGCTCATGGCCACTGGTTCCATCACCTCCTGGCAAATAGAAGGGGAAGAAATGGAGGCAGTGAGAGATTTTACTTTCTTGGGCTCCATGATCACTGCAGATGGTGACAGCAGGCACGAAATTAAAAGACGCCTGCTTCTTGGGAGAAAAGCAATGACAAACCTAGACAGCATCTTAAAAAGTAGAGACATCACCTTGCCAACAAAGGTCCGTATAGTAAAAGCTATGGTTTTCCCAGTAGTGATGTATGGAAGTGAGAGCTGGACCATAAAGAAGGTTGATCACCCAAGAATGGATGCTTTTGAATTATGGTGCTGGAGGAGACTCTTGAGAGTCCCATGGACTGCAAGAAGATCAAACGTATCCATTCTTAAGGAAATCAGCCCTGAGTGCTCACTGGAAGGACAGATCCTGAAGCTGAGGCTCCAAGACTTTGGCCACCTCATGAGAAGAGAAGACTCCCTGGAAAAGACCCTGATGCTGGGAAAGATGGAGGGCACAAGGAGAAGGGGACGACAGAGGATGAGATGGTTGAATGGTGTTCTCGAAGCTCCCAGCATGAGTTTGACCAAACTGTGGGAGGCAGTGGAGGACAGAAGTGCCTGGCATGCTCTGGTCCATGGTGTCACAAAGAGTCGGACACGACTAAATGACTAAACAACAACAACAAACAGCCTTCTAATCTTCCCCAAATGTTGTGTCTCCTTCTGCCAACCAGACCCTGCCTCACTCTCGCTGTTAGCCAGTCCACAAACCTGGGGGAGCTCTCTCATTCCTAGGAACTCTTGGTCACCTCCCTGAGGAAGGGAAGCAAGGGGCACACACCTGCTTTCCTAGGTTATTTGCAAATTCAGGTTTTTCTTTAAAGCCAGGGTGAGCTATTGTAAAGGGTGCTACTCTTAATGATGTTTCAGCTGGCGGATGATGCTGAGCTGGGGATGGATTGCCGGGAAAACATAGCTCAAGGTTCTCGCACCTGGACTGGTTCCACATTGTCTCCTGGGCACAATTCCAAGGTGCTGATTGACCTATAAATTCCTAAGCATCTGGGACCCAACATTCCTTAGAGTCTGCCTCAGTTTTTATGACCCATTGTTGCCTCCAAATGCCAGTAGGAGCACCCTCTTAAGTTTAGCATCCACACGCCAAATTAGGTTTGTAGGAGAAGCGTTTTGTTGGCGGCCCCTTTGCTTTAGAATTTCCTCCTGCATTTTCAAAACCGTTTGTGTGAACTATTTCTTTTAAGGTTTTACTGTTTCATATTATTCTGATTTTTCTTCGGAAGGCAAACGCAAAGTATGTATGCCCGTCCTTAACAAGGAAATGCTAGTAACAGAAATATTCAAAAGCAACTCGTTATTTGTGTTTAAAGAGGGAATTCAGTCTCTTTGCTTCAACATTTCTTGGGGGTGGGGAGGGAGAGTCAATTCCAGCACCTACACTCTGAACGTTCAACACTTAACTGGCTGAGCAAAGTGTCTGTTTTCTGGTGATGCTCAAATCAATCTGTTGTCTAATTAAGTGCTACTAATTAAGAAGTTGACCTTAAAACATCTTTGACACAAGTCTTGAGGGCTCCATTTTCTTGCTTGTACCACTAATTTAAAAACTATGAAATATAGCCAACAGATTTTTCAGAATTTCATCTGTGGGGGAGTCATCGTTTTAGTCAAGGAAAGACAAAAATAGTTTGTTGGAGTAGAGCAGTTACATCAAAAAAAGTGAAAAAATAATAATAATAGGGATGTCTACTTCTTTTCTCATTTTTAACAATTCCTTACTGGTCACTGCCTCTTTCCAAACACAGTGCCTTTTTTTGTGTGTGCACTTTTTACACATTTCATTCACCTCCCAGTTTGACTGAAGATTAGGGCACCTCTTCCCTTCTCTGCTATTTTTGAGAAGAGACAATATGAAAGAGACGGTGTGGTAATGATGACACCCAGAACAGCTTGTCTTTTTATATTTTGATTTATTAAATTTCTTGACAACTTCCTTTCTCCCTTCTTCTCTCTCTAATCTGGAACGCAGATGAAACAGTACAATATGTTTATTTATGACATGCTTAAGTACCTGCTGTTCATGCCTGAGAAACTTAAAGGTATTCTGAAGACACCTTCCATAAAGGAGCTTGTCTCTCTCCCCTCCCTCTTTCTAGGGATCATTAGGAAAGGAATTGAATATAAAAATGCCAATATCATACTGCCATTATAAAAAAAAAAAATCCATGGTGCGGCCACTTTTGGAGTACTGTGTACATTTCTGGTTGCCTCACCTCAAAAAAGGTTGTTTTTTGTTTTGTTTTTAATTGATTTTAATTCGTTTTGCTACATCAAACATTAAAACAAACAAAAGAAACATATAAAACAAAAAAACTCCTTCCAGTAGCACCTTAAAGACCAACTAAGTTAATTCTTGGTATGAGCTTTCGTGTGCATGCACACTTCTTCAGATACACCAGGCTGTTCTTACATTAATATGTTCCTCCTTCTTTTTCTCCTTTAGAGTCTGTGTCTTTGTGTGTTTTGGATGTGCCATGTTAAGCCTGCTTTCAATTTCTTAAACGCTTCCTCAGAGTTCACATTGCAAGACCCATAGAACAAAGCAAACTTTGAAGTAGCATAAGAATATGCCAACATGACAAACCACAATTACTTTGTCGTGCATCTTGTTATGTTGGCGTAGTAGTTTAATTAAATTCCTTGTTAATTAGTGCTGTATGTACTAGTGTTAATTATTATTTGCTTACTACAATCAGCAGTTTACTTCTTCTCAGAAAAGTGGCATGCTTCCGAGTTAATTTACTGAGTTTGTGCACTTCAAGAGTGGTTATATCATTTTTGTCCAATAATGTGCTGCTGTTCTTTAATGTAAGCGAAATTCACTCTAAACTATCTAGGGTTTCAAACACAGAGTTTGAACTAACAGAAATTATTGGATCCCTCTTGTTGCTCAAGCTGCCTGTTGCCCCGTTACAGCCTTTCCTTTGATGATGATGATTATTATTTATTTATACCCCACCCATCAGGCTGGGTTTCCCCAGCCACTCTGGGTGTCTTACAGCAGATATAAAACATAGGGAAATATATAATCTGAATAATACATTCAAATATAAAAGTATTGCAGCAGCATCTACACTTGCACAAAGTTATTTTTTATTATGCTGTGGAGTCTCAACAAAACAGCTTTTCCATTCACCTTAGAGTACTGTAGTCTGAAGAGGAGGTTACCCGGACATGGATCACAACTGTCCAACCCCAGTTAGAGTTGCAATTGCTTATTGTCGCTGTGGTTTGAAATTGTCATTTTATTCCTTTTGCTGTCAATTTTATGGTTATTTTATGGCTATGTGGATCGTATTATTCTTCTCCACCTTGGGAACCACATGTTGTAATGCAGATTTTAAAATCATATGAAGAAGTATAAATATTTTGACTGTTATATTTCAAAACATGTGATGGTGTTAATTCCATTCTTTTAACATTGTTAGAAGTGGTATATGCCTAGTTGGTTGTTTGTGGTAACAGAATTCTGATGCTTTTTCCTCTTCCATGTTACGTTCTTTCCTTTCTGCACATATACTAAGAGCCTTATTGACATTCTGGTCATCTCTTATCTCAGCTCCTTCATGCTGATCTTCCACCTTGCCATGCCTCCCTTTCCATGTGATTTAGAGAAGACATTTTCTCATACTCGCTTTGCTGTGTTTGTATTATCCCATCCTCCTTTGTCAGCTTTTCTTTGCTTCTGTGCATCTACCCCTCTCAGTCTCTCTGCCACAGCTGCTGTCCCTCTTTTTGACTCTCCTGTTTTTTTATTTTGTGTTTAACAAAATGTACGCAACACTTGACTGTACTACAACCTCTAAGCAGTGTACAACTCCTGACTCCTCTATTTCTCCACCCACCATCTATGTCATTCCCAGTACTCTCCCACCACTCCCGTCTTGTCTGTTGGTTGTAGGTTGCAAGCCTTTGGATAGGGACTAAGGCGTGATCCACACATACCCCTTTCCCTGCTATTTCCAGGCCCAGGTCTGTGCTTGAAAGCTCCATGCCCAAGCATTTCTTTCTTTTTTCTTCTTTTTTGCCCTAAAGCTTTCACTGCAAAAACCTGCTCTTTGGAGCTCAGTTGGAGCAAACATCAATTTGGACTTTCAGTGGAGTGACATTTGCTCCGATTGAGCTTTAAAGAGCAGGTTTTTACAGGGGAAAAACCTCAGACATGGAGCTATAAAGCACAAACTATGCCTAGAAAGAGCAGAAGAAAGGTAAGTATGGATAAGCCCTAAGTTACATCTCTGTTTTGTACAGCACCCAGCTGTATAAGGAGAACCAGTGTGGTGCTGCTGGGGTAAAACTTAGACTAAGGAGACTGAAGGTCAAATCCCTGCTTAACCAAAAAAAATTATGGGGGACCATTGGTTTGTTGGACCCTCTCAGCCTGCCCTTCCACCCAATGTTGTGTGGATGAGATTGGGGAAGGAAAATTTGGTAACCTTAAGTTCTTCAAAGGAAAAGCCAGGGAAAGTTTTGTAGAAACTGTTGCAGGGAATAATGGGAATATGTTGTTGGCCCTTTGGCATGGGATTGGCACATAAGCAGGGTGAGTGTGGCATAGGCAGGAACAGTCTCCGAATTTGAGGAGACACCAGTGAAATGGTGTTGAGTACTGCAAATTGGGGCTTGGAGATGGTGGTTGGAATGCTACGGTCTGTGTTGGAAGAGCGGAAACTGTTGCTGCACAATTAAACTTGCCTGGCAAAGGAAGAAAATCTCCAGATTGAAAAGGGAGTTGTGAAAGGGGAAAGCAGATATGGCCTTAGGGAAAAAAAGAGCATTGAGGGAGGGAGGGAGGGAGGGAGGGAGGGAGGGAAGGAAGGAAGGAAGGAAGGAAGGAAGGAAGGAAGGAAGGAAGGAAGGAAGGAAGGAAGGAAGGGAAACCAACAGCTTGAGAGCCTTTTCTAGACCTCCCCTCAGTTTGGGAGATGCAGGGCTCCCTTCTACTGAACCTTCCATCTAGAACCAGCAGAAAGTTAGGGCTCATCCTGACCAGCTTTTGTGCCACACTTCCCAGGCACAGCTCAGCGCTTTAAAGCTCTGTGTCTGATCAGTTGGGGGCTGCAAAACCACAGTAAACCTTACTTCTCCACCCCTGTTTCATCATCACAGTATATTCCAATGGAGCTGCTTCAGGAGGCAAAACAGGAGACCGGTTGTCCCATTTAGTAGTTACTTCATTTCCACTTCCCGTGGAAGTGAGCCCCAAGGCACGCTGGTTAATTGAGCGACTGTTCTGGAACTTGTGATTCCTCCTCTCACCGCTACCTCCCAGGGTGGCAACGGGTTTGGTCAGCATTCTGGGTGACCTCGTCCAGCAAGGGAAGAGGGTGAAATGGATTGGTAATTGAAATGTGAAACAGTTCCCAGTCCTACCAGCCACTTGAACAGAGACAGAGATTGATTAGCGTCCCCTTTCTCCTAATTAATAACAGAGGAGAAGTAAGGTCTAACCATGCTGTGCAGTACTGCGAAAATAAGCCCCGTAAGCGGTTGCGGTGGCTGTTTGGGTATAATTGTTTCATTAGTCATCTAATAGTTTTGCAGACAGCTTCCCCTTTCATGTCATATCTGCGCTCTGATCCTCCTCCAAGTCAGCAGAGTCAGGAGCAGGCATGGATGTGGTTTTAAATATCCATCACCCGCCTGCCCCCCCCTTCATGCAAGCAGCAGGGAGAGAGTTTGAGGAGGGGGTGCAGGAAGAGGGGTGCAAAGGGAACAAGTTGTTTAATAAGACAACAAGATTCATTCACCAGCTTGGCAAAACGAAAAGGGTCCTTTTTAATATTCTGGAGCTAAATGAGACAGCAGATCCAGCATAGGCCTCAGGCTTTGACATGTGTTTTATAATGACAGTTAATTAGATGTTGTCTACTGCAATCATAGGCTGTCATTTCTAATACATGTCTGGAAACTTGAAGGACAGGAGAATCACCCTTCTTCCTCTCCTCCGCCCTGCCAATGGCTTTCCCCCTGAAAAGAAATCAGTTGGTAAAATTAACAATGAATATATGAAGTGTTAGTTTGACAATTAATCTAGACTCCCTTTTGCATGCCAGCCAGTGGGGGCCCCTTTAACAAGTCTCTTTCAAGCTGCTTGTGTGCTTGGGGATAAGAGTACCTTGCAGCAAGGCAGGGTATTGTGGTGTCCCCACCACACCTTCTTCCCAGGTTTGTTACCTGTCATTCAGTTTTAAAATTAAGAACCATTGGGTCCAAAGAAATCTCTTCCAGTTCAGCTCCACTTCTGCACAGTCATGGAGCAAAGAAGTCATTACCATTGGGATTTTGGCTTAAAACCATTTAAATTCCAAAACAATTTTGCCATCACTCATGCTCATATGTTTCCCAATTCCCAACCATTTTTGCTATTTTTCCTGGGCTTCAGAGGAAAGGCTAGCATCCTACTCTGATATGCTTAAGGTGTTCCCAATACATGGAGCGAAACCTTCTCTCTTTTCCTCTCTCCCCTGGCAGGCCACATTGATCTTATGACTAGCCTTAGAAATTTGTTGGTGCAGCCAACAAATGCAACAGATGCAACCGAGTCATGGGTCTAGATAGGTCTGCAAAAACAGAACAGCTTTCAGCAGGCATCAAAAAAGGCAGAGAGGGAGTTCCAAAGTACAGGTGCTGCCACCTTAAAGGAGTAACTCCTTACTAACACAGAATGGAAGTGCAGATTGCACAGATGGAAGTGATCAGATCAGAACATATGGAGTAAGGTGATCCCTTCAACTGGTCCCAGTCTGTAAAGGGCTTTATGTGCCATTTGTAACACCTTGAACTTACTATGGTAACAAACTGGCAGCCAGTGCAGTTCTTTGAGCGCAGGTGTAATATGTTAACAGAGTGTTGCGGTATTTTGCATTTTCAGGAAACAAGCACAAGGGAAGCCCCATGTAGAGTGCATTGCAGTAGACCAGTCTTGAAGTTCCCAATTCCTAAACCACTGTGGTCAAGCTGTCCTGGTCCACGAACAGATACAGAGGTTTTACCGGCTGAATCCTATGAAAGACACCCCTAGCCACCAAGGCCACTTGAGTCTGCAGCAGCAAAGCTGCATGCAGGAACATCCCAAAGGTGCATGCCTGCTATGCGTGCCTGATATGGAGGCAACTTTATATTGTTCCATGCAGCAAGCATTATTCCACAAAAAACTGCTCATATGCAGCAACTGGTTCAGACATTGCACAGCTTTTCTTTTTTGCTCCTTTGCAATATTGTGGACAGAAGTCTATGTGACAAGTTCCTTCATGCAAATAGCTAATGTGGTAATAGCCATTGCACAAAGCAATTTAAAGAAAATTTCCCTGTGGCAACCATAATATATAATCTAGCTTTTAAAGGAGTAAAATACTGTATAGCACCCATATCAGTCATGGAAGCAAAGAACTGTCTTGATTCGAAAACAGTTGGATGAAGCATTGACACCTCAATTGGGTCCAACTAAGGTTAAGAAAAGCCTTTAGTGGAAATGTCAGCCAGAGTTCTGAAGGCTCACCCTCTCCCTTGTTCTTCTGGCAGACTCATAAAGACAATAGGCATTAAGAGGCTGGCACAGTGAAACCCCTCCATATGGCACTCAGAAATTTTTAGGAAGCTGTTCAATAGCACAGCATATGCCAGTCTCCTGTGACCAACATGATTATAGCAATACAGCACTGGGCACCATTTACAGCCCTAAAATTCTGGAAACATTATGTACCTGTGAGTTAGCACATCGAGCCCATCAAAATATATTTTGCTGGATCCTCAAGTTGTTGCTCCTTAGCTATTACTAATATTGTTTCTCTTGTTCAGTCCTGGTCAATCTTTCTGCAAGTGTGCCCAAAATCTAGTCGACAGTTTTGGATTGTGCCACCCTTTCACCCACTATAGTGCATAAAATTCCTCCCTGATTTACCCTCTGATCTACTGAGTCCGCGGTGCTATCTAAGCATTAAACCACCAGCAGCAACCTCCCTACCTCTGGAGTAAATGCCACAAATTGCCCCTCCATGCCTAAATTCATAGAATAGGCAAGAGAAGAACCTTGCATCCAGTTCCTAAACCATTACGCTTGCTTGCATATGCGCCCTGGAGATTCTCTTTCTCAGAAACCAGACCATTAGTCATCTCAAGCAAGGACATAGGAACATAGGAAGCTACCTTATACTGTACTGGACCATTGGTCCATCTAGCTCTGTTTTTGGCAGCAGTTCTTTAGGGTTTTAGGACAGAGGATGTTCCCAGCCCTACTGGGAGATGCTGAGGATTGAACCTAGTGTCTCCTGCAAGCAGTGCAGATGCTCTGTCACTGAGCCATGGCCATTCCTCACTGTGTAGTCAAGGAGTACCACACTGTTGGCCTACAGTGGTATCTCGGGTTACATACGCTTCATGTCAGGGAACTGCCATAAGCTCAGATGCGAGAGGAGAAATGTAAAGTATTGCACTTGGGCAAAAAAAAAAAAAAATGAGAGGCACAAATACAAGATGGGTGACACCTGGCTTGAGAGCAGTACATGTGAAAAGGATCTAGGAGTCTTGGTTGACCACAAACTTGACATGAGCCAACAGTGTGACGCAGCCGCTAAAAAAGCCAATGCAATTCTGGGCTGCATCAATAGGAGTATAGCATCTAGATCAAGGGAAGTAATAGTGCCACTGTATTCTGCTCTGGTCAGACCACACCTGGAGTACTGTGTCCAGTTCTGGGCACCACACTTCAAGAAGGACACTGACAAACTGGAACGTGTCCAGAGGAAGGCAACCAAAATGGTCAAAGGCCTGGAAACGATGCCTTATGAGGAACGGCTAAGGGAGCTGGGCATGTTTAGCCTGGAGAAGAGGAGGTTAAGGGGTGATATGATAGCCATGTTCAAATATATAAAAGGATGTCACATAGAGGAGGGAGAAAGGTTGTTTTCTGCTGCTCCAGAGAAGCGGACACGGAGCAATGGATCCAAACTACAAGAAAGAAGATTCCACCTAAACATTAGGAACAACTTCCTGACAGTAAGAGCTGTTTGACAGTGGAATTTGCTGCCAAGGAGTGTGGTGGAGTCTCCTCCTTTGGAGGTCTTTAAGCAGAGGCTTGACAACCATATGTCAGGAGTGCTCTGATGGTGTTTCCTGCTTGGCAGGGGGTTGGACTCGATGGCCCTTGTGGTCTCTTCCAATTCTATGATTCTATGAGAGGTGGAAGGACAGATGGATTACAGAGAGCCTCCAAAAATCGTGGGAAGCAGCACTTCCTCAGTGGAGGAAGGAAGACCCGCCTCCAGTGGAGAGGAGCTTCAGGGCTCGGAAGGAGCAAGAAGGAGCCAGGACACCTTGCCTGAGCAAAGCGGGGAGGAGGGAGGTCCCCCCCCCTTACCCAAGCCTTCCCTGCGCAGTAGGCTTTCACGCAGAGAGGGGAGGCGTCGGCTGGGGGTCTAGAGACTACTCTGCTGGGGAAAGTTTAAGGGCCGCCCACTCTCAGATTCTGCTAGTGAGTGAGCAAGACATGGAATAGAGGCGTTCTGCATTGTAAATGTTTTGCACCAATAATAAAGCCTTTGAAAAGACCAGTGAGGGACCTTGCCTATTGCTCTCAAGCAACCACACCGATAGGCATAACACTTCAGGTTACAGACTCCACTAACCCAGAAATAGTACCTCGTGTTAAGAACTTTGCTTCAGGATGAGAACAGAAATCTCATGGTGGTGGTGCAGCGGCAGCGGGAGGCCCCATTAGCTAAAGTAGTACCTCAGGTTAAGAACAGTTTCAGGTTAAGAACAGACCTCCAGAACGATTTAAGTTCTTAACCCGAGGTACCACTGTATAAGGCTTTTGCTTCACCATGGACCTTTGCCCTCTTCCTCAATAGGAATCCCAGCAACTATACAGAGTCTCTCAAACTGCGGCACTGATCCTCTACTTCTTTCCTACTGATCACCACTTCTCCCGGACGGTTTCAACACCTGCTGGTATACCATTCTCATTTTCTGTGTGTTCTTATGTATCCTGCACATTGCGGGCCTTACAGTCGCACACACAAACCTAACAAACGACTGCTTACACCTTAATTGCTTCATCTGATCCCTTTATTAGTCTGTAACACGATTTGCGTTCTGTCAGAGACACTTCTGTTTAATTTAAATAAAATGCTAACAATATTCTGCTCCTAATTTATCCCCATCTGGGCCGCTTTTGAGGCTTATAAGTAGATTGTTACGGTATTAATTATGATTTCACGGCAAGGACCGTGTTCCTCAGTAGGACTGATGGGATTGTGTCCCCCACTGTGCTTTCAAACAAGGAATCTACATTCATCTCTGTGAAGTTCCCTCCCCCCTTCAGAAAATTTGAAATAATGGAGGGGTGATGAAGCAATCAAGCCCAATCCTATTTACCCATCCCTGCGAGTGTAATTCACGCATCACCGGGCATAGTCGATGGAAAATTACCTTGGGAGTTTAAATTTCCATTCCAAAGTTGCATTATAAAATTATTGTTTTCATGTTTCCTGATGGGCTACAGGATGTGTGTGTGTGTGTGTGCGTTTGTGCGTGTTGCCTTTACAGACACTGTGAAATTTCTATCCACTTAGCATTTCTTCCATTGTATGTATGAGTAAAAAGTTGAAATACGGTGGTTAGAATTTCACAGTCTCTGAAAATGAGCCATTTAAAAATTATATAGTCAATATAGTTCCTACTTGTTTTTTTTAACCTCTTGTCTGGATGTTAACTACTAGGTTTAACCTTTTTTTAAAAAGCCTTGCCTCTGAGGTCCAACCTTAAAAAAGTTTTGATTAAGTCATTTTATTAGAATAAACCAAAATGGCCAAAGGCCTGGAAATGATGCCTTATGAGGAACGGCTAAGGGAGCTGGGCATGTTTAGCCTGGAGAAGAGGAGGTTAAGGGGTGATATGATAGCCATGTTCAAATATATAAAAGGATGTCACATAGAGGAGGGAGAAAGGTTGTTTTCTGCTGCTCCAGAGAAGCGGACACGGAGCAATGGATCCAAACTACAAGAAAGAAGATTCCACCTAAACATTAGGAACAACTTCCTGACAGTAAGAGCTGTTTGACAGTGGAATTTGCTGCCAAGGAGTGTGGTGGAGTCTCCTTCTTTGGAGGTCTTTAAGCAGAGGCTTGACAACCATATGTCAGGAGTGCTCTGATGGTGTTTCCAGCTTGGCAGGGGGTTGGACTCGATGGCCCTTGTGGTCTCTTCCAACTCTATGATTCTATGATTCTAGAATACCCATGGCTTATGAGAAAATCAGCTTACAATACATGATCATGATAAGGGCAAAGGAACTGCTGCAGGACTTGCTTTTCATTTCTTTGGCACACTGAGAACAAGGCCAGGTTCTCACTAACCTCATGTAAACTGGCAAAAAACTGTTCTGGGACTCTGTCACATCAGCCTGCAAAAGGGTGGGAGGAGACCACATATCTATATGTTTCCTGGGGGCGGGGATGTTTGCTACACATATGAAAACTCAGTATATCAATGCAAGGCAGGATAGGGGAAGTTGGGTAATAATTATTTTTGCATGCACAGAAAATCTGTTTTTTCCTTTTCTTTTTTTAAGCAGGAGCAATCTCTCCTATGCCTTCCTTCCACACAACACATTTCAAAATGGTTGACGAACAGTCTTACCAACATACCTGCTGTTGCTATGAAGGCAGTCAATATTTCTTCAAGCAACCTTCCAGGGAAGGGGCAACGCAGTATTCCGCTACTATACTTTCCCCCAAAGGTTCATAGTTCTTTCTGTATTATATAATATATAATCCTCTCCACTGAATACAGCACAAGATTCAGTAATTTTAAGTTACTAGGAAGTCATTCAAATTGCACATTCTTAGGACTGAGCCAAACTGCCTAAAGGACGTTGTGAGATCATCCACCTTGATGCTTTTGATGACTAGACAAGCAATTTAGGAGCAATAAGATGTATATTCTCTTTTAGGACAGGAGACACGACCTGGATAATATGCTAAAATCCCTTCCAGGCACACTATTCTATGGGTACAGATAGCAGTGTATTCCATAATGCACTGAACATCTCATAAACCTAATTGTCAATTGTAACTGGCCACAGGCAGATTAGAATTGCAGATTTTCTAAGAGTTGGGCTGAAGCTCTTGTGAACCACTTCATCTCTGTAGAAAACCACTGGCCCTTTCTTACCCTTGTGCAAATGTCCTATTTCTGCTAGCAGACTTTGGACCAAACTAAATGTGTGCAGCTGTAGCCTGATGTTATTGAGCTTGAAAAACGTTGGAGAGAGAACAGTTAAGCTTGCAGAAGCAATTAGACTCTTAACACTTCCTCTATCTAATGTTACAAAACATTGTACAGTGGTACCTCAGGTTAAGTACTTAATTCGTTCCGGAGGTCCGTACTTAACCTGAAACTGTTCTTAACCTGAAGCACCACTTTAGCTAATGGGGCCTCCCACTGCAGCCACGCCGCCACAGCACGATTTCTGTTCTCATCCTGAAACAAAGTTCGTAACCTGAAGCACTATTTCTGGGCTAGCGGAGTGTTTAACCTGAAGTGTATGTAACCTGAAGCGTATGTAACCTGAGGTACTACTGTATCTAATGTTGCAAACTCTCCCATTTTAAACGGGGCATCCCAGATGGAGAGAAGCCTCTGATCTCAATCCTGGATATTCCATTCTCTGTGCCAGAGCGCAGGACCAAAATATGGGTGTTTTTTCAACCTGTGGTGCGAGTCAGTTGGCTCAAAGCTGAGCATGGAATTAAAAAATGGAAGAAAAAGCTTATTTTACCCCCACGTGTTGCCATTCTTCTTCCTACTTCCTACTTCCATTGCAGCACTTCCAGAAGCTGCCTTTTGGGTGTATGTCTCTCAAAAGGTCTCTGAAAAGGTGCTGTCTTTTTTTGCAGAGCTGAGTTGTTGTATATAAGATGTAGGCAATAAAGCACCTATAACGGGCATAGGCAAACTCCGCCCCCCCAGATGTCTGGGACTACAATTCCCATCATCCCTAGCTAACAGGACGTCAGGGATGATGGGAATTGTCCCAAACATCTGGAGGGCTGGAGTTTGCCTTTGCCTGAGCTATAACATGCAGCTTACATATAGGTCCTGTGAAAATGCAAGCCCTTTTCTCCTCCTCAAAGGCTCTGACCCTTCAGATGGGCACAGGGATTCCTCCAATATGTGACAGTGGTTTGCAGGTAAACCGTGACTGTAGAAATACCAGGATTAAACATGGCGAAGAGGGGAAAGAAACTGGAACTTTGGAAGTGGGGAAGATGCTCTTTTGCTGTTGAAATGAAGTGGAGACTTTTAGATTTTCTCCAGAGACCTGAAATAACTGGAGGCCACATTCCACAATCCAGTGTGAATTGTGCATGCTACTAAACAACAGGTAGAATGACAGTGCATGCTACTAAACAACAGGTAGAATGAGAGCCAAGTTCCAACTCCTATTTAAGCAAAAGATTTTTAGAACAGAGCATTGCCCTCCCCCGCCCTAGGGAAAGACAACAACTTTCGCTCCTGGTTTGTCTTTTCATTTACAGACTTCCCCCCACTCCAAGGCATGCCCAAGCAATATGGCATAGTTTGTGTTCTCCATCTGGAGAGCTGTGAACGCCGGCTGGTTCCAGCCATACTTTGTGCTTTCTTCCTTTTGAGCCTGTAATTAAAACAACATTGCTGAGCTTTAAATGTGTTGGTAGTAAAAGTTAGGATGCTAAAACGTACCATTAAAGGCAAAAAAACCTGTTACTTGGTATTAAAAAGAAGCACAGGTCACTATCCTGCCACCGGAAAGCCACAGAGTAGGGTAAACCTCAATTGATGATTATTCATTTCTAAGAGATTTAAGGGTTGAGTATGTTATGATGCAGGGGCAGCAGGTTAGGGGGCCCCCGAAAGGGAGTTAAATGTGGAAAAAATGTTAATAAAGCTAAATATCTAAATGACTGCAGTAAATTAACGTACTATATTTTTTTGAAGGTTGATTGTGTGCTCTAGAGTCAAAGTGGTTGTGTGGTTGGCATTCTCGGTTTACATGTCTGAAGTGTTGCGAGTTCAAGGCTTCGTTAGTTTGGCATCTCTGATCCATCCCTTGTCATTGTCTTAGACAAGGTCCATTGAGTTACTTGTTAACCTACTATTTCTACTACTACTACTACTACTACTAATAATAATAATAATAATATTTTTCTTATTTTTACTCCGTCTATCTGGCTGGGTTGTCCCTGCCACTCTGGGCGGCTTCCAACACATGTTAAAACATGAAACATTAATAGTAACAATCTGATCCAATATAAAAAGCCACAATAACTTTGAAATAAACAACTTGTATCAAACAAAGCAACATTCAGCAATCCATTGGAATGTAATAGTAAACTGTAAAATTAAACACCAGCAAATAATTATTAAAGTTTACACTTTTATCAACCGCAGTAAAGAATTACCAATCTGTAAGAATAGAAATAACAGCAAATTGCAATGCATAAGATACCACAAAACATACAAAACCATGTAAAAGGATCAAACTGAGAAACAAGGAATGTTCAAGGAATGCTCTCCTCCCACCCCACACTTGGGAGCTTCTGAAGAGGCTTTGCTGTGGCTTCCATCTGATGTAGATTAGCCTCAGTAACTGCATTTCTTGTGCATTCTGTAGTACTTTTACTATTTACAGGGTAAGTAAGGCCATTCATCGGGATGCGGGTGGCGCTGTGGGTTAAACCACAGAGCCTAGGACTTGCCGATCAGAAGGTCAGCAGTTCGAATCCCCACGACGGGGTGAGCTCCCATTATTTGGTCCCTGCTCCTGCCAACCTAGCAGTTTGAAAGCATGTCAAAGTGCAAGTAGATAAATAGGTACCACTCTGGTGGGAAGGTAAACAGCGTTTCCGTGTGCTCCTCTGGTTCGCTAGAAGCGGCTTAGTCATGCTGGCCACATGACCCGGAAGCTGTACGCCGGCTCCCCCGGCCAACAAAGCGAGATGAGCACCGCAACCCCAGAGTTGGCCACGACTGGACCTAATGGTCAGGGGTCCCTTTACCTTTACCTAAGGCCATGCATCACTCTTTACTCTTTCGGAACAAGGAAAGTGGTACCATGAAAGACATGCCCTTGATTCCTTCTGTTGCAGCAGAATGTTTCTTTTTTCTGAGTTATGCCGCCTCGTCAGCCACCAGAATCACTTTACATTAGGACTGGCCATACTTAAGAAAATTCCAATTTTGTCTCATTCATAAATGAAACCACATGAGCATAAGATTAGGTCAGAGGCTCTTCTCTTGCAGTTCCTGGATCATTAGTGGCAAAAATGAGTGGCAGCATTCCCCAGTTACTGCAGGAGATCCACTGAGCATGGGATTTGATTGGGCCAAGACACTGCTTACCAAGCTGTGCTCTAAAGAAGATGCTGCATGAAGCAAAGGGAACTTGTGGCCCTGCAAATGAAGCACAACTCACACCATTCTTGACAATGACCTGTGCTGGCTAAAACTGATGGGAGTTAGTGTCCAACAACATGTGAAAACGCACATTTTCTGTATTGTAAGTACATAGCGAAAAACGGTGATGGATCAGATCAAAGGCCCATGTGGTTCCACCATTCTTCTTTTAGTGCATGTTACAGCTTTGTGCACATTCGGAACTTATTTTTTGCTTCCTTATAATTTCTTCCATGGTTTCCTTTTGGTATGAACTTGCACCTAGGTTGAAAAAATTGCAAATTCTATGACTACTGCTCCACTGCTGCTGCTTTTCTAGATTTGGCAAGAGTTCAGTCTTAAATTCAGTCTGCTTTTGAATAAACATACGAGGAGAGCCCCTCTGGTCATCATCATCAACTTTATTGGTTTAGCATGTGCTGTCTCCTAGGACAAGCAATAAAATTTGATGGTGATGCTCAACCTCTAGACTTTGCTGGATGAGAGGCCTGCTCAGCTGAAACTGTAGTGTGGGGCGCAGCTGTTTGCTTTAGATGGGTTCCCCCTCCCTCCTTAAAGCACAATATTGCTCAGTGCCATTGAGCTGCGTTGTTCTGCCAACCCCATAATGAGTCTGATCAAGGTTCAAATAGTACTTGGCTCAAGCATAGCTTAGCTTTAAAGTGAAAGATGGATTTTGGATTTGATGAGCACATGTCTGCCGCCATCCAGCTGTTTCATGTGCCTAAACATCAGATGCAGTTCCCACGTTATTATTGTTGCTTATTACATTTGCATGCCGCCCTTCATTCAAAGTTGCCAGAGTGGGTCACAATAGAAAAAAACAAAATGAGAATACAAAATACATAATTAATAAAGATCTAAAATAAAAAGGATGGTCATGCTGCTGACGTTTTGGGTTGTATCCAGTGCTACTCCTACTTAGAAACTGATAGACCTGACAGGTTCATTAATTTCAGTGGGTCTCCTCTGAGTAGCTCTTTGACGAATACAACCATTTGGACGTATTTCTCCAGGGTGGAGTTGCAATTGGATTATATCTTGATTAAGACTGATCTTGTCGTGTAGCAGCATTGAGCAGCTGCGGCTAGCAGCATCGGATTCCGAAGTACTTACCATTTTCCTGCCTGCAGTATTAACCAATAGGACTCCAGTGTTAGAAAAGAGAGAGTATCATTCTGTTTCAAATGTGAAAATGTCAAAGACTAGCATTGCTTCCAGTTTTGTGGTGCATATCAAAGTTGAATCTAACACCGTAATATAACCTTAATCTGCTTCTTTAGCTCCTAGAATACCATTTTTCTTGCTTTGGTACCAGATCTTCTGAAAATGTTAGAATTTCATTGATGGCTTCCAATGCAAGAAAAATGTATAGATTTTTGATAACAGAAATATAAAACCCTGTGCTTTCCAACTTTTAAATGCAGTCCCACAAACATTTTTTTTTCAAAATAATAATAATAATTTTTTAGTCCCACAAACATTTTACCCTCATGGAAGGAGATGGTTAATTCTCTTCACTTTCCCCCCTACTATAAAGAAGTGGTCTCTAATATAGTACTCCATTTTTGTGGAATCACCTGCTCCCTTCTCTCCTTTCGTCTGTGCTCAGAGATGTAACACAGGGCTCTTTCCAGTTACAGCTTTTTATTTCACTGGAGCTCTGAGATGTGGAGAGTGCAGTCATGGCCACAGGCAAAGCTGTTGTGCTCAATTCTGACTGTAACCAGCTATGGAACAGAATTAGTCCTGGACTCCTATATTTCTCTAAAGAGAGTAGCCAGACTCTGATCCAGTAGAAACCAAGTCAATAGACAAAACAGTAGCAGCATTGCGCCATCATCACACACGGAATCCTCTGCTTGTTCTGCGTATTAGAAGAAGTAAACCAAGACCGTCAGACTGGTCAAAGGATTAGCTTCTGTGAATAATGTTGTGAATTGGATGGTGCGCTTCCTGTTTTGCAGATCAAATAAGCAGAGTTGTCAATCCCTTAAGAAATCCTTCCTGCATCAAGGGGTATTTGTACCTCTCAAAAGAGAGGCAGCTTGCTTGAGAGCATCTACGTCCAAGTCAGTGTGTGTCTGGTACTTGGGTGATGTGGAAAAAAGGTGCATGATGGTGCCATTGCTGGGATGTGGGTTGGGAGTGTTTACGTGTGATGCAACAGGCATCACAGTGGTATGCTACCCCTCTGGCATTTTATCCACTACTTTCTATTCATATTAATAAGCCGTTGGTTACCAAAAGCAAGCAGCGACCCTGCATTCCTCAGCCCCAGATGTGTGAGCGTGAGTTGAGAAGGGACCACAGAAGGTGTTGGAGCTCAGTTTTAGCTGTGTTGGTATGCTGGATGCAGCTTTCGTCCCTGCCCTCTGGCATTTGCCCCTCTGGAGCTTTCAGTCGACGAACACCTGATTGCATTGATTTCTGCGCTCCTGTGCTGCGCATAAGCGGCTAATCAGTCAGTTGAACGATAATGAAAGATCTTGCCATCTGTCGGCTTTATTTAATGGAGTGTCAGCACATCCCAAATAGGAAATAATTGGATTGACAGACACACAGCCAGTTATTAGACTGTTTGTTATCTGATTAGAAAAGGGGGGCATGAAGTGGGAAGGGGGAGCAGCAGGCAGGGGAGCTGGAAGCAGTAATTGAGTTGATCTGATCATGTCTGGCAGTGTAGGCATGTGTGGCCCACCATGGAGATGGTTGGCAATTCAAAGTTCCCCAGCCCTTTTGAGTTGGTGCAATTTCCATTTCTTCTAAAGGCACGCGTAGAGAATTTTGTTTGGACCACATTTTTCAGGAAATGACTCTTAATTCACATCTCCCAAACTAATACATTGATCAGAAAATAATTATTTTATAGTTTTGGCTCAAAAAGCATTATCAAAAGGTATAAAACAGAAATCCATATTTGAGACTAAAATACATTTACAAATTGAAATAATTAAATGTTTTGTTTTAAGTACATCTTTTCATATGGGGGTTTTTTTGTACAGTTTAGTTTTAAGAAAACAACTGTAGATTAATGAGGAAACCGGACAGAACAGATTTAAAAATAAACACATGTGAAACTGACCTATCCTGGAAATAGACCATTCCAGCCATCCCTAGATGCCCAACATGTTGTTATGGTCCATTCTCATTGAACGCCGGCTGCATAATGATGGCTCCTATTTATAAAGATGATGCAATATCTGACATGTTAAAATGGAGCCCATTACTAGAACAATAAACAAACTAGGAAACAGAGCAAAGTAATTTCAAGGGAAAGAGAGACCCATGTTTTTGGCTGCAGCCTTTCATATGATGGGCATTAACTTCACAGTACATTGGAACTTCTCTTTCCTGAGTCAGTGGACATGACTTACAATCCATCACTCATCTCCCTGAAGTATGTCTGTAGTGGGTGACCTTCTTTATTATCTTTTAGGCCATCTCTTACTTCTTTTTCTTTTAATCCTCCTTTTGATACATGCATTTCTTATTTGGTTTTTCATGTTGAAGTTACTCAGCTATGTTTTGGTAGACATAGAAAAACGTATCTACAATTCACCAATCATTAGTTTTTAATAGGCATTAGGGATATGATCACATGGATGCCAAAAAACCCCAACCCCCAGCTTCCATACAACACTAATGCAGTGAAGTTGTGTAACACACAAGTGTGAGGGTGGGAATGTTCTGGGGATTGAGTAAACTCAAGGATGTGGTTGTGTCTGCCCACAGGCAAACACCTGTGCTGTTTCTGGCCTGTGAAACAGGTTCCTGTTGCACAGCAACTTTGCCACTTTTCTCCATATTTGCCAGTTATCTACAGAAAAATCATCAGTTTGTTTGTATGCGCTAGGTTTCCTCTTAATGGTGGTTACTGACAAGAATATAACTAGGGCAAAGCAAGATCTCTGAAGGATTAAAAAGCCTATGGTCTCATTTTCTTAGTTTCTCCACCATTGGTCTTGAGCCCTCCATTTGATCCTTGGTACTGCCATCTTGAATCATACCAGTCACCCGAGGGGTGCAGTGATGGTGCAGAGGGCAATTTTATTATTATTATTTATTATTGGGGGCAGGAATTGAGTCTGTAGCAAAGGGAGGGTGGGATATCTAGGTTGGATCTTGCTAAAGTGGCAAGGCACTGATTTCTCTGTGCAGGCTCCATTACTTCTGTAATGAAGCTACCTCCATGGCTACTTTCAAAGAGTCTTAGGAGGAAATGCTGCTAAAATAGAAGCCATTTGCTCTGGCACCTGGGCCGCAGCCTCTTAATGAATATTTCCTATGGTAGGAGAAGTGGACCGAAAACTAGCTTTACCACGAGCCAATTCCTTCTTTTTATGAAGTCCTTTCACGCTTCAGTGCATGTGCTTGACTCTCATTAAGGCTAACTGAAACGAATTGAGCGCATGGGGAGGGGAACTGGGCCATCTGCTGGCAATGCTGTGGGGGACATTTTTGGTAGCATTAAGCTACAGGTAAGAGGAAGCTAATAAGGCTGACATCTTCAATAGATCAGTGTGATGCGAGGACTTGGGTATGGAAGGCACTGGTTCAAACACTTATTTAGGCTTTGGTGGACCAGATCCCTTTCTGTGAGTACAGCCATTCACTTTTTCCTTTAGGATTATGGAAGTTACTTCTAAGATTGAGAGGTTCAGACCGAAATGGCTCCCCAGTGATTGCTTGCACCATTGTAGCTCTTAGAAGGAGTGAAGCCCTCTCTCTTTCTATCAGCCTGGCTAGGCCAGATGCTTGACTATTCACCTTTCATGAATTTATTTAACCCTATTTTAAACCCTCTTCATGTTAAATCTGTGTCTGTGTGTATTCAGTCAAATATTTACTTGATATTGGGCGCGGCAGCCCAAGAAAGGTCCATTGTATTTTAGTCCCATTAACATCTGTCCTCTGTGGCATTGTGTTTTTCCTTATAGTGTGCTTGCTGTCTTAGACGTTGCGTGGTGATGACAGTTTGTATCTTTGAAAACCTCAGTGCTCCAAAGCACTTGAGTTTAGTTGCTACTCAGTTTAGCTAGAATTGCCATCTCATGTTGCTCCCCAGGCTCCACTTTTGTTCTATGCATTACAGTTGTTTATTGTTGCTAATAATATGATAGCTCAGCACTCCCCTGGTCAAAGGGAAAGGCTGTAGTTAGAGATTTGTGTAGAAAGATGGATGAATTCTACTGCAGCAGTTGCCTTGACACATTATACTACTATGTTGGGTATAGTCTACAGAGTTTCTTTAAAGCAACTCTTAGATACGCAGCTTGGGCTCACCACTGAGCCTCTGAATATTGGCAGCTTGCATTTGACACCACAGTCTTTGGATTCCTTCTGCTGTTTCCTGGGCCTTTCTCAAAACAGCCAAGCCTTACCTAGCCACGTCCTGACCTCAGCTCCCTGACCGCAGCTCTACTCCTTATCCAGGGCACTTGAGAAAAGTACTGCTAACAAAATGTGAAATATATGTTTAATTAACAGCCAACCGACCAACCACTGGATAAAATCAGAAAACAACAGTTACAAAAAGAAAGCACAAATGAATACAGAGTGCAACAGCAATTCAATAAAACAGATGTACTCAAAATAATGTGCATCCTTCTCAGATAAGGAAAATCATCTTCAAGGAAGAAAATGCCCTTGAAAAATCAAAGTGGTTTCAGTTTGAAGCTAGTTTGAAGAGAAGTAGTCAAAAGTTCAAGTTGTAAACTTTTAAGTGTTAGATTTGTCTGAGCACTTGGCTCAATCCTCTGTTTCAAAGAAATCTTTTTCACACCTGTGTGAGCAAGCATATTATAAAAGGAGGTGGCAGCGTATCTATAATATATATTATAAAATATAGCATTATACCCTTTATCAATCCCTGACTCCTCTGTCCCCAGTCTAACATAGACTGCAAGCATTCTGAGTTGCTTATATGTTCTGTTCCCCATCTAACATCATTGGACCCATTAAAAATTGCCAGCAGGTTTGTCTTGGACACTCAGTGGGGCACATTATTGGATGTAGGCCATGTGGACCAGGGAGACCTGGAAAGTAGTGTACCTCAGTGATAGAGCACCCGCTTTGCATGTGGAAGGCCCCGGGTTCAATCTCTGATATCTCCAGGTAGGGCAAGGAGAGACTTCTCCCTGAAACCCTGGAGATTACTATCAGCCCATGTAGACAATACTTGTATCTGAATCCCTGCTTAGCCACAAACATCTCTTAGCAGCCTTAGATAAGCTGATCTCTCCTGTCCTATCTACCTCACAGGGTAGCTGTGGGGATACGTCTTGTGTGCTGTACCCCATGCATCTTGGATAAGAAGTTGGTTATACCCATCATGGCTGGATGGTGGAGTAGTAGTCACCTCTGGTCTGGTCTGGTCTGCTCTGATTTCATACATTGTATTAATGTTATGAGCCCCATGGGGATTTCTTGGCAGGATTTATCAGAGCAGGAGGAGGAATGGGAGCACTGAGACTGTTGGCAGGGAACATCTGAGTAGTTCCACTAGACAACTTCCTTGTCCTGTTGGTGGCGGATGTCCCAGCATGGGAGGGAAAGCCGAGTAAGCCAGCCCCATCCCACCTCCTGGGAGTGAGGTTGCTCCAGCAACTGGGGAGGGGTGTGAGCTTGGGTCACTCAGTGAGTCGGCTGGGCAGACTCTGACCCTGTCTCCAAGGTCATCCCATTGGATGTGGTGGCATACGCAAACCCAGCCTATTCACGAAGTGCCCTCTTGCTTGCTCTGCCCCTTCACTTGGGAGGAGAACCATGGGAGGAGAAATGTCTGTGCCCATCCCATGCTTCAAAGGGGTGTGCCAGGTGTTGAGACAACCTCTTGGTTTGTGCCAAGGCCTGTAGCTTAGAGCTCTACTTTGAACTTCTGAACTGTGTAACCAGAATCTATATATGTTTAAACCTTGCAGTGGAATTTGTGGGAAGAGTTGAGCTGAAAGTCCTAGTACTGGATCCGAGGGAGGGAGCCAAATTGGGTTGCAAGCATACATGGTCAACCTTCAAGCAAGGTGTTGAATTCAGAGAATTGTTGGTTTCCTTTCAGCGTTATGACTTCGTGGTAGGAAAAGCTGGAGGCTGAGTAGAATGAGAGCTGCTAAGGGGGAGGGGGAGATTTGGGAGCAGACAGAATGGTTTATCTTTCCATACACCGAAGTATTTGTCACCAGCTTGTTCTTAAAAGCAATATCTGTTCTGTAATAAGTGATAATACTGTAGCCCAATTCCCTAGTGTCTAGTTTCCCTCTTCAAATGCTGTGCATTTCTCCTTTTAGTACCTCCTCAATGACTGTGTCTTCAGTAGCAAATGATCTCTGGCGCATCCAGTAAGGTGGATGCTTTATGTTCATTATATGCATTAAGCTGCCTGCATGTTTAATCGTCGGCATCCTCTGACACTTTCAGAGCTTCAGTAAGATATCTTTTCTGCCAAGAAAGGGAGGGAGGCTGCAGGAGATGGTGTAGGAATGGGATGAGAAAAGCTTTCATCAACTTAGTTTTGCCAAATGCAGCTTTGTCCACTTGAAATGGCTGCTGTATTTTTGGAAGAGAAAAAGAGCAATATGGTGTTTTCATTCTACACAAAGGGGACCATTAGCACTTTGGCACTTCTTGGATTGGACGTAGCCATTATAAAATGCTTAGATCAATGTTGGACTCAGCTGCAGCTATTCAAGGGCCATGAGTTGACAGAATATTTTAAAGACATGCCAAGGACTATCGTGTTTCCATAAAAAGCAGAACTCCTTGATATTCTGGGTTTGTAAATCCACTTAATAATGAAAGGAGTATTATCCTGAAGTTAATACTTTACTTCTATCTGCACAACCAAGGAACTCCAGAGTGTTTCATCCCACACACGTTGAAGGGTATGGGCAGAAGCGAAGGCAGGCAGGAGGGAACGACCCACACTGGGTGGGGGTCTGTAGGGCAGCAGTGTTTTATGTTGGCTTATGGTCAGCACAAATTGGTGGCTGCCCTAAAATAAGCTTGACGACTTTGATTTCCTCAGGAAAGCTCAAGAACTTTGGTCCGCCCCAGGTGTCAACAGGGGTTGCTACGCTAGGGAATGTTAAATGCTATCTGCCATAGATAATAGTTATAGTCTTGTTCACAGGACCATATAGGTAAAGGGTGCCTCTTGGGTTTGTAAGCAGTTCAAAAGCTGAAGTTATGTTCAAGGGTTTTTATTCCAGGGTAATGGATCGTATGAGCTGCCCTTTGGTTCTTTCCGTAGAAGTGTTAGCTTTCAGTAGGAAGATCTCCTAGGCTCATTCAGCCATCCAGAGCATGACTTCTGAAAATATTTATGTGGCTGTCCCTGCTTCAGAATGGTGTCAAATTCTGCCCCTTGCTAAAAGCAGTCTCATAACACAAAGCCACTGAAACAGTGTACTAGATAAAAGCAGAATAAAACACAAGTTCTTGAAACAGAAGCAGTCATGACCAGGAAGGAGGAACGGCGTGGTCTCAGGCGGACACAGTAAACTAGGTCGGCTTACAGTATGGTTACCAGATTTTTTTCAATGAATCCAGGGAAACTTTTTTTTTTCTTTTTGAAGGTGAGTAAGAACAGGGAGTCAGTAGTGGGGATGGTGAGGCAAAAGACCCTGGGCCCAAGCACACATGCATATTGTATAAAGGTGCAAAGCCCTTCTTTTGCACCCTGTGAAACATAAATGCGAACAGTTTTTTAAAAAACTGGGCAATGGCCGCCCGTCCACAACTCCTGAGCCTCCCCTGATCAGTCAAAACAAAGGGGGCAGGAGATCTGTACTGCCGGACGTCCCCGGTTCCCCTTTGGCGGTGGCAGTCAGCAGCCCAGAGCCAGCCTGGTAGCGCAGTTGGCTCTGGCTGGCTTCAGGAGCTGCTTGCTGCTGTGGTGCCCACCAATTTGCCTCCCAGAATTCCCTATATGATGTGTCTTGTGCACAACACATCATATGGGGACTTCCGGCGAGGAAAAATGGCGGGCGTCATGGCAGCGAGCAGCTCCTGAAGCCAGCCAGAGCCAACTGCGCTACCAGGCTGGCTCTAGGCTGCTGAGGCTGCCACTGCCACGTTTCCCAGGGACAGATTTGCAAATCTGGGGACGGAATTTATCCAGGGACAGATTTGCAAATCTGGGGACTGTCCTCAGGAACCGGGGACTTCTGGTAACCCTAGCTTACAGCCCAGAGTAGCCTGCTCTGGTGATGGAGAACAGGTCATTTTTCACATAAGCTTGTCTGAGGTCATTGCAGAATATCTGATAACTATCCCAAAGGACTACAAGGCTTGCTGGAACAAACTTTGAACATCACTGGTCTCATAAAACCAAGTTGGCAGCTACATCAAACTACTGGTGCTGGGATAGAAGAGGAATTAATAGATGGCTATCATATTTTCTTTATTATTGCAATATTCTTTTACAATAATTTAGCAAAACTGCGTTTTTAAACATCTCTTGTCTAAGAAGTGTTGCAACAGAAAAAGCAAAAGACATACATAATTTGCAAAAGATGCAAAAGTCATCCGTTTTCTTAATAAATCCGTATTACAGGCTAGCTGAGGCAATAAAGTTGGGAGTTAAAATTAAGTTTTCGGAAACAAGTTGTTACATGAATAACAATAAAAATACAATGACTTGCCATGGGGGGTGGGGGGGAAGCAGGAGAAGAGAGACACCCGATTTTACCTAAAGTGCTTTTCTGTCTAGAGGGACTGCTTAATTGTAGTCACAAATCACCTTGAATGCTTTCCTAGAAAGATAAAACAAGTTAAATTTGTATATCACTCGGCAAGCGCTTGCCTCTGAATTGGATATGAGATGGAGATTTCAGCTTTTCCTCCTGCATTTTTAGAGCTTCCTCCCAGACCCTGTTCTTCTCTTCAGGCATTTCATAGCAGTATGAGAACAGGCAAGAGATTCCCCCCTTCCCACATTCAGCTTCATTAAGTTTTTGGACCCTTTCCCCCCTCCCAGCTCCCCTCATCAACTGGGGCCATGGTCTAGCAACCCAGAAATGTTCCTTGCTTTGCATTTTGATTTGCAGAAATCTCCTTAGCATTTTACAAGAATAAGCACTGCAGTTGTTATGTTAAATAAGTGTAATTACCATGCGTTAAGGGAATTTTCCATCCTTGACTTGCCATATGACTTGCTCTCTCACACTGAGAAAATACACCCCACAGGGCTTTTTACCTTTATGGGTTTTTCCTCCGTTTCCCTCTGCCGGTGCGAGATAGTTTCATTTGGGACCGCTGAGAGCAGAGTTTGATTCCCTTGGAAATGTACATCTGGATGGTTCTTTTCTTGATGAAATGGTTTAAGAACAATTTCCCGCATAGACCTGGATGTCACGTTGGACCCACTCAGCCATATGCAGGATGTCAGCCACAAATTGCGGCTGCCAAGTAATTGAAAGGGACTTTAGCTTGGTCACCTTCTTCCTTCCAGGCAGTGATGGGCTGTTCTGATACACTGGCTGTCCTCTGGGTGCCCCAATAATACAACTATTACACCACCGCTTGCCCCAAGCCAGTGTATGCAAGGAGTAATCCCATAAACCCTCTCTGTCCGATGATGCCATTTTAGGTAAAGGTAAAGGACCCCTGGACAGTTAAGGCCAGTCAAAGGCAACTATGGGGTTGCAGCATTCATCTTGCTTTCAGGCCGAGGGAGCTGATATTTGTCCACAGACAGCTTTCCAGATCGTGTGGCCAGCATGACTAAACCGCTTCTGGCGCAATGGAACACCGTGACAGAAGCCAGAGTGCACAGAAACGTCATTTACCTTCCCGCTGCAGCGGTACCTATTTATCTACTTGCACTGGCATGCTTTCAAACTACTAGGTTGGCAGGAGCTGGAACAGAGCAACGGGAGCTCACCCTGTTGCGGGGATTCGAACCGCCGACCTTCTAATTGGCAAGCCTAAGAGGCTCAGTGGTTTAGACTGCAGCACCACCCACATCCCTGATACCATTTTAGGCTCAGACTACACAATGTAAAAAGGGACACAGGTGGCGCTGTGGGTTAAAGCCTCAGTGCCTAGGACTTGCCGATCAAAAGGTCGGCGGTTCGAATCCCTGCGGCGGGGTGCGCTCCCGCTGCTCGGTCCCAGCGCCTGCCAACCTAGCAGTTCGAAAGCACCTCCGGGTGCAAGTAGATAAATAGGGACCGCTTACCAGCGGGAAGGTAAACGGCGTTTCCGTGTGCAGCTCTGGCTCGCCAGATGCAGCTTTGTCACGCTGGCCACGTGACCCGGAAGTGTCTTCGGACAGCGCTGGCCCCTGGCCTCTTAAGTGAGATGGGCGCACAACCCCAGAGTCTGTCAAGACTGGCCCGTACGGGCAGGGGTACCTTTACCTTTACCTTTACACAATGTAAAATTGTATGGGGTGTTAGCGGAGGGGTAGTACCTCTGGTGGGGGTCATGTCATGCTCCTTCTGGAGTAGTTTGTCCACCTTTGGTCCCCACCCTGCACTCAGCTCTCACCCATGGCTCCTAAAAACTGTCATCATGCGACAGCAGCCACAACCTGGCAAATGCATCTGGCCCCTGGGCTGGTGGTTCCCCAGTCCTGTTTTAATGGGAGCTGTACAAATGATAAGCTTTGTAAGATAAACGGACTTCTATCAATTCTAGTAGGAGCGTGTTTCTGAAAGATAAGGCAAGGATTCACCTCTTGTTCCATAAAATGCCTGGAAACCGTTACCTGAAATCTAGTTCCATTTGACTTGGCAAACATAGTAACAGTGAGTTTCCCCTTCTTTAATGTGTTTCAGATTTATTCAAGAGATTGAGCACGCTTTGGGACTCAGCCCAACTAAGCAGTGCCCTCTCCGGGAATTCCTCACCATGTACATCAAGAACATCTTTCTTAGCCAAGTCCTGGGAGAAATCAACAAGGAAATCGAAGGAGTCACCAAGATAACTGAACCACTGAAGATACTGGCCAGCGCAGACACCATGAAGATGCTGGGCGTGCAGAGGCCTCTGTTGCAGGTAAGAAAGCTGCATCATTTCAGAAAGGGGCCTCCCCTCGAAGGCACCGGTGAAGCTTCAATGCTCGATGTTCCCATGCTTGTTTAGAATAAGTTGTGATTCCAATATGCCCTTGAGAAGCCTTCCTTCCAGATTCATCATACATGGTAGAATGTAAGCATTTTTGACAGAGGCATCATGATAGCGGATAGCCCAGTAAAACTCATTCTGAAGGCTGCCTGCACAGCTGCTTCTGCCATAATGAGTTGCTTATGATAATGAGGCCATTCCTGGGATTGGCCTTCTCTCTCGCTTCTGGGGGAGATCACTTGTGGCTCTCCCAAGAAAATGTCATTACCAGCCTCGATGGCATACTGTTCTCATCTTGTCAAATTACTGTACATTAATCAGATGGATGTTGGTGACGAGAGATGTTCAAATGGCCACGGAGAGCTGCCAAGCGAGTTTTGTTGTTTAGTGCCATAAACAAATGAGTTTTCTTTCAGGTCCATTTGCAGCCATAATCAGAAACTATTAGGCTGCAGTCGTAGCCGATCAATTGTGCATTCCATGCTTCTCAAGGGTGAACGTGACCTTTGAGACACGAGTGAAAATTCTGATCAATAGATAATACTTTGCGCAATGTAGTGATTTTCAGTCTCATCTGAAGTGCTTTTTTATATATTTGCACCCCTATATATATATATGTATAAGCGTAAATTATTAGTGGCTAAACTGAGACACCAAGAGGTTCTTTAAGACTAGGGGTAACCTGGATGCAATCACAGGCATAGTTTGAGGTTAACCCACAATTAAGGGCAAACGGAGAAATGCAAATTTATTTGGGGTGTTTATGCTTTAATTTCCCCCCATTGATCCCAGTTTGAATACCTAACGCAAATAATTGCACTATCAGTGTAAAAATAGCACATTTAAAACAAACCATGTTCACTGGTTGTTGCTAATTTACAAATACAGTTTTGTTCTTCGTATTCCATCTACAATTATTTGGTCAACTTAGGTAGGTTTTTTTTTTTTAAAAAAAAGTTGTGTGCTTTCTTTGGCACCTTGTTGTTAAACCAAGATAGATAATTTACAAGTACATTCAATAGGGAGCATGCAGAACATAGTACAGGTGTGTTAATGAGACCTGCAAAATCTTTCTAAACCTTTCTGCTGGCTCCCTACAGAATAAGAGCTAACCCAAGGAGGGGAATATACTTTCCTCATGAAACTGTGCAAGAAAGGAAAGGCATGTTTCTTTTTAGTTGTGACTTGGACTGAATCTAGACTGCCTGGACATACTGATGGATTGTGTGTGGGCTGAAATATTGAGACTCAATCCAGACAAGACAGTAGGCAAGCCTGTTCTGGATGAAAAAGAAGCACTAGGTTCACTCAAAACCTGAAGGGTATTTTGGATCCAGAATTACTCCTGGAGGGTCAAGTGGCTGCATTGGCTGGTACTCCAGCTATAACCCTTTGTGGAGGAGAAGGGGGAGGATCTGGCCCCAGTGATTCATGCCTGAATCATCTCTTCCTTTAGAATAAACGGACATAAATCGGACATCAGGAATCACAAGACAGAGAAACCAGTAGGAGAACACTTCAATCTCCCAGGACATTCTATACAAGATCTCAAAGTAGCTGTTTTACTACAAAGGAATTTCAGAAATAGACTGGAAAGAGAAGCTGCTGAATTGCAACTTATCACCAAACTTAAAACCATGGAGACACCTGGTCTGAACAAAGACATTGGACTCTTATCTCATTATACATGACAAAGCCATTTTTCACCTTCTCACCCCTTGCTTTTTCCTGTAAGACCTATTGCAGTCGTTAAGAGTCGTCAACAGGCTCATCACAGCTATCTGCCAATCACCCATTCCCACCACCCTTCTGAGTAATACCCCCCCCCCACCTTCTCACTATATAGAAGGGTCTGGAAACTTCTGTTTCAGTGTATCTGAAGAAGTGTGCATGCACACGAAAGCTCATACCAAGAACTAACTTAGTTGGTCTTTAAGGTGCTACTGGAAGGAATTTTTTTTGTTTTCTCTTCCTTTAGGTTATTGCAGTGTGCTCTGTGTAGGGCTGCCTTTGAAGAGTGAGAAACCTCAGCTAGTGCAAAATGCGGCAGCCAGACTGTGACTGGTGTGCACTTTATGGACCAAATGGACAATAGCAATTACCCTGCCTTTCAGTCTGAGCACAACTGAAGATGCTTGTTCTGATCTATAAAACCCTAAATGATTTGGAGCCAGGATAACTGGAAGCTACTTTCAGGAAGAGGCTGGACTTGGTCACTGTTACTTTCTACAGTGTTTGTTCTCCTGCTTACAGCCTTAATTTTGGACCCAGGGCAGGCACACCTTGGGGATGCATGTGCAGTTTCACACAAGTGTTTTCCAGTGTTCTGGACATATTACCCAGTGCAACTTGGATAGAACAAAATATGGCATTTCCCTTGTCCAGTGACCTGGTCCCAGAGCTAGAGGCTGCAGGGGCAAGCAGATGGAGAACCGGGTCTAGGTCAGGTTCCAGAGATTCCTGGATTGCAGGGGGTTGGGCTAGATGACTTTCAGGGTCTCTTCCAACTCTTCAATTCTATGTTTCTATGATCCTTTAAGTAGAAAGAAGGCCTTCTGCACACAGCATTGCAGCTGTTGTTGTTCCATCATTGCAACTGTTTTGGAGTGTTATTTATCAAACATTTACTGTAGATAGAGCAGTAAAACCAACAAAACATTCTCACAATCTGGTACTGACACACACAGATGTGCATGTGCAAGCTCACACACAGATATTCACATACAAATATGCTTTTCCATCGGCACATCTTGACATTTGGTTTATACCCAGCTTTTCAGCTGACCTGGCCTCAGACACACACTGTGTGATGGATTATTTTAATTAGCCCAACGGCATGGACAAGCTTGCCTTCACAAGGCAAATATTGTGCTCATAAATCTTCATTTTTACCCCTTCGACCATATCTGTGTAGCTGCTCTCATCCCCTTGTCCACATCCAGGAGCCATTTTGCTGGGAACTGCTTAGATTTGATTAAAGGTGTTTCTTGGTTCAGACCAAGGCTGAAATTCTGAGAATGAATGAGCTGCCTTAACCACATTGGAACGGATGCCCACCTAAGTCATTATCCTGCCTCAACCAGTGTTTGGTATTGGGTTCCAAAGGGAAATATTAGTAATCTGTATCCATCAGCTCTGGATTTCAAAACTCTGAGGTTTAACCTTTCACCAGCAGGTATTGATATTTCTGCCCTCAATTTCTTGATCTGAACCCTATAGCCACAACGTCCTGCCATCGGTTCTAATGACCAGTGGTGCATCCAGTTGTAGGAGTATCCTGCTGGTTAGTGAAAGCAATAATTAATCAGTGCTGTGCTTTGTTGTTGGTAGTTGTGAATTTGGATCTCATCTGAAGTTCTTAGAGGGTGATAGGAAATACAGAACAGATGTCTTCCATGGTAGACTGGGAACCAGTTAGAGGAAGGTACCCACAAATCAGGAGTCCCACACCACCACCCTCGGTCTTTCTTCATTTGTTCTGTTTCCCAGTGTGGTGTAGTGGTTAAGAGCGGTGGACTCGTAATCTGGTGAACCGGGTTCGCTTCCCCGCTCCTCCACATGCAGCTGCTGGGTGACCTTGGGCTAGTCACACTTCTTTGAAGTCTCTCAGCCCCACTCACCTCACAGAGTGTTTGTTGTGGGGGAGGAAGGGAAAAGAGAATGTTAGCCGCTTTGAGACTCCTTTGGGTAGTGATAAAGCGGGATATCAAATCTAAACTCTTCTTCCTTCCTTTGATGCTTGATTGTATATCTCTGCATTGTTCAAAAACCAGAACTCTTGCCAGTCACATAAAATGCTCATAACATAAAACAGCATATATAAATGCAGAGAGATACATTTGTTTGGAAAATTGCCTGAGATAAATAAGAAATTGTACATGAAATCAAGGAAGAGGCTGGACAGCGGCACCAACCCCAGAGTAAACATTGGTTGCGTTACACATTCAGTCAATTACTCATCACTTGATGACTGTCAGCTGAATATGTGAAATGTCTTACTCTCAGCTGACAACTTGTGTTTGAGTTGGCATCAGGTGGTATCATAGTTCTCATGGCAGTGATTCATCTAATAGCTCATTTGCACAAAGAAACCATCACTTGATGCTGTGGTCAAGTTTCAAACATGCATAAGGGCCTTTCCATACACTGAACAGTGGGAACCCTGGGTTTCCCATTAAAGCCACAGTTTTCAGGCACCCTGCTATGGCTCCCTAATGAGGGGTTTTGCATGAAAAATGTTTGCCAGCACAAGTTTACATTGTTCACACTTTACATTTCCCCCCGGTTTTCCAAGTACTTTTCAGTGTGAAGCAGAAGGCCGGTAGAAGGACTTCTGTGAGTCTACAAGTTGCAAAGTATCTACTACTATGTAGCTTCAGGTTTCCAAGTTCCTCCTAGCTCATAAGGCACATAATTATACCTGGTTGTTTTGTGGACTTTGTTTTTCAAGTAATGTGAAATCCGACAGCAAATTCTTGCAGAGACAAAAGAAAGATTCATCACTTTTCAAACAAAGCTAGATAAGTTATCTTTTCAAGCACACACACACACACACACTCGGGCACAACTGAGAGGGAGGATTTTGCCAAGAAAAAACAAAGCTGAAATTGCACAAGCACTATGGTCCCAGTGTTCATTTTTAACATGTTGGTGCTAAATAGCATCTAAGGAATGTGAAGTCTGCCGATTAAAAAAACCTGCCTCTTATTTTCTGTGACAGAAAATAAATAACACTATTTGAGATTAAAAGATTGCACACATACATGACCACATGGTTGCACTCTTGAAGATTCAAAATTTGGTGGAATCTTTGAGATGCTTTGATGAGTGGGATATGAGCTCTTGATTTGTAAAGAGGCTTTAATGGATCCGTTCCAAGCATGCTGTTACTCACCTGAGACCCCACCACTGCCACCATGGCAGTCTATAGGCATAACGGATCAATCTGTTGGGTGGCCAGTTTTATTGGGAGGTCTAAGACTAAGATGCACACTTACTTTTCAAGGGATATGTGGAAAAATAGAGGGGGTGGCGGCTTTTGCCATTTCTAACCCTCCACTACAAATTGTGGAAGAAAATTCCATAGTTTAATTATGTAATATGTGAGGTATTTTCTGTTTCTCTGTCCTGAATATCCCAATATTTAGCTTCATTGAAAGTCCCTTAGGTCTAGTATAATTTAATGCACCTCTATCATTTCCCCTCTTCCTGTATAAACGGCAGGTGTTGCACCTGCCTTGATTAGTAATATAGACAATGCAGGCCAACTTAAAACTTTGCCCCAACCTATGGCAAACCTATAGTGCAGACAAGCCCTTAACCTCTAGCAAAAAAATGCCACTTTGGTTTTATTTCCCCCCATTTATTCATAGGGACATACCACTCACTTTAACTGTTGTTGCAAAAAAATTGAAACTAAGATTCTCAAATCCTGCATTTTTGCACTGAAGGCTATACAATATGCTCTGTAATGTAGAAAACGCCATGAAGCCTCCAGATCCCTTGACAGTAAATATGTAGTTAGTATACTTCATTGCCAGCTGTCCGACTCTGGTGACATTTCAGTGTTGACAGAATATCTGTCCAGTATAAATAATAATTTGACCTTAATAACTGATCATGAAAAAAGTCCAGAAAAGGTCAGCCAGATGGACTGAGATGCAGACGTTAAAGGCCTTGAACAGACGTAGGAGGTTCCTTCAAATATGTAATTTGGAATCTTTGAGACCTTCATGTGGTCAGAAGATGCTCTGTGACTATATTTGCTGTTGATTCTGACAGCTGCTAAAGCTGCCTGGGTTTTGACTTCCAGTCTGGTCTCCATGCCCCACACACTCCCCGCTGGGCACATGTCGGCCCATTGGCTCACTCACTCTTCAGAAACACCTGGCAGCTTCCAACAGTAGAAGAGGACTAAGAAATATGCTACACTTTCTCTGTGACTTTTTGTTCCTTGTGTGAATGATGACGCCAGTGGCATTGCAAGAAGTTGCAAGGGGCTTCTCCACCAAGGCTTCCAGCTACATGGAGACTCCTTTGTAGCTACTTAACCTGCATTGAAATTGGCTTACAGTGCAGTGGTGATGCAAGTCGGATTTTAGGTGGGGCTAAGGAAGATAATCTACCTTTAACATGGCCTAACAATGCTGCCATAGATGTCACTAAAAGGTAAAGGGACCCCTGACTGTTAGGTCCAGTCGTGGATGACTCTGGGGTTGCGGTGCTCATCTCGCTTTATTGGCCAGCATGACCAAGCCACTTCTGGTGAACCAGAGCAGCGCATGGAAACACCGTTTACCTTCCCTCCGGAGCGGTACCTGTTTATCTACTTGCACTTTGACGTGCTTTTGAACTGCTAGGTTGGCAGGAGCAGGGACCGAGCAACTGGAGCTCACCCTGTCGTGGGGATTCGAACCGCTGACCTTCTGATTGGCAAGCCCTAGGCTCTGTGGTTTAACCCACAGTGCCACCCGCGGCGCATGTTAATAACAATAACAATAATAATAATAATAATTTATTATTTATACCCCGCCCATCTGGCTGGGTTTCCCCAGCCACTCCTGGCGGCTTCCAACCAAATATTAAAAACAATACATCATCAAACATTAAAAGCTTCCCTAAACAGGGCCATCTTCAGTTTTCTTTTAAAAGTAAAATAGTTGCAATAGCCTTGACATCTGCTGGGAGGGCGTTCCACAGGGCAGGCGCCAATACCGAGAAGGCCCTCTGCCTGGTTCCCTGTAACCTCACTTCTCCCAGTGAGGAAACCACCAGAAGGCCCTCGGTGCTGGACCTCAGTGTCTGGGCTGGACAATGGGAGTGGAGACACTCCTTCAGGTATACAGGACTGAGGCCATTTAGGGCTTTAAAGGTCAGCACCAACACTTTGAATTGTACTCGGAAACATACTGGGAGCCAATGAAGATCTTTCAGGACCGGTGTTATATTGTCTTGGCAGCCACTCCCAGCCACCAGTCTGACCAGTCATGTTATGTTTTAAGTGGACAAAATGAAGATGGGCAAAATGAAGATGGATTGCCACTCTGTTCTTGAGCACCACCAGACTTCACACTAAGCATTTCTTTCGTGGTGCCAAAGTTGCTGTTGGATCTCTCCCCTTTATTGCCAAGGAGCACTTTAGAAAGATGACTAGCTTCTGAAGATGAATTACCTCCATTCCAAGTTAATTTCTGTTTCCCAGCAGGACCCCAGCTGAACCCCGCTGGGTTTGGAAATGCCACTGATTGGGTAATGGATGAGTGCTTTGCGGATGGCTGTGCCCGCGCTCGCCTGGTGCCAGCTTAGGCTTCCCCGGTGCCCTTCATTTCCCGCTTTGCAGCCAGCCTCGCTAGAGCTAAATGGATTTTTTCACAGGACAGTAACTTGACTGTCGTTAGCATGGGGGAAATAATGTATGAGAGCAAGACAGAATTGAAATGCTTACTCTGTGAAATCCACAACTGCCTGGGAGTTCTGTAGAACAAGATCGGCAGGAAGCCATCTGCACTGGTAGCAGACATAAATCAGGAAGGGAAAAGGCCAGTCTGTCTAGGGGCCTTCTTAGAATAGCTACACGGTTCCATAGGCACCGTTGGCTCAGACCAGTGCCCAAACTCAGGACATTTCGATATACTCTAAGGAGCATAGGAGTTGCCCCACTGGGTCTACCAAGGTCCATCTACATAGATACACATTCTGTTCCTGAAAGATTTCATGGGCTTTTGTTTCTGTTTTTTGTTTCTTGTTATGTGCCTCAGAGTCGGAACTGTAAGAGGTAAATATTTTAAATAAACAAATGTCAAGTCAGATGCCCTGGGAAACTTGGAAGCATGGTGGTAATCATCCTTTGCTTCATCCCTGGCATTCAGTGCCTTTGATCATTTTGAACTTTTGTGGCTACCGGCTTTGGAGAGGTTAGTTCTGAGCGAAAATCCTACCTCAACTTCCATAGTGAGTTTGGCCTCCGCAGTTCCGCACCACCCCATTTGCCAAGGGACACCTCCAAAATTTAAGTCAACTGTGCTGGCTGGGGCCAATGGGAGTTGTAGATCAAAACATCTGGATGGCAGCAGGTTGGTGAAACTGGTCTAATACTTGTTAAAAAGAAAGTAAGAAGCCATGGGGTAGGCTCAGTCAGTGGGATCATGGGTTCCAGCCCCATGTTGGGTGAAAGATTCCAGAATGGAAGGGGTTGGACTAGATGACCCTCATAATCCCTTCCAACTCTACAATTTTATGAATCTAAGTGAGTTCCACAAACTGAGTCATACTGTGTGAAGCAATTTTTCTGCTCTTCAGCCTACTGCCTGTCCATTACAGTCCTACGTTTAATATTTATTCTTTTCACATAAACCTGTATCATGTTTCTCCCTCAGTAATCTTCCTTTTTTAAAAAAAAATAGTACAATATTTGCAGCCAGTCTACAACCTGGAAGTTCAGAGAGCAGTAACAGTTTGCTGGGGGGGGGGGATACTGATATTATATAGAGAGAGAGGGGGGGGAGGGAGATGAGGCAGACACCTCTCTACTGTTTTCTGCTCTTGCTTGTTGAGCCAAACGTATCCAACCATGTAGATGCTGACATGGTTTAATCTATTTTACTGTTAATTTTAACTATTTATAAAGTGTGTTGATCATTTTTACCTTTTTTATTGATATCCTTGTCTTTCTTTTAAACGCCTTAGAGGTTTTATTACAACCAAGCGGTATATAAATTTTGTTAAATAAGCAAATAAAAAAATAGACTGCCTATGTGCATCCAATCTTGCAGCGTTATAGCTGGCAGTGACCCTCCAGGATCACCTAATTCCCAGGGTTCTGGTATGTGTTGCTCGTACCTTGATCTCAGTGGCCTGCAGACCACTCTTATGGCCACTGCAAACATTTTTGTAGTGTTTTTCCTGCAGATGAGCTTTTGCACTACCACACAAATTATAGGTAAAGGTAAAGGGACCCCTGATCATTAGGTCCAGTCACGGACGACTCTGTGGGTGCGGCGCTCATCTCGGTTTCTTGGCCAAGGGAGCCGGTGTGCAGCTTTCGTCTCATGTGGCCAGGATGACTAAGCCGCTTCTGGCGAACCAGAGCAGCGCACGGAAACGCTGTTTACCTTCCCGCCAGAGCGGTACCTATTTATCTACTTGCACTTTGATGTGCTTTGGAACTGCTAGGTAGGCAGGAGCAGGGATCAAACAATGGGAGCTCACCCCGTCGCGGGGATTCAAACTGCTGACCTTCTGATCTGCAAGTCCTAGGCTCTGTGGTTTAACCCACAGCGCCACCCGCATCCCTTAGTGTTTTTCCTACAAATGAGCTTTTGCACTACCACACACAAATTATAGAGGCTCACTAAATGTCACATCAGGAAAATAATCCCAGCACTACAACTGGGTAGTATTGTTTGAGTGCCAGATACTGGGGGTGGGGGAACCCAAAGCATTGGATTCCTTGAACCCAGGTGGCTGAACTCAGGCTGGGCATGTTAGCCAGATAGACTGATGCAGATGTTGTGAAGGCAATTTTGCCTCTGGTGCTACCTTTCCTAGCAGTGTTCACACCAGTGTTGAAATCCTGTCAATCTCTGTGAGTATCACAAAGTAGTATGGCCTTGGGCTCAAAGAGAGGGCTGGGGAAGGCTGCTTGTCTCTGCCTATAATGAAATGACCTTTGAGTGAATGACAAGTGTGAGGAAGATTGGAAGAGAAATTAAGTGTGCTCTGTACCAGAAGCCATCCCATTCTGCACCAGCAAGCAGGCCTTCCCGCCTGGATTCTGTGATCAGAGTGAATTGTGCATGTGCTGCCAATTCTGTATGTATTCAAACAGAGTGTAAACAATAATGATGACAAATTCTATGAAATTACAGTCTTTCCCTGTTCCTCTTTCTGTTATTATACGTGTACGGTAGATGGGTGGTACATTGGGCATTGGTTTAGAGTAAAGCAAGTCCACCCATGTTTTAAAAGTTCCTGTTTCTTTTCTTTATTGTAGCATCCTTGATACAAATTTCCAGTTCATTCTTATCAAAGGCTTTCTCCACATCCAGGAAAATAAAGGCTGGTAGTTGTTTGTTTATTACATAGTTCTGTTCAATCCACTGCCTTCTTGGCACTAGACTGTAATTTTCTATTCCTTATAAACATTGTTTGGTCCTGGTATATGCATATTGAAATAATATTGCTTAACCTGTTTGCCAATAGAGGGCTCCATATTTTTACATCTTGATTAAGGAGGGAAATCGGTCCATCTGACTGTGGAATCATCAAATCTTTTCCTGCTTTTGGAAGTACTTTTGCAATCACTTCTGACTATGATGTTGGCAAATTTCCCATTTGCAAAGGCTTATTTATCATTTTCCCGTAATGTAAGTGCTTTTCCCCCCGCAAAAGATTTTTAAAAACTCAGCCCATCTGGTCCTGATGCTTTGTTACGAAGTCAGCTATTATCTCATTAATTTCCTTTTCCGTTATTAGGACTCCCAACATTGTTATATCTCCATTAGTGACTTTGGGCACAGTGATTGTAGAAAATATTCTAGTATCTGTTTTCTTAACGGGTGTTTCCTGGTACTTGGTAAACTTGCCATGTTCACTTATATCTTGTGAAGTTTCAACTGTTTAGTTCTTATACTTAATTGATGGTGTTAGGCATGGCACTTGTACTCTTTTAAGTATGTTGATAATGGCGTTTATCAATTCCATTGATAAGCCTTTAAGTTTTGAAGGTTTATTCCCATACTGAAGCCAATTTTGTTTGATATTCTTAGTATATTTTTTGTTGTTTGTTGTTACAATGCTCTCAAGATGTTCAGTTGTTCTCCCCTTCCTGTTTCTGTTCATATTCTTTTCCTGGATTTTTAAAATAAATTCTTCTGATTGGCGGCACTTCAGAAGCCCCAAGCATACTGTTCCTGAAGTCTTACTGCTCAGCAGGATTTCAAAGCTGAGGGCAGGGCTCTTTGCAAATCCTTCAAAGGGGCTTGCAAAGAACTTTGTGTGCACTTTGAATTAATCCATTGATTTGGGGGACTTCAAAGCACCGTATCATGTGAAGCCCACCTGCCAAATTTGGCCCAGAAGGGATGGGGCAATAGGGACCTGATGTGCTGACCAAAGCCAGTTTTCTCCCTTCTCTAGTTCAAGGGGCCCCCATAGAGAAGGGTCTTTGGCTTTGGGGCAGCCTTTCAAAATGGCCGCAGTTTTCCTCAGAGCTGTCCTTCAGACTTCAAGCTCTTGTTTTAATTGAAGTTGCAGAAGCGTCTGATGTTTTTCTCTGCTTCAAAGCAAGGATTGCAAGCTCTGGAAGTCCTTTTCTGGGCCCAATATCTCTAGCCAAGAGATAACGAGAGGTAGTTATGGATAGATAAATCTAATAGATATTGATGAATCTATATGATACCAAAAAGCAGAATGGGTGCATAAGAAAGATTATGGACTGGCAGGCCCAGTCACACACTTAGAAACAACATATAAGGACGAAAAGGTAGAAAATGGAAGGCATGCAGAAAGCAAATCTTACAGGAAGGCCCAAGTAAGAAGATGAGTCCTGTCTCTCTCCTGGGAAATGTGGAAAAGAGTAAAGCATGTGTCAAAGAAGGGTTGTTGCCCCATGGTAGAACCTCTGCTTTGTATGCAAAAGGCTCTAGGTCAGGCATGGCCAAACTTGGCCCTCCAGATGTTTTAGGACTACAACTCCCAGCATCCCTAGCTAACAGGACCAGTGGTCAGGGATGATGGGAATTGTAGTCCCAAAACAGCTGGAGGGCCAAGTTTGGCCATGCCTGATTCTAGGTTCAATCCGTGGCATCTCCAGGCGGGACTGGGAGATCCCGGTCTCAAACGCTAAAGAGCTGCTGCCAGGCAGTATAGACAATACTGAACTAGATGGATCAATGGCCTGACTCAGTATAAGGCCATTTTCTGTGCTCCTATGTGTCAGGGTGTTCCAGTGGTCAGTAGCAGCTCAGGAAAATGCCCACAGACAGGGCAGCTATGGAAATGTTAGGCTTAAAATGGAGATCAGTGGCAGATGAGCAAAGAGGTGGCACAGATGGAGAAAGGAGGTAGGAAGAAGCAAAGTAACAGAGACATTTAAGGCCAATAGTAAATGCTATAGTGGATGTTGGATTTGAATTTAGGTCTCCCCAGTCCTGGTAGTGTAACCAAAATCTTAGTTTCCTTAGAGTTTGCGCAGTTGAATTTTGTGTTGCCTACGTTGAGGGAATAGTGTGAATTACGTTATGCAAGGAATGTTTGTGATGACACTAACGAGGATTTGAATCCCCTTTTGCTTGTCCTCCTAAGTGTGCACTGAAAGGACAGAAAAAATCCACCTTTCTGCCACTTTTCAACCACCGTCTCTGTGAATATATATCAGGGTGGCTCAACTAACCTTTAAGTGATGTTGAGTTTGCAACCTGGGTCTGTTTCCCAAAGCCTTCATTCTCCCCAGCATAACAGTTCCCCTGAATAGCTCTTATAAAACATAAGAGCCCTGCTAGATCAAGCCAGAGGCCCCTCTAGATTAATAATAATAATAATAATAATAATAATAATAATAATAATAATTATTATTATTATTATTTCTATACCACCCTTTACCCGAGGATCACAGGGCAGTTTTCAATATGAAAACACAAAAATACATAGCATAGTAACAAACAGAAACAGCCCTCTCTTGGTCTTTGCTCCCTAACATTCAAAGGTATATGGTCTCTGACCATGGAGTCTCCATTTGGCTGTTACTGTTAAGAGGCGTTGATAGAGCAACACTGTGTGCTAAGTTTTACAACTGCTTCTTTCTTATAGGGGAGCATCCCTCTCTCTCCCTTTAGCTGCAGCCTCATTTCTCTGTGCTACACCCTAAAGGCACAGGAGGAGCTGGAGCTAAGCCGATTTGTAGAGAATCTTGTCAGCCTAATTGATTACTGCGCGGTACACGCTGCTGACGACAGGTGAAATGGCGTGGAGTGGAACAAATCTGTATGTATCGCACATTCCCGCTGGGTCGGGCCAGGGCTCCTTCCTCTGACATGTTGATTTATATATTTGCAGCTCCCTTCCCTAATGAATAGTGCCCCATCACGGGTCACTGGAGCCCCCTGCTGTATAGACCCCATCAGTGCCACAGCGAGGGAATGAATCATGCTTCCCAAAGCCTTATGCTGTGAATTTATGCGCTTGAACACTTGCAGGAGGCTAGCCAAGGAAAAGTAATTAAAAACCCCAGATATACACAGGACACTGACACAAACACACCCCGCCAAATGTCCCAGCAGGAAAATTACACATACACGTATACAGGGTGCTGGGTTCTGCGAAATTTTCATCTCTAGTTGGCTTGAATTTTAAGATCCACCATCATGGTAAAGTATAATATCAGCGAGGCTGAAATACTTTGATCTGGCCTACACAGATTTGTTGTGTGATGGACACCAGAAGTCTGCATACAGGATGAAAGATCAGAAGTTTCCTATCTTCCGTGGGCCAGTCAATCCCTGTTTCTCTTGTCTGGGCAGATGTTATCCAGGAAATCATTTCAAAGCATGATACATGCGCTCCAGACAAACAATATTTTCAATATTGCAACGTTCTTTATTTTTATTTTTCCTGTGTGTGGTCCTCCTAATTTTAAAACCACAACAACCCATACCTTCCTCCTGTGAAGTCCCAAGCAATTTGGAACTCAAATACTTAAAAGAGCACCACCCTTGGTAGCAACCATCTCGGGCCCTACAATTGGCAGAGGAGGCCCTTGTTGGTGGTACCACAGCTGGGTGCTGCCTGGTTGGCACTGACTCATTGACAGGGCCTTCTTGGTGGGGGTTCTCCATTGGTAGAATGCCCTCCCTGGTGAGGTGTGCTCTTCCTCATTAAGGAGCACATAAGGTAAGATCCTGCTGGATCAGGTCAATAGCCAGTGTAGTCCAGCATCCTGTTCTCACAGTAGCCAACCAGATGCCTGCGGGAAACCAGCAAGCAGGATTTGACCACAGCATACATAGATGCATGCATGCGTACACCATTGTATTCGCATGCCGCCTTTCCATAGTGAAAACCATGCTCAAGGCAGCTTAAAGGTAAAGGGACCCCGACCATTAGGTCCAGTCGTGACTGACACTGGGGTTGCGGCGCTCATCTCGCTTTATTGGCCGAGGGAGCCGGCGTACAGCTTCCGGGTCATGTGGCCAGCATGACTAAGTCGCTTCTGGCAAACCAGAGCAGCGTACGGAAATGCCGCTTACCTTCCCGTCAGAGTGGTACCTATTTATCTACTTGCACTTTGATGTGCTTTTGAACTGCTAGGTTGGCAGGAGCAGGGACCGAGCAACGGGAGCTCACCCCGTTGCGGGGATTCGAACCGCCGACCTTCTGATCGGCAAATCCTAGGCTCTGTGGTTTAACCCACAGCACCACCCGCGTCCCTCAAGGCAGCTTACAACATGAAAAAAATACGTATAATAAAAATAGTCATAAGCAGTAAATAAAACACATCAGAAGGTACACAACCAAATTAACAGTTTCCACATTAAATCTTAATAAGATCTAAAAGATACAAAAAGTATTGATGGCAGCAACAACCTCCTTTTAGGCTAGAATGCCTTCTTTGGTTGGCAGCAGCTCTCCAAGCATGGGTTCAGGCAGAGGAGGGTCTTTCCCATAACCTGCTTCCGGATTCTTCTAAACAGATACTTCCAGGGTTGAACCCTCGTCTTACAAAGTAGATGCTCAGCCACTGATTGGTAGTCACACTCAAAACATCAGTTTTATCTGCAGTAGAGATCTGACCATTGGTGTGCTCAAATCCATGACAGTTGCCAACTGAAGGGCTTCTGAAATCAAGGAAGCTTGAAATTTGGTTAGTTTTATGTCAGGGAACTGACATCGGAGCCAGAGGTGGAGGCAAGGCTCCCAAGCGATGCCGGAGAAGGGCCCAGCAGGGAGAGAGGGAGCTCATCGGCTGGGGAAGGAAATCAGCGTAACACCAGGGAGAAAGGGGGGCAGATGGGGGAATCGGCGAGGGGGCTCCAGGACTGTTCGACGGAGACCAGTGGGGAGAGCACAGGTCCTCCGCTACCCACACCCACCCTGCGCAGAAGACTTCCGCGCAGGGAAAGTAGGCGTAGACTTGGCATCAAAGAACTTCTTTGCTGGAAGAAGTTCAAGAAACGCCCATGGACGGATCCTGCTAGCGACTGAACAGCCACGAAGTGAAGGGCTGTCCAGCCAGGAAAGGTTTAACTAGGCTACCTAGCCAGGAGTGGCGGCAACTTACGCACGAGCAACCCCATATAACCATTACATTTTACCTTCACTGTGAGTCCAAAAAACCAACGGCAGGTGCTCAGGTGCATGCAACCCAAGACTTTTGTTTTCGGACGCATCATCTCTCGCTCTTATTGTAGCATCTGGTGACTTTCATTGGGGCAATTGTTACAATTCAGTGGTACCTCGGGTTAAGAACTTAATTCTTTCTGGAGGTCCATTCTTAACCTGAAACTGTTCTTAACCTGAAGCACCACTTTAGCTAATGGGGCCTCCTGCTGCTGCCGCTCCACCGGAGCCTGATTTCTGTTCTCATCCTGAAGCAGAGTTCTTAACCCGAGGTACTATTTCTGGGTTAGCGGAGTCTGTAACCTGAAGCGTATGTAACTCGAGGTAACACTGTACTAGATATTCCTCCAGGGACAATTGAACATGACACACAAACATAAAGTTGGATAAAGAGAAGATGAAACGTTTTGAAGGACAGTAGAAGGTCTATGAGTCAATGCCCAAAAGGACCTGTTGAAACCCAGGAGTGGGATCTGTTAGTGCTTCTGGCTGGTGGCTGCCATGCACAGATTGTAATTCAGTTCAAGGCTCAGTTCCATCATATATATATTTAGTGTTCTGGCTGGCCAGCTGCTTGACCAGCCCTACCTCCTTCAGCCCCAGGCAGCCTCTGAAAAGCAGGAGCTTCCTCAAGCTCCAGGTGGACTGAGGCAATGACCAAGGGGACACCTTCAGCTCAGAAAGTCATGAGTTGTACAGGGCAGCTGTGGAATATCAGTCGATGTGCAGAGCTGAAGTGTTTTTCACCACCCTATATTCCCAGCCAAGGACACTCTCTGCAAAGTGCCTTTGACGACTGTCAAACTTCCCTCGGAATAACGTGCCGCACATGCAAAGGGCCGGGTTGCAGCGCTGAGCGAGGGGGAGGCTTCCTTATTCTTTTTAGCAGCTTGGAGAGCAGAATCAATTCCTGTCACTCACCGGTAAATCTGCAGGAACAGGATTATGGATCTGGGTCCTTCTTGCAGTACTTTAATCTTAAAATCGATGCTGAGAAGGAAGCCAGGCTTGGGGGAGGGTAGCGAAGAGGCTTCAGCTTTGACTCTGATGAGGTTTTGCAACTTCAAATGCAAAAAGTGTCCAACTCTCTTGCAAGGGAGGCGGGGAGAGAATGCCTCACCTGTCGCAGTCAATGGAATCTGCAACACGGAGGACTTTAATTCAATATGTAAACCAAAGCAGGGCTTGGGATATGCTTCAGCCTCTTGCTTTTAAGTGCACGGCTCAGAAAATAATCTTGCTATTCTGTGAAGCGAAATATTATTTTGCAGCGTGTTAAATTGGTTAGTAATTTTTAAGGTGCCACAAGACTCTTGTTTTTGCTGCAAGAAGCTAACACAATTGCCCCTCTGGAAGCTAGTTTTACCTTTGGCTTTCTTTCCTGCACCCATCAGTAGGGCTTACACGAAAGAGAAGTGTGCACATACCCAGACAGCGTACAAAATGCTGTAATAGCAAACCAGCTCCATTGAGATGACTTGTGGGGATCTTGGCTTGAGCCAGTGGCTCTTCAGGGCCAACACAAATTAAGAAAGGGATGTGGAGGTTCTCATAGAAACCAACTAAAAAAAAAAATTGCTTACCTGGAAAAGATATAGAGTAAAGCAAAATGATTGGTGGCTGGAGCACTTTGCCAACAAAGAAAGGGTGGTGTGTTTTGGGGAATGGGTTAGTTTAGGAAAGAAAGAGAAACCTTTTTTTGCAGTGACCAACCAGATGCCTATGGGAAACCTGCAAGCAGGACCTTAGCACAAGAGTGCTTGCCCTACTTGTGATTCCCAAAAACTGGTATTCAGAAACATACTGCATCCAACAGTAGAAGTTGTACACAGCCATGATGATTAGTAGCCATATCCTTACCCTCCATAAATTTGCTCTGAAGGAGAGGATTGGCAGCCATCACCACCGTAGATTCCGGCGTATTAGGTGACTGGATGTATTAGATGACCCCCCCCAATTGGCAGCTGCAATTTGGGGGTTCGTCTTATAAGCCCAGTCGCTTAATATGCTGGGCAGCTCTGCGCCGGGAGAAAGCCGCAGTGGGCGGGCTCCGCGCCGGGCGACTCTCTCCCGGCGTGGAGTGGAGCCCACCGCTGCCCATACCCGGCGTATAAGACGACCCCCGACTTTTTAAACCTCTTTTCCGCAGTTAAAAAGTCGTCTTATGCGCCAGAATCTACGGTACATCTTGTGAGAGTGAATTGGTTAATTCAACTATATTCTGCATGAAGACGTACTAAGTACCCAAAGTTGAAAACAAGAATCTTACGCCATTGTATTGAATTGTTGCATTTAATTAAGACTAACTATGGTGTTCTTGGTTTGCTTGCCAAATAAACTTAGAAAGGCTTGAAAAAATGTTTTTCTTGGCAGCAGCCCACCATGGCAAGCCTTTAAAAAACCATCTTCCTTCCTTCCTTCCTTCCTTCCTTCCTTCCTTCCTTCCTTCCTTCCTTCCTTCCTTCCTTCCTTTCTTTCTTTCTTTCTTTCTTTCGGCAGAGCACAGTGATTGTGGAAAAGACCGTCCAGGACCTCATGAATTTGATGCACGACCTGAGCGCCTACTCTGACCAGTTCCTCAACATGGTGTGTGTCAAACTCCAGGAATACAAGGACACCTGCACTGTGGCCTACAGGTACGGCTTGCTTGAGGGCCAGGTAGCACCCTTCAGGGCCTTCCCTTCAAGGACGTACTGAAGCATTTGGAGGTTTTCTTCTTTAGGAGGAAAAGGCAAATAAGGGAATAAGTTTAGATCTATTTTACCTATAAGTGTATTTCTACACTGCCAACTCATTCAAAAAGATTTCGTGGCAGTGTGCAATAAAACCATTAGGACGTCCTAAAATTGTAAAATACAGACTACCGCTGTATTGTAATTTGTTTTGACTGCTTTTAATACTGAATTTTAAATTGCTGTAGCGTGCCCTGGGACCTGTTGGTGATGGATGGGTTTAATGGTGGCGGTAGGAGGAGCAATGCTCCATCCATGCAATGCATAATTAAGGCATACCTTTGTAGTAAATAATGCACAAGAGAAGACAGTAGGTAAATGACTTAAAGCAGGGATACAGCTACAAGGATAAAGGTGAGACAATAACTAGCCTATTTGCACATACATAGTTAATACCCCCAGTCCCACTAATACAAAACTTACCTGTCCTCCTGCTTTAAGTTGTTTACCTACAAGTGAAGTTACAAGTGAACTCTTTATTTATTGCATTTGCAGTGACACAATTAGGTCAGCCCTCATTTCAGTGTCCAATCCCTGATTACAGGAAGAGGAGGACATAAAAAAATCACAGAAAATACACTACTTGATCTACCAACTCATGCTAGGTACAAATAGAAGTCATTATACCCTTTATGTGATTGGAAGAGCATAATGGGGGCACAAGATGTTCTCCTAACTCATTGTGAGAGAGGGAGAGAATGTGTATAAGAAACTGCATGGTGCTAGTTATTTATCTAGCCCTGCATATCTTTAGCGTTTCCCATCCCAGTTACCCAGAACCCTTTAACTGGAGGTGCCAAGTCTTGTTCTCCCCCACTTCTGATTCATAGCCCATCCTCCTGCCATTTAAAGCTGCCTCGTGCTGAATTGGACCACGGGTCCATTTATCCTAGTGTGGCTCTCCCAAGAGCTTGGCCAGGGATTATTCTCAGCTGTCCCAGCCTTCCTGGTCGTATGAAGAACTCAAACTCACACCTCCAGTCCTGCCAAAGGTTTTAGTGCATTTATCAGATTGGTAAAGGTAAAGGGTAAAGGGACCCCTGACCATTAGGTACAGTCGTGACCGACTCTGGGGTTGCGGTGCTCATCTCGTTCTATAGGCCGAGGGAGCCGGCGTTTGTACACAGACAGCTTCCAGGTCATGTGGCCAGCATGACTAAGCCACTTCTGGCGAACCAGAGCAGCACATGGAAACGCAGTTTACCTTCCCGCCGGAGTGGTACCTATTTATCTAGCACTTTTACGTGCTTTCGAACTGCTAGGTTGGCAGGAGCTGGGACTGAGCAACAGGAGCTCACCCCGTCATGGGGATTCGAACCGCCGACCTTCTGATCGGCAAGCCCTAGGCTCAGGTTTAACCCACAGCGCCACCCGTGTCCCATCAGATTAGTACATAAGGCATATTGCAGGTTAAAGGATTCAGCAGGCGCATGAGAGGTTAAATGCACTTCTAAGTTTAAGCTAAGGTGTTGATCCTACACTTCCCTTTTGAAGTGTGACCTGGGCACAGCTATTTGCATGGAAAGCAGTTGGAGTCCCATGGTTGGAGAACACTCCTTGTGGTTTGGCTCATGAAGTTTGTTTATGCTGGCATCTCCGTGTCTTTGGTGCCCCCTGTCCTAATGGCCATGTTACCCGAGGGCGATGTGCTACATGTCCATGCAGAGTATTAACTAGGGGATGTGGAGGTTAGCCCTAGGATGCCAGGAGCTGTCAGAAGTGGCAGAGAAAACACAAGGACCATTTAAGGGGTTGGGTGGGACAAACAGAGACACCACAGACTTGAGGAGGTGGCATTCATTGAAGAACAGAGCTGTTATCTTAAAACTGATACCAGAATCCACCCACCACCACTATCTCAAAGCAGCGAGCTATGCAATTTTTCCTGTTCTGGTAATAGGGTTAATCATCACCACCAGCACGACAATCTAATAATTGGTTTTTGGCTCATTGGGCCACAGACAGAGCCATCTGTGTTGCTGTGTTGTATCTGGCTCCCAGGAGGGGGCTAGGAAAGGGGTGTAACAGACAAACAGGTGACAGGGCATTGCAGAGAAAGGCCCGATTCCCTTCACGGCTCAGTGTGTTGAGTGCACAAGACATCTGCTTGAGATAGCATAGCAGCTCCAGAACCTGCACTGCTTCCAAAATTCAAATGGCTGCTAATAACCCCTGGAAATAAAATAGCAGAGTGGCTCAGGGCTTTGATTAGGGAACATCTGGAGGCCGCTGGGGCTAATTGAGACTCAGGTATTTAGTGACAGAAGCACCCCAGGAGTCAACGACAGATTTCACTTTCAGATTCAACATGTCTGAATATGAGAAATTCATGTCATCCACAAATAGAGCCAGGTCTCTGGCCCCAAACACATAACATGCACCAAAGCATGGAGTTGCAAGGAGGAGACCCTAGCTAAGTGGTACAATGTCTGCTGTGTGTCCAAACAGTCCCTGGTTCAGTTCCTTTTATCTCCACCTAAAGCAGGAAGCAAGGGACGCGGGTGGCGCTGTGGGTTAAACCACAGAGCCTAGGACTTGCCGATCAGAAGGTCGGCAGTTTGAATCCCCGTGATGGAGTGAGCTCCCGTTTCTCGGTCCCTGCTCCTGCTAACCAGCAGTTTGAAAGCACATCAAAGTGCAAGTAGATAAATAGGTACCGCTCTGGTGGGAAGGAAAACGGCGTTTCTGTGCGCTGCTCTAGTTCGCCAGAAGCGGCTTAGTCCTGCTGGCCACATGACCCGGAAGCTGTACGCCGGCTCCCTTGGTCAGTAAAGCGAGATGAGCGCCGCAACCCCAGAGTCGGTCACGACTGGACCTAATGGTCAGGGGTCCCTTTACCTTTACCTTTACATTACGTCACCCAACTGGAATCCTTGAGGAGACCAAACCACAACCTTCCATCATGCAGTGATCATTTGCCCACCCCATCAATCCACACAATCCAGACCAAGGTTTGCCACATCTAATCCCATAAACAGAGCAGCTTGCTCCAGGTGGCACAGGCAAGGAATGACAAAACTGGGGTGGAGTTCTGAATTAAATATGGCATCCCCACTGCTGTGACAAATCACTATTTTATTGTCTTCCATCCTACGTGACATGGTGACTTTCCAGGGCTCTCCTTTTCATTACTCCCTTCTTGAATTATTTGATAAAAGTTTGAAAACACAGAGAGAGTATTGCAACGGCTTATGTCTAGGAGGCACATAGGATAAAATGAACCTGAGACTATAATTCTGAGATGCAGGATTGAGAAGAAAACAGTTGTATTTGTTAGACTGTGAAATAAACGCCCCAGAGTAGTAGCAGCCTCATTGCTGTTGTCATTTCAGACTTGAGTGGTCAAAGCATACTGGTTAACGTAGTCTAGCAAATAGGCCCTCGATGAGAAGGAAATGGGGGAAATGACCAAATTCCTCTCTTCCTTCAAAAATAACTATGTTTTTCTGATATTTTTAACAGAATACTAGGCAGAACCATTGGATTTTCTACAGTCTGAGCTGGAGGGCTATTTGTTGTTCAAGACAGCTTTTACTTTTATCTGCTTTTCAATTTTGCATTGATTTTTGATGCAGCTCAGGGGTTGATAGTTTAGGAAATGGGAAGGCACATTGTTCCAGAGAGTAGTGAAGTCTGAAATGGAGATTTAAGCTCTGGGATCCTGCAGCATTTGAAAACTCAGACTGCGTCATTTTGCTTTTGGCAGATTGAATTTAGAAACTAAGAAGTATCTCGCACTGAACCAACCTGTTGATTAAAACCCTTTACAACCTTTTGAGTTGCAAAGAATTCTTCATCAACACTGCTGATTTTCAGTTATGCAGAGATCAGAGTTGATTATAACATATATTAAGTAAAACAGGAACATCGCCACCTGACCCCGTCCCACTCACCTTTCCCCCTTCCACCTCTTTCGCCCCTTTTCTTCCTAATGTAACACTAATGTCTCAACAAATGAAACTGATCTGTAAAAATGTAACTTGGAAAAAAAGAGAAAGAGATTGCTCATACTTTTGTAAATCAAGAAAATCTTTAATAATAATAAAAAAGAGCAGAATCCGAGACCAGGGAGAAGAGTCGGTGGAGGAAGATTGGAAGAAATTTAAAGACTATTTACAGAAACATTGTAAAATTAATGAATGTTAGAATGATGTTGGAATGGATTTATGTGATTTTAGCAGAAATGTTACAAAGATTTAGGAAAAACGGACTGTTAATTGGTGAAAGGAGGGAAAGTAAAGCTATATTAATATCAAGATAAATTACAGGACAAAAATTTGAAAAGAGGGAAAGGATTTGCTGAAATGGATAATCGATCTAGAATACAAAAAAGGGAGGTGTGAGGAGGTCAGGGAAATAAGCTAATGGAAGATATGTTATGGGAAGATTTGCTGTATTTTTCTTTGTTTTTTTCTTTTTTGCTTAATGGATTTTAATTCTCTGCTTTTTCTCTTTTATTTTTCTTTTTTTCTCTTTTGTATTTTATCCTTTTTTTCTTTACCTATTGGGATGTGCTGTATTGGGGTTTTTTTGTTTAAAATGATGTTTTTTTCTTTTTCTTTTTGTACCTCTTAAAACTTTAATAAATATCTTTAAAAAAAATTAATAATAAAAAAGAGTTGATTAAAATTGTCTGTTTGGTATGGTATAAGGACACACTTTATTCCACAGCCTGGACACCCATCAAATTTGAGTGATGGTTTGTTTGTTTGTTTGTTTGTTTGTTTAATAATGTGAGCTGGAATATCAAATAACCAGGAAATACACCTCACCTCTTCCTTACATCACCATTTTATGTAGGAGCATTGTTCAGTCTGATGAAAAGCTGGTCATCAGTGCGTCTTGGGCAAAAGATGATGATATCACCAGACTCCTGAAGTCTCTTCCAAACTGGATCAACATGGCCCAGCCCAAGCAATTGCGACCAAAGAGGGAGGAAGAGGAGGACTTCATAAGGTAAATTATTCCTAAAATGATCCTAAATGATAGTGGCAACAACAGGTAGCCTTGCCGTGAATGGGTTGTCTTATCTTTCGGGGCACACATGCGTAGCCCTCAAATTCCTTTGAATGTGCAGGATGAATTTCTTCAGGGTTGCCTGTTGCCAGGAAATAGATCTGAACTGTGGAGGGTTCCCTTTGGGCATTGTAAGTTACTTAATAATGTGTGTTCCTTTAGTGGATGACTCAGTGTTTGACCGCCTGACCCCGTGATCAATTTTACTAGCCCTCTCTGTCCAGCCGCCCAGCCCTTCCCTCTGGGACATCCGAAAAAGCCTGTTCATGAGCTACTAAGTTGTTTTAGAAATCCCTCGTGATGAATGAGAGGCTTGTTATTACAACTTACCGGAATCCATTAGGAAAATTATGTTAAGGAATTCTTCACCCTTCCTTGTAGTCTGGAGCCAGCCTGGTCGAGCTTTGAAATGGGTCAAACTCCTTCACATGATTTAGAAGAAAGCATGGATTGTTTCATTGTTGTGCCACTTATTCTGTTCTAATTTTTGCAACTCAAAATGATATAACATGCAAAAAGAAATATAATGCAAAAAAAGGGCTATCTCCATCTTGACAGTACATACACGTTAACTTGCTGCAGGTATAAATTTTGTAATGAAGTTGTGTCTCCTCCTCTTCTTCTTCTTCTTCTTCTTCTTCTTCAAAACAGCACATTTATTCAAAAGTTACACTACAGCTTTGTCCACTGCCATAATACTACAAAACTATCACTCCAATCTTGTTTTGACCTACTGTTTTTTTATTCTTGTTTTCAGTGTCTGGCCATGAGCTGCTTCTAGTGGGATCAAATAATTTAAAATACATTAAACTTCAGTAAAAATGAGTTGGATCTAGACTTAGTTGTGCTTTAGTCCTGTTGAAATCAGCGAGGCAAGTGAATCACGACTAGCATGGATTTCAGTGAGGCTAGCATTCCGTGTATCCTGGTGTCTGATCTTTTCTTACTCTCTACAGATCTAGCCTCAAAACTCCATTGTAACGTCGCTGGTTGCACTGATAAATAATACATTCAGGTTATCCCAGTTTCAGGAATCAAGAGCACCTGACAGGCTGATGTGGGAGCAGCATGGGCTCAGATGGACGTGTAAAATCCCACACCAGGAAAAGCCCCCCAGACAAATCTGATTGAGAAAGTCCTTTTCTTTACACTATTGTTGAGTTCTGTATTAATTTTATACATGCCTTGTGTTTTTCTTGTTCTAGAACCGCCTTTGGCAAAGAATCCGAAGTGCTCATTGGGAACCTGGGTGATAAACTGATTCCCACACAAGAGATTCTCTCTGACGTCAGCGACCTGAAGGCCTTGGCCAATATGCACGAAAGTTTGGAATGGCTCTCCAGCCGTATGAAGGCAGCTTTTTCCAACCTTCCAGTGGCACAAAGTGAGTTATCTCTAGACAAATAAATCCCTCTTCTCCCAGGCCTTTGACTAATTCATGGGTAGGCAAACTAAGGCCCCGGGGCCTGATCCAGCCTTCTAAATCCAGCCTGTGGACGGTCCGGGAATCAGCATGTTTTTCCATGAGTAGAATGTGTCCTTTTATTTAAAATACATCTCTGGGTTATTTGTGGGGCATAGGAATTTGTTCATTCCCCCCCCCAAAAAAATATATAGTCCAGCCCCCCACAAGGTCTGACAGACAGTATACTGGCCCCCTGCTGAAAATGTTTGCTGACCCCTGGACTAATTAAACAATTGATGTCCTTTTAAACTGTGGGAGGTGTTGTTTTTGTTTGTTACTATAGGGAAGGGTTGTAGCTCAGTGCATCTGCCTTGCAGAAGGTCCTGGCATCAGTCCCCAGTATCCCCAGGTAGGGCTGGGAATGAGAGCTGCTGCCAGTCAGTGTGGACAATACTGAGCTAAATGGACCCAATGGTGCAACGGAGCACAAAGCAGCTTCCTATGTTCCCAACACCTTGAGCTCCTCAGCTCCAGTCTCCCTGGCTTGGTCAGGATTTTGAGTTAAGACATTCTTCTTAGGAACCTTGTATTTACGGGACCGCCTCTCCTGGTCTGCTCCGCAGAGGACCTTAAGGTCCATGAATAACCATGGTTTAGAGGTCCTGGGCCCTAAGGAAGTCAGACTATCCTCCATCAGGGCCAGGGCCTTTTCAGTGATGGCTCCGACCTGGTGGAATGCTCTGTCCCATGATTTAACCTCCTTTTCCAGGCCTGTAAGACAGAGCTATTCTGCCTGGCCTTTAATTTGAATTCAGCCTGATCTTTTATTTCCCTTCTCATTCCTCCCCCTACCCTTTTATGAAGATTACCCGCTCTGGGATCCCACAGCTAATTCTCCCCTGGTCTCCTTGCTGGCCCAAGTAGGACTAATTCAGCCAACTAGCCCTGGTGACTATCTAATGTTTATTGGATGGACTTCCCCCAAATTGATTTTTGAACTTTGAATTTTATTGTTATTCATGCTTTTATACTGTATTTTATGCTGCTTCTATGTTGTATTACAGTTAAGTGTTTTAAATTTGTTGTTAGCTGCCCTGAGCTCGGTTTTCTGAACTGGGAAGGGCGGGGTATAAATAAAAAATTATTTATTTATTCTTCTTTTTTTACAGTATTTGTACAATATACAAACTGGGCTGAGTGACTTTATAGTTAATCTGTCAAAGGCCTCCCCTTCCTACAGATAAAAATTCAATAACCTTTTTTTCTGTGTCTCTGCCACAATTATCACTCATTTAAAACCAGCCCAGCTAATGGAGTGTTTTATCACACCCCACAGTCTCTCCCTCGTTCATTATTTAGTGTTTGCTAAGCTGATGGCACTTCCACAGCTCTCCCCTTATCTGTGCTTCTTCAGAATTGGATTTTTGTATTTTCCAAACCAGTCAGATATGACACAGTCATTTTTGTCTTCTCCGGGTTTGTTTTTCCTCTTCCTCTTCTTTCTCTTCCCCCGCCCGCAAAGAATGCAAACTTTACTCTTAGCAATAACTGTTTGGATGCCAAGGTTGTAGCATGTAGCTAAACTCACCGAAGTGCTCAAGCAAATTCTTTTTCATTCATTGGTTTCAATTCTGCATTCACCACTTCCTGAGAACTCGGGTCTGGTGGTGATATTTGAAAACAAAAACTATGTCAAAGAGCTGAAGTGTATTGAGTTTATGGCGGAGAAGCCTCTGCTACCGACTGGCTGAGCAGGAGTGATGTTCTTCGAATGTTCAGTTGCTCAGGAAGCAAAGCAGCTTGCAGGCCAACAACTGTGAGGAAATGGTAAGCTGTCATTTTTGCTGGGAATAGAACTTCTCACAGATTCAGGCTAGAGACTTAGAAGAGGTCCCAAGGAGCAGTGAAGCTAAGGGACAGGGAGATAAGAGACCAGGAGGCTGAAGGCAGAGGGGAGAATAAGTGGACATTCCACAAGCAAATGAGGATGAGTACTGAATGAGTAGAAATTGAATGTGCAACAATCTAACCTCCACGTAAGCTTTGTGCATGCAAATCAGAGCGGATGCTCAATAAATCTAGGCTAAATGCAAGCAGCTTTTAAGCATTTCCCTCTTTGTTTCATGAGTGTGTCATGTTATCGGCACACTTTGGAATTCTGTGCTAATACAGCATTCAGAATTCTGTCCTTGTGAACGGCATCTGTATACTGTGGGGATCTCTTCTCTCCTGGACTATCCTTTGGCCTTCATCTAGACTGTATTTTGGTGTGGCACCTTACTGTGCAAACACAAAGAGTGTGAGCTGAGCACAGTGTTCCCCAGATTTCCCCGACCTGGCCACAGTGATCCATGCGACGGTCACCTCCAGGCTTGACTACTGTAATTCGCTCTACGCGGGGCTGCCCTTGAAGCTGTCCCAGAAACTCCAGCGGGTGCAGAGTGCTGCAGCGAGGCTCCTCGCGGGGTCTCTGCCATGGGAGCATATTCACCCAGTGCTTTTCCAGCTGCACTGGCTCCCGGTGGAGTACAGGGTCAGATTTAAGGTGCTGCTTTTGACCTTTAAAGCCCTTCACGGCTTAGGACCCTTGTACCTTCAGGACCGCCTCTCCCGGTATGCCCCACAGAGAGCCTCAAGGTCCATAAATACACCCTAGTGGTCCCGGGCCCTAAGGAAGTTAGATTAGCTTCAACCAGAGCCAGGGCCTTTTCTACACTGGCTCCGGCCTGGTGGAACGCTCTGTCTCATGAGACCAGGGCCCTGCAGGATCTGATTTCTTTCCGCAGGGCCTGTAAGACAGAGTTGTTCCACCTGGCCTTTGGCTTGGAGCCAATTTGATTCCCTCCCTCCCTCTCTTTCTTTTTTCCTTTCCTTTCTCCTGCGATGAGGCTACATTTTAATATTTTAATGTTTCAGTATTTTAATGTTGTATTTTAATTTTGTTTTTAAGTTATTATTGCTTGTAAGCCACTCTGAGCCCGGCCTTGGCTGGGGAGGGCGGGGTATAAATAAAAATTATTATTATTGTTATTATTAGTCACTGAGGCAGGCTTTTTCAGAATTAAAACTGGCAGCATGGTGGAAAGATATTAGAAAGGCAGGCGGTGATAGAAATTGCCATATGTTTCTGTAAGAGATGCTCTTCTGCAGTGCTCTTCCTCCAGATCTGTAGCCCTAAAATGCAGAGATGCAGCAGGCAACCTCGGAGGCTCAACACCAGAGACACACAGACACACCACATGCCATACAGAGACACAACTCATCATCTTTAAAGGAGAATCAGATTTTGACTCTTTATCTCACAGACCTCTTGCATCTCTTCTTTTGGGGCCTGGGACACTAGTTTTAAAATTATCCTTTAGTAAATTTGAGCAGCCAGTTAATGCAGAGAATTGCACAAGAACAGAATTGCCTTTTCTCCCCAGAGAAACCATCAGGAGCAGGGTTGGGACAGTTGCTTCGCATGGCATGTTGATATGCATAATCCTGTGTATACCCAAAGATTTATTTGTGCCCAGCATAATCGCTCATTAGGAGTGTTGTCTCTGTCTCCTGTCCCTATTTAGGGAGGATTACAGGTTGCTTCAGGTTAATAAACCTTGAATATTTCCTGGTATTTAACATTGGCTGGCTGGCTACCTGAAAGCTTACCTTTTCTAGAATTCCTGTTTTTGAGCGCAGGTTCGTTTTCTGAAGATCTGGGAAAGAAGGGCTTGTGCGAAAGTTCAGGCTGTGTGCGGAGAATAAGTCCCTACAAGAAACATGATGAGTTGGCTGTAGTGACCCTTTCCCTTTGCTCACACAGCCATTTTTCCAGTGGGCAGCTAGGCAGCAGCTACTTAGCACCTGTCCTCAACTGCTCCTTTACCATGGTGTGCTTCCATGCTAGAGAATCCAAAGTGCAACCCTAAAACGCTTCAAGATTCTATCTTGTACCTTCACATTGTGTTCAGGGCCATAAGCAGTCTGGAGAGCCAGAGACAGGCAAGTGGGCAGGGACACAAGGCTGACTGCTGTCTGATCAAAACCTAAGCCAGCATCAGGAGCTTCTGTTGCTGCTGGAACTAGAGGGAGCCACTGTGGAGTCAGGAGGACATCTTAGGCCCAGAAACGCTTCGTGCAGCAGAGCATAGACCCATAAGTTCCCAATTCTGTCTCCAGACTCCTGACATTTCTAAAGAAGGGGCAGTGTGTGGCATTAACATGCTTTGTGTGTGCATGCAGAATATGTTTATGTTTGTTTAAGTCTCCTAGAATATGTTTATGTTTGTTTAAGTCTCCGTTCATTATGATTTTCCTACCTTCTGGGATTTCTAAGCCCATTATGTGAATGTTGAGGCAGTGATATCAAGATTTAAACCAGCACAGCTAAATTCACCAAGAGTGGTGGTGGTGATTAATTCATGATTTGGGCTGTGTTAGGAATGTTCGTGGACACTGATCCTCAATTCTCTTTTTTATATTTTCTGATATCAGATTTTATATTGCAAACCACCAACAAGAATCTGCAAAGCCAGGTGCCCTACTTTGGTTAAATGTTCTTCCACTGTATTATTTTGTTTTTAAGAGATTTAATAGTACAGTCCTTTCCACCCAAACTCAGCCCTACATCAGCTAAAGGGGGAGTTGGTTCTTCAGCTGGTGGATTCGTCTTTTAACCAAGAAACCATCTTCCTTCCCATCCTTGTGCAATCAAGGCCCTGATTATGTTGATTGCCTCTGCATTAATAAGCACTGATCATCTTGTGAGTGTGTTATCTGAAAGAGGAGCACACCCAGAGCTGTTAGCTTTTTAAGAGTTTGCTTTGAGTCCTACTTTTACCTCATCTGGCTGAATTAATATTCTCTTTTGTAGCAGAGGCTCCTTATCAGTAGATAATTGTCAGGGGTGCTTCTCAGCCAAAAGAATGCACACGGCAGATAGTTAAGTATTTATTGTCCAAGATAACACTTAACAATTGCTTCTACAGCTCTGGAAATCTACGCACACCAGTCTAACAACTAGGCTGCTATTCCCAGGTCAGCACTGTATGGAACAGTTGCTGTAACAGGGGACCACTCCCCCTACACCAGTTAATGTACCTCCCCCCAATGGTCTGCATGCATGCAGCCGGAGACTGTGCCTGCGTGGAAACTTCTTCTGCTCATCCTTTTTCAGTCCCCTCCTGGTTCTGTGAGTCAGTGGAAAGGAGAGGGTGGGGAAGCCCTTCACTTCCATCCTCCAACTCTGAATCTTCCCCTGCCTGAATCTTGCCTCCTGGCTGATACAGCCCCCACAAACCCTCTCTGAGTCAGACTCCATCCCCCCTGCCCCTGGTGCACACTCGCCAATAGCCTGCCAGTCCCTGACAAGAAAGTATAAGGAGAGATGTTGCTTTTGGATGTTGATGTTGTTTAGTCGTGTCCTACTCTTCATGACCCCATCGATCAGAGCACGTGTGCTTTTGGATAGCACTTGCTTTTATGCACTGCATGAGTCTCCCTCCAGAACAGGGATCCGTAAGAATATTGGGAGATCCCTGCTGGACCATAACAAAGGTCCATCTAGTTCAGAGTTTTGTTTCCCACCTGGTTGGGTAGCCAATCAGGTGTTTCAGGGAAGCCAGTGAAATAAAAAATTTAAGGTCTTATATATGTATATAAAAGATAAATATTCATAACTGCATATATAAATCACATATCTGAAACCCCCCTGAAACCATTTTGTCCCTCACAAATTGACCTCAAATATTTCTCTGCAAGGTCGAAGGAAAATGGAGAAGCCTCCCCATTGTCTTTTCGTTCACAAATCCTGTCTTAAGGGTATGTCTGTGTATGAATAGGGTGAGCCTGTAACCTGGCTCAAGAACTAAGTATTTGTCATTAGAAAAGACTGGCCAGGCTCCCCTGGGTATCCAATCAAGTGACCATTAACAGGTAATCTGCCAGACAGGAGATAAACAATGCACTCAGATTTCTGTTGTAGACTGCCCTTTCTGTGATGTAGGTATGATGTATCTGGGGGGTGGAGGGTGGTCTTGAGCTACACCCTTCTGTGATGTATGTATGATGTTTCTGGGGGTGGTCATAGACTCCAGGGTGCGCAATTTAGAATGTCTATATAAGGGCAGACACACCTTGATTTTGGGTCCTCCTCCTTCTCCTGAGTGTGAAGGGGGCAACCTGTTACAGCAGTTCAATAAAGATCAGGTTTACTAGCTCAGTGTTTCCCAACCTTGGGCCTCCAGCTGTTTTTGAACTACAATTCCCATCATCCCTGACCACTCGTCTTGCTAGCTAGGGATGATGGGAGTTGTAGGCCAAAAACATCTGGAGGCCCAAGGTTGGGAAACACTGTACTAGCTGCTTTGCTTCTCAATATTCTCTGGTTGGCCTCTGTTATTTTCTCCAACCGATGGAGAACCTACAAAGGACTTTATAAGGACTCTTGTGTTCCCCATAAGGGAATAAGGGCAGATTTTTGTTTATTACACCAGTAAATCCCCATGTCCAGTTCTCTCCAGTCCCTTTTGTAAAACACAGCTAGTTTCCACATGTTGTGAAAAGGCCATCGTTGGGTGGTAGAACATATAAGCCAGCTTCCTTAGCTCAGTGGAAGGACATCTGCTTTGAATGCAGAAGGTCCAATGTTCAATCCCTGGCCTCTCTAGGAAGGGATGGGAATTCCCCTGCCTGAAATCAGTAGAGAACTGATTTCAGTAGAGAACTGCTACCAGCCATTATGTACAATGCTAAGACCCAGCCTTATGCAGATTCCCGTGTTACTCTTTCTGCTGCACAGACTGATGTTGGCAGGACAGAGAAATGCACAATGCAATGATATCAAAACACAAGCTCTGGAAAGCGGCCAGGTTTCAGGGGATGGGGAGAGCTCAAGCCGTAGGTGCCAGCTCCCTGTTACACACAAACACCAGTTTCCTTCCAGCTGCCTTTGCTAAATGCAGGTTAGGTCCTTTGGGTGTGATAAAAATTCTCAAAGAGGCTTGCAAAAAAAGACCCACGCCATTATTAACACAATGTAAAATCCAAATAAAATGATAAATAGGAGAAGCATGTTTGTGGCTTCTCCCAGTTGGGAGAGGTTAGACCATGAGTAGGCAAACTAAGGCCCGGGGGCTAGATCAGGCCCAATTGCCTTCTAAATCTGGCCCACGGTCAGTCCAGGAATCAGCATGTTTTTATATGAGTAGAATGTGTCCTTTTATTTAAAATGCATCTCTGGGTTATTTGTGGGGCATAGGAATTCCTTCATTATTATTTTTTCCCCAAAATATAGTCCGGCCCCCCACAAGGTCTGAGGGACAGTGGACCAGCCCCCTGCTGAAAAAGTTTGCTGACCCCTGGGTTAGACCTCCTTTTGTATAAGTATGGGTGTGTTTTTAGATTGTTGTTGTTGTTCTAGTTTCATACTGCTTTTACACTGTTTTGTAAATCGTGTTGAGTCACTTTTTGTGAAAAAGGCAACAAATTAGTGCAATTTAATACTGTTGTTGTTGCTGTTGTTAACAATCCTGACAATTCTGAGCTCAAATGGGCCATAACTCAGTGATCGAAGGATGTGCTTTGCCTGGCAAGGAGCTCAGGCTCAATCTTTGGTGTCTCCAGGTAGGGTTAAGAACGGTCCTTGTCTGAAACCCTGGAGAACTGAGCCAATCTGTGTAGACAATATTGTGAGCTAGCTGGATCAACACTATAAAATGTTATAGAAGTGCTTAGGAGTAGCAGTAGTAGTAAATTGTATGTGCCAAATGTAGACCGCTCCTTCCCATGCAAACTTAGAAGATCTCGCCTATGTTGTGCTATGTGCCAATGGAGCCTTTCATTGCTGAATGTACTTCTTGAGCTGTTTTATTCTGAACTTACTGTGCTGTGCCTTGAAATTCTTTGAGAATCACACGTTTGATAAATAAAATAAACATGGCACAAGAAAAGCACCTGGTAGGTTGCTTCTGGGTCATGGAAAGGAGCTGACAGTTCACTCAGGAACGGACCAAGCTTTAGAGAACTTAGAAAGTGTTTATGGAGTCTCTCTGCATGAGCCGGAATTAACTGCTGAGAAAAAAATCAGGTATCATTTCTCCCTTGCCGCACCACACTCTATAGTTCGCGAACCTGTCACCCTGAAGTCCAGCCGCACAGTTTCTGCAGCCAGAGTTTTGATTACACCACCAACTCAGTTGCATATGTGATAGTTCTCCACGTATATGGAGGGTTAGGAGGTTGAAGGGCGGGGAGGAAAGTAGGACAAGGAGCAATTAGCGTAATCATAACCTCAAGCGCGAGCGTTGATCCCAGGACACAAGATCAATCTCCAGGAGAGCAAGATGTGCAGTGTCTGGGAAGGAAGGCTATCAACTCTGCGCACTGGAGGCTGGAGAGCTGCTTTCTAATTCTCTGGCTGTTAAATATTTGATGCAGAGGTTCAGGAGGGCTCCGGCTGCTAATAACCTCTGCATCAATCTTTTTTCTAAGGCCCCACTAAGAAGTTGGACCGTCGCTGAGGGAGGAAAAAATAGAGAGGAACGTTCTCTGCCCAGTGTCCTTGGTAGGATCTCTGCAGGATCAGCACCAAGCCAGGCTGGAAGAGGATACGGTTTTGGTTCTTTAGTCACTGTCCCAAGAACGTAGAGGGCAAGACTAGCCTGCTCATGGCGTTTAAGGGCCAGCAGTCTCCGAGTCCAGATTGCACTGAATCCAGTGTGAACAGTTGGAACTGAAGGAAGGAAGGTGCAAGTGGAACAGTGCTAAGCATTTTCAGTTTCCTGCCTGGTGGCAATGCAACTCAAAGCCTTGCTATTCTTGCCTTGCCCTACCTACCTACCTACCTACCTATTTCTTTACAGTGGTACCTCGGGTTACAGACGCTTCAGGTTATGGACTCTGCTAACTCAGAAATAGCTCCTCAGGTTAAGAACTTTGCTTCAGGATGAGAACAGCGGCAGTGGGAGGCCCCATTAGCTAAAGTGGTACCTCAGGTTAAGAACAGTTTCAGGTTAAGAACGGACCTCCAGAATGAATTAAGTTCTTAACCCGAGGTACCACTGTATTTATTTTGCATACCACTCTATACCCGTAAATCTCAAGGCAATTCACAACATAAAATTACAGTGTAAAAAACACAGAATACATAACAACAACATAACAACAACAAAGACAACCCAATACCCCCCCAATTCCACAACTAATTTGAAAGGGTATCAGATGTCAATCAGCCAAAGACCTGGTTAAAAGGGAACATTTTTGCCTGGTACCTAAGATATATAATGAAGGCGTCAGATAAGCCTCCTTGGAGAGAGCATTCCACAGATGGGAACCACAGCAGAAAAGGCCCCACAGGACTCCCAGCAGATAAGTCTTCAAAGTGCTGGGCGGCCTCAGTCTTTTGAGGCTGTGGTGTGTCAGGGCAAGCAGGGCGTTTGTCCCACAAGACTCACATCAGTTGCGATCTTCATCATGTGACGCTACATCAAAAGATCAAGCAGGGAAAGGCCATTCCCTTGGTATGAGTCTGGGCCAAATCAGATGTCACCGTAAGCACCTCTGCCATCCCCCTTGGTAACATTCCAGTGAAGAAAATGCACAATTTGATGCCATTGTGTTCAACAGTTTTCTCTCTCAGCTGAGTCCCCACAAGAGGCAGCCTCTGAAGTGGAACTGGGGGTGAGGAGAGAAAGCTGATTGCAACAAGGTAGTCTATAAGCATTTCTCAGGAGACACAGCAAATGTGGGTCAGTGTCAGCCATATATTTATGACAATGTGTAGTTTGGCCCTCCAGGATAAACAGTTAAAATGGAGAGGAGCTGGATGAACTTGCTCATGGCTTTTAGCCAAATATGGAGGTCCAAGTAAACTGAACATATATTTGGGAGATACTTGTAAGATTTATCGTCTGCCTGTGAGAGCTCTGGGTCAGTCCGTGGTGTCCATGGAAAAGAAAAGCACTTGAAATGTATTCGTTTAAAATACTAATAGCCGACTTACATCGCGGTGCGGCTGGGAGACGCATAAAACTTCTCTTAAAATCTACATTTATTGCAGTAATGAAACACCAACATTCATTAAGACTGGCTACTGCTGTCTGAGGTCAGGCAGACACTAAAGAATTTGTAATTCTGGCTCTAAACCAAATTATGTATTAATAAAAGATCTAATGAGGGAGAGAAAGGGAGCAAAGTCCCCTCTTGGTGGGGACTTCATAGTAAGTGAAACAAGGTAGAGGGTTAAACAAAGTCATCTCCAACTTGAGAGACTGCAGCTGCAACTTAGACGCTTAGAGCACCCACGTTAAAATTGGTGTCAATTTACAAACTTAAGACAAGGATAAGGATTCGTAGAGAATAAGACTGTTGATGGCTACTAGCCAGGGTGAACTTGTTCTACTTCCGCTGTCCGAGAAAGTATCAATTTATGTGAATAACAAGTGGGTTGATAGCTACTGCGTTTGGGTTCTACTAGCAGACTTCCTGGAGGCAGCTAATTGGCCAATGGTTGATGGGCCTTTGGCCTGATCCAGTTGCAGGTGCCTTCTGAATTTCTTATGCTTTAGTGTCATAGAATTGTATGATTCTACACTCCCATGCAACTCTCCGGATTTCAAAGCAGGATACGAGTAGCTATTCCTATGCATTGGTTCCCTTGACTCTCAGTAGTGGCGCCCGCCCTGTGGAACACCCTCCTTTCAGATGTCAATGAAATAAACAACTACAGTGGTACCTCAGGTTACAAACGCTTCAGGTTACAGACTCCGCTAACCCAGAAATAGTACCTTGGGTTAAGAACTTTGCTTCAGGATGAGAACAGAAATTGGGCTCCAGCGGCGCGGCAGCAGCAGGAGTCCCCATTAGCTAAAGTGGTGCTTCAGGTTAAGAATAGTTTCAGGTTAAGAACAGACCTCCAGAACGAATTAAGTTCTTAACCCGAGGTACCACTGTATCTGACTTTCAGAAGACATCCGAAGGCAGCCCTGCTTAGGGACGTTTTTTATGTTTGATGTTGTTGCTTTTTTATTATTGTTGGTGTTCTGTTGGGAGCCGCCCAGAGTGGCTGGGGAAATCCAAGTCAGATGGACAGAGTATAAATAATAATAATTAATAAGGTATTATTCCTTCCTTCCTTCCTTCCTTCCTTCCTTCCTTCCTTCCTTCCTTCCTTCCTTCCTTCCTTCCTTCCTGGATTCATTTGTATTTCAAGCCTGTCTAGGGAACCATTCTGTTTTTCCAATCTTAGTTCACAATATACAGATTGATATGAATCCTGTTCCTTTCTCTCAATCTCTCTCTCTCTCTCTCTCTCTCTCTCTCTCTCTCTCTCTCTCTCTCTCTCCTTTTCGAACTTTACTCTTTCTTCTCCTTACCCCACTCCCTAGCAATAAACCCTTTCTTGGGTCTGTATATATGCAGAAACGGGCAGAAAGCAAACCACTTTTTCAAGGAGTTATTGCCTTTTTTAAAAGTGCTAATTTCCTTGTGAAATTTATGCCTGCCAGCAGAGGCGGCTGAGGAGCACCCCAGGCAGTTCTAACGAGACAATTCATTAGCCGACGAGTGTACACACGCCATAAAGAACATTAATTCGCAAAATGAAAAACTAATAGAGTGTTTAGCCGGCTCTTTATCACCAGTGACAGTCGGCACTCGCCCAATCATTAGTGTTTACTGAACGGATGGGGGCCGCCGCCCTGGCCTGCCTTATCGCCACTCATCTCAAATGAGATCCTTGTGCCTTTCCGGCTCAGCTGCTCTGCCTCTCTCCCTCACCTTAAACGTTTCAACCTGCTGTACTTAGCTGCAGAGATTTATGGGCTCCTACTCTCAGTGCTGGAAGGGGAACAGCTTTCTCTGTTGTAAACATTTTATCTGCCTCCTGCAACACCTGGAGAGTCTCTCTCTCTCTTTCTCGCTTTCTCTCTCTCTCTCTCTCTCTCTCTCTCTCTCTCTCTCTCACACACACACACACACACACACACACACTTTCTGCAGGAGAGAGAGACAGCATGATGTAGTCATTCCATGTGTTGGACTAGGACAGCCTTTCTCAACCTGTGAGTCCCCAGATGTTGAACTACAACTCCCATCACCCCTAGCTAGCAAGGCCAGAGCTCAGGGATGATGGGAGTTGTAGTCCAACAACATCTGGGGACCCACAGGTTGAGAACCCAGGTGACCTTGGGAGCAGCCCCTTTCTCTTTCTCACAGGGTGGGGATAGAAGTGGGGACCATGTACACTGCCCTGAGCTCCCTAGAGGAAGGACAGGGTGAAATCCTATATACGAATAGTGAACTTAGTTATCTGAGTGTTAATCCTTATGTAGCCAAAATGACATAAGCCCCCACACAAGAGAAAAGTTTCCGCCAGCTCGGGAGAATCTCGGAAGTACCAAAGCAAAGTTAGGTGGAAGCAACCTAAGCAGGGGAAGGGGGAACCCAAAACAGATTAATGAGGGCGGAATGTGCTCAGTGGTCATGAAAGCCTGATGGAAGGGGATTGGGAAATTGAAGGGGAGGAGAGAAGGACTAGAATGGCGTATTCTGAAAGAGGATGTGGCTGGTATCCTAGCCATTCGTTGCAGGCCCTACCTATATAATAATAACAAAAGTTTCTCAGCAAAATCCTGCTCGCGGATACATTGCTTTCCAGTCCCCTGACCCCCGCAAAGCAGTTGTGATTACCTTTCCTCATAAAAACTATAGCAGTGTTAACCACACAAGTCAGAGACCCTCCCCGCTCCAAGAGAAAGGAATTTGTGACTTTGGTATGCATACCAATTATGTAGACCAATGGGTAGTATTCAACTCATTCCTACTGAGAGTAGACTTACTGCAATTAATGAAACTAAGTTAATCACAACCCCTTCTTCTTCTTCTTCTTCTTCTTCTTCTTCTTTTTATATAAATATTTATTGAAATTTAACAAAATCATAACAAGATACAGCAACAAAAAGAAAAAACACAAAACAGAAAAATACAAGATACAAAAAGCATAAAATAGATAAAAAGAAAAAAGAAAAAAAGAAAAAATCCATTATTCTTTTTCTAACTTTAAAGCTCATTAGCTTATTTCCTTGACCTCCTCACACCTCCCCTTTTTGTATTCCCATTTGCATAATCAAATCAGCAAATCCTTACCCTCTTTCAATTTATCATCTTTAACTTTGTATCTTAACATATCACAACTCAAATAGTTTCATCCATCAATTCATTTTTGCATACTCTTTCTAACTTTATCACTAATGCCACTTATTTTCAATCCAACATCATTTTAACATTCATAAATTTTACACTGTTTCTGTAGATAGTCTTTAAATTTCTTCCAGTCCTCTTCCACCAGCTCTTCTCCCAGGTCTCGAATTCTACCAGTCATCTCCGCCAACTCCATATAGTCCATCACTTTCACTTCTTCTTCTTCTTCTTCTTCTTCTTTGCCTATCTGACTGGGTTGCCCCAGCTACTCTAGGTGGCTTCCAGCAAAATATAAAAAGAAAATAAAACATTAAAAGCTTTCCATACAGGACTGCCTTCAGATGTCTTTTAAAGGACATATAGCTGTGTATCTGTTTGACATCTGATAGGATGGTGATCCACAGGGTGCGCACTACTACTGAAAAGGCCTTCTGCCTGGTTCTCTTTAACTTCAGTGGGTCTACCGCAATCAAGGCTAGCATTGAATACCATCCCATTCAGCTATTTTTAATGGTAGAACTGAGGAGTTGGCTGGAAAAGAGAGGTGTTCCTGGAACATGTCTTTATTTTATTTTATTTTTTAAAGTAATATTTATTAAGATTTTAAGGGTTACAAAAAGCAAAAGTAAAAACACCATATTAAACAAAAGCAAAACATCACATCACAATAAGTAAAAAAAAAGGAAAAACAGAAAAATACAAACAATTAAAAAACACAGCAAATCTTCCCATAACTTATCTTTCATTTGCTTGTTTCCTTGACCTCCTCACACCTCCCTTTTTTGTATTCTAGTTCGGTTAGCTATTTCAGCAAATCCTTTCCATCTTTCCCAATTTTTGTCCTGTAATTTATCTTAATATTAATGTAACTTTACTTTCCCTCCTTTCACCAATTAACAGTCTGTTTTTTCCCTAAACCTTTATAACATTTCTGCTAAAACCACATAACTTCATTCCAACCTCCTTCTAACATTCATTAATTTTACAATGTTTCTGTAGATAGTCTTTAAATTTCTTCCACTCTTCCTCCACCGACTCTTCTCCCTGGTCTCGGATTCTGCCAGGTTCCTGGAACATGTCATTGGGTTGGTGGGTACTGGAATCAACAGCACCAGCAGTCTTGAGAGCAGTACATGTGAAAAGGATCTAGGAGTCTTGGTTGACCACAAACTTGACATGAGCCAACAGTGTGACGCGGCAGCTAAAAAAGCCAATGCAATTCTGGGCTGCATCAATAGGAGTATAGCATCTAGATCAAGGGAAGTAATAGTGCCACTGTATTCTGCTCTGGTCAGACCTCACCTGGAGTACTGTGTCCAGTTCTGGGCACCACAGTTCAAGAAGGACACTGACAAACTGGAACGTGTCCAGAGGAGGGCAACCAAAATGGTCAAAGGCCTGGAAACGATGCCTTATGAGGAACGGCTAAGGGAGCTGGGCATGTTTAGCCTGGAGAAGAGGAGGTTAAGGGGTGATATGATAGCCATGTTCCAATATATAAAAGGATGTCACATAGAGGAGGGAGAAAGGTTGTTTTCTGCTGCTCCAGAGAAGCGGACACGGAGCAATGGATCCAAACTACAAGAAAGAAGATTCCACCTAAACATTCGGAAGAACTTCCTGACAGTAAGAGCTGTTCGACAGTGGAATTTGCTGCCAAAGAGTGTGGTGGAGTCTCCTTCTTTGGAGGTCTTTAAGCAGAGGCTTGACAACCATATGTCAGGAGTGCTCTGATGGTGTTTCCTGCTTGGCAGGGGGTTGGACTCGATGGCCCTTGGGGTCTCTTCCAACTCTATGATTCTATGATTCTTTGGAAGAGGTTTAGGTTTGGGTGATTCTTTGAGGATGCAGCTTTTCATAGTTGCAGGAAGCAATTGAGGGCTGCTGCTGTACTTCCCGTGGGCATATGGATGCAACAGAACGGGAGAGAGCATCCGAAATTAGGAAATTAAGTTGAGACATAGAGGGGCTTGCCAGAATGTAAGCTGTTCATTCATTATTTCTTAGGGGTATGTATTGGCTCTGTGTGTGCTTTGACTAACAAGAGTGTTTTTTGAATAATTATCTCACGTTCCTAAGTCAGTTTGCGCCATTAACAAGGTTTCTCAAGGCAGATGAGAGACCTCCTAAGCTTTTCTGTCACTCCATGGCCTTGGTTTTTACAAAAACGTTTTAAAAAATGGCCTTTCTCCTCCTACCTCCGCTGCAGTTCTTCCCCCCCCCCCGCCCCCGCCCCCGTTGCAAAATCCAGCTGACTGAAACTAATTCTTTTTCAAGAGGGAAGGGGTGGGGATTGTTTTGATAGGCAGGTCTAGCTTTTAATGACAGCGCATTACAGTGGTACCTCAGGTTACATATGCTTCAGGTTACAGACTCCGCTAACCCAGAAATAGTGCTTCAAGTTAATAACTTTGCTTCAGGATGAGAACAGAAATCGGTCTCCGGCAGCGCGGCGGCAGCAGGAGGCCCCATTAGCTAAAATGGCGCTTCAGGTTAAGAACAATTTCAGGTTAAGTACGGACCTCCGGAACGAATTAAGTACTTAACCTGAGGTACCACTGTATTTTATTAGGCCACTCCAATCACCGTGATTTGGGAAAGGGGATATTAAAGTAAATAGAGTTCTTCAACAGGGGTCAACCGTCTTCTCTGAGTTCCAGCTGTGAGAGCAGGTATATAATCGGAGGAATTAGACTATTGGGGCTGCCTGCTGATTTCTCAATTGTTCTTTCCGCCCCTCCCCCCAATAAACAATTAAAAATCCTATTGCTCTCTTTTTACTTCATGAGGGGAGGGGAAAAGTGTGACTTTTCTAGTATTTTTCTTTTTCTTTTTTTTTAAAAAAAGGTAAAATAAATTAACGTGGTAGCACCTGGGCCTACATCTCTGAACTTTAGCAGGTTTCCTCCCTCCCTCATGACCTTAGTTTTCCAACTGATTGCCCAGCAGAAAAAGGAGGAGATGTGATTTCTATTTTCCCACCCAAAGCTGAACAACACGGAGCAGATTCAAAGCAGATTGGGGTCTCAGAGCAGCTTACGATAAAATTAAATTAAAAATCAATAAAAAATAAACAAGCAAACTGTTGCAGTCAATTAAAACCAGTACAGAGCAGAGGCAGAAAGTCACCAGCTGAAGAGCTGAAAGACTAAAACGCCTGAGGTGGACAGAAAGGTTTTCATCTGGCACCAGAAAGAGAATAAAGTTGTCATCAGGTGATTAGTCTGGCAAGAAAGCACCCAAGTTAGGGTGCCACACTTGAAAAATCTTGCTTCTCATCACCACCAGCCTTACAGAGCTTTGCAAGTTAAAAATGGCACCTTGATTTGGGCTTGGAAAACTCTGGGAAGCTGCAATAGATGTCAGAGTGCTGTTGCAGTATTCACCCAGCCCAAATCTTTCCAGAAGCCCCTGGACCCAAACACTGGTATTTGGGTACTGAGGTGCATGTTGCTGTTGTCAGGGAAGATGGATTGATGGATTGATTGATTGATTGATAGTTGGTCTTCTACATAAGAAATGTGTCAAAGCGAAGGGAACAGGATCCAGGGGGTTGCAGAGGGGGTACTTTGCTTTTTGCTCCAGAATGTATGGAGACTGCTGGAATATTATATGAATCTAGATTTTCTGTTATCAGAGCTGTAGCCGAGAGCTCTCTCATCTATAGTACAAATTCCTTCTCAAATGCTGGTTTTCTCTTGTTGTGAGTTTCAGAACTATCTCAGGGGGGATTCCAGAGAACAATTTGTGTGCATGTACAAGATGACATGTTATACTTTTAAAAACACACACACTTCATGTTGCGCTGCAACCAAGCCAGAATCTGAAACCCCAAACCGGTTTTCTTCTCACTGTGATTAAACCATTCAAAAGTCTTCCCTGACATTCTGTTCAATCAGGAAGTGGTCCGTGGACTTTCACAATGGGCCTTGATTTGCTACAAAGCATTATGCTTCAGGAACACCTCAAGTCCTGTTTCCTGGTCCTGAGCTCCTGTCATTTGCATGCATTGATTTGCAGGAGTCAGTTTTTCAAGAGGCGCTGCCATTCTTTCGTGTAACAAAATGATTGAAATCGCTGGTGACAACCAGTGCAAATGACTTAATTTCCACCCCCCACCACCCCCTTCACTTTGCCAGAATGAATGATTCCTCTGTTTGTCAGGACAGGTTATTGTAAAAGCGTTTTGAGCTGTCAAGAAAGGAATGGCCCACCTCCCAGAGCAGTCCTATTAGATAAAATAGCAGACCCCTAAACTACTTGCTAGATGGAAACATGGAATGATAAGCAATCCTTGTAGTTGGGGTAGTCATAGAAAATTGTGTGCAGTCTTGGCAATCCTGTGTGTATGTTCCTCAACTAGAGCCAGGGCTTTTTCGGCTGCGGCTCCAATCTGGTGGAACGCTCTGTCACAATAGACTAGGGCCCTGCGGGACTTGACATCTTTCCGCAGGGCCTGCAAGACGGGGCTGTTCTGCCAGGCCTTTGGTCGGGGTTCAGTCTGACTCCCTCTCCCCTTTCATAAGAACTTGCATGAAAGTGGCCTCCCAATTTTTCTCACAGGCCCATATAAGTTCAGCACAAACAGTTGGGCCTGGTGAGCATTTAAGGTCCCCAACCCTAATCTGCGGGTTGCCATCTGATTGGATTTTATTCTGATCCTGATCTGATTTGAGGATGTATTTTACAGTGGTGCCCCGCAAGACGAATGCCTCGCAAGACGGAAAACCCACTAGACAACAGGGTTTTCCGTTTTGGAGGCGCTTCGCAAAACGAATTTCCCTATGGGGTTGCTTCGCAAGACGAAAAAAATCTTGCGAGTTCCCGCAGGTTTTTCCCGCTTCCCCCCCCCTTTTCCTAAGCCGCTTAACAGCTGATCCGCTGATAAGCCACTTAACAGCTGATCGCTAAAAGCCGCTAGACCGCTAATAGCGCTAATCCGCTAAGCTGTCAATGGGCTTGCTTCGCAAGACGAAAAAACCGCTAGACGAAGAGAATCGCGGAACAGATTCTTTTCGTTTTGCGAGGCACCACTGTAATTGATTCTCTGATTTTATGTTAATGTGTTATACATTTGATGTTAGCCGCTCTGAGCCCGGCTTCGGCTGGGGAGGGCGGGATATAAATAAAATTTATTATTATTATTATTCCTTAAACAGAGCATTTTTTTTCTAGCCCTCATTGTTGCAAGAAAAGGCAACATGGTGCAATGAAAGTGTGATAAATGTGATAAAATAATTGACTTGAGGGAGTCTCTGAGTCTCCCTTTTCCCCAAGGGAGGATTTCATCCTTCTGTCCTTGGATCACAAGAGATAACCAAGATCAGTCAGCTCATATAGGGATGTCCAAGAGTTCCATGAGACTGTAGTCCTCGTATTTATGGTAGTAAATATGTTTTTTGCATAGAGAATATTTTTATTGGGTGGCTCATAAATTGAATGGCTAAATAAATATGATAGGCATGTCAGTGAACTCTCTGAAGAGTCCATAAACTAGCCTTGCCATGGAAGCTTTTCTTTTTCCTTTTTTAATGCTACACTGCCTTTCTCCCCAACCTGGTGCTGCAGCTGCTTAAAACCTCCATGGCTGTTCACCACCGAGAATTGCTCTGCTGGGAGGCATTTTGCAGCTACATCATTGGAAACAAATAAGATTTCAAGTGCCTAGTCTGTTGCCTAGGAACGTTGACACAACATCTACTTCAAGAGCTTAGTCCCTGTGACCTTTCCTCCCCTAACTGGGCTGACAATTCAGTAGATGCCAGCTGAGATGGCACAGGTGCAGTGATGGAATGTCCCAGGCAGTCATCACATCCCACTTTCTCTTTCCTCTGCAGTGTCACCTGGCCAAGATGGACATGCCAACATGGATCTCCCTCCAGTGTCCGAGCAGATCATGCAAACCCTCACTGAGCTGGCCCGATCCTTCCAGGAAATGGCTGACCGCTGCTTGCTGGTTCTGCACTTAGAAGTTAGGTATGTATTCAGCTGGTTATACAGAGGCCAGTGTGTGCCTCCTTCAGTCTCACTATTGCCTTTGCAGAACTCAACAGGGAGGAGGAATTGGTGGCGGAGGGAAAAAATTAGCTGGCTCTGCCTATTGTTGGCCTTTTCCTTGACTGGTCCCAATGGACACCAGCCTCCATTGGACTTTAGGGATACCTGAAGGAGTGTCTCCACCCCCATCGTTCAGCCCGGACACTGAGATCCAGCGCCGAGGGCCTTCTGGCAGTTCCCTCCCTGTGAGAAGTGATGTTACAGGGAACCAGACAGAGGGCCTTCTCGGTAGTGGCGCCCGCCCTGTGGAACACCCTCCCTTCAGATGTGAAGGACATAAGCAGCTATCCTATCTTTAAAAGACATCTGAAGGCAGCCCTGTTCAGGGAAGTTTTTAATATTTAATGCTGTACTGTTTTTAACATTTGATTGGGAGCCGCCCAGAGTGGCTGGGGAGACTCAGCCAGATGGGCGGGGTATAAATAATTTATTATTATTATTATTATTATTATTATTATTATTATTATTATTATTATTATTATTACTTTTTCAAGATGTATCACACTTGCATGAGGATCCATAAAGCAATCGTACAAGGCAAAGCAGAATCCAGAAGCTTCTCTAAGGCTGACTCCGTGACCGAGGCCAGGGGCTTCCATTTCACAGCAGCGAATGTTTCTGACTCTGTGCCATTAGTTGTTTTTGAGGGCCAGTAATGAAGTAGTTCCCATAATGGCTTGGTGAACTGGACACAAATTAAGTTCATTTTGGTGTGCAACTTTGAATGATTCCTAGTTCATCTTCAAGCTCATTTTCTTACATGTGTTTTTTACTCTTCAGATTCTTTGGACTTAATTATCACAATTGTTAGGGGAAATATTGACAGTTCACATTTCACTATGTGTGTGTTTTCTTAAACCTTTTAAGTTTATTTTATACCTCAGCAAAGCAGTTTATTACAATCTTAACGCTAAAAGGTTGCTACTCTGCTGATGATCATTTGGATGAACTTGAACTGGGTGAACGAAACTAGCTTGTTTTGTAAAGGGACAAATGTGAACTGGAATTAATTCCTCTTGGGATCTGTTGAACTAGTTCCTTTAAGAAATGAACTTTCCACTCTATGAGGGGGGAGTGGTTAGTGTGGTACAGTGGATCAAAGCATTGTCTTTGAATGTAAGTAGTTGGTCTATGATAATAATAATAATAATAATAATAATAATAATAATAATAATAATAATAATAATAATAATAATAATAATAATAATAGATTCTTTATACCCCACCCATCTGGCTGGGTTTCCCCAGCCACTCTGCCCGGCTCCCAGCAAAATGTTAAAATACAACAAAAAACAACCATTCAGCCAAAGTTTTGTGCTTTTATCTGACATTTTCTCATCACCCTGGGCTGGCTATTTCTTTATTGTAATAAGGGAGCTGGGCTTAAACTGAAATTCCATAGCGTTCTGATGCTGGAAGAATTTCCAGAGGGATGTTAGTCTGTTGCAGCAAAAACTGCAAATGGTCTTGTGACCAACAAAGCTATTGGAGCAGAAGCTTTTATGGACCGGACGCCACTTCCTCAGATTCATGAAGTGCAGCAAAGTGGTCTCTGGTTCATGAACACATTTTCCAGAATAAATTGGTTAGCCTTCAAAGTGCTCCGTTGATGATTCTAGAAGGAACCTCATTAGTTCATATATATTTTTAATAAAGCTTTTAAAATGATGTTTTATCTCTAAGAAAGCAGCTGGGTTTGAGGTTGGGGAGAATTCCAGATGGGGGAGACCCTCCATGGGGGCAAAGGTTTAACATATACCCCGCCAACGCTCTAGTCAAAGCATCCTTCAGTCGCCTTAAAATGTCAAGATTTAAAAATGAAAGGAAAAAGATTGGTCATTGTTTCAACGTCTCTTCCTCACCGCGGCTAATTTGGCTGTTCCTGCTCTCCAACCTGCTTTTGCTCACGTGTTTCAGAAGGGCCCCTCTGGCATGTGGATGTAGAACGGAAGTGAGTGCATAAAATGAGAGCAAGCCTCCAGAATCTGAGGCTTCAGTAGGCAGGTCCAGCGCTGACCTACAAATCCTTGTTCCACATCCCCCAAGCTCTCATTAGCCTGGTTATCACTCCAGACTCCTGTGTCACCACTTGAGGATTTCATTTGAAATGCCTCCAAAGGACGTATTTGCTGAACCAGCATATACTATGTCGGGAGAGCCAAAAGAAAGGGAACATTTGGCATTTTACCTGTGACAACTTGCGCTGTATCTAATCAGCACAGGCCTTTATATGTATTTTCCCCACAGGGGGGCGGGAAATGACAGGCTGAAATGGTGGTTACATTTAAAGCAGAAATCACCTACCAGGATTCTTCCCCTATTATTATTATTATTATTCACCTATTTGAACTTTAAAGGGAAAATACTACGTTGTCACTTTATTTTGAGAATGTCACCTTTATCAGGCAGTTTCAATAAATAAAAGGTCTGCCCTTGGGGGGGGGGGTTAGTGATTTGGCACCAGCCACGGATCACAGTTAACAATCCCGAAGAAGCATTTTGCAAAAATCAACCTCCCTGCTGTGTAATCAGCAATGTTTTCAGAAAACCTTAATGCCAAAGTTGTATCAAGGTCAACACAAACATGTCAGCGCAGAGACAGGGGAGATTCTGGGGGCGACAACTGCGTGATTTGTCTTTTGCACTTCATTACGTTTTTCAACCAGCCATGCCATGGGATGGCATGGATGCAATTGGGTCTTTGTCTTAAATGCAGTTTAATGAATCCAGAACTAGCCTTAGGAGCAACTGCTCCCTCCCTTGACCAATTCCTTCTCACCCTCGGAATAAGCAGTTTTCCACCTCTGTAATTAACTGCTGTTAACAGGGTCCCCCTGTTTAATTGTGAAATTATAGGTTTCACATCCTGGGTTAAGGGAGAACCCTGGCTAATAGTTGTGCAGCTGACCTGTTTGAGGAAATGTGCTTCAGAGAGAAGGTGACGAGGGCTATGGAGGGCTATGGATTCTCATGGCTAGCTCTCGATTGGTCAACAGGGTGACAACATCACAGCTAGCTCAGCCTACAGTTGGACAACCCAGGTGGCCACCCTGTCCAGCCCCCCTCCATATGGTAGGACCTCACCCACATCAGTGCCCAAAAGCCATCTCCATAGTTCTAGGCATGCACAGGGCACTGCACATTGTGCCTTGCAAGACGGGAGCATCAGGGACTCCAGGGTTTGAACCAGGAGGTTTTGAATACAAAGCTGTAACCAAATATAGTGTCTTCTTCTCCTCAACAGGTTCATGAGCTTCAGAGCCTATTCTAGGAGCAGAAAGGAAATAGGGGTTTGCAACAGCAGCCTCTGTGATTGGCTAGCAGTATGAAGCCTCTAGATCAGCAAAGTATAAATACTAGCATCCTGGCCTTCTGCCCACTGTGGCTTCAACTCCAGCTCCTGCCACTGATCTGTGGCACCCTAGGCTGGTGGCCAGATGGTCTGGGAGGGGCTGTGGCAGCTTCTTCTGTCTGCTTGCCAGTTCTCTGCCTCCCCCAGCTTTAAGTCCTTGCCTTCAAAGCTGCCTTATTCAAGCAATCAAGGCAACCACAAACCCCATAATCTGCAATTGGACTGCATTATGGAAATTGGGCCCATTTGCATAAATGTATGTAATTGACACACTTTACAAAATTTGCCTTTTGTACAGTTCAGTTCAGATGCTCTTTGGATGCTCTCCTGAAGCCATGGGGAAGGAAGCACAACCGACTTCTTCTTAATTCTATATCTCTGAGTCTTAAGAGCCCCCCCGTCTTTGGACACAGCCCAGGCCAGTTGGCATATTCAGTTGCCACCTTTCCTGGACTCTACCACTTGAGACTTCCAGTTTGGGACAGGACAGTTTTATCAATCAGAAATAGTGCAAGGGAATAGAGGGAAATGGGTTTGTGAGGCACAGGAAATAGGTGTGATATATAAAATGCCACAATCATAATTCTATAGCTACATACCGGGAAGATTCCAATAAGTAGGCAAGACTCCATTTCTTGCTTTGTGGTGAAGATGAATACTAGCCAGGTTTTAGAGAAAAAACAAAAAATCGCTATCCCACACCCCAGACGCCATTGCATAAGACTAAAGTGTTCAGGAAAAGATGTAGTTGACGTTTCTTCTTCGCCCAGGCCTTAATTCTCCCCTACCTTGGAGCAACAAGAATAATGAATGGCTTTCAAACTGAGTCCTACTCACAGTACACCAGTTGAAAATAATGAACCCAAGTCTACTCTGGGTAGAACTAGCATTGACCACCCAGTGCTAGTATCTTCTTCAGTATAAAGAAGGCGATATGATGTTTGGCACATCCGTAGATTCCCCATGTCTTGCCAAGGGATCCATGGATGATTTGGATTTCCCCACATGCAAATGTACACCCAACTATTGGGTCTTGGCAGCTGTTGATTAAGCTAAATATTTTCTCTGGTTAAGTAGTATGATGTCGTTGAACAGCTATCATTGCCTTCTGTCTTGCAGGGTTCACTGCTTCCACTATCTGATCCCCTTGACTAAACAAGGAAATTATGCCATTGTTGCCAATGTGGAGAGCATGGATTATGACCCCCTGGTGGTGCGACTCAATAAGGACATCAGCTTCGTTGAAGAAGCCATGAGTGCCAGTCTTCAGCAGCACAAGTTCCAGTATATATTTGAAGGTCATTTGCTTTCCAGTGATTTGTGGACGATGAGCCCTATACAGTCCAGCAAGTGGGTGGTGTGGGGGAGATTTCCATTTTCTGGGTGAAAGCAGGCTGTACTGAGTCCATATATGGAATTGCAGGCTGTCTTTGGTTAAAGACATGAGCTTATGCGTCTTGTTGCTAAGCCAATATATGACTTCATGAGAATGAGCAAGCATGTGAGTGCTCCGGTTAGTGTGTTAGACTAGGACCTGGGAGACCAGGGTTCAACTCTCCACTCATGAAGATCACTTGGTGACCTTGGGCTAGTTACTGCCTCTCAACCTAACCTATCTCACAGGGTTGTTATGGAGGTTAAATGGGGAGCGGAAAGAACCACGTTCACCACCTTGAGCGCTTCCCCCTTGCATTTCATCAGGCAGGGCAGCCAAAACTAAAAGGTTGCAAAAATTCTGTGTGACGGACATATGTTAGAAAGCTTTTGTGAGTGCCCTGAAATAAATGGGACCCAGGAAAAGTCAAAATGTTGCCTGTTTGATGTGCCTCGTTAAGCGGAATCGTTTCATAAGTTACTGTTTTGCTGATTTTATCTCTCTGTCTTAATCCTTTCTTCTTACCGGTCACCTATATGTGAAATTTTCCTTACCTTTCCTGCTCCCTCCAGGTTTGGGCCACTTGATTTCCTGTATTCTCATAAACGGGGCCCAGTACTTCAAGCGCATCAGTGAATCTGGCATCAAGAAGATGTGCCGAAACATCTTTATCCTTCAACAGAACCTGACCAACATCACCATGTCGCGGGAAGCGGACCTGGACTTTGCAAGGTGAGAGGGGAACTTGCGCTGCCTCCAAAATGTGGACTGCAAAAGTTTAGCAAAGGAGGATGGGCTCAATGTTGTGAGGGCAAGTTTTGCATGTAGAAAGACCTCACTTCAGTTGGATTTTGACACGGTGGCCCCATGATCATTAGCATGCAGTGTGGATGCTATTTTGTCACAAATCCAGCCTTAGGGCAGGAGTTTGGCCTGGATGACTTTTCCAGACACAATTCCGCTGTAATTCAGTGTGGGCCATGGACTGGCGCCCAGGTTAATGAAAGCAAGCATCAACAGCCCCCCCTGCCCACCCCCATCACCACCAGAAGGATTGCATTGATTTTGCAAACAGATAGGAGAAGTGCGGGCTGCCTCTCTCTGGCCGATTGTCTCTTTAATCTTGGCATTAGTTATTTCAGCAATGGACAGCTGAATGTATGAAATATTCATAAGGATATTTTTGGGGTCAGGAATCAAAATGCCTGTCTGGACTGAGCAGAAAAAGCTTTTGTGTCTGTCCCCCCGTGCCTTGGACTCGGAATAATCCACCAATAATGGAAGGGGAAGCGCACAGTCTTTTGTCCCCTTTTTTCCTTCCCCGAGACCGAATTAGATGGGTGAAGAAGTCTGACTTGAGCAGATTTAGGGGGAACAAAGTCCGCTGGTGAGCTTCAATTATTTGGATTCTCATATGGGGAATGATCTCATTATTGAGTTAGCCTATTCATAATAACATTGACATGGGGAAATTACAAAACCCCGAGGCAGAGAGGGGGGCTCCATTACCGATTCTCTCCGGAATATAATTCTCAAATTCAATCATTTCCTTTTTAAATGATTTAAAACACACACACACAACTTGAAATGTTAACTAAATTAGCACAGGTTTTTGGCAGGCGGCACAGGACTCGAACATGTGCTGACAGCAACTGGCACCCATATCGGAGACCCAAGTGCAAGAGAAGGTTGGCAGCGGAACGAGCCAAGGCAATGAACAGACAGTGTTTGGGGCATGGAGGGCGACACTTGCTAGGTCATCTGCTCTGCATGTTATCCCCATGTTGGTCACCACCCTGCACTGCCTCCTGCCGTGGCCTGGCCTTACGAATGCCAGGGCATCAGGAAAAAGCAACAGCACCACATTCACATGCTTTCTCATCATCAGCCCTGTATGCCCCACTGGATGGGCTGTGGCTCATCTCTTCAGCTGCCACACAAATGAGGTTCTGCCCACAGCCCACAGTAAGCACTGTTGGTGCTTCCATATTGCCCCTTTGCGCAGGGTAGGCCACACTTTGTGCTGGGCGATTCTCCTTCTCCTGCTAACCCCGGTCAGAGGAGCCCCACTCTTCGGAATTCCGTGCCTTTTAAAAAATGAAATAAAAAAGTTTTCGGCATAAAATGCAATCAAAGCCAAACTAATCTAGAGAAGAAAAATGTGGAAAAAGCAAGAATAACAAAGAATAATGAAAAGAACAGAAGACGAGAAAGGGAATGAAAGCCCAGCCTCTATCACAATTCTATGTTGTCTCTTACCCCACACACAGAAGAGTGAACCCTCCCAGCTCTCGCCTGGTAGATTCCCCCTCTCCAAGTCGATCCCCCATCCAGGCACCTCTCAGGCCCAGCGCTGCTTACTTCTGAGGAGTCCAATCCGATTGCCCTGGCGCCATGTTCTGTAGCCATTTGAGAAGCAACTCTGACCCTGCTTCCACTTACAGTCTCCCCAAGGAGATTCACATAGGTCAAAAGCAGTTTGCTTCAGACTTGTTTTAATAAAGCTTCTTTGGACCTGCATGGAGTGCCAAATGCATTTGGACAACTGGGCAGTGGCCCTGCCTCAGAACAGCGCCCTCAAGACTGTTCTTTGGCCCAGTGCTCTTCGCATTCTTGCACTGGAGCTCTGATCTCCTCTAGCTGTACAGTTTCCAGCATATATCTCATATTTGCACATATCTCAAGTCAGCTTATGAAACATGTAAATCACATAGCTGCCATTAGATTAAAACCACCGTGTTCTTCAAACAGCAGGTGAAGGTGGGGGGGGCAGCTGCAAATGGCTTTCAGCCATCCAAGTGTTCCTTAAGTATTAAAAAGCCCAAGCAGGGCTGGTGAGGAAAGGGTTCTGTGATGAGGGGACCACCACGGAAAAAGCCCTGCTCCTTGCAGCTATTGGCCAGGCTTTCTGGAACAATGGAGTTCAGAGCAAGGCTTTGTTCACCGGTTGTAGCAGTGGAGGATGAGGAGACTCACTGCAGTCCTCGCCTTGAGTTTGCCCCTTCCAAGAGCTTTCTCAAATTGGCACTAAAGCACGCTCCCATGCCCATGGACTCATCCCCCAAGGTGAGTTTCCCATGTGTGTGTTGGGATGCTTCTGTGACAATGACGGTCATATTCAGTGTTTATGCAACACCATCAAAGCACTGTATAGGAGTGTGTGGGCTTTGGAGTTTAGCAGACCTCTTCATCTCACAAGACGAGGGGCCTGGGGGCTGGATAGTGTACGTACCTCAAGAGCCATGACGCAGCTCTAGCTCACATGCCCTGTATGCATAAGGTTGCTGGGCTCCACGCTGGGCCAAAGATTCCTGCATTGCAGGGGGTTGGTCTAGGATGAGCCTTGGGGTCCCTCCCAACTTCTATGGTTCTAGGACTCCAGAGCAATAGAATATAGCAGTGAGATGGACCAACGTATTGCTCTGGTTTAAAGCCTGTGTGTGTGTGTGTGTGTGTGTGTGTGTGTGTGTGTAACAATTGTTAAATGAAGCAAACTGCAGTCCCTGAAATGCTGCTGTTTAAATGGAACCTCTTCTACGGGATATGATGTTGTGATTGATAAGCAGCAACCTGAGCATTATAGACGCTGAGATGTTTTGGATTCGATTCAGCTCCCCTTGAAATATTTGGCAACACACTGCTTGATTTCGACAAGGGCCGACTCAGTGGCACACATCCAGTTGGGATCCAGCTCTGTTGAGCTGGTGCTGTGCGGCAAATTGCACCCGGTTGCCAAGGTCCCTTTTATGCTGTCATTGTGTGGTTCTGTTGTTTTTAATTTTGTTCTCTAGCAAGCTGCAGGGGTTTTCCTCCCCAGACTACTTGTAATGTGTCTGTGTTCCTGCAGCAGCCATTTGGTAATATAATGCTGCCATCTACTGGTGTTTTCTGGCAGGAGCTGGACATTTTTTTACTTACTTTCCCATTTATGCGCTGCACTTTCCCCCAGTGAGCTCATAGCAGGGTGCATCATACCATCACAAAGCCCCTGTGAAGCAGGCTGCATAGAAAGCATTCCCCACAAGGCTGTGCTTGAAGCTGGAACTCTGCATCCCCAATACAATACAATACAATATATTGTTGTTTAGTTGTTTAGCTGTGTCCGACTCTTCGTGACCCCGTGGACCAGAGCACACCAGGCACTCCTGTCTTCCACTGCCTCCTGCAACTTGGTCAAACTCATGCTGGTAGCTTCGAGAACACTGTCCAACCATCTCGTTCTCGTCGTCCTCCTTGTGCCCTCCATCTTTCCCAACATCAGGGGCTTTTTCAGGGAGTCTTCTCTTCTCATGAGGTGGCCAAAGTACTGGAGCCTCAGCTTCAGGATCTGTCCTTCCAGTGAGCACTCAGGGCTGATTTCCTCCAGAATGGAGGGGTTTGATCTTCTTGCAGTCCATGGTACTCTCAAGAGTCTCCTCCGGCACCATAATTCAAAAGCATCCATTCTTCGGCAATCAGCCTTCTTTATGGTCCAACTCTCACTTCCATACATCACTACAGGGAAAACCATAGCTTTAACTATACGGACCTTTGTTGGCAAGGTGATGTCTCTGCTTTTTAAGATGCTGTCTAATATATATATTCAAATATATAAAAGGATGTCACATAGAGGAGGGAGAAAGGTTGTTTTCTGCTGCTCCAGAGAAGCGGACACAGAGCAATGGATCCAAACTACAAGAAAGAAGATTCCACCTAAACATTAGGAAGAACATCCTGACAGTAAGAGCTGTTCGACAGTGGAATTTGCTGCCAAGGAGTGTAGTGTGGTGGAGTCTCCTTCTTTGGAGGTCTTTAAGCAGAGGCTTGACAACCATATGTCAGGAGTGCTCTGGTGGTGTTTCCTGCTTGGCAGGGGGTTGGACTCGATGGCCCTTGGGGTCTCTTCCAACTCTATGATTCTATGATTCTATTCTATGATTCTATGTTCCAAAAGTGAGGTCTTCAAGAGAGGGAGACCCTTCATGGGTTCCACCTGCCTCACCTTGGACTGTAGAGGAACCTGCATAAGGTCCTCTGCTGAGGCCCTTAATACCCAGGCAGGCTCAGGAGAGAGACGACACATTCCTTGAGGTCTCCTGCTCCTAGCTGGTTAGGGCTTCAAAGGTTTAGAATGATTAAAGGCAGCTTTAATGGCGCCTCCTTGGGTCCTGCTTTCTGTTGGTGCTTAAGAACACATGCTTTGCTTACTTTTCAATTAAGAACTTGGCTCCCCAAAATACTTCCTTTCCCTTTTAAATTTCCCCCCGTCTTGTTTGTCTTCTTCCCTGTAGTTTCTGCTGAGCTCTGATCTCAGCATAGCTTTAATTAGTTCTAATTAGCACTTGCGCTACATTGATGACAACAAAAGCCCCCAAACATGGTGGATTAAGCCCGAACCCCCCTCTGCTTTGCTGTGCCGTTCCTCATTGTGGTTCCCGTTTGCGTGGAGCGATCAAAGTCTGGGCTTCCCTTCTCTTCTGCAGAGGAAGCAAGAAAACAGATCTGCCAGATTCCGTCTGCGGAATAGGACAGTGGTGTCGTCAGTAGCTGCCTCGGCAGGAGAATTTTGGGCAAAACGCAGGTTCTCCTGCCATCTTTGTTTTCATTAATCTTGTTCCAACATGTGCTGCTGTGCCTGATGGGGGTTGTCGTGCAAAACATATGGAGGGCACCTGGTTGGGGTAGGGTGCTTAAGGGCACAGCCAGCATAGGAGTGTAAATAATAATAATAATAATAATAATAATAATAATAATAATAATAATTTGTACCCCACCCATCTGGCTGGGTTTCCCCAGCCACTCTGGGCAGCTTCCAACAAAGATGAAAAATACATTAAAATGTCACAAATTAAAAACTTCCCTGAACTTAAGATGTCTTCTGAATGTCAGGTAGTTGTTTATCTTTTTGACATCTGGTGGGAGGGCGTTCCACAGGGCGGGCGCCACTACCAAGAAGGCCCTCTGCCTGGTTCCCTGTAGCTTTGCTTCTCGCAATGAGGGAACCGCCAGAAGGCCCTCGGCGCTGGACCTCAGCGTCCAGGCAGAACGATGGGGGTGGAGACGCTCCTTCAGGTATACTGGGCTTTAAAGGTCAGCACCAACAATTTGAATTGTGCTCAGAAAGGGAAAGGGAAAGCAGGCATAGGCAAACTCCAGCCCTCCAGAAGATTGGGACTACAATTCCCATCATCCCTAGCTAACAGGACCTGTGGTCAGGGATGATGGGAATTGTAGTCCCAAACATCTGGAGGGCCAGAGTTTGCCTATGCCTGTTGTAAGGTGTTGGGGAGACTAGCAGTGTCTTCCTCCCTGCACCTTGATAACACTCTGGCAAAGAGAGTTATGGGTTGGACCTTGGCTGTCCTGCAGCTCCTCCCGTTACTTGGCCAGAGCTGGTTCTTCCACTGTTCAGCCCAGCTGGATTAGGTGATTGAGGAATCAATGAGAATCTGGCTGGCCTGTCTAATTGCTGCTCCAGTTTTCCTTCCTTGCTTGCTTGCTTGCTTGCTTGATTTTATATACTGCCCTTCATCAAAAGATCTCAGGGCAGCTCACAAGATAGAAACACAAGATAAAAGCACAAATAAGTAGTTAAACAACAAAACAATAGCCCCCCTCCCACAAACACATTCTGCCTGTCGTCCAGAAAGTGGCAAATTGCAGTTTTCACTGCAATGGGGGTCATAGCCTGAAGAAATGCTTCATGTGGGAAAGTTATTATTATTATTATTATTATTATTATTATTATTATTATTATTATTATTTATACCCCGCCCTCCCCAGCCAAGGCCGGGCTCACCAAGTTGAATGATTACAACTTAAAAACATAATTTAAATACAACATTAAAATATTGAAACATTAAAATATTAAAATGTAGCCTCATCGCAGGAGGAGAAGGAAAGGAAAAAAGAAAGAGAGGGAATCAAATTGGCTCCAAGCCAAAGGCCAGGCAGAACAACTCTGTCTTACAGGCCCTGCGGAAAGAAATCAGATCCTGCAGGGCCCTGGTCTCAAGAGACAGAGCATTCCACCAGGCCGGGGCCAGTGTTGAGAAGGCCCTGGGCTCTGGTTGAAGCTAATCTAACTTCCCTAGGGCCCGGGACCTCTAGGGTGTTGCTATTTATGGACCTTAAGGTCCTCCGTGGGGCATACCGGGAGAGGCGGTCCTGTAGGTATGAGAGTCCTAGGCCGTGAAGGGCTTTAAAGGTCAAAAGCAGCACCTTAAATCTGACCTTGTACTCTACCGGGAGCCAGTGCAGTTTGAAAAGCACTGGGTGAATATGCTCCCATGGCAGAGACCCCATGAGGAGCCTCGCTGCAGCATTCTGCAGCTTAAAGTTACAGGTAGACATCTATGCATGCACGTACGGGGGTCGTCTGTAATACAGCGAAGTGCTGGTGGTGGCCAGTGTGGCTTGAGAAGTGTTATTTCTCAACTTGTGAGGAAATCCCTTAGCTCTGGAGTTCCTCCAGCTTCAAAGCCAAGCAGAAAGCAGATGATGGCAGTGACTGATGTTACCTTTCCCCTGAGACTGCGCCACTGTTTGTGCAAGGAGGAAGCAGCCCTTTCTGAGGTTCTGTCTTCAGAGCAGCTTTCAGAAGGCACAGAAGGTCCTGCCCTGGATTGGACAGGCCTCTACTCTTGGGTGCCACAGGATTTCTTCTTAGCTGGCAGCACACTGTGCTCAGTCGCTCAGTCCCGCTCCTCTCTTTTTCTGAGCTAGGCCTTAGAAAGGCCACTCTCCCCATAACTTAAGTCCTGCTCCTTCTGAAACCCTTCAGGTCTTATTCCTCAGCTCAGGCTTCTCACAAGCCATGCACCTCCAGCTATCTCCTGGGCAAAATGGCCTTTGCAGCTACGTCTTGGGCTGCTGACAGCCTTGCTGCTGACAACCTTCTAAAAACACCAGAAGAGCCTGGCAGCTGGATTAGGCCAAAGTCCCGTCTAGTCCAATATCCTGTTCTCACAGTGGCCAACCAGATAATAATAATAATTATTATTATTATTATTTATACCCCACCCTCCCCAGCCAAGACCGCTCAGGGCGGCTAACAACCAATAATAAAAACAAGTTGATTAAAATACAATTTTAAAAACAAGATTAAAATACAACATTAAAACCCACAAGCAGGACATGAGTGCATTGGTGCTCTCAGCAACTGACATTCAGAGGCATAACTGCCTCGGACAGTTGAGGGACATCATGGCTAGTGGCCATTAGTCTCTGGCTTTTTTTCTCAGGCATGACCCTCCTGCTTTGAGAATCGCAGTTAAATATCCGTCATCTCCTTGCAGCATCTCCTCGGATGGAATAGGGTTCAAACAGGTCGGAAGCCCAAGTTGCCAGGAATAATGTTTGTGTTTATTACTTACATTGGGTAGCCTGTCTCGTTCTGAACAAGTAATGGCATGCAAACACATGCCTGTGCACCATTAAAATAGCAAGAGAGCCACCTCAAAACGCTAAAATAACCAGCTTGTTGGTTCTACTCCATCCCGCTGAGGACAACCCAGGGAGCTCAAAATGCTTCCTGTAGAGAGTGTTCCCCCTGAGCATGCAAGCTGAAGATACAGAATGAAGTCAGCATACTATAAAAAGAGAAGCCACAGCAGGCTTTTTGCCCGTGGTGTGAGCTCAGATTCTTCTCAGCTTCACAGTTTGCATGCTAGACATATATCCCAGCGTCAGTCTTTTTAAAGAAAATAATAACGTGCCATATGTACATTTATCTGTTCATCTTTCCATCTTGAGAGCAAGAAAAAAGAAGCTCTGCAAACATATTTTTTTTAAGAGTTACTAAAGCTGCTCTAGGGGATGGTAAGGGGAGGTAGGTTTGTGACATTACAGGCATCCGCCAATAGGCGCTCTCCACGAGGGGATTCCCCCCTTTCGTCTTATTGAATGAAAACCCTGCACAGCCACTTCTGCCACTCCACCACCCCGACCGTCGTGGAACAGAAATATTGTGTCTGCTTATAAAGAGGCAAAACCTCCACTCTTGCAGCAGTACTTTTGTGCACACCAGGGTTGAGACAAAAATGCTGAAATGTTAATGTTGGCAGTTTTTTTACAGGGAAGTAATATGACATGCATGCACCAAAAATACCTCTCTGCCCCCACCCACATAAAAAACACAGAGAGGTGACAAAACTCATCCACATTCCGGGAGGTGGGCTGACCATCAGCGGGGAATTAATTTTGCCAATACCACGGGGTTCAGCAGCAGTCCACTGTTTTCCTTCTCCTAGAAATCTGGAGTGGAGTCCCTAAAACAGTTGGATGGTGCCCTGTACGCCTCCTTCCGACAACTTCTGCAGTCAAGCCGGTGCCAAACGTCTTGCTCTTCTTTCCTTTGGACCACATCAGCCAGGCCGAGATGGGGGTCTTCTCGTCTGGGCAGCCCAGGATCTCCAAACACACTCCCCATAGGGTGCCCCCTAGAGATCACTTAGGTGCTGCTAACACAGTGGTTTGGACTTCACCCCCAGAGGCACACTCCCTTGTCTTTCGAGACAGACGGATGCCAACAACAACAGAGTGCACTGAAAGCAGCATCCTTCGAAGTGGACTGGGGATGCCAGTCCTACAGGGTCTGCCCACCCTGTACTGTTTTCCTGATTTAAATCAGACAACCCAACCTATCTGGGGAAATGGGGATGGGGATTTTCACAGAATGGAAGGGTTCACTCTTCTTCTTCTTCTTCTTCTTCTTCTTCTTCTTCTTCTTCTTCTTCTTCTTCTTCTTCTTCTTCTTCCCCTCCTCCTCCTCCTCCTCCTTTTTTGGTGTTCACTCATAGCCAAGTATGATTATCTTCCATGAACACAGTCTTAACAATCAGTCTGTAAGTGACTGTTGAGGCCATTTCTGGATCCACACATCCTTCCACAGTGGGGATATAGGTTTTCAGGCAGGAGGTGATCACGGTGAAGGTTTGCCAAGTGTGTTTGAACATTTTCAAAGTCCATGATACCTTTGGTAAATAAAGGCTGTTCTCCAGTTGGAGCGCTCGCAGGCCAGTGTTTTCCAGTTGTCAGCGTTTATACTACATTTTTAAAAAATTGCCTTGAGAGAGTCTTTAAACCTCTTTTGTTGACCACCAGCATTACACTTTCCGTTTTTAAGTTTGGAATAGAGTGGTTGCTTTGGAAGACGATCATCAGGCATCCGCACAACATGACCAGTCCAACAAAGTTGTTGCTGAAGAATCATTGCTTCAACACTGGTGATCTTTGCTTCTTCCAGTACACTGGCATTAGTTTGCCTGCCTTCCCAAGTGATGTGTAAAAATTTTCAGAGACACCAATGATGGAATATTTCAAGGAGTTGGAGATGGCGTTTATAAGTGGTCCATGCTTCGCAAGCATTTTCACAGAAAGAAAGGGTTCACTGCTATTCCCAACAGTGTCCCACTCCCAATTGTATTGGGTCAGGGCGGGGGGCATTCCCTGCAGCTGTTATTGAATTGTTTGTTTTTTGACCAACAACAACAATCAACGGAGTCACAGGTCTCTCGCCATTTCATCCTTATTATCCCAAAACAGCAGGTGCAGTGGAGTGAGGGTGGTCCTGGCCAAGCGTTGTTTTTTTTTGAGCCAGGAACATCCTGATTTCGTAGCTCAAAGCTCCTTCAGGTGACCTGCTTGTGGAGGCAACCGCAATCCCCTAGCTGCTCCAGGATATGTGTGTCAAACAAATAAATGAGCTGCACAAATCAACATTCTTCTTCTTTTAAGCAGTCTGTTCAAAAGTGTAGAGCACCTAGCAGTAAGTTGGGCATTTAATACTCCATCCTGCCTGCCCTCTGCACAACACTGCCTCTCTCTTCTAGGTGGTTTTCCCTTTTGCAGCAAAGATGTTATGTAGATCCGCCATTTGAACATTTCCTGGGGGCACTTTTAATCCCTTTGCTCTAACCTTTTAAATATAAAGGCGTTCGTGGCCTTGGTAATGATTTTCACTGCCTGAATGTGGATGCTATTTGGTTGCTCTTAATGAAGAGGTGCAATTCCATTTTATTCAGCTAAAAATACCATTGTCAGGGGTACATTGATGGGTGAAAATTTAAGGGCGGGGAGGACCTTTTCTCACCTGGCAATTTTTGAAATTGAAGGGGAGCGTTGACTGTTTGATGACCTTTTCAGTCTACAGGAAACCTGTTTTCACATTCTCAGAGACAAGAAATTTCACATGGGAGCTGAATCCAGTACTTTCAGCCTCCTCTTCCTCCTCTGCTAGGGGGTGTGCTGGCAGAGTAGGAATACAGGCACCAGAAGTTGGCAGTTTCTGGGCCAAGTCAAAACTCGTCCACTGCAACCAACCCCTGAATAGACGAGGGGCTTGGTCTCACCACTCAAATAACCTGGCCCCTTGGTTCCCTTCTCCACTCTGAGTGGGACGCGGGTGGCGCTGTGGTCCAAACCCCTGAGCCTCTTGGGTTTGCTGGTCAGAAGGTCAGCAGTTCGAATCCACGCAGCAGGATGAGCTCCCATTGCTCTGTCCCAGCTCCTGCCAACCTAGCAGTTTGAAAACATGCCAGTGCAAGTGGATAAATAGGTACCACTGCGGCTGGAAGGTAAATGGCGTTTACGTGCGCTCTGGCAGTCATCACAGTCCTCTGTGCGCCAGAAGCGGTTTAGTCATGCTGGCCACATGACCCGGAAAGCTGTCTGTGGACAATCACCAGCTCCCTTGTCCTGAAAAGCAAGATGAGTGCCCCATCGTCGCCTTTGACTGAACTTAACCATCCAGGGGTCCTTTACCTTACCCTCTCTGGGTATCGCCCCAAATGCAGCATTGGACCCAAAGGGGTGCAGCTAATCCAGTGTCGGAATAACAGACCAGGTATTGTAGGCAGATCAGTCAGCAGTGCTGGCAGGCAGGAGGACCATCAGGCAGGAGGAGCAGGCTGGGCAACAAGACAAGTATCCGGGGGCAGCAGCAAGGCAGAGAACAATCTGGGACCTTGGCAAGGATCACTCTCTGGTTGCCCCCTCAAACAAAGCACCATCTGGGCATGTGCTGCAATGCTCTCCATCCCACAGAGGTGGGCTTAAGGCCATGTGTGTATCAGCCCTCCTTGAACTATTCCCATTACGGAGAGATGCCTGGGGACAAAGGGAGTTGCTTCCCTCTTGCACATGGAGATGCTGTCCTTTTCCGGCAGACGGAGGTGTCAGAAAGAGACAAGAGGGTAGAGAGGAGAGGAGTGTAGGGTGAGACAGGGGCTGGATCTAGACACATCAGTTAAATGTACAGTAGTACCTTGGGTTACATACGCTTCAGGTTACATACGCTTCAGGTTGCAGACTCCGCTAACCCAGAAATAGTGCTTCAGGTTGAGAACTTTGCTTCAGGTTGAGAACAGAAGCAGGACGCCCCATTAGCTAAAGTGGTTCTTCAGGTTATGAACAGTTTCATGTTAAGAACGGACCTCCAGAATGAATTAAGTACTTAACCTGAGGGACCACTGATTTCCTTAAGGAAATCAGCCCTGGGTGCTCACTGGAAGAACAGATGGTGAAGCTGAGGCTCCAATGCTTTGGCCACCTCATGAGAAGAGAAGACTCCCTGGAAAAAACCCTGATGTTGGGAAAGATGCAGGGCACAAGGAGAAGGGGACGACAGAGGACGAGATGGTGGGACAGTGTTCTTGAAGCTACCAACATGAGTTTGACCAAACTGAGGGAGGCAGTGGAAGACAGAAGTGCCTGGCGTGCTCTGGTCCAGGGGGTCACGAAGAGTCGGACATGACTAAACGACTAAACAACAACACCACTGTATTGCAAACTTTGTATGAGAAATTGGGTTGGCAAAAACAGAACTCCACACCGCCATCTGGTGTCACAGTGTTAGAATGCATAAACAACACATATAAAGCACTTTTTCTTTGCCAACGTAGCTGAGTCCAAGATAGAAGCAGGGTGAGAAGTAGCACCTTCTGCTTGTAAATTCTGCATCCCTCCCATCTTTTCCCACAACCTAAAAAGAAAGGCGGGTAAATATTGAATTGTCAACTTGAAAGGAGAAGTCTGTCACTTTGTTCTAACCTCTGAATGGGAGGAACTCTTTTTTCTGGGCTATGTCTTTGTACCAGGAAGCCCATCTAAAGAAGATGGGGAGACATTCTGCCACCAAGGTGTTTTTCACCTCCCCATAGGAGGCTATGCTGCTTCATGCTTTCCTCTCTCTAGACAGTAACAGATATTTCACGGAAGGTGGTATCATTCTGTTTCAGTGTACACCTCAGTGGGACCACTTAATCCCACGTTTTGCATATCCCATTGTCCATCTCTCCCTCTTAATTAAATTAAGCTGGTGCGGTGAACTTTTCAGCTGTCAGGAGAGGCTTTTGAACCTATTCAGAGAACAAGATAAGCCAGCAACAGCACTTCTCTCTTATCCAGAGTCACTTGACCTTGGTTGGGGAATGCTGCGCCCGCCCCCTGCCCCAATGCTTACGGTTCTCTAGAGCACAAAGGCATCACTTGGGAATGGCTAAAATAGACCAGCTGAGCACTGTACACACTTTTTGTGGAGGCTTCTTCCTCTTCAGATTCAGATTGTAAGAGTGAGGTGTGGGACACTTCCACACAGTGAGGCAATTCTCCAGCCAGGTGAGGTTTCGCTTCACCCCTTACGTGTTTTCTGCATTCCACCTTCTTCTGTTTCCCAAGAGAGCCCTCTATAGCAGTGCTTGGGCACCGTTTCCCGGGGACATTCCCCGGATTTACAAATCAGTCCCCATACAAAATCCCTGGAAGTTGAAAAGTGTCCCCGGGTTCATTGAAAAAAATCTGGTAACCTTACCGTGGTCCCAATCAGGCCTCCCCGTGTGGCCTGTGGAGCACTTTGGCCAGGTTGGGCCACACACCCCTGTCCTACCCCTGACACATAGCTGTCAAGCGTCCCTTATTTGGCGGGACAGTCCCTTATCTCAGCGCCATGTCCCGCTGCTGTTCCTTATTGATGATGTCCCTTAAATTAAGCTACTGAAGGCAATGGGGCCCTTTCTATGTCCAGCTGTCCTTTGTCAACAACAAATTGTTGCTTTTTTGTGTTGAATATATGCTATATGGTAATTTATGGACCTAATAGGTATCTAAAGCCATTAGCACCCAACAAAATATGTATTTTATCAAAGTAATTGTTGATCCCTTACTTTGGCTGCTGATCCCTTAGTTTTGAGGCTGCTGGTCCCTTATTTTCAAATCTGTAAGTTGACAGCTATGCCCTGATTTCATAGAAGATCTGGGTGTGGTGCAGGTAAAGATGTAGCTGTCTGGTCCATCAGGGCTTGCAAAACGCCATGCTCATTGCTATGTTCCAACCTAGAGTCTATGGGTTTCTCTCCAGCCTCTTCTATTTTGATGCCCATCCTGCTCCCCACTCCCTATTTTAATCTCAAAGGTGGACCCCACCTCGGTTGCCTCTGGTCCAGCCCTCTAATGGCCTTCCATCTATGGGCTAAGACCTTTCTGTTTCCAGGGGACTTTGATTGATTGCACCGATGTTTTTCCATGCCGTTGCCCTGCTGCATATTTATTTATCTTTAGCTCAGAGCTGGCTGCTGGTCTTTATCTGTGGTGTTCATCGTTGTAGTTTTCGATAAGCTATTGTGCTGTGTTCTGTATATTTTACGGTTTTCTTGTTGGCTGCCTTGGGCATCTAAACATGGAAAGGTGCAATAAGAAGCAAATAGGGAGGGAAGCATGGGGCTCGTCCCACAGTTCAGATGGCTTTGTAAGAAGGCAGGGCTCCTGCTCTGTTCTTTCACCACACCTTTGAAACACTGTGCCAGAAAAGCAGAGAGCATGGCACTAAGGGGGGAGATTATTGATTTTTGCCGTTGGATTAGCATATCTGGCAGATGGAGGCTGTCTAAGAACGGTTCAGAGTGGCATCTGTGAGCTGCCTGATGGGAAGCCCTGAACTTCACACATCAGATGTGGGATTTCAGCCGTGTGTGTGTGTGTGTGTGTGTGTAAAATGCAGCAGTCCAATCCACCGCACCATCAACCAGCTCTGTGCGGCCAAGAATAAACATTTGCCGCTAGCAGAGATTTAAGAGCGCAGATTTTCATTTTTGGCATGGGAGGGGAGGGGCAGGGAGGGGGGAAGTTGAATGCAAAATATATTGCGCTATGCAACTGAACATTACTTGGCAGAACCGATAAGCTAAGCTAGATACCGATATGCATCTGTCTACCTGACAGACACACTGTGACTGTATTAGCTTAAATCTAATTACTTTTTGAGTAAATTGTGGATAAGCCTGTATTTGTCAAATAAAGCCCAGTCCACAATCCAGTTAGCTGGTTTCGCTCTTTCCTTTCTATTCTTCCTTCAGCCCTGTTTGTGGAGAACTGGATTAGCTGGTGAACTGTTCTTGGGGCCAAGATTACAGGCACACATTGCATGCCTCCAAAAACACTCCTCATGTGAACTGGGGTCTGTTGTTCTCCCTCAGGTAACACGCATGCTGATCTGACACCCATAATGGCTCCCTTTTGTATACGTCTTAGATCAGGCATGTCCAAAGTCCGTTTCGGGGACTCAATCCGTCCTGCCAGTCAGTTTAATCCGGCCCCTGTGGCAGTTTATTTACTGGGGTAAAATCCTAAAAACCTCAACAATTTCAATGCTAAAAAATGCTCAACAACTTTGGGGTAAAATCATAAAAAAGCTCAACAACTTCAATCCTAAAAAGTGGTTAACAACTGTGGGTGGCCCTTTGGTCAGTCCTCACGGCCCTTCACTTCATCGAATCTGGCCCTCTTGCTCTCCTTCTTGCTTTCTGTGTACATTGATGGTGCCAGATAAATAACAGTAGTAGAGGCTCTGTGTAGGAATTGGAATGGAAGTTGCTTGTCAATCGTGTCCTTATTGCATATAAACAGATTGTCTTCCACCGAGTCCTGGCATTGGTCCATATAGCCCAGAATTTTCTCTGGCTGTCAGTGGTTCTACAAGGTATGAAGCAAAGGCTTTTCTCATTGTCTCCCTCCTGATCCTTTTAAGCAGGTCTGATTTCAAACTGGAGAAGCACTATGTGTTTACAATAAAGGTACTGTAAAGGGACCCCTGACCATTAGGTCCAGTCGTGACCGACTCTGGGGTTGCGGCGCTCATGCAAGCTGCTCTTTGAAAAAAGTTTGGACATCACTGTCTTAGATGGATTTCTGCCAGTATGAGGCCTCTTACAGGAAAGAACAGAAGAAGGTGGGAGCTCTTGTGGCTTGCATCTGAGGAAAAGATGAGTCCCTGACCCTCTCTAAATCAATGTCCTTTGACCTTGGGTCCCCAGATGTTGTTGGACTACCATGAACTGTGACCATTGAATAATCTGACTGGGGGTGATAGGCATTGTAGTTCAATGACATCTGGGGACCCAAGGTTGAAGACACTGCTCTAAATATCCTTCCTTCCTTCCTTCCTTCCTTCCTTCCTTCCTTCCTTCCTTCCTTCCTTCCTTCCTTCCTTCCTTCCTTCCAAATAGATATAAAAGACTGAGGGAGAGCAGCAATATGTTCCAAAAACCTCTCTCCTTCTGCAGTTTTCTCCTAATGTATTATTGCAATCTGCAGAGGTAGTTTGCAGTTGTTTTCTTGAAAAGAAAAGAAAAACCTGACCAGAGATCTAATCTATTAAGGATATAGAACTTCAGTGCATAGCTGTGTTAACACCTGACACTATTAAGCTCCATGCCTTGCATACCATAGACATCTACTCCGTATAAAATTGTATCACCACTGCAAATAAAGGGCAACAGCCAGTAGCAAAAGAGTCTGAAGTGGATGGAATTCATGTTTAAGGATGCAAAGTATGAGGCCTTATGGGGAATTGTGGACGCAGCAGACTCTCATCCCCCTAGGAACACCAAGTGCTGATACCTTCCAGATGTTTTGGACCTAGAAGCCCATTGGGATTGCACTGGGGTCATTAAAAGTAACCAGAGCTGCCCCAGACTAAGGTTGGTTCATTTCAGTGGAGCTTGCATGGCAGACGGCCCTAGAGAGTATTCCCAGATTTTACCCATGTTAATTAGTGGGGCCTTTTGGATTTTCAACCCCAGGTGCCAAAATGTTTTCTTCTGCCTTTGGCCATCAGAATCTTCTTCTGTCCTGTCCCTAGCTGTCAACGTTTCCCTTTCTTTAAGGGGAATTCCCTTATTCCGAATAGGATTCCTCGCAAGAAAAGGGAAAAGTTGACAGCTATGGTCCTGTCCTGCTGCTTTGGAATGGGGCACAGCTGGGGTTCATTTGGCTCTCCAGGCCTTTACACCCATCAGCTTTCCCCCCCCCCCCAAATATATCATTCCCAAGAAGACAGTTGGCTGGTTGGTTGACTATGTCTGCCCAGAACAATTTCCTTGTTCCTCATCCTCATCTTCCTGCACCTGGTTTGGGGTCTCTGGTCCTAAGTGACCTTCAGCCTCTATTTGAACCTTTCCCTGAAGCCTCGCTCTACGCCCTTCTTCCTTGCCCTCCCATTTTCCCTCCTTCTGTCTGCTCTCTTATATTGAGCCTGATCCCATCTCTCCTGTCCAAGACCTGACGCCAGGTTCTGCCTACATCTGGGTAAGATGTTCAGCCCTGGTTTACCTGAGACCTTGGGAGAATCCCTTCCAGCCAGAGAAGGCTATGCTGAGCCATTCGGTCTTCATACAAATCAGCTTCATCTGCCACCAAGCTATCTCTTGGCCTCAGTTCCCTGTCTGTGAAATGGGATCATGGTTTCTTCTGAAGGCAAAGGCACTATATATAATAAAGCACCCGGTGATTACAAGCGCCATATACGTGATAAATCACAATAGCCCCTTTGTTTCAGCATCTGGGTCCACTTCCCACACAGTTCGTGTTACGCACGCCAGGCTGCTCTCTGCTGCATTTGTTCTTCCCAGCGGGCAGCTAAAATTGTATTTTATTTTGTGCTGACTGGCGCACTCTTGTCGCTGCCTTTTCCTCCAAAGTGCTGACTGTCTCCTTCCTCTTCTTCAGGGAGGCATTTCATTTCCACCTCTCCCCCTTATTTGCAAGGAGGGAAGTCGCTTAATATTCTTTATAAAGTGGCACCCAGTTCAGATAATTTTTGTCCTTTGTGCAGTAAAAATGCAAATCTCTCTGACTTACGTGCAATGGCAAGCATTAATAAGTGATGTTTAAATAGACTGGATTAGCAGTTTTACTGATATATGAACAAGATCCCAGCTCTTTCTCCTCCCTCCCTGCCCCTCCTCCCGAATAATTTGCACATGCAAAATCAATTTGAATACAACACACTAAATTCAATTTAGTTTTTGTGTAGGAAATTGCACTTATCGGCCTGAACCATTAAATTTACTGTTTAATATGTACTTTCCAGCTCACTTGGTTAGAATTTCATTGCCCTTTATCTGTATAAATTTAATTAGGCCTGATATCATCAGTATATTATAGAACTAATTAAAGATTTAGATAAGTGTGGAGGGTGTTTCTTTAATGCCCTATAAAGTTCCACTTGGCAAAGGAGGGGATTTTTCCTTCCTGCTTTGCCACAGCACTTTGTGGGAGGCTAAGAGGACCCTGAGTCAGAGAATGCTTTTGGAAGCAACATGCAGCGAGTTTGAAGGTGTTAAACCTGACTTTCTCATACTCTTCCTTAATTAACCTGCAGTGTCTAGTTTGGGGTAGGGGAGAATTCATTTATCCATGAAATAAATTCCCTAGGTGAAGAGTGTACACACAGTATGACTGCTGCTGTGTGACATGACTGTTTGCTGACTCACGGGATCACTCCAGGTTGCTTATCCCATCATAAGGTAAAGGTAAAGTGACCCCTGACCGTTAGGTCCAGTCGTGGATGACTCTGGAGTTGTGGTGCTCATCTCGCTTTACAGTGGTACCTTGGGTTAAGTACTTAATTCGTTCCAGAGGTCCGTTCTTAACCTGAAGCTGTTCTTAACCTGAAGCACCATTTTAGCTAATGGGGACTCCTGCTGCCGTGCCGCCACCACCACACGATTTCTGTTCTCATCCTGAAGCAAAGTTCTTAACCGAAGGTAATATTTCTGCGTTAGCAGAGTCTGTAACCTGAAGCATATGTAACCTGAAGCATATGTAACCCAGGGTACCACTGTATTGGCTGAGGGAGCTGGCATACATGTGGCCAGCATGACTAAGCCGCTTCTGGCGAACCAGAGCAGTGCACGGAAACACCATTTACCTTCCCGCCAGAGCGGTACCTATTTATCTACTTGCACTTTGATGTGCTTTCAAACTGCTAGGTAGGCAGGAGCAGGGACCGAGCAACAGGAGCTCACCCCGTCACAGGGATTCGAACCGCTGACCTTCTGATCGGCAAAGCCCTAGGCTCAGTGGTTTAACCCACAGTGCCACCCGCATCCCTATCCCATCATAGCTGGCCACTTCGTCATGTGATATCCCCTGGCCAGGCATTTCCTACATGTTAGATGGGCTTTGTCTTTTCAGGAATGGCAATGAGTGCCTGTTTGGAAACTATGGCTGGTTCAGAACGACTGATGAGGGCCGGTTATTTGCGGCATTCGACTCCATTGCTTTTTAACCTGCATTGTCTCCTAGTGAGCTGCCAAACCCCATTCAAAGTTCTGGTTATCGCTTTCAAAGTCAGGTCCATTTTGGATCCAGTATGTCTGAAGGACCAGCTGCTCCAGCATGATTCTTCCTACCCACCTCTTAAGTTCTTCTGGGGAGGCCATTCCTCTGCATCCAACCGGTCCATGACAGCCACATTTTACCACAATGTACAGTGGTACCTCGGGTTAAGTACTTAATTCGTTGCGGAGGTCCGTCCTTAACTTGAAACTGTTCTTAACCTGAAGCACCACTTTAGCTAACGGGGCCTCCAGCTGCTAACCTATTTCTGGGTTAGCAGAGTCTGTAACCTGAAGCATCCTAACCTGAAGCGTATGTAACCCGAGGTACCACTGTATTCATGTCTGTACGCATTACTCATCTGCAGAACCCAGAGAAGTGTGAATTGTGAATGGCAGCCTTGTGGTTTGTGTATTGTTTTGAAAGTGTGAATTTGGTAGGTTCACCTTTAAATGCACGCTGAGCAGATTTATTTCTATCCCATCCCTACTTGGGAGCTTGCTTTAGCCCCTTCTCTGTAGCCTTCAGGACCACTAAAACTGTTTCATTCAGTTGGGCTGTTGGGGCTGTCTGATCTGTGGAGTTTGTGTATGATGCTGCATTTTTTATTAAGTTAGTTGTTTGTTTTCAATTAATTTTACTGCTCAGGTTCTGTTATGTTTGTGAGCTTCTGCAGTGATTCCTGTGCTTTGGGACTCTTCACTGCGCAATTTCTGGCTGTGGGCCTAATTAAAGGTCAATCCAGCCCATTGCTATCAGCCATTGAGTAGCCAAGGGTCTCGAGAATAGAACCCAGCTCTCTGATCCTGTTGTCTTTTTCCTGCCCTGTCACTGGAGACGAGATCAGAGACAAGTCTGGACTCTGCAGCAACTGATTCCTCAACTTCCTTCCCATTCAGAACATACAAATGGAGTCTTGAACCAGAACCACACCTTATAAAAATAAAATATTGGTGCAATTCTTAAAAGCCTCTTTTTTTTTTTCCTGGGAAAGCTCTGTGGGGAGAAGCAATCCTATCTTGAACTGCCTGCCTTGGAGGAAAGTCCCTAGATATTTAAAAATAATAATAATCTCAGTGGAAAGGCAGTCAAGATGAAACAATCTCCCATGAGTGCCATCAATACTTTTCTCCATTTAAATGCTAATTTTCACCTCTAACCCTGGCTAGCCTGCATAAACAAAACAAAAGAAAACAAAATGTTTCAAGGGGTAGTCAGGGGAAATTCCTGATTGAATCCTGATCTGGATAAGATTTGATTTCTTCTCAAGATGGTGGCCGGGGGTGGGGGGGATTTGCATTTAATTTGAAGGAGGCAGCTCCTCAAACGTTCCTGAATCTGTCTGCGGAAAGTAGCTTGCAGCCTTTGCCTTTCCCATTCCAGCCTCCTCTCTGCTTGTATCCCCTTTTTGTCTCTCCCCCTCCCCACGCACCCCCGTGCACCCTCTTAGAATGAAGAATTTATTTGGGGCAGAATTTCTTTCCCTCTTGCTCTCCTTCTTGCTTTATGTGTACATTGATGGTGCCAGATAAATAAACAACAGTAGTAGAGGTTCTGTGTAGGAATTGGAATGGAAGTTGCTTGTCAATCGTGTCCTTATTGCATATAAACAGATTGTCTTCCACCGAGTCCTGGCATTGGTCCATATAGCCCAGAATTTTCTCTGGCTGTCAGTGGTTCTACAAGGTATGAAGCAAAGGCTTTTCTCATTGTCTCCCTCCTGATCCTTTTAAGCAGGTCTGATTTCAAACTGGAGAAGCACTATGTGTTTACAATAAAGGTACTGTAAAGGGACCCCTGACCATTAGGTCCAGTCGTGACCGACTCTGGGGTTGCGGCGCTCATCTCGCTTTATTGGCCAAGGTAGCCAGCGTACAGCTTCCGGGTCATGTGGCCAGCATGACTAAGCTGCTTCTGGCATACCAGAGCAGCGCATGGAAATGCCGTTTACCTTCCCGCCGGAACGGTACCTATTTATCTACTTGCACTTTGATGTGCTTTCGAACTGCTAGGTTGGCAGGAGCAGCGACCAAGCAATGGGAGCTCACCCCGTTGCGGGGATTTGAACCGCCGACCTTCTGATCGGCAAGTCCTAGGCTCTGTGGTTTAACCCACAGCGCCACCCACGTCCCTGTGTTTACAATACTTCTCAGTTATTTGGAGGCCACCAACCGCACAAGAGCATGGCAGTCACTACCCTCTAATATTGTCCAATGCTTCCTTCCCACCTCCCTCCACAACTTACATCAGTGTCCCCATTGGCTCTCTGACCCCAAATGATTGGCCACAGTCAGTGCCACTCTCCTTTTGGGGGACCTAAGTGATGTAAACTCAGATGGCAGTCAGCTAGACCCTTGGCTGCTGCTGTTTTCAGGGTCATTTTGAGTCGATCAGGCCTTGGGTCTGCACTCTGTCCCTGGCATTGCCGTCGGTCCCATGTTACAGGGGAATGCAGCAACCAGAATTAGTTGGGGAGCAATTTCATAGGGTGACGTTCAACTACATATTATACAGAGTATACCTACTGAAATTAATGAACATGGCTTCAGTTGGAGAATGACCCACACAATTTGCCTTGCACATATCACTGCTTGGCATGTGCATTCCTCTGCCAGTGTGGGACTGCACCCTTGATAAATGTCTGTCACCCTCCTTGTGTGTGAAAGGAGGCTGTCTAAAACAGGCATAGGCAAATGTGGCCCTCCAGATGTTTTGGAACTACAACTCTCATCATCCCCAACTAAGAGGACCAGTTGGCAGGGGGTTGGACTCGATGGCCCTTGTGGTCTCTTCCAACTCTATGATTCTATGATGGAAGTTGTAGTCCCAAAACATCTGGAGGGCCAAGTTTGCCTATGCCTGGTCTAGAAACTGGAAAGCAAACATTTCTGATGCATTTTGGATCCTACAGCAACGTTGCACAATGCAGGGTCCCATCACATCAGGTCCACCAAGTCTCTCCAACTAGCCTGCTAACCTTCTCCTTTCCAATAAGTTGCACATATGAGCAGTGTAAAATTGGGCGGACTTTTTTGAAAGAAAAAATTGGCTGCATGTGAAGTGAGGGGAGGTGGTAATGCTGGAAGGAACCCCTTTTCAGACATGCTTGTTTGTACATTCAAGTTTTCATTGTGGGGAGAATCGAAACTTTGATCTCTCACCTGCAGTCTGCAAATACACTCATGGGAAAAAGAAAGTGCACCCTCTTTGAATTCCGTGGTTTTTTACATATGAAGACATAACAACAATCATCTGTTCCTTAGCAGATCTTAAAATTAGGTAAATACAACCTCAGATGAACAACACATGGCATATTACACTGTGTCATGATTTATTTAACAGAAATAAAGCCAGAATAGAAAAGTCATGTGTAAAAAATAAGTACACCTTATGATTCAATAGCTTGTAGAACTACCTTTAGCAGCAATAACATGAAGTAATTATTTTCTGTAGGACTTTATCTGTCTCTCACGTTGTTGTGGACGAATTTGGGCCCATTCTTCTTTACAGCGTTACTTCAGTTCATTGAGGTTTGCTGGCACTTGCTTATGCACAGCTCTCTTAAGACCCCACACAGCATTTCAATTGGGTTGAGGTCTGGATTTTGAGTGGGTCATTGCAACACCTTGATTCTGGGGGTTTTCAGTCACTTCCTTGTAGATTTGCTGGTGTGCTTGGGATCCTTGTCCTGTTGCATGACCCAGTTTCAGCCAAGCTTCAGCTGTTGGGCAGATGGCCAAGCATTTGTCTGTAGGAATTCATGGTCGACTCAATGACTGCAAGGTTCCCAGGTCCTGTGGCTGCAAAACAACCCTTCCATCATTGTGTTTGACAGTTGGTATGAGGTGCTTGTTCTGGGTTCCTGTGTTTGGTTTTTGCTAAACGTGGCACTGCATTATGGCTAAACATCTCCACTCTGGTCTCATCTACCCAAAGGACATTGTTCTAGAAGTGGTTTGTTCAGATACGACTTTGCAAACCAAAGCCATGCTGCCATGTTCTTTTTAGAGAGACGAGGCTTTCTCCAGGAAACCCTTCCAAACAAACCATACTTGTTTGGTCTTTTTCTAATTGTACTGTCACAAACTTTAACATTTAACATGTTAACTGAGGCCTGTAGAGCCTGAGACGTAACTCTTGGGTTTTTTGCAATTTCTCTGAGCATTGCACGGTCTGACCTTGGGGTGAATTCACTGGGACGTCCCCTCCGGAGAAGATTGGCAACTGTCTTGAATGTTTTCCACTTTTGAATAATCTTCCTCAGTGTAGAATGATGGACTTAAAATTGGTTGGAGATTACCTTAGAATCCTGTATCTTGGGAGGCAGCTCTTACTTCTCTAAGCATTGTGTCGTCTTTCCTTCTTTGCATTGTGTTAAAACACACCTGAATGCTCCAGACCAGCAAACTGCTAAAACCTCGGCTTTTATAGAGGTGGGCACATTTGCTGATGATCAATTAAGCAAGGGCATTTGATTAGCAGCCCCTGTCTGCTACTTAGCCTCTTAATTCCTACGGGAGCAGTAAGGATGTACTTAGTTTTTCACACTTGATTTCTCCATCGGCATAAATAAATCATGACACGATGTAATATGTCATGTGTTGTTGTTCACCTGGGATTGTATTTGCCTAATTTTAAGACCTGCTAGGGAACAAATGATTGCTATTATGTCCTGATATGTAAAACCACAGAATTCAAAGAGGGTGCACTTTCTTTTTCCCATGACTGTAGGTGCACCATGTGATTTTCCTGTTTAGGGGGTTGTTGGCTGCCCAGAAACTGAGAATGAAGCACCTAGACCAGAAAATGCAGTGTGTGTGTGCGTGTGTGTGTGTCTTCCTGATGATTTAAAAGTTGTGCTGCTGGGCAGAATGCCTCTCTCTAGCCTCTCCTAAAAAAATCAAACAAAACATTTCTGATGGCTGGAAGCAAAAACTATGAAAAGGGAACAAAGGCTAATCAAGAGGCGAATTCTTCTCCCTCTCTCTTTCATATTTCATTATTTGATAACATCAGGAGAGCAGGCCTATCAGAATTGCTTTGGCAAAGGCAAACAGGAAGCACGCCTGATCAATATTTATTAATACTTTTCAAAGACAGGGGAGGCAAACCTTGAGCGGAGCGGCTAATCGAGTGAGTAATTCCGCGTGCATAGGCCGGCTGGCCAAAGGCAACACCAGGCCAATCAAGGCAGTGGTTTTAATTGCAGCCAATTAAAAATGCAGGTTTCTCTCTCCCCAGCCCCCGCACCACTGCCTTTATATTAATTGTTTATTTTAATTAGAAAATAATCTGATTCTCTAAGGAGTGGCAAGTAACTCCTGAAAGCAGTGAGTTATGCATTCTGGTCAGAATGTCCTTTTGCAACTTCAGCCATTTGGCCTCCTGTGGATGGAGTTTGTGGGCTCATCCAGTCTTCTACTTGTCCCGCGACTTTTCCCCTGGGAGAACCCAATTTTTGCGGCTGAATCGGAGCAAACGTCAATTGGGTTTTCTGCAGATTGCCATTTGCTGTGATTCAGCATGAAAGAGCGGGTTCTCCCAGGGAAAGGGGAGGGGCAAACAGAAAAGAACTCGGACCCGTGGCTAGAAAACATGGGACAAGCAGAAAACTACTCAAACCTTGCTTTCAAGGCACGGAACAAGTGGAAGCGTGGATGAGCCCTTTGTCTACTCAATACAGTGCCAGATCATGGCCTCCTCATTTCAAATAGGCTGGGTTGCACTGGCTGAGCGGGAGAAGGTAGGCATAGTCTAAGCACCTGTCCACCTAGCACAGTGTTGCCTATACTGACTGGCAGCGGCTGCCCTGAGTTTCAGATGGAGGACATTCCTAGTCCTACCTGGAAATGCCAGGGACCTTGTGCATGAAAAATAGACGCGCCACCATTGGGCTACAGCCCTTCCACTAGGACAGCTCTTCCTCTGGAGGCAGGTAATAGTTCTTGAAAATGACTTTCATCCATTCTAGTCCCAGAACCACTTTGAACCCTAACCTCCTACACAGAACTCGTTTTAATTTTCTTTCTTATTTTAATCTATAGTCTCCATTTTTCCCTTTCTTTCTTTTCTGTCAGTGCGATTCCTGTTTGGTCAGCCGACAGCACAGCTGAAGTAAATGTGGAACTTTCCTCTTTGCATTGCAGGCAATACTACGAGATGCTGTACAACACCGCAGACGAGTTGCTGAATCTGGTGGTGGATCAAGGGGTGAAATACACTGAGCTGGAGTACATCTATGCCCTGAGCTTATTGCACCGCAGCCAGACCGGCGTTGGGGACCAAACCACCCAGAACATGAGGCTGCAGCGCCTGAAAGAGATAATCTGTGAGCAGGCAGCTATCAAGCAAGCCACCAAGGACAAGAAAATCACCACGGTTTAATTTATGCCATTGTGGGAGGGCGGCTAGCCAGAGAAGCTTCATGCTTGCTTGCAGCCAACAAGAATTGCATTGTTTTGGGCACTGCATTGTTAAAGCGGGGTGTATGTTTGATATTTGGGTCTTACGCCCTTTTCATGAAAATATTATCCATTGGGTTTTTTGGGTGGGCATGGGTTAGAGGCCAGTTATGTGGCAAGATGAGATTAAGAAATGTCACCATGATGAAACTGAATGCAAATGACTGGTGTGCCTGTCACTTTAGAGCTTTGATAGATTTAGCTGGGCGTGAGGGAGGGGAGTAAAAAAGGGAGGTGTACCTGTTGTTCACTTGATCTAGTTGGATCTACAGCATTGAGAAAGACTGATAAGTAATTTTTAACTAAAATTCAGTTCTAGCTGTCAAAATGAGAGGGACGGACGTAGCTGAAATTCCTGCCCCCTTCCTATCAAGTGGTTTTTGATTGTGCCAGTACTATCATGATACACAGCTGCCCTTATTTCCAAGATTCTCCTTTTCCCAGGTAAGCTGCAGATGAAGCTTGTCCACCATCTTGAATAGCATTTAACTGGTTTGTATGGGAAAGGGAGAGAGAGCCAGATGCCACATGGCTCCACGGCTTTGGATTTATACCATTTCCCGTGGTATACACCTGTTTCTCTGTATCATCTAGCCAAGCAGTGAGGAAAAGTTTGTCACTCCTTTCCCCCCGGTATTTCAGTTGGTTGTGGAAATATTCTCTGCACCACTCAGCAGTCGACCAGCTCAGTAAATGCTTACATGCTTACTCTGTGGTACGTTACCACTTGATTAATAGAGAAGACCATTTGCCATCCGTAACCAATATCACTGGGTCTCCCTGGAGATGCTGGCTCTAAATCCGCAAAGCTCATTAGCTATCTAATTGGGGATCGTTGGTTTCTTTCAAGGTTTTTCTCTCCAGTTCAAAAGCGGAAGTTGGGTTGTTACAACTTTCTTCAGTGGCTGCAACTCAAGGACACTTCCTACATTACAGCAAGCCTGAGAGGTTGTGTTTGCTCATACAGAACACACTTGATCCACGCAGCCCATAGGTAGCTAGTTCGGCAAGGGGAGGGGTCTGCCACCTTTCTTGGCAGAGGTGGCTATAGGACCAGTGTGTGGTCAACAGGGCAGACTCCAAGCTGCCATTGCAAGAATATCTGTTTGCTGTCCTTCAGGCTTCAGGTTGAGCACAACCAGGTCAAAGATGATGTCTGAAAGTTGTCAAGTAACCTTTCTGTAAAAGTTTAGCACATAGCTGCCACAGCTAGCTCAGATCTGTTCCTAATAATGACGAGGTTTGCAGATCACATGAAACCATAGTTAAACATAAACTGTGGTTTGCTGTGAATGAACAGCATGCTGGTCCACGCTGCTCAGAAGCCCACCGTCCGTCCCCTGGTTCCTTCTGTTGCTGCACCAAAGAGGAAAGAAACCCGTGTCTTGCTTTGCTTTTTGTGTGGACCAGCACTTGTGGTATGCTTCTTACCAAACAAACCACAAATGGAAGCCATTTTCTCCCTAGACTTACCACTCATGGTTTGCTTAAGGGAAACAAACCACAAATGCTAGTTTACACATAAACCACTGCCAGCCTTTGGTCCCCACCCCCCGTGCGACAGCCACAGGAGCAAAGACTTTTGAACAGCTTACACCCAAATGCTGCTCATTCATATTAAACCATGGGTTTCCTTAAGCTACAGTTCTGTGTGTTTTCCAAACGGGGGACCAATGTCGCATTCTGGCCATTGACTTAGGTCAGCCAGCTCCATAGACACCTCCCTTCCCTTCACCTTGGAAAGCTTAGAAATATTGTCTGCTTCTCTATAACGTTTATTGAAAGGGAGTCAGGTCAGAGGAGAGGGCGATACAACTCTGACACTGTGGGTTTTGCCCTTCACTGCAGGACAGGCTGTGTTCTCTCCTCTTTCACAAGATTGCACACTCCCTTTGCCTACAGCTTGAAGTAGAAGTTGAGCTGGTTCTTTTCCCTTGCTGCTTACGTTGCTTTCCTCTTGGTTCGACTGGAAAATTAAAGGACAATTTTGGAGCCCTTAATTACTGTACAGTGGTTTGCTTGGATGCACTGGTACTCTCCAAGGCTTATTCAGCAACTTCCGTGCAGTGATTTTTAAGGAGGTTGCAAGTCAGGCTTTGAATTCCCTGAGGAGGTCAGACTTTCCCCACCATCCTATGAACAGCAACATTTCAGGCACGAAGAGGAGATACACTTAACTAAGGTCACAGGAACCCAGGAGGTCCCCTGGAAGATATTGCCGTGCCTGTTCAAAATGGCTCTGGGTTGTTGATGTCTTAGTGGTGAAACTTAAGAACAGCTTTCACCAGCTCGCTCCAAACATCAACATTTTCCCCGACCCTGCCTGCAAGTAGCATGTGGAAGAAACCCATAAAAAGGCATTTGAGTTCTTAATCCACAGGAGAATAATGCAGAATAGGATTTGGCCAAAGACAGTGAAATTAGATCTTACAAGTTTCCAGCCCCATATTTCCCTTCTGATGCTAATGAGATGAGCAGATGCTTGCGATACAGGATTGGCAAGATGGATGGATGATCATTCTCACCTTCAAGTACCATTTTTTAAAGAAGTTTATCTCCAGCTGGAAAACCTGAAGTTATTTATTTTGGGGGGGAACTGTCCAGGGGGGAACGTCAATGGTAGGTGGAAAGGAACCAGCAGGTGCAGGAGGAGGGGTTAAGCACCTCCATCCCCTGTAAGTGAGCCCCACCTGCATCCTTCCATTCCTGTTAACTCAGCGCAAGCAAATGCAGTCAAGGAGGTCTACTGCCCAGGTCTGCATAGGGTGCCAGAAGCAGAGGCCACTGAAATGAAAGAAGACACAAGGTGCTTTTTCCTCCAGTCCTTGGTATGCACACAACCCTAGTTCCATGAGAGTTTCTCCCTTGAGATGCTGTTGGCAGTGGATCACACCATGAAGAATAAAAGTACTTGGGCTGGGGAGAGGGAGGGTGATGTGAACTGAAAAGATCCTTTTCTGTATGATCTGAGACAAATTAATAGGCGGCACTTGCGCATATTCTATATTGGTTTTTGCTATTAAATATTAACACATGTATACACCCTGCTTTGAGCTTAATTTGTTCTTTGAGCCGCATCCCAAACATAAAGGCCTTCCAAACATCGGAAAGAGGCAAGCCTCCAGGAAAAAGGAAATTATGCAGTAGGCAGATGTAGCCTCTTACAAACTGGTGCATGGGTTATAATCAGGAGGACTCTCTCTGCTGCCTTCCTATTCTACACAATCTAGAAATATTTGCTGAGAGACCTAGTCTGTGATGACGGTGTACCAGCCAGACGTAGTGAGAAGCAGCTTTGGCTATTAGAAAGCCCAATTTCAGGTTCATCCAAGAACAAGCAAGGGCGACTTTCTAATAGAGCGGCTGATGATTTGCCAAAGGTATTTTGCTGCACAGCTCAGCGGAGGAAATTGCAAATGCTCGCGGATCCAAAACCCTAACAAGCCAATCTTCCCCCTTGATTGCCACTTGCTCCTACGCCTAACAGAGTGAACTGTGAACACTGATGCAATGAACATCCTCATAAATTGCCGCTGATGAAAAACAAATTTGATGATTACGGCTGGGCAATAAGCGGCCTGAATTGTGTTTATTACTGCCTCCTCCCTACACCCCCGGCTCAGTTGGATAGATGAAAGCAGCAAGAGACGGGAGGAAGGCAAAACGTGGCCCCGCGATCACAGTTATTAAGCCCGCCTCTGCGCACTGGGGGTCTGGATGTGGACATCCACGTTCACATCTCTGCTCAGCCATAAAAGCTTATTGCGAGACAATTACATACAAGACAGGGGCTCTGTGATTTTATCTCCCAATGTTTCTCTCTTTCCCTAAAAGCTGCTACTTGGGCGAGGGCCACAGGATAGGATGCTTAAACACACACACCCCATTCCATTATGCAGCTGACATCCACGCACAGTGCCAATTTGCCATGATTCTGTTTGAATCTCCTGCACCTTGCATTGCTTGTCCCCGGGTGCGTGTGGCCTGATAGAAATCACTATCCCTGGCTCACTAGCCTGCTTCAAAGGATGCTTGCAAAGGCAGAATAAGAGACTGTCAGTGTTTGTAAAAAGCAAAAAGGAGGAAAGGGTTCTGACCTCCCTTTGTCTCCTCAGCCTGGTCCTTGGACCCTTGTCGGCACAAAAGAGTCCACGAAAATATCCTTGCAGAGTTTTATTCTCAAAAGTCTTTGTGCAAAACACGACTGAACAACTACACACACCAGCACCAATCAACGAACCAACCCAAACACCAGCCTCAGCAACCAAACTAACATTTCTCACTCTATATACAGTGGTGCCTTGCAAGATGAAAAGAATCCGTTCCGCGAGTCTCTTCGTCTAGCGGTTTTTCGTCTTGCGAAGCAAGCCCATTGACGGCTTAGCGGATTAGCGCTATTAGCGGCTTAGCGGCTTAGAAAAAGGGGGGGAGGGGAAAAAACCTGCAGGAACTCGCAAGACATTTTCGTCTTGCAAAGCAAGCCCATAGGAAATTCGTTTTGCGAAGCACCTCCAAAACGGAAAACTCTTTCGTCTAGCGATTTTTCCGTCTTGCGAGGCATTCGTCTTGCGGGGCACCACTGTATACAACTTTGTGCGGGCCACTGAGTCATGCTGACCCAGCTTTATTCGCATTAAAGAAACAGCGGCCATTTTAGCCGTGACAGAGACAAGGAGTTTGGCATGTTGCTTTTGTTCTCAGCCATCTGAAGCAGAAGGAAGGGGATGAGGAAGCACTTGTTATCCCAGTTGACTCATGGATACACATGTACGCATGTACCTGTATCTTACTTGCAAGTTCACAGCGCTACTCTTTTGGTGGCGAGGGAGGAGTTTTTGCTGGAGACAATTGCACACCACAGACATTGTTGGAATAGACACGATTATTTTAGGCGCACCCACTTCACCTTACTTAATTGGGTGAAATGAGCACAATCTAAACAGTAAATCCCAATATTATCTTGCTTGCTTGGGGGAGTTAGGAAAAAAAACATGCAATTCCTGTGATTGAAAATATTTGGTCCCACAAAATGGCTCGCAGAGAGTAAAAATTGGTTTTGAGGCTTGAACAGAAATATGAAAAAGTAAGCTAGTTAGTTGATATAAATAGCTAGAGTTCAAACTGATGTTTCAGGGAGAAGGGCAATAAGGTAGCAAGGAGGAGGAAGACACCAATAATTCCCTACTCTCCCAAGTACCAATAATTCCCTACTCTCCCAAGTAGGGAAAGACAAAGAGAAGCAATCTCCTTGGTTTCACTATGGATGCCTGGTCACAACTCAGTGCAGGCTTCCTAGCACTGAGGAGTTGATTTGGCTGGTAGAAGAGATCCAGACAATAATGTAGAATTGGTTTTAACTGTCTGTGCTCCCTGTTACAGACTACAACCAGCCCAATAAGGCTTTTCCCCAGTCTTGCCACAATTTCCATAAAACAGGTTGCTGCTCTTCCCATTTTATGGATGAAGAACAAAGGCTCAGAGAAAGAGAGACTTGCTTAAGGCCACTCACACTTAGGTTTGGACCCCTTTGCCATCTTCTGCCTCACCCTGCTCACCTGAAACTCAACAGCCACTTCACAAAGCAAGGACGCCCAAAGCCGAACTTCATGGGGCCAGGGGGGTGGGGCAAAGAACACAACACACAAAAGGCACTTGTGTGTTTTGTGTCTACATGTGGGAGCAAGAGAGAGCAGCTACCTCCACCCTGTTCCTTAGCCTGTGTGATTTGATACTCTGTCTACCCCGAAATTAAAGCCTACTGAGATCTTAATAAGGAACAGCCTGTGAGAGAGATTGGAAAATTATTTAGATATAGATAATTAGGGCTTGAGACTGCAGCAGCAGAAGCACAGGAACTGATAGAAGCTTCTGCTCTGATTCGGCTTTTGAGTATGGAGCAGCCACTATTTACAATTGTGTCAAACTGAATTGGCTCTGTTGTATATGTATACACACCCCCCAAAAAAATATTTTACAGGTCATACACTAAGCATTAAATTTCAAGAGAGAGAGAGAGATCCAGATTGTAGCTTTGCAACCCAGCTCAGTCACTTTAAAAGAGCCAGTGTGGTTCAAAAGTGTGTGTGTTCAGCTGAGACCAGGAAGACCCAAGTTTGCTTGCTTGTTTTTTTTATTTTATACTATACCACCCATTAGCAGTAAGTTCAAATCCCCACTCGGCTACTGAGCTATGGCCATCCCTCTCTGAACAAAGGATAGGAGAGGGCTTCCATGTCCTGCTTCTGTAATTCCAGAGATAGGGTTGCCCTAGTTTATATTTATATTTTATATTTTGTTTCATTTTAGTAGGTCTGGGGTGGAAATACTTCAAGAAACCTGCCTAGGGTGGCCAAGCAGAGTCTCTGGCCACCGCGGGCCACAACTGCAAACAAAAGGTCTTCACTTAGTTATCTGGAGATACTTTTGGATTCTGTTGTTGTTTTTTTTAAAGAAGCCAATCTTCAGGCGGGTGCCAGCTTCAGTTTTTAGAAGGGGCTATTTTGCCCGCTATTCTCCTGCGCCTTCTCTGAGTCGTTTTTTTTTTAAGAACCCTTTTCCTGCGTCGGTGGCGACGCATCCAGCATCTGAAATACATATGGCTAATGTGATCAAAATGGAGAGCCATTGCGGCGAGGTGCCGTCAAGGAGCAATTCTGCTGGAGATGAGCAAAGTGCCAGCCATTCCCACCATGCCAAAGTCGAGCAGATGGCGGTGGCTGCTGCTTCTTTTTTTCCAGTCCTGAAGTTTTTAATAATCCCTTCTTCTGGCTGAACCCTTGTGAATCCCAGTGGATGGGGCAGGCATTTTCCAGATGGTGGGAAATAAACTCTGGAACACTTCAGTGCGGAGAACTCATTAACCTAGGTGCCAATTTGCACAGAAGTTCATGGAAGCCGCCCTGGCACCAGCCCGTCTCTTCCGTGAGCTCCCACCAAGTCAGCAGCTCAAGTCTTCCACGGATGGTTTGCCGGCCTAGCCGTTAATTTGATTACGGGCGGTGCTTTTTGCACAGGGAGCCTGGCTTCTCCAGCTGAATTCTCAACAGGATTTTAAGAACGCTTATCCCCGTGGCTGTGCCTAGGCTTGGAACTGGAATTCTTATCAGCTAAACAGTCAGGTGCATTCCATATCAACTTTATTTGAGAAGAGCGAACAAATACAATTTGCTGTCATATATAAATATGCGCAATGATCTCAATTCTCGGAGTGCCAGATCTTACACAGCCTTAAATGCACCATCCAAACACATGGAGAAGGTATCTGTGAGCTCAAGGGAACCCCATGGTGTGATAAATAAAAACGAAGGCTGAGCATGCTCAGTGGACACAGAAATGCTGAGTGACGGGGGGTGGGTGGAGGAATTTAATATCTTAAACAGGAGCATCCCACACTACAAGGTTTTGCTACAGCCCCCATCCCTCCAGGTTGGTTAGCATTTCCTCCCATTCCTTATCATAGTAGCTTAAAAGGTAAAGGGACCCCTGACCATTAGGTCCAGTCGTGACCAACTCTGGGCTTGCGGCGCTCATCTCGCTTTACTGGCCAAGGGAGCCGGCGTACAGCTTCCGGGTCATGTGGCCAGCATGACTAAGCCGCTTCTGGTGAACCAGAGCAGTGCACGGAAACGCCGTTTATGTTCCCGCCAGAGTGGTATCTGTTTATCTACTTGCACTTTGACGTGCTTTTGAACTTGTTGGCAGGAGCAGGGACCGAGCAACAGGAGCTCACCCCGTCGTGGAGATTCGAACCGCCGACCTTCTGATCGGCAAGCCCTAGGCTCTGTGGTTTAACCCACAGTGCCACCCGTAGCTTACCAGACTCAAAATAGTCAAAACAGTAAGTGAACCCATAGCCCCATCAATTAAAATTGGCTCCTTCTACCACCAATTCAGCCACTTGGCTGTGCGTTGGATTAAAAACAGCCACATAGTAAACACAGCACATATTAATGTATATGCCTGGCATATGCTCCTAATTAAGATGACTAACTTATTTTAAACTGCATCCTTCGTATTTCAAAATAGTAGCAACAGTGAATGGAAGTGAGATCAAGGGGGCTCAGATCACAGCCCCCCCCACTGCAAAGCTGACATACACCAGTGACTCACAACCTTGCATGCCATGTTGGTTGTGAGAATGGGCTAGTGCAGCCCAGTGGTTAGAATGTCAGACTGGGACTTGGGAGACCAGGGTTCAAAACTGCACCCAGCCACAAAGCTCACGGAGTGTATAGCGTCCACATTTCCCTTTTTTAAAAAAGGGAAATTCCCTTATTCCAAATAGGATTCCTCGCAAGAAAAAGGGAAAGTTGACAGCTACGCCCGAGTGGCCTTGGTACAGTCCCTGCCTCTCAGCCTCACAGGGGTTCTGCGAGGATGAAATCGAGAGAAGGAGAAGCATGTACACTACCTTCAATTTCCTGGAAGAAAGGTGGTGTAATTAATTAATTTATTGGTTAATGAGGAGGACTGTCCGCGACCACCATCACCCTCCTTCAGTGGGACTCTGATAAAATGATACTCGGTGAAAAATATGGAGGCCCCTGTCTCTGCATGCGGCTGACTCAAGCTAAAAATTTGGTATCTTCCTTGCCTTTAATCTGCTTTCTTAATATTCCCCAGGTGCTTTGACGCAACCCAGGCTTCTCTTTAATGTCTGCTTTCCCCCTTTCAAATGGGCTTAAAGAGGTATACGTAATGTGGTTTCAATTTATTTTATCATGGCTTCTTTCTGTAATTTGTCCCAAGTGCTTGTTAGTTAGGGCTGTACGATTATAAATAACATTATTATGATCATAGCATATTCTAATTGTTCTCTTTGCTTTAGCTAATGGAGAAGAGGGAGAATTACTCTATTCCCCGAGTGCCTTGAATTATATTTAATTCAACAAAGTTTTCTATCAAGAAATCGGTTATGGACCATTATTGTTTCCCAACCTATCCCAGTCGGGATTATACAGACATGTATCATCGGCGCTTGTTGATTGCAGACTCACATGGGTGATCAGTCATCATAGATGAAATCTACTCTTCTTGAACCAATACTTGAATCAAAACACATTTGTCTTTAGGAACCTGCGCTTCTCTGATAAGTACTAAATAATGTATACAAAAATACATGTATATATGTGTATAAAATGCACATATTAAGAGAATGTCTCCATAAAAAGGCATCTCTTAGAGAAAATGACACACAAAAGATGCATTAGGGAGAACGGTTTGCAAGAATGTGAGTCAAAACTGCATTTGAGACTGAGAAATTCACACTAAAATGCTTATAAATTTTTCACAATGAGGGTTTTTTAAAAAAAGATGCAAATTGCTTGGGAACCGTAGAGAACAGAATTCATTTTAGATTAGAAAAATGAGAAACTAAGAGTACTGAAATTGACAGATTCATCCATCCCCACTACGGGCATCCAGGCATGCACTACTCATAGATCAGCTCCCAAACGTTGTTGCCAGCCCAACCTGAGAAGCAGCACAGGGCCACTACAGTGGTGCCTTGGAAATTTGACTTCCAAAAACGTTCGGAAGCTCCTGCAGCCAATAGGAAGCCACATCGGACATTTGGGTTCCAAAGAACATTCGCAAACCAGAACTCTCACTGAAGGAGCATCTCCGCCCCCATCGTTCTGCCCGGACACTGAGGTCCAGAGTTGAGGGCCTTCTGGCAGTTTCCTCACTGCGAGAAGCCAAGTTACAGGGAACCAGGCAGAGGGCCTTCTCAGTGGTGGCACCCGCCCTGTGGAACACCCTCCCACCAGATGTCAAAGAGAAGAACAATTACCAGACTTTCAAAAGACATCTGAAGGCAGCCCTGTTCAGGGAAGCTTTTAATGTTTGATGCATTATTGTATTTTACAATTTTGTTGAAAGCCGCCCAGAGTGGCTGGGGATGCCCAGCCAGATGGGCGGGGTATAAATAATAAATTGCTGTTGTTGTTGCAAGGGGGCAGTAGGAAGAACTCAATTGAATCCCGCCCACTCTTATTATTTTGGGAAATCCTTGGGTGCCTGAGGCAGAGAGTGCCCTCTGATACAGAGGCCCAGCTGGCCTCACCTGGAAGTTGGGCATTTTATGCCTCCAGCAGGCTTTTGGCTTTCAAAGGCCCTTTTATGCCAATTGGCCTTTGTAGATCTTTAATATTTTCTGATGAGCCAGTCACTTGAATGATGATGTGCATCGTTTTTAATGGTGCTTTATATTTTAATGCTGCAAACCGCCCTGGTATTTGATGGCATGGCAGTATAGAAATACTTTTATAATTAAAATAAATATTCAAAATTGAGAGGGAACAAGGATTTCTCATATACTGTGTGCTGGCTCGCTCTTAAAAAAAAACCAAAAACTTTTAATACCTCACCCCCTCTTTCCTCCTGAAGTTCCAGATCCCCTCCAGATTTCCCAGAGTTCCTTGCTTAGATAGACACATATGGATGAGAAGTCTTCCTGAGGCAACATCTGAAGTAGACAGAAGGGTGCTTAGTTGAAAAGGAGTCACTCTCATTAAGGGGCTTTCGCGTTTATTGCCGGCGAGATAATGAAAGAAAGTCGTTTGGGTGACTTTTATTGCCGTTGTTATAACATTTCCCTGAAGCACAGAGATAAAAGTCAGCGGATGATGTCCATAAGAATTTCTTCTTCTTCTTAACTGATGGGCGCAGCAATCAGAGATTATTCTGACATTATGATTGCTAGGTGGAAGGAAGAGTGAAAAGAGAAGAAGAAAGACAGCCCGAGTGCAGCAATCAACGGTCAAAAAAAGGGGGGAGAAATGGAATTTGCAGCAAAGATTTGTAGATCCCCAAAGGGAAACTGTTAGGGCTGACTGACAAATAACAGACGGTACTAACTACAAAAATGAGCATCAGAATCCACACATGGGAACCAGACATGGGATTTGACATGTCCCCTGAGAGTAGCTCTGGAATGTAGATTTTATTTATTACATTTTCATCATGCATTCCTCCAGGGATTTCAGGGTAGCATATGTGGTTCTATCTCTCACAGCAACAACAGTCCTGCAAAGTAGGTTAGCCTGAGAGTGACTGGATCAGAGTCAGCAAACTTCATGGCTGGGCCCAGTCCTCCTGCTCATCTTAAGGTAAAGGTAAAGGGACCCCTGACCATTAGGTCCAGTTGTGGCCGACTGAGGTTGCGGCGCTCATCTCGCTTTATTGGCCGAGGGAGCCGGCGTACAGCTTCCGGGTCATGTGGCCAGCATGACTAAGCCGCTTCTGGTGAACCAGAGCAGCGCACGGAAACGCCGTTTACCTTCCCACCAGAGCGGTACCTATTTATCTACTTGCACTTTGACGTGCTTTCGAACTGCTAGGTTGGCAGGAGCAGGGACTGAGCAACGGGAGCTCACCCTGTCGTGGGGATTCGAACCGCCGACCTTCTGATCGGCAAGTCCTAGGCTCTGTGGTTTAACCCACAGCGCCGCCCGCGCTTAGTCTGACACTAATCACGACACGCCATACGGCTCTTCCCATCAAAGAAAAACTTGGCTCTGTAGACATACTGAAATATCAAAGCAAAGACGACTACAGAAGTCCAATCATTTATGGAAATCAGTTCCACGATAAATGGTGGTGCCTGCTAACATATAGGTTTAAAGGGGGGTTAGATCAGTTCAGGGAGGCCATGTATCGGTGACAGCTAATGTATTAGCTCCAGAATCAGATTCAGTGCGCTTCTGAATACCTGTGGCTGGGGGGAAGCAACCTTAGAAGCTGATCGTTCCCACCTTTTCTCTGCAGGAAGGCAGAGATGCTAAGCTACAGCAACCTTTGTTCTGATTGAGGATGGCTCCTCTTATTTAGTATGAAATGTCTTAATTAATGAAGCAAAGCCCCCACCCCAGACTGGAGATGTGCTTCTAGGAAGCAACAGCACCTTGTGAAGGAATAAAGCTGTTTTCAGCAGCTGAAATTGACTCACGGCAGAATCGGAGAAGGCTGGACGCAAGTGTTGAGCGCAGAGAAATGAGGAAGTACCTGTGCCAAGTTTCTAAATGAGCAATAATGCTTAATTTGAAATGTTTGGTTTGGGCTCCGGGGCCGATTTCTATCTCACTCCCCCCTCCCCCCCCCAAAAAAAGAAGCAAAGCAAGAAAGTGGTGTCATTCCAGTGAGCCGTTATTTCAGTATGCCAAAGCTATCTGTTGTAGGACTAGCCAAATCAAGTGGCAAAGCTGGTCTTGGACAGTGGCACTTCAGGCTGAAGTAGAGGCTGGAAATTTCCACCAGGAAAAGGGTTTTAGGTCAGCGGTAGGGCCTCTGCCTGGCATGCCAAAAGTTCAGTCCTCAGCAATATCGAAAGCAACACAATGGCCAGAAACAATTACAGTATAGAAAACTTAGTGGCTTTAAGCTCGGTCTTCTTGTTATCAGTATCACCTGGGGCTCCTATATATATATTTCAAAAAATGTTGTTAGTAACAGTGACTAGCAATGACAAACCTAGACAGCATCTTAAAAAGCAGAGACATCACCTTGCGGACAAAGCTCCGTATAGTTCAAGCCATGGTTATCCCAGCAGTGATGTATGGAAGTGAGAACTGGACCATAAAGAATGGGTGCTTTTGAATTCTGGTGCTGGAGGAGACTCTTGAGAGTCCCATGGACTGCAAGAAGATCAAACCTCTCCATTCTGAAGGAAATCAGCCCTGAGTGCTCACTGGAAGGACAGATTCTGAAGCTGAGGCTCCAAGACTTTGGCCACCTCATGAGAAGAGAAGACTCCCTGGAAAAGACCCTGATGTCGGGAAAGATGGAGGGCACAAGGAGACAGGGACGACAGAGGACGAGATGGTGGGACAGTGTTCTCGAAGCTACCAACATGAGTTTGACCAAACTGCAGGAGGCAGTGGAAGACAGGAGTGCCTGGCGTGCTCTGGTCCATGGGGACATGAAGAGTCGGACACGACTAAACAACAACAGCAGTGACTTCATAATCGCATGAGCACTGCTCCAGAGTATTTTTCATTCTCATGTATATTATATCAGTTGGAAAAAAGATTGGGTATGTAACCTTTTTATGTTACAGTTTATAATTTCCACGCTATTTTATGTTATTGTTATGTACATGCTGGTCATCGTTGGAATATTTTATTTTCAGTTAATGAAGAAATTATACATCTTTCTACATATGTGTGTTTGTTGAACTAATTGGCTGATGAAGAACTGAACGAAACAGTAGTTGCTATCCGGAAACACTGTTCAGCAGAGTTCAGAGCTGGACATCAGAATTGGACATTTGCCGATTATACAAAGCTTCACAAGCTTGATCTCTGCTGGGCAAAGTCTGGCACTGTGACTTATTCAAGGATTTCAGAGACTTCAGTTCAATAGTTTTGATGTTTTGCATTATTCCATAGAGTTAAGTACTTAACTCGTTCTGGAGGTCCGTTCTTAACCTGAAACTGTTCTTAACCTGAAGCACCACTTTAGCTAATGGGGCCTCCCGCTGCTGCCGCGCCACTGGAGCACAATTTCTGTTCTCATCCTGAAGCAAAGTTCTTAACCTGAGGTACTATTTCTGGGTTAGCGGAGTCTGTAACCTGAAGCGTCTGTAACCTGAAGTGTATATAACCCGAGGTACCACTGTACTGCAATTGTTTCTGGCCATCATGTTGATATTGATATTGCAGGGTCATATTTTGCAACACATGGGTTGGTTTGTTTACTCAAAGGTTCAGTCCTGGGATCTTCTCTAGGTAGGACTGAAACCCTGGGGAGCTGCTGCCGGCCAGTGTGGACAATACAGAACTAGATGGACCCAAAGGTCTGATTCAGTATAAAGGCAGCTTCCTATGAATCTTATCTTTCATTCATTTACTCTTCACATGTGTTTGCTGTATTTATTTTGCAATTGAGAAAACGGGAGCTGGAGTCAGGGTTTAGGAGGCTCCCAGAAAGAGACTGCAGTTTCACACACCACTTCGTCCTGTGCTCCCCTACTGCCACTTGCCATTGTGAGTCGTGGCCACTGACAGACTTAACCACTATGAACAACTAGAATCCCTTTGCAAAATCATTTGCAGCAGGGAGCTCCTGTGCAAAGAAGCCCCTCATTTGGATCTGTCCCTCTGACTCTTCTGCCGAAACCTAATAGAATACAATGCAACATAAGACATAAAAGTGTTAGGATATTTCCGTTCCACCTTAAGAAGGGAGCAGGTTGTTGTGTCACAGCCTGCGTATTTCCTGTTCACAGGATGTTTCTGTTTTGTCTATGAAGCTTTTGTTTTTCTCTCTGCGACTGGACATCGAAGCAGGCAGTCATGTTTTTCTTTGTTCTGACCAACGCTGAATAAAGTTGTAAATAATGCTCTCCTGAGTGCATCTTTCGTTGTACGAACTCTGCTGAAAGAGCGTGCACCAGCCTTGGAATGTGGCATGTTATTTCTGAGGCTCGTGTCGCTAATTGACTGATACTGCGTTACTACAGAGGTCGATGGATCGCAACGGAGACGGCGTGGGGCCATGATGGCCTTTGTCTTCCTGGCAGTATCCCAACAAAAAGAAGCTGTAAAAATGCAAGCCAAAATCAACACGAACCTTCAGTACAATGAATGGTGTCTCCCATCTTCAGCTACAAATCCACGGACACCTTGCAGACCGGCTGGACCTGTTTGGGGACCCTGCTCCTTGTCTTTTGTATTCTTCTTTGTGGTTTGAATAGCAGGGGAGGCAGGGCCGGCCCACCCATGAAGCAAGGTGAGGCGACAGCCTCAGGCGGCAGAATCCACAAGGGCAGTAGATCTCAATGTAGATCTTTATTAACGTTTCTGATATCTATCTTCATTCCTTCTTCCTTGGGTAGGAGTAGGGCGCCATTTTGTGGTTCATCTCAGGTGCTAAAATGTATTGGGCTGGTCCTGATGGGGGAATGGATGGACACTCTTACATAAAGCCAAGGAAAGCATCACAAAAACAGTGTGCAGTCTTCTGGGTTCCACAGAGCTCTTTCTTAGGCTATTGGCTGTACACTGAGCCAAAGCGGGGGACAATTTGGCTGATGGTCATGCCATGAAATTTAACAAATAACAATAAATCTATGTTTATGGGGGGTTGTTGTTTCTGTTGGTTACAATGGTATGTATTTTGTTTTTTTATATTGTAAAGTACCCCGTGAACCTTGGCAATATAGAAAATAAATAAGTTGAGTAAGTAAGTATGTCTCCATTTGGAGGGAGTCTTAAGGCAGAATGTAAGAGGACGGGGAGGATGTTTCTGGCTGTAGCTTAAAAACACCTTTAACTTCTAAAAATGCATGCGCTTTAATTTGGGTTTTTAGCTTATCATTGACTTAACTCAGTTCCAACCACATATAAAATAGTCTGGCCTTTTTAAAGGGAAAATAGGATTAATTAAAAAGTTAGATTGATTGATTGATTGCTTTGTTTGTTTACATACTGCTGCAATGCAGCAATATATCAATGCGGTTTACAATGGTAAAAATAAGATAAATGTGCATCTAATTAATGAAGTCATTTGGTGCGATTATAGGTTATCGAAAACAATGAACTCTGTACAGAGAAAATTTGATATTATAGAGGATCAAATATAATGTTCAATCAACTTAATCCAACTTGTGGAATATATATGTCTGTGCAGTGCTTTGTTTTTCTAAAAAAATGTTTAGGAGTACTCCCATTTTGACTCCAGAAAATCACCATTTTATAGTTCAAATCAGGAAAAATACATTAAATGGATAAAAGTACAAAGATTCACAAAATGTTTAGGGCTATATGTTCCCCTGCAACCCCCCAGAAAAAAGCACTGTGTATATATGTATACACACACATAAATATCTGTAATGTAATCTGAATCCTGAAATACTGTTTCAGGGGCATTTACATTTTACACACCTATCTATGCTACTTTTGGTAGGGTTGTCATATTTAAAAAAGTTAAAATCTAGACACAAAAGTTGTTGAGCTTTTTCGGCAATTTTAAAAAACTTTTTTCAGCTTTCAGCGAAAACAACGGAACCGACATGGGTTGCCATGGGCTGTTTTCCCAATTTCCTTTTGGACACTGATGCGGATTCCATGTGTGTCCCGGAAATTCTGGGTGTTTGGGCAGCCCTACATTTGGGGTGTTGCTGTTATTTGTAACCTAGTTTTTATTCAATTTAACACGGTAGCATTGAGAGACATCTCTGCTTACATTAGGGCCTATGACATGCAACAGTTAGGGGAAACAAAAATAGCAAAGCAATGAAAGCATTCAGATAAACATTTCTGAATACCAAAAATGTTTCAAAGTGTAAATATGCCAAAATTATTAGTTATTACAGATAGGAAATGATGTATCCGCCTTACTTTTGTAGTACAGCTTAGTGTGGTAAAGATAATTAACAATAAGAATAAAAGAGGGGGGTGAGTTCGTTAGTTCTGGTCCTATTTTAAACGTTTGTAAATCCCTTATGATCTAATGGCTTTTATTCTTTCTGTAAACCTCGTCGAGGTTTCCATTGCAAAGGAGCGGCTGTTTTTGTGTGTGTGGAAATAAATAAGGAACCATTTAGAGAGATATATTTCGTGGCAATAAATAAATAAGCCACCATTTCGAACGCCGCGCGCTCATTTCTTTTCTGACAGGCCGAACTACACTTCCCGCGATGCACCGCGCGCGGGCTTCCCGGGCGCCGTTTTCGCGCGAGGAAGGCGACTACAACTCCCGGCGGGCCTTGCGCCGCTTCCCCGCCCTTTTCCGCCTTGTTGCCGGGCAACGGCAGGGACACAAGATGGCGTCTCCCAGGCGGCCTTTTTTCCCCTGAGAGAAAGAGAGACCGAGACCCCCACGAAGGACCCCCTCGGCCGACATGCATTCCCGCTCGCCTTTCTACGGGCGCAGCGCCATCCGGAGCGCGCACAGCGGCGATGACGCCCGCTCGGGCGGGCTGCGCTCCTGGGCGACCTCGCCGTCCGTCACCTTCTCGCTCCTCCTCAGCCGCTTCGACGAGCGCTTCCCCAGGGGCATCGCCACCGAAGGCCTGGAAGGCAACTCCTCGTTCAACCAGGAGGACGAGGAGGAGCTCGCCGTCGAGGAAGAGGAGTCCACCGAGTCCGAACCGGAGCCCGAGCCCATGGAGGTGGGTGCAGGGGGGGGGGTTCGCCGCCCCTAACCTGGGTTGGCACCTGTCTATAAAGGGAGGGGGCGCTACTCGGCGAACTACGGGCACGGGTTCGTTTGGGGAGGGCGCCCCTACAAGGAGAATTACGGGAGCGCGCGACCCTTCTTTCCACGAGGAGGGGGGGGATGAGTCGACGTGCTATTTGGATAATTACGGGAACGGCGACCCCGCACCTATAGGGAGAAATACAGGAGTGCCCCTCTCGAGAGGCGCGCCTAGAGGGAGAAATACGGGAGTGCCCCTCTGGGGAGGCGCGCCTAGAGGGAGAAATACGGGAGTGCCCCTCTGGGGAGGCGCGCCTAGAGGGAGAAATACGGGAGGCTTATTTGCATGCTGGAGTGGAAGAGTTCGCGCTACTCGAATGATTACGGGAAGATTTGGGTTATGGGGGGGCGTCCTTTGTTGTAGTAGCAGTAGTAGTAGTAGTAGTAATAATAATAATAATAATAATAATAATAATAATAATAATTTATTATTTATACCCCGCCCATCTGGCTGAGTTTCCCCAGCCACTCTGGGCGGCTTCCAATAGAGTGTTAAAGACAATACATCTTTTGTTTATTTGTTTGTTTATTTACTCCATAACATTTGTACGGCGCGTTTGCAAAGCAATTTACAAAAAAGCAGAAACCCCCAGGGTAGTGCCCCGAGAAATCTTAGAGAGCTGCTGCCAGTCTGTGTAGAAAACACTGAGCTAGAAGGACCAATCTGAAGCTTTCAGGTGGCGCTGTGGGTTCAACCACAGAGCCTAGGACTTGCCGATCAGAAGGTCGGCGGTTCGAATCCCCGCAATGGGGTGAGCTCCCGTTGTTCGGTCCCTGCTCCTGCCAACCTAGCAGTTCGAAAGCACGTCAAAGTGCAAGTAGATAAATAGGTACCGCTCTGGCGGGAAGGTAAACGGTGTTTCCGTGCGCTGCTCTGGTTCGCCAGAAGTGGCTTAGTCCTGCTGGCCACATGACCCGGAAGCTGTATGCTGGCTCCCTTGGCCAGTAAAGCGAGGTGAGCGCCGCAACCCCAGAGCCGGCCACGACTGGACCTAATGGTCAGGGGTCCCTTTACCTTTACCTTTAAGGCAGCTTCTCCTCCTGATCCCATTTGGGAGAAGAGCCCATGTATCTCAGGGGGCAGAAACATAGAAACAGAGTTGGAAAGGAGCCACTGGGAGGAGTGCAGAGAGAAGGAACGCCGTGGTGCATCTGTAGCAGCACAACCAGACGTCTTCATCTGCCCCAGCTGCAACAAAACATGTCTCTCCCATATCTGTCTCTGCAGAGGCTGTAACTGTCCATGGTTTGAGTTTGACTTCACCCCCAAGGCGCCCTTCCATTGCCAATCAGGGTTGGAAGGGACCACGAGGGTCATCCTGTCCATCCCCCTGCAATACAGGAATCTTTTGGCCAACACAGGACTCGAACCCACAACTCAGAGATTAAGAGTCTCATGCTCTACCCACTCAGCTTCCCCAGGCTTTGCAGGCAGAAGGTCCCAGGTTCATTCCCCAGCAGCATCGCCCAGCAGGACTGGGGAAGAGCCATGTCTGGAACTCTGGAGAGCCGCTGCCAGTCAGTGTAGGCAGTACTGAGCTGGATGGAGCAATCGTCTGCTTCAGTTTAAGACAGTTTCCCGTGTTTCTGATTGGGAAGAGCCATAGCTCAGTGGTTGAGCACCTGTTTGGCATGCAGAAGGCTCAAGATTCTGTTCCCAATGGCATCTCCAGGTAGGACTGGGAATGGCTGTGCAGCCTGGGAACCCAGAGAGCCACTGATCTAGATGGAGCATTGATCTGGCCTTAATAATAATAATAATAATAATAATAATAATAATAATAATAATAATAATTTACTTCTACTCCGCCCATCTGGCTGGGTTTCCCCAGCCACTCTGGGCAGCTTCCAATAGAAGATTAAAAATACATTTATGGCGGCTATTTGTTTTTACAGCTTAATACAATTGTTAAATTAACCACTAAAGCTTATATAAAACGAAACATTCATTCTCACGAGGATTGCCAGATGGAGCGTCCACCTGTCGGTATGCTAAGGTATCCTACCTCTACACTGAAGGCTTCAGGCGAGGACCTAGCAATGCCAGTATAGCTCTTGTTTCATGCGTTACATCATCCAGCTGCATCCCAGGGCCCCAGAAGAGGCAAGGCGGGTGGTTACTGGAACCAGGATTTTATTGAGCATCTGTGTGGCAAAATAATGTTCTTAGCGTACCAACCACTTTTGTGCTGTTGCACCTACCTAAATGTGTGGAAATGATCAACGACTTGGTGGGGGATGCCTGGGGCCTCATGCCATCCATTTTGATCTAACGCTTTTATTATATAAATAAGATGACCTGCTGTGGGTTAAACCACAGAGCCTAGAACTTGCTGATCAGAAGGTCGGCGGTTCGAATCCCCGCGACGGGGTGAGCTCCCGTTGTTCAGTCCCAGCTCCTGCCAACCTAGCAGTTCGAAAGCACGTCAAAGTGCAAGTAGATAAATAGGTACTGCTCTGGCGGGAAGGTAAACGGCGTTTCCGTGCACTGCTCTGGTTTGCCAGAAGCGGCTTAGTTATGCTGGCCACATGACCTGGCAGTTGTACGCCGGCTCCCTTGGCCAATAAAGTGAGATGAGTGCCGCAACCCCAGAGTTGGTCACGACTGGACCTAATGGTCAGGGGTCCCTTTACCTTACTAATTATCATAGATAAAAATAAAATATTTGCTATCCTCCCAGTTTCTGGGTTGTAGCCCAATGATGGCAACATTCCCTAGTAAAGGCTGCAACCTTACCTCACCCATGGCATTGGATCCTCTTCTCTCCTGGGCTGCAGCTCATCACTTTTGCCTGGTCAGCGGCCTTACAAGCCAGCGCTGAGGCTGCTGCGTGCCTCACTTGGAACCAGTGTTAGAAACCCAGATATATAAGCTAATTGCCAAATGGCAGGTTTCCCGAAAATGGAAATGCGCTCCTGACACCTCTAGTCTGTAGCCCTCTGTTTATTTTGCACTGATTGAGCAAAGGTATTTGTCATGTTCCTCTGGGGAAAGGACCCAGCTGGAGCCCTAATCTTCTCTCACAGTTGGCCATACCTCTTTAGGGAGGTTGTCCAGCTTTGATTATTTTAGCCCAACCAAAACTCTCCCTTTCTCTCTCTTAGGAGGAATTTGATGGTGTGCTGACTGAAGAAATGACTGCTGAAGCTCTGCAAAAATTGGGGCGTTCAGCCCCAGGCACAGAGCATGTCTACCTTGATCTGTCACTTTCGGTGAGTTAATAGCAAATAGTTTTGTGGTTAAGCTACATCCTCTCCCACCTGAATCCTTAACTTGGCCTTACTAGCTGGGCTGATTACCTTTTGCTTGAGTTCATGATCATGTGCTTCTACCCCTATTGTATATGTGATATTTGAGGCATTAGGTCTAATGCTGCATTAAGAAATCCCCTCTGCCCACTAGAATTCAGCTGCTCCAAAGGACCAATGTTACTTGAAACTGTTCTGATTTTGAAACGATTGCATGGTTGGGTGGAAAGAGTGTCCAACCTTGTCCCAAAGGCAGGGCTTTGGTTGCTTTGAGGCGTTTTATAGGAAGCAGTTCATAAGTGGAAAGAATTAAATAACTAGGAAATGTTTTGCCCAGCTGCATAAAACAATAATAATGTTTCAGTCTGACACATGGCAATGAGAAATCTGCGTTGGCTCCCAGTACATTTCTGGACACAATTCAAAGTGTTGGTGCTGACCTTGAAAGCCCTAAATGGCCTTGGCCCTGTATACCTGAAGGAGCATCTCCACCCCCATCGTTCTGCCCGGACACTGAGATCCAGCTCCGAGGGCCTTCTGGCGGTTCCCTCATTGCGAAAAGTGAGGTTATAGGGAACCAGGCAGAGGGCCTTCTCGGTGGTGGTGCCCGCCCTGTAGAACGCCCTCCCATCAGATGTCAGGGAAATAAGCAGCTATCCTATTTTTGAAAGACATCTGAAAGCAGCCCTGTTAACGGAAGTTTTTAATATTTAATGCTGTATTGTTTTTAACACTCAATTGGGTGTGTCCCAGCTGTGGGAACACATCCTCCCCCTCACAAACCACATTAGCTTTCTGGCCCGTAGCAAGACTTACATGTTTTTTGTTTGAAGCCCTAGCATCAGTTAGCAGTCCTTTTCTTTTACCAAAGGTTTGAGAAGCTCCACTGTCCAGAACCCACAGCTCTTCATTTTCTTGACCATCTGCAGACACCCAAGCGGTAGACTCTCTCTGCTGCCTCTTGTGCTTCTGCTGTTTTTGTTGTTTTCTCGGGCAGTCCCGCAGCAGATGTCCACTGGAGTTGCAGCAAAAACACCTTTTTACTTTGTTGACCACCGGCTGGTCTGCAGCAGCTCCTCCTGGCTGTTTCTCCGGCTCCCGACACCTCTGCTCTTCCCGGCTGTTGTTCCCTCTGGGATGCTCCAACAGCTGGGCTGAGGTCATCTTTCACTCTGCACGCCTGTCCTCCTCTGCATACAACCGTCCGGTAACGTATTCCAGAGTCAGCTTATCAGTCTCTACAGACTCGAGGGAGTTGACTAGCATATCATAGCTGTCATCAAGGGAACTCAGGACTATAAAGACTTTGTCCTCTTCCCCCACAGGCCTCCCTCTTAAGGCTAGCTCCTGGAAACAGCCTGTTAGGAATTTTAGGTGGTTTACCAGGGAGTCCCCCGGTTTCTTCCGACACCGGTACAGTCTCCTGGTCAGTGTTATCAGTGAGCCAGCTGTCTCTCGCACATGGACAGCCTTGAGCGCATTCTATGCCTCACTTGCCGTCACCTTATCAGCTACGTAGACTAGCTGGCTGTCGTCCACTCCAAGGATGATTGTAGCCAAAGCTTTCTCATCCTTTTCTAGCTGGGCCTCTGCTAGTGCCAGCTTTTCGTCGTCGTCCTCATCCCACTCAGGGGGCTGCGGTGGAGTTTCCACCACCTTCCACAGGCCCTCACGCTTGAGGAAGTGTTGCATGCGGACCGACCAGATGCTGTAGTTAGTGGCCGTCAGCTTCTCCAGCAACACGCCAGTTCTGGACTGCTCCATCCCTGCAGCTCACCTCCAGCACCCACGGCTAGATACCTGCCACCTGTACTCTTGCGCAGCGGAAGCGTGCTGGGCCCATAACCCTGTCGCGTATTCTACGCGACAGCTTTCAGCAGAGACGCTAAGAGTTCCAGGGTTTTCCAGTGCAGTCTCTTTTAATGTGAGCTATTTACACAGGCATATACAAAAGAAACAGTCCATACAGAGTACTTACAAACGAATACTCTCCTCCACCACAGCTCTACAGCACAACCACCATACAGGACAACCACCACACCAACCACACCCACTGTTACACAGGCTTTCCTTTTAAAACAGGTGATAGCCAATTACACTCCTGCTGAGTCACTCTGACCCAGCAGAGTATTGCATAATCCTGAAGCCTGCAGGCTTATCCAGTATCCTGCAAATCCCAACACAGAGTGGCTGGGGAAACTTAGCCAGATGGGCGGGGTATAAATAATAAAGTAGTAGTAGTAGTAGTATCTCATTCAGCAGCCTCATTATTTATTATTATGCTATGTGCTTTGTTTTTTTTGTAAACTGTCTTATGAAGGCAAGGCACCCCCAAATGGCAAGTTAGAATTCTTAAATAAATGATGTCCAGCTGATTCCAGATCAAATTGAGAATGTAACAGAAGAGCCTGCTTCATCAGGCCAGTAGTGCATTTGATCCAGCATCCTGTTCTCCGAGTGGCCAACCAGATGTCTCTGGGAAGCCACAAGCAGGGGATGCACTCAGTAGCCCTCTCTTCACCATCATCATCATACTTATACGCCACCCATCTGACTGGGTCACCCTAGCCACTCTGGGCAGCTTCCATCATATACAGAAACATAATAAAACATCAAACATTAAAAATTTCCAGATGCCTTTTAAAGGTTGTATAGTTCGTCATCGTTTAGTCGTGTCCACTCTTCGTGACCCCATGGACCAGGCACTCCTGTCTTCCACTGCCTCCCGCAGTTTGGTCAGACTCATGTTTGTAGCTTCGAGAACACTGTCCCACCATCTCGTCCTCCACCGTCCCCTTCTTCTTGTGCCCTCCATCTTTCCCAGCATCAGGGTCTTTTCCAGGGAGTCTTCTCTTCTCATGAGGTGGCCAAAGTATTGGAGCCTCAGCTTCAGGATCTGTCCTTCCAGTGAGCACTCAGGGCTGATTTCCTTCAGAATGGAGAGGTTTGATCTTCTTGCAGTCCATGGGACTCTCAAGAGTCTCCTCCAGCACCAGAATTCAAAAGCATCCATTCTTCGGCGATCAGCCTTCTTTATGGTCCAGCTCTCACTTCCATACATCACTACTAGGAAAACCATAGCTTTAATTATATGGACCTTTGTTGGCAAGGTGATGTCTCTGCTTTTTAAGATGCTGTCCAGGTTTGTCGTTGCTTTTCTCCCAAGGAGCAGGCTTGGGAGACTGCTGTCTCCACCCCCATCTGCAGCGATCATGGAGCCCAAGAAAGTAAAATCTCTCACTGCCGCCATTTCTTCCCCTTCTATTTGCCAGGAGGTGATGGGACCAGTGGCCATGATCTTAGTTTTTTTGATGTTGAGCTTCAGACCACATTTTGCACTCTCCTCTTTCACCCTCGTTAAAAGGTTCTTTAATTCCTCCTCACTTTCTGCCATCAAATTTGTGTCATCTGCATATCTGAGGTTGTTGATATTTCTTCCGGCAATCTTAATTCCGGCTTGGGATTCATCCAGCCCAGCCTTTCGCATGATGAATTCTGCATATAAGTTAAATAAGCAGGGAGACAATATACAGCCTTGTCATACTCCTTTCCCAATTTTGAACCAATCAGTTGTTCCATATCCAGTTCTAACTGTAGCTTCTTGTCCCACATGGAGATTTCTCAGGAGACAGATGAGGTGATCAGGCACTCCCATTTCTTTAAGAACTTGCCATAGTTTGCTGTGGTCGACACAGTCAAAGGCTTTTGCATAGTCAATGAAGCAGAAGTAGATGTCTTTCTGGAACTCTCTAGCTTTCTCCATAATCCAGCGCATGTTTGCAATTTGGTCTCTGGTTCCTCTGCCCCTTCGAAATCCAGCTTGCACTTCTGGGAGTTCTTGGTCCACATACTGCTTAAGCCTGCCTTGTAGAATTTTAAGCATAACCTTGCTAGAGTGTGAAATGAGTGCAATTGTGCGGTAGTTGGAGCATTCTTTGGCACTGCCCTTCTTTGGGATTGGGATGTAGACTGATCTTCTCCAATCCTCTGGCCACTGCTGAGTTTTCCAAATTTGCTGGCATATTGAGTGCAGCACCTTAACAGCATCATCTTTTAAAAATTTAAATAGTTCAGCTGGAATATCATCACTTCCACTGGTCTTGTTATTAGCAGTGCTTTCTAAGGCCCATTTGACTTTACTCTCCAGGATGTCTGGCTCAAGGTCAGCAACCACACTACGTGGGGTATACGAGACATCCATTTCTTTGTGGGATAGTTCCTCTGTGTATTCTTGCCACCTCTTCTTGATGTCTTCTGCTTCTGTTAGGTCCTTATAGTTACTTATCTTATAATTTCTCTTACTCTTGATCCCCATCTGCTGGTGTTCAGAGGCATACTGCCTCTTAAAAGGTAAAGGGGGCCCTGACCATTATGTCCAGTCGCGTACGACTCTGGGGTCGCGGCACTCATCTCGCTTTATTGGCCGAGGGAGCCGGTGTACAGCTTCCGGGTCATGTGGCCAGCATGACTAAGACGCTTCTGGCGAACCAGAGCAGCGCACGGAAACACCGTTTACCTTCCCGCCGGAGCGGTACCTATTTATCTACTTGCACTTTGACGTGCTTTTGAACTGCTAGGTTGGCAGGAGCAGGGACCGAGCAACGGGAGCTCACCCCGTCACGGGGATTCGAACCGCCGACCTTCTGATCAGCAAGCCCAAGGGGCTCAGTGGTTTAGACCACAGCGCCACCTGTGTCATACTGCCTCTTAGGGTAGAGGCAATGTATTATTTGGGTAGGGAGGAGAGGGGGAGGGAGACAAGCAAAGGCAGCACCAGGACCTGCTACAGTGGGTGGGGCTGGTGGTTTTGGGTTTTGACCACATTGTTTTGGAGGTATCTGTTGTGTTTGGTAACTGTTGTCAGCCGCTTTGAGGACTCTGATTGAAAAGGAAGGATGCAAATAGAAGTTCACAGAAGTTAACTCTCCTGCACAAGGAAACCTCTTCACATAAGACATGGACTGGAGTGTCTGCATCTGGTGTGGGGTCATGAAGACAAGTTGGGGATTCTGTTGGTGTATCCAGGCTCCCCGTACCTGGACACAGACATGCTCCCATATACCATACGTTATTGGAACTTGAACATTAGGTTGTTAATTTGCCCCAGTGGGGGAGAGGATGGTGACCAAATGGGACTCAAGGGGATGAATTCTTTTCGGAAAGACTTTAGGGGGTTAATGAAGAACCTCATTTTCAGAACTGTTCCTTGGTGTCTTCTTGAAAGAGAAGGCAAGTGCAGGGTTTCACATGCTAACTCCTTTCCCCTGTTTTCTTCCCACAGGACCGCAAATTAAGTGACATTAGCATTCTCTGCAGATACGTCCACCTTGAGAAGCTAGATCTTTCTTACAATAAAATTGATGGTACGTAGCTGCCACTTTTGTAAGTCTCTTGGCTGTAAAGCTCTTTTGGGTATAAGGAAATCAAGAAGAAAGGAGGAGAAAACAATGAGAATGATAATATTACAACGTGGCTTGGAATGAAAATAGGAGTGGTCCCTGCAAAGGATGTAAGGAGGGATGGGCGAAGTCCTGAGCCCATAAGAGGGAATGGTCTGTACAGAGGCCTGTGAGTGCGCAGGAAACCTGCAAGGTATGGAATCTGCCAATTGTGTTCAACTCCCTAAGAATCGCAGTCTCCTTTTTAAAAGGGAAGGAAGAAGTAGTTTCTAGCTCATATTTTTTGCAAAGACAAACTTATGCACGTGGGGACAGCATTTTGTGAAATAAACCAGAATTGCTGAATAACACTTCCAGTCATCATCAAGCAGTGTTTTTGAGATTCTTGTCTCTCCCTGCCCCACCACCTCATGGTTAGCAGAGCAGGAACATGTATTGTGTTGAAATACCACAGGATAACATATGCAAAATGGGGAAAATCCTGCAAATTGACTCATTTTGCATATGTATCCTGGGCGTATGACATTATTCTCTTAATAGCAGAGTAGGTATTTTTTTCATAGCTCTGAGTCCACACAGCCCTGACATCCAATTTCTGCGTCCATGCATTTTTCTTACTTCTACCCCCTGCCCCGTGTTCTTTCGTTTCCAGATATTTCATGTGTGAGTTACATGCCTTACTTGTTGGACCTGAACGTTTCCCATAATGAACTAACCACATACTTTGACTTCAAACCACCCAAGAATCTTCAAGTAAGAATTTTGTGGATTCTGTTTGAGTTCAGGTCTCCTCAGTGCAGCTGGCCAGCCAACCAGATTCTAAGCAAGTAAGGAAAGGAATGATTTCATTTGCCATTTCTTGGAAATCTTCAGCCAATTGAGCCAGTATGGAGTTGAGCCTCCAGTTTTCTCTCAACTTTCTTTCAGCACCAATGGTATTGTTCTGCCTCTGGTCCCAATGTAAGGTTTTTCCTTGAATCGCCTGGTTGTCCGATGCAATTTTAAGCCAACACTGCAAAGGTATTTTTAGATTCAAAATGTGTTGGGAGCAAAGAATGCCATCTTTAGAGGGAGTTGTGATCCAAAATTTCTTTGGGGCCTCAAGCTGGTAGAGAGCAGAGGAGATTGACACAGAGCATGGAGGCATATAAAAGAAATGAAACTGATGTCGAGATAGTGGTGATCTTGTGGCAACAGTCTTTAGTAGCTGAATTTGGCAGGAAAAGATGCTTTGTTTGCTCTCTTCCTTTGAAGGCACATCTCAGGGGTTCCTTTCAGAACCTGTCACAGCGTGGAGGGCATGGAGAACTCTGTGTGCGTGTTTATTGGTGCTCCAGCATGCATGCTGAAGCTCCTGGTTCAACATAGATGTGTGCAAGTGGAGCAAAACAGTGCTAGAAAATTTCCAAAGTGCTGTCTTGCAAAATATTTTGGTTGTCTCTAAACAGGCCTTGTTACTAAGCCCCCAGAAATTGCTAGTCTGCAAAGAAATTGCTGCTAGCAGCCTAGTGAACGAATTTCCAGGTTGGAAGAAGCACAGCTGTTGTTAAGCTTCCCCTGCTGCCTTTTTTCTTCCCCATGGTCACTCTTCTCATCTCTTCCCCATCCCTTTTACAAGGCTGTGGTATAGGAAAGGATCCCTTTTCTTCCTTTCCTGTACAAGCTCCAGGCATACCCACTGCCTTCTTTTGCACAGGGTGCTTCTGGGTCCTGTAACGGGTGTGTTTGGAGCTGCATCAGGCAGCACTTTGGCGCCGGAGCCAACTGGGCTGCCCTGTGCAAAGACAGACAGAACATGCTGCTTTGCCAGCCCTGTCAGCTAACTGGCTGGTGAAGCCGAGCAGCCTCTCCACTTTGTCAGCCTGATTCCTCAGTGGCTGCAGAGCAGTGGTGGAGCCTGATCAACTTCTGTACCAGCCACAGGGGAAGTGATGCCACTTCCACAAGCCACTTCCCCCACTGCCAGCACAGAAGCAAGTCAGGCTGGTAAAGCCAAGCGCTCTTCCCCCGATTTGCAAGCCTGATCGTTCACCTACAGGCAATTTCAGACATACGTCTGCTAAAGCCTCATCGCCAATGACGACCAAGCAAGTGGTTAAACGCAGGCTGCTCTAAACACATGCACACCCCATGTTTGTGCTCCATCCGTGTGTCCAATTCAAACAGAAGACCTTTCTTTTCCGTAGAAAGAACAAACATACAAAAACAGACCCTGTGATGGTATCTTTATGTATTCTCCCACCCCACCTCCAGGTAGCAGATTTTTCGCACAACAAGATCCAATCGATGCAAGATCTTTCTGCCTACCAGTCACTTAAGAAGCTCATACTTGACGGTATCCTTTTGGGAGCGAAAGAGAAATTCTGGAGAGAAGTGGGATATGGCGGAGTGTTGGAAGGTCAACCCTGGGGGCTTTTAAACAAACACACTAATCTTCATTCTGTGATCGAGTTCGGTCCAGGATGCAATTTAATATTAAGATGGAATGATAGAGCATCATACGCTAAATGCATTTTTCTCATTTTACTCCAGTAAAATGCAACAACAGCAGATTCCAAAGGCAACAAGATTGCAATATTCTTCTTGTATATATTCAGTGTAAGAGAAATCGTGGTGAGTTGAACTGTATCTCTCTTGAATTACCCAGATAGTGAGCCTGGCCAGCTGAAGTTTCCTTTGGGGCGATATTGTTGTGCCCTTGGATAAACTGGATATCTGGAGTGGGCAGGGGATGCCTTGCTTTAGTGGGAGGTTTCCCAAAAAGGTACCGTATTTTTCGCTCTATAACACGCACCCGACCATAACACGCACGTAGTTTTTAGAGGAGGAAAATCCGTAGGCATGCCACCTATAGGCATTCCCTCCATAAGACGCACAGACATTTCCCCTTACTTTCTAGGAGGAAAAAAGTGAGTGTTATGGTGCAAAAAATATGATAATTCAGAATCATGTACTATCCTAATCTGTTGCAAATAGGTTCATTTTCTATCTCTCTTCTACACACACACACACACAGTTGATCTTGGTCATTGTGATTCTGGACAAAGGAGAAGTGACTTATTGGGCACATAACCAAAAGAGAGGGGTGGGAGCTGTAGAGCAAAAGAATATTGACTTGTGAAACCCGAGTACTTCTAATATCAGTATGCGGAATGCTTGCTAAGAAGATGTTCGTCTTCCCCAGGGAGGCTGGCCCTGAGTCATTCTCTCTCCCAGGGGGCTTAGAGAAAAAGGATAAACAAGCCTGCTGGTCTCTCTGCATCACCTGGATACAAAACACTGGTGCTTTAACTCTTGCTTCCCTGGTCTTTGAAATGAATTTGGTGGAAACAGTGCCCAAGGCAGCCTTAGGGCCATCTTCAAAACTGTCCAACTGCAAGAATTTCTACGATGTGGTAGCAAGGGAGCTGTCTAGTAGGGCAAGACTGTGCCCTGGCCAACTGCCCACTCCCTCATGCAATTGCCCTTCCAGCAGAGTGCTGGAGGCCTCAACTTCACGTGGCTCAAGAAGTGAAGCCAAGCAATGTACTAAAGGAGAACATCTGGGGTGGGGGTGGATGGGATTCCTTCATAACCTCAAATGTGCTGATCATTCAGGTCCTAAGGATATCCTTGTGGCTCATACAAGTTGCTGGAATAGCTCCTGTCAACCTATATTCATTCTCTTTGTCTCTTTGTCCGTCTGTCTGTCTCTCTCACCCACCCTTATCTGACTACCTCAAAGAATCATAAGTGTTGGGAGGGGCGTTTGCCCAACGCGGGGCTCGAATTCACAACCCTGGGATTAAGAGTCTCATGCGCTACCAATGGACCTTTACTCAGTGCTGGCGCCAGGCTATTTTGTGCTCCAGGCAAGGCAAACTACTTGCCCCCCAGCTCCCAAATCACTCACTGCAGTTTTCAAAAACAGATGCCTTTGTATGAATTGCTTCAAAAATGACGAAATTCTTCAGTATGTAAACTCAGAGGCAAATATCAGAAATTCATAAGATGCAACAAAAACTGATCTTTGTAAAACGATATCCCTCAAAGGTCAGTTCTGCTGCCCTCTGAGGTCTGTGCCCTCGGTGGCTGCCTAGCTGGGCCAACCCCCAGACCTGCCTCTTCTTTTATTCCCATGTGACATCCCAACAAGCAAAGGGACTCATGGCCTTCCATGGCCAATCTGCTTTACTCCTCGATTGATGGTGGAGATATAGGATTGTCTCCCTTTCCCATTCAGATCACAGTCCCATCTTTCAGACTGTAAAATTCTGTGCTCAACTTGATCTGCCCAAAGGGCTGGGACCCTTGCCTTGCTAGATAATGTCAGGCTGGGGGTGTTGGCAAGGAGCTTTGGCTTGACTTGCACTCCACTAGATAGGCCAAGGCAAGCATATCTCCCTGGACCGTTGGCAACCGCAGAATTGTGGCTGCACATTTTCGAAGAAAAAAGGGGAATAAGATCTAAAATGGCTCTTCTTCAAAGGAAGCAGGCCACAGCTGTCCATCCAGCCCAGTGTCCTGTTTCCAACAGAGGACCACCAATTTTTCTGGGTAGCCCCTAAGAAGCAGAGCGTGAACAAAAGAGCCGTCCCCTGTTACTTGCCCCCCCCCATTCCAAGCAGCTGATCAGCAAGCTTAACATGGCTAAGAGCTATGGGAAAGGCTGAGCTCAATGAATATGCCAGATTTATGTGTTTGATTCCATTTATGAATCACTTCCCATGAAATGTCTCAAAGCGATTTTGCAATAAAAGCATCAGCGGCGAAGACAATTAAAAACAAGTCCAGACAATTCATATGTAAAAAAACAATTTCAGATTCAGCACAGACTCAGACTGGGATACAGATCTCCACTTAAGAGGCTTTTTGGAAAAGGAAGGTTGCCCTCTTTCAAGGCAGTGGTGGCCACCTGTTGCTGCTCTTTTCTGCCTACCCTCTTGCCTCCAGCGCCGGCCCTCATCCTGCCAGCTTGCACACTATTGAGCAGAATATCATGCCCGTCAGGTTCCATTTCAGCTGGGTTTTTTTTTCCAGCTTGGCAATACAGAGCTCAGTCTTGGCTGTTCAGGTTACATTATTTGTGTGTTTCACAAGGTGTTCGGGTGACATCGCTCTTGTCAGCTGGTGGCCTAGCAACTTGCTCCCTTTGCAATTATAATTTCCCATAGCAGAAGCAGAAATAATGTGACAAGAGTGAAATGCGGGCCAAGGCTGATTATTGCTCCTCTGAATAGAAAGAGGATGTGTGGGGTTGGGCGAGGGGCGGGAGAGAAAGGAATTGCTTTGCATGCGGCGAGCACCGGGCTATCTCTGCTTCGCTCATTTGTATTGTCTCCGGCAATGTGGCCAAATCAGCCATGATGTCTGCGGAGCAAAAGGAAGATTGCGACATACTGAGCTAAGAAAAGATTCTGTGCACCCCACATAAGAAAGCTTCACTTGGGCGATAGGACCATGATGGAGAGAGTGGGGCACAGAGATTGAAAAGAGCTTCAGTTGTGCAGGTTAGATATTAAAATGAGAGCCAACACTGGCCATGATGCTCTCCAGACACCAGCAAAGGTGTTGTTGCTCTTTCCCTTCATCTCTGTTGTAAAAGCCCTTGTTTAGCTTGCATTGAGAACAGAACCAACCCTCTTAACTGAAGCCATAAGAAGCTGCCTTATCCTGAGTCAGATTTCTGGTCCATCTAGGTCAGTGCTTCTCACACAGACAGGCAGCAGCTCTCCAGAATTTCAGGTGGGGTTCTCTCCCAGCCCTTCCTGGAGATACCAGGAGCTGAATCTTGAGACCTTCTGCACTCCAAGTGGGTGCTCCACCACTGAGTTATGGTTGCTCTGTTTCTTAGAATCAAAGTGTGTGCTTTGACTCTGAGCTCTGGGTCTTCCCACCTAGAGAAAAGGAGAACTGGGAAGTTAGCAGGAGTAGAAACTGTGCCTCCCAGACCAGGTAGCAGCAGTCGAACCGTGGATCCCCAGGAATAGAGAAACTCTCTAATTCTTGTTCCATAGCCTGGATGTTTTCCAAAGACACCTTCTTGCACCTTCTTGTTCCTTAAGTCTTGATGCTGATGCACAGATAATGAAATTGAGGAGATCCAGGGCCTTGAGAATTGCCAGTGCCTGACCTACCTGAGCCTGGCAGACAACAAGATCACAGCCATCAATGGCCTGAAAAACCTGCCCATCAAAACACTCTGTCTGGTGAGTCGCAGAATTTTGGGGTTGTGAGATGATGCTGGACTGTGATGCTCGTGGGACGCGGGTGGTGCTGTGGGTTAAACCACAGAGCCTAGGACTTGCCGATCAGAAGGTCGGCGGTTTGAATCCCCGTGACAGGGTGAGCTCTCGTTGCTCGGTCCCTGCTCCTGCCAACCTAGCAGTTCGAAAGCACATCAAAGTGCAAGTAGATAATTAGGTACCGCTCCAGCGGGAAGGTAAATGGCATTTCCGTGCACTGCTCTGGTTCGCCAGAAGCGGCTTAGTCATGCTGGCCACATGACCCGGAAGCGGTATGCCGGCTCCCTCGGCCAATAAAGCGAGATGAGCACCGCAACCCCAGAGTCGGTCACGACTGGACCTAATGGTCAGGGGTCCCTTTACCTTTAAGGTGATGCTGGACATGTTGCATGCAGTGATTGGGACATTGTGAAATTCTTGAGTAGGGGTGGGGGACCTTTTTCAGCCCGAGGGGTGCATTCTTTCATGCAGGTGCCAGATGAGCCTCTCCAGCCAGGGAGCCACTACTGAAAAGACCCCCTCTTTTGCTACTTCCTTCTGTACTTCTAGAAGGGCTTTATGTGAGGCAGAGGCGAACTCCCCCTCCCAGCCCTTTGATCCTGTGTACCTTTCCTAGTCTGTAGTTCCCACTCTCGTGTTTCCCATCTTTCCCCCTTCCCAAAGTGCCCTGCACCGTCGGGGTTGGAACTATTGATAAAATATTAGATGCAGATATGCGGGTTATGGTGCTGGATGTAGGATGAAAACAATCTAAGAGACGGGGCTGGGGGGATGCGACTCAACCCAGCTTGGAGAGGTTCATTTGACAATAACAAGAAACCAAACTTTTAGTTTCATTAGCCCAGTCCTATGGAACTCTCTGCCACTGGAGATTCAGCAGGCACCTTCTGTGCCAACTTTAAAACCCCCGCTGAAAGCTTCTATTCTACCATGCCTATGCAGGCAATTAAGAACACATCTTTCAGCAATGGTTAATTGCCATCTTTAAAAAAACCAAACCATTTTACTGTACAGTTTTATTGCAAATGGCTGTGATATATTTTCACGATACGACGGTATATAAATATTGCTTCTAGGTTAACAAGCAAACTAACCCTCATACCAGAAACTCCAGTTTTAAGTAGGACTAGTAACTGAAGGTAGAAAATCGAGAGGGAACTGAGGAGTAAAAGAACAAAAGTAAAATGTAATCAGATCTTAAATTAAAATTGAATTAAATGACAGTACAGGAAAAATGATTTCAAAATGATGGGTCTGGCTGGGTACAAGGGAGGGAGCTGCTGACGCCCCAGCATTTTCTACCTGAGGCTGCAACCTGGCTCACTTCTCCTTATGCAGAATATCTTGCTGGCCCTGGAGTGTCTGAACCAGGTCCAGGTGTAGAGAAATTAAGTGATCCCCTCAAAGCACATGTGAAGGAGATTGCAGAGTGAGTCAGTCAGCCTTAGAGACAGCGCTTTGCCCAAGGGATAGTCGTGTGTTCATAATTCCTTTTCTCAAGGGCTCCCTAAGCTTCCGATTACTTTTGCAGAAATCAAACCAGATAGCGAAGGCTGTTGGCTTGGAAGAACTGAAAGTTCTGCAGAAGTTGGACTTGTCTGACAATCAGATCAGCAGTTTGGAAGGTCTGGAGGAGCACAACCTGCTTGAGGAAATCAACCTAGAAGATAACCAGGTAAGATCTTGCACACTATTGTTTGGACAAAATAAAAAAATCCTTCCAGTAGCACCTTAGAGACCAACTAAGTTATTTATTGGTATGAGCTTTCGTGTGCATGCACACTTCTTAAGATACTGTTTGGACAGTTTCAGTTTGCACTGAAGATGGCCTCCTTTGCAAGTTTGTATGATATCTCATGACATGGCAACCGTGCAAAGGCAGTGAAAGGGCCAGTTTGGGCATTCAGAAGAGCTTTTTCAGGGTTCCATTTGAGGCTGCCAGGGGAGGTTCTGTGCCTTTTCGAGTAAATGCTATATTTTCCTGTTTCCTATCTAGGTGGCTGAGCTGGGTGAACTGGAATATTTTGAATCCCTGCCTCTCCTCAGAGTGCTTAATTTGATAAACAACCCTGTGCAGGTACGTCACAGTCAACATAAAGGAGGTACAAAGGAAGAAGGTAGATAACCGTTCTATGAGTGGAAAGCTATGTATTGCTGCTGGGCTGCGTCTATATCAGGGTGTCCAGCTGTTTTTCAGACTACAAATCCCATCATCCCTGTCCACTGGTCCTGCTAGCTAGGGATGATGGGAGTTGTAGTGCCAACAACAGCTGGACACCAAAGTTTGGGAAACCTTGGTCTATATTGTTTTGCCAAGATGGTGCAGGGTCAACGTTTGGTTTGCTGGCAGATTTATTGCATTTTATGATATTTTGTGTCAGCAAATACCCCATATCAGAACCACAGAAAGGAGACCTTGGGTCCCAAAGGGATTTCTGACTGAACATTAGGAAGAACTTTCTGATGGTACGAGATGTTCTTCAGTGGAACAGATTCCCACGAAAGGTGGTGGACTGTCCTTCCTTGGAGGTTTTTAAGCAGAGGTTACATGACCGCTTGTCATGGATGATCTAGTTGAGAATCCTGCATTGCAGGGGGTTGGACTAGATGGACCTCAGTGCAGTGGCATAGCGTGGGTTGTCAGCACCCGGGGCAAGGCAAGTAATTTGCGCCCCCTGACCCCCAACCTGCCGCCGCTGCCAGCTTCTTCTTGCTGCTGCCTGGGCTGGTCTGGTGTGGTTCTCTCCCGCGCTCAGCGCTGCGCTGGGCGGCCGCTGCACTGTCCCTCCCCCAGATAGTCCCTTGCTCTCTCTCTCTGCACCGCACGCCTGGCACCCACCCCCTCCACAGTGGGCGGCGACCCGGCGGCTCGGATCGGATTCGCACAGCCAGCACTGCAGTGAGAGAGAGTGAGTGAGCCAGGTAGGGGCAGAGAGCTGCAAGTGCGAGCGCGCCCCCCCAGATGTTGTGCCCGGTCCCCCCTGCACCCCCACACTACGCCACTGCCTCAGTGTCCCTTCCAACTCTATGATTCTGTGATTCTTTGCTCACCTCAAGAAGTTCTCAGCTGGGCCTTGGAATGCCCAGGTGTTTGGGTACCAATGCACACGGGGGGGGGGGGATCATCTAAAGATGCAAAGGGGAAAGGGTGGCTTTTGAGCGCCTGCTTTCCTTTGGAATCTGGATGCAATTTTTGTGAGGTGGACCCACTTCTCATTCAAAGGGCTTGACAATCTCTCGTGATTAACGAGCTGCGGCATCCCATTTGTCAATGACAGCAACGTTTAGAGCAGAGTCAAACCTTGTGCATCAGCCTGATACAGCACATGTTGATAACTTGTCCTGAGCAGTGTGGAAGATTAACAGCACCGGCATCTCGATTTTGATGGGGTTGAGATACCCTTTGAAATGATTTCCGGAGATCTGGGAAAGAAATATTACACATATCTCAGCACCGTCTTCCTCGTTTGATGTCAGTGGTACAGTCCACCGGGGATTGCTCTTTAATTCTGATGGAACCTGTATGGGGTGGGGGGGAAAACCATTCCATCTCTGTAAACCTCTGAACCTTTGCCAAAAGAAGGCTAGATATGCATTGGCAGGCTCAGGGCCATTGGCCCGCATGGCATCTTCGTAAAAGCAGGTCCACACCAGAGTTTCCCAACCTTTTTGTGTGCTGGGCAGACATTCGGAGAGCTCAGAAACTGTTGTGGGCCCTGTGAAATACCCATTCCATGGAAGAAAAACTGGTAGTGCTCGGACCCCTCCCCCTGAAATAATAATAATACATAATAATAATTTTATTTATATCCCACCCTTCCCTCCGAAGCCAGGCTCAGAGCGGTTTACATAAAATCACAATAAATTAATACTAAAATCAATTCTGAATCAAATTAATGGCAGCCATTGGGCTAGAGTTCTATGAGGATTACCATAGACTGTGCCTTGGCCAAAGGCCTGGTGGAACAGCTCTGTCTTGCAGGCCCTGCGGAAAGATGTCAAGTCCCTCAGGGCCCTAGTCTCTTGTGACAGAGCATCCCACCAAGTCGGGGCCAGTACTGAAAAGGCCCTGGCCCTAGTTGAGACCAATCTAACCACCTTGTGACTTGGGACCTCCAAGGTGTTGCCATTTGTGGACCTTAAGGTCCTCCACGGGGCATAGCAGGAGAGGCGGTCCTGTAGGTACCTAGGCAAAACAAGTACACCCCCCCAACAAACAAACAAACAAAACAGACAAAAAGTAGGCCTTACTCCAAAACTGGACTCTTCCCCGCCACAAACCAAAACAACCCCTCCTGCAAAGCCAAAAATTGCTTCAATTAAAAACATTTTAAAATAAAGAAGGGACAGGGTGTTGGTGGACACCAAGCGGGATGTAGAAGGCTGGTGTGCCCACAGCAGCTCTGGTTTGGACCTTGGACCCATGTCGTTCCTGTTAAGAGACCCTGCCCCAGGGAGAACTCAGTCTAAAAGTTGGCAGTGGGGAGAGACAACAAGGCAAGATGGTGAAGGGGCAAGGTTAAACGAGAAGTGGGGAAGGCAAGTACAACTCAGGACCTAATGTGAGGAAATGCTCACACCAGTATGGGTGTTTGGATTTTAATATGAATTAAACCTATTGGGCGGGATTCACCTAACCTGCCCCATTAGTGAGGGTCCTGGGGGGAGGCTGGGCAAGGTCTGAGTGGAGGGAGAGGGGTGTGGGTGGAGGTGTTAAGGAAGGGGTGTTGGCACAGGACTGGTGAGCAAGGCAAGCAAAGTGCAACCCTAGTTAATTAGATTCCTTATTGGTAATAAAATCAGTACAGTGGTATCTTGGTTTTTGAACTTCTCCGTTGATTAACATTTCAGTTTTCAAACGCCGTAAACCCAAAAGTAAATGCTTCAGTTTTCAAACATGCCTCAGAAGTCGAACATGCCACGTGACTTCCACTGAGTGCAAGATCCTGAGGCCTAGCTGCTGGCTATTGAGTTTTTGGTTTTCGAATGTTTCAGAACTCGAATGGTCTTCCGGAACGGATTACAATCGAAAACCGAGGTACCACTGTATTTATAATTAATACAGTGTTCTAAGGGAGAAATTACAGGGCAAAAAAACCCTGACTCCTCAGCTACAATGTTCTTTTTATTTCATTAATTTATTTAAAAGCATTTATAAACCATTTAGAAATCTCTGAGCTGTGCACAATATGAAAAGCAAAGTATATCTTTAAAACAATAATGCAACTTGAAACCAATGAAACAGTCGTATAAAAGCCTCTAAAAGCATCTAATGATGAACAGAACAAGGATTCAGGGAATTCAAACATAAAACAGGGTCAGGGAGGAAGCCTGGGCAAAAGAAATATTTACAAGGCGTCTGAAGTAACTGATGGTTACTTCTTTGCATGTGGCAGAAGGAAGGGCATTCCCCAGTACAGCGGCAGAAGCATAAAATGTCCATTTCCAGGTCATTACCCTATGAGAGTCTATAGTTGAATTTCTTTAGTTGATCTAAGGGATCTTAGGCAGTCTTTCAGGTACTCTTGTCCCTAGTTGTTCAGGGCTGTAAATGCTAACATCAAGACTTTGCATGTAGCCCCATAGTTGCTCAGCAGCCACTGTGGTTCACTCAGGGCAAGTGCAAAATACTTCCAGGTGCTCTACTCAGTGATCTAGTCACAACATTCAGCCCCATATGGGGAGAGCATCTCTAACTAAAAATCAGGCTATTTTCCTCTTAAGCTCTCTTAAACCTTGCTAAGCAGTGCCCCTTAGATCAGAATGTGGTCGTTTTTAAAAACGTCTCTCCAATTAATCTGCATGGCTTTTTAGTGATTTTATGAACGGAAGTGGCAATTATGTTAAGACAGCATTGAATTGGTTTGAATGTCAGTGATTTGGTGTGACTTGGCTTTCCTGAGACAATGCCTCTAATCAAGCTGCCAAGACGTTAGTTTTCTCATTGACAGTTAATTATTGTACCTCTTAAAGTTATACTTCAGGCAACTAAACTTTATTTTTTTATATCAATTTACAGTTCCGTTTAGCATCTCTCCCCTTATTCTTTATGCCCTTTAAGTTCCTGTGACACTTCACTTGCAATTAGGGGGATCATTACTCTGACCAAATTTGAGTTTAGATAATTAAACCTCATCTACTGCATTCTCTTGAAAATATTCAGTCCCAGATGGTATTTTCAGGCCTTTATACACACTTAGTTGTCACAGGATAAAAAACAACAACAACCCATAAATTAATTTAACACATTCAGGGAATGAAAACCTCAGTAAGAGGGTGAATTTGAAAAAGAAGCAGCACATTTCTTTTTTTTTTTCCTTTCATGTTCCACGAGATTAAAAACAAACTTCAGACAGAAGAGTAGCTAATCGGGGGTAAACATTACAGTCCAGGCTTTGCCAGCAATGCGGGTTTTCTATCTGCATTTAGCTGTTTTAGAAAAGTAACGAAAAGGAAAAAAGGATTCAAAACTGTCACACACACTCACTCACACACACACACCAGTCTGAAGAGAAACATCCCATTCCAGCATTTCCCAAACTTGGGTCTCCATCCATTTTTTTGGACTACAACTCCCATCATCTCTAGCTAGTAGAACCAGTGGTCAGGGATGGTGGGAACTGTAGTCCAAAAACAGCAGGACATCAACATTTGGCAAACCCAGCCTCATTCTACCACTTCAAACTGTTAACTCCTTGATTTACTGCCTATGTAGAATAGGTCTATGACCCTGAACTCCCCAGGAGCAGGATTTGTGTGCATCCTTGGGGTTTCACTGTTATGTTGAAGCTTAGCATATGTATACCTGAAGGAGTGTCTCCACCCACAGCGTTCAGCCCAGACACTGAGGACAAAGTTCCGAGGGCCTTCTGGTGGTTCCTTCTCTGCAAGAAGTGAAACTACAGGGAACTAGACAGAAGGCCTTCTCGGTAGTGGCACCCACCCTGTGGAACGCCCTCCCATCAGAAGGCAGTTTAGGGTCAGAGGGACCAATGCTCTCACTTCCTATGTTCCTAAGTCCATGGAGAACTTTAAAAACAGGGCTGGAAAACCTTTGGCCCTCCAGCTGTTGTTGAACTGCAGTATCCACCAGCCCCAATGAGTGTTGCCAATGGCTAGGGATGTTCAACAAAATCAGAAGGTCCTTAGAAGATAAGGACAAGAAAGGAGATGGGAAACCAGGTACGGGAAGAGGAGACACCTCATATGGTTTGAATGTTCAATTTTCCAAGCATTTTAACTGCCAACCTTGCCCATCTTTCTCTCTACCTGCCATGTGGCTCAGTTTCCTTCACCGCTTTGGAAGAAGCCATGAATGATAAAGAGGGTTGTCAGCCTGTTCCTTTGGTTGGCTTGCTCTCTCATTTTCTGTGGGTGTCTTCTGCTTTCCTAATATCCTGTGTCAAAAGTATGATAAAATGGCTTCTCGCGTATTAGTTTGAAGAGCTGAATTTAAATTATCGTCCATTCAAATGAATCTTCAACCTCTTTGTTATATCCATATCAGCAACACAAGGATTATTGGCTCCTGGTCATTTTCATGCTGCTTCGACTCACAGAGCTGGATCATAAGAAAATCACCGTGCAAGAAAAGGTAAGCGTGCTCTTTCAGTTGATTCATCTGTATTCATCTGTATTTTCAGTTGATTCATCTGTATTGAGATATAAGTAGGGGCCCTGCAACAAAATGTTGTATTGCGGAGTTCCAGAAGGATGTCACATAGAGGAGGGAGAAAGGTTGTTTTCTGCTGCTCCAGAGAAGTGGACACGGAGCAATGGATCCAAACTCCAAGAAAGAAGATTCCACCTAAACATTAGGAAGAACTTCCTGACAGTAAGAGCTGTTTGACAGTGGAATTTGCTGCCAAGGAGTGTGGTGGAGTCTCCTTCTTTGGAGGTCTTTAAGCAGGAGTGCTCTGATGGTGTTTCCTGCTTGGCAGGGGGTTGGACTCGATGGCCCTTGGGGTCTCTTCCAACTCTATGATTCTATGATTCTAACATATTGATTAATCAGGAGGGAATTCTAACCACAAACTCATTTGGCCACCCTTGTTCAAGCTGAAGAAATTCATTTAATTAATGAATTGATCCCTCTCCTCTTGGGAGCAGGTTGCTGCTGTCAACAAGTATGACCCGCCTCCCGAAGTGGTGGCTGCCCAGGATCACATGACCCAGATCATGTATAGCATGATCCAGCCGCAGCGGATTTTTGACAGGTAAGCTGGGCATCAGTTCCCCTTCCACCCTGTAGGTGGCGCTCAGGTAAAGCTGTCACAGGGATGGGACATTTTCCATTGGGGGGAGAGAAGACTCTGTTGTCGGTACGCCATGGCTGCCGGGATGGAAATCTGGCAGAACTTGCTTTGCTGAGCAGATTACGAAATGAAGTTAGTTGCTCACCTCGGAGGTCCAAGACAGACTGCACACCGCCCCGTCCCTTTTAAACAATCTGTCTGAACAGATGGCCACTCACATCACAAACGGAGAGATGCGAAGAGGCAACAATCCTCTTATCGATACCCAGCAACGATTACCAGCGACGAGTGCTTGCAACTGTAATTTCTCCAGGCTGTCTCTAACTCTCTCCCGTCAATAGTGTTGGCATCTCAGGGCGGGCAAAATGGCAATGCCTCCCGTTGTGGATCACAGAGGCTACAAGAGGAGCACTCACAAGGCCTCCTCATTCTCACCCTCTTCTAGCATCCATCTGTACCCATCAGTCTCCTTTTCACCAGCCCTTCTCTCATTCCTCAGGAGACGTTTCCATTGGGGGGCATCCATTGCGACTGTGTTGGCATTTTCTAGGCAGTTTCCCCCTTGCGTGTACTTGGAACTTGATGGCTCTGGAGGCTCTGTTTCCAAGGAGCTCACCCCTGCTCCTCTGGTGCGTTGCATCGAAGGCATCACATAGGATTAAATTAACAGCTGCCAGCCCACGCCTTCTGTTGAGTCTATAAATAATGCTCCAAGTCATAGGAAATATTTAATTTGGGTGATTGGGTGAATCCATCACCTCCATCTAGTGCAGAGCTTTCCAAACTTTTCATGCTGGTGACACACTTTTGAGACATGCATCGTTTCGTCACACAATAATTCAGTTTTACTAGCAAACCGGAGGTTAAGGTAACCCCTTAAAGCAGGCATAGGTAAACTCCGGCCCTCCAAATGTTTGGGACTACAATTCCCATCATCCCTAGCTAACGGGACCAGTGGTCAGGGATGATGGGTGTGTAGTCCCAAAAACATCTGGAGGGCTGGAGTTTGTCTATGCCTGCCTTAAAGAGTGCAGGGGGTGTTTGCACGACACACCTGCGCACTGCAGCCAACACACTAATGTGTCAAAATGCACAGTTTGGAAAGTTCTGATCTAGTGAATAGAATCATGGCCTTAAAGTATCCAAATCATTTTATTTATTTATCTGTCTGTCTAAAAGCAGTCTGTCCCACCGTTCCCCCCCCCCCAAAAAAATATGCATTTATTTATTTTTATTAGACATATGCCATCCTTCATCATAAGATCTCAGGGCGGTTCCCAAGATAAGAAATCCAAAGTAAAGGCACAAATAAATAGATAAAACCAAAACAACAAATCAATACCCCCTTCCCACAAACACATTTAAAAGGCTTTAGAATATTAATCAGTCCAAGGCCTGGTTGAAGAGCGTTTTTGTGTGGCGCTTAAAGATAGATAATTCAGGCGCCTTACAAGTCCCAAACATAACAAGATCTTAGGACAGGCACCCCCAAACTCGGCCCTCCAGATGTTTTGGAACTACAGTTCCCATCATCCCTGACCACTGGTCCTGTTAGCTAGGGATGATGGGAGTTGTAGTCCCAAGACATCAGGAGGGCCGAGTTTGGGGGTGCCTGGGTTAGGAGATACCTAGAGGGGAGCTGTGTATGTTGTGTATCGCATCTGAATTCCTGTGAGGAGGTTAATGGCGGCATCTTTTTCCTTCTCTCTGTGCAGCACCTTACCCAGCCTCGATGCTCCCTACCCCATGCTGGTGTTGACCGGACCCCTGGCCTGCTGGAAGCGAGAACTTTGCCACAGGCTCTGCAGAAAATTCAACAACTATTTCAGATACAGGTACCTCTGGTCCATAAACGTTCAGCAGTCCTTGGAGACTTGCCGGAAATAAAACAAGGCAGGTTTTCTCAGAAAGATAAAAAAAAAACTTTATGGAAGGCAATTATGCCCTTCTCTGTTCTACCAATTTCAGTTTCCCCCTTTTATTTTCTTATCATCTTATATTGCCCTCCCCATCAAATTCAGGGGAGAAATCATCTGGTTTGTAGGGTTCTTTTCCTGCAACATATCCAAATCAGATACTTTCCATCTCGCTGTGGACCAAGCGCAGATTGATGTTAATTGTAGGACAGCAAGCTTTAATCAGTACATTGTGGCTGCTTTCATACCACTGTTTAATTGGGTGGGACTTACATCTAAGTATTTAGAAGTTTGATTGTCAGAGGCCAGTTTTAATTTCTGAGTGAAAATTTTAATGGAGTTAAATGCTCTCACTTTTTTGAAGCTATTTTAGTTCTGCTGTGTTGCTCTAAAAGGACGGGGTGGCTGGGTCTAAAATGACCTTTCTTCTTAACAATGAACAGTAACTACATACTTATAAAATTGTGAGTTATCTTGCTTTTTGTTCAAAATAGCCAAAAGGCAGCTATATTGAGCATTTGGTAAAATAACCACATTGATTAAGTTAATCAGGGGGGGAAAGTTTAATTGAGCAGTGTGAAACCATTCCCAGCTGCTTCCGCCAGCCCCCATGGGTCATTTTGACGGGTGGGCAGGGACCACCCATCAGTCAATTATTTGATGTCACAATGACACCAGGTGACATGTTTTACTTTGCCTGCCCAGTTTGAAATCAAAAGGCTTTGAAGGCACCGCTGATTAAGTAACTGATTGACAGTGTCTGAAAACCCCACTTTCAGCAGGGAGCAACTTCTTCCATTGCCTCTGACCTGACATAATATAGGATGTCCAGTGTAGGACTGGTTCCTGTGGGTTGACCTCATAGACCAAATGCTAAGGGCTGCTGCCCTGATTCATTAGGTTGGTGGGCCAGAGGTTCCTTGTCACTGGTTTAATTGGTTGTGATGGACTTAAGTAAAGGTAAAGGGACCCCTGACCATTAGGTCCAGTCGTGACCGACTCTGGCCCTCCGGGTGTTTGGGACTACAATTCCCATCATCCCTGACCACTGGTCCTGTTAGCTAGGGATGATGGGAATTGTAGTCCCAAACATCTGGAAGGCCAGAGTTTGCCTATACCTGGTCTAGACCATGCAGCACACATCTCTACCTTCCAACAGAGGGGAAGGGGGGGCTCAGGCCACTACTGGCCCCCAGGATCTAACCCCTGCCTAATGAAAGGCCAGCAGCACTGAAGCAGGTATCATCATTATCATTTGTTAAATTTACATCCCATAGGAACTCAGGGTGGTCAATGCAAAGCAGTTAAAATGGTACCATTAAAATCAAATGAACATGTGTTTTAAACATCAAAAAACAATCATATGACCACAAAGCTCGTAATATCAAGGTTGCCAGGAGCAGTATTTTTCAGTCATCAAATGCCTGGATAAACAGGAGCATTTTTGAGTTATTCCTGAATGTTAATAATGCTTGAGATTGAAGCACCTCCCCTAGGGAAGCCACGGGGAGTCACCACAGATAAGGCTCCACCACGGGTCAGAGCCAACCAGCCAGTGTCTCCCCTGTCTCCCCCACCAATCGTAGGGCCCGAGATGCTTGATACTGGGAGAGATGCCCTTTTAGATACCTGGGTCCCAAGCTGTTTTGGCTTTGCATGCTACTACTCACACCTGGAATGGAGCTCAGAATGCAAACAGTTGCCCCCCTGAGCCAAATTTGCACCCATCTGGTCTCATGGGACAGAGCATTCCACCAGGTCAGAGCCATCACTGAGAAGGCCCTGGCTGAGGATAATCTGACTTCCTTAGGGCCCGGGACCTCTAAATTATGATTATTCTTGGACCTTCAGGTCCTCTGTGGGGCATACCAGGAGAGGCGGTCCCATAAATAGACCTTAGACCTTCTTAGACCTTAAAGCACATACCTTCCTACCGGTATGTCATAGAATCATAGAATTGTAGTGTTGGAAGGGACCCCAAGAGTCATCTTATGTCAAGATTAGCAAGCATGGCGACTTCCAGATGCTCTTGAACTGCAGCTTCCATCATCCCAAGAACATAAGAAGAGTTCTGCTGGATCAGGCCAGTGGGCTCTCTAGTCCAGCACCCTGTTCTCACAGTGCCCATGGGAAGCCTGGAAGCAGGACCTGGGCACAATGGCAATCTCCTCTCCTGGGGGTTTCAGTGTGTTGTAAATCAAAGACTTTGAAATAAATCTCCTGGCCGAAAGGTAGTAGGGGGTGGGGAGAGACATCAAATACAATACATATTAAATAAATTACACAGTTTGAAAAGCCTGGCTGGAATTTCCCAGTAATTGAAAACTGCTGGGGATTTTCCAAACACCCTCAGTTTTCCAAGAGCCTTGTTGTGTTTTATTTTATATTTTATTCCCTCGTAAGCATCATCCATGTGAAGAACAGAGAGCAAAGCAGTCTTAGCAGAGCAGAAAATTGCTACCATAAAGCAAAGCTGCATTTTTATTATTCAGAGGAGGTTTCTGTAGCTTTCGTGTGCTGCTTTTAGAATTTTCAACATGCCACTTGTTAAAACTGTATTTTATGGAAGATACTGGGCAACTTCAAATGTAAACATGACCTTGCTGTTAAAAGGAGCTTGTAACATAATTTTTTTTTTTTAAAAAAAAGGCCATTCAAAACATCTGGTCAGTGCCCAGAACTGACCTTTTAAGATGTGTATATTTATAAAAATTGCTGAGAAAATCAAGCCTTTGAAGTTCCAGCTTTATAGGGTCCACGTGCCTCATACGGTTCTCATTTGACACAGTTATTGAATAAGATGGTTCCTGAATCCCTTTCCCTGGAGTATTGTTGTGGCAGGATTGGCTAGCATTTTTAGGCCTCCCCCACAGGCACTATAACATCTGAAGGACGTGGGAGAATCACACACCACTCAACATTTCACAGATGTAAATAGGGAGGGACATGCTCTGTACTTGTAAAACAAAAAAACATGCACACATACACACACCTGCCAAATTCTAACCCTAAGCATCACTCTCTGAGTTCCCTTCTCCCATAATTCACATGGATGATGTCTCTTCTCTGATTCCTTTTGTTAATTTACTCTGCAATGTGGCCTGTTGGCTGCATCTAGCATCAGTGTGTGAAACAGTGAGTGCTGTCATGTCTTCAGTCCAAAATCTGTGTTCATCCAGTTCATCAACACCAGTCTTTTGGCCCCAGTTAGAACGTGTAGAATCCACTTTTGTTGCCCAGTTGTTAACTTCTGTTTATACCAATAGGTGTAAAATTCAAAAGAATATTTTCCACTGAATTTTTTTAAGTTTTTCTGTGTAGTCATATTCATGCAGCCAAACACATTCCCCCAAAACTTAGTACGGGAAAGTGTAAGAACATATGTTTCAAGGAGCCATTATCCTTATTACATCTCCAACAAAGAACTGCATTAGACCAGGCGTAGGCATACTCGGCCCTCCAGATGTTTTGGGATTACAACTCCCATCATCCCTGGCCACTGGTCCTGTTAGCTAGGGATGATGGGAGTTGTAGTCCCTAAACATCTGGAGGACTGAGTATGCCTATGCCTGCATTAGACAGTCCTTTTCTGTGATGGGACGATGAGCTGCTTGTGCGTAAAATGCAAGTCCCTCAGAGTTTGATCAGGTTTTCAAACCTCTGCCTGTGACGGAGCCCCTCCAGCATGGCTGCGTCAATCACTAGTAGAATCCGAAAGTGGCTGCTTTCGGAATCGTTTCCAACATAAAAGCTCTTTAACGGAAACACGTCGTCTGGCCTCTCGGCGTGACAGTTTCCGGCGAGGTGTGGGTGTCCCTATAGGAGGTCCTGAGACCTCCCCACTGTTTTCGCTGGAAGCGTCTCTGAGCCATCCCTCCGACTCACTTTCCCTTGGAGTTCTTGCTCGCCCTCTACTGGTTCCCTCTTCCGCTGCTACTCCTCTCTCAACCTCAGTGAGCCTTTGCGCCCCCGGCGCCTTAGATGGCAGTTCCCTGACATCCACCTCCCCTCCAGGGCCCCCTTCACCCCCTCCCGTCTCCTCCCCTACTGGCGGTGAGGAGGTAAAACCCCTGAAAGAACCTCCTTCGTCTTCCGACGTCGCGAACACTTCCCTCCACTTGTTGCTGTTCCTACTCTCTCGGTAATCTTCGTCATCGGAGTCCACTCCCTCTTCCAACTCCGACTCCGCGAACCCTTCCATTTCCTCTTCCTCATCGGTGGTGCCGAAATACTCCCTCCTAAACCTTGCTATCGGCTGAGGTTTCCTCGGGAACCTTTGGTGGAACGTTTCTGTTAAAACCTCGTCATTGACTTCCTCTGCATTCACCCAGGTGTTTTCTGACTCCGGTTCCCCTTCCCACGCCACCAAATACTCCACCTGATTTCCCTTCCACCTGGAATCGAGGATTTCCGCTACATGGTTGCGGCGTTCCCTCTCTTCCAAGGCTGGTCCCCTGACGTACTCCCCTTCACGTCCCCCCCTGTATGGTGACAGTAACGACCTGTGGAACACTGGGTGCAATTTCATGTGGTTGGGTAATCGGAGTTTGAAAGCTACCGGGTTGACCTGCTGAATGACCTCAAAGGGTCCCAATCTTCTGGGCCTCAATTTCTTACAACCCCCTTTGAACGGCAACCCTTGGGTTGACAACCACACTTGATTCCCCACCCTTATGGTTTCACCTTCCCTTCTGTTCTTGTCTGCCTGCTTCTTATATTGTGCCTTAGCCCTTTCTAAGTTGAGCTGGAGCTGATGATGGATCGCCTCCATCTCTTCTACAAAATGTTCAGCCGCTGGGACGCTCCATCTCTCCCCTCCTTCCCCTGGAAATGCCCTGGGGTGACACCCGTAATTAGCCAAAAAGGGACTCATCCCTGTGGACACATTCTCCGCATTATTGTAGGCAAATTCTGCCAACGCCAACTTTTCGACCCAATCGTTCTCTCTGTCATTGACATAACACCTCAGATATTGTTGAAGAATGCCATTTGCTCTTTCCGCCTGCCCGTTGGTTTCAGGGTGCCGGGCAGTTGAAAAATTGACTTCCACGTGCAGCAAGCTCATGAGCTTCCTCCAGAACCTGGAAGTAAATTGTTTGCCGTGATCTGAGATCACCCTCAAGGGAGCCCCGTGCAACCTAAAGATGTGTTCTACAAACAACTTCGCTGTTTCTTCCGCTGTGACTGCATGTGAGCATGCTACAAAGTGGCACATCTTAGTTAACAGGTCTACTACTACCATGATGGCTGTTTTCCCCTTGGACTTTGGCAGATCCGTCATAAAATCTATTGATATCGCTTCCCAAGGCCGTTCTGGTGTGGGTAATGGTTCTAATAACCCTGCCGGCGCCCTTCTTTCCCCTTTGGCTCGCTGACATTGGTCACACCCTCTTACATACTCCCTTACATCTTCCCTCACCTTAGGCCACCAAAATTCCCTGGTAACCAACCACATGGTCTTGTGTTGTCCAAAATGTCCCGCCGTGGGGCTATCATGCAACTGCTTGAGTACTCTCCCCCTCAATTCACCTTCGGGTATATACAGTGCCCCTTTGTAATACAATGCCCCATTTCTTTCCTCAAAACCTCCGGGGCTCTCGCCCTCCCCCCTGAGACCTCTGAGCTTATCCTGGGCATATTCATCATTTTCCGTTTCCTCTACCAGTTCTCGTTGCCCCACCAGCGCCGCCCCACACACCCAGCGGTCCTCAGGGATGACATGTCTCTCTTCGATCACCCCCTCCCCTTCCCAATACTCTGGTTTGCGTGAGAGCGCGTCCGCCCTGACGTTTTCTGGGCCTGGCACATAACAAATTTCAAAGTTGAATTTGGAGAATTCCTGTGCCCATCTCACTTGTCGTTGGTTGAGCACTCGAGCTGTTCTCCAATACTCTAAATTCTTGTGGTCGGTGCACACTTGCACCTTGTGTTGTGCCCCAATTAATAAATGTCTCCACCTCCGGAATGCTTCGTGAATGGCAAGTAGTTCCCTGTCATACACCGTGTAATTCCTCTCGGATTTATTCAGCTTCCGCGAGAAGGCACACGGTCTCCACTCCGACGCACTCCTCCCCGGTTGAAGAAGGACCGCCCCTACCGCCCGGTCGGATGCATCGGTTTCCACTCTCCTGGGTTTTCGTAAATCCACATGCAGAAGTTGTTCTTCCGAGGCGAAAGCCCTTTTCAGTTCTTCAAAGGCTCGATCCGCCTCTACCGTCCAAACAAATTTCTTCTTGCTGCTGAGGCAGTCGGTGATGGGCGCCGTCAAGTGGGCAAAGTTCTTGATGAACTTCCGATAAAAGTTCCCAAACCCCAAGAATCTTTGCACGTCCTTCTTGGTCTTCGGTGTCTTCCATTCCAGTACCGCTTGGACCTTGCCTGGATCCATGGCCAATCCCTTGTCTGACAAGCGGTACCCCAGGAATTCCACCTCCTTGGTATGAAACTGGCACTTCTCCAGTTTCACCCACAGCTGGTTGGCTTGCAGCCTGCCCAACACTTCTCGAACGTCCCTCACATGCTGTTCCTCATCTTCCGAATACACCAACACGTCGTCTAAAAAGGCCACACAATTCTTGTAGAGCAAAGGTCCCAGAACGTGGTTTATAAAAGCTTGAAAACACGCGGAGCCCCCTTGTAGACCGAAGGGCATAACGAGGTATTCAAAGGCTCCCAAAGGGGTAAACATGGTGGTCTTCCATTCATCTCCCTTCCTTATGCGTATCAGATTGTACGCCCCCCGCAGGTCCAGCTTTGTAAAAATCTTTCCCTTCCTTACTCTGGTCAAAATGTCATCAATTCGGGGCATAGGGAAAGCCAGGGGCTCCGACACTGCATTGAGGGCCCTAAAGTCACACACCAGTCTCGGTTTGTCTGTGTTCTTTTTGTCCACAAAAAACACTGGGCTGCCCCCCACCGCTCGGGACTCTCTGATGAAACCTCGCTTCAGGTTTTTGTCAATGAACTCCCTCAGCTCCTGCATCTCCCTGTCTGACATGGCGTACAGCTTGCCTACTGGGAGTTGGGCCCCAGGGAGTAGGTTGATTTGACAGTCAAAGGGTCTATGCGGTGGCAGTTTGTCTGCTTCCCTTTCGCTGAATACGTTGCTCAGATCTGCGTATTGCGGGGGCACCTTCCCTTTGTCCATTACTTCCATCCCGGCTAGAGTGACTCTGTCTCCTCCCGAAACCTTCCCCTCCTTGCAGTGTTCTAGGCAATGCGCTGACCCAAAGGAGACCACCCTCTGATGCCAGCCCACTAGCGGATCGTGTAGCGCCAGCCAGCTCATCCCCAAAATGATGGGCGCTCCTCCCAGGATGGCCACATTAAACGCTATCTGTTCGGTGTGCCTTGCCACCCTCATTATCATCGGGACAGTCTGTTGGCTAACTTCTCCCCCCAACAGCTCTCTGCCGTCAATCGTAGTCACCTGCAAGGGGTTACTTAAAGGGATGGTCTGTATCTGGTGCTCAGCTGCAAACTCCTTACTCATGAAATTACAGGAGCTGCCTGAATCCAAAAGCGCCTTGATCTTTAGTGGGTGTCCGTTTGGCAGTTCTAGTAACACCTCTATCACTAAAGCGGGTCTGGGAGGTTCCGGCATGGGCACTTTCACTGCTCTTTGGCCTGGCTGCTGTGCCCCGACGGTGGCAGCCAGGCGTTGGCTTTTACTTGCTCCTTGCCTTCCTCTTCCTTTCCCCCAACAGCTCCTGCCATCCCTTGCCATTCCTTTCTTTGTGGGCAGACTCTGGCAAAGTGCCCTGGCTGTTGGCAGAGATAACATCTCTTGGCGCTCCTTCCCTCCTTCTTCCGCCCTTCACTGGGATTTGAAACTGCGCGCGCCCGCGCTGTTCCAACTTCCATCGGCTCTGCCGGCGGGAAAGGTGGCTCTGGAATGTCTGGAATGCGGAACTCCCTCCAACGGTCTCCTTTCCCTTCCCGCTTTTCCAAAGCCCTCGCCTCCTGGCGCGCTCCTATGCACAGCGCAGATTTGGTTAACTGATCCATAGACTCCGCCCTGGGCCCCCGGGAAAGCTCATCTTTGACGGTTGAAGAAAGCCCCTCTTCGAAAAGCATTTGGATGGGCTCCGCCGATAGGTCCCACCCCAATTTATGAATCAGCATAGTAAACTCAGTCCAGTACTCACGGACAGATCTGCTTCCTTGCTGGCAAGCCATTAACTGCCTTCGCACCACCCCCTGCTCAATATCGCTGGAAAACATCAGGTCCATGGCACGAAAAAACTTCCTCGTGTCCTTTAGGATCTCATTATTCGCTGCCATCAGGGGTCTAACCCAATCCTTGTACAGCCATCTTCTCAGAAAAACTCTTCACAAAGTTCAAGAGGTCAAGACACAAAGACTTTAGCAACTAATCCACACCTAATGACCCACCTAAGTGGTACTCAGGATATCACTCAAGAAATCACTCAAGATATCCCTCAAGTAATTAAGGAACAAAAGAAGAAAAGGCACACTAGCCTGGGAACTTCCTCTCTGCCCAGAACATTGGAGGCTATACACCACACCCCCTCAACAGTATTTATAGGAACTCAAACACTGAGATCCTGCTCTGTTCCAGTAACAAGAAGCCGAAAGCACCAGCCTGAAGATGACGAGTGAGACCTCGTCGAAACGTCGCCTAGACACCCCAACTTTTACACGGGAAGACACCCGAGGACACCAAAACCTGCATATATATATATATATATATATATATATATATATATATATATATATATAATTACACACACACAAACATACATCCTTTACAGCCTAACACTATGCATGCTGAGATCAATAGGATTTACTCCTGTCCTGAGTAAATGTGCACTAGATTGCCCTCGAGCTCTTTAATAGTGTCTTCTCCCTTCACTTGCTTATTCTGTTTTCTGTCCGGCTTATCTTTCAGTCCCTGCCACACCACGAGGACTGCTTATTTTGGAGAAGAAAACAGATTAGATTACTATTTTGTTTCCCAGGAGGAGTTTGACAAAATGGTGACCATGGTAAGGAATGAGCTGTTTTGCCCTCCTTTCGCTCGAGGGGCGGATGCCTGGCAGCTCATCACAGATCACGCTAAAGGGTGAGGGTGCGGAAAACCCTTGAGGCTTGAGCTATTGGGGGGGAAAAACGACCTGTGGGACCGTTTGTTTAACTTGCCTGTCAAAAACATGTGGTTGTTGTTTAGTCGTTTAGTCGTGTCCGACTCTTTGTGACCCCCTGGACCAGAGAATGCCAGGCCCTCCTGTCTTCCAGTGCCTCCCACAGTTTGGTCAGACTCATGCTGGTAGCTTTGAGAACACTGTCTCACCATCTCGCCCTCTGTCGTCTCCTTCTCCTTGTGCCCTCCATCTTTCCCAGCATCAGGGTCTTTTCCAGGGAGTCCTCTCTTCTCATGAGGTGGCCAAAGTCTTCAGGATCTGTCCTTCCAGGGAGCACTCAGGGCTGATTTCCTTCAGAATGGATAGGTGTGATCTTCTTGCAGTCCATGGGACTCTCAAAGAGTCTCCTCCAGCACCATAATCCAAAAGCATCAATTCTTCAACGATCAGCCTTCTTTATGGTCCAGTTCTCACTTCCATACATCACTACTGGGAAAACCATACAGTGGTGCCTCGCAAGACGAAAAGACTCCGTTCCGCGAGTCTCTTCGTCTTGCGGTTTTTTCGTCTTGCGAAGCAAGCCCATTAGCAGCTTAGCGTAGCGGATTAGCGCTATTAGCGGCTTAGCGGCTTAGCGGATCAGCTGTTTAGTGGCTTAGCGGATCAGCTGATATGCGGCTTAGCGGCTTGGGGAAAAGGGGGGGAAGGAAGAAAACCCCGCAGGAACTCGCAGGACATTTTCGTCTTGCGAAGCAAGCCCATAGGAAATTCGTTTTGCGAAGCACCTCCAAAACGGAAAACCCTTTCGTCTAGCGGGTTTTCCATCTTGCGAGGCATTCGTCTTACGGGGCACCACTGTAGCTTGAACTATACGGACCTTTCTCGGCAAGCTGATGTCTCTGCTTTTTAAGATACTGTCTAGGTTTGTCATTGCTTTTCTCCCAAGAAGCAGGAGTCTTTTAGTTTCATGACTGCTGTCACCACCTGCAGTGATCATGGAACCCAAGAAAGTAAAATCTCTCACTGCCTCCATTTCTTCCCCTTCTATTTGCCAGGAGGTGATGGGACCAGTGGCCATGATCCTAGTTTTTTTGATGTTGAGCTTCAGACCACATTTTGCGCTCTCTTTCATCCTCATTAAAAGGTTCTTTATTCCTTCTCACTTTCTGCCATCAAGGTTGTGTCATCAGCATATCTGAGGTTGTTGATATTTCTTCCGGCAATCTTAATTCCGGCTTGGGGTTCATCCAGTCCAGCCTTTCACATGATGAATTCTGCATATACCGTATTTTTCGCACCATAGGGCGCACCGGACCATAGGGCGCACCCATTTTTTGGGGGGGAAATAAAGGGGAAAAAATTATTTCCCCCCCCCCAGGCGCGGGGCTGGGGCGGGGGAAGCTCGAGCTTCCCCCGACCCCAGCCCGCAAACAGGCAGCTCTCTGCAAGCCGTGGGAGCACTCCCGCTGCTTGTGGAGAGGTCCGCGAAGCCTGGGCGCGCTGAGCTCAGCGCGCGCAGGCTTCGGCATACTGGCAACTCCCCGCAAGGAGCCGGAGCGCTCCGGCTCCTTGCGGAGAGGTCCGCGAAGCCTGGGCGCGCTGAGCTCAGCGCGCGCAGGCTTCGGCATGCTGGCAACTCCCCGCAAGGAGCCGGAGCGCTCCGGCTCCTTGCGGAGAGGTCCGCGAAGCCTGGGCGCGCTGAGCTCAGCGCGCGCAGGCATCGGCATGCTGGCAACTCCCCGCAAGGAGCCGGAGCGCTCCGGCTCCTTGCGGAGAGGTCCGCGAAGCCTGGGCGCGCTGAGTTCAGCGCGCGCAGGCTTCGGCATGCTGGCAACTCCCCGCAAGGAGCCGGAGCGCTCCGGCTCCTTGCGGAGAGGTCCGCGAAGCCTGGGCGCGCTGAGCTCAGCGCGCGCAGGCTTCGGCATGCTGGCAACTCCCCGCAAGGAGCCGGAGCGCTCCGGCTCCTTGCGGAGAGGTCCGCGAAGCCTGGGCGCGCTGAGTTCAGCGCGCGCAGGCTTCGGCATGCTGGCAACTCCCCGCAAGGAGCCGGAGCGCTCCGGCTCCTTGCGGAGAGGTCCGCGAAGCCTGGGCGCGCTGAGCTCAGCGCGCGCAGGCTTCGGCATGCTGGCAACTCCCCGCAAGGAGCCGGAGCGCTCCGGCTCCTTGCGGAGAGGTCCGCGAAGCCTGGGCGCGCTGAGCTCAGCGCGCGCAGGCTTCGGCATGCTGGCAACTCTCCGCAAGGAGCCGGAGTGCTCCCGCTCCTTGCGAAGAGGTCCGCGAAGCCTGGAGAGCGTGAGGGGTCGGTGCGCACCGACCCCTCTCACTCTCCAGGCTTCAGCGAAAGCCTGCATTCGCACCATAGGACGCACACACATTTCCCCTTCATTTTTGGAGGGGAAAAAGTGCGTCCTATGGTGCGAAAAATACGGTAAGTTAAATAAGCAGGGAGACAATATACAGTCTTGTCGTACTCCTTTCCAAATTTTGAACCAAATTTATTCCATATCCAGTTCTAACTGTAGCTTCTTGTCCCACATAGAGATTTCTCAGGAGACAGATGAGGTGATCAGGCACTCCCATTTCTTTAAGAACTTGCCATAGCTTGCGGTGGTCAACATGTACTGAATAGTTTTTAATCTCTCTAGCTGTTCCTTAATTGCTGAAGAGCCTCCAGCTCACTTTCAAAGGGTGCCGTTCTCTTCATTCTGTGAGAGGGTTATGCACACGAGCAACAAATCTGAGCTTTTAATCTTTCTTTATTAATGCGTTCTATCCTCCCAGAAAATGCTGGTTCACCTCATTGTTCAGCAGAGTAGCCTCTGGTCAAGTCGTATAAGTGCTTCTTGCACCCAAGCCAGATGGGCAGCTGCTTGTGATCTTCATGCTCTGCTTTGTGAGGTTTCCAAGATCATGTGCCCCGCTGATGCTTAGAGCCAGTGGCGGTCAGACTGTCAGAGCCCAGAGTGTCAGACTGGGACCAAGGAGGTAAAGGGACCCCTGACCATTAGGTCCAGTCGTGACCGACTCTGGGGTTGCAGTGCTCATCTTGCTTTATTGACCGAGGGAGCCAGCGTACAGCTTCTGGGTCATGTGGCCAGCATGACTAAGCCGCTTCTGGCGAACCAGAGCAGCGCACAGAAATGCCGTTTACCTTCCCGCCGGAGCAGTACCTATTTATCTACTTGCACTTTGATGTGCTATCGAACTGCTAGGTTGGCAGGAGCAGGGACCGAGCAACAGGAGCTCACCCCGTCGTGGGGATTCGAACCGCAGACCTTCTGATCGGCAAGTCCTAGGCTCTGTGGTTTAACCCACAGTGCCACCCACGTCCCGGGGCCTGGGAGACCAGAGTTCAAATCCCCACTTAGCTATGAAGCTTACTGAGTGACCTTGGTTCAGTCACTCAGTCTCTCAGCCTAACCTACCTCGCAGTAGGTTGTTGTGATAAAATGAGGAAAGGGGAGAGCCATTCTCTCTACCTTAAGCTGCTTGGAGGAAAAGGTGCCGTATGAATGCAATAACTAAATAAAATGAAACAAATAAATTGAATGCTGGGTTTGAGAGCCCGACCTGACGTGGCATTCTTTTTCTGTGATGCCCACCGAAGGGAATTTTGTCTTTCCACTGTGCGGGTCTCTGATAGTGCATCTTGAAAAAGTGCTGGAGGAAGGAGCACAAATGGGCCGTCTTTTATGGCAATTCTGGGGTAGTGTGCGAAGGGGAAATTCATGTGATTTCCCTGTGGAGAAATGCCCATAGGCTGAGCTGACACATCTCATCGCCACAGGAGTGCTTCTATTGCGTAGGGAGCACCCAGATGGGCTGTTTATTGAGCAGGCGTGCCGATATGCTTGCACGAAACTTGGGACGAGGTTATACAACTTTGCCTCTTCCGTGAGCATCCGTCCCCATCTGTTCGCACAGACTTTGCAGGGCACTGCCAGCTAGCTGTTGTCACCCTGCATGTTTCCCTGAAGTGCAGTTTCCCATCACTTTTCTTGTCTGGCTTTTTTGTGGTTAGAAGACTGGTGGGATAACTGGGGTAGAAGAGTCTTCATCAACCTGACACCCTCCGGGTATTTTTGGACTGCAACTCCCATCATCCCCACCTGGGCTGAATTAGAAAGCCCGACGCAATTATCCTATTTTTTGTGTGCCAATAACCAGTGTTTCCTCCTAACATGCAAATCCAACCTCAGTGTCCCAGATGGGCTGGAACTTCTGTCAATGAAATTAACGACAACATCACTTTAGTATTTATCAAGTGCATTGCAATGTTCACAGCATGACCAATACTGCCTTGCTGTTTTTAGAAGCAGGAGATAAATTCAGGGGTACGTCGGAATCGCGTCTCCCATATTTATTTCGGTCCTCCCATTGCTATAACCCATCCTGTGACCTGCTGGAGAAGAAGATAAATACTTTGATGGTGGGTCTTCTGGTTCATAGTTCCATCTCTCACCCACCCTTTTGCACAAGCTCCTAGTCAGCACACGTGTCGACCCTACATTTCCTGCCTACAGCAGGAGAGATCAAGCTGCCATGTATCTGATGTGAGGAATGGCATGTCAGAGTATTAGATTCTGGGATCTAGATTATAGTTTCTGGCGAGAGCTTTCCCCTTGTTCTTTCTTGTTGCCCAGGCTTCATTCTTTTCATTCCAGGGGAAATTCATTGCAACTTTTAAGTACAGCGGCTTCTACTACGGAATGGGCCGGGACACAATCGAGTCCATCGCTAGGGAGGGACTTGCAACCTGCATTCATATGGAAATAGAGGTAACGATGGGGATGGAAGCACCTTAAGCCATAGCAAAGTCCGTGTAATTACCGTATTTTTCCATGTATAACATGCCCCCATGTATAAGACAACCCCTAATTTTTGGGACCACAACTAAATTATTAATAAGTTATTGAGCTTTTTAGGGGGGGGTCACCACCGCCAGTTGCTCTACAGCAAATTGCACGCATCACGGCAGCCAACAATCCAACAATCGTCTGCACGCTCGCCACCAAAAGCCCATCTGCAAACTCAATGAACCCACTCGGCAATACAGTATATCAGTGTCCAATTGCCACAGCCAATTGTCAGCAGGCTTTGCCGCAGCAACCAATCACACGCCCAATCGCTGCTGGCAATCTCCTGCTGACTGCTGACACCAATCGCCCGTTCCCCCCCTGCTGTCCGTGTATAAGATGACCCACAATTTTTGCCTATTATTTTTAAGGAAAAACTATTGTCTTATACATGGAAAAATACAGTATGTTTTTATCATAAACCAAGAGCTGGCCCTGTGTCAAGCGCTAGATCCAAAGCTGTGGTTCATTGAATCATAGAATGGTAGAGTTATATAATAAGTTAATTGTTAGTTATATAATCAATAACAAAGTTATATAATCAATAGCTAAGTTATTAATTAGATGCTTTTTCCCCAGAAACATGAACTCAAAGCAAGAACCTCATTTGAGCTGAAACAATTTGCCTACTCCTTGCTTCACTGCCCCACTAAAGAGGTTTAAGATCCACTTAACAAATGAATATTACTTATTTGTGCAGCCGAAGGCATTGAAAAAAAAAAGACAAGATACATAAATCAGAATAAAATACATTACACAGTTAAAATAATTATTAAAGCCAGGCATTCTGTAGGATAAGAGTGCTCCCCTGAACAATTTAACCTAGCATTCCACAATATTTTCACCTTAAAATTGTTGCTCCAAAACAGGCCGTTTTTTCAGAGGTGTAAAAGGACCTGTCCTCTAATAAGAAGTTAATCAGATGCCTGATCAATCTTTCAACTGAGAGATGCCCACAATCCAGACTGCTGGCTCTGCAACTAAAATTAGGAGAATCCAGTCTTCATAGTACAGTTGTACTTTGGTTTTCAAATGGAATCCATTCCGGAAGTCCGTTCGACTTCCGAAAATATTTGCAAACCGAGACGCGGCTTCCGATTGGCTGCAGGAGCTTCCTGCATTCAATCGGAAGCAGCGTCGGAAGTTTGGCTTCCAAAAAACGTTTGCAAACCGGAACACTCACTTCCGGGGTTGCGGCATTCGGGAGCCAAAACGTTCAAGTCACAAGGTGTTTGAGAAGCAAGGTACGACTCTATTGGTTAAACAGTCCTTACAGCCTTTGCGTCAATCTGGGGTACTGTGTGTGATTTAACAACTTCGGCCAAGGCCTGTGAAGCCTTGAAGTGAATGATAACCGAGTACCTCTGTTTTTTAAAGGGTGTTAGAAGCTTGAAGAATTCCTACTTCCAACCTCGGTACATCCTACTGATCCCAGTGAACAAAGAGAGATACGGGGGTCAGCTGCGACGGATGGGGCTGTTCAGTAGGGCAGAGATCGAAGAAGCAGTCCGCAGGGTGGGCATGTACATTCAACTGAACCAGGACTTCCCAGGGTTCTTTGACGCGGTCATCAACGTCGGTGAGTCCATCCCTTTGGAACCCGAGTCTCCTCTACTGGCAAGGTAGCGCTGCAAACTTCTGGGAAGGCAGTCAAATGGAAGAAGCAGAGTTTGCGCAGTCCATCCAAACTATCATAGCAAGCACTCCTAACTCGCCTAACTAACAGCACCGAGGGCCTTCTGACGGTTCCCTCACTGCGAGAAGCCAAGTTACAGGGAACCAGGCAGAAGGCCTTCTCGGTAGTGGCACCCGTCCTGTGGAATGCCCTCCCACCAGATGTCAAACAGAACAACAACTACCAGACTTTTAGAAGACATCTGAAGACAGCTCAGTTTAGGGAAGGTTTTAATGTTTGATGTATTACAGTATTTTAATATTTTTTTTGGAAGCCGCCCAGAGTGGCTGGGGAAGCCCAGCCAGATGGGCAGGGTATAAATAATAAATTATTATTTATACCCTGCCCTAACTTTCCCGTCCTGCACGAGATGCTCATGGAGTTAAAGGACATTGCCAGGACATGCGCCAGCATCCATGTGATTTGGGGGGGGGGCAAGACAAATTGCCTGAACATTCATTCTCTGTATCTGGGGGATATCTCTGTATCTGGGGGGTGGGGGAGAAGTTATCAGAGTAGCTGGTGACCACAACACTCAGTCAAAAATCCAGATGTGCCCACAGGCCTAAAGAAATTGCATGATCTCTGAAATAGGCAATACTTCTTCTCTCTCTCTCGTATTTAATATTGCACTGCTTTTGCTAAAAAGTTCAACCTTTTTAACACAACGAATATCAGCATTTTTCATGGATCTTGATAGACAGACATGGTTTCAATTCTGTTAGTGTGTTTTTTAAAAAAATATTTTTTATTAAGGATTTTCTTGTTTTACAGAAGTGTAGTGCCTCGTATTTTTTTTTTTCTTCTTCTTCCACGTAGCGTTTTTACAAATCTGTTTCATTTGTTGAGGCATTAGGGGGAGAAGAAAAAAGAAAGGGGGTGGAGAGAGGGAAGATGGATGGGGGTGGGGTCGGGTGGCGGTGTTTCTATTATGTTTAATGTATGTAGAGTTTGGTGTCAGCGTTGCTTGTGTTGTTCACTTGTGTTCCTTTGGTGGTGAGAGAGGTTGGGGTTGGCCTAGGGTGTGATTGTTTGTTTGTGATTGGCTGTGGTGATCTTTGTTTTCGTGTGTGAGTGAGGTGGGTGGGTGTTTTGGATCAGGTTAGCCATATTGATTTGTACGCTGTTGGTGGATTATTGTCATTGTCCTGTTGGGCTGTGTATGTGATAAAGGGGAGCCATACCGGGGTGAAGGCATCTTCTTCTGTTTGTCCCCGTGTCAGTTTCAGTTTATTAGTTAATTTTTCTAGTAGGGCTGTTTCCCATACTATTTGGAACCATTGGTCCATGCTTACTCCTGACAGGTCTCTCCAGTGTCTAGTTATGGTGTTTCTGGCTGCTGAAAGTAGGAATTCTGTTAGTGTTTAATTACTTTTTAATGACTATCTTTTTATATTTTTAGTTTGTTTTTTGTATTGTATCTGCGTTTTGTATTTTTATCTGTAATCTGCCTTGAGTCTCAATTTGGGGGAAAGGTGGAATATAAATAAATAAATGTAATAATGATGAAGCGTCATAGCCTTGGAAGGACAAAATTACAAAGTTACAGCACAGCTCCAAAGGGATAAAGAATTGACTCCTACATATAATTCCCTTTTCAAATAATATACGAAGAATAAAAGTATTGTCCATCTGTGGGTTCCATAATTACGGAGAATAAAGATTCTATAAAGTCGTAGATGAGCCAGACGTTTGCATATACTGGTAGTGCCAAGTGACTTGGGCACCTTAATATAAGAAATAATATATAATAAAAGAAATAAAACCATGCCATTTAGCAAATAAATGTGGTCATGCAAATTCTGCCCTTTAGCTACTTTTAGTTTATGAGACACCTTTTCAAGGAGGGCAATTTGCCACATTCTAGAACGCCAGCAATCCAAATTGTCACGACTGAAGTTCTTCCAGGATTTGGCCGTGTTAATTCTTTTCTTTCTCTCCATATGTGTATCCCTTCACGTTCAGACGATTTTGACGAAGCATTCACCAGTCTGAGCAAACTCATTGAGGAGTTCCTGGGGATAAAACAGCCGTCGGAAACCGAGGTCAGAGTTTCTGCATCGGACACCAATCTCCTTTCAGGTATGGCATTGCTGATTCCCCCAGGTGTAGCCTGACAGTTGTGTTGCTTCCGGGAAGCAGAATGGGAATTTGCCACAGATAGCTTGTTCCACGCAAACATTTGCCCTCATCATTGAAAGAGGAGGTCCTGTGCTAGGCTTGCCAGCCATTTGGCTTTGAAGTTGGCATTTTTACAGCATTACGCCCCTCTGGTCGGTTTCATGCCCAGGTATTCTGGGCTATCAATCTAGAAATGGGTGCACTCTTCTGGGTGCTTGTGTATCAAGTCCATTTGCGCAAAATTGAGCTCACCCATTTCTAGAGCACTTTTCTCGTCCAATGCCTGTTTGATCTCATTCTCCATCTCAGAATGCATTTTGTTCAGCACTAAATTGTTCTTCTCACCTGAGATCCCCACCCACAACAACTCTGTGGAGGATTCTGCCTCTTGAGGATTTTTATCTTACTGGACTCCAGATCCTCTTTGATGTACAGATAGACACCACCTAGACCTGGTCCTTCCTACAGAATTTGTATCAATTTCTTCTCTCCATCCCACCAGGTTTCCATTAGGCTCGCTATAGCTTGTTCTGAGACCAAGCATTCCAGCTTGCCCATTTTGGCTCATAGACTCCCGGCATCAGCATCAAAACACCTGTACATGAGGAGTATGTCTCCAGCCTGTCTTTGCTGCATGTGTTTTGCCCTGTGGCACTTGGCCTCTCTGAATAGCTGTCATATGCCCCTGCTATCCTTGTCTCAATGCTTGTAATCCGATTGAAAGCTGTTCTGCCACCTCTTTTAATTTAACTTGCCAAGAGCTCAGCAGAAAGTCACCTTCAAGAGAGGCCTTTGGGCATGTGAGCCAAAAGTTCACAAAACGTGAAAGTCTTTCTTTCTTTCTTTCTTTCTTTCTTTCTTTCTTTCTTTCTTTCTTTCTTTCTTTCTTTCTTTCCTCCTTGGTGGATGCAATGATTAAAGAGGGCAGAGGAGTTAAAAAGGAGCCCTCCTCCCCCTTATCATTTTATGCTGTGCCATAAACCATCTGATATTCCTTGCAGGAGCTCTTAATGGCCTCTAATGTCTTTGCCGTCCTGTCAATTTGCATTTCTTCGTCAGCCACAGCAACTTCATTATGAGCGCTGAGTTTGGGCAATTCCACCATCCATAAAAGTAACTTTGAAATTTACTACGCTCCATTAAATTCATTTAGAGTTTCATTTGTAGGTGTTCCGAATTAAAGTAATGATCGTATTTTGGGGGAGAGATTGCTCTTTCCTTATGGATGAGGGGAAATTGTTTGTTTGTCTGTTTAGGAAGGAGGGGGCGAAATCTTGCCTCAAGGTTGACTCTTTAGTATGAACATTTGCAGTAAGATCGTAATAGGGGGAGATTGGATGTTTGATATAATGGGAAGCTATTAAAAATCTTCTTCTTCTAATGAACAGACATCCGTGAGCTTTTGCTAATGGACAGAGAGCAAAGAGGCAGCTGTGGGTGGAAGTGGCATTCAAGCAGAGTGATGGAGGTGCCATAATTGTTCCCCTTGGCCAGCTCCAGCCCAAAACATATTTTGCGTCTGGAACAACAATCCTAAATGATGTTCAGAAACGCCATTTTCCTGTGCAAGGCCCATTCGCACATTTATTCACAGTTCCTGGTCTTTTTAATAGGGCTTTTGCCAAAAACCTTGTGGGTCCACGGAGAGCTTTCTGGGGCCCAGGAAGTCAAGAGGGCCTGAGCTAAGCTTAAAGCCCATTCCCATGAGGGTGAAAACCCAATAGATAACCCTTGAGGGTGTTTATGAAAACCTACTTCCAGTGTCCAGATTCTGCAATCTAGGCTGAACTTCATTAGCTATTTTAGAACGGAGCAAGCAACGTTCTTAACCCTGGGCTCAGCATCCCTTCTCAATTTCTTGGAGGGAAGGAGAGAGAGAGAGAGAGAGAGAGAGAGAGAGAGAGAGAGAGTCTAGTTTAGGTGGGGGCCCTGGGACCCTCCAGGTGTCGCTGGACTACAACTCCCATCATCCCTGGCTGCAGTGGCTGATGGGCCCCGCAGTTCCGTAGCAACTGAAGGGCCACAGACTCCCCACCTTCCCTGCTGCAGGGGGATTCTAGAACAGGCCGACAGGCCCGGAGGTGGGTGTCGTCTTCCGTGACGTGCTTTCTCAAGAATGGCAAGTCCCAGAACTCCTTAATTCCCACTGGCCTTTCTGCTGATTTCGTTTGCCGGGCTAAGTGAGCTCCCCTTCTCTTTCTCAGTTCCAAACGGGATGCTCACAGTGCCTCCGAAAACAGCCTCTGTCAAAGGAACCGATGGGGTAGCGCCATCGCCCACCCCCAGTGAGTTTTTGGACTCATCGGCCAAAAATTACTCTGCCGTCATATCGGCCAGACTTTCAGCAGAGAAAACACCAGTGGTAAGTGTGTGTGTGTGTGTGTGTGTGTGAGAGAGAGAGAGAGAGAGAGAGAGAGAGAGAGAGAGAGAGAGAGAGACTATGATTAAAGGTAAAGGGACCCCTGACCATTCGGTCCAGTCGTGACCGACTCTGGGGTTTCAGCGCTCATCTTGCTTTATTGGCCAAGGGAGCCGGCGTACAGCCTCCGGGTCATGTGGCCAGCATGATTAAGTCACTTCTGGCGAACCAGAGCAGCACACGGCAACGCCGTTTACCTTCCCGCCGGAGCGGTACCTATCTACCTACTTGCAGTTTGACGTGCTTTCAAACTGCTAGGTTGGCAGGAGCAGGGACGGGGCAATGGGAGCTCACCCCGTCATTGCGGGGATTCGAACCGCTGACCTTCTGATTGGCAAGTCCTAGGCTCTGTGGTTTAACCCACAGCGCCACCCGCATCCCTTATGATTAATCCTATCCAAAGTCTTACTTACACCAAGGGTTCCCTACATGATCATTACAAGCAGCTGATTCTGCTTGTGTTGCAGCCCATGGAAGTGGCAGTCAGCAGCCACAGGAGAGAGGGACTTTTCTGCTGCATCTCTAAATTCTCCCTGAGCTTTGGCAAGTGCCAACCCTGATGATGCTCAGGTGTCTTTTAAAAGGCCTAAAGTTCCGCTCCCAGACCTTTAGATCTCACTATATTAGAATTTTATATCTGTCCTATTTGAGAGAGAAAAAACTATAGCCAAATGAAATCGTGAGCAGGATTTGAATAAGAGACAAGGGAAGGAGAATAAATGAATGATTGTAATATAAGTTATAATACAATAGAAAATAAATGGTAGCTATGGCAGCAGATTAAGGAATACAACAGGAACATCCTGGACATAAGGATGGGAAGCCAAAATGTAAGGAATTATTATATCGAAAGTGAATTGAATGATGTCAAATTATAAAAAATATAATGTCAAATTATAAAAAATGAATTTTAACTCTGCCTCAGTTTTCCCCTTTAAAATTTCCTTCCTGTATTTTAATATTTCAATATGTAGTTTAATGTTTTTGTGCACGTGGCTTTAACTACACACAGTGCGAAGGAGTACCACGCCTGCTATCTGCCCTGAATCAGCTGACATTCAGTCATTCCCCCTCTAGTTAAAAGGATCGAGTAAAAAAAGTGATGGTAAAAAACAACAACTCTGTCTTAGACTTAGAGAGCCACAGCCCACCAGAGTAGTCAGTGTTGAGCTGCAAGGATAAATGACCCATTATTTGCCAGCTTCCTATATATTCCTATGCAACTAATCCTCCCCGTATGACAGCCAGAAGGAGTTGGAAATCCAATGGAAGCAAAACACACACACACACACACACACACACACACACTGAGATTCTAGAATGATGGTATGTAATAATGCTGAATCTGAGCTCAGCAAGCATGGCAGCTATGGAATTATTACCATCACGCCTTATTGCTAAGAAGATTTGTTCCCCGGTTTTCTGGGGTTCGAGTTCCAGATGGAGAAAAGAAGCCGGAAACCGATCCGTTACCCACCAATTAGCAAAAGGCTTTCGTTTCTCTGGAAGGAGGTAGGGATAGGGAGGGCAACTGCCCCTTACCCATCCTTGAACATAATAATTATAATAATAATTTATGATTGATACGCTGCCAATCTGAGTGGGTTACCCCATCCGCTCTGGGCGGCTTCCAACAAATTAAAACAACAGTTGGACATAAAAACTTCCCGATACAGGGCTGCCTTCAGATGTCTTCTAAAAGGTGTGTGCTTGTTTATCTCCTTGGCATCTGATGGGAGGGTGTTCCACAGGGAGGGCGCAACTACCAAGAAGGCCCTGTGCCTGGTTGCCTGCAACTTCACTTTTCGCAGTGAGAGGACCAGAGCAACAACAGCATCAAACATTAAGCAATCAAACATTGTGATTAGCGCTGCCAAAAACGACAGCCTAGAAATATTTTTAAAATAACTAAATATTCAATAAAAAATTAAATCCCTCCACATAGAAAATTAGGTGTTGGAGAACAGGGCTGCTGGTTAGCCATCTCCCTGATAACCTAGGTTTCTGTGTTCAAGGATTGATTTTGCTCACCCAGAAACAGGTCTTGCCTCCTTGCTCTCTCTCTCTGGTTTTAGGCAGAGAGGAGCTTCTCTGTTGTTTCACAGCCCCTCCCAAGTTTTATTCTAACAAGTTACCTGTGATTCCTGCACGGCAGGGGGTTGGACTAGATGACCCCTGGGGGTACCTCTACAATTGTACGATTCTAAGTTGGTTGTGCTTCTTGTGGTGTAGTGGTTGAGAGCGGTAGATTTGTAATCTGGAGAACCGGGTTCGATTCCCCTCTCCTCCACATGCAGCTGCTGGGTGACCTTGGGCCAGTCACACTTCTCTGAAGTCTCTCAGCCCCACTCACCTCACAGAGTGTTTGTTGTGGGGGAGGAAGGGAAAGGAGCATATTAGCCGCTTTGAGATTCCTTAGTGTAGTGATAAAGCGGGATATCAAATCCAAATTCTTCTTCTTCTTTTTCAGGAGGAAGCTTCTCTTCAGAGGCGGCAGCTGACGGCCAAGCAGGGACTGACAGGGAAGGCCGTGAGTTCCTATAGCCAGCTGTTTCAGAGGTAAGGAAAGGCACGCGAAGGGGCTGCAATGAGCTGGATTGGAAAGGAGGCTTCTTCCGTGATCCCAGAGCTCTAAGAAACCAGGAAGTGAAGTATTTATGCTCATTGACTGGGAACCTTGGCAGCCACACACCCCAATCCACACTCTGCACTATGAGTTCCCGACCACTTTCGTCGGAGGTGCTGAAGTCTTGATCCCTCCAAGGTTTATGCAGGCAATAAACTGCTTGTTTTCCAAATATCTTTCAGAATTCATGAAGGCCAAAACTTGTGGTGGGATTTCTTAAAAGATGTCTTCAGAAAAAACAACAATTATCAATAATAGCAATTATATTAACAACAACAACAATTAATTTGTACCCCACCCATCTGACTGGGTTGCCCCAGCCGCTCTCTGTGTTGCATTCTAACACAGAGGAGTCTCCCTCGTCTGTCTGTTTTCTCATTTTTACATTTCTTGCTTGGGAAGAGGGCTACATTTCATCAGGAGGGATGGAGGACAAATTCAGTTTCATTTTCATGAGAAACTATCTGATCTGCACTTTCCCAGTGCAATAGGTGAACCAACACACAGCCTCCCTTCAAAATGTGCACTTCTCTGAATTCTGCAATGCCGTTCTCCAGTCAAACAATATGTACAAAAATACATATATTAGTGAAGCTAACACACACACACACACATACACATTATGGGGAATTGCTTGCCAAAATCTGTATATTAGAGAAAACGGCAACTAAAAATGGGTGTGTTGAAAGAAATTTGCACTAAAATGCTGACAGGTTTTCATGAATAATGTTTTTTTAAAATCACAAATTGCTACAGGAATGTGGAGAACTGAATTTAGGACTGGCAAAATAATGATAATGATAATGATAATAATTTATTTATACCCCGCCCATCTGGCTGGGCTTCCCCAGCCACTCTGGGCGGCTTCCAACAAAATATTAAAATACTGTAATTCATCAAACATTAAAAGCTTCCCTAAACAGGGCTGCCTTCAGATGTCTTCTAAAAGTCTGATAATTGTTTATTTCTTTGACATCTGAAGGGAGGGTGTTCCGCAGGGCGGGTGCCACCACCGAGAAGGCCCTCTGCCTGGTTCCCTGTAACTTGGCTTCTCGCAGGGAGGGAACCGCCAGAAGGCCCTCAGAGCTGGACCTCAGTGTCCGGGCAGAACGATGGGGGTGGAGACGCTCCTTCAGACTGGCAAAATAGGAAACAGAGAAACCAAAAGTGACTCAGCCATCCATTCCTGGCTTTGTGCTGGGGGATTGGGGAGGAACCAACTCCAGGAAGTGCTGCAGGAGAGGGACACCCTAACCATTAGGCAGAGTGAGGTGGCCGCTACTTAGGTTCTCATTGCCAGGTGGGGAGAGATGCACTTATGGGATTTTCAGATGCCCAAATAACTTAGATGCCCTTGGTACTGTACACTTTACCGTGGTGGTGGCCATGGGGCGCTATGTGCTGCTCTGCCTCAGGCAGCAAAGCATCTTTGCCCTTCCGTTCCATTAACCTGACTTACACCTGTTGCCAAATTTAGCTTCCTTTTGGTGCAAAACTTAGCAGGCGCGAAATACAGCCAGCTTTGGATGAGCTCTCTTCTTCAGAAAAGCTGCTCTTGCTTTGAATTTGTTTTCCCTGAGACTTTGGTTGACTGGAGCACTCTGTGAACGTCGGGGGTCAGAGAGGAAGTCCGTCTCTCTGAAAAGTAATTGCAAAAAGCCTCAATAGATCTCTGCCTTTCCCCTCTTTCTCCTTTCCCTGGCTGAGTTCTTGGGGGTGGGGGGAAGGGAAGAAAAATCATCTGCTTTGATTTAGAACACAATGGCCTCTTTCACGGAAAATAGTTCTTTGCTCCTGGAGTTCAGTGGCTTTGCGTTTTCCATCCAGCCACTCTGTTGCCAAGAGACAGAGGGGCTGCCTTCTTTATGGAGAGCTCTCTGCAAGACAAAGGTTTGAGTTCCTTCTCCCTGTCCCTTGTGGGCACCAGAATCTAACGTCACTTGATTAGTAAGGGTGCTAATGGGCTAAAGAAAAGGCTGTCTCTGCAGGGTCATGTCCACTTCAAACGTAAGTGGGAAGTGAAAAACATTTTGCACACCTATCTGAGAAACGCCGTGTAAAAAGGTCTCAGCCACCTTGAAGAGGGATGGCTGTCGTCTCTCGTGCACTTTTGCTGAAAGTCAGCCAGTTTTCTCCTAAACGAATGCAGCAGTTTGGATTCCGCAGGGTGGGTGCAAATTTGGCTCAGGGGGGCAGCTGTTTGCATTCTGAGCTCCATTCAAGGTGTGAGTAGTAGCATGCAAAGCCAAAACAGCTTGGGACCCAGGTATCTAAAAGGGCGTCTCTCCCAGTATCAAGCAACGTGGGCCCTCCGATTGGTGGGGGAGACAGGGGAGACACTGGCTGGTTGGCTCTGACCCGTGGTGGAGCCTTATCTGTGGTGGCTCCCCGTGGCCTCCCTAGGGGAGGTGCTTCAATCTCACGCATTATTAACATTCAGGAATAACTCAGAAATGCTCCCGTTTATCCAGGCATTTGATGACTGAAAAATACTGCTCCTGGCATTTTGTGGTCATATGATTGTTTTTTGATGTTTAAAACACATGTTCATTTGATTTTAATTGTACCATTTTAACTGTTTTGCATTGGCCACCTTGAGTTCCTATGGGATGTAAATTTAACAAATGATAATGATGATAACTGCTTCAGTGCTGCTGGCCTTTCATTAGGCAGGGGTTAGATCCTGGGGGCCAGAAATGTGTGCTGCATGGTCTAGACCAGGTATAGGCGAACTCTGGCCTTCCAGATGTTTGGGACTACAATTCCCATCATCCCTCTAGCTAACAGGACCAGTGGTCAGGGATGATGGGAATTGTAGTTCCAAACACCCAGAGGGCCAGAGTTCGCCTATGCCTGGTCTAGTCTGTGCTGGAAGATGCTGTCCTCTCGCTGGGAGTATTGACATAAATTCAACTGCTACCCTGTTGGCTTTTGTGTGTGCAAAGGGTGTGTGTGTGTGTGTGTGTGTGTGTGTGATCTTTTCCTTTGCCCTCAGGCCACCCTCAGCCTCAGAATTTGTGAAGATATCAAAAGGGTGAACACCATTTGATCTCTCCCCACGATAGCAAAGCTGGTTAGCAAGTATTAATAGTATTCCCCGTACTATTCCACTGTAGTAATTTCATGCCTGGTGGTAATTCCAGCCTACTGGAGGTGATTGGCACCCTTTGGAATGAGAAGGACATGGTCCTCACAAGCAGTAGGACAGGCATTTTCCAACATGCCAGCCAGTCATGCTCCTCCAGCTTCTAGAACCATAAAATGTGTAATTATATGCCATGCATAGTGTTGCCTCTGGCGTTAGACCTACTCTTGAGTAGGCCATTGACACTGATAGACATAACTGTTCTTGGTCCATTAATTTGAGTGTGCCTACTTGGAGGGAAGGGGACACGGGTGGCGTTGTGGGTTAAAGCACAGCGCCTAAGACTTGCCAATCAGAAGGTCGGCGGTTCGAATCCCCGTGACGGGGTGAGCTCCCATTGCTCCTGCCAACCTAGCAGTTTGAAAGCACGTCAAAGTGCAAGTAGATAAATAGGTACCGCTCCGGCGGGAAGGTAAACGGCCTTTCCGTGCGCTGCTCTGATTCACCAGAAGCGGCTTAGTCCTGCTGGCCACATGACCTGGAAGCTGTACATCGGCTCCCTCGGCCAGTAAAGCGAGATGAGCGCCACAACCCCAGAGTCGTTCATGACTGGACCTAGTGGTCAGGGGTCCCTTTACCTTTACTTACTTGGAGGGAAACGTGGTTGGAATCAGCCTGTAGTTAATTTATGGCTTTCTTAATAATAATTCTCTGCCTTGAACTGTGGCGTCCAGTAAGTAGCCCAACTGGCTTTAAAGGGGAACTGGACAAATTCATGGGTGGTCGATGGAGTCAATAACGGACATAGGCTGTGACAACTACCTGGAATCTCCCATGTTCAGAGAAGCATCAGTTTCTGGGGAGCAGCAACAGCAGAGGGCGATTGCCTTTGCATCCTTTCCTGCTTGTGGACTTCCTGAAGACACCTGGCTGGTTACTGCAAGCTGGACTCTGAGCTGGGGGGAAACTTTGGCCTGATCTACCAGGGCTCTTTGTACATTCGTATGAGTGGCTTCAGCAGCGGCAAAGCATTCCCTATGGACAGCCACGCAAGCTTACTAACTTGCCTAGCACCATGGAGAAGCACAAACTGTTGTCTTTGGATAAACAGCTATTCATCTCCCCTGTGACCGCCTGGAAATAATCTGCCTGCTAAAGAGCACAGGGGTTTCTGCGAATCTGTTCTGTGTGCGGTGCCAGCGGAGCTCTGCATTCTCCCCCATATCCTTTTCTCCTTGGGAAATCCTCTAGCTCCAGGCATGAGCGAGGGGCAGCATTTTCCAGGTGTGAGTACAGGTGTACTTGCATATCTGCTCAGTCATGTCGCTAATATAATCTGAGCACACCGTAGCATTCACTTGTTTTCTCAGCTGCGGTAGAGAAAGGTGGGATATAAACAAATGCCCCGACTACAACAACGTGGCCCCAGTGTGCCTTTTCAAAGCAGAGAACTCAGTTTGACGCAATTTAGTTAAAATAATTTGAGCCAAGGCACCTTTGGGGAAATTGGAATAGTAAATTGCTGATGTGCCGATAGGTAAAGGGACCCCTGACCATTAGGTCCAGTCGTGGCCGACTCTGGTGCTTTATTGGCCGAGGGAGCCGGTGTACAGCTTCTGGGTCATGTGGCCAACATGACTAAGCCGCTTCTGGCAAACCAGAGCAGCGCATGGAAACGCCGTTTACCTTCCCGCTGGAGCGGTACCTATTTATCTACTTGCACTTTTGATGTGCTTTTGAACTGCTAGGTTGACAGGAGCAGGGACCGAGCAACGGGAGCTCACCCCGTTGCGGGGATTCGAATTGCCGACCTTCTGATTGGCAAGTCCTAGGCTCTGTGATTTAACCCACAGCGCCACCCGCGTCCCTTAGCACTGTTCATACTGTCCATAGAAATAGCATTATTTGTCAGCTTAATGTATTTGCTAATAATTATTTCTTTCTCCTATGGAAAGATGCTTCCCACAAACATCTGGTTGGCCTCTTTGACGGGCCACTGGCTTGATCCATTGGGCTTGTATTCTTATATTCTTACATTTAAAATCCATCCTCTGGAAGGATGTTTGTGTCACCACCATGGCCCTGTAATGTTTTGCCTCCATGCATTGCAGTGATGGGGAAGCTGAGCCCCCCCTGGATGATGCTGGACTCCCATCAGCCCCAGCCAACATCACCAGTAATCAAGGAGGAGGAATCCAGCAGCATTCAGAGGGTCACAGGTTCCCCATTCATGATGTTGTTGGCATCTGTCTGTCTCAAAAGACAATGGAGTGCGCCTCCAAGGGCGAAGCCAAACTGCTAAGTTAGCAGCACCAAAGTGACCCCCCTGGGGCGCTAGCCTGGGCAGTATGTCTGGAGGTCCTGGGCTGCCCAGACAAGACCCCCTACTTTGCCTTGCTGTTGTGGTCTAAAGGAAGGCGGAGAGAGGTGTTTGGCACCAGCTTGGCTGCAGCAGTTGCCAGAAGGAGATGTACAAGGCACCATCCAACCACCTTAGGGACTCCGGATTTGTGTAGGGTTTGCTCCTTAGCCTTTTCTTCTCCCAATGATGTCCCACAAGGCAGCAGAGGGCTACCTTCCATGTGGACGAGCCCTATGTAAGGGTTCAGAAAAACTTCTGTTTGGAAAGAAGATGGCTGTGCTACCCAACTGATGGGAATGATGAAAACTATTCTTGCAGAAAAGCTTGGAGAGGCATAGAGCACCCATGATAAGTACTGGGGATGCCACACTGCAGCCCCTCCATAGGCCCCCTCCAGAAAATGAAATTATCTAGTAAATCCCAATGCTCTGTTCTCCCAACAAAAGGGAACCAGGCAGAGGGCCTTCTCGGTGGTGGTGCCTGTCCTGTGGAACGCCCTCTCTTCAGATGCGAAGGAAATAAGCAGCTATCGTATCTTTAAAAGACATTCTGAAGGCAGCCCTGTTTAGGGAAGTTTTAAATATTTAATGCTGTATTGTTTTTAACACTCAATTGGAAGCTGCCCAGAGTGGCTGGGGAAACTCAACCAGATGGGCGGAGTATAAATAATAAATAATAATAAATTGTTGTTGTTGTTGTTGTTGTTTTTATCAGGCTAAACGTGTCCAAACTATTTGATCTCTTTAGCAGTCTTTCCCCCCTGTAGAATCCAGTATAACACCTACAAAATCACTGGGTTGTAGGAGACCCTGAGAGCCATATCATTCAACACCATTGGTACAACATTGGGAAGAGAGGCCCAGGTTGACAACGTGAATTGGGGGTGTTATGCTAAGGTGTCATCACACTGGAAAGAAGGGAATTAATCTTGACTTTCTCTCCGATGCATATACCAGAGAGAAGTCCTCATATACTTCCTTATGTGCCATTCCAGCTATTTTGACGGCACCTCCGCAGCAGTTGGCTTATCACATGCTCGGTTTTTGGAACCCCCATCTCAGGTTTCGAGGTTGTCACCCAGAAAAGACAGCAGCCCAGATCGTGGTGTCCCACCAGCTAGCCCAGACCGAAGGTGGGTAAGGGCAAAAGTGTTCTTTGACAAGGGGCGAGGTGGGCAAGTTCCCCATCTGGCAGGTTCTGCCATACGACCTTGCCTGGAGTGCATGCCTGGATCCTAATGGCTCCTCTGGTTTCATCAGGGACTGATTTCTTCCCTGTGGAAACCCCTTTCAGAGGAGCAGCCCAGCCAGTCTGGAGCAGCAAAAAATAAAAAAAAGGCTTTGGCACAGAAATCAGAAACTGGCTTAGTATGGAATGAGCTGTCACAGACAGTATCCTGTTTCATCTGATGCAACCAATGACTTGAGTTGTAATTGAATATAAATGTATGGTGTAACCTTACCAAGGCTAATGTAACGGCACCTGGAAGGGCTGGCAGGCTTCTTTTGGCTTGGTTACTAGCCTTAAGGGCAGGAAGGGTGCCCAGGGAAATCCCCGATGATCCCCACATCTCCATGACAGCTCCTTTCCCTGTCCCATTCTGCCTTCTGCCTCCTCTTTACTCAGTTTAAATTTGCCAGCTGTAAAGATCTCGAAGCCGGCTGAAGCCTGCCTCATGCGGGTGGTTCCTGCATTCATTTGTAACTGGGGAAACAAAACCTTCCTTCCTTTCCATTTCCTCATGTTAAGGTGTTTTAACTCTGCAAGCGCCTGCACTTAGCACCCTTAATTGTGTTTGTGAGAAATCAACTGTGAGCCAAGCTTGCAAGAAAGCAGGCTGCTGTGTGTGTGTGTGTGTGTGTGTGTGTGTGTGTGCATGCACTCACATTCATTCATTCATAGTGTGTGCTTGTGTGTGCGCACCCCAACTGCTGTGTGAACTTGTGCTCCACCAAGTGAAAATCTGTAGCCTAAGGTGGTGCAACAGCTGGCCAAAGGGATGCAGAATATTCAGCTTTCCTGCCTTCTATTTTGCATGTGAGTTTTGATTGGAGCGGGAGAGAGGGTGGCTCATCCCATTTGAAAACGCAGGGAGAGCCATGCTGGGTCAAAAGAATGGACTCTCCAGTCCTGCCTCCTGGCCAACCAGGCACCACCGAGCTCCCTGCAAGCTGCCAGTCCGAAGCATATTAGCAGGATGAGGGAGGGGCCCTTGGGGAGTCAGCCCAGCAGTAGCCTGCACCTTTTTCCTAATCAATATATCCACCCTTCCTTTTCAATTTCATGCTTCCATTGCTTGGGACTGAAGAGCAAGTAAAACAAAAAATCAGTCCTGGTAAGTTTGTGCGAAAGCATGCCAAGATTGTTAATAGAGGTGTGATGTTGTTGTTTTGTGATCTATTTTTATCATGCCTGAGCGGCTTGCCTGGGGAATTGTGGGTCTTCCCCCCCCCCCCAATCTTGGAGCCTCCAGCATTTTCCAAAGCAAAGGGTCATAATTCCAAGCCTGGTGTTCCCGATGCAGAGAGCAAGGGGTGCGGCGTCGTATGGGTGCTGCATTGCTCCTGCACAGTACATGTACCAGGGATGGGGAGGGAAATGGATTTTGATTGCATTTAAGAGCACACCTCATTCAAACTTTCCAAAGCAATACACAAGTCGAAACACAGTCATGTTTCAAAATTTGCATTACGTTAGTGAAAATATGCAAAAATGAGTGCTACGTTAGGGAACATTGCTTTGCAAAAATGTGCTTTATTAGGCAAAATGCCATACACAAACATGTGCATTAGGAGAAATTAACACTAGAATTCTGATCTTTTAAAACATGGAAACTGGTGTGGATTCCTGGAGAGCTGAGCTTACAACTGGAAAATGTTAAGAACCTGAGAGAAACGGAAATTGCAAGATTCACCCATCTCCATTGGCTCAGTAGGATGGGAAATGCAGGAAGGAGAAAGGAGCTCCAGGCAGTGAACTGGGTGATGGTGGGAGGGAGGGACTGGCTTTGAGGTATCCCTGCCTATGGCACTTGCTCATTTGACTTTACCAAGGCTTGCAGTTCTACATCTGGCGTCAGCACGACTGCAGAAGAAACCTCGGCACTCACCCTGGTAATAGATCTGGGGGTGCCAGTGAAGCAGAAGTGAACCAAGGAGTCCACAGCAGGATCCCCTTGCTCTGCTCCCCAGCTGGCGGGAGCACATCTCTTGATTATGCACAGCTGATCTAAGTATGGAGTGCCTGGCGCTTTCCGGCTGCTTTGGACTACAACTCCCATCAATCCTGCAACCACGTGCTTTGTTGGGTCTCATGGGAGTTGTAGGCCAGGGCATTTGGGGAGGCACTAGGTTGGCACAGACTATTCTGAGCACACCCTGGCACTCATGTGGCACTGCTAAGTCGGAGGGGTGAAACATCTCAGGCAGACTTGAGTGTTGTAAGATCTGCTTCCCGATTCTGCAGGTTGCCCGAGTTGCAAAGCACATATCGGTTTTCTTCTTCTGCTTGCTTGCTTGCTTTTTTGTTCATGAGAACCAAACTTTCCTTTCCCAGCCCCAGAGAGGCACACGGCACACCAAGATATTCGCTTAGCCTTTCGCCGGGAGCACTTTCATCCAAAAGCACGGCTTCTCAGCTGCCTCCCGCTGCCCCGGTTCCGTCAGCCGAGGAGATGGATGGTGAGCAGGAAGGCAGGAAAGGTGAGAGTGGAGGAAAAGCTTTGGCCATGAGCTCTACTGGGCCAAGATGGAAACAGCACATCTACAGCCCATGGGGGCCGGTTTCACCTACCTGTGATCCAGACACAGAACCCCCTCTGCTGTTTTCAAGCTCTAAAGCAGGGCTGGGGAACCTTTTTCCAATCAGGTCATATTCTCAAATGGGTAACTTTGTGGAGCTCAAAAGCAGGCCTTAAATTGCTTCGGTGTGGGTTGCATGCCAGCCATACCAAAGTTTCTAGCTCACTGCTCCCCCCACCCCCAATGCACACACATCTCCAGAAGTATTGCCACAGTTCAAAGCACATTCCAGCCATGTAGAGGCACTCAAGGACAGTGGGGAAAGGGTTGTGGCAGAAGGAGGAAGAGGAGGCATGGCTTAGGGAGGTGTTCCAAGGGCCAGGTGGAGACCCCAAAGACTGCATTCGGTCCCCAGCCTTGAGGTTCCCCACCACTGCTCTAAAGAGACCAGCAGCGAAGCCAGCTATCAGTAGGATTCCCTGGAGCAAGCCCTGAGCCTTCAGAGCGGTTCTGCATAGTATGTCCCTGACTCAAAGCTATAGGGATGCAAAAAAGAGAAGAGGCAAATGGCAGGGAAGAGAAATAATCCCTGCTGCGCTGTGCTTGTGAACTTCTGCAAAGGAGTTGGCAGACCAGCCCCAATATCAAACTAAACACATCTCGGGCCAAATCCAGCATTAGCAGTTAGGTGGCAGTGAAGTGTGCTGCTTATTGTGAATGACGACGTCATGCCCAAGCCCATGCATCAGAAATGCTGATGATGTCAGCATCGCCCTTGAGCCAGTGCACCAACTGGACTCATGCACCCCAACCCCGACTGGGCTAGGCGAGCTGGGTAACACTGCCAGAGGCCACCTTTCTCACAGGAACAGGTCACAGTGCTGTGGACTCACAGCTTAGAGCTGAGAGCACCGGATTCACTGTCTCAATAATACAGTCGTTGTGCAGCAGAGTTTTGCAGAGTCTTGCAGAGTATAAACCACTCGGAGAGCAGCTCTGTAGAATATCTTCCTTTTATTCTGTAACTACAACTATGATACAAAACTATACAGAGCTGAATATTCTTAGCATAAATCAATGCTACACTGAGAGTCTGCAGCTGCTCTTAGCAGCAACCTTATCTCTAGACACGATCTCTAACACTCTCTCTCTCTCTCCAATACACTGACTGACTGACTCTCTGACACACACATTGATGTGGTGCTGGGGCAGAATAAGTAGATAGCAGAACACGCCTCCTCCTCTCTGGAGAGTCAGTAGAGATCATCAGGAGAACATCAGGAGATTCTTGGGTATGGGAGGGGTGAAATCTCCTCAGACACACGAACCCCAATTCACCCATGGCAAAGAACAAGCATATTTCATGACGCGGCAGTTAGGTGCTGCACAAGTGGGAAGACCCTTTGTGAAGCGGTTCTCCTTGAACAGGGTGCTTTGTTAAGGTTCTGTTGGGCGTCTGCTAGAACCAGGACTCTCCACCCATCTTTCCTGATGACAGCTGGAGTCTTAACCCCACAGCTGCCACTCCTGTTCTAACGGCGGCTGCTTCCTACTCATCGGAACTGGAACTGCTGACGAACGCCATTTTCCTTTCTTGCAGAGGTGACCCTTTCTCCCGAGTCCAAAGAGAAGAAAGCGCCCAAGCCCAAGACTCCTCCTCCCGCCGTTCGCCAACTCGTAGACCGTCCAGGTTCCAACACCAAGCCAGTACTCCCTCCCATTCCGTCCGGGAGGAAAAGAAACAAACCTGCAGCAGCGGAAGGGCAACCCTCTTCTTCTCTGTTGTCTAACCCAAAGCCTTTGTCGTAGCCGTTGTCCCCTCCACCCCCAGCCCCTTCCGGGAAAAGACTCCTTCGTTTCCAGGTGCTCCTCTTCGCTGAGATCTGCCTGCAGCTCGCTTGAAAGCCTCCTGCCGGCAACAAGCCACTCATAACAGGTTGCTTGTTTTGGGTGACATGGGAGCCATTCAGAGGGCAGTCGGTGGGCTATTCCTTGCCATTTACATGTACGTCTTGGAATATCCAAGTCCCCCCTACGGTCAGCCATTTGACAGGGTGTTTTAGTTTTGGTAGATATTTCTAAATCACAGGCTTTATGGGGGTGACGGATGGTTCAGCTGATTATGATGCATATCAGAGCTCCTATTTTTCCCCACGCGCCCAAGGAACAAAAGTAGCTTCTCATTTCACTATAAAAGATCTGAATAGCCAACGTGTCTACTGTGTTACTTCAAACAAGCGTTGTTTACAGTTGGTAGGCCTTGAAATACACCAGTTTAGTTAATTTATTCCTCAGTTAAAACACTGACGCAGAATCATCTGAGTGCTAGTCCTAAAAACACTCCATGTTCAAATAGCAGCTATTTGAAAATTGTGATGGGATCCTTCGGACCCAAGTGGAAAGGTTAGGTCAAAATGGCTTAGCTGTGTACAATATTGGGAAGTAGACTCTAAGAGGCATGTAATATAAAAAGTGGTCCGATTTACCTCGGAAGAAGGAAGACCATTTTAGCATCCAAATAAAAAATAATAAAATGCAATCTTTTGATCATTCTGTTTGGGACATTCTCTTTGAAACGTCAGCAATTGAAACACCCCACAGAAAATAAATCACCACTTAGGCTAAGCACCCAAAGCACTGGAGACATGTCTTTAACCCTCTGAAAGACCAGCTTCATCTCCCAGCAGCTGAGAAGGAGACATAAATCTGCAGCAACCAAGAAAAAGAGTTCTAGATGAACCAGCTGGGAGCCATTAGCCAAGCAGGTTGCTTTCGGATGTGTGAAATGGAAAGCACCCAGCAAACTGGAGAGCTTAAAAAAAAGAGACATCTGCACCTGCTCTGCACCTCATTCTCATTGTAGGCATGATTCAAGGCCGCTGAGCCTTGTGCCAGCTGGCACCTGAAACCTTGGGAAAAAACGCTGATGCAAATTTAACTGTTTTGCTATAAAAAACTCACTTCACAAATCTATCTGGTAGAGAGGTATGGGTCAGACTGGCACAGCAGTTCTGCAACAAGACAACACATGAGCTTTGTTAAGTATCGCATTCAAAAGAAATGTGCTAATTTGTCTGTGATCATAGTAGGTTCTGATTCCTTCACATTTTTTTTGCGTGTGCTGGCCATTAACGACTTTACAGCTAGCAAGTGATGGTCTGCAAAAAACAACAACACACAACCCTTTACGTAGCACAGTGGTTATTGCCGTCCTCTCGCTTTCCTACACTGCAGCATCTCTCCTAAGCCGTTCAATCCCCAGTATTGGCTGTGGCGACCATTGACACCACAACCGCTCAGCTAATAGGTAATGAGGGTTCAACTTCATTAAAACAGACCAGAGCTCTCACAGCCAATTCTCGGGAGCTTCCTGAACGCTGCAACTTGCACATCCACCAGTTTTTAAATTAACATTCCCATGATTTGGCCAATGAATCGAATTCTCATCTCATTTACTAGAATGGTGTTTCAGGAATTAATATTCTAGGAGGTTGTTTCTTTTGGGGGGGGAGGGGAATATAGCCATCCCCCACATCTTGTACACTAAATGCACATGTTCATCTAACCCAGCGGTTCTCAACCTGTGGGGCCCCAGATGTTGTTGGACCACAACTCCCATCATCCCTGAGCTCTGGCCTTGCTAGGGGTGATGGGAGTTGTAGTTCAACAACATCTGGGGACCCACAGGTTGAGAAAGGCTGATCTAACCAGTATTTGCAAGACCCACAGCTGAAGACCCACAAAGCTTTATGATAGTAGAGATTAGTGGGAATGCCCTAAAATATCCCAGTTAAGTATCCCTGAAGCTTGGGTTTCCAGCTGTTTTTGAACTACAACTCCCATCATCCTGGACCACTGGTCCTGCTAGCTAGGGATGATTGGGAGTTGTAGTCCAAAAACAGCCGGAGAACCAAGTCTGGGAAACCCTGGTCTATATATTCAGTATTGTCAACTCTGACTGCTGCAGTCTCTGAGGATCTCAGGGGCAAAGAGGTCTTTCCCAGCCCTGTCAGCCGAGTCACCCAGGAATCAGCCTCAGATAAAGTGCACGCTTTTTACAACTGAATTATAACTCCTCCGTTTCCAGACTCCACTCTAGTCAAAAGCAAAATAAATCCAGCGTCAAAGCTTGCTGATTAGAATACCATCAAATGCCACTTAAAGTTCTTTGTTTCAGTGTATTGGAGACCAGGCCAACAGCCAAGAAAAAACTCAATATCCCTCACATGAGCCAGAAAACTAATTTCCCTTTCCACCTGAATTCTCTTTTTAACAGGGATTCCCCCCCCCCCTTTGCCTTATCCTGGTTTCCATAGCAGGCGATTTATGCTTACTGTAAAGGGGAGAGCAGCCAGGAAACTTGCCCAGAGTGTGTTTGGTGATTTACAAAGACATCTTTACAGCACCCCAAAGAGCCCCTTGCCATTCCGTCTAATTTGGGTGACAAAAGCGTCTATCTTGCACTTTGAAAGCAACAAGGATTCAACTAGACAGCCAAAGGAACTTGAAGATCTATCTTCCAGCAGCCCCCACTTCTTTTCTCAAGCCCACTGAACAGGGCAAATAAGATGCCACAAAAGGAATTAAAGGGACGTTATAAACAGTCCAGCAGAGAGAGGGGGACTCGGAAACTATACTACACCATTCTCAACTTGCACAACAATGCGCCTAAGAGCTGCATTCAATCTTTGCAAAAATGAAAAATCACCCACCTTTCAAGCTTTGCCGCTCCAGAATTTAAAAGTGAAATTCTGACTTCCAAAATTTGGCATTCTTGTGATGGTGGGTCTCTTTCAGTTTGGCAAGCATTTTTTAAAAAATGGACCATATTAAGTGGTCAAATACTAAACGCAGCTGTATTCCATGATCAAACACCATCTGACTAAATACCACGTAAAGGTAAAGGACTCCTGATCGTTAGGTCCAGTTGTGACCGACTCTGCGGTTGCAGCGCTCGTCTCGCTTTACTGGCTGAGGGAGCTGGCGTACAGCTTCCGGGTCATGTGGCCAGCATAAGCCACTTCTGGCGAACCAGAGCAGTGCACGGAAATGTCATTTACCTTCCCGCCGGAGCGGTACCTATTTATCTACTTGCACTTTGACGTGCTTTCGAACTGCTAGGTTGGCAGGAGCAGGGACCAAGCAACGGGAGCTCACCCTGTCGTGGGGATTCGAACCGCCAACCTTCTGATTGGCAAGCCCTAGGCTCTGTGGTTTAGACCACAGCACCACCCACGTCCCGTCAAAATATCACATATCCACTCCCAAATATCAAAAGTTGCAATCATGTATTATAGGATGCCATGCGCAGATACTGAATGTTCTGCGGTTCTACGGATACTGGGCAATCTGGTAAGATGCACATTTTCCAGGCCAATAGAAAGAAGGGCAGCCACACCCCACATACCCCAAAAAACCCAGCCAAGTGCAGGAAAGGGAAACAGATGGGGATAGCCGCCCCACACCCACCCTAGTGAACTACAAACCAGATTTTTAGTCATTTCCCCATCCCCTTTATTTGGTGAGACTCTTGCTAGTTTAAAGACATACCTTAAATCAGAGCTTTCCAAACTTTTCATATTGGTAACACACTTTAGAAACATGCATCATTTCACAGTAATTCAGTTTTACTAGCAAGCCGGAGGTTAAACTAACCCCTTTCTAGCCCCGGGAGGAGCGCAGGGAGAATTTGTGAGACACACCTAGGACTCAGCTAAATAATAAAAATGTTATAAATGCGTTATAACATTGTGACACCAGGTGGCAGTGTAGATCTGAAATTTTCCATTGTGAGCCTTAAAACGGTTTTTTCCCCCCAGAGTATTTTCAGAGCGTTTTTTTATAGCTGTGTAGATGCAGCCCTACACAGTGCAGCCGACACACTAGCGTGTCGTGACGCACAATTTGGAAAGCTCTGCCTTAAATTGTTTGCGGGTCAAGCAGAGTGTGGGAAGGGGTACATACCTTCAAGATGAAACCCAACTCATGTCTTCATTTAAAGCCAGTTTCAAGGCTCCTCCAGACTGTCAGTATTTTGCAGGAGCGGTTCAAGGGGGCTTGTTGAGAAACGTAGGTTTGAGCAATTAATGTGTATTCAAGCACTCTGCCACTATAACACAGGTAACTTCAATCTTACCTTCAACCGAAAATGCATTTGGGGACCAATTTCTTAATCTTTTACTATATATTTGCAGGGCAATAGTGCTCCTGTTGCGACCCGGCCATGGGCCACAGCCTGTGAGTCCGTACCCACAGCTGAAAGCGAGGCCTCTAGCGCAATAAATTCAATTTTTAAAAGGAAGTGGACTTTTTGCAGCTGGAAAAGTGATGACAAAACACACTGAGAAGAGTAGAATGAACAATTGAGACGGGAAGATGAATAAACACCCCATAACCAAATCTGGATGAGTGCTCAATCAAGACTGAATATAGTCCAACCTCCACTAAAACATTGCACCGGCAAATCTGGACGAATGCACAATAAACAAGTCTAGAGGAGTCCTCAAACATATCCAGGTAAAATTTATTTGGGGGTAGGAGTGGCAGGAGGTACATAAAATAAACTAAAGGAAGTCATCATCATAAAAAAAACATTCTTTGTTTAACCCTACAAGTTATCCCCATTTCCAGTAAGTAAGCAGGGAGCTGATATCTCCTCTAGCTTTCCTCTGTACACACATTCGTCCAAGTCACCGATAACATTCTCAAATGTCTAGTAAAGCTTGTTTCTTGCCGAAAACACTGGTGTGTGTGTGTCCACCCTCCAATCTATTAACCTCCAAGTCCTTCACCCAGCCCCTCCACAATGAGATTTATGTGAGGCAGAGGTAGAACTCGCTAAAGAAACTTCTAAAATCCTAATTCCACTGGGGGAGAGGAACATTTAGCAATGATAAAGAGACATACCCTTTGTCCTTGTTAGGCAGTTCCTAAATTGAGAGGCTACCTGGGGGCACACACCTGTGACAGCGACAGCCGGCGCCCCAAAGGTCAGGTGATCCCGTTTTCATTTTGAAGCTGCCAACACATCAGCCCTTGTGTGGGGTGAGCAAAAGAGGGCATTGCCCAAAGTGATTCCCACATTCCTCTCCTGCGATCACAGGAGGCTATTCCAGCTGCAAACACACATGTGGAGATGCATCTTTTGAGACTGGAAGCAATCCCCACATCCACGTATGGATTTCCAACGAGCCCTGGGTCCAAAAATACACAGGGGCTGCTGCACCCCTGGGACGCCAGGATGCCAGAGACACAGGATGCGCATAGTACAGCATGCAAGAAAACGCACAGGGCTCTGTGGAACGTGGGAAGCAAAATGCAAATATGCGACCAAACATTCAATGCGCTGAGCATGGGGAAGCGATTGCTCTTATCTAAAAGACAGCGTTCAAACTGACTTGCAAATACGTTTACCGATAAATATGCACACACATGGTGAAGATGTTACCTGGGAGGAGAGAAGCTTAACACAGAAAAATGGAAAAAAAACCTTGAAGAGAACCAGTGCAGAAGGATGGATCAGGTCTAGGCACAACCCAGACATTTAAAACTCTGGGCAATTCAAGTTCCCGTTCGTTTCACATAATTGTCTGAGGGGGACGGCCTGTAACAAAGCTTCACAGCTTAACGCAACAGGCGAACGCCGTCGCACTAAATGTTTCTGTCAACAACAGCTGCTTTTAGAATATAATTTAAGTTTCTTTTTGAACCGCAAAGGCTTCCCATTAGCATTCCTGTCCCTCCAGGCCTGAGCCTCAATACTGGCAGGGTGTCAAACTTTGAGTGAACAAACAAAACAAAACAAAAGCACCTGGGAAGTAGCTGCTACTTTATAACACAGGATTAGGCCCATCAAACCAAGTTAGTAGACCTGGTTCTGGCCGCCCCCTTGAAGGCCAGGCCTCCTTCTTGTGGGGAGGGCCTGCCCCACTCCCATTGGGAGATATGGGGAGTAAGGCCACATCCGCACCACACCTTTAAAGCAGTATCATACCACTTTGAACAGTCATGGCTGCCCTACCCCTCGGCCAGAATCCTGGGAACTGTAGTTTAAGGGCGCAGAGATTTACAAGGAGGCCCCATTCCCCTCGGAGAACTAGGATTCCCAAAGTGGCTTAACAAAATCCATCCCTTCTTCCCAGGGAACTCTGGGAATTGCAGGGGACTGTGGGCATAGCTGTCAACTTTTCCCTTTTCTTGTGAGGAATCCTATTTGGAATAAGGGAATTTCCCTTAAACAATGGGAAACATTGACAGCTATGACTGGGGGGGATCCCTAACAACTCCCAGCACCATAACAAACTACAGCTCCCAAGTTTCCTTGAGGGAAGCCATGACTGTCCAAGTGGCGCAAGTTTGTTCTAGATGCATGGTATGGATGTGAACTGCTACTCTAACACTGGATTGGGCCTCCACAGCCTCGCTTTTGACCAAGATCAGTCTTCTGAGCACATTCATGCTGCAAACTGTTACGAAGGGTTCTGAGAAATGTAGTTTTGAGGGGATGTTCTGCATTAAAGTCTGACTAACCCAGGGAGGGCTAATATTGCAACTTTCCAGTTTCCAGCCAGGGCTGTAGTCTGGCAACATCTGGTGGTCCGGCAGGTTCCCCACTCTTGTGCTAGCCCCTTCCTGCTGCCATCTTTGCTTGTTAAAACAAGCTGGATAACCATTTCTTTTTAAAAACCATTTTTAAAATGGCAGTAAACGTGCGTTTCCCCACATTCCAAGCTTATCACACATCTCTGGCTGCTCCCCTGAGTAGGGCCCGGTTGTTCAAAACTTTATGGTGTGCAGTTACCCTGCAAGGCAAACTTGTCCTGGCAAGCGTTTGGGTAAACTATGGTTTGGCGCTGCATGAATGAAACCCCAGGCTTGTATATTCCCTCTTTCCCACATGGGCTAAGATTTTCTTCCTGCTTCATTAAAAAAAAAATTAAAAAAAATGCAGGGGAGCTGCAGCAAAACGTCAGGTGCTTGAAATAATATTTATTCCAGGCCTGACATGTTTCAGAACAAAACCTTCCCTTTTAGGCAAGGGAATATACAAATGCAGCAAACAAGATGCATAGGAAATGAGACAGCGAAGTACACTGCATTTCCAAAGTCTGGGGCTAATAAATAGGAAACAAAATCATCAAGCTGTTTTGAAAAAAAAAATGTTTTTACAAAGAAAAAGAAAGAACTTTGTATAAAATAGTTTTTCAAGCAGATTTGTTTTGTGGGTGGTTCCCCCCCCCCCCCGCTTTGTCATGAATTTGCCTGAAAACCAGAAGAGGAAACCGGCTAGACTGCGGTTTCAAATTTCTGATGTGCAATCCATTTGCCACATGAAGAGGAAGCACAGGATGCAACTGGAGTGCACTGAGAAGAGGCAGGCAAACAAGGCTCTTTCACATAATGGCAAACCATGGTTTGTTGTTCCATGTGAGCCAAGCCTATGTGCCACTTGTTTACTGAGGAGAAAAGCAGTCGGCAGGGCAGAAAGGAGCAATACGAGGGGGCAGAGTCGGGCAGGTCCCATAACTCTGGCAGGGATAACCTCCGAAGCATGCCTTGAACCCTTCTTTAAAAAAGCAGCTGGCTCCGGGAGCTTCCAGTTTTATTTCCCACAATGCCCCAGAGAGATGCTATGTCAGAGGCACTGTGAGAAATGTTAATGGTGGATTGCTGTGGCCTTGCCCCAATTTGGAGTGCTGCTGTGGCTGCAGCCCACCATGAGAAGCCACCCAGCTAGTATGGGAGTCTCACCGTCAAACCTGGAGCTGGTCTGACAAAAATCTCACTCTGGGCATTATCTTGCTGCAAGAGAGTTTATCCACCGCCATGGGTGTAAGCCTCAAATTGAGAGCTTGAACTGGCATGTGGAATGCCACTCTGTACTCCGTGAGGCTCAGTTCCAAACAAAGAATCAAGCATGGGTATTGAAAGTCACCTCGTGGTGACTTCCCCGTGTTAAATCTCTGGGATGTGACCATTTGGCCCTCCTTCCTCTTTGCTGTTTGGGCGTTTCATGGTGGCAACTGGGGCTACAAGACGAAGGGAGGGCTCTCAACCCAGAATTTGCGCTTTTTGTGAATCGCACGGCGTCTCGTCAGACATGCAGCTGGCACCAAAACACACAAGCCCATCTCAAGTAGAATGGTGGCAGGCCTCACCTCACCCAAGCTCAGTTTGTTACCTCAGCAGCCAGATAAAATAAAATAAAAGGGGATTTCCCCATTCCAGGGAATTCATTCATCCGCTTGGCATAGCCAAAACCAGTTATTTTTGTATTACAAAAATCAACCCCTCGCTTCCATGAGAAGGGAATCTTCTGTTGCTCGGCACCATATAGAGTAAACTCAACTGAAAACCGTGGTTCTCCGTGGTTCAGTGGAGAAGATACCCGCTTTCCCAGGCGGGGACATCAGCCGTCACTCCTGCTTCTCCTCCTGTTTCTTCTGCTTCCGGTCCAGCAGAGGCCCCAGATTGTTCCACACTTCCGTGTACATCAAAGTCCCCACGAAGACAAAGAGGGTCCCGATCCAGTGCCAGGCAGTGAAGGGGTTCCTGAAGTACAGGATGGAGAAGATGAGGCTGATGAACTTCCTCAGGGTCACCACCAGCGTGACTGTCAGGGAGGTGCACTCTGTGGTCAGGATGAAGACGCCCCGGATGCAAACATATCTGAGGGAGGAGTTAAGATGGAGAGAACGCAAGAGAAGAAACGAAGGGATACAAGCTTTGAAGCCAGCGAGCAAATAAGAGGGCTGCATAGGCACAGCCACATATTTAAATAAAAGGGGGAAATAGATATATTTTGGTGAGGATGTGGCCTTTGGTGAAGGGATTCTTCTTTGGACTGGAAACGAGAGTTTGTTGGCTGCACGAAAGGGCACAGAAACATCCTCCCCTATAGACACGGATAGTTCTTTGGTAATAATGGTTATCTTGAATGCTCCCAAAGTTGTCAGAATTGCAAAGACAACATACAGTCATTCCTTGGGTTAAAGTTGCTTTAGGTTGAGCATTTTTGGGTTGGTACCTTGTTTTGAGTCCAGGATCCGTTCCAGAACCCCAGACGCTCGACAAAAGGGATGCTTGACAAAGCGCACGTGTGTGGAGCGGTTTGCGAGCGGCAAACCTGGAAGTAAAGGGTTTGCCACCGACATTCGCCAAATGGATGGTCGCCAGGGCGGAGGTATTACCGTACATGGTCTGTAAAAAGGTAAAAAAGTAAAGGACCGCTGGACAGTTAAGTCCAGTCAAAGGCGACTACGGGGTTGCGGCACTCATCTCGCTTCAGTCCAAGGGGGCCGGGCTTTTTCCACAGACAGCTTTCTAGGTCATGTAGCCAGCAGGACTAAACCGCTTCTGGTGCAATGGAACACCTTGACAGAAGTCAGAGCGCACGGAAACACTGTTTACCTTCCTGCTGCAGCAGTACCTATTTATCTACTTGCACTGGCGTGCTTTCGAACTGCTAGATTGGGACAGAGCAACAGGAGCTCACCCCGTGGCGGGGATTCAAACCACCGACCTTCTGATTGGCAAACCCACTTGCCACCACCCTGATAAGCAGAGGAGAGATGGGGGAGGTCGGCAAATCCATCTGCAGCCCCACTGAAGCTTGAGGCCTGCACTCTGTTAAATTGGAAGCATTAATATGCATTGCTGCAATTTTGCATGACCTTACGACAGAACTGTTAAATTCCTTATTAGTCCCGTTTGTATGATATTGCTGTTTTTGTATATTGCTTTCCTCCGTTTATTTTTTTTACTACTTTGCTCCCCGCTCTGGGATTGAAAACATTTAAGGAAGGGGCAAGCAACAAACAAACAAACTTTAGTTTTCTAGACGAGATGCAACATTCAGACAACCCAGGCACCAGCCTTAGAGAAGGTTAAGCCCGTCACCCGCCGAACCTGTTCCAAAAAGGATACTGAGTTATGATGTTCATGATGAGGTAGAACCACATTATGGGCAACGTGAGCCCGATAACTGGGACTTGGAACGGTTCTGCAAAGTAAGGAAGCGAAAGGTGAGGGGTCCATAGCCAGCTTTGGGGGAATAAGCTCACCAGACTGCCTGTCTCCTTCCAGGTGTTGCTCTTAGGTGCACTGAAATGTACCATTCTAAAACTGGATCTGACCAAGAACGCATCTCGTCAACCATCCCAGCAGCGGATGCCCCCAAGGATTCATCTTGTCCAAAGATGGAGAGCCTGTAACCCTCCAGATGTTGTAGGACCACAACTCCCATCAGGCCCAGCAAGCATGGCCAATGGTCAGGGATGATGGGACTTGTAGTCCAGTATTTGCCTGGAGGGCCAAAGGTTCCCCATCTAGTTTATGATTCCACAGCAAGTGTTTCCTAGAAGCCAGGAAACAGACCAAGAAGGATATTGTTCTTCTCAGCTGCCCATCTCAGCTTTAGAAAGAACCGGTCTTGTGAATTCATAGAGACCCTCTGGTCGTTTCTCTGTAGGCTTTGGTTTCACCAAAGGTCTGACTCAGCAGAAGGCAACTCCGCGACTGAGAGAGACACGCAAATGCACAGCTTCATGGATCTCCTGCCATTTCTAGGAAAATCTACAGTGGTGGAAGCTATTAAGTCAGGCAATGCTTGCTCACCTCCCACAACGACAATAGTCAGCGTGGTTGAACAATCACTCTCTTTTCAAAAGGAATTCTGGGGATTTTAACTCTGGGAGGGGACTAGGGGATCTCCTAATACACACACACACACACACACACAGTGGTACCTCGGGTTAAGTACTTAATTCGATCTGGAGGTCCGTTCTTAACCTGAAACTGTTCTTAACCTGAAGCACCACTTTAGCTAATGGGGCCTCCTGCTGCTGCCGCGCCACCGGAGCACGATTTCTGTTCCTATCCTGAAGCACTTAACCTGAAGCACTGTTCCTATCCTGAAGTTCTTAACCTGAAGCACTATTTCTGGCTTAGGGGAGTGTGTAACCTGAAGTGTATGTAACCTGAGGTACCTGAGTGTGTGTGTGTGTGTTATTTTGAAAATCAAAATAAACAAACTCTTAAGACTAGAAATGCACAGGAATTCTGAAAAACCTGGATCTCTATCATAGTGTACACAGATATTGCTTACATACATATACACCAGTGCTTCCCAAACTTAGATCTCCAGCTGTTTTGGATCCCTGACCACTGGGTCCTGGACCCTAGGGATGATGGGAATTGTAGTCTAAAAAACAGCTGGAGACACAAGTTTGGGAAACACATTAATCTACCTAGCAGCCCTCACGGATCTGCTAAAAACAACGACAAGATAATTACGTACATATACATATAACTTTAAAAACCAGACAAAATTCTACCTCACTTGACAAGCTCACGTTCAAATACATTGTAAAACCACAGCCTGACTTAGGCAACAACCTGTGTGTCTTGTTATACAGGATGCATTTATTGGGTTGCTGTCTTTTCCCCCTTACACAATCCGTTAATTTAGACATTAACTCCCACATTTTTCTTATCCGTTTCTTAACAGATGACGTTGTCAGTAACCCCCTGTTCTTCAAAATTCGTATTATTTTTATATGGTGATTTGTATCATGTGTGTCAGGGAACTGACATCGGAGCCAGAGGCGGAGGCGAGGCTCCCAAGCGATGCCGGAGAAGGGCCCAGCAGGGAGAGAGGGAGCTCATCGGCTGGGGAAGGAAATCAGCGTAACACCAGGGATAAAGGGGGGCGGATGGGGGAATCGGAGAGGGGGCTCCAGGACTCTTCCCCGGAGACCAGCGGGGAGAGCACAGGTCCTCCGCTACCCACACCCACCCTGCGCAGAAGACTTCCGCGCAGGGAAAGTAGGTGTAAACTTGGTGTCAAAGAACTTCTTTGCTGGAAGAAGTTCAAGAAACGCCCACTGACGGATCCTGCCAGCGACTGAGACAGCCACGAAGTGAAGGGCTGTCCAGCCAGGAAAGGTTTAACCAGGCTACCTAGCCAGGAGTGGCAGCAACTTACGCACGAGCAACCCCATATAACCATTACAATGCGTCAAAGCATGATTTCATAGAATCACAAAATTATAGTGGAGGGTCACTTTTTCCAACCCCTTACAATGTGGGACTCACAGCTGATCTGATTCATTTCAGTCTCGAGCCTGTGGCCTTCGTAACACTGGTTATGCTTTACTCCAAACCTAACCCAGATCCCAACCCCAAATTAAAAGCAGCAGTGAAGGTGAGAGCAGTAAAAACGGCAAACATGTCTTTGGGAGAGGTCCATGTCACACACCCAACCCTAGAAGCCCATTTCCCAAAGTCCAGACAGGTGTGTCTCAGGTGAGGCTGCCTAGGTGCCGAGAAAAGCCCATCCTAGCCAAGTCACTGTTGGACTTGTCCCATGCTGAGCCACTCGTGGCCCAAATGTCGAGGACACGGAAAAAGACGCAGCTCAGAATTGAGCCCTGGTTATTTAAACCCAAGCAAGCCAGCAGTGCGCAGATGACACCATCAGGAAAATCTTAAGATTAAAAACAGGCACATTATCCTGTTGACATGAGCCAACAGTGTGACGCGGCAGCTAAAAAAGCCAATGCAATTCTGGGCTGCATCAATAGGAGTATAGCATCTAGATCAAGGGAAGGAATAGTGCCACTGTATTCTGCTCTTGTCAGACCTCACCTTGAGTACTGTGTCCAGTTCTGGGCACCACAGTTCAAGAAGGACACTGACAAACTGGAACGTGTCCAGAGGAGGGCAACCAAAATGGTCAAAGGCCTGGAAACGATGCCTTATGAGGAACGGCTAAGGGAGCTGGGCATGTTTAGCCTGGAGAAGAGGAGGTTAAGGGGTGATATGATAGCCATGTTCAAATATATAAAAGGATGTCACATAGAGGAGGGAGAAAGGCTGTTTTCTGCTGCTCCAGAGAAGCGGACACGGAGCAATGGATCCAAACTACAAGAAAGAAGATTCCACCTAAACATTAGGAAGAACTTCCTGACAGTAAGAGCTGTTCGACAATGGAATTTGCTGCCAAGGAGTGTGGTGGAGTCTCCTTCTTTGGAGGTCTTTAAGCAGAGGCTTGACAACCATATGTCAAGAGTGCTCTGATGGTGTTTCCTGCTTGGCAGGGGGTTGGACTCGATGGCCCTTGGGGTCTCTTCCAACTCTATGATTCTATCCAGACTGATGTGAGCACAGGAAGTTGTATTATGCAGAGCCACACACCCCTTATCCCCAGAGTGGTTTAACAATCAATTCCTCCCAGGATCAAACAGACAAAAGGGAGAAAAATGGAACATCGCTTCCAAGATGGCGCTCCCATCTTTTGCTGTGCCTTAAGCAGGCATAGGCAAACTCGGCCCTCCAGATGTTTTGGGACTACAACTCCCATCATCCCTAGCTAACAGGACCAGTGGTCAGGGATGATGGGAGTTGTAGTCCCAAAACATCTGAAGGGCCGGGTTTGCCTATGCCTGGCCTTGAGCAGCTGACAAAACGACCTGAACTGGAGCGGGCAGAAAATAGGGTTGTTCCAGCTCCAGGCATATTCTCTAAAAAAAATACTACTTCCTGCCAGGCAGAGACAACCTATTCCAGTGGTGTAGCGAGTGCGGGGACACTGGGGCGGCTGCCCCGGGTGCAAAATTGTTAGGGGGGGGCAAAGTTTCAGCACCCGGCACTGCCTCAATACAACTGCACGCTTCCGTCGCTGGGCTCCATGCAAACCAGGAATTAACCTCTCCAGACAACAGAATGACTCTTCTTATCAGTGCGGTTGCTATGATGCAAACACCGTTAGGGCAGCTGAATGCGCATGCGTACTCCATCTGTTTCCCTCCCTCGCACAGCCCCGGGCACTGGCAACCCACACTATGCCACTGCCACATTCCTCTACTACAGGGGAATGGTAGCTGGGTGGGAGAAGAACAGGGGCCTCCTTACAGCTCCCAGTACCCTGAACAAAGTACAATGGTACCTCAGGTTACAGACGCTTCAGGTTACAGACGCTTCAGGTTACAGACGCTTCAGGTTACAGACTCTGCTAACCCAGAAATAGTACCTCGGGTTAAGGACGAGAACAGAAATCGCACTGCAGTGGTGTGAGGCCCCATTAGCTAAAGTGGTACCTCAGGTTAAGAACAGTTTCAGGTTAAGAACAGACCCTCAGGACGAATTAAGTTCTTAACCCGAGGTACCACTCTACAGCTCCCAGAATTCTTTGGGAGAAGCCATGACAAAGTGGTACGAAAGCTGCTTTGAATGCCTGGTGCGAATGAGGCCTAAGGCAGTGTTCCCCAACCTTGGGCCTCCAGCTGTTTTTGGACTACAACTCCCATCATGCCTCGCTAGCAGACCAGTGGTCAAGGATGATGGGAACTGTAGTCCAAAAACAGCTGGAGGCCCAAGGTTGGGGAACACTGGCCTAAGGCAACACGTCCTCCTCTCCGTGTAAGGCACACAGTGCGAGAACGTCATCTCTGGTAACTGGAGCGCTTACGGAGCAAGGCAAGGATGGGCAACTGCTGTTGGCTGTCCATGGCAGCCAGCCACAATAGCTGCACTCCATATTGGAGGCAGTATGGCTCTGAATATAAATTTCTGGCATCATAGGTTGGCGATTCTGCTGTCGTGCTCAGGCCCTGCTTATGGGTTTCCAATAATTGGGCAGGATTATGTAAGAGCAGGATTCTGGACCAGACGGGACTCTGGCCTCACCCAGCAGAGCTGAATTTGTTTTCTGGCCCATAGCAGGAAGCTGTCCAGAAGCAATATTGAGAAATGCGCCCAGCTTACCAGATTGGCTGAAGAGAAGGGCGTGTCTGTAGATGTCAGGAGCCAGAAGGAGGAATCCTGGGATGGGGAGGGCGTGCTGTCGGGAGGAAAGAAGACCTTGAGAGAGATGCCCAGAGGAAACAGGGACAGGACTTGTGCACTAACAGAACAACCAGCATTTCCTTTTTTAAAAATAAACTACTTACCGTATTTTTCGCTATATAGGACGCACTTTTTCCCTTCCAAAAATGAAGGGGAAATGTGTGTGCGTCCTATGGAGCGAATGCAGGCTTTCGCTGAAGCCTGGAGAGCGAGAGGGGTCGGTGCGCACCGACCCCTCTCGCTCTCCAGGCTTCAGGAAGCTCTCCGCAGGGTTGCGGATAGCTGCCTGCAGCCCGAAGCCCGGGGAACGCTGCACAGCGCACCCTGGGTTTCGGGCAGATATCCTCAAGCCCTGGGAGCCTGACGGGAGTTCCCGCCGGCTTCCCAAGGCTTGAGGATTGCAGCCTGCAGGAGCAACCCCGGGCTTCGGGCAGATATCCGCAAGCCTTCAGAGCTTGGTGGGAGTTCCCGCCGGGCTCCGAAGTCTTGCGGATAGCAGCAAGCTCTGGGAGCGAAGGTGAGGCTGCGCGCAACCTCACCCCCGCTCCTGGACCCGTTCTCGGGGCTGGGGTCAGGGGAAGCTTCCCCCGCCCCAGCCCCGCAGCTAAAAAGGAACCAAGACAGCAAGCGGGATCCATCCATCTGCCAAAGCCACGCGCAGCCTCTATTTCCCCCCCCTTTATTTCCCCCCCCAAAAAAACTAGGTGCACCCTATAGAGCGAAAAATACGTTACTTATTATTCCAATTGCTCCCTACCTTTCCTCTAAGGAGCTCAAGTTTTAGTGCACAGGGTTCTCCATCTCCCCATTTTAGCCTCACAACAACCCTGTGAGGTAGGCTAAGCTAAGAGACAGGGACTGGTCACCCCGTGAGCTTCATGGCTGAGTGGGAGTTTGAACCTGGTTCTTTGGGATACAAGTTCAACACTCTAACCCCAACACCACACTGGCTGCCAAGCACTGAATCTTAATTTTCTTGTATTTCACTCTGCAATCTGTCCTGAGATCTTACGATGAAGGGTGGCATATTAACTTAATAAATAATCATAATAACAAATGATCGGCCAACCTTTCTAAGAGCTGTGGAGGAACGGAAGAGAATGTAAACGTGGAATCGTGTGGATGACTTATTTTTAAGAATGGCTTTTAAGACACACCAGAGGCAGCTTAGCTCCTGAACTGAATTGAAACTGAAATACTTTATTGTCACTTGTACAACTTGTATAAAGTGAGATTACACGAGCACCCCCCACTCAGCTCTCTTAGTCTTAATTCCCCTGGTTTACTGACGCACACCCATCAAACCCGAAAGTCAGTTGCCCTGTTGTTATCTTTTCATTCACCAGCCTAACAGCCCACAGATAGAAGCTGTTCTTTACCCTGTTGGTGCGACTAATCAGGCTTCTATATATCTTCTGCCTGAGGGCAGGAGATCAAGAAAGTGCCGGTCAGGGTGTGAATTATCCCTGAGAATTTTCCTCACTCTCCTGAGGCAACGTTCTTCCGCTATTTCATCCAGCGGATTCACGGGACAGCCCATAATATCTTGCGCTGTATTCACCACCCTCTGTAGGCTCTTCCTATCAGTTGATGTCAAACCAGCGTACCACACCGTGATGCAGTAGGAAAGGAGACTTTCTATTGTGGACCGGTAGAAGGAGATCATCAAATGTTGATTGACATCGTTCTTTAGCAATACTCTGAGGAGATGGAGTCTCTGTTGGGCTTTCTTAACCACCTGGGTTGTATTTATTTTCTTGGCCCAGAGGTGTGCTTCCCCCCAAACCGCAAGTCTTGGTTTGGGTGCAATGCCAAGCCAAAATGTGGCCTAGCTCAAAGCAGCACAGGAGCAGGAGGACTGGAGGAACGACGGCCTTCTCAATGGGAGCCTGCATGTTTCTGCCAAGCCACGGTTTAGCTAAGCATCGCATCTGAACTGGGCCTGTGCTAGAAGGCAGAAGCTTCAGGGACGACTGCAGGAAGCTGTTTTGCAACGGACAGGGCATCCCATCGCCACGGAGCAACATTTAGACATGAAACACACCCTGTTGCCCCTCTAATAGCCTGAGGTTGTGCGTTCCTGTTTCATTCTGCTGAATGCACAAAGTGGATCTACACAGGCTGTTGCATCACACACATACCAGGCTTCCTCAACCTTGGCCCTCCAGATGTTTTGGGACTACAACTCCCATGATCCCTAGCTGGCAGGACCAGTGGTCAGGGAAGATGGGAATTGTAGTCCCAAAACATCTGGAGCGCCGAGCTTGAGGAAGCTTGAGACACACGAATCAGTGTTTCCCAAAGGGGGTGGTAAATACTGGGAGGGGGCTAAGAGGAAAGGAGGGGCAGGGGGGCAGCAGAGATGTAAATGACTATCAGACTTTGAAAACCTGGTATCATTTGGTCATGAATAAGCAAAACAGTTTTCCTTGGATTCTGAACAAATGTGCAAATAATTTCGAATTTTATTTTGTTGTTATCTTTCGGAGCGGATTGTGTAAAAGCACTACTCTGAATACCACTTTTTATAGGGTAGGGGGCACTGGGAATGAGCTTATAGTAGGCAGAGAAAGTTTGAGTACCAACTGCTCCAAACTGCACTGATTTCAACCGAACGTCTCACTTTCCCTGAACTTCATCGTCCCACGTGCAACGCCTGGGTGGATTTGTCCGGTTTACCTTCTGTCAAGAAACGAATGAAGTCGATCTAGTCCACAGAGACTTACGTTGTAGAAGAGGGCTTCCTTGGAGTGCTTGCCAAACCTCTTATAGAGGGTCTCTTGGAATATCCCCATCCGGGCCGACATGAGGAGAGCAAAGGTCAGCGCAAGGATACCTGCAAGCACAACAGTGAGGTGAACTGGCTGGGCTTAACTGCTTACGGTGCTTTTCTCTTAATACTAATTTATTAGAATAATAATAATGTATCATTTATACTCTGCCCATCTAGCTGGGTTTCTTCAGCCACTCTGGGTGGCGCCCAACAGAATATTAAAAACACGACAAAACATCAAACATTTAAAACTTCCCTAAACAGGGCTGCCTTCAGATGTCTTCTAAAAGTCAGATACAGTGGTACCTCGGGTTACAGACTCTTCAGGTTACAGACGCTTCAGGTTACAGACTCCACTAACCCAGAAATATTACCTCAGGTTAAGAACTTTGCTTCAGGATGAGAACAGAAATCGCACGGCAGCGGAGGCCCCATTAGCTAAAGTGGTGCTTCAGGTTAAGAACAGTTTCAGATTAAGAACGGCTCTCCAGAACGAATCACTGTATTCTTCGCTCTATAAGACGCACTTTTCCCCTCCTAAAAGTAAGGGGAAATGTGTGTGCGTCTTATGGAGCAAATGCAGGCTGCGCAGCTTTCGCTGAAGCCAGGAGAGCAAGAGGGATCTGAAGGGGCACTGCACAGAGAGGGAAAGCTGTGCAGCGCCCCTCAGCGAAGTGGGAGGATAAACGAAGCCCCTTCCATTTCTCCTCCCGCTTTGCTGGAGAGGCGCTGAGCAGAGAGGGAGAGAACACTTTTTTTTCTTGTTCTCATCCTCTAAAACTAGGTGCATCTTATAGAGCAAAAATACAGTAAGTTCTTAACCTGAGGTACCACTGTAGTTGTTTTTTCCTTTGACATCTGCTGGGAGGGTGTTCCACAGGGCGGGTGCCACCACCGAGAAGGCCCTCTGCCTGGTTCCCTGTAACCTCACTTCTCGCAAGGAGGGAACTGCCAGAAGGCCCTCAGCGCTGGACCTCAGTGTCCGGGCAGAACGATGGAGGTGGAGACGCTCCTTCAGGTATACTGAAGGTATACTTAAAGCGTTAAGGCAGCATCTCTGCCAATACGTGTTGCAACCTGTGGTTAATTAAAGGCAAGACAGTTGAAGGGAGAAGCCTGCCGAAAGGAACGAGACAGGCGACAGGCGAGTGAATTAGTGCGTCTGTCGAATCCATGATGAAGGTGAGAAGGGAAATGTGGGCTTGATCCATGGGGGAAAAAGCTTCAGGCAACTCCATTTATGGGAATGTCTGAACACTCCTTAAAGGTAAAGGGACCGCTAATCTTTAGGTTCAGTCGTGGACGACTCTGGGGTTGCGGCGCTCATCTTGCTTTATTGGCCAAGGGAGCCGGCGTACAGCTTCCGGATCATGTGGCCAGCATGACTAAGCCGCTTCTGGCAAACCAGAGCAGCGCACGGAAACGCCATTTACCTTCCTGCCAGAGCGGTACCTATTTATCTACTTGCACTTTGATGGGCTTTCAAACTGCTAGGTTGGCAGGAGCAGGGACCGAGCAACGGGGGCTCACCCCATTGCGGGGATTTGAACCATCGACCTTCTGATTGGCAAGTCCTAGGCTCTGTGGTTTAACCCACAGCGCCACCCGCATCCCGAACACTCCTTAACATTACGCAATATTTGCAAAGGGTCTGTACAGCTGAGACAGGCTACGGAGTCTGGATTCCACTCCGGTGCAGAGCACATCACACCTTGTTCCGAGCCAAGCAGCCTGAATTGGAACAACTTTGCCAAAACAGTAATAATCCAGCTCCTGTATCCTGGTGCCGTCTAGATGTTTTGGGCAGCTGGGGCTGATGCGAGTTATGGCTCAAAACCTCTGGAGGGACTCTAGAAACAGAAGGCTGAGCTAGCCCAGGAAAAGGTTTTCTAGCCTCCTGTCTGCACATGTTAGTCATTTGTGGCATAAGAGAGATAAAAAACTATACCCATTTATCTTTCCATCTTAGTAACATAGAGGCGATTTTTACTCGTCCCACATTAAATGGCAAATGGTTTCAAGCTTGGACCATTTGTTTGTCATGTTATTTAAAGATAATGTGGAAAAGCCATTTAAAAAAGAAGGGAGAGGTGTGGGGTTGCCACTTCCCAAGCGCTGGTCAATCAGTGCTATGCACACTGGGCTTTTTCTGTTGAATGGTAAGCCAGTTCTAACACGACCATAAAAGTATTAGCAGTTACAGACCTAGCAGCCACCAGATGAAAGCAGAGACGTTCTCTTCATCTTCACTTGGGCTTGACATAGAACTCTAAAGACACAGATGTGGGAAAGAGAGAGAGAAATTCAACCTGTGCATTTAAATAAGAGAACATTCCTATCAAATCCTGCTTGGCTTGCAGCCAGCCTTCCTCTGAAATGGGAGACAATCTGCAACTCAGGGACAGACAACTTGGGGAAGGGAAATGTATTGTGCCGCAGAACCAGAGGACCTTAGCAACAGGCTCTAAAACACAGCCAACGCTACCTTAGGTGTGTGGGATTCACAGCTATGAAACACACGTGTTTGAGCACCAAGGGACATGATGAACAAAAACTAAAGATAACCAAGGACTCTATCCCTTTATATATAACCCCTTTCCCGCTTTTCTTTACAAGTGGGCAAACGCTTTTCCATACATAATCCATGTTTAAAAAGGTGGTAGCGGTGGAGAAACACTCCAAAGGGGCGGGGAGAGTTAGTGACGGCTCAGACGCTGGCCAATCAGTCCTGCGCATAGCAACCAGACAACCAGATTCAAACGAGGCAAGGCCACAGGGGCCAGATAAAACTGCTTCAAGGCCCACAGGCCGCCAGTTGCCCATCCCTGGTGCCACAAGGAATCCGGTGGAGGCCGGATATGGCCCAAGTCATTCCTGCTTTAGAGAGGGGACACCCAGCTTTTAAGCCAAGGAACTGAACTGCGCTGTTTCCGATGGCGATTTGTGTACAAGAGGAAGGGGAAGTGCTTGTGGTCACACAGCTATGGCAAAGAAGGAGGAAATTCAACGGTCCTTACCACTTGCTTTGCTGACATGAGGGTGCAGGTGAAGATTCCCAGAGACACCAGAGCTATGGAGGTGTATTTGGAGATGGTGTACCTGTACAGGTGGAGGACAGGGAGGGTTTCAGCAGAACCAGGAAAGCCCAGGACCGTCCAGGAAGCCCACCTTACAGGGAACGATGCCCTTTGTTGCTGTTAGGGGTGTCAATGTAAGACCCCGTGTTCCAACAATCATTGCATAGACTGGCTTCTGCAGCAGAACCTGACAGCTCTGGCAAAGCCTTGAGGATCTTGGCTTCCAGCTAGTAAGCCAGAAGAGGAAGGATAAAACGCATTCTCCTAGTCCTCATGGTTCGGAGATATCACATAACCAAAGCAATGATGGTTGCCAGAACCCCTGGCCAGAACCCCTCTGATATGATTTTATATCTCCTTGAAGACAGATAAGTATGTGACCTGGCGTGTAGCACTCTTTGCAACTGCCGCTAGGAAAATTAGAGCAAATTATATAGCCAAGGAGGGACACGGGTGGCGCTGTGGGTTAAACCACAGAGCCTAGGACTTGCCAATCAGAAGGTCGGCGGTTTGAATCCCCGCGACGGGGTGAGCTCCCGTTGCTCAGTCCCTGCTCCTGCCAACCTAGCAGTTTGAAAGCACATCAAAGTGCAAGTAGATAAATAGGTACCACTCCAGCGGGATGGTAAACGGTGTTTCCTTGTGCTGCTCTGGTTTGCCAGAAGTGGCTTAGTCATGCTGGCCACATGACCCAGAAGCTGTCTGCGGACAAACGTCAGCTCCCTTGGCCTATAGAGCGAGATGAGCGCCACAACCCCAGAGTCGGTCACAACTGGACCTAATGGTCAGGGGTCCCTTTACCCCTTACCTATATAGCCAAGGTAGCCCACCACTGTAAAGGAGATGAATTTATTTGACCCTATCTACATCGAGCTATATTCTATCTTTATCGCCAAACTCCGCATATAATTGCACATTGTATTAATTAACATTATCAGTGGCCATGTGATAATTTTAGCTTATAAATTTTATCGTTTAATGTCTTAACTTGTATATTAAGGTACTTTTATAGCTCTGTTTAGAGTTAAGTAATGTCTTGATAATATAAATGTTTTAAGTTTTTTGTATTAATCCAGTATATTTTCTTTTAATCGTTGAATGATTCTGTGTACATTGCGGCAGCCTTTGGCTACGTGCAATAAAACTGAGTGAGTGACTGACTGGCATGCACACAAACTCACAAGAGCTGGAAGGGACCCCTACGGCCATCTAGTCCAACCCTCTTGGGCTGCCTTCCCCAACCCGGTGCCCTCCTGATGTTGTTGAGACTACAAATACCATCATCCCGAACTTCTGGCCGTGCTGAATTGTGCCAGATAATAACAACAACAACAAATTTTATTTATATCCCGCCCTCCCCAGGCAAAGCCGGGCTCAGAGCGGCTAACAACAATAAAAGTAACACAGCATTCTAAAATCAATTCATTCTAAAATCAGTTCAGAATCAAATTAATGGCAACCAGTGGGCTAGAGTTCTATGAGGATTACCAAAGGAGAGGGTCAGGCTGTGCCTTGGCCAAAGGCCTGGTGGAACAGCTCTGTCTTGCAGGCCCTGCGGAAAGATGTCAAGTCCCGCAGGGCCCATGTCTCTTGGGACAGAGCGTTCCACCACGTCGGGGCCAGTACTGAAAAGGCCCTGGCTCTGGTTGAGGCCAGCCTAACCTCCCTGTGGCCTGGGACCTCCAAGACGTTTTTGTTTGAAGACCGTAAGGTCCTCTGTGGGACATTCCAGGAGAGGCGGTCCTGTAGGTACAAGATAAGACAGATGGTGCCTTAGGAGTTGCAGACTTACAAGAGCTGGAAATCCATCGATTAGCCACCTGTCTTTTGAAAGGCCCCCTCTTCCAGAAGAAACAACCCACCCCCCATTTGTGGGTCAGCCGCTAGTGGGCGAAAGACAACATGCCAGCTTCCCTTGTCATCCCCTTGCTCTGCCTCAACTCTGGACTATTCTCACCCTCAGCAAAATAAAGAAGACGTACCTTTTCTTCAGAATGATGATGCCCAGAGCCATGTTTGCTATCAGAGATCCCTGAAGAGGCCAGGCAGCCGGAGGGGGTCATGGAAAGAAGGAAAAAGCCAAGCGGGTTAACAGTGAATAAGAGCTAAAATGATGTCAGTGATTATAGACAAGGTAAGGAGGTTTCAGGTGAAGGGTTTGTACATGGCAAGGCCCTGGGGTATCGGAGGTACAAGACGAATTGGTGGACCCTGTCGGAGGTTTCTAAGCAGAGGTTGGATGGACACCTGTCAGGGATTCTGACCTGTGATTCCTGCATTGCAGGGGGTTGGACTAGATAACCGCTTGGGGTCCCTTCCAACTCTACCATTTTATGTATTGCACCTCTCTAGGGGACTCCTGCAAACAACACACACACACACACACACACACACATATATATATATATATATATATATATATACACACAGACACACACATATACATATACATACATATACACACACTTACTTTTATTGGGCTTCAATAATAATAATAATAATAATAATAATAATAATAATAATTTATTATTTATACTCCGCCCATCTGGGTGGCTTCCAACAAAACACTAAAACACAATAACCTATTAAACATTAAAAACTTCCCTAAACAGGGCTGCCTTTAGATCTCTTCTAAAAGTTTGGTAGTTATTTTTCTCTTTGACATCTGGTGGGAGAGCGTTCCACAGGGCGGGTGCCACTACCGAGAAGGCCCTCTGCCTGGTTCCAACAATCATTTAACATAACTTCTTATCTTATACAATATTTTAGACTTCCGTCAACAACCTCTGATGATTTTCCGTTCTTTACCACTTATTCTGCATTTCTTAATTTTTCTTTTACTCTTAATTATCAGTAACTCATAATTCTCTTCATAGTCTTTCTTGCAATATTTCAAATAGTCCTCCTTACAGAACTTCTTGCAGTCCTACAAGCGTAATCTGTTCATCACAATTGCTTTTTCATATATTTACTCCAGTCTTCTAAGAATCTCTGGTCCCGCACGTTTCGAATCCTTCCTGTTAATTTATCTAATTCTGCATAGCCCATTAATTTCATCCGCCATTCTTCTTTCGTCTTGCTTCCATTTTTGTGCCAATAATATTCTTGCTGCCGTCATTGCATATAAAAACAATCCTGTCTATTAATATCACCTGCAAACGACATCTTGGGGAAATGCTGTTCCGATGAGAACAGCACTTGGCATTTTTAGTTTTTAAATAAATTTTGTTTTATTGGTAAACAAAGCAAACTAAGTGTAAAGAGCACACAGAATTCCTCTAGGTTTCTTTTTTAAATTAAACATTATTGCTCAATACCGAGATAGCTCACGGCATTTATCCTTGCAAAACGTAATAAGGACCTTTGTTCCATAAATTTCTTCGGCTGTTAATTAGCAGCGCTCCTGAAATACATTGTTATGACTGGCTGCTGTTTAGAAACGGGAGCCAGGCTAGGTACTGATCTAGACAGGCAACTGTTGTGTTGAAGAGCAGCTATGGGGAGTCTGCGGTCCCACATGTTGTGGGGCTACAATTCCCCATTGTGATAGGAATTTTGAGGTCTTAGATATATGGTAATGTTCATAACCGCACGTACATAGATCAGCACAGGAAGACCGACTTGAAGCCATTTTGACTCCCAAACTGACCAAATGTTTTCTCTGCAAGGTCAAAGGAAAATGGAAAAGCCTCCCCATTGTCTTTCCCTTCACAAATCCTGTCTTAAGGGTATGTTTGTGTTTGAATAGGGTGTGAGCCTGCGACCTGGTCCAGGAACTAAGTATTTATCACTACAAAAGACTGGCCAGGCTCCCCAGGCAATCCAATCAAGTAACCTGCCAGACAGGAGATAAACAACGACAGGAGAAAAACAATATTCAAATGTTCTGTTTTAGACCGCCTTTTCTGTGATGTAGGTGTGATGTATCTGGGGGTGGTAGTCTTGGGTTACACCCCTTCTGTGATGTATGTATGATGTTTCTGGGGGTGGTCTTGATCTACAGGGTGGGAATTTCAAAAGTCTTTATAAGGTCTCGCGTGCCATTGTTCTGGGTTCTCCTCCTTTCCTGCGTGAGAGGGGAACACCCTGTTGCAACAGATCAATAAAGATCAGGCTTACTAGCTGCTTTGCTTCTCAATATTCTCTGGTTGGCCTGTTATTCTCTCCTACCAATAAGGAACCTATGTAAGGACTCTATATGGGCTCTTGAATACCCCATAAGGGAAAAGGGCAATTTTTGTTTACAACACCATCAACCCTAGACAGAACAGCCAACGGTCAGGGATGGTGAGGGCTATATTACAACAGATTGGAAGATCTGGGGTACAAAATGGAAAACGAGCGAGGTCCCAACTAAAGAAGAATGGCAACCTAAATTGATGGAATATGCACAGCTTGCGGACCTAACATATAGAATAAGAAAACAAGACGAACATACGTTTAAAGAAGATTGGAAAACATTTATTGAATATATGGGGGGGGGGGATTGCGTACACTTGAAAACGTTGGCAGCCTTAAGGTAAATTCAACAGTGTAAATAAGTTTGAATGGATGTAATGATGGAATCCTGAATGGTTTAGTTTATGTAAAATATGCAGGGATTTATGTTATGCAAAATGAACCATGGAAAGAGAAGAAGGGAAGTCATTGATATTTTAAGGCTGTTTAAATGAATATTCTGAAATGTAAAACAGAAAATGTAATAAACATTATAGAAAAAGAAGATTTGGGGTACATAACAGATTCTTTACCCCAGGCACCCCCCCAAACTCAGCCCTTCAGATGTTTTGGGACTACAACTCCCATCATCCCTAGCTAACAGGACCAGTGGTCATGGATGATGGGAATTGTAGTCCCAAAACATCTGGAGGGCCGAGTTTGGGGATGCCTGCTTTATGCTGTGCCCAGGATTTGGTTAAATGTGATAAAATGGAAACTTAATAAATATTATATATTTTAAAAAAGCAAAAGGACTCACCGATCTAAATATCATATGCAGAGGCATCGCGATGTTCAAGTTGAGGGCGTAGTTGTTGACCACACTGACCGTGAAGAACATAGCCACCATGATCAGGTAGTACCTGGGAGGAGAACCACAAAGGGATTTGCCCCATAAGCCCAGCATGGAGTAGTAATAATATTACTAATAATAATTTATTATTTGTACCCCGCCCATCTGGCTGGGTTTCCCCAGCCACTCTGGGCGGCTTCCAACAAAACACTAAAATACAATAACCTATCAAACATTAAAAGCTTCCCTAAACAGGGCTGCCTTTAGATGTCTTCTAAAAGTTTGGTAGTTATTTTTCTCTTTGACATCTGATGCGAGGGCGTTCCACAAGGCAGGTGCCACCACCGAGGAGGCCCTCTGCCTGGTTCCCTGTAACTTGGCTTTTCGCAATGAGGGAACCACCAGAAGGCCCTCGGCACTGGACCTCAATGTCCCGGCAGAACAATGGAGGTGGAGACACTCCTTCAGGTATACTGGACTAAGGCTGTTTAGGGCTTTCAAGGTCAGCATCAGAAACATACTGGGAGCCAGTGTAGGTCTTTCAAGACCGGTGTTATATGGTCTCGGCGGCTGCTCCCAGTCACCAGTCTGGCTGCCGCATTCTGGATTAGTTGTAGTTTCTGGGTCACCTTCAAAGGTAGCCCCACGTAGAGCGCGTTGCAGTAGTCCAAGCGAGAGATAACCAGAGCATGTTGGGAGTTATGATGGGAGAGGGGAGGTGTGGCTATCACCTGCCCCTCCAAGCTTAAGGGTATTCTGTTACAAGAATCTGGGGGTGTAGATCTTGTCCGAAGCCCAGGGCGGGGCTAGGGCCATGACACGACCCCGTCGGGACCACCTCGGGGAGCTTGAGTTGGTCTGTATAGACGGGGCTCCCCCTTCTGGTGGTTTGCCCTTACCGGACTCCCTGTGCAACGGGCAGGAGTCAGATATAGTCAGGTTCATTCAATGCCTAAGCCAATACCGCTCACGTTCTGTAATCAATAAAGTTGTGGCCAAAATTTGACCAATAACATTAACCTAATATTTGTGTCCTGTGTGTTTATTCTTCAACGAGGGGGTGGTTGCGGGGTCTTGACACGCAATCTCTGCAACCAGTTTTGGTAGCAGCCCTGTGAAGACACTCTCCACCCCCCCCCCCGTAAGCCAGGGTTGGGGAACATTCTGTGCTCCCCCAGGTGTCACTGGACCCACAAAACCTTGGCTCCCATCTTGAGGACAGTGGCCGTACCTGATTGGGATGGTGGGTCGCTTCCGTCCAAAATTGGCTTCGAAGATGAAACCCTCGATGGCTATGAAGAAGAATTGGGCAAAGGTAATCAGGTTCCCACATCCTGGAAATTCCCTGTGTTTGAAGTGGAGAAGGGAGGGAGAGAGAGAAAGGAAGGAAGGAAGGAAGGAAGGAAGGAAGGAAGGAAGGAAGGAAGGAAGGAAGGAAGGAAGGAAGGGAGGGAGGGAGGAAGGGAGGAAGGAAGGAAGAAGTTATATTTGAAAACTCCGTCCCTAACCACACATAAAACAAAGAGAAAGATTGCACCCTTCTAATTACTGTATTTTTCACTCTATAGGACGCACTTTCCCCCCTCCAAAAATTAAGGGGAGATGAGTGTGTGCGTCCTATGGAGCAAATGCAGGCTCCTTGGCTTCAGCAATAGCAACGAGAAGTCTCCAAAGCGCAGAGGGAGCGCTCCCTCCACGCTCCGGAGGCTACGCGTTGCTTTTGCTGAAGCCTGGAGAGCGAGAGGGGTCGGTGTGCACCAACCCCTCTCGCTCTCCAGGCTTCAGGGATAGCCGCCTGAAGCCTCCGGAGCGCAGCGGGAACTCGCACTGCGCTCCAAAGGCTTCGGGCTCCTTTTGCTGAAACCGGGAGAGCAAGACTCTCCTGGCTTCAGCAGAGAGGGAGAGCTGCACAGCCCCCTTCAGCCAAGTGGGAGGAGAAATGGAAGGGGCTCTGTTTCGCTGAAGGGGCGCTGAGCAGAGAGGGGGAGAATTTTTTTTTTCTTGTTCTTCCCCTCTAAGACAAGGTGCGTCCTATGGTCTGGTGTGTCCAATAGAGCGAAAAATACAGTACTTTTGCAAGGACTTTGCTGTGCTCAGATTTCAGACCCTGCCTTGCCAAGATGGATGAGGTCTTTATAAGGCTCCAAAACTCAAACGTGTTCTTGTTTGTGAGACGGCAGTGAAAGGCAATCAGACAGGCAAAAAGAAGTGATTGAATCCTGGATTTTGTGCCATGTTAAATGTTTTACATTTCCTTTATTTAAAAAAACCAACCTCACACCCTTTTCTAATTACGGCAACAACCAAGAGTTAAAACAATAAAACGATTGCATTTCCAAGGAGGGGAAAAACCGAGGACCTGGAAGGAATTAACGTCACTTTATACGCAATGCAACGTGGCTAAGAATCGACCTATGTAAGAAGAAGCAGACCAGTCTTATGTGAATCCCAGAAACTTCTCCCTCCCAGGGGTCCTTCTTAAAAGGTCCAATCTCAAGCTGCAAAGGTTTACAAGCTCCTAAACATATTTTGAAAGAGCCACGCTCCTGTGTCAACACCCAACACAAACAACCCAGGCAGTCAGTCACATTCATGCAAACATAAAAGCAGCTTTGTCTACCCAGCTACACCAAGAGTTATTCTAAATGAGGACTTTTACTGCTGGTCACACCTCCGCCCTATGGTATGAGAGGTTATAGCATGACCTGCTACGACAGAAACCGGGGCCATCCTGGCTGCAAGCACTTTTAAAGGGTCGGTTCAAAATGACTTCTTAAATCTGAGAGCTGCGTCTCACAGAGCGGAAAGGGGATCGGATGTTCAAAGCTCGTGGCGCAAGAATAAAACTGTTAGCATGCCTGCAAAGCTAAGCAGGGTCCGGTCTGGTTTCAGACTAGATGGGGGACCGCGTGTTGAGGTTCCTGCAAGGCAGCGGGTTGAGCTAGATGGCCTTTGGAGTCTCTTCCAACTCTGATTCGATTCACTCTAGGAATTGTAGCCGTTGCAGGAATTTATGTATAGGTTGGGGGGGGGGGTTTCCCCTCCAGCAGATATCATGCACATGCAGCCCACTACCAAAATCAGCACAATCGCTTTTGTGACTTTTGTGATTTGTCCCCACAAAACACTTCATCACAGTTTCTTCCTATCTATTCAAAGGGCCTCTGCTGCACGATACCAAATGTAAGAATTCAATGATAAATGTCTCTATGTACTGGCTCACTGGAAAAAACTTCAGAAATTCATCTAGACCTGTGAGCTCAGCTGCTCAGCAGCCCCTCTGCCTGAGTGATAATCCCTGGCATCCTGATACCTGAGTGCCAGACAGGTAGCCATTCCAGAAAGAACAAACCCAGATGAAGACAAAAGGGTGTGATTAACTTGGCTGGGAAACAGGGAAATGTAAATATCTCTTTTGTTCCACTTGATGGGTGTCTGGTGGAGGGCAAGGGGGACCATGGGGCAGGGTCCAGGATGCTCAGATTCCTGCCACCAGACCTCCCCTTTCATGATGTAACCATGACGTATTAGTGATGTAGTTTGGGGGGGGTGTAACATGGGGATTAGCAACTAATAAAAGTTTGGATTCTCTTTTGTTCGGGGCTTTCATCTTGTTCCACCTTGTGGCAGGTGGGAGTCCTGTCACGACGGTCTTCAATAATGACCAAGCCTACTGGCTGCTGTTTTGCTCTGGTATTCCTGGCTGGTGTCCTTGTTTTTTGTCCAAGGGAGACCTCAGATTTCTCTGTTAACATAGCTTTCTGAGGAAAAGAGAGATCTCCAAATAACTCTTGGCACCCTTAACAAACTGCTGTTCCAACTTCCTGGGTGTCTTTTGGGAAGGCCATGAATGCGAAAAGTGACACGGTACTGCTTTAAATGAAAGGTGCAGACAGAGACTTTGCAAGCTGCTAAAATAATCTGCACACTGGCAACTCTGGTGAGCTTATTTACAACGCTGGACTAAAGAGCAACGTACCTGCGCAGAAGTGATCCCAAGGGGATCCTTGTATCTCGGGAGCCCCACATGGCGTCTTAACAAAGTCCACCTGCTCCTGCATTCTTGGCAAGAGCTGAAGGGAAGGGCTGCAGTTTTGAACACAAGCTCACCTTCCCAGTTAGTTGATCTCTAAGGTGCTACTGGAAGGAATTTTTTAATTTTGTATGGGCTTTGAAGACGCTCAAACACAGGACGTAAGGAAGAAAAGGAGGAAGGCACGCTTGGTAAATCCACACCGTATTCAACTCCCGCCCAGAAACAGTCTCCATTGTGGAAGGATGTGTGGATCCAGAATTGGCCTCCATGGTCACTTACGGATACACGGTTAAGACCGTGTTTACGGAAGACAATCTTACTCGGCTACAAGTGATCGTCAAAGAAGGGAAGAAAGAAGGGCCTCTCTAGCCAAATGAGCCCCCAAGAGATCACGATGGCAGCATTCACAGCAGCTGAGAATCCAAGTTGTCCACCCTCCCTCCTTTCCAGAACACGTGAACCCACAGATAGATAATTTATTACGGTCAAAGACCAGCTCGCATAACATAACACAATAAAAACAGCATTCATAAAGATAAAATATACAACCGGAGCAGATTGCAGCAATAGCTCATGAGTTAAAATTGAGATATATACATACACCTGTACAACTGAGATTTGGGCTACCATAAAAAATTGAAGGGTGACTTCAGCATTTCCCTAGTAAGCTATTTTATTCTAGAGGACGATCTGTGCCTACAAATCTGGGCGCAGAATCTGGCTACCAGCCAGGTCGTCTTGTGATCTTTGCCTAAGAGGAGAGAATTAAGTTTAGACTTGTCTGAAAGATCGGTGAGCCTCTCCAGCAAGGGATCAATGGTGTCTCTACGAATCTCAACATAAAAAGGACATCTAAATAAATATATATGTTCGGGGCTTCCTATTTCCCCTAATGGGCAGGTGCAAAGTCTCTGTGCGTAGGGGACTCTTCTATAGGAGCCTTCCAGAACCGGTGAGGGCAAGGCCAAGCTTCTAGCAAGAGTAAAAAGCCCTTATTGCGTTTCTGGGTGTGAGGAAATAGAGATATGCTGCTGGAGCGACTACGTATCTCCTGTTTTCTATGATTTTATAATCAGGGACCCTTGTACAGTCCTGTTGTCTCTCTAGGCCCATGATTCTTTTCCTAACCACGGATCTAGCTTGGCCCAGGCCCATAGTTATGCGGATTTGGGGAGCAAGGCCCTGTTTCTGAAGAGTGTTTAAGACTGCTGTCTGATAGCCAGACTGAAACTGGTCACTCAGAATCAAAGGGGCTATTCCTCGGGGAAGAAGTTTCAGAGTTAGCCGCTTACCGTATTTTTTGCTCCATAAGACACACTTTTTTCCTCCTAAAAAGTAAGGGGAAATGTCTGTGCGTCTTATGGAGAAAATGCGTGGTCCCTGGAGCTGAATTGCCCACGGGCAAAATGCAGATCGTGCTTTTATTTTTAGAAAGAGGGAAGCGGGTGTTGAAACAAAGCCGCTGATCAGCAAGCGATCGGGAGGGAGATAAGGGACTCTAGCGATAAAGGAGGCTGCCTGGGAGGGGGTAGGTAAAAGCACATGGATCCTCAGGATTTTTGCAGTGGGTCACCCCAAATTCTCCATCAGATCACACAGCATGTCCATGGCTACAGCCTGCACCAAAAAAAACCATGCACCCACTGTTTTGTGGGGCCGCAATGGTGCAAAAACAGTGGTTACAAAGCACGGATCCACATGGATCCTCAGGATTTTTGCATTGGACTACCCCAAATTCACGTATCATGTCTTTGGCTACAGCATGAACCACAAAAATCATACATCCACTGTTTCATTCAGAATATTTTTTTTCTTGTTTTCCTCCTGTAAAAACTAGGTGCGTCTTATGGAGCGAAAAATAAGGTATATATTGATGTTAGACTAATATGAGCTTTGACTTGCATCATGCTTGTTTCTAGTCTGACCCATGCATTTGAATCGCATCTAGGAACTTGTAGAAGGGCTCTGAGGAGTTTGGGTTGCACTCATTCAAGGGGAATAAATGAACGAGGAGGTTGGCGGGCCCAGAAAGTATCCGTAAAGGAGCTGTGCCAACGTTTTGGCTTTATATGTGAACCCACAGGGCAACCATACTGATGAGGGCGGTGGCAATTTATTATTCATATGACTGAGTTGCCCCAGCCATTCTGGGCGACTTCCAACAAATTAAAGCACAGCAAGACATCAAACATTAAAAAAAGCCAAGCCGGTTTTGCTGCCACAGCGCAATCTGAAAATGGATGACTCACTTCTACCCAGCCAGACCTGCGCCTCAGCTTCCCTAGAGAATTCAGAGAGCATTCGCAGGGTATCCCTGCTCTTTCCCCCCTCATGCAACAAGGAAAGGGAGTCCGATATGCTGTACACAGAAATTTAATATCCTGAAAACCATTTCAAGGACAACAGGCCCGGCTTGCTGCTTTCCTCACAGCTGAAATGCCAATGTCTGCCTCCCACCCTTAGATGCATTTAAAAAATAAAAATAAATCTCAGATTCACCTGTTCCATGGGAACACAGGTAAGCGGCCTTACACCATTAGTCCATTTAATTTAGTACTATCCACACACTGAACTTTACCCAAGAAGCACCGAAGGGGTTGGCAAACCAGCACATTCATTCATTCAATCCATTTATATGCCGCTTAGTTTATAAAAGGGTGGCGCTGTGGGTTAAACCACAGAGCCTAGGACTTGCTGATCAGAAGGTTGGTGGTTTGAATCCCCGCGACGGAGTGAGCTCCCGTTGCTCGGTCCCTGCTCCTGCCAACCTAGCAGTTCCAAAGCACGTCAAAGTGCAAGTAGATAAATAGGTATCGCTCCAGCAGGAAGGTAAACGGCGTTTCCGTGCGCTGCTCTGGTTCGCCAGAAGTGGCTTAGTCCTGCTGGCCACATGACCCGGAAGCTGTACGCTGGCTCCCTCGGCCAGTAAAGGGAGATGAGCGCCGCAACTCCGGAGTCGTCCGCGACTGGACCTAATGGTCAGGGGTCCCTTTACCTTTACCTAGTTTATAAAAAGCCTCAAAGTGGTTTAGAAAATGGAAAGAGGAGGGGGGAATTACCTACTTTTAAGCATGCCAAATTTAACACACTAAAACGGATTAAAATCACCTCAACTTTCTAAGCATCTGTTTAGGCTTCTCTAAACGAGAACGCTTTCAGCAGGTGCTGGGAAAGAGCACAATGAAGGCACCCGTTTTATTTCAACAGGCAGGGAGTTCCAAAGGGTAGCAGTGAGTCATGCCACACGAAACGACCCAGTTCTTACAAATGTGGAACGGGGATTACATGTAACGGTGCAAATTCCGCTGAGAAATGCAATCTCGCAGGTAAACTGGTCCCAAGTTTTAAGGGGTTTATATAAGGTAAAGGGACCCCTGACCATTAGGTCCAGTTGTGACTGACTCTGGGGTTGCGGCGCTCATCTCGCTTTACTGGCCGAGGGAGCCAGCGTACAGCTTCCGGGTCATGTGGCCAGCATGACTAAGCCGCTTCTGGCGAACCAGAGCAGCGCACGGAAACGCCGTTTACCTTTCCCGCCAGAGTGGTACCTATTTATCTACTTGCACTGGCGTACTTTCGAACTGCTAGGTTGGCAGGAGCAGGGACTGAGCAACGGGAGCTCACCCCATTGCGGAGATTCGAACCACCGACCTTCTGATCGGCAAGCCCTAGGCTTAGTGGCTTAACCCCCAGTGCCACCCGCGTCCCAGAAGGGTTTTATATACTAATAGCCTAATGATACAGAATATATAGTTTATATACCCCCACCTGTCACCACCCCCTGCCTGGCTCTGTCTAGCAGATTCGGAACGAGACGTCTCCGCAAACAGTTGTTCTAAATTACCTTGAGCTCAGCGAGCGTTCCAATTCCAATCATTCTGATTATTTATACTTTCGGCTAAGTATTTTTATTTATCTTACTTGATTATTATTTTTGGAGGGGGGCAGAGGTGGACAGCTGCCTCCCTGCCCTCCCCGGCTACGCAGCTGCAAATAATCAACCGCTGCTTTTGCTTCTAGCAGGCTCTAAACGAGAGGTTGAGTGACCATTTGCCAGGGGCTGCGATTCCTGCATGCCGGGGGGTTCGGATGGATGACCTTTGGGGACCCTTCCCAATGCACAACCCCACGGTTCTGCGCCTCTCGGGATGCCCACGCCACCCCGATCCTGGCAGGTGGATTCCCTATCCTTGCTCCCCGCAGCATCTCACCTGATCAGCAGCTCCAGGAAAACCACGTTGCTGCAGCAGCCGCCGAAGACCAGCCCCACGGCCAGCCCGGGATGCATCCTGCGCAGAGACCCCCTCGGGCGTCCAGCAACCCAGCCCCGTGCACAGCCGGCGCAGGGAGCCGCTCCTCCGCCCGCGCTTCCTCCTGCCCCCAAATCCCCGCCCGCCCCGCAGCTGTAGTTCCCGGGCGCCTCCGCCGCCGCGCAGCTCTACGGCTCCCCGGCCCTGCGGGGACTACGACTCCCAGGATGCTCCTCGCCGGCTCCGCCGGGGACGCGTGGCCGCCGCTCCTTGTGCAATGGCCCTTGCGCGCGCCAAGGGGGTTCTGGGAAGCGTAGTCTTCGCCGCTTTGGTCCCGGGCAGGTTGCTATGTAAGCAAACCCGGGGACGGAGGAAGGAGGTTGGTCGCTAAGCCCCTGCAAGAGAGAGAGGGTTGTTTTATTAAGCCGCGCCAGGTAAATGGCCATTTATTTCGGGGTGGTTTTTTTTTTCCTGCAAAAGGGGCAAACTCTGGGGGATTTTTGTTCATTCGTTTCCTATGCGTCCAAGCAGTCCAAATATATTGCACGAACTTTTGGTTTGCAAAGCTTTCGGATCTGCCTTGGGTTGTTGTTTTCTTCAAACTCGGGGGGCGTTTTGTCTCTTTATTTTGCATGCTCCAAAGCAATGCAAAGACATTGCACAAACTTGTGGTTTAAGTTTTTTTGCAAACTGGGGGCTTTTCGTCCCATTATTTCACACGCGCCAAAACAATGCAAAGATTTTGCACAAACTTTATTTGCACTTTAAAGTTACCTAAGTGCTGCCTTCTATGAGGTTATGGCCCTCAGAAGGTGGCTGGCTGGCGTGCCATTCTTTTAACTACACTAGGGAATGCTAAAATCCCAGAATCGTAAGGAAGCGGCAGGTCTTGGAAGTACTACGACATTAAAGAAGGGCAGGCGAGAGGAGAGGAGCCCTTGTCATCATAGGGCTGTTCATGGTTCAGAAGGAAGGGAAGTTCACTTCTGTGGAGCCATCACCCTAAAGGCCCTGCTGGTCCCTTTTGCCACCTGCCTAAGAGATTCTGCTGGGCGGCACTTGACTAGGACCTGTCCAGTTCTTAATAACTGGTCAGGATCATATGGGTGATACTTTAGATCAGGCACATCCAACTCCCAAGCGAGTGCGATCTACTCCCAGTATAAAAAACTGGCAGTGATCTACCCATTGTCATTCCCAAGAGTTGTCGAGCTTGTTTTGTGGCAGTGACCAAAGTTGTTGAGCTTTTTAGGGGGGAAACACCAATGTTGTTGCACTTTTTCCCTTTCCCTTTTTTTGGGGGTAGAAGGGGGCACAATTGATCCGTGATCGACCAGAGGCACCCCCGCAATGGACCGGTAGATCGCAATCGACCTGTTGCACATGCCTGCTTTAGATAAAGTGCTCCTAAATTCTTTAGGATTTTAAATGTTTGCACCGGTGCCTTGAGGTGTGCTCAGAAATAATAAATTTGCTTGGTCCTCAATAGCATCCACGCAGCTGTATTTTGTACCCAGAAAGGGGCAGCCCCTGTGGAGAGTGTATTACAGTAGCACATGCATAACCGCTCCCTGCACCCTTTCTGAGCACTCAGGACTGATAGACTGGGAGATTTTTGCAGTCCTAGCAGTTCTCAGTCACACAAGCGAGGTGGGTCAAGGGGTTAGGTAAAGGTAAAGGGACCCCTGACCGTTAGGTCCAGTCGTGGCCGACTCTGGGGTTGCGGCGCTCATCTCGCTTTATTGGCCGAGGGAGCCAGAGCACAGCTTCCGGGTCATGTGGCCAGCATGACTAAGCCGCTTCTGGCGAACCAGAGCAGCGCACGGAAATGCCGTTTACCTTCCCGCTGGAGAAGTACCTATTTATCTACTTTGACGTGCTTTCGAACTGCTAGGTTGGCAGGAGCAGGGACCGAGCAACGGGAGTGCACCCTGTCGCGGGGATTCGGTTACTCCTGTATAAAGTTATGGACTGCAAATCCCTTTCCATCAACAGCTGTCTTAAGCTGTCCATTCTCAGGGTGCTTACATGCCAGTCATACCAGTTTGGGGTGCTCACCCCATATTGCAAGGGCTCAGGGTGTGCACATCAGGGGAGCAACTTGCCAGTAAAGGATGATAAGATCTGGATAGGTTGGAAGGCCCTCTGTCAAGAATTCATTTGCTGCAATTCCTGCATTCCAGGGGGGTTGGATTAATAATAATAATAATAATAATAATAATAATAATAATAATAATAATAAATTTATTTTTTTATACCCCGCCCATCTGGCTGAGTTTCCCCAGCCACTCTGGGCGGCTCCCAATCGAGTGTTAAAAACAATACGACATTAAATACTAAAAACTTCCCTAAACAGGGCTACCTTCAGGTGTCTTTTAAAAATAGGATAGCTGCTTATTTCCTTGACATCTGATGGGAGAGAGTTCCACAGGGCGGGCGCCACTACCGAGAAGGCCCTGTGCCTGCTTCCCTGTAACCTCACTTCTCGCAATGAGGGAACCGCCAGAAGGCCCTCGGCACTGGACCTCAGTGTCTGGGCTGAACGATGCGGGTGGAGACGCTCCTTCAGAGATACAGGGGCTTTAAAGATCAGCAGCAACACTTTGAATTGTGCTTGGAAACGTACTGGGAGCCAATGTAGTTTGGACCGGTGTTATGTGGTCTCGGCGGCCGCCCCCAGTCACCAGTCTAGCTGCCACATTCTGGATTAGTTGCAGTTTCCAGGTCACCTTCAAAGGTAGTCCCACGTACAGTGCATTGCAGTAGTCCAAGCGGGAGATAACCAGAGCATGCACCACTCTGGCGAGACAGTCTTCAGGCAGGGAGGGTCTCATCCTGTGTACCAGATGGAGCTGATAAACAGCTACCCTGGACACCCAATTGACCTGCACCTCCTTGGACAGCTGTGAGTCCAAAATGACTCCCAGGCTGCGCACCTGGTCCTTCAGGGGCACAGTTACCCCATTCAGGACCAGGGAGTCCTCCACACCCGCCTGGCTTCCCTTCCAACTCTAGAATTCTATAAAACTTGGGGTTTAAGTTTCCGACGCAATTGGCTCTGCCTTGGGGTTTGTTTTTTTTTAAATGTATATACTGTCAGTATATACCTGCTCAACCGTCAACATATAATTCCAAAATGAGCTTCTATTTAATGCAGACTCGAATTAATCTGCAAATATAGAAGCCAGTCGGCTGGAAGAAGCAATCTAAAGACGTCAACCACAGCTGTTTCTGTTGTGACTGGAAGCGCTATCCAGATTTAAGCGGCAGAAAGGTGTCTTTTCTGTTGTCTGTGGCTTGACCCTTTTTAACTGGAGATGCTGAGATTGAACCCAGGACGGCCAGCATACAGAACAAGCGCTTCCCAGTTAGTTGGCCACCTTATAAGGAGTAGGACCAATGCCCCCCCACCTCCATATTACTTGCACTGGCTGGCAGCAGCTCTCCAGCATTTCTCTCCCAGGATGCCGGGATTTGAACCCAGGACCTTGGTGTACTCAAAGCGGATACTCTGCCTCCGAAGGGGCTTGGACTGCCCAATATTGCAGGCACATTCCTGCCACGAACAGAGAACCAGGCAGTTCTGGTTGGAAGATTTCCCCGCCTGCGACATTCAAGCGTCTCACAGCTCATTGGCAAGGAACAAAGAACAAAGCTACCCTTTTGGAACGTTCCGGAGCAGCCAGGACTTATTAAATGACAATTTCCCAGGTCAGAATGATGGATCTCTTGGCTTCTCCCTCACATTAATAACTTCTGCAGTCTTGCTTTCCTTTTTTACCCTCATCACCTTCGCGTCAAGGTGTGCCACTCTTAATAAATGGGTTGCCCTCTGGCTTTGCCACGGGCAGAGAGCCACCCTGCTAATTGCTTCTTTTGAACTGCTTTTGAATCCCTCGACCCTCTGTGGAATTAGAAACAAGGATCCAAAAAGGCCGAGAGGAGGTCCTTTATTTTATTTTTAATTTTTTTTTCTTCATTTTTCATTTTCGTTCATTACATACACCTCAAATTCTTAACATTTACTATATATTCCTCCATCCCTCCCCTCCAAGACTTTCCCCAACTTGTGTTTCCGGTTTCTATTTCCACCCGCTTTGCTATCTGATTGGAAAAAGTTATTAATAACAAAACATCAAACCTTAAAAACATAAAAATAAAATTAAATACACCATCGTATTCCACTATCTTCCAAACATTTTCTGATGCTAATAATGTGGGTGTTTATTTAAATCCCGCCATCAAGTCTATTGCCTTTCTCTGTTTCTGCAAACATAATACGAATGGTTCCCAATCTCTTTCAAAGTCTCTGTTGTCCTTTTCTCTTTCTGTCCTTTTTGCCAGTTCTGCATAGTTCATCAACTTCTCTTGCCATTGTTCTTTAGTTGTTATTTCTCCAGGTCCTTTATTTTAGCAAGCCTTGGCACATGCCGGCGTCCCTTGAAAAAGCCCAATACCACTTGTCCCTTCGCATGTCGCCCCTTCCAGTCCCTATTTGGCTTCGACAGCACCGTTAGCCAGCAGACGGGTGGACCTTACAGCCTGTAGGAGATTTCACGGCTACTTAAACCCTCTTAAACTGATTCTTAGCTTCGAATCAGTCTGCAAAATTGCATCAACGCACTTGTATGTTGTGCTCTAGGAGGCTTAGTTTGGTCAGAATCAAATAAACACATCCAGAGTTAATGCTAAATACATTACTTCCGGTAAATGAGCCAGCATAGCCACTAGAGAGCCATGAAAAATTGTCTCCCGGGCTTTTTGGACTCATCTACCCATGTACTAGGGACCCGGGTGGCGCTGTGGGTTAAACCACAGAGCCTAGGACTTGCCGATCAGAAGGTTGGTGGTTCGAATCCCCGTGACGGGGTGAGCTCCCGTTGCTTGGTCCCTGCTCCTGCCAACCTAGCAGTTCAAAAGCACGTCAAAGTGCAAGTAGGTAAATAGGTACCGCTCCGGTGGGAAGGTAAACGGCGTTTCTGTGCACTGCTCTGGTTCGCCAGAAGCGGCTTAGTCATCCTGGCCACATGACCCGGAAGCTGAATGCTGGCTCCCTTGGCCAATAAAGTGAGATGAGCGCCGCAACCCCAGAGTTGGCCACGACTGGACCTAATGGTCAGGGGTCCCTTTACCTTTACCCATGTACTATTTGAAACCAAAGGAGTGCATTGGTTGCCAGACGTGAATTAGGGTTGCCATATTTCAAAAAGTGAAAATCCGGACACAAAAGTTGTTGAGCTTATTTTGTAATAATAATAATAATAATAATAATAAATTTACACAAGAATGTATAACTTGCTGCTAAAATGGAACACACAAGATGAAACGATCAAATCAGCTATGATAAAATGGGCACAGGACATAGGGTATAATATTATGTTTGCTGACTGGGAAAGGTTATGGACCACCGGCCTGAGATTCACGGCATGTAATGCCTTGAAAGAAAATATTATGAAAATGATATATAGGTGGTACATGACCCCAGTCAAGCTTGCAAAGATATACCATTTGTCAGATAATAAATGTTGGAAATGTAAAGAAACTGAAGGAATGTTTTTTCACCTCTGGTGGACCTGCCCTAGAGTCAAGGCTTTCTGGGAAATGATATATAATGAGCTGAAAAAGGTATTTAAGTATACCTTTCCTAAGAAACCAGAGGCCTTTCTTTTAGGCATTGTCGGCCAGAGGGTGTTAAAGAAAGACCGAACTTTTTTTATGTATGCAACAACAGCAGCAAGGATACTTGTCGCCAAACATTGGAAAACCCAAGATTTGCCCACACTGGAAGAATGGCAGATGCAACTGATGGACTATATAGAACTGGCGGAAATGACTGGCAGAATCCGAGACCTGGGAGAAGAAGCCGTGGAGGAGGATTGGAAGAAATTTAAGGACTATTTACAAAAACACTGTAAATTGTATGAATGTTAAGAAAGATGTAAGATTAGCAACAATACGGAGAGCCAGTGTGGTGTAGTGGTTAAGAGCGGTAGTCTCGCAATCTGGTGAACCGGGTTCGATTCCTTGCTCCTCCACATGCAGCTGCTGGGTGACCTTGGGCCAGTCACACTTCTCTGAAGTCTCTCAGCCCCACTCACCTCACAGAGTGTTTGTTGTAGGGGAGGAAGGGAAAGGAGAATGTTAGCCGCTGTGAGACTCCTTAAAGGGAGTGAAAGGCGGGATATCAAATCCAAACTCTTCTTCTTCTTCTTCTTCTACGGCACCAATAAGTTAGTTAAAAGGAATATGAAGATAAATGTAATCAAAAGAAAAGATAAATTTTGGATAAATACTATGTTAAAATTAAGTTTTTAAAAGTCGGGATCTAAATTATCTAAAATTAGGGATATAATATTGGGAAATTATATTATAAGAATTGAAACAAGGTAATAAATTGCTGAGTAAAGTTTGAGATTTTGGAATGCAGGAACGAGAGTTGCGAGGAAGTCCAATGAGGTGAATGAAATGTGGATATTGAAAAATCATATGTTATTTTGTATGTTCTCTTACTGTTTAAACAAAAATTTTAATAAATATTATTTAAAACAAAAACAAAAAGTGAAAATCCGGACACAAAAGTTGTTGAGCTTATTTTGTAATAATAATAATAATAATAATAATAATAATAATAATAATAATAATAATAAATTTACACCCCACCCATCTGGCTGGGTTTCCCCAGCCACTCTGGGCAGCTCCCAACAGAATTAAAAGCACAATAAACCATTACAAACATTAAAAACTTCCCTAAACACTTTGGCAAAGTTGTTGAGGGTTGTTGGGGTGGGGGTGGGGCAAAGTTGTAGAACTTTTTATTTTGCAAAATCGCTCCCCACCCCCTGCAAAAAAAGTTTTTGAGCTATTTTTAAAGGAAATTTGCCCCCCCCCCCCAAATCCACTCTTCCAATATGGACTGCCATATTCTCTTGGACATTTTAACCGAATTCTGAAAATCCCACCTGGATGCTATTTTTGGTGGATGAATCCCAAATATGGCCAGGAAATTCCGGACGTGTGTGAGCCCTAAAATAAATTGGCATTGTTTTCAGCTGTCCTGCCCCACTGTGAATGGCAGTTGCTGGAAACCATGTTCGGCTCGCTGGTTTCCCACAACTGGCATCTGAAAGAAGATTCTGGACAGATTGGGATGTTGGCCTGATCCTGCAGCCTCTTCTTACGTTCGCCATTTAACTATGTGAAGAAGTTCTTTCTCCTGTCTACCCCTGAGCCTTCCAACATTCAGCTTCTTTGCACATCCTCTTTGGGTTCCCTTTAGCCCAGGGGATCTGCAACCTTTTTCAGCCGTGGGCTGGTCCACCGTCCTTCAGACCTTGTGGGGGGCCAGACTATATATATTTTTTTTTTGGGGGGGGGAATGAACGAATTCCTATGCCCCACAAATAACCCAGAGATGCATTTTAAATAAAAGCACACATTCTACTGTAAAAACACCAGGCAGGCCCCACAAATAACCCAGAGATGCATTTTAAATTGAAATACTTTATTGTCACTTGTGCAATAGTGGTATCTCGGGTTACATACGCTTCAGGTTACATACGCTTCAAGTTACAGACTCTGCTAACCCAGAAATAGTGCTTCAGGTTAAGAACAGAAATCGTGCTCCAGCGGCACGGCGGCAGCAGGAGGCCCCATTAGCTAAAGTGGTGCTTCAGGTTAAGAACAGTTTCAGGTTAAGAACGGACCTCCGGAACGAATTAAGTTTATAACCCGAGGTACCACTGTACGGTGAGATTACACGAGCACCCCCCCCCCAGCTCTCTTAGTCTTAATTCCCCTCGTTTACTGACACACACCTACCAAACCCGAAAGCCAGTTGCCCTGTTGTTATCTTTTCATTCAGCAGCCTAACAGCCCACGGATAGAAGCTGTTCTTTACCCTGTTGGTGCAACTAATCCTGCTTCTATATCTTCTGCCCGAGGGCAGGAGATCAAGAAAGTGCCGGCCAGGGTGTGAATCATCCCTGAGAATTTCCCTCACTCTCCTAAGGCAACGTTCTTCTGCTATTTCACCCAGCAGATTCACGGGACAGCCCATAATATCTTGTGCTGTCTTCACCACCCTCTGTAGGCACTTCCTATCAGTTGATGTCAAACCAGCATACCACACCGTGATGCAGTAGGAAAGGACACTTTCTATTGTGGACCGGTAGAAGGAGATCATCAAATGTTGATTGACATCAACATAAATAAACGGGCACATTCTACTCATGTAAAAACACACTGATTCCTGGACCGTCTGTGGGCCGTATTTAGAATGCGATTAGTCCGGATCCAGCCCCCAGGCCTTAGTTTGCCTACCCATGCTTTGTTGTTGTTTAGTCGTGTCCGACTCTTCGTGACCCCCTGGACCAGAGCACGCCAGGCACTCCTGTCTTCCACTGCCTCCCGCAGTTTAGTCAAACTTATGCTGGTAGCTTTGAGAACACTGTCCAACCACCTCGTCCTCTGTTGTCCCTTCTCCTTCTGCCCTCCATCTTTCCCAACATCAGGGTCTTTTCCAGGGAGTCTTCTCTTCTCATAAGGTGGCCAAAGTATTGGAGCCTCAGCTTCAGGATGTGTCCTTCCAGTGAGCACTCAGGGCTGATTTCCTTCAGAATGGAGAGGTTTGATCTTGCAGTCCATGGGACTCTCAAGAGTCTCCTCCAGCACCAGAATTCAAAAGCATCAATTCTTCAGCGATCAGCCTTCTTTATGGTCCAGCTTTCACTTCCATACATCACTACTGGGGAAACCATAGCTTTAACTATACGGACCTTTGTTGGCAAGGTGATGTCTCCGCTTTTTAAGATGCTTTAGCCTCATGCAAAACTCGTTATGTTGTCAGCAGGATACAGTGTGCTACCAAGCCTGCCCTGTTACAAACCCCTTGAGGCGGTCAAATGCTCAATTGTGCAAGGATCCTCGCATCGGTCCCATCCCACATTTCACTCTGGTGCCGGGCCTCTCATAATTTTGCTGCTCTGTACAGCGCCTGGCATGGTCCACATGACAAAGGACCAAGAAAGTTTCCCTCGTTTTTGAATTGGAGGCCATGGGAGGTTGGGCAGCCAACTGCTTGAACCCCTTCGACGTAACGCCTTTGAGGGATGTTTGAGATTAAAGGCCGTTCCTCTGTTCTTTCCCGCTTCAGGAAACCCTAAAGCTGTGGCGTTGTACGGCGGTTATTTCCTTTGTTTTAGCATTAATAGTTCAGCACTTAAACCTCCCCAAAGGCATTTCGGTCTAATACGTCTGAAGTGAAAGATCACAGGCGAGGTGGTGAACTTTTGCTAGGCAGGCGTCAGAACCTTCATGTTCAATTACCTACTACATGTTTCAAAATCCTTTCCCTTCGCTGGGTCTGAGAACGGGGTGGTTTCTGTGGCGTTTAGGCCGATTCCCCCCCCCCAGGTCTTCCTGACCCCCACCAAGGTTTAATTGGCAAGAGGTACATCTCAGCTTCAAATCAGAGGCTTCATAACAAGGTTTAGAGCACAAAGTCATGGAATTTTCAACCCAGCGAAGATTTTAGACCCTAGAGCAGTGGTGGCGCACCTTGGCCCTCCAGATGTTTTGGAACTACAACTCCCATCATCCCTGACCACTGGTCCTGTTAGCAAGGGATGATGGGTTTTGTAGTTCCAAAACATCTGGAGGGCCAAGGTTCGCCACCACTGCCCTAGAGGTTCTTTTGTGCAAACGGGGAGGAATCTGAGGGCAAGGTTTTCCTGGCAGTCTTCGGGGTGTCACCCATGGGTCCCCAGAACACACAAAACTCACCCGCTCCCATGAATCAGTGTTTTCTTTTTCTAAAAACTATTATCTATAGAAGCTGATAAGCAGTTTGAAGTTAACCAGAAGGTTTTGTAATGTGAGGGGAGTCCTCTGTTTTCGTAATAAAACTGGGCCGCTCAGTTGCAAATGAGTTTGATTGCTTCAGATATAGTTATATAGATACTATATGATACTGCACTGAAATGTTTAAATGTTTCTTTGATTGCATTTTACTCTTCCTGCCTCACTTCCATCCTCTCTTATCAAATCAGTGTGGGCTTCGCTACACCCTTTGAGAACCACTGATCTAAAGGAACACCCTTTCCCATCTGGGATCTTTTAATCCCGAAATGCCCAGCGACTTTGGGCTCTCAGGCATGTCATTTGTCAAGCAGCTGTGTCTCAGACCTGATCCTGCACTCTCAATGGATCAGAGGGGCCTCAGCTGCTCCAGTGGAGTCCACCAGGGGCTCACCCACTGCCACGCAGACTGGGACCCAACCCAAAGGCCCCTCAAGAGCAGAGGTCTCCAGGGCTGGTGATGGGCGACTGTGCCTGTTCCTGCAAGTGTTCGGTCAATGGGAGGTCCTGCAAGGAGTTGGGTCTGGCTGCAGGTCAGCGATGAGCGTGATAGTTGCAATCTATCTTCTGCTTTTCCGTGAAGGTACATTCTTTCACCTTTGATGGACATGCCCAAGGATTAAGACATTCTGGGAGATGATCTATAATGAAATGAAAAAGGTATTTAAATATACCTTCCTGAAGAAACCAGAGGCCTTTCTCCTGGGTATGGTCGGCCAACTGGTGCCAAAGAAGGACAGAACTTTTTTTATGTATGCAACAACAGCAGCAAGAATACTCATCGCCCAGTTTTGGAAGACACAAGATTAACCCACCCGGGAAGAATGGCAGATGAAGTTGATGGACTATATGGAACTGGCGGAAATGACTGGCAGAATCTGAGACCAGGGAGAAGAGTCGGTGGAAGAAGACTGGAAAAAATGTAAAGACTATTTACAGAAATACTGTAAAATCAATGAATGTTAGAAAAATGTTGGAATGAAGTTATATGGCTTTAGTAGAAATGTTATAAGGAACTAAGTATAAATAGATTATTAATGTATTAAAGGGAAAAAATAAGGTTAGAATATGTTAAGATAATTACAGGACAGAAAACAGAGGAAGATGGAAAGGAATTGCTGAAACAGTTAACTGAAGTGGAACACAAAAAGGGAGGTCATTGAAACAAGTGAATAAAAGATAAGATATTGAAATTATTGGATGTGTTTTAAATTGTTTTTTGTTTTGTTAGTTTAATGGCTTAGTGTTATGTAGTGTTTTTGTTTTTGTATTGTGCTGTATTGTTTTGTTTAAATTTTTTTTCTGTAGTGCTTAAATTGTTAATAAATATTATTTTAAAATAATAATAAATATCTTCTGCTTTTCCGTGGCTGATTGTCAAGATTTTTACCTATAAAGCCTTAAACGGCTCAGGACTGCAATACCTCAAGGTATTCATATATTCTTTCCATATGAACCTACCTGGACCCTGAGATCATCTTCTGAGGCCCTTCTTCGTGTGCCTCCTCCTCGAGAGCTCCGGAGGATGGCAACACAAGAACAGGGCCTTCTCTGCAGTGGCTCTCCGTCTGTAGAATGCTCTCCCCAGGCACGGCCGTCTTTAGCATATGCACCACCGGGGTGCAAAGATCTGCCCAGCGCCCCCCAATTTTGGGGGGGAGGAAGGAAGCCAAAGTTTTTTGGGGGCGAACTCAAAGTTATCAAGCTTTTTTGGGGGGGAGGAATCTCTCACCTGTAGCAATGACAGCAGAAAAAACTGCGAAGTGACGGGGGGAGGGGCTTTTGCTCCATTGCTTTTCACTGCCACCGATCAAGAGGGACCGGTATATAGTAGGTATACATTTTGTGCCCCCCAGAATTCAGCACCCCTTACACCCCCGGGTAAAGACAGCCCTGTCCCCAGGGTCATGGGTTCGAACCCCAATTGGGCAAAAAAAACCTGCATTTGAGGGTTGGTCTAGATGACCCACATGGACCCTTCCAACTCTACAATTCTGTGATTCTATTCTTACTGGGCTTAAGAAGACAGACACACAGAGAGAAATGTCTTTTTTCTTCCTTTCTTAAAGAAGATTGCTCCAGTATTTCTCAAGAGATGAACCGTCAGTATGTTGAAGACCGGATTGTGGAAGTGGACCTCCTTCCTTTCACCTGGAACGTGGAAACACCTGGGCCTCATTATGCTCTCTGTTTGAAGATGTCTCGACTTAAGCAGTTAGCGTTCAACTTTGAATTTGGATCTGTAGACTCCAGGTAAAGGACCCATGGCCTTGCTGTGTGATGTGTGAGGGAAACATAGATATGTAATACGTTTTCAAACACTTGTTAGCCATGTTTACATGACGTTTTTACGGGCAGGCTTGAAATATCTATTTTTATTTTATTTATTAAATTTCTATGCCACCCTTCATCATAAGGACTCAGGGCGGTTCACAATTCGCCTGCCCTGTGGAACACCCTCAAGGAAATAAACGTCTATCTGACTTTTAGAAGACATCTGAAGGCAGGGACGTTTTTAATGTTTGAGGGGTTTTTTTGTGTGTCTTAATATTCTGTTGGAAGCCGCCCAAAGCAGCTGGGGCAACCCAGTCAGATTGGTAGCATCTAAATGATAAAATTATTATGATTACTAATATTATCATCACCATCCTCTTAGGTTAGCATTCAGAGGCAGCATCTCTCCCAAACTCAACTCACAATACCAGTAGTTTTATTTTCAATTCCTAATGATTCCTAGCATGGATTTTGCCTTTCTTCAGCACTGTTGCACGCTGGGCTGACAATTTCATCGATCTTTGCCTAAAGTTAGGATGTTTTGTCCCAGGGTGCATCGCTTCACACTTCTTGACAGTGAAATCACAATTTTCCCTTTTAATGTCTGTTCACCCACTCCTGGACAAAGGAGCAAATGGATGCTTAAAGTTGTTCTTTCTTTCTGTTCCAGGCAATCATTTCCAAAGACAGAATTTCCTGAACGGTAGGTAAGAAATGCAAGAGAATGCTTCAATTTCTTTGCTCGATCTGCCTGAGCATTGCACCAGTGCTTGCTTTGAGAATTTATACTGGAGCGATTCCAACGGGCCTCCTTGGAGTTTTCTAAATTGTGACGCAAAGGCACCTTTCTCAGAGGGCATGTCCACAATTACCTTTCCTCCAGTCTTTCCAGGTCCACACTTTAAAGCTCCATGTCCGAGCATCCTTGCTTTTGCTGCAGAACATTCCCCACAAAACCTGGTCTTTAGTGCTCAACCAGAGCAAACGTCAATCCTCAGAAAACCCAAATTGACATTTGTTCTGATTGAGAGCTAAAGAGCAGGTTTCGTGGGTGGAATGGGGCACAGAGCTTTAAAGTGGATAAGCCCTGGATCCAATGAGTTATCTCGCTCTTCAGCCAAAAACAGCTCCCAAAGCAACTTGGAGAGATCCACATATCTTCTAGAAGACAGTTTCTGCCTTCAGTCTCACAGTCTGAGACACGTCAGAAAAGGAAAGGAGACTGGGAGGGAGGAGGAAGGAAAGCAAGCCCATTCATTCACTAATTCTTAAAGATAAAGGGACCCCTGACCGTTAAATCCAGTCACGGGCAACTCTGGGTCGGCGCTCATCTCGCTTTATTGGCCGAGGGAGCCGGCGTTTGTCCGCGGACAGCTTCCGGGTCATGTGGCCAGCATGACAAAGCCGCTTCTGGCGAACCAGAGCAGCACACAGAAACGCCGTTTACCTTCCCGCCAGAGTGGTACCTATTTATCTACTTGCACTTGACGTGCTTTCGAACTGCTAGGTTGGCAGGAGCAGGGACCGAGCAACGGGAGCTCACCCTATCGCGGGGATTAGAACTGCCGACTTTCTGATCAGTAAGTCCTAGGCTCTGTGGTTTAGACCACAGCGCCACTCGCTTTAATTCTTAGTTAATTCTAAATGCATTTTGATACTCCTTTTTTTTTTTTTGAGAACTTCACAGCAGCCTTCAGAGAAGTGCGAAATCCAGGTGGATAGCTACCTTCTGATCCACACATTAATCCAGGTGGTGTTGATCAGGCCAGTCCGTACTGTGATTTTGCAAAGACCAAACGCCTCAAGCATTCCTAAGTTCAACTAGATTCAAGTTTGTCTCTTTGTTCTTGGCTTCCCACCCCCTCAATCCAGTTTGTTTTTCTGCCTTCTTGATGGATTGCCACACTCAACATGCCTGTTTGCCATTTCTGGAAACGCATTGCTGCAAGTTTGTCTTGCTATTTGTCCAAAACTGATTAGGGTTGCCTTTTATTTCATTAAATAAATAAATAAATCCAAAAGAAAACTAATAAAATATTTTTTTAAAAAAAAAACCACACACACACAAAAGGGGGGGTGTTATACAACAAAAGGACATCATTAGCTAGATGCTAAAAAAAGAAAAAAAGGAATCGTGATGGTTATTGCTTTGGGGGATAGGAGGGTTTTGAAATAGTTTTGATTTTTCTTTCTTTCTCTCTCTCTCTCCTTCCCACTCCCTGCTTCATTCCTCAGGATTGTTAAGCTTGACATCTCTTTAAATGAACTCCAAGAGATTCCACCCGAAGCTCTTTTCCCGTTTGAGAATTTGGCCGAGCTGGACGCGTCGCTTAATGCTTTAAGCACGTGAGCGCGACTTGCGCGACTTGATGGATGGCGTTTTGTGGTGGGGGGGGTGTTTGTGTGGAGAAATTTAAGGCCTGTGCAGAAGAGAGAGAGGGGGGGGGGCAATTTGGGGCCTTGCCCCTGAGCAAGAGCGATTCTCAGCAGGGCGTAGCGTTAAAGAGTTTTATCCGCTTTGCTGGTGTCTCATACAAAGCTGGCAATCACCTTCTAAATCCGGCCCACGGACGGTCCAGGAATCAGCGTGTGTTTTTGTGTGTGTGTGTGTGTTTTTTAAAAAAATCATTAGATTTTCCACAACGATAACAAAAACCACAAAGCAGAGTGATACACAAAAACAGAAAAAAGAAAGAAGGAAAAGGGGGGGAGAACAATAAACAGATAAACAATAACAACAAACTTAATTCTTCACAAATCCAACCTTTTAAGCATCTTGGTTGACTTCCTCAAGTCCCGCCCTTCTGAGTTTCCTTGCCGTTAAAAGTAACAGCTTTCCAATATCATTGTTAAACTAATACAATTTCCAATTATAGTCCATCTTATTCACTTTTCTTAACATTCTAAATCCCATTTATTTAATTATAACTTAATTTAATCCTAGGCCTATTTGTTTTCTTCCAAGTAATTTCTAATTTTTTATGTTACAATATTTATTCAAATAGTTCTTAAATTTCCTCCAGGGAATCAGCGTGTTTTTACATGAGTAGAATGTATCCTTTTATTTAAAATGCATCTCTGGGTTATTTGTGAGGCATAGGAATTTGTTCATTTTTTCCCCCTTTCAAAATATAGTCCGCCCCCCCCCCAAGGTCTGAGGGACAGTGGACCAGCTTACAGCTGAAAAAGGGTGACCCCTGCTTTAGATGGAGCCAGATCAGAGGCTCATACTCTCCAACATTTCTCAGATGAAAAGAGGGATGTCCTACCATGCCCTCCATGGGACGCGGGTGGCGCTGTGGGTTAAACCACAGAGCCTAGGACTTGCCGATCAGAAGGTCAGCAGTTCGAATCCCCGCGACAGGGTGAGCTCCCGTTGCTCAGTTCCTGCTCCTGCCAACCTAGCAGTTCAAAAGCACCTCAAAGTGCAAGTAGATATATAGGTACCGCTCCAGCGGGAAGGTAAACGGCGTTTCTGTGCGCTGCTCTGGTTTCACCAGAGGCGGCTTAGTCATGCTGGCCACATGACCCAGAAAAACTTGCTGCAGACAAATGTCTGCTCCCTGAGCCAGTAAAGCGGGATTAGCGCCGCAACCCCAGAGTCATCCGTGACTGGACTTAACAGTTGGTGGTCCTTTACTTTACTTTTACCATGCCTTCCAACATTTCTCCAATGAAAACAGAAACACCCTACAGTGGTACCTTAGGTTAAGAACTTAATTTGTTCTGGAGCTCTGTTCTTAACCTCAGGTACCGCTTTAGCTAATGGGGCCTCCCGCTGCCGCCACCGTGCGATTTCTGTTCTCATCCTGAAGCAAAGTTCTTAACCCGGGTTAGCGGAGTCTGTAACCTGAAGCATCTAGAACCTGAAGCATCTGTAACCCTAGGTACCACTGTATTCAGTAATAATAATAGTAGTAGTAGTAGTAATAATAATAATAATAATAATAATAATAATAATAATAATAATAATGTTATTTATGTCCCACCCATCTGACTGGGTTGCCTCAGCCACTCTGGGCAGCTTGTAACATACATAAAAACATAATAAAGCATTAAACATTAAAAAAACCATTTCTATATACAGAGCTGCCTTCAGATGTCTTCTAAAGGTTGTATAGTTACGTACCTCCTTGGCTCACATAACTCCATAGTCTCCAACATTTCTCCGATGAAAATAGCAACGTCCTAAGGAACAGCAGGACATTCCGGGATCAGATCAGAAACCGGGATGGCTTCTGTAAAGCCAGGACTTTCCCTGGAGAATAGGGACACTTGTAGGGTCTGTGGACTCAACATCTCTTTCCCTGTTGATGGTAGATCTCCAGGGTGTCGGGCTGTAGGTCTCTGAAAACTTTTAAACTGGAGATCCCACAGATTCTGGGATTCTGAAGGTAGTAGGGATGACCCAAAATATCACCAGCACCACCATCGATTTTGCAACCCCAGTTAAAAGTTGGCGAAACTGACGGAAGGGACATTTGGGGCAATATGAAAAGCCCAGGGTTGATTGCAAGTTTGGGCAGGTTCTTACATTCACAAATAGCCAGCAGGAACTGGATTATGATATATAGATAAATTGAGGAGCTTGTTCAGATCAGCACCCTGGGGGAAAGTGGACATGGTTAGAAAGGAGCTAATGTTTTGGAGAGGCAATATCTGCAGAGATGTACACACCGTGCATGGAAATTGTAGTTTGTTGAGGGTGCTGGGAATTGTAGCTCTGGAAGGGGTTGATCACAGTTCCCAGGATTCTTAGGAATTGGGGAGTAAGCCTTAAAAAATGTATGGTATACAGGCAGCTTACATATAAAGAAATATAGGAAATCAATGAAACCAGGAAATAACAGGGATTACTGTTCCTTTAAATCCAAAAAGAAATAATTAGCAGAGGGCAAGAAATGCATTAGACTGCAATCCTATGCAGGCTTCTCTGGAGTAAGTCCCATTGAACTCAGTAGGACTTACTTTGGAGTAAACATGTATTCCATTGGTGATAGAAGCAATATAGTCACACAGTACAGTACCGGGAAAACAGAGAAATCTCACCCACTCAAATAAATCATGATGCTATTTGAAGCTGATATATTTTCACAGAAGATCTTGATAACACCCAAATTATTAAGGTTTTTTTTTAGACAATAAAAATAGGAACCATGTAAAGATACGGAAGAATTAAAAGATAATGTATCAGGTTAAATTAATTGAGTGTGGATAATCCATTGCCTTGGGCGACTCAGATTCAGCTTATTTCTTCTTTTGTGCTTTATATACGCCAGGAATGGGAAACCTGTGGCCTGCTAGATGTCGCTGGACTACAAAACCCATCACTCCTAGAAGGGCTGTCTTAAGCATATGCAGTGCCGTGGTGCAAAGATTCACCCAACACCCCCCCCCCAGTTGCCCAGTCCCAGGGCTGCAGGAGGGCAGAGCTGGCCGGCTTCCTCAGTGTCTCGCTGGCTCCGTCACCCCCAAACTCGCAGAGCCGCCCGCAGCAGAAGAGCCCGCTGGCCTCTTTCTCAGACTCAGCTCTCTGTCGGAATCTGCGTTCGACCGAGCGACTCTTCCGGAATCGCCTCCAATGATAATTAATGACCTGAGCCTCTGATAAGGCTCCAGGCACATCCCCCATTCAGCAGAGTTTCCAGCACAGGGAAGAGACAAGAAGTTTGGGTTACATTGCTAGGTTTTATTACTAAGCTACGCAGACAGAAAAGAAATACATCCTCTTTCTGTGAGAGCAGAGAGCAACTGAGCAACAAAGAAACAGGAAACCAGTAATGTCACATCCATCTCCTGTCTTCCGTGAGACTTCCAACAGTCTGGAATGTGAGGAATGCAAAACAGAGTCTTGTGACTCCAAAGCACTGCACAGTGGCAAACAGAAACTAACACTCTCGGGCCCCGGACTCTCGGCCTGGTGCCCCAGCGCCCGGGTGCCCTGCACCCCTAGCGCCTATGGGTAAGACGGCCCTGCTCCTAGACATTGGCCATGCTGTCTGGGGCTGATGGGAGTTGTAGTCCAGCAATACCTGAAGAGCACTAAGTCCGGGAAGGCTGATGTAGACAATACTGGTCTAGCTTAGCGATCCTCCATTTATTCCGGGACTACAACTCCCATCATCCCTGACCACTGGGGTTGATGGGAGTTTAAATCCGACAACATCCAGAGGGCCTCATAGGCTCTCCACCCCAGATTTACCTCATTTCTTTTAAAAAAGGATTTGGAATCAATTAAAAATCAGCCACTACCACCACACGTTTTGAAGATGGATGTGAGCAGAATTGGGGTTTATCTACATCCCAAGTAGGGTGGACGGCGCCTTGTCTTTGAGGTCTCAACAGTGACACACGTCCTGAATGACACGTTAGCAACCTTAATAATACAGTGGTACCTCGGGTTACATACGCTTCAGGTTACATACGCTTCATGTTACAGACTCCGCTAACCCAGAAATAGTGCTTCAGGTTAAGAACTTTGCTTCAGGATGAGAACAGAAATCGTGCTCCGGCGGAGCGGCGGCAGCGGGAGGCCCCATTAGCTAAAGCGGTGCTTCAGGTTAAGAACAGTTTCAGGTTAAGTACTGACCTCCAGAACGAATTAAGTTCTTAACCTGAGGTACCACTGTAGTAGTAATAATAATAATAATAATAATAATAATAATAATAATAATAATAATAAATTATAATAATAATAATTTTTTTTATTTTTATCTCTCCCTCCCCGGCCGAGGCTAACATCATAAAAACAACATGATATGCATAGGAACAGACATCAATTAATTAAAATTCCTTCTTTTTCTGCTTTTATCGGGGGTTGCAGCACGAGAGGGATCGGGCCCCTTTCCAACCTGGTGGCCCTTAAACTTAGTTATAACGCGATCAGAGAGGTGAAGGAGCTGGAAAACTGCCCCCGCCTGTCCGTCCTGCACGTGTCCCACAATCGCTTGAGGAGCCTCATGGATTTCCCTTTCTTGAGTAACCTGACACGGCTGAATTTGTCTTCAAATCAGGTATTTTTGGGGGGCGGTGCTCAGGATCTCGAAAGTGGGTGACTCCCAGGAGCTGGATGCAGAGCAATGGGGTGCGGGGAGTGTGTTGCCCTCAATACTTAATTGGACTCCACCTTCCATTATCTGGATAGCTAGGATACCCAATAGCCCAATGTGCTGGGAGTTATGGTCGAATAACACATCCAGGGCCACCGATTCCTCCTCGGATTTAGAGCGTCAGTATCACGGCCTGGATGGGATGTGGGTGGCGCTGTGGGTTAAACCACAGAGCCTAGGACTTGCTGATCAGAATGTCGGGGGTTCAAATCCCCGTGACAGGGTGAGCTCCCGTCGCTCGGTCCCTGCTCCTGCCAACCTAGCAGTTCGAAAGCACGTCAGAGTGCAAGTAGATAAATAGGTACCACTCCAGCGGGAAGGTAAACGGTGTTTCCGTGCGCTGCTCTGATTCGCCAGAAGCGGCTTAGTCCTGCTGGCCACATGACCCAGAAGCTGTACGCCGGCTCCCTCGGCCAATAAAGTGAGATGAGTGCCGCAACTCCAGTCAGCCATAACTGGAACTAATGGTCAGGGGTTCCTTTACCTTTACCTTTATCATGGCCCGGAGAGTTGTTCTTCCTAAAAAAATAAGTGGGAGGGGATCAAAACTTCTCCTAAGAGGTTCAGATAGTCCAGATTCACGTCAGGAATGAAGAAGACACTTGACGGATAATGAACAACAGATCTTCTCAAGCTTTAAGCACTGATAGATTCCGTACCTCTGCTGTTAATCTAAGGGTGCTAAATGGATCCCAAACTTTTGCAAAGCCGTTCTGTTTCCATCAGCTTTGGTCTTGCTTTGCGGTGCTCTGGAGAGAATAATAATGTTTATTATTTATACCCCGGCTCCCAACAGAATATTAAAAACATGATAAAAGATCAAACATTACAAACGTCCCTAAACAGGGCTGCCTTGAGATGTCTGAAGCATTTTCTGTTTTCGTCTTTCCCAACTCAAGTTGGAGTCTCTGGAAGGGGTGCAGAATCTCCCCCGGCTCTGCGAGCTCCATGTGCAGAAGAACCGCATTGCTAGCCTGCTGCCTCTGGCTTCTTCGCTGTCTCTCAACGTCCTCTGTGCCTCCGGCAATGACATTGGCGGGCTGCCCGAGGCTCTGCACGTGCTCAGAGGCCTCCGCAGGCTGAAGCATCTCACGCTCAAGGTGAGATGTAAGCCGATAGCCCGGTAGTGGCTGGAAAGGGAGAAAGGAGAAGGTTAGGCCAGCCTTTTCCCAACCAGATGATTTTGCACCTCACATTCAATTCTCTACATTTTCACGTTTATTTTTTAAGCCTTTGTGAAAATTCATCAGTGTTTTAGTGCCACTTTCTTCTAAGAGATCCATATTTCCTTTAATGTAGACATTTTTGCAAGCGCCACCACGCTCCACCCCAATATAATTAGTTTTTTCATTATTGGTATATGCAATTTTGCACATATAAGTTGACTGCATTGCAAAATTCAGACTGGTGTCAATTTTGACCCAGGGGCTGTGTTTCTGCCCATATGTTGTTCCAGGAAGTTCAAATTAGGTTGTTTAGCCTTTACATACAACCTGAACTGAATTTCTCCCATCCCTAGTAGCCAGTGAGTTGAATCAAAGGCTTTATGAGTGGCCTTTGTATCAGTTTTCCATCTGTAAACGGAGCTCGTGATATGTAAACTGCCTCTGAAACACAGAGAATCCATCGCTATCTTACCTATTAAGAAACACAGAGAATCCATCGCTATCTTACCTATTATTACCTATCCATGGCTATCTTACCTATTAGCCACCAATACACAATCCCAAAGCTATGTCGACTAGTAGCCATCTTGTGGCAGGGAGTTCCACAAGCTGATCATGCACTGCATGTGGAAATCGTTGCTTTTGCTAGCCGGAGGGAGGGAACCGAAAGATGGGGGAGGAAGTCATGGAAGAAAGAAGGAGGGGGGAGCTCCCAAGAGATCATTTTGAGATGACGGGAGGAGACTTCACTCCCCACATGCCATTGAGTTGCACCCATTGCGGCCCTAAGTTAAAGTCTCTTAGCAGTAGCTGGAACAAGAGGAAACGCATTGCTGTAAATTACTGCGCAACAGATTGCACAACTAGGATCAGCTGTTGCTCAAGAGAAAACACAAGTGCATGGCCAAACTTCTTCTTCTTTTGCACAAAAATCAGGTGTTGCACAATTCCTGCATTGCAGGGGGTTGGACTAGATGACCCTTGGGCCCCGTTCCAGCTCTACAGCTCCCTTGTTAGCACAACTGGTGCATTGGATTTCTTTGTTGTGCGGCCTTCATACTCTGCCATCCAGTAGCTCAAGGGCTCTTGCGCTAGGGGACAGAGAATATTGGATCCCACCCACTGTCTCTCCAAACCTTCGACCTCCACTGGGGCACATCTGGTTTCTTATCAGAAGTGAACACGGTGCACCTTAAGGATGTGTCGTAACCTGCACTGCTTCTTAATAATAATAATAATAATAATAATAATAATAATAATTACAGTGGTACCTCGGGTTAAGAACTTAAATCGTTCTGGAGGTCTGTTCTTAACCTGAAACTGTTCTTAACCTGAAGCACCACTTTAGCTAATGGGCACTGCCGCTGCTGCTGCCGCTGCCGCTGCGCCACCACTGCACGATTTCTGTTCTCATTCTGAAGCAAAGTTCTTAACCCGAGGTAATATTTCTGGGTTAGCGGAGTCTGTAACCTGAAGCGTATGTAACCCGAGGTACCACTGTATTATTATTATTATTATTATTAATACCCCGTCCCGCTCTGGGCAGCTCTCAACAGAATATTAAAAACACAATAAAACATTAAACCATGAAAACTTCCCTAAACAGGGCTGCCTTCAGATGTCTTCTAAAAGTCAGTTGTTTATTTCCTTGATGTCTGATGGGAGGGCGTTCCACACGGAGGGCGCCACTACCGAGAAGGCCCTTCACCTGGTTCCTTGTAACCTCACTTCTCGCAGGGAGGGAACCGCCAGAAGGCCCTCGGAACTGGACCTCAGTCTCTAGACAGAACAATGGGGGTGGAGACGCTCCTTCAGGTATACTGGGCCGAGGCCGTTTAGGGCTTTAAAGGTCAGCACCAACACTTTGAATTGTGCTCGGAAACGCACTGGGAGCCAATGCAGGTCTTTCAGGACTGGTGTTATGTGGTCTCGGTGGCTGCTCCCAGTCACCAGTCAAGTTGCCGCATTCTGCCTGTCCCAACTTTTCTCCCAGGACAACCCAGTGGCGCGAGACAACCGCTACACCACTGCCATCAAGGAGTCCACTTCCGTGGAGATACTGGACGGGATGTTTCTCCACGATCCGCCAAGTCTTTCCGCTCTCCCTCTGCACATGTGGCCCCTTCTCCGGGAACCGACATCCAATTCAACCGACATAGCCCAAGCCAAAGCAGACCTGAAGGAGGCAGCCAGGAGAGCCTTCGGCGCAAGGCTGCAGCGGAGGAGAGACGACGTCGGCAGCGCTGTGCATCACTTTCATTCCAGGATATTGTAAGTGAAAACGGTGGAACTCACTGCCACAGGAGGGCAGTCACGGCCACCGACTTAGATGGCTTTAAAAGAGGCTGTCCAGGCTGGCTCTGCTCGGCTGCCACAGCTGGAGACCGCGATGCTTTGGAATACCAGCTGATGGAAACCACAGGAGGGGAGAGCATTCCTATGCTCGAATCCTGTTTGCGGGTTTCCCATGGGCGTCTCGTTGGTCATTGTGAGAACCACAATGCTGGACTACATAGGCAGTTGGCTGGATCCACCCGGCTCATGTGCTTATGTTCCTAAGGCATTGGATTCCTGTTTCAGACAGGGTGGAATTGTGTCAGAGGCTGCCATATTCTGTTTATGGTCTACTTTTGAGTGGCAAGTAAGGGACGCAGGTGGCGCTGTGGGTTAAACCACAGAGCCTAGGACTTGCCGATCAGAAGGTCGGCGGTTCTAATCCCCGCGACGGGGTGAGCTCCCGTTGCTCGGTCCCTGCTCCTGCCAACCTAGCAGTTCGAAAGCACGTCAAAGTGCAAGTAGATAAATAGGTACCACTCTGGCGGGAAGGTAAACGGCGTTTCCGTGCGCTGCTCTGGTTCGCCAGAAGCGGCTTAGTCATGCTGGCCACATGACCCGGAAGCTGTATGCCGACTCCCTCGGCCAATAAAGCGAGATGAGCACCACAACCCCAGAGTCGGCCACGACTGGACCTAATGGTCACGGGTCCCTTTACCCTTTATCTTCACCTTTGAGTGGCAAAGACTCTGGAGCCAGTGTTGATGTTTCGTAGGAATAGGCACACAGAATCATAGAATTGTAGAGGTGACCACAAGGTTACCTGCGATGCAGAATCTTTTTGCCCAGTGTGGAGCTCGAACCCCAAACCCTGAGACTGAGTCTCTCTCTCTCTCTCTCTTTTTAAATCATTTTTATTTGATTTTACAAATATAAATTTATAACAGTCCAAATGCATATCCCTATACAGTCATGTTACGTCCGCTTCATGTTACGTTCTTTCAGGTTACGTCCCGCGGCGACCCAGAAGTACCGGAAAGGGTTACTTCCGGGTTTCGCCGCTCGCACATTCGCAGAAGCGCAAAATGACATCGCGCGCATGCGCAGAAGCGGCGAATTGCAACCTGCGCATGTGCAGATGCGCCGCTGCGGGTTGTGTTCGTTTCATGTTGCGAATGGGCCTCCGGAACGGATCCTGTTCGCAACCAGAGGTACCACTGTATAGAGATTTCTCAGAATCTCGAGACTTTCCCCCATCCCTTCCATTGCTCCTATTGTCAACATTTACAACCGCGTATTATTCCATAATCTAAATTTTGTATCCATTCATATTATCCATAGTATTTGTTATGTTACAAGTGCAATTAAAATCCCACTGATGTTTTCATCTGCTGACAGCGGTCTCCTAAATAAATTATAAATTTTCTCCATTCTTTTTTTAAAAAAAGTTTTTGTCTTCTGGGTTCCTGAGCTTTCAAGTCAGATTTGCCATTTCAGCCTAGACTTTTTCTACTTTCCACCTCTGGGCTAGTAGCACCTGTGTGGCTGTTGCTGCATACATAAAAAGTATTTCCCTGCTTGTTTGGGATATCGGTACCTATTTGTTTCGACAGACTGAGAGTTTCATGCTTTACCAACTGAGCTATCTGTAGGAGTTTTCTCTGCATCACAGAGGCACAGGTGAGCCGAGGATGCGGGCAGGCAGTAACGCACCTGGCCCCGTAAGTAGGGTGTGATTTTTTAACTGAATCTAAGGACGACATCAAAGAGGTAGACCTTGGTAGATACTTATGCAGACCAAGGGATCCGGTTATCTTCCAGTGAAGAGCCTTGCTGGGAAAGCTTCAGAAGACATAATATACATTGTGAAAGCTCTCCTTTCCTGTAGACCAGCCTTTCTGAACCTGTGGGTCCCCAGATGTTGTTGAACTACAGCTCCCATCACGCCTAGCTAGCAAGACCAGAGCTCAGGGATGATGGGAGTTGTAGTCCAACAACATCTGGGGACCCACAGGTTGAGAAGCACTGCTGTAGACGGAACCTGTCCAGCTTCTTAGCCATAACTTAGTTCAAAGAGGGCCAGATTTGATGAAGGGCCCCTTTTTTTTAGGATTGAAGTTTTTGAGCTTTTTAAAGGATTTTACCTCAGGAAATAAACTGCTAGAGGGACCAGATTAAACCGACTGGCGGTCCAGATTCGGCCCCCGAAACGGACTTTGGACATGCCTATTATATGGCCAAAGGGTGTTTTTGAGATAATAATAATTTATTATTTATACCCCACCCTCCAACCAAATATTAAAATACAGTAATACATCAAACATTAAAAACTTCCCTAAACAGGGCTGCCTTCAGATGTCTTCTAAAAGTCTGGTGGTAGTTGTTTATTTCCTTGACATCTGGTGGGAGGGTGTTCCACAGAGCGGGTGCCACTACCGAGAAGGCCCTCTGCCTCGTTCCCTGTAACTTGGCTTCTCGCCGTGAGGGAACCGCCAGAAGGCCCTCAGAGCTGGACCTCAGTGTCCGGGCAGAACGATGGGGGTGGAGACGCTCCTTCAGGTGATCAAACAGGCTTGTTTCCAGACTGTCACTTGAGGCTGCTGGTGGTGTAATTTAAAACAGGAGTGAAATTTCACTTGGTCTGTTTCTTCGGCTAGCACACACACCCATGTTTGGATCTTGTTTAGAGATAGGACGTCAGGTGCATTCAGTAGCCTAGCAACAAAGGTTGCTCACTTAAATCAGGAATATGTGTGCATGCAGAGACAGTGGCGTAGCATGGGGGGTGCAGGGGGGCCGGCCACACCGGGCGCAACATCTGGGGGTTAGGGTTAGGGGGCGCAAATCCACGGGTTTGGGGGCGCACATTACTTGCCTTGCCCTGGGTGCTGACAACCCATGCTACGCCACTGTGCAGAGATGGGTATAAAAGTCAAGATTCCATTGCAGTCACTATATGGGGCTACGGTGGGTCTGTAATCAATCGTGTTTGGTGGTTTGACACAGCATTGTGGACTAGCATGATGAAATGGATCTCTCTGCATATTTTCTTCTTCCAAGACCAGAAGATCTGCCTTACAGTAGTTACTGTGTTTGGCTCCATCTTGTCCCTTGAGGCAATAAACACTTTAATCTCAACTGAGTTGGGAAGCAGTTTCCTTAACTCTGGAAAAGGCTGGCCTACTGGAAAGCAGGAAAACTCCGGCGTTCTGCTGGAGCTGTGCAGACTCTGCTGATCATGGCAGAATTTGCAGAACTGACGGTGGGCCTGTGTCTGACAAGTCGTGGCCCAACCAACTTCTACAAGACGTAATAGCTGCCCAGGAATATCAGCTCTGAGTCCCTCTCTCTTGTCTCCTAGGGAACTGCAGGAAGAGTTGACAGGCTACGAAGAAAGACTCAGGCTGGAATTGGATGGGTGCGAAAGGTAAGGAAAGTCATGGTGTGTTTGGAGTGGAGGCAATAGACCATAGGTCATTGCTAGAGCATATGGTTTGTACAAAGAAGGCTCAGCCACCATCCTTGGCATTCTTTCAACTTTAAAGAGCTGGCAAGTGCCAGAGATTGGCGGGCTCGTTTATATTTTGAGGATGATTCATGTTCTTATAGGGACACGGGTGGCGCTGTGGGTTAAACCACAGAGCCTAGGACTTGCCAATCAGAAGGTTGGCGGTTCGAATCCCCGTGACGGGGTGAGCTCCCGTTGCTCGGTCCCTGCTCCTGCCAACCTAGCAGTTCGAAAGCACGTCAAAGTGCAAGTAGATAAATAGGTACCACTCTGGCGGCGTTTCCGTGCGCTGCTCTGGTTCGCGAGAAGCGGCTTAGTCCTGCTGGCCACATGACCCGGAGGCTGTACGCTGGCTCCCTCGGCCAGTAAAGCGAGATGAGCGCCGCAACCCCAGAGTCAGCCACGACGGGACTTAACGGTTAGGGGTCCCTTTCTTGACGTCCCAGGGTCATATTATAAAGTAGTTGCATTCTACTTTATAGGCTCTATAAAGCCTGCCTGCCCTGGGGGCAGGGCCAGCCCCAATGGCGAGACACCGAAGGGTGTTGTTCCTTTGGGGGCTGAATGAGGGCGTGGGCCAGCCCTGTTATGTTAAAATTATCATTTTAATGGGGATGGGGTTTTAACCTGGGTGGGTTCTGTAATATTTTGAGGGTGGGATTGTTTTAAATTGTTGTTAAATGTTATTTCTTACTTTGGATTTTTGTATCTGTGGGCTAGAGTACTGGTTAGGGGCTTTTGTTGGGGAGTGTTTTGATTCTTGGTGTGTATACATTAGTATTGTTAATTGTTTTGATTATCTGGATTATGTTTTGATTATTTTGATTACCGTATTTTTCCATCTATAACACGACCCCTATTTTGAGGGTCTCAAATTTATGAAAATGAGGGGAGATGTGTAAGACGATCCACATTTTTAAACATTATTTTAGAGTAAAAAAAAACCCTAGTCTTACCCACAGAAGAGTATGGTATTTTTTGCATTGTGAACCACCCTGAGATATAGGCTGGTATGTAATAATAATAATAATAATAATAATAATAATAATAATAATACGTTATAAATCAAGCACTGCTAGGAGTTGTTTCTTTTTGTTTTCCAATGTATTTCTTATATATAAAAAAACAGTGTGACGTAAGCAATTTCCCCCCCTGAAAGCGTGGCTCAGAGAAAAAATGTTTGAGAGCCTCTGTGTTAGATGGAGGGAAGACTGATAACACAAGCTGATGAAGCGGAACACAGATTGTTCTTAACAATGTCAACTGTTGCCTCCAGATTCATCCAAGCTCTTCCATCGGAGGATTTCCGAAAGTTGGACAATCCTCAGGAGATTGCAGAAGCCATGGACAAATACCTGTTCACCAAATTCTGGGAAAAGTGGCAGAGGGGCCAAAGGAAGCCTGTCTGTCTACCCTACAAGGAGCTGAGCAAGCCAGAGGATGTAAGGCCTAGTGTGTGGGTGGGTGGGTTTGTGTATATATATGAGATTGCCCGTTCAGAGCGAGGTGCCCTCACTTTGAACTGGCTTTATGACATGATCGTGTAGCCAAATTGGATTGGCCACGTCACAATTCCATCACGTTCATTGTGGGACCCCCAAATGTCTGGGAAGAAGAAGAAGCTGCTCTGGGTTTCCATTTTTGAAAGGCTCCTGAAATATACTCAAAGTCGAGAGTGGATTTCATGCTCTTTATTCAGCTCATAGTGGTGAGGAGGAATGGAAGTTCCCCCAGAATGTCTGCTTTATATACAGTATTTACACAATGGGCCCCACGTGATTGGCTAATTCCGGGATTCACCTGTAGGTCAATCAGGTTGCGGATTCACTCCACCTGGAGCTGGATTGGGTGGCTCCTGTGGACCAATCAGACTGCTGCATTCTGGACCCTATTGCTCTAGGACCAATCAGAGTGCTGCATTCTGGACCCTATTGCTCTAGGACCAACCAGACTGCTGCATTCTGGACCCTATTGCTCTAGGACCAATCAGACTGCTGCATTCTGAATCCTATTGCTCTAGGACCAATCAGACTGCTGCCTTTTGGATCCTATTCAACTCAGTACCTAACAGCACCCAAACATCTCCCTGTTCGGCAGCCAATTGACAACACGCAACTGTGAAAGTTATTTTGACACCCCAAGAATCACTCCTTTTGTACCCAGAATGCCTTAACATTTGGCACAGGATCCATTCTTAGACATGTGCCCCTTTCTTTCATTCCCATGAGTGAAACTTGACTCCCATCTCGTCTCCAGGATCTGTCCAGCCTTCTGGGCATCCGTGTAATTCTCTAGCCATTATCTCTGCCACGCATAACATTTCGCCTATTAATCATTTCCCCTTTTACAGTTGCTCTCAAACAAAACGCCCATCCAGGTGCACAGGTGTGTGTGTGTGGAATGGAAATACCAGCCCAGGCAAAAGGTGACAACATTCGCTCCCAGAAAGGCATGTTGAGCCCACAAAGCTATGTTAGGAATCTGCTCTGTGATTCCTTTCTTTGCTTTGTAGCAGATGCATAATACATAAGCAAAGGCTTCGGGGCGATTTTAGCATCCTGCTGCGACTTCCACAACAGCCTCCCCCAACTTGGTGCCCTCAAGATTTTGCTGGTACGCCCAACTCCCTTCCTCCCTGACCTTAAAAACACAATAGCATGTTGTTGTTGTTGTTTAGTTGTTGAGTCGTATCCAAATCTTCGTGACCCCATGGACCAGAGCACGCCAGGCACTCCTGTCTTCCACTGCCTCCCGCAGTTTAGTCAAACTCATGCTGGTAGCTTCAAGAACACTATCCAGCCATCTTGTCCTCTGTCATCCCCTTCTCCTTGTGCCCTCCATCTTCCCCAACATCAGGGTCTTTTCCAGGGAGTCTTCTCTTCTTATGAGGTGGCCAAAGTATTGGAGCCTCAGCTTCACGATTTGTTCTTCCAGTGAACACTCAGGGCTGATTTCCTTCAGAACGGAGAGGTTGATCTTCTTGCAGTCCATGGGACTCTCAAGAGTCTCCTCCAGCACCAGAATTCAAAAGCATCCATTCTTCGGCGATCAGCCTTCTTTATGGTCCAGCTCTCACTTCCGTACATCACTACTGGGAAAACCATAGCTTTAACTATACGGACCTTTGTTGGCAAGGTGATGTCTCTGCTTTTTAAAATGCATAGAGTGGCTTAAACCCCCCCTTTCATGTTGATTGGGCTGCTCTAGGGTGCTGGAGACAAGGACCCGGCTACATAAATGGGCCTCTGACCCCCTGTAATCCCAGACCGCTACCCCACTGCTCTGGGAACTTTCTCCTTTACCTTCATTTGTGGATCAGCCTAGATGATATTGCTTTTCCTGGCCAAGATGGCCGCCGTTGCGCCAACTTTCCCCTGCCCCCCTCAATTGTGTGCGGTTGTTTTTTTAAAAAATAGTTTTTATTAAAGATTTTCTTGTGTAACAAACAAACAAAGAAAAGCACATAGAATCTCACCGCTTTCAATTCACGGAGTCTTTTTCACAGTTGGCATTCGGTAGGACGTACTGTTGTCATGTATGCGGTTGGGTGAAAAGAGAGAGGACAGAAAAATGGAGGGGATATTGATCTTTCATTCTGTTGTGTAGGGTTTGTGCGGGATTTTTGTGTCAGAGTTACGTGAGTAGGTCCTTTACTTACACAGTGGTTGGTTGTTAAACATAATCCGTTCCAGAAGACCGTTCGACTTCCAAAACGTTTGAAAACCGAGGAGCAATGGGCGGTCAGCAAATTCCATCGAGAAAATGGAGAAACATGCCTCGGAAGCCGCTCAGCTTCTGAGGCGCGTTTGAAAATGGAAGCATTCACTTCTGGGTTTTTGGCGTTTGGGTTCCAAAATTGTTTGGCTTCTGAGATGCTTGAAAACCAAGGTTGCACTGTATACTTCCTTCCTTTGGTCGGCGTCGCGAGAGATTTGAGGGTCTAGTGCTTGGTTGGTTGCGTTCAGTTGGTTGAAATTTGCTTCGCTTGTACAATTGAGTGGGTTGTTGAGTCAGATCAGCTATATCCAGTGCTATTTTTCTAGAAAAAAAGGTGCTGGAACCCACCACGAACCCTCATTCTCTTAGAATGCCAATGGTGCCCACTTGAGAGGTGCCAGAATTGTGTTCCGGTGAGTTTCAGCTGAAAAAGAGCCCTGATCGTATTGATTTGTGTACTGTTGGGTAGGGGGGAGAGATAGGTCATTGGAGCCCCTTCCCCCCCCCATGTTGTGCTGAGTGAGGGTGCTTCCTATTTTGGACCCCTCAGCTTAGAAATGAACTTCTGTGGTGTGTAGAGTTCTAACATGGTGGCTGGGACAATATCTGTCATGGCGTCAGAACTATGTAAAACAATATTGGAGACAAAGCTAGAAAGGCACAAGAACTTATTCTTAAATTGCCGAAATCTCCAGCACTTTCCCTTAGAATTGCTGAAGGATGAAGGACTGGAGAGACTCTATATGAAAGGCTGAAGGCGTCTCATGAGCTTTAGGCGGCTGTAGGATTCTCTGGCAGGGGACTTCCGATGATGGAGTTCCAGTTCGCTTCCCAAGAAGAAAGGGGACCAAAATTAAAACCTGCCCCCCTTTCTTCTTGGGAACTGAACTGGAACTCCTCCATCAGAAATCCCCTGCCAAAGTATCCTACATGTGAATGGGCCCCTTTCGCTCACGAGACGCCGTGATCCAAAAGGGAACTGCTGACATGGAGGTGAAATATGCTGTTTTCTGAGCAGTCCCTGGCACCGTGTGTGACAGCTTTTTTGAACAGCCTGAGCCTGCGGTATGGAACTGGTTGGGAAGAAAGCGCCTGCTACGTTGAGCTGCTGTAAAAGTCTCTCTTCTGGCTAATTTATTAGTCGGCAAAGACTCGGGCTGCCGATTTGGCCCATTGGTTCCGAACAATGCTTGGGGTGGAATTGTCGTCAAAGGGCTTCAGTTTATGAACCTGCCGTCGTTCACTCAAGAGGTGTCGGGCATGATGTTATCCCATCCCAAAACTTGGAACTGCTTAATAAGAGACCCTGCAAGGTCTGTAATCCTAGCATAGCATTGTACAGGTGGGCAGATCATAAATATGGATCTGCTGGTGTGGATCTACTGATGACCACCCCCCTAGGTGGCTTAAGACCCAGGTGCCCTTGATAGAATCGAATAATTGTAGAGACCCCAAGGTTCATCTGGTCCAGCAGTGCAGGGATCTCAACTAAGGCATCCCTGACAGATGGCCATCTAAGTTCTGCTAAGTAGCCTCCAAGGAAGGAGAGTCCACCATCTTCCAAGGGAATCCGTTCTAGCGTTGAACAGCTCTTATAATAACAACAACAACAACAACAACAACAACAACAACTGGTCTCCCCAGCCACTCTGGGCGGCTTCCAACAAAGATTAAAAATACATTAAAATGTCACACATTAAAAGCTTCCCTGAACAGGGCTGCCTTCAGATGTCTTCTAAATGTCAGGTAGTTGTTTATCTCTTCGACATCTGGTGGGAGGGCATTCCACAGGGTGGGTGCCACTACCGAGAAGGCCCTCTGCCTGGTTCCCTGTAACTTGGCTTCTCGCAGTGAGGGAACCGCCAGAAGGCCCTCGGAGCTGGACCTCAGTGTCCGGGCTGAACGATGGGGGTGGAGACACTCCTTCAGGTCTACTGGGCCGAGGCCATTTAGGGCTTTAAAGGTCAACACCAACACTTTGAATTGTGCTTGCAAACGTACTGGGAGCTAATGTAGGTTTTCAGGAATGGTGTTATGTGGTCTCAGCAGCCACCCCCAGTCACCAGTCTAGCTGCCGCATTCTGGATTAGTTGTAGTTTCCGGGTCACCTTCAAAGGTAGCCCCACGTAGAACGCATTGCAGTAGTCCAAGCGGGAGATAACCAAAGCATGCACCACTCTGGCGAGACAGTCCGCAGGCAGGTAGGGTCTCAGCCTACGTACCAGATGGAGCTGGTAAACAGCTGCCCTGGCCACAGAATTGTCCTGCGCCTCCATGGACAGCTGTGAGTCCAGAATGACTCCCAGGCTGCGCACCTGGTCCTTCAGGGGCATAGTTACCCCATTCAGGACCAGGGAGTCCTCCACACCCACCTTACCCCCTGTCCCCCCAAAACAGTACTTCTGTCTTGTCAGGATTCAGCCTCAATCCATTAGCCACCATCCATCCTCCAACCGCCTCCAACCCTCAGAAAGTTCTTCCTGATGTTTAATCTTCCTTGATTTACCTTTGGAGAACCCTCAAGCAAGACCCCGGCACAAGAGCCCTCTACCCTCCTGTAAAGTAAAGGTAAAGGGACCCCTAACCATTAGGTCTAGTCGTGACTGACTCTGGGGTTGCGGCGCTTATCTTGCTTTATTGGCCGAGGGAGCCGGCATACAGCTTCCGGGTCATGTGGCCAGCATGACTAAGCCGCTTCTGGAGAACCAGAGCAGCGCACGGAAACACCGTTTACCTCCCCGCCAGAGCGGTACCTATTTATCTACTTGCACTTTGACGTGGTTTCGAACTGCTAGGTTGGCAGGAGCAGGGACAGAGCAACAGGAGCTCACCCCGTCACGGGGATTCGAACCGCCGACCTTCTGATTGGCAAGTCCGAGGCTCTGTGATTTAACCCACAGTGCCACCCGCATCCCTCCTGTAGCTTCCTGCAGTTGGTATTCAGAAGTGTTACTGCCTCAAGCTGCAGAGGCGAAACATAGCCATCACGGTTGGTAGCCATAGATATAGCCCTCTCTTCCTGCACAAACATGTCCAGTCCTTTTTTAAAGCCATTCAAGTTGTCGGCCATCACTGCCTCTGGTGGCAGGGAGTTCCGCAGTTTAACCATGCAGTGAATGAATCAGCCCTTTTGTTCACCTGCCTTGAGAAAGTGCTTCTTCACACCTTGTTAACAAGATGGCGGTCTGTCCCTTTTGCCCTAGGTTTCCCAGAGTGTTTGTAACGTGCCCATTTCATCTCTTCTCTGCCACAGGTGGTGAACGCTGCTGCTCATCTGCTCTCGAATCTGCCGTGCTGTGTTTCCCCCACCATCTGAAGCCATTTCCTCTGGATATCTTGCCTTCTTCCATCAGTTGTTGGCTCTGGAATCCTGTAGCGTGTGCCTTGACAATCTTTCTCCAAGAGGCCCTAGTCAACAGACACACACACACAAAAACCCACTTTGGATAATTGTTTTGATGCTCTCCTTTCTCCTTGCTGGGATAGATGCTTTGGGGTGGTTTTATTGCACGTGGTGATTTTAGGTGTCATTGCTATTAAAGTTAACCATTGCTTAGCACTAAAGAAGAAGAGTTTGGATTTGATATCCCGCTTTATCACTACCTGAAGGAGTCTCAAAGCGGCTAACACTCTCCTTTCCCTTCCTCCCCCACAACAAACACTCTGTGAGGTGAGTGGGGCTGAGAGACTTCAGAGAAGTGTGACTGGCCCAAGGTCACCCAGCAGCTGCATGTGGAGGAGCGGGGAAGCGAACCCGGTTCACCAGATTATGAGTCCACCGCTCTTGACCACTACACCACACTGGCTCCTGCTAAAGAGCGACTCAAGTGCAGGGGTTGCAAAGAGGACAGTCCCAGAGCCCAGATGCCCAAATTCATGGGAGGACAAAGCTGTCAGCGGCAGCTGGCTATGATCGCTATGTTCTGCCTTCTCAGTCGGAGGCAGGATGCATCTGAAGATGACTTGCTGGGAATGGGGGGAATGTGCTGCTTTTGAACTCGGGTCCTGCTTCCCACCGGGGGCATTTTGTCTGGCCAAAGCGGGAACAGGAGTCAAGAGCCAGAGTCAGTTGTCTACCCACCGCTCTCTAAGGCTTCACCTCTCCAGGTTTTTTTTAAAAAAAATATATTTATTGATTTTTCACAAATAAAAAAAAATACAAATTTTTAATACAGACTGTAAATTACTTTACCCACCATCTTCCCGTCCTCCCCTTCCATGGTTTCCATATTTACCCTTGAATGTTGCATATTTCACACAGACTATTCAATACATCCATTTTAACCTATTGCTTTTATTGTTGTTGGCCTGTCTGAGCCGGGCTTCAGCTGGGGAAGGCAGGATATAATTAATTTTTTTTTTATTATTATCTTGATTAATAACGCTGTTGCTCATGTTTCAAGTCCTGCTCACGTTTTCATCTCGCTATAGTGGTTCTTTAAATACTCAATAAAAGGTCTCCAGTCCTCAAGGGATTTTTCGTTGTGTTGGTCTCTAATCTTCGCTGATCATCTTGCCGGTTCCACATATTCCCCCAGAGTCCGTCCCCCCCCAAGCGCAACCAACAGCGGCAAGAGTCTTGATAGCACAAGGATGGAAGAAGGAGGAAATCCCAACGAATGAACAGCGGCAAAGAAAATTGATGAGCTATGCAGAGTTGGCTAAATTGACATATCAACTGCGGGACAAGGACAACTGTGACTTTAAGGAAGAATGGGAGGTTTTTACAAATTATCTAAAAAGACAACAAAATGAACTGGACTCCTTGGCAGGTTTCGAATAAACATACACAAATTTATTGGTAACACGATAGATGATAGATAGATGATAGATAGATAGGTGATAGATAGATAGATAGATGATAGATGATAGATAGATAGATGATAGATAGATAGATAGATGATAGATAGATATAGATAGATAGATAGATAGATAGATAGATAGATAGATAGATAGATGATAGATAGATATAGATGATAGATGATAGATAGATAGATAGATAGATAGATGATAGATAGATAGATAGATAGATAGATGATAGATAGATAGATAGATAGATAGATAGATAGATAGATAGATAGATATAGATAGATGATAGATAGATAAGGTAAGGTATACGTATAACTTTATAACATGCAGAGAATAATATGTGCTGAGAAATCAGCTGATGGAAGTCCCTGGTGGGAGGGGGGAGGGAGAGATGGAAGGGGGCATAGGGAAAAAGGGGGAAATAATGTATGTGATTATACGATTTGATAATTTGTTATGCTGAAATTGCTTAATAAAAAAAAATTTTTTTAAGAGAGATCCAGCAGGGCTCAGCAAATAGAAGCAAGGGGTGGGAAATCTGAACTGAAAATAAAACCCATCCCAACATGGGGACAGGGACATGGGCAGTTTGCCCTTCTCCCGTTGACTTCATCAAGGGTGTGCACAGCAAACATTCTCCCCTGCCTTTTGCCTCCCAGCACCTGGGATATAGTGGCCGCTGGAGCACAGTGTCTTTTGCAGAAGGGATGGGTGGAAACACATTTTACCCCCTGCAAAGACGCCAGGTGGAAATGCCAGCAGCCTGGCCAGCTGGAAGCCAGATGTGCATGCCATGTTACTCGTGGGAGATCTGTGTTTGGAGTTGTGCCGTGCTGAAATCTGCCCTCCAGTTTCTAGAAAGTTTTCTACCGCAGCATAAGAATATAAGAGCTCCTACAGTGATGGAGATAGGGACGCGGGTGGCGCTGTGGGTTAAATCACAAAGCCTAGGACTTGCTGATCAGAAGGTCAGCAGTTCGAATCTCCGTGACGGAGTGAGCTCCTGTTGCTCAGTCCCAGCTCCTGCCCACCTAGCAGTTCGAAAGCACGTCAAAGTGCAAGTAGATAAATAGGTACCGCTCTGGCAGGAAGCTAAACAGCGTTTCCGTGTGCTGCTCTGGTTTCGCCAGAAGCAGCTTAGTCATGCTGGCCACATGACCTGGAATCTGTACGCCGGCTCCCTTGGCCAGTAAACTAGATGAGCGTCACAACCCCAGACTGGGCGACGACTGGACCTAATGGTCAGGGGTCCCTTTACCTTTACAGTGATGGAGAAATGCAGTGACAAACCTAGACTGCATCTTAAACAGCAGAGATATCATCTTGCCGACAAAGGTCCGTATAGTTAAAGCTATGGTTTTTCCCAGCAGTGATGTATGGAAGTGAGAGCTGGACCACAAAGAAGGCTGATCGCCGAAGAATGGATGCTTTTGAATTCTGGTGCTGGAGGAGACTCTTGAGAGTCCCATGGACTGCAAGAAGATCAAACCTCTCCATTCTGAAGGAAATCAGCCCTGAGTGCTCAGTGGAAGGACAGATCCTGAAGCTGAGGCTCCAATACTTTGGCCACTTCATGAGAAGAGAAGAGTCCCTGGAAAAGACCCAGATGTTGGGAAAGATGGAGGGCACAAGGAGAAGGGGACGACAGAGGACAAGATGGTTGGACAGTGTTCTCATCCATTCTGAAGGAAATCAACACTGTGTGCTCAATGGAAGGACAGATCCTTCCATGTTTCAGCTTGTCAATATCCTTCTTAGATTGTGGTACCCAGAACTGAACTCCAGGTGTGGTCTGACTGAGGTGGAATAGAGCGGTACCATCACTTCCCCTGGAAGTTGTAGACCTGCAAGGTTGGGAGGGACCTTGAGTCATCTAGTCCAACCCTCTGCAATGCAGGAATTGCAATGCAAGAATCGCAGCTCGCTTGGTTCGAGCACAGCTCAGGCTCTGGATTCCTAAAGGAGCAGGAACTTTTTTTACGAAATGCATGCACTCACGACTTTTCTAAAAAAGAAAAATAAGAAACCACTTTGGCTGCCTGCCAGTTCTCCTCCCTCTTGCACCAGGGAGAAGAAAAGCTGAGGTTTAAAGTTGTCAAAGGGGCTTGTCAAAGCGAAATGGAGAGTGCTGAGATGCGGAGATAAACGGGGCTGCTGGAACATTTCTTGGTCCCATTCCAAGGGAAGCATTTTTCAAGCGTTCGAGCAATCAGCCATGTTCGAAAGCAATCAAGGGAAGTCGGGGGACGGGGGGGGGGGACAGGCAGGAGATGGGCCAGAAAACAAAGGCGCTGGTGGGAAATTGCCGCCAAGAGCAAACAACTCTCCATCTTAACAAACTTGAGGTTTCAGAGAAAGGGAGTCTTGTTTGCCAGAAGGGCTGGATTCAAACATGCAACAAAATAGCCGGGCGTGAAGGAATTTGGAATGAGAGTAGGGAGTATGTAACATTTTAAAAAGCCTATAATTTTGAAAGATCTTCTCAAGTAGAAATATAACGTTTCAAGGAAGAGGTTTAGACTAAAATCTCTCTCCCTGATGGGCTCACTTTCTGCTTGCAGGGAGGCTTAGGAAAGAAAAGGAGGGAGCATTTGAAAATTCCCCACGTTACTGTGGTACACAGTCAACCCCATCATTGTGTTGTTGTTGTTTAGTCGTGTCCGCCTCTTTGTGACCCCCTGGACCAGAGCACGCCAGGCCCTCCTGTCTTCCACTGCTTCCCGCAGTTTGGTCAAACTCATGCTGGTAGCTTCAAGACCACTGTCCAACCATCTCCTCCTCCATCGTCCCCTTCTCCTTGTGCCCTCCATCTTTCCCAACATCAGGGTCTTTTCCAGGGAGTCTTCTCTTCTCATGAGGTGGCCAAAGTCTTGGAGCCTCAGCTTCAGGATCTGTCCTTCCAGTGAGCAGTCAGGGCTGATTTCCTTCAGAATGGAGAGGTTTGATCTTCTTGCAGTCCATGGGACTCTCAAGAGTCTCCTCCAGCACCAGAATTCAAAATTGTTGTTGTTGTTATTAAGGCCCGAACCAATGGATTCAAGTTCCAAGAAAGGAGATTCTGACTAAACATCAGGGATAATTTTCTGACAGCAGGAGCCGTTCGGCAATGGAACAGGCTCCCTTGGAACGTGGCGGACGCTCCTTCATAGGATGTTTTTAAGCAAAGGTTGGACAGCCTTCTGTCGGGGATTCTGTAGCTGCATTGCAAGGGGTTGGACTAGATGAGCTCTGGCGTTCCCTTCCAGCGCCGTGATTCACCCTCCCTCCCTCCCTCTTTCCCTGTCTCTCAGGTGTTTGATGGCTGCTCCGTTCGGGGGGCTGTTCTTGCTGAGGAATTCCACAACGCAGACTGTTATGGATGTATTTTGCCCATGAGGTATATAGGGGGGGGGCTTGCCTCCCTCTCACATTCCTTATTGCAAGCATCACAAGGAGAAATGGGACCACTGCAAAAAAAAAAAAAGTCTGCCTGACAGCCAGGAATCAAAGAATAAGCCCCATGGCAGCCCCTCCTCCTCCTTCCTCACAACTTTTCCCCAACTCTCTGCTCAGAGTTTGGGGGTCTTTTTTCCGCTCTTCTTGCTGACACGGGAACTGCAGCCGCTTGGCGATTCTTGCAGGGACAGCCTGGTCTGCCTGCAGCTTGGATGGTGTTTTATTATTGAAAAAGACCCAGTTGGAGAGAGGATCGAGCCCTTGGCCTCTGGGACAGACGAGGCCGCTGGACAAAGTTTTGCTGTTCATAGTGTTTTATCGCTGCAGTGGCCAAGCATGTGCCCACAAGCTCAGATCAGGTAAGTGGTGCTACTATCGCCTTCAGCAGAGCTCAGGGTTGGGTGGTTTCTTTCTCGACTCACTCCCAGCAAAGCAAATTGCCGCATTTTAGAAGTAGGAATTGGGGACGGGGGGTAGAATATTGTTTCAGCATGCTTTCAAAGGAAAGCCTACTTAATTCACACTACGCGAGCCAAAACACGCCGTGCTTTGACATTCGTGTTTCTCCAGATTTTGCAGTGCTGTTCTCCAGCGAAGGAAGGTGTACAAAAATGCATGTAACAGGGTAAAGAATGCATAGAAATTCATATAATCGTGAAAATAAGATAGCGAAAATGCATCTTATTAGGGGGAAGTGCTTTGCAGAAATGTGCATGTTACGTACAGAAATGTGAATGTTAGGATAAATTCACAGCAAAATGCTGGAGAATTTCCATGATGAGTTGTTGGTTGTTGTTGTTGTTTTAAAAAATGCAAACTGGTGTGGAAATGTGGAGGACTGATAGGACAAATGAGAAACTCGGAGGAACAAAAATCTACAGATTCACCAAGGACTAAAGGCAAGTTCTTATTAGCCCCTATTTGTTTCACTAGAGAGTTATGCACAGGGTTAAATCTCCTGTTGAAATCTGGGCGGCTTTAACACTGTAATTCTACACAGGGGAAACAAGTCCACATTGTCACTGAAGGGACTTTTGTCACTTGCTATCTTCTGGAACCTTCTGCATCTCTCCTCAGAAGTACACCCTACTGTGTTGAAAGGGGTTTGCTCGCTTGTTAAGCTACAGGGTTTCCCCCTGAAAGTGCAAGACTTTGGTGGGATTTTGTTGTTGGCTGTTTGTGCTATCCTATGCAAAGCATCCTGATTGGTGCCAGTTGGTGGCGATAATAATAATAATAGTAATAATTTATTATTTATTCCCCAGCCACTCTGGGCAGCTTCCAACAAAATATTAAAATACAGTAATGCATCAAACATTAAAAGCTTCCCTAAACAGAGCTGCCTGTTTTAGATGTCTTCTAAAAGTGGTAGTTGTTTTTCTCTTTGACGTCTGGTGGGAGGGAGTTCCACAGGGCGGGTGCCACCACCAATAAGGCCTTCTGCCTGGTTCCCTGTAACTTCTCGCAGCGAGGGAACCGCCAGAAGGCCCTTGGCGCTGGACTTCCGGGCTGAACGATGGGGGTGGAGATGCTCCTTCAGGTATACTGGACCGAGGCCATTTAGGGCTTTCAAGGTCAGCACCAACACGTTGAATTGTGCTCGGAAACGTACTGGGAGCCAATGTAGTTTAACGGATGAATTTTGGATACAGTGGAGATTTAAAAGATTTGGATTATTATAAAAGATGCAGGAGGAAATAGCTAACAAGAGGACCCACGAAGGGGGTGGAGGGAACTCCAGGAGATTTTTTTGGAATCTTGTGTTTATGTTGCATGTTGAATATGTGATTGTAAAACTGTAATTTGAAAAATGAACAAAAAAGAATTCCAAAGCTGTGGATTTTCACAGGACATGAAATTGCTTTACTGAAATTTGCACACACACACATCCATAAATATCCCTGTGCACAGAGGAATGTTGGATATCTGCCCAATTCAAGATCTGGGTGGGATGAGAGGAAGAGCTTTCTGGATACCCTTCCATGACTTTGCTGCTTGCAGGCGTCTGGGTCATTCGTATGCAAATAACGTCAGGGTTGGGCCAAGAATGTAGACCCGTCTTCCCAAACCTCACACACCTTGTATGGGTATCACCCAATTCCACCTGCTGCAAATTGGGAATGTTCTGCTTCTTGGCCTGAATTTCATTGCATCTCACATAACACTAGAGCTCACACAGACATCCCATAAAGCTGAACGTCGGGGAAGATAACAAGAAAGTACAGCTTCACACAGCAGTTAGTTAACTTGCGGAACTCCCTCCCACAGGAGACAGGCATGGTCATCAACCTAGATGGCTTTAAAAGAGGATGAGGGAAATTCATGAAGGATAAGGCTATCAAGGAACATAAAGACATAAGTAGAACCTGCTGGATGAGGCCAGTGGCCCGTTTGGTCCAGCATCCTGTTCTCACAGTGGCCAACCAGATGCCCCAATGGGAAAGCCGCAAGAAGGATTCGAACACAAGAGCCTTCTCCCCTCACTCCATGGCCTCTAGCAAGTGGTGCTAGCAAGGGCTGATGGGAGTTGTAGTCCAGAACATCTGGGGGACATTCAGGTAGGCAAAGGCAAGCCTAAAGAGCTTGGTTCTCCTCCTTGATCTTATGAAGAAATGCAGAGTGGGTGCTTTCTCGTGAGTAGGGGATGTTGGCGAATGAAAACAGACCAAGTAATAATAATAATAATAATAATAATAATAATAATAATAAATTTTATTTATACCCTGCCAGGCTCAGGGCGGCTAACACCAATAAAATCACAGTAAAAACATAATATGGGAAAAGGGGGGAAAGGGGGGAAATTAAAATACAGGTTAAAATGCAATTTAAAATGCAGCCTCATTTTAAAAGTAGCTGATAGATCAAGACCATAAGGGGAGGGAAACATAAGGGTCAGACTGAGTCCAAACCAAAGGCCAGGTGGAACAGCTCTGTCTTGCAAGCCCTGCGGAAAGATGTCAAGTCCCGCAGGGCCCTGGTCTCTTGGGACAGAGCGTTCCACCAAGTCGGGGCCAGTACCGAAAAGGCACCGGCCCTAATTGAGACCAATCTAACCACCTTGCTACCTGGGACCTCCAAAATGTGGAGTGGAAATCGCCTTTTCTGCTTATTTGTCTCGTGTCCGGAACAGAAATTAATCCAGTAAATACGACCAGTTGCTTTCAAGATAGGTGGCTGACGGCATCGCATTGCCCTGCCTTGCAAAGTGTTTCTTTTGCATTGAAATGACCGAGAATAACATAAGGACAACGCAATTGACGTAACTTCTTGTTGGCATCCATCTGTCTCGAGACACAACGGAGTGTGCCTCTGGTGCATTAGCCGCACCAAAGTGACCTCCCTGGGCAGTGTGTCTGGAGGTCCTGGGCTGAATGGTCTCTTTAAATTTGAAGATGTGTATTTCTTTAAAGGCCAGAGCAAACAACATGACCTAGTTTTACAGCTGTGAAGCACTATAGCAGGTGCTGTTAAAGTAGAGGTAAAGGTAAAGGGACCCCTGACCATTAGATCCAGTCTCTGGGGTTGCGGCATTCATCTCGCTTTATTGGCTGAGGGAGCCGGCGTACAGCTTCCGGGTCATGTGGCCAGCATGACTAAGCTGCTTCTGGCGAAGCAGAGCAGCGTACGGAAACACCATTTACCTTCCCGCTGGAGCGATGCCTATTTATCTACTTGCACTGGCCTGCTTTCGAACTGCTAGGTTGTCAGGAGCAGGGACCGAGCAACGGGAGCTCACCCCGTCACGGGGATTTGAACCGCCGACCTTCTGATCGGCAAGCCCTAGGCTCTGTGGTTTCTTGCATCCATACAGTCAACCCAACATCCCCAGCAATGCCAAGCAGTGCATTTTAGTGTGTGCCAAGGAGAGGGCCTCTTTAAAAGCGCTTCCTTCAGCTGTTCTGTGCTAACAACTAGGGCATATCTCCCAGGATGGGGGAGAAGTGAGTGTGGGCACCCCGTCCCCGAAATCTGGATTCTCGCCCTGTCTGTTTGAGAGCTGTGTTGCTAATTTCCTCCAGCCTCGCTTTCCAAAGATGTCTTTCCAAGATTCTGCCCTGGCTTGTTCCAGCTGTTTAGCCTGGATGGGTGCCAGAAGTCATTCTTCTCCAGATAAAACAGCAGAAAGGACTCTTTGTGCATTTCAATGGCATATTAAGAAAAGGTGAGAGCGGTCTTTCCAAATCTGAAAACACTCTCATTCAAGGCACATTCAACAGAGCCCAGGTTTAATCCCCTGCCTGGCAATCAGCAAAAGGGGACAAATTTATGAATGGCCGACGCAGCTTTCTGCAGAACCCCGTATTTTGCTCCGTATCGACACGGCTGGCACTGGGAGAGAAAGCCTTGAGTGGAAACATCTGGGGAATGTCATCCTTGAGAGCCGTTTGCTAATGTGAGAAGTGGGTTGCTGATTGAATAGAGGCCCCCCGGATTTGTTAGATTGGAAACAAATTTGAAAATGAATTAAAGTTGGTGTGTGCTATGAATGCAGCTGGCAGCGTTGTATGGGTGTGCAAAGAGATGGGTAGGAAAAGAAAACTGAATGCTGCTTTGGCCGATACAAGTTTCAGGTGTGCAAGGCAGGGGATGTGGGGGGTGGGACAACGACTGAGCAGAAATGCCCCTTTATCACTTCCTCAGGCAATCATTAAGTTGGGGAAGGGGTTTCAGGAGGTGAATAAAAAGTGGGATGAAAGCTCTCACGCTGGTGCTCTTGGCAGGTGGCTGCAGATCACACACACAGACACACACACATACACTGCCACTGTGGCACAGAATAATAGAATTGTAGAATGGGAAGGGACCCCCCCAGGTCATCTAGTCCAACCCCCTGCAGTGCAGGAATTGCAATTAAATAATTCCTGACAGATGGCCATCCAACCTCTGTTTAAATGCCTCCATTGAAGAACCACCTTCCATGGGAGTCTGTTCCACTGTCAAACTGTCTGAAATTAGCTTCTTCTTTCTCAGAATCTGCTTTCTTGTAATTCGAATCCATTGGTTTGGTTTGTCCTCTCTGGAGCAGCAGAAAACAAGCTCACTCCATCTTCCATTGGACAACCCTTGAGATATTTGAAGATGGCTCTCGTATCTCCTCTCAGTCTTCTCTTTTCCTCATAAGGCATGGTTTTCAGACCCTTGATCATCTTGGTTGCCCCCCTCTGCTCCTTAAATTGTGGCACCCAGAACTGGACACAGTATTCCAAGTGGGATCTGACTGAGGCAGAATACCATCACTTCCTTGATTGGGACTCTACAGTTCTGTTGATGCAGCCTAGAATAGCATTAGCTGTTTTTGCTGCTGCATCACACTGTTGACTCATGTTCAGATTGTGATCTACTAAGACCCCAAGATCCTTTTCACATGTACTGCTGGCAAGCCAGGTGCGCCGCTCCCAATTTCATTCTGTTAGTTCTGGTCCAGCTGTCCAGTCTGTTAAGGTCATCTGGAATCTTGATTCTATCTTTTGAGGTTTTAGTTGCCCCTCCCCGGTTTGTTGTCACCTACAGATTTGATGAGCAAGCCGTCAGTTCCTTCATCCAAGTCATTTATGAAGATGTTGAACAAGGACCAATGAGCTCAGCTTCTCTTTGAAAGACTGGTGAGATTCATTGTTCCAGTTGGGCAGGGATTCTTCCAAGCTTGACTGAAATGCTAATCTGAAATCATTTCCTTCTTCTTCTAAACTTGGACCAAGGAGTTGTTTTGGTGGTGTGTGCTTTTGCATTCAGGCGCAACAATAGATACTGTTGCCAAAGAACGAGTTGATGACACAGAGGAGTTGCCAGTCAAATTCTGCTTGGTCATTGCCTGGGCAAGTTTGCTGGGCGTTTACAAAGCCAGGTTTTCAATCATCTTTTATTGACCAGACCTTGCCAAGAATTCTCACTCACATACACCTTGTTCTTTCTTCTTAACATTGCTAGGCAGTTTGTGGCCTCTCCAGACGTGGATTAATAGCCATTTGCAAACAAATAGCGTATTTTTCGCTCCATAAGACACACTTTTTTCCTCCTAAAAAGTAAGGGGAAATGTCTGTGCATCTTATGGAGCGAATGCGTGGGCCCTGGAGCTGAATTGCCCAGGGGCAAAAAGCAGATCGTGCTTTTTTTTTAGAAAGAGGGAAGGAGGTGTTGAAACGCTGAGCAGCTGATCGGCAAGCGATCAGGAGGGAGATAAGGGACTCTAGAGATAAAGGAAGCTGCCTGGGAGGGGGGAGGTAAAGACAGCAAACTTGCAAGGAGAGGAGACAGGAATACCAAGAAAAGCAACGAGGAGATAAATTAGAAGAAAAAGAGGAGCAAAAAACTGCTCCAGCTAAGGAAAAGTCACTAAGGCAAACAAGAGGGAAGGGAAACAAAAAAAATTCCTTCCAGTAGCACCTTAAAGACCAACTAAGTTAGTTCTTGGTATGAGCTTTCGTGTATCTGAAGAAGTGTGCATGCACACGAAAGCTCATACCAAGAACTAACTTAGTTGGTCTTTAAGGTGCTACTGGAAGGAATTTTTTTTGTTTTGACTATGGCAGACCAACACGGCTACCTATCTGTAAGAGGGAAGGGGGTGTTGAAACAAAGCCGCTGAGCAGCTGATCGGCAAGTGGTCAGGAGGGAGATAAGGGACTTTAGAGATAAAGGAAGCTGCCTGGGAGGAGCGGGAGGTAAAAGCACATGGATCCTAAGGATTTTTGCATTGGGTCACCCCAAATTCACCATCAGATCACATAGCATGTCCATGGCCTAGCTAGCAAGGTCAGAGCTCAGGGATGATGGGAGTTGTAGTCCAACAACATCTGGGTACCCACAGGTTGAGAACCGCTGAAAAAGATGAACGCAGGGGAGCTTTCCTAAAGGGGTGTGTGCTCAATCCCCAAAACAGTGCGTAGGAAATATGGAAATGTAAGAAGCATCATGGCTGCATCTTGACCCTGCATTGCATTTCCAGCAAACCCTTCCCCACTTAGAAGCTTATGAGTGGGGCATGAAGGCAAAACCAGGAGCATAAAAACACATGCCCAGATCAAAGAAAGTTCTTCTTAACACAGCACATAGTTAAACTATGGAACTGCAGGAGGCAGTGATGGCCACTAACACAGATAGCTTTAAAAGAGGTTAGTACAGATTCATGGAGAAAGCTATCAATGGCTACTAGTCCTGATGGCTATGCTCTACCTCCACAGTTGGAGGCAGATGTGCCAACTCTAGGGGCCGAGATGTCTTTAACCCCTTGTATATTTGTTGGAGGGACGCGGGTGGCGCTGTGGTCTAAACCACTGAGCTTAGGGCTTGCCGATGAGCTCCCATTGCTCGGTCCCAGCTCCTGCCAACCTAGCAGTTTGAAAGCACGCCAGTGCAAGTAGATAAATAGGTACTGCTCCGGTGGGAAGGTAAGCGGTGTTTCCGTGCGCTGCTGTGGTTTCGCCAGAAGCGGCTTAGTCCTGCTGGCCACATGACCCAGAAAAACTGTCTGCGGACAAACGTCGGCTCCCTCGGCCAGTAAAGCAAGATGAGCACCGCAACCCCAGAGTCATTCACGAATGGACTTAACTGTCAGGGGTCCTTTACCTTTTTATATTTGTTGAAGGGGGCCGGGCTTTGCAGCATCAGTGGCCAGCTCTTCTAGAGTGCTCAGCCTCCTCCAGGGCATTTTCCAAGCAAGCAGAGACTGTGCCTATATGTAGCCAACTTCTCTTCCACCCTTTTCATGCCTCTTCTGGTTCTGGGAGACAAGTGGGAAGGGAAGCTTGTCGCGGCAAGCGCGGGAGAGACCCACGACTCTTCACTGGCCGAACTCATCTCTGCCTCTTGGTCTCCTTCCTCTTCCTGCTTCAGCTTCTGCCTTTGATTCTGGACTGCTCTCTTCCACAGACTCTCCCAGCTCACCAAGCCCTGTTACCTCTACAGCCTCTGACACATCCTCTTCCCGGTCTTCTCCCTCCAACCAGTCACCACCGTCCCACCACCACTGCTCCGGCTCTGAGCCCTCTTCCCTTAAGGGGCTTCCCAGCCGGTTCCTCCCACCATTCCAACCAGTCCTTGACCGCTAGGCTGAGAGGCAGGGACTGGACTGAGGTCACCCAGTGAGCTTCATGGCTGAGTGTGTTTTTGAACCCTGTCCTCCCAGGTCCTAGTCCGCCACTCTAACCACTACACCACACTGCCTTCTTATGTCCTTTAGGACAGCAGGGAGAGAGGTCTTCCCCGAACACAGGGTATTATTGGAACTCTTGTTCCCCTCCTCCTCCTGCTCGTTCCAGCGCAGGATCCAAGCGGGCAGCCCAGAAACCAGCTCGGGGCAAATTTGTGCATGATCACATCCTCTCAGCAAACGCGGCTGTCAGCTTGAGTGAGTGGAAATGTCATTTTTACAATCAACCCTGGAGCCACGATTCAAGCGATTCTATCTGACTTAGTCATTTGCTTTCGCTCTCCAGTGGGATAAAAAAAAACCCTTGTGTGGGATTTGCCGGGCCTGGGATTCAGGCTCGGTCTGCTCAAAAGCCAGGAGAGAATATTCTGGCAGATCTTGAGGCTGCCACACACGCCCTCGATTTTCTCCCCAGGCGAATGCTCCACAGGTGCTCCCACTGACGAAAGTGTGCACCTGGTTTGCAAACAAGATGGCGGCCTGTCGCAGCCTGTGCGTAACTCTAGCCTTTTGTCTCTAGATTCCAGACGTCAGCTTTCGCCTGCCTCTGTGCTGGCTGGGGCTGAAGGAAGTTGTAGTTCGAAACATCTGGAAGTCACCAGGGTGGTGAAAGCTGCTCTAAACACAGCTGGTGAGGAGGACCCGACTATCAATGGCTGCTAGCCAGCGTGACTGCGGACACTATCAGAGGCAATATGTCTCTGAATTCCAGTTGTTGAGAATCGCAGATGGGGAGATTTCTGCTGTTGCTTTCAGGACCTGCTGTTGGGATTCCTGCTGGGATATCTGGTTAGCCACTGAGAAAGCCACTTCCACCCTTTGGAGGAGGTGGGGTTGCGGGCTTCACGGCCCAGCCTCGCGCAATTGGGGGGATTCCCAGCCGTGTCACTCCCTGGCCAGCCAATCGGCTGGCTCTGGGGGTGTGGCTTGCCCTATTTAAGGCAGGACACGGCTGGGGCTCTCCCTCTTTTCCCACCTACCAGTTTTTCTTGTTTCCCACCCTCCCGCCCTATAAGGTTTTCATTCCTTGACCTTGCTACGGACCTTGGTTGGTCGCCGTTGAGGGGCCTGGTAGGAATTTTTCCACTTGGCAAATTGGCACCAGCCACTTGGTTTTCGCCTATCTCATAACAAATCATCACGACTTTCTTGGCATTGGCGGTTTGGCATTCATATTGTTCTGTAGTTGGAAGAGGGGAGGTAATGCCATCACCTGCCCTGCATATTGAAGGGTAGCCCGATAAAGGATTCTGGGGGGCATGGCCCTGTCTGAAGCCTATGGAGGTGAGGGCCTAAGGCACGCCCCCTATCGGTGACCCCAGGGGAATTCCTAGTTGATGTGCATCAGCAGGACTCCCCCTACTGGTGGTTAACCCTTCCCGGACTTCAAGCGGACGGGCTGAAGCCGGATATAGTTGGTTAGGACCAGTGCCTAAGCCAATACTGCTTATCACCTGTAACCAATAAAGTTGTGGAAGAAGATTGGAAGAAATTTAAAGTTTATTTACAGAAACATTGTAAAATTAAGGAATGTTAGAAGGATGTTGGAGTGAAGTTATGTGGGTTTAGCAGAAATGTTATAAAGGATTAAGAAAAAACAGACTGTTAATTGGTGAAAGGAGGGAAAGTAAAGTTACATTGTATTAAGATAAATTACAGGACAAAATTTGGGAAAGATGGAAAGGATTTGCTGAAATAGCTAACCGAACTAGAATACAAAAAAGGGAGGTGTGAGGAGGTCAAGGAAACAAGCAAATGAAAGATAAGTTATGGGAAGGTTTGTTGTGTTTTTTAATTGTTTTATATTTCTGTTTTTTTCTTTTAATTTTCCCCCCTCCCTTTTCCCTATTGTGATGTGTTGGTTTGTTTTTGTTTAATATGGTGTTTACTATTTTTTCTTTTTGTAACCTATAAAAATTTAATAAATATTATTAAAAAAACCCAAAACCAATAAAGTTGCGGCCTTATTTAGCCCATTAACCTTCATAATTGTGTCATGTGTCATTATTTTCACTGGGGGGGGACTCGCCACACAACCAAGTGTTAGACTAGATGGGTCTTTGTCTTGGGATAGGGGTAGGCATGCGGTTCCTTCTTCCGCCACTCTTTACGAGTCATGGCACAAAATGTTTGGAAACAATCTTAACACTACAATGTGCTAACTGTAAGGAAGCCGCCCAAGGTCAGGATATTCTTCAAGGCACAACGTGGCTGCCTTGTGAGATATATTCGGGAGGAGAAGGTGATAGACTACATGGGACTGGCAGAAATGACTGGCAGAATCCGAGACCAGGGGAGAGAGACAGCGGAAGAAGATTGGAAGAAATTTAAGGACTATCTTAAGAAACATTGCAAAATTAATGAATGTTAGAATGACGTTGGTTTAGAAATTACGTGGTTTCCAGCTGTAATAGATAAGTAAAAAGAAAAGAAAGGCCAAAAATTAAATGAAAATTAAGGGAAAGGATTTGCTGAATTAATAAATTAGAAATTGGAATACAGAAAGGGGAGGTATGAGGAAGTCGGGGAAGTAAGTTATAAGAAAATAAGGGATTGAAATTATACTTGTTTTTATTTTTGTCTGTTTGTATTATTGTTTTGTTTTGTTTTTATATAATTTTTGAAACTTTAATAAAAATCTTTTTTTTAAAAAATATATATTCAGGAGGAGAGAAGGCTAAGGAGTAAATCCTACACAAATTCGGAGTGGAGTCCCTAAGGCAGTTGGGTGGCTCCTTGCACACCTCCTTCCAGCAACTCCTGTAGCCAAGCTGGTGCCAAACGTTTTGCTCTGCTTTCCTTTGGACCACACCAGCCAGGCTGAGATGGGGGTCTTGTCGTCTGGGCATCCCTGGACCCTCCAGACACACCACCCAGGCTTGCACCCCTATGAGGTGACTTTGATGCTGCTGATCCAGTAAAAATAATGCAGGAAGCAGGAGTTACAAGTGTCTTTGCAGCCACAGCAGCTGCTGTGAGTCTCCAGCAATTGGGCTTCGCCCCCAGAGGCACACTACGTTGTCTCTCGAGACAGACAGATGCCAACAAATCTGTTCTGGAGTTTTTGCCAGCCCTCCAGAGAAGTTATTTTTGGATAGGAGAGAGGGAAAGGAGGTTTTGCTGAGCAAGCAGAGGTTGCTGAGCAAATGGAACAGCTTGGTTGGATGCAGCCCATTACACCAGGGGAAACCTAATGGGTAATATCAAAATACTTTCAGAGAAGTTTGCACTAAGATGCAGATGGATTTTCACGAGGATTAAAAAGTCTTAAGCTTGCACTTAAGACCTGGAAAGTGAGAGAAGCTGAAATGGATAAATTTGCATATCTCTACCAAGTCAATTATAAGGGACGCGGGTGGCACTGTGGGTTAAACCACAGAGCCTAGGACTTGCCGATCAGAAGGTCGGCGGTTCGAATCCCCGCAACGGGATGAGTTCCTGTTGCTTGGTCCCAGCTCCTGCCAACCTAGCAGTTCGAAAGCATGTCAAAGTGCAAGTAGATAAATAGGTACCGCTCTGGCGGGAAGGTAAATGGCGTTTCCGTGCACTGCTCTGGTTCGCCAGAAGCAGTTTAGTCATGCTGGCCACATGAACCGAAAGCTGTACGCTGGCTCCCTCGGCCAATAAAGCGAGATGAGCGCCGCAACCCCAGAGTCAGCCACGACTGGACCTAAAGGTCAGGGGTTACCAAGTCAATTCTATGAACAAGCTAAACTCTTCTAAAAACTTGAGAATGTTTGCACCATCCCTGGATTAATGCTGCATTGCTGCTATCCTCCTTTTGGCTGAAAGATTTGGTGTTCTTCTTTTAAAGAAATGTTTTTAATGAGTTTTCAACGAGTGTTTCTCAAATGCTAAAGATCTGGTTCTGTTCTCTCGCAGCTGACTTCACTTGAGAGCAAAGCGTACTCAGGCCAACATAACATTATATAGGGTGTCAGGGTGACTTTTACAGAGCCCTATAAAAACAGAGGAGAAGCTGCCCCCAATAACCATTTGCAAGGAGCAATAAAAGATCAAGGGCATTGCTCAGATGCCATCTGAAGCCCTTCTGTTTGTTGAAATGCTTCCCATTTCCCATCGGATTTTGCTTTTCATTTCATTTTATTTTTTGAAACTCTTAAAATGCCCTTCCCTTTTGCCGCGATGGAAGCTGAAACAACAGAGGGTCCTTTGGCACCTTAAAGATTTATTACGGCATAAAATTTTGTGGGGCAGAGTTCGCCTTGTCAGATGCGTGAAGTGGTCACCTGAATGTGTATGTGTGTGCATTATATGTTCAGAAAGAAGAAGAACTGTTGGTTTTATAAAATGAGTTCCAAGGCCTAAGCAATGCAGGAGACATAAGAAGTTCCAATCAGTATGGATATGATTCGGTTCCCGCCAGTAGAGGCTGGTGACGCTGTAGCACTTAGCATCACCACAGTTTACCAGGAGGGGGCGAGGTCCACATGGTTCAAGCAGATTGGCTCTGCTGGTGTGTTTGCACCGCATCAACCTTGCCACCGATCGACCCTCCCCTTCCCAGTAAGCTACAGCAATGCCCCTGTTGGGATGTCAGGTAAGGACCACTGCATTGCACCACTGCCCTCTACTGGTGATTAAGAGGCACAGCAATGTCCATGCTGCAAATTGGTGTGGAGCTAAATGTGGTCCTCCAAGTCTTCTTGGAGAACCCAGTAGTGATGTATGGAAGTGAGAGCTGGACCATAAAGAAGGCTGGTCGCCAAAGAATTGATGCTTTTGAATTATGGTGTTGGAGGAGACTCTTGAGAGTCCCATGGACTGCAAGAAGATCAAACCTCTCCATTCTGAAGGAAATCAGCCCTGAGTGCTCACTGGAAGGACAGATCCTGAAGCTGAGGCTCCAGTACTTTGGCCACCTCATGAGAAGAGAAGAATCCCTGGAAAAGACCCTGATGTTGGGAAAGATGGAGGGCACAAGGAGAAGGAGACGACAGAGGACGAGATGATTAGACAGTGTTCTCAAAGCTACGAACATGAGTTTGACCAAACTGTGGGAGGCAGTGGAAGACAGGAGTGCCTGGCGTGCTCTGGCTCAGGGGGTCACGGAGAGTCGGACACAACTAAACAACAAGAAGTCTTCTCTATCCAACACTTGGTTGGGACTTTCCCTGGGCCATGCTGCCAAGGGCACTTCACAGCCAAAGGAATGCCCACGGCACATGGCCAGGTCTTTATTGTCATAGATAACACAGTAGCATCTACAACTCTCGAGATCTAGACACACCAATCTCAAGGCTAGGCAGCTACTCCCAGGTCCATGCTGTATGGAGCAGTTGCAGCGACAGGGAGCATGTCCCCTCCACCAGTTTGTGTACCTTCCCCCGATGGTCTGCATGCATGCAGCCAGAGACTGTGCCTGCGAGAAAACTTCCTCTACTCCTCCCTTTTCAATCCACCCCTGGTTCTGGTGGACAGCGGGGAAGCACCTGGACCTTCACTTCCTTGACCTGCTTCTTCCTCTTCTCCTGACCCATCCTGTTCTCCACCCTCCAACTCCGAAGCTCCCTCTGCCTCTTGCCTCCAGGCTGGTACAGTTCCCCACAAACCACTAGCCCCCTCTCCCAAATTTGACCCCAGCTCCCTTTCTCCCAGTGCACTCAGCAGCGTCCTGCCGTTCCCTGACACATGCCCCCTCACCAGTCTTGTTCCACCCTCTGGATCCCTTACGGAGGAGGAGGAGGAAGAAGAAGAAGAAGAAGAAGAAGAAGAAGAAGAAGAAGAAGAAGAAGAAGAAGAAGAAGAAGGGGAGGAGGAGTTAGGATTTGATATCCTGCTTTGTCATTACTCTAGAGGTAAAGGTAAAGGGACCCCTGCCCGTTAGGTCCAGTCGCAGACGACTCTGGGGTTGCGGTGCTCATCTCGCTTTACTGGCCGAGGGAGCCGGTGTGCAGCTTCTGGGTCATGTGGCCAGCATGACTAAGCCGCTTCTGGCGAACCAGAGCAGCGCACAGAAACGCCGTTTACCTTCCCGCCAGAGCGGTACCTATTTATCTACTTGCACTTGACGTGCTTTCGAACTGCTAGGTGGGCAGGAGCAGGGACCGAGCAACAGGAGCTCACCCTGTCGCGGAGATTCAAACCGCCGACCTTCTGATCGGCAAGTCCTAGGCTTTGTGGTTTAACCCACAACACCACCCGCATCACTACCCTGAGGAGTATCAAAGCAGCTGACACTCTCCTTTCCCTTCCCTTCCCCACAACAAGCACTCTGTGAGGTGAGTGGGGCTGAGAGGCTTCAGAGAAGTGTGACTGGCCTGAGGTCACCCAGCAGCTGCATGTGGAGGAGCAGGGAAGCAAACCCGGTTCACCAGATTACAAGTCCACCACTCTTAACCACTACACCATACTGCACCACCCAGATGGTGGGCGCAGGGTCCAGGTTTGTTCCAATGGGAAGATGTGATCCTTGAGAAGTCCTGAGTCATTCAAGGATTTATAGGCCTAAACAAGGACTTTGACTTGTGCCCGGAAACAGACCACTAGCCAGTAGGGGCTGTTGTAACAAACCCTCTTTTTTTCTGTTGCAGAATCTTGACTTTGCGGTCTTCCCAATGACACCTCTGTCCCAAGCGGGCTTTCTACGGTAGGAAGATGAAAGCATCGTGTGTTGAGTTCCTCCTCCTTCTGGCAGCTATTGTGGCCCAGTACAAAGCATCAACTCCACCAGAAGGTATGCTCAGACCTCCTCAGGTGTGGCAGGCAAAGCAAAACAGACAGAATCACCTATCCTTATCTGTGAGATGCTGGTGTGTTCTTTAGGGGGGCGTATTTGCTATGCGATTCCTTCCTCAGGGAGACTCGCTTGGTTCCCCCCACCCCAATCTCGCTGTATGGAAAGGTCTGGTGAACGTGGACCCAGCAACACGAGTCTTGGAGATAATGGGGATCAGCTTTTGACCTGGACATTTCGTTGTATCCAAGTACGTTATACACAGAGTAGAACTATTGAAGCTCATGAACCCAAGCCAGTCGTGCCCATTCATTTAAAGGGGTCTACTCTGAGTATGTCCAGCATTAAATTGTTGTATTAGCCTTACTGATGAGTTGACTAACCTACTATGGTTTGGATTTATTTGTTTATTTCAGTGGTTCTGTGGCAATCAGTTTCATTGTAAGCCGTGTTCGGTGCCTGCTGAGAAGGTGGTCTAGAAATAAGAAGGAGAAATAATAGAATCATAGGATTGTGGAGCTGGAAGGGACTCAAGGATAATAATAATAATAATAATAATAATAATAATAATAATAATAATAATAATGATAATGAAATATTATTTATACCTCGCCCATCTGGCTGGGTTTCCCTGGGTTTTAACTCTGGGCGGCTCCCTACAGAATATTAATGTCAGTGTTTGAAAAAAGCAAAGGTCCCGATTTCCTTTGTCCCCTCAGCCTGGTCCTTAGACCTTTGTCTGCATAAAGGAGTCCACGAGAATCGTGTCCTTGCAGAGTATTTTCTGCTTTTATTCTTAAGAGCCTTTATCTGCAAAACGACCAACCAGCTGTACACACATCAACACTACCAGCTTTCATCAACCAATCCACACCAAACACTAACATTGACCACTGTATATATACAGGTACAATTAAGTGAAAGGTTTCATGAGTCATTGTAGGCCGCTGACTCATGCTGACATTAAAGAAAGAGTGGCCAATTTTTAGCCATGACAATCAATACTACTACTACTAATAATAAAGCGATAAAACATCAAACATTAAAAACTTCCCAATACAGGGCTGCCTTCAGATGTCTTCTAAAAGTCAGGTAGTTGTTTATTTCCTTGACATCTGATGGAAGGGCGTTCCACAGGGCGGGCGCCACCACCAAGAAGGCCCTCTGGCTGGTTCCCTGTAACCTCCACTTTTCGGAGCTGGACCTCAGTGTCCGGGCAGAACGATGGGGGTGGAGACGCTCCTTCAGGTATACAGGGCCCAGGCCATTTAGGGCTTTAAAGGTCAGCACCAACACTTGTTAAATCCCTTCCAAGGCAGGAATCATTTGTGACCCACCAAGCTAAAGACCAATGACTTATTCCAAATAACCTGAGGCTCTCAGGCTCTCGCCTTTAATTCTGTTCTGCTTCCGGTGGTGGCGCCAAAGGATCGGCCCCTGCCCCTACCCCTCTTGCAAAAGCGTGGGGCACCCTCTGCCCCTGAAGTGGACTGGAGTAATTTAGGCCTTCAGAGCTTTAGGTGGGTGGACAGAGACATGTTCCTTAACTCCCCACACGATTCCTTGTGTCTGGCACCCTGAAGCATTCAGAAGGCTGGACACCCATAAGGATGACCCTTGAACCCCCCCCAAAAAGGGGTAAAAGGTAAAGGTAAAGGTACCCCTGCCCGTACGGGCCAGTCTTGCCAGACTCTGGGGTTGTGCGCCCATCTCACTCAAGAGGCCAGGGGCCAGCGCTGTCCGAAGACACTTCCGGGTCACGTGGCCAGTGTGACATCGCTGCTCTGGCGAGCCAGAGTTGCACACGGAAACGCCGTTTACCTTCCCGCTAGAAAGCGGTCCCTATTTATCTACTTGCACCCGGGGGTGCTTTCGAACTGCTAGGTTGGCAGGCGCTGGGACCGAACAACGGGAGCGCACCCCGCCGCGGGGATTCGAACCGCCGACCTTTCGATCGGCAAGCCCTAGGCGCTGAGGCTTTAAACCACAGCGCCACCCCTATTCCAGAGCACGCCTTTGAATTTTGGGACGCCTGTCAAAAAAGCGAAAGGGAAGCTTTGGCGGCCACTCCAGAACTCACACATATTAAATTCCAAACTGTCAATTAAGCCAATATACTTGACTATAATGCTGTTTAATTCAGAGCCGGGAAGGGCGCCATAAATCAGCGCCTGCGAGTGTCCCTGCCAACCTTTTGATTTATGAAACCGGGTAATCTAAGAGGCACGAGGAAATTCTCAAATAAAATCATATCTCCCCTCATGATTAATATAGCTGTCTCGAGTTGGCATTATTTGTTGCAGGAGAAGGGCGGCCTACAGGGGCTTTAAAAAGGCACGGTGCGATTCTTTGTGGCGCGGAGTAAAATAGAGAATGGGTTGGAGGGGCTAGGGTCCACAAGGATGAGCGTGGGGTCCCCTTTTTCAGGCAGTTGTTATTCCTGCATTGCGTGGGGTTGGACTAGATAATAATAATAATAATAATAATAATAATAATAATAATAATAATAATTTATTTGTACCCCGCCCATCTGGCTGGGTTTCCCCAGCCACTCTGGGCGGCTTCCATAGAAACCAGAAAACACTAAAATATCATACATTAAAAAGTTCCCTGAACAGGGCTGCCTTAAGATGTCTTCTGAATGTCAAGTAGTTGTTTATCGTTTTGACATCTGATGGGAGGGCGTTCCACAGGGCGGGCGCCACTACCGAGAAGGCCCTCTGCCTGGTTCCCTGTAGCTTTGCTTCTCGCAATGAGGGAACCGCCAGAAGGCCCTCGGCACTGGACCTCAGCGTCCAGGCAGAACGATGGGGGTGGAGACGCTCCTTCAGGTATACGATGACCCAGGGGTCCCTTCCAAAGCTCTATGATTCTATGATTTCCAAGTAGAGCAAGGGGTTGGGGGTGGTTAACCCTGCCTGAAATCTCAGAGGGCTGCTGCCAATCAGTGTATTATTATTTTTAATTTTTATTGGAATTTTATTTACAACATAACACAAAATCCCCAGCCCCTCCCAATACACAAATCCACCCTTATTAAATGTGAACATAACATAACGTGAGCATAACATACAACAATTATTGTTGTTTAGTCGTTTAGTCGTGTCCGACTCTTCGTGACCCCCCTGGACCAGAGCACGCCAGGCACTCCTGTCTTCCACTGCCTCCCGCAGTTTGGTCAAACTCATGCTGGTAGCTTAAAGAACACTGTCCCACCATCTCGTCCTCTGTCCTCCCCTTCTCCTTGTGCCCTCCATCTTTCCCAACATCAGGGTCTTTTCCAGGGAGTCTTCTCTTCTCATGAGATGGCCAAAGTCTAGGAGCCTCAGCTTCAGGATCCGTCCTTCCAGTGAGCACTCAGAGCTGATTTCCTTCAGAATGGAGAGGTTTGATCTTCGTGCAGTCCATGGGACTCTCAAGAGTCCCCTCCAGCACCAGAATTCAAAAGCATCCATTCTTTGGCGATCAGCCTTCTTTATGGTCCAGCTCTCGCTTCCATACATCACTACTGGGAAAACCAGAGCTTTAACTATACAGACCTTTCTTGGCAAGGCTTCTAGTTTTTTGGGGAAAGTATATTTAAATATTTTATTAAGTTCATTATAGATCACTGCTTGCTAAAAACTGGAAAAAAGAAACTGTGCCAACAAAAAAAAAAAAAGGAATGAAAAGCATCTATCATGCTTTTTGAAACTCTTGTCTAGTGTGGTCTCTAATTGCCCTCTGTTAATCTAGCCAGTTCAATATAATCTAACAGTTTGTCTTTCCATTCTGTTTTTGTTGGCACAGCTTCTCCCCCCTCCCCCCAGTTTTTAGCAATCAATGTAGACAACACGGAGTGAGATGGATCAATGGCCTATAAGGCAGCTTTCTATGTTCCTCTTTGGAGAGGGGGCCGTAGCTCAGGGGACACAGAACCTGCTCATAGCTGTCAACTTACAGATTTGAAAATAAGGGACCAGCAGCCTCGAAAATAAGGGATCAGCAGCCAAAATAAGGGATTTTCCCAGCACAGGTATGTTCGACTTCTGAGCCCCTCCAAGCCAAAGGCAGAAAGCCCAGCCAGCAGCCAAACGAAGCCTCAAGCAGTGGTTCCCACAGCGCAGCAACCCGGCAAAGGGGATGCAGCAAGGAAAACCACTGTCACCTCTCTGCTGGGAAGCGCTGAGCAAAGGCGAGTCCCTAGGCAACGCGGCCGATTTGATCGGCACAAGGCATGCAAGCTCCACCCCCCAGTCATTCTTAGACTCCTTATTGGGTGAGCAACGCAGCCAAGCAACCCAGTTGGAGCCTCCCTCCTCCCTGGCCGGCAGGGAGGGAGGGAGAGGAGCTGCTTCCTTTGAAACCCGGGAAATTTAAGGGACATCATCAATAAGGGACAGCAGCAGGACATAGCGCTGGGATAAGGGACTTTCCCACCAAATAAGGGACAGTTGCCAGCTATGCACCTGCTTTGCATGCAGAAGGTCGAAGGTTCAATTCCCGGCATCTCCAGGTCGGGCCAGGGGTGACCTCTGCCTGAATACCTGGAGAACCACTGCCGATCAGTGTAGACAGTACTGAGTTAGATGGACCAATTCCTGATTCGGTATAAGGCAGCTCCTCACGTGCCTAACAGTCACCGTGAGCAAAACGTGTATGGGACAGGTGACAGCTGGCAGGGCAACGAGGTATCCAGGTCTCCCTGCCATTTAATGGAGCCACTTTTGCCCTGCGGCTACAGCAGGCAGCAGCTGACATCACGGAAACACTGTTTAAAGCAATGACAAAGCATTTTCCAGCTCTTAAAGGGCTTAATCTATTCTAATTGGATCTCGCTGTCTGGATGAATGATCTTTCGTGGACAGAATCCAGGTGAAATCGGCTCCACTGGGGAATCTGCGTTTTTTAAGAAAAATATGTAATTTTGCTCCTTTCCTTTTTTTTTTTGATGAGAAAATTCTTTATTAAAATTCATTAATGTAATTACAGATTTAATTTCACACCTACACATACATGCAACACTCTCACACACACACATTCTTAAATTAGTTTAACTTAGAATGTTAATTTGACCTTCTAATTCAACTTAGATATCAGCTAAGCTAAAATCATATAATGGTACATAAAACAAAACAAAACAACAACAACATACTGAAGTAAAATAAATATAGACTGCCCATCATTTCCCAATATACTTGACATTTGTGATTTTGAATGTACTTATTACCTTACATTCAATATACTTTCTAATATTTTCTTACAACCTAGCCTACCAATTTTCCTTTATTTCTTAATATTTTATGTACACAAGGGTCATTCAAACACTACCATAGATAATATGTCGCTGTTATTTTTTTGTAAGTATCTCTTAAACATTTCCCATTTTTGAGTCAAGGCTTGTGGAAACTGACCAAGCTTTTTTTAATAGGCTCCCACATTTAGTTGAGGGGCGAGGGATCCTTTTCTACATCCCCTTCTTTTGACATTTTCTTTATTTGCTTATCTCATAACCTGGGGTCACTTGAGGTCACACCTGCAGCCTACATTCAAAGCACTCTTATACTAGTCATGGGTTTCTATCCATCCTATAAACTCTCAACACCATTGACAAACCACAGTGCACAGGATTCTTAGAGGAGGGAAGCCATGATGCTAAAAATGGCACAAAAGCTCTTTAAATGTATTGTGCAGATGTGGCCAGGATATCCAGAGGTTTTACTAGGAATTATAGGTACAGTGGTACCTCTGGTTACGTACTTAATTCGTTCCAGAGGTCCGTTCTTAACCTGAAGCACCACTTTAGCTAATGGGGGCCACTGCTGCCGCCGCCACACGATTTCTGTTCTCATCCTGAAGCAAAGTTCTTCACCCGAGGTACTATTTCTGGGTTAGCGGAGTCTGTAACCTGAAGCGTCTGTAACCTGAAGCGTATGTAACCCGAGGTACCACTGTACTGAGATACCAAAGGAACAGAAAAGATTGTTTACGTATGTGACAACAGCTGCACTGATGTTACTAGCCCAGAGATAGAAGGAAATGAGAAGAATGGCAAACCAAGTTGATGGATTACGCTGAAATGGCAAAATTAACAGTGAAGCTCAGAAATCAAGAAGACAAGAACTTTAATAAGGAATGGGGAATTTTTATAATTTATTTACGAGACCACCGTAAGCAGCTTAAAACACCAGCAGGATTTTAACCACACTTGTAAAGTGTAAAGTGTGGATAATTTAGAAGGATTAAACATTTGGATAAGTACTGATAGGCAGTTGTAAATAATAATATCTTTAGGACCCATGGAAGGGATGGGGGAAGTCAAGAGATTCAGGGTAATCTCAATATTTGGATCTTGAATTGTTTTTTGTTGTATGTTTATAGTACAGTCATACCTCGGTTTACAGGTTGCGTTTTCTCGTGTTGTTGTTGTTTAGTCGTTTAGTCGTGTCCGACTCTTCGTGACCCCCTGGACCAGAGCACGCCAAGCACTCCTGTCTTCCACTGCCTCCCGCAGTTGGGTCAAACTCATGTTGGTCTCTTCGAGAACACTGCCCAACCATCTTGTCCTCTGTCGTCCCCTTCTCCTTGTTCTCTCCATCTTTCCCAACATCAGGGTCTTTTTCAGGGAGTCTTCTCTTCTCATGAGGTGGCCAAAGTATTGGAGCCTCAGCTTCGGGATCTGTCCTTCCAGTGAGCACTCAGGGCTGATTTCCTTCAGAATGGAACGTTTTTCGGGTTACAGACCACCAAAACCCGGAAGTACCAGAACAGGTTACTTCCAGGTTTTGGCGGTCGCGCACGCGCAGAAGCGCTAAATTGCACTTTGCGCATGTGCAGAAGCGCCGAATCACAACCCGCACATGCGCAGCGGGTTACAAATGCTGCGGGTTGTGAATGTGCATCAAATTTTAAAAAATATACCCCCAAAAAATGGATATCCAGAGGTTCTTTTGTGCGGCAATGACCTCTCATCTGCTTTTGTCTCTCTTGCTGCAGCCTGCAGCACAGCGGAGACTGCGGACGTTTTGTTCCTCGTGGACGAATCGTGGAGCATCGGGGAAAGCAACTTCCAGCTGATCAAGGACTTCATTTACACCATCATACGGACGTTTGAAAACGTGGTGGTGGGAAAGTCGGGTGTCCGTCTGAGTGTGGTGCTCTACGGGGACAAACCAAGGTGCGCATCACTTTCCCGCTTCCGGGTCCCCTCACTCCTAGGATTTATTTTCTATCTGTATTTTAGGAGGTCTCACTTCAGAATGTAAAAGGTGGCTCCTCTAACTATTTGCTGAGTGGTTGGGGCGTTACAGAATGTTCGCAAAGATTCCAACTTCCCAGGAAAAAAGCGACGATTCACAAACCCAAGGGCTATTTGGAATTTCATATGTTTGGGGCTGAATAAAGTAGACAGGAGCTGGAATGCAGTTTGGGTTACTTCTGGGTCTTTTGCTGTGTCTTGAGGCTCAAGTGGCCTCGGTGGCACAGAAGGCTCACCATCAGCTTCAGCTGGTGGACCAGCTGCACCCCTAGCTGGACAGGGATAGCCTAATTTCCATTGTCCATGCTCTGTTAACCTCTAGATTAGATGGTTCAGAAACTTCAGCTGGTGCAGATTTTGGTGACCAGGCTGCTCACCAGGACAAGACGGTTTGAGCAATATTACACCAATCCTGGGCTGAGTTCACTGGCTGCCAATTAGTTTCTGGGCCCAATTCAAAGTGCTGGTTTTAATCCTTAAAATCTTAAACAGCTCAGGACCTCAATACCTCAAGGACCACCCCTCCACATATGAACTTACCCAGACCCTGCGATCATCTTCTGAGGCCCTTCTTTGTGTGCCTCCTCCATGAGAGGTCCGGAGGGTGGCAACACAAGAACAGGGCCTTCCCTGAAGTGGCTCCCGGTCTGTGAAATGCTCTCCACAGGGAGCTTTGCCTGCCGCCTTCATTATACACCTTTAGGCACCAGGCAAAAACATTCCTCTTCAACCAGGCCTTGGGCTGATTAACATCTTAAACCCCCTTTTAATGTCCTTATGGGAGAGAAGGGTTATTGGTTTTTGTTTGTTCTTGTTTTCATTATGTATTAGGTGCTTTTATATTGTATTTTTATGTTGTGCACTGTCCTGAGATCTGCAGATTTGGGGGTGGTGCTGGAATACAAATTAAACAAACAAACAGCAATGAGTTAAAATGGCAGTGCCCTTTTGCAACAAAACCTACTGCCTTTCTTGCGGTTCCTCAAAACGGCACCATTGCTGAGGTTTCGCAACTCATCCGTTTAGCTACAGGCAACGAGTTAAAGGACTCTGTTAATTAATTTTAAAAGCCACAATTGAAATAACCAATATTTGATTTATTCTCTTTCTGGAAATAACTCTGTTTCCCTTTCCTTTTATCGGGGGACTGCCTTCTTGCCGTCAGAGTAAGTATCGATCTGACGGACTACATCACCATTGAGGAGGTGCTGGTGGCTGTCCGAGATCTGCTCTACGAAGGGGGCAATACCAAGACAGGGAATGCTCTCTCCTTTGTAGCAGACACAATGGTCAGTGCGCGGACACTGAGAGCAGATGCTGCAAAGGTGAGTGAAGCTGCAGGTTCTTACCTGGCAGGTGTTGAAATGGGTTGCTCTAACCTAAGGTTGGGACGCGGGTGGCGCTGTGGGTTAAACCACAGAGCCTAGGACTTGCTGATTGGAAGGTCGGCGGTTCGAATCCCCACGACGGGGTGAGCTCCCGTTGCTCAGTCCCTGCTGCTGCCCACCTAGCAGTTCGAAAGCACGTCAAAGTGCAAGTAGATAAATAGGTACCACTCCGGCGGGAAGGTGAACAGCGTTTCCGTGCACTGCTCTGGTTCGCCAGAAGCGGCTTAGTCATGCTGGCCACATGACCCGGAAACCGTCTTCGGACAAACACCGGCTCCCTCGGCCATTAAAGCGAGATGAGTGCCGCAACCACAGAGCCGGTCACGACTGGACCTAATGGTCGGGGTCCCTTTACCTTTACCTTTAACCTAAGGTTACCAGACGTCCCAGTTTCCCAGGGACAGTCCCCAGATTTACACATCAGTCCCCATACAAAATCCACTGAAGCTGAAAAGTCTCCCCGGATTCATTGAAAAAAATCTGGTAACCTTACACCAGAATACTCCTTAAAGGTAAAGGGACCCCTGACCATTAGGTCCAGTCGTGACCGACTCTGGGGTTGCAGCGCTCATCTCGCTTTACTGGTCGAGGGAGCCGGCGTACAGCTTCCAGGTCATGTGGCCAGCATGACTAAGCCGCTTCTGGCGAACCAGAGCAGCACACGGAAACGCCGTTTACCTTCCCGCCAGAGCGGTACCTATTTATCTACTTGCACTGAGATCTGCAGAATTGGGGGTGGGTTTGGGGAGTGAGGCTTATATTCAGGCCAATATGGTATATGTACCAATAATATTAATATTAAACCCATTATTGGCTTGTGGGTGAGCCTTCACATAGCCGGAACAGCAGCCCCTACGTACAAGAGCAAGTTCGTAAGGACCTCAAAGTTTACAGAAGTAAACAGACGTTCTTTAAGAACCTAAAGGAAGGAGAAGAGCATAAAAACAACCCAGTAATGGCTGAACTGGCTCAGTGGGCTGATTCTCAGGGACCCTAGCACAGGGAGAAGAAACCTGTTCCCTTTCCCACATTATTGCTATATATTTCTGTTTTTGGTGTCGTCGCAGGTGGTTGTTTTAATCACAGATGGGAAATCGTCTGATTCTGTCGACGAGCCAGCAGCGGCCCTTAAGAACAGGGGGGTAACCGTGTTTGCTGTGGGTATGTACAGCTAGAAATAAAAACCATGGGGTCCGTCACATCAGTGCTCAGCAGTTGTGGTCAGAGCATTGGACCTCGGTTGGGGGAGAGGCCAGGGTTCCAACCCCACCCTCAGCCATGAAGCTCACGGGGTGCCCTTACGCCAGTCCCACTGCCTCTCTGCCTAACCTACCTTCCAGGGTTGTTGTGGGAGGGGAAAGAACGACGTGGGAGGGGGCTGACTTGAGCTCCTGGGAGGGGGGAAAAGGTGGGATGTCAGTGCGATAAACAAATAGTCGCTGCCACCTACTGAAATAGATTTATAACAACTACTAACTTACTTAAAAACAAGCAAGAAAACAGCAGCAGCATAACATTTGTGTTGAAACGTGGGTTATAAATTGTTGTTGTTGTTAACTTTTGGGCAAGCATAGGCAAACTCGGCCCTCCAGATGTTTTGGGACTACAACTCCCATCATCCCTGACCACTGGTCCTGTTAGCTAGGGATGATGGGAGTTGTAGTAGTCTCAAAACATCTAGAGGGCCGAGTTTGCTTTTGGGGATGGGGCCGGGCCATCTTTTTCTTTCTTTCTTTATAGTTTATTATTTTCTTTATAGTTTATTATTTCATTTCTATTCCACTTTTTCCTCCAAGGTTTCCAAGGTGGCGTAAATGGTTTTCTCCCCCTCCCCAATTTATCCTCACAACAACCCTGTGAGGGGTTTGAACCCTGGTCTCCCAGATCCTAGTCTTCCACTGTGACTACTACATCTTACAGAAGACTGGGAGGGAAGCTACAAGAGATGGGTTTCATTTGAGGCAGAAGCTGAACCTTCTTCCCTTCTTCTCATGATAGCCCAGAATCCGCTGTCATGGGCAGATGTGACCCGGCTCATTTATCCCAGCAATGGGAAATATGGCCCTCTTCAGATGTTGCTCCCATCACCCCTGAGCTTTAGCCGTATTGGTTGAGAGTGATGGGACTTGTAGCCCAAGAACATTCAGAGGGCCACCTATGCCCTATTCTGTTTATCCCTTGGAACATTGTGGGAGCCATTGAGAACTTAAGACGAGCCAACTGGATCAGTCCCATGGTCCATCTGGTCCAGCATCCTATTCTCACAGGAGCTTGCGGGAAGCCAGTGAGCAGGATCCGAGCACAAGAGTCCTCTCCTCACCCTGTAGTTCCCAGCATTATAATCTCCAGCTGCAGAGGCAGAACATAGCCACTGCAACTAGTTAGCTCCTGATAGTTTCCTGCTCCCTGAATTTGCCCCAACCTCTTTTAAAGCCCTCCAAGTTGGATGGACCCATCAAAGTCCAGTCCATTCCAGTTCCATGTGGGGATGGGAATACAAATGTCTTTTCCCATTTCTGGGTGGAAAATCATTTAAAAACATAGAAACACACATTTCTTAAATCATAAAAATTATTTATGAAGCAGTCCAAGGGTTTCATGCTCTTTTCTTCTTTTAAAAAAAATCTTTAAAATTTCAAATGATAGGCCGTCCAGCTGATGAATAGCATGATCCCCTGAGAGTGATGAGGCGTCATATTCCCTCATGTAAAAAACCAATGTCTATTCCCATATAAGCAGTGGGGACTTACTCTTCAATAAGTCTGCAATATGACTGCAGCCTAAGAGATTTATTTGAAAATAGCTGATGACATCTTTCTGCATGACTGCAAGGCTTGAAAGAAATCTGGTTCTAAATGCACCATTTTGCCACCAGGCACATACTCCACAGGCCATCAGAACTTGTAACAGTTCGAAAACCTGATCGCCATGAGTCTGGTATCTGGTGTGTACAACATTTTAATTTCTTAAAAGTGTGATACTATGACCTGTGATCAAATAACTTGCCTCCCGTTCGAGCGAGTTTATTATTATTATTATTATTTTTAATAATGTTTATTAAAGTTTTAAAAGTTACAAAAAGAAAAAGTAAGCAAAAACAAAACAACACATCACAATAAGGAAAAAAGAAAGAAAAAGCAAAAAAAGAGAAAAAAATACAGAAAAATAAAATCCATTAAAAAACACAGCAAATCTTCCCATAACTTATATTTCATTTACTTGTTTCATTGACCTCCTCACACCTCCCTTTTTTGTATTCTAGTTCGGTTAATATTTCAGCAAATCCTTTCCATCTTTTCCAATTTTTGTCCTGTAATTTATCTTAATATAATGTAACTTTTCTTTCCCTCCTTTCACCAATTAACAGTCTGTTTTTTCCTAGACCTATATAACATTTCTGCTAAAACCAGATAAATTCATTCCAACATCCTTCTAACATTCATTAATTTTACAATGTTTCTGTAGATAGTCTTTAAATTTCTTCCAGTCTTCCTTCACCGACCCATTCGAGCGAGTTTAAGGATGCTCTGTGTTTGCAGAAGTTCTTTGCCCACCTGTATTTCCTCTTCCCTCTGGTTAGGAATTAGAAACGCAGATAGGAACGAACTGAGGAAAATAGCATCCGATCCCATCGAGGAGCACATGCTCTACGCCAAAGACTTTGGCCAACTCGACAGCCTCTCGCGAAAGGTGTCCCGGAGGCTTTGCTTCACGGCTTCGGAACCCCCACAACCGGCCAAGCAAATAGCCAATGGTGAGTCCAAGACCCCCCTTTCCTTTATTGAAACCGCCCCAGCACTGAAGAGTCCACCCCAGTGGAAGAAAAGCCAGATGGAATTGGGCATGAGGAAGACTTGGAAGGTTATGGGGGGGTGTGGGGTGTTAGGGAAGGGGTAGTACCTCTGGTGGGGGACACGTCGTGCTCCTTCTGGGGTAGTTTGTCCACCTCTGGTCCCCACCCTGCACTCAGCTCTCAGCTGTGGCTCCTAGAATAATAATAATAATAATAATAATAATAATAATAATAATAATAATAATAATATAATTTATTTGTACCCCGCCCATCTGGCTGGGTTTCCCCAGCCACTCTGGGCGGCTTCCAACAAAGATGAAAGATACACTAAAATATCACGTATTAAAAACTTCCCTGAACAGGGCTGCCTTCAGATGTCTTCTGAATGTCAGGTAGATGTTTAGGTAGAATGTCAGGTAGAAGGTGTCAACATGCAACAGCGGCCACAATCCTGGGAAATGGCTTTGACCGGCTGTCTAAACCAGGTGAGGGTAGCCAATGGGTCTCAAACCCTCGGTTGAGGGACTTCTCCTGCATGCAAACTTAACTTACGGTCTGTGTGTGTGGTTTGGGAGCTGCACGGTCAGGGAAAAAACAGTGCTGTCCAGGGTTGTAAAGACTGTGGAGAGAATAACTGGGTGCACTCTTCCCAGCTTGGATCAAATCTTTGCTTCCAGGTGCCCTAAGAAAGCGGCAGAGATAGTGCAGGATAGTGCACACCCCGGAAATTATCTCTTTCAGCTTCTGCCTTCTGGAAGAAGGTCCAGGGTTATAAAGACTAGGACTAGCCGCCTGAGAAACAGCTTCTATCCAAATGTGATTTTGGTTTTAAACGCAGTGTAAGGTGTCTATGGGAGTATATTGGATTTAAAAATGGGGTATCAGAGTTTTTAGGGGGCTAATTAGGTTGGGAGAGCAGGCTTGTTGGTTTTTGAATGTCTGATGTAGATTTTTCAATTTCGTTGTTCTGTATGGGACAATGACAATAAAGATTATCGTATCATATCGTAAAGACAGGCTCTGGTGGATTGAGTGGAGGAGATCAATAGTTGGTTCAACGGACAAGAAGGAGGTTTCTGCATGTGATAGAGAGGGAAGTGAGGGGCAGATGGGGCTCATCAACCTGGGAAGGTAGCCTGTCTAGGAGAAGGAAACCTCTGACACATCTTTGGGAATAGAAAAGGCTCAGGAGCAAACCCTACACAAATCAGGAGTGGAGTCCTTAAGATGGTTGGATTGTGCCTTATATGCCCCCTTCTGGCCATTCCTGCAAGGCTAAATGTACTGCTCTGCTTTCCTTTGAACCACATCAGCGAGGCTGAGAGGGGGGGTCTTGTCATCTGGGCATCCAAGGACCTCCACACACACTGCCCAGGCTTGCACCCCAGGGTGGTCACTTCGGTGCTGCTGACCTCACTTGGTTTGACTTCGCCCTTGGAGGCACACTCCATTGTCTCTTGAGATAAAGGGACCCCTGACCATTAGGTCCAGTTGTGACCGACTCTGGGGTTGTGGCGCTCATCTCGCTCTATGGACCGAGGGAGCCAGCGTTTGTCTGCAGACAGCTTCTGGGTCATGTGGCCAGCATGACTAAGCTGCTTCTGGCGAACCAGAGCAGCACACGGAAACACCATTTACCTTCCTGCCGGAGCAGTACCTATTTATCTACTTGCACTTTGACGTGCTTTCGAACTGCTAGGTTGGCAGCAGGAGGGACCAAGCAACGGGAGCTCACCCCGTCGCGGGGATTTGAACCGCCGACCTTCCAATCGGCAAGTCCTAGTCTCTGTGGTTTAACCCACAGCGCCACCCGCGTCCCAACCTTAGGTTAGAGCAACCCATTTCAACACCTGCCAGGTAAGAACCTGCAGCTTCACCCTGCAGGAGCAGGGACCGAGCAATGGGAGCTCACCATGTCACAGGGATTCGAACCGCCGACCTTCTGATCAGCAAGTCCTAGGCTCTGTGGTTTAACCCACAGCGCCACCTGCGTCCCTGTCTTGAGATAGATGGGTGCAAAGAACAGCTGTCTACTTCAGTGTGCTGGGCCCAGGGTAACCTGTGAAACGCAATCCAGGAACAGTCCTGAATCCAAAGGTTCCACTGGGAGTCAGTCCGACAGGGACAAGGCAGGATATGAGGCAGGAAATCAGGCAAGGACAGGTACAGGATCTCAGGCAGGATCTAGCATACAGCGATGTTGCTCCCGCAAACTGGGGCAGGGTCCGTCAGCCTTTTATCTTTGTTGGGGTAGTGGCCGGTCCTAATACTCCAGTGACTCACCTCCCTGTTTCGCCTGAAGGTGAGCACTCCTCCTGCGAGTACTCAGGTCTCTCCTTCTCTCAGACCTTAGTCTCTGCAGCTTGGGAGATGTCAGTGAGTTACTAGACCCAGGGGCCGCCTCAGCCTCTCCTGACCCAACTGGTAGTGGAGCAGCTGTAAGTGATGGCCCAGCTGGAGGCAACGAGGTCATCCCTGCATCTGGAGCCAGGGCAGGCTCAGGCCCCTGACTCGGCCCAGCTGGTGTTTGTTGCAGGGGGACCTGTGCAGACTGGGACTCTTCAGGATCAGGCCCCAGACTAGGTTCAGATGATGCCTGAGGCAAAGGATCTGGTGCAGACTGAGACTCCACTGGTTCCGAATCCGAGCCCGAGTCCCAGGCCATCACATTCAGAATGTTCCAAGCTCTTTCTTGGTCAGTCTGACAATGAAGTTTTGAACTTTTTGAGTTCCAGGAAAGCCCAGTGGCCGGTCTGTTACCTGATGTGATGGCCTGGGAATCGGATTTGGATGCTGAACCTGAGGAATCCCAGCCTGCACAGGATTCCCCGCCTCCAGAACCAGCTGAGCCGGGGCTGGGGCCTGAGCCTGAAGCTGGATCCTCAGGTGTGCTGGATCCTCAGGTGCAATCATCAGCTGAGTCTGCTCTGGCTCCTGAGGGGATGGAGGACCCATTGCCTGCAGGTGCTCCACTCTCAGCCCCGTCAGGAGAAGAGGAGGTTGCCTCTGGGTCCGGTAACCCTCCAGCCTCTCCTGAGCTGCAGAGGCTCAGGGCAGAGAGGTGGAGGGAACTAAGTTCCTGCAGGAGGATTGCTCACCTCTAGGCCAGGAGAGGCCATTCACCTGTGGACCAGGGCTGCCCTGTGCCTCGGGGTAGATAAAAGCCAGCCAGCCCCAGTCCCAGGTTGCGGGAGCAACATTGTTGGTAGCCGGTTCCTGCCTGCACCCTGACCTGCTCTCCGGCTAGAGTTCCTGACCTCACCCAGCTTCAACTTCTATGGACTGCCTTCATTTTGTACCATCGACCTTGGACCTCGCCTTTCGGTTAGCCCTTGGGACCAGCACACCTGAGAACATTTCACAGGGGGGAAAGTTCTCAGTTGAAGTTCTGAGGAAACTGCACAGAAGTTGAATGTTCCCAGTTCCAGTCTGGCCCCTCACATCCTGAGGGTCAGCCCCAATTTCAGCGTGGCCAGAGTGTTTCCTCCAGTTCCCTACCTGCCCCAACCATGTTCCTTGAAGCTCTGACGGGCTTTCCTTTCCCGTCTCCTTGCAGTTGAGAAGATTGTTGGGCCGCGCGACCTCACTGTCAGCGAGCAGAGCCACAGCTCTCTGAGACTTAGCTGGACACCGGCGACTGGGAAAGTGACCAGCTACCGTATCCTCCTGGATTCACTTTCGGCTACTGGACAGGTCTCTCCAGAGGATCAGCAGCAGGTAGAATCATATTGTACATTTGGAAGGGACTCTTTGTTGTTGTTTAGTCATTAGTTGTGTCCGACTCTTCGCAACCCCCTGGACCAGAGCACGCCAGGCACTCCTGTCTTCCACTGCCTCCCGCAGTTTGGTCAAACTCATGCTGGTAGCTTCGAGAACACTGTCCCACCAACTCGTCCTCTGTCGTCCCCTTCTCCTTGTGCCCTCCATCTTTCCCAACTTCAGGGTCTTTTCCAGGGAGTCTTCTCTTCTCATGAGGTGGCCAAAGTCTTGGAGCCTCGGCTTCAGGATCTGTCCTTCCAAGGAGCACTCAGGGCTGATTTTTTTCAGAATGGATCGGTTTGATCTTCTTGCAGTCCATGGGACTCTCAAGAGTCTCCTCCAGCACCATAATTCAAAAGCATCCATTCTTCGACGATCAGCCTTCTTTATGGTCCAGGTTTCACTTCCATACATCACTACTGGGAAAACCAGAGCTTGAACTATACTGACCATAGCTTTCTAAGGCTCATCAACTGCTGCAGTGTAAGCAATCACAAACCCCATACTTAATACTATCTGGTGGGTTATTTAGAGATCAGGGATTATTACAGTATTTTATTTTTTTCATAATATTCTTTATTGGTTTTCATTTGCACACTCCACATACACATATTGTATTACATTTCACATTTACACCTGCTCCCCAAAGCCGACTTCCCTCTTCTGGCCTTTTATATCACATTAACTTTTTCGCATTGTCTTCCTCTGTTTTGTATATTATTGCTCTTCTTTCGTATTTGTCCATAGAGTGTCTATAGTCAAATAAATCCTCCTGTATATACAGTTCTATAATCATTTACAACTACCGTTGGTTACATTAATCACATTGTACATTTTACTTTTCGTTATTTTCTTTATCCAGACATTTTCTTTGTATTTCACATTATGAGGTTTATTTCAGTTCTACTGGTTTCACTGTTTCTAAGGTAAGGAAGGACAGAGATCAGGGATTTTTTAAAGAGTTTGGCCTCCGAGCAACACATCTTGGAGAGTTTTGGCCCAGCCATCTTTCGCAGGTCACTCTGAGGTCACTATGTGGGAAGGTTGAGTTTTGCTCACTGATAAGACCAGAATACTGATACACACATGAATTCAGGGGTTTGTGGGTGTTAGGTGAGCGGTAGCACCTCTGCTAGGATGGACATTGAAATATACTCAGAGTCGAGTGTGAATTTTATGCTCTTTATTCAGCTCATAGTAGCAATGAATGACACTTTCCCCAAAACGTCTAGCTATACAGTGGTGCCCCGCAAGAAGAACGCCTCGTAAGACGGAAAACCCGCTAGACTTTTTACAAAAGTTATTTTAAACATCCTTTTCAGTTCATTATATATCATTTCCCAGAATCTTCTTTCTTGTAACTTGAATCCATTGCTTCGAGTCCTACCCTCTGGAGCAACAGGAAACAGGCTTGCTCCATCTTCCTCCCCCACCCCAATAATTTTTATGTATGTTTTCCAAATATCTTAAACACAATACAGCTTAGCAATATTATTCTCCTTTAAATCTATATCTTACCCAAATTATCTTCCCTCCACCCCTCTTCTGGCTTCTCTGCATTGCTCTTGCTTAAGTGTGATTACTATATATACATTCTATAAGTGTCTATAATTCCTTAATAACTTTTTGTATTATACTTTAGACATACAATACTTATTATAATACAGCATTACATCTTGTGGTCTAACCGAATGTTTACAATAAGCGTGATGAGTTTTATTTCAGTCCTGCGAGTCTCTTTATTTACGTACAGTTATCTCTAAGTATACCATAAATATTGGACCATTCTTTGGATTTTCTCATTGCGCTGCTGTCGGATTCTTCCAGTTAGCCTTGCTACTTCCGCATGCTCCAATACTTTCTGTTGCCATTCTTCAATTGTCGGGATTGCTCCATCTTCCATGTGACAGTCCTTCAGATATTTGTAGATAGCTATCCTATCTTCGGGACGCGGGTGGCGCTGTGGGTTAAACTACAGAGCCTAGGATGTGCCAATCATAAGGTTGGCGGTTTGAATCCCCGTGACGGGGTGAGCTTCTGTTGCTCGGTCCCAGCTCCTTCCTGCCAACCCAGCAGTTCGAAAGCACCTCAAAGTGCAAGTAGATAAATAGGTACCACTCCGGCGGGAAGGTAAACGGTGTTTCCGTGCGCTACTCTGGTTCGCCAGAAGCGGCTTAGTCATGCTGGCCACATGATCCGGAAGCTGTACGCCAGCTCCCTCGGCCAATAAAGCAAGATGAGTGCCGCAACCCCAGAGTCGGTCACGACTGGAGCTAATGGTCAGGAGTCCCTTTACCTTTTTATCCTATCTTCTCTCAGTCTCCTCTTTTCCAGGCTAAACATGAAGATCAATAGAATTGTAGAGTTACAAGGGACCTCAAGGCCTACCTAATTCAATGCCCTGCAATGAAGGAACCGTAGAAAACATATATTCTCTTCCATACTTCCTCTTATTTATATGACAGATTGTTTTGGATGCCAACAAGAGCTCAGCGCTGGTGACGGATCTGAAACCAAACACCAAATATTTCTTCACTGTCATGGCCGTCTACTCTGACGTTCTGGGGGACCCAGCGACTATCAAAGCGAGAACAAGTGAGTTTGTATTTTGGGAGCACCACCCTTGTGGGCAGGGTTGTCCCCACTCCCCTGCATTGACAAGGCAGGCGAGGAAGACAGCTTGAAAACAGAATTCTGTTCTGAAAGCGTTCGACTTGTTTCCACACAGGCACGGGCGCCATGTTTGCAGATGCTAATAGGGTGGACAGGCCACTAATACTATGATAGGATAAGAGTTGCCATCCATGAGAACTTTAAAGCAGTCCTCACCAATATGGCGTGCTTGGGACTACAGCTCCCATTTGCCCCACACTCTATGTGGGGCTACCTTTGAAGGTGACCCAGAAACTACACTTAATCCAGAATGTGGCAGCTTAGACTGGTGACTGGGAGTCGCTGCCAAGACCACATAACACCGGTCCTGAAAGACCTACATTGGCTCCAAGGATGTTTCCAAGCACAATTCGAAGTGTTGGTGCTGATCTTGAAAGCCCTAAATGGCCTCGGCCCAGTATACCTGAAGGGGCATCTCCACCCCCATCGTTCTGCCCAGACACTGAGGTCCAGCTCCGAGGGCCTTCTGGCGGTTCCCTCACTGTGAGAAGCGAGGTTACAGGGAACCAGGCAGAGGGCCTTCTCGGTAGTGGCGCCCGCACTGTGGAATGCCCTCCCTTCAGATGTCAAAGAAATAAACAACTATCTGACTTTTGGAAGACACCCAAAGGCAGTCCTGTTTAGGGAAGTTTTTAATGTTTGATGTTTTATCACTTTGTTGTTGTTGTTGTTGTTGTTGTTGTTGTTGTTGTTGTTATTATTCTGTTGAGAACCACCCAGAGTGGCTGGGGGAACCCAGCCAGAAGGGCAGGGTATAATAAATAATAATCATCATCATCATCATCATTATCATTATTATCGTCATCATACATTGGGGTTAGGAAATTGGAGTTTTAATCCAAACTAGGCTGGATTGAGAAACAAGGCTTGAGAAAGGTTGCTGTAGAGACTTACTGGGTGTCCTTAATCAGAAAGAGGCATGACTGAGAAAAAACACCTTTGAAAATTCTGGTGAGAACTGACCAGCTCTCTGCCCTCTGGACTAATCTTTGTGAATAATGACTTGTTTGTTTTTGTTTGTTTATTACATTTGTACACTGCCCTCCCTCCGAAGATCTCAGGGCAGTTCATAGCATAAAAATACAAAACAAAGACACAAAATGCGTAAGAGAAAAACAAAACAAACCTGTAATGCCCCTTTAAATGTGTTGTGTAATTTATATACCTGCAAGGCGTATATATTGCTTGCTCAGGAGATCTGTTTGTTGCACTGTGGATTCATTCTTCAGCCCGTGTCCTTTTGTTTTGAAGCATCCATACCTACGGTGACCCATTTCCGGGTCGTAGAAGAAGGACTGTTCAGCCTGAAAGTAGCTTGGACTCCCCCTTTGGGAAAACTGGAAGGCTACAAGGTCTACTTGCCAAGTAAGTCAGTGGAGTCCCTGCTAGATTTGTGTGTTTGTCTGTGAGAAAATGCATTCAGGGCAAAGTAATAAAGTGGTACCTTGGTTTTTGAATGTAATCCGTTCCGGAAGACGGTTCAACTTCCAAATCATTCAAAAACCGAGGCGCAAATGCTGGTCTGCCAGTTCAAAGCAGTGGTACCTCTAGTTGCGAACAGGATCCGTTCCGGAGGCCCGTTCGCAACATGAAAATAATGCAACCACAGCGGCATGTCTGCGCATGCGCATTATGTCATTTTGTGCTTCTGCGCATGTGCTAGGGGCGAAACCCGGAAATAGCCCTTTCAGACAGGAAAAGCAGGCCACACCCCTTCCCCCAACACAGCAAAGGTTCACTGAGAAATGCAGGATAATATATTTCCAAAATCAGTACCTAAAAACTATTCAAATAGGAGATGCGGATGTTCCTATGGGGTCCACTGAGTCTGCTATTTGTGATTCTTGGGGTATCGCAACCTTTGAAAAGTCAAGGGGAAGGCTTGTTAATATGTCTGGTCAAAACCTTTGCAAATTAACCTTTGGATTTCGTATAAAAATGTGCAGCGATGTTGTGGGTGGGAGAATTTTACAGCTGCTCCAGGGAATGCGATAGATAAATTCATCCTTTATTTATCCTGCCTTTCCAGAATAAATAAGCAGCATGAAGAGGGTTTGTAGGTACCGTAGGTAGGGATCAGATAGGCACCCCTGTGTCTGTTGTTTAGTCGTTTAGTTGTGTCCAACTCTTTGTGACCCCCTGGACCAGAGCACACCAGGCACTTCTGTCTTCCACTGCCTCCCGCAGTTTGGTCAAACTCATATTGGTCTCTTTGAGAACACTGTCCACCCATCTCGTCCTCTGCCGTCCCCTTCTCCTTGTGCCCTCCATCTTTCCCAACATCAGGGTCTTCTCCAGGGAGTCTTCTCTTCTCATGAGGTGGCCAAAGTCTTGGAGCCTCAGCTTCAGGATCTGTCCTTCCAGTGAGCACTCAGGGCTGATTTCCTTCAGAATGGATCGGTTTGATCTTCTTGCAGTCCATGGGACTCTCAAGAGTCTCCTCCAGCACCAGAATTCAAAAGCATCCATTCTTTGGCTATCAGCCTTCTTTATGGTCCAGCTCTCACTTCCATATGGAAGTTCTGTGTCTAAGTTAATTCATTAACAGTACCAGGAAGTTTTAAAAAAAGAGTGCCCCTGAGCATGTACAGAGTATTTACCTGTTGCAGTTGCCTGGGACACATTTGAGATGATGCCGAGCTGGAAAGGACGCCCCAAATGATCAAGGAGTTGAAGCAACTCTCCAGTGAGGGAAGTTTGGCACATTTCCCTTTTGTTTCCTTACTAAACCTTAAGATACCTCGTTCCCTTAAGCCTCCGCTTACCGGATTTTCAGATGCCTGGGTCCCTTAGCTCCTTCTGGATTCCCAAACATTAAGCAGCCATTCCTTTCCTTTCTGCTGCCTTCTCCCCCAAAAATTCGTCCCAGCTCCTGAGTGGACTTGATGAGGAGATTTCACCCCTCCCATATCCAAGAATCTGCTGATGAGTCTGCTGATTCTCCAGAGAGGAGGGGCGGTGTTCTGCTCTCTACTTATTCCGCTCCAGCCTAACATCAGTCAGTCCATCAGTGTGTCGGAGAGAGAGAGACTGAGTGTTAGAGATCGTGTGTATAGATAAGGTTGCTGCTAAGAGCAGCTGCAGACACTCAGTGCAGTGCAGCATTCATTTATGCTTAGACCTATTTAGCTCTGTATATAGTTGTCTTGCCAACAAACGTTCGTATAGTTAAAGCTTTTGAATTATTGATGCTTTTGAATTCTGGTGCTGGAGGAGACTCTTGAGAGTTCCATGGACTGCAAGAAGATCAAACCTCTCCATACTGAAGGAAATCAACCCTGAGTGCTCACTGGAAGGACAGATTGTGAAGCTGAGGCTCCAGTACTTTGGCCACCTCATGAGAAGAGAAGACTCCCTGGAGAAGACCCTGATGTTGGGAAAGATGGAGGGCACAAGGAGAAGGGGGCGACAGAGGACGAGATGGTTGGATAGTGTTTTCGAGGTTACCAGCATGAGTTTGACCAAACTGCGGGAGGCAGTGGAGGACAGAGGTGCCTGGCGTTCTCTGGTCCATGGGGTCACGAAGAGTCAGACACGACTAAACGACTAAACAACAACAACAACATAGTTGTGTATAATAGTTGTAGATAGAATAAAGAAGATATTCTACAGAGCTGCTCTCAGAGTCGTTTATGCTCTGCTATACTCTGCTGTGTGACGACTGTCTTCTTGTGGAAGTGAATCCGGTGCTCACAACTCTAAGCTGTGAGTCCACAGCACTTTGACCTGTTCCTGTGCAGAAGGTGGTCTCTGGAAGTGCTACCCAGCTCGCCTAGCCCAGTCGGGGCTGAAGTGCATGAGTCCAATTGGTGGTACTGGCTCAAGGGCGATGCTGACACTTGACTCAATTTGCTTTCGTTTCTACCTCCTGCACAGCAAACAAGCCTGGGTCGACCTCGGAAAAGATTCTGCCCAGAGATGTCTCCTCGCATGTCCTTGACAACTTGCAGGAGGACACAAACTATACGGTCAGCATTTATGCCGTCTACCCAGAAGGGCCGAGCCAGGCGGTGTCAACGACTGGCAGAACTTGTAAGTCCTTCCAAATGTTTCTTTGTTGTTTTTCAGATCCGTTTCGGGGGCAGGACCCCCATGTAGAGGGCTAGCCATTTCTAGGTCCGTTTGCCCGGAACTGGTATCCTTGTGCAACATCCTTAGGCACTTGCCAGGGCCCTGGCATCCTTAGCTCAGCAAGTAGAGCATCGTTTTTGCATGCGGAAGGTGCCAGGTTCAAGTCCTGCCATTTCCAGGTGGAGCTAGAGGAAACCCCTACCTGGAATCCTGTGTAGCTGCTGCCAGCCCGTGAAGACATACTGGGGGCCCCTGATTGGGTATAAGGCAGCTTCCTGCAGAGGGTGGATTTTATTTTTATTTTTTAAAAAATATTTATTGAAGTTTAACAATTTCAAAGAAAGAAAAACAAACAGTAATAATAATAGAAAAGATTGCAATACTTCAAAAAATACAGGAAAATACAATACAAAAAAAAAAAAGAAAAAAGGAGGGGGAAAAAGGAAAAAGAGAAAACCCAAAAACAATACAGCTAAGCGATAACATTTAAAAACAATAACATCCAGTATTTTCATATCTTTATCTTTCATTTACTTATTTCCATGACTTCCTCACACCTCCCTTTTTGTATTCTTAGTTCATAATTGTTACAGCAAGTCCTTTCCCTCTTTCTCAAATTTTGTTCCATGAGGGTGGATTTTATTTGCATGTTTCACGTATATCCCACTTTTCCTCCAATGATCTCAAGGTAGAGTACATGATTCTCCCCTCTTCTTCCTTTAATTGACACAACAACCCTGTGAGGCGGGTTAGGCTGAGATTTTTCCAAGGCCCACCCAGCATAGCTGTCAATTTACAGATTTGAAAATAAGGGACCAGAAGCCTTGAAAATAAGGGACCAGCAGCCAAAATAAGGGACCTGCAGCCTCACCTGTTCCAGGCACTCCAGTCTTCCTGTCCTCCTGCAGTCTAGTCAAACTTATTTTGGTAGCTTCGAGAACACTGTCCAACCAACTTTGTAACCAGAGGTTCAACTGAATAGAATCTGAATCACATGCACCACAAGGCCTATGCAGCCTCAACTTAAGATGGCTCCCCGGCCTGGCTTTGCACTGCAAAGTTTGCAGCAGCACGTGCAACAAAATGGCGTCCAGCATTCAAAAAACCCCTCAGCTTGCATTAACTAGCCACACACAAGGCATGCAAGCTCCACCCCCCAGTTGTTCTTAGACTTCTTATTGGGTGAGCAACACAGCCAAGCAACACAGTTGGAGCCTCCCTCCTCCCTGGCCGGCAGGGAGGGAGGGAGAGGAGCTGCTTCCTTCGAAATTTAAGAGACATTTAAGGGACATCCATCAATAAGGGACAGCAGTGGGACATGGCCCTGGAATAAGGGACTGTCCCTTCAAATAAGCGACACTTGACAGCTATGGCACCCAGTGAGCTTCACGGCCGAGTGGGGATTTGAACCCTGGTCCCTCCCAGGCCCTAGTCTGGCCTTCTGATCACTACACCACACTGGCTCTCTGGGAGCTACGTGGCATTTATATTCCCTGTAACTTTCCAGGCTGAGGATTTTGCAGAAAGTTAAAATAACGGCTCCGCTCGGCCACATCTGTTTCTGCAGCAGATGACATTAGGGGATGGTGTACTAAGGTTTTGGCATCCAGTTCTTAACCAGTAATAAAACTAATACAGTGGTACCTCGGGTTAAGTACTTAATTTGTTCCGGAGGTCCGTTCTTAACCTGAAACTGTTCTTAACCTTAAGCACCACTTTAGCTAATGGAGCCTCCTGCTGCCGCTGCGCCGCTGGAGCACGATTTCTGTTCTCATCCTGAAGCAAAGTTCTTAACCCGAGGTACTATTTCTGGGTTAGCGGAGTCTGTAACCTGAAGCGTATGTAACCTGAAGCGTATGTAACCCGAGGCACCGCTGTACCAGTACTAATACTAATACTAATACAGTGGACGCTTGGGTTGCGAACGTGATCCGTACCCTGAGGTATGACTGCATTAATAATAATTTATACCCCGCCCATCTGGCAGGGTTTCCCCAAGCCACTTTGGGCGGCTTCCAGCAGAATGTTAAAAACACGATAAAACATCAAACATTAAAAACTTCCCTAAACAGGGCTGCCTTCAGATGTCTTCTAAAAGTCGGATAGTTGTTTATTTCCTTGACATCCGGTGGGAGGGTGTTCCACAGGGCGGATGCCACCACCGAGAAGGCCCTCTGCCTGGTTCCCTGTAACCTCACTACTTGCAGGGAGGGAACTGCCAGAAGGCTGTCGGAGCTGGACCTCAGTGTCCGGGCTGAACGATGGGGGTGGAGATGCTCCTTCAGGTATACAGGACCGAGGCCGTTTAGGGCTTTCAAGGTCAGCACCAACACTTTGAATTGTGCTCGGAAACGTACTGTGAATGTTTGTCTCCTGCAGTAAAGCTGGTGCCTGTGGGGAACTTCGTGCTCCAGAATGCAACAACCAATACCATCCAGGCCAGATGGATGCAAGTCAGAGGTGCCTCGGGATACAGGCTGACGTGGGAGTCTTCAGGTAGAGAGCATCCTTACTTTGGTTCTTTGCAGCAAAGCGACCAAACACTCACTGAAGAATGTGACTTTTCAATAATAGTCAAATCTGGGGGCCAGGAAACCTGTGGCGTTGATTATGGTGTTCTAGAGGGGTTTTTTTGGGGGGGTAGTCCTTCTAAACCAGTGGTTCTCAACCTGTGGGTCCCCAGATGTTGTTAGACTACAACTCCCATCATTCCTAGCCAGCATGACCAGTGGTCAGGGATGATGGGAGTTGTAGTCCAATAACATCTGGGGACCCACAGGTTGAGAACCGCTGTCCCTAGAATGGTAGGATTTTGATTAATTTGGATATGGACGAAAGTACAAGCTGCAGAGCTGTGCCAGGCAAGGAATCGCTAGGCTGGCTTCCACAAACCAGACTGGCTGGCCTTCCGGAAGAGCAAATCTGTTAACATGACAAAAGGGGTTGATGGGGCCGACTCTTTGTGACCCCCTGGACCAGAGCACACCAGGCACTCCTGTCTTCCATTGCCTCCCACGGTTTGGTCAAACTCATGCTGGTAGCTTTGAGAACACTGTCCAGCCATCTCGTCCTCTGTCGTCCCCTTCTCCTTGTGCCCCCCATCTTCCCTAACATCAGGGTCTTTTCCAGGGAGTCTTCTCTTCCCATGAGGTGGCCAAAGTCTTGGAGCCTCAGCTTCAGGATCTGTCCTTCCAGTGAGCACTCAGGGCTGATTTCCTTCAGAATGGATCGGTTTGATCTTCTTGCAGTCCATGGGACTCTCAAGAGTCTCCTCCAGCACCAGAATTCAAAAGCATCAATTCTTCAGTGATCAGCCTTCTTTATGGTCCAGCTCTCACTTCCATACATCACTACTGGGAAAACCATAGCTTGAACTATACTTTAGTTAAAGCTATGGTTTTCCCAGTAGTGATGTATCACTGCCTGCAATTTTCTGCGTTTCGTTTCCGCCTGATCCCCCCGTTTACAATTCGACGTGTGCATGCCCCAAAACATTGTGTATGCATATGCCTGCAACTCAGAATCTAACACTTGGTGCATCTGATGCAGCAGACTGTAGCCTGCGAAAGCCCGAGACCATAATAAATTTGTTTTCCGGAGGCTTTGAGTTTGTTATGTGTGAGAGCACCTGGAGTCTCAAGTGGCGTGGCCTCTGGAGAGCTGCATAAAACTGCTTTCTCTCCTTTTTTTCTCTGAATGCACAGATAGCTCTCAACTAGGCTTGTTACTATGGAGATTCGGAAACCTACGAATGAGCAAGCTTAGGTCATTGTCAATTGGAGCAATAGGGCAGCTATCTTCCAATTCATGCGCGCAATTTGTTTAACCTCCGCGCCCCCAGAGACGCCAGGTGTATTCTGGTTCGAAGAAGAAGTTTCTCAGCGGAAAAGAGTTTTTTTTAATTTTAAAAAAACAACAGGCTAGGAGGTGAGGATTGAAAAGGAAAAGAAATAAAGGAAGCTCTTTGAACAGGAAGGAAAAGCGAAACAGCTCATTTGCTCGGATCTGTAAAATGAGTAAATGTTGCCACCTAGTGCTGGAACAAAATGCAGCCAACTTTGTTATTTCATGGCGGAAAATAATATACAGAGAAGGATGTACTGTATTCCTTCTATATTAGCAGACAACAACAACAACAACAATATAATTTATTATTTATACCCCGCCCATCTGGCTGGGCCTCCCCAGCCACTCTGGGCGGCTTCCAACCGAATATTAAAAACAATACAGCATCAGACATTAAAAACTTCCCTAAACAGGGCCGCCTTTAGTTGTCTTTTAAAAGTAAAATAGTTGTTTATTTCCTTGACATCTGCTGGGAGGGCATTCCACAGGGCGGGTGCCACTACTGAGAAGGCCCTCTGCCTGGTTCGCTTTAATCTCACTTCTCGCAGTGAGGGAAGCTCCAGAAGGCCCTTGGAGCTGGACCTCAGCGTCCGGGCAGAATGATGGGGGTGGAGATGCTCCTTCAGGGATACTGGACCAAGGCCGTTTAGGGCTTTCAAGCTCAGCACCAACGTACTGGGAGGCAATGTAGGTCTTTCAGGACTGGTGTTATGTGGACTCAGCAGCCGCTCCCAGTCACCATTCCAGCTGCCGCATTCTGGATTAATTGTAGTTTCTGGGTCACCTTCAAAGGTAGCCCCACATAGAGCGCATTGCAGTAGTCCAAGCGCATAACTAGAGCATGCACCACTCATGCACTTATCTTTTAAAAGAAATTAATTAGAAACCACAGGCAGGGGGAAATCATTCACCCCCTTGTGTTATTTTATTTATTTTATATTAATGATTTTCAACCTTTTCCAACTCAAGACCACTTCTAACCCAGACACGCAATCCAGGACCCATTTCTTAACCTTTTACCATAATTTTGAATGTATATTTTCTTTTATGTGGTTTGTAACAATTAAGTAAAACTGAATGTCGCGAAATGATGCACGCCTAAAAAGTGTGTCACCAACATGAAAAAGTTTGGAAAGCTCTCCATCAAACATTAAAAACCTCCTGATACAGTTTATAGTCCTACAGACAATGATCCTTTTCTTTTCTTTTCTTTTCTTTTCTTTTCTTTTCTTTTCTTTTCTTTTCTTTTCTTTTCTTTTCTTTTCTCCTCTCTTCTCAAGGTTGGCAAAAAGTTTGTAGGTACGTTCAGGGTGGCAGGAGAGGATATATTGTTTATTAATATCCTTCCTATCTTGCGCTAGCAAGTTTCTTTATGTAGCAGAGTTACATTTCCCTTTCTAACTGCACAGCAGATAGCTGGTTGCAGGCTCGTGTGAGCCTCTCACTATTATACAATTCAGTCTCTCTCAGATTGAATTGTATGTTCCTGGTAAATTCCCTTGAATCCCTCTTAGAAGAATAAAGACATGACAATCTTATTTAAAGCAATAAAATAAGTTTACTCACATCAGTTCACGGTTGGGTTCCTGAAGGCAGACTTAGTTACAAATATGTACATGTGGATCTACTCCGTATGGGGGAATAATCCCAGTGCTTCAGCTAGTTGAGAACTAACAGAGCAGTCCTAGCTAAAAGCTGGTCAAACGAAGAAGGAAGTAAAAGAGAGAGAGTGCTGCATGACTCGTCCTTTTGTTACCTGGACAGGTAACGTCATGCCCACCTCTCGTCACATGCAAGGAAGGATGCTCCAGCCAGGAGGAACAGGAAGTTTTGACTGGCTGGACCAACACCCCCTTGCATGTCCACTCTAGGAAAACAAGGAATGTGGTATTTGACTGCTCCCAGTGGATTACACCCCCCAAAGTTGCACAGCCCAATCTCTCTGGTGCCTTGCAGAAAAAAACACTGAATCTTTATTTCTCACATTTTTGCAGAAGGCAGTGCCCAGAATGTGAACTTGGGTGACACTTACAGCTACTACAGGATTCAAGGTCTGCAGCCAGGCAATGAATACGTTGTCACGGTGAATCCGGTCTTTGGCGCCATTGAGGGACCGATAGTCACTGCGAAGGCAACAACCTGTAAGTCTCACCACCTTGGAAGAGAATTCATGTAATCCTGCAAGAAACGCTGGCCGCCATAGCAATGGCACTAGCAACTTCGAGATCGGATTATTGCAATACACTCAATGTGGGGCTTCCCTTGAGATGCACTTAGTGCAGAATACTGCAGTATAATTACTGATGGGAGCAGCCAGGAACTCCTTTGATTCTGGGTCCCACCCCGCATGCCAACTTTGATGGGTAGGTGGGACAACTCACTAATAATAATAATAATAATAATAATAATAATAATATAACTTATATCCCTCTCATCTTGCTGTGTTTTCCCAGCCACTCTGGGTGGTTTAAAGGTAAAGGGACCCCTGACCATTAGGTTCAGTCGTGGCCGACTCTGGGGTTGCGGCACTCATCTTGCTTTATTAGCCGAGGGACCCGGCGTACAGCTTCCGGGTCATGTGGCCAGCATGACTAAGCCGCTTCTGGCGAACCAGAGCAGTGCACAGAAACACCATTTACCTTCCCGCCAGAGTGGTACCTATTTATCTACTTGCACTGGTGTGCTTTCGAACTGCTAGGTTGGCAGGAGCAGGGACCGAGCAACGGGAGCTCACCCCGTCACGGGGATTCGAACCACCGACCTTCTGATCGGCAAGTCCTAGGCTCTGTGGTTTAAACCACAGCACCACCTGCATCCCTCTGGGTGGCTTATAACATACATAAACACACAACAAAGCATCAAACACACACACACACACATCTATCAACTATCATCTATCTATCATCTATCTATCTATCTATCATCTATCATCTATCTATCTATCTATCTATCTATCTATCTATCTATCTATCATCTATCTATCTATCTATCTATCTATCTATCTATCTATCATCTATCATCTATCTATCATCTATCTATCTATCTATCTATCATCTATCATCTATCATCTATCATCTATCTATCTATCTAATCTATCTATCTATCATCTATCATCTATCTATCATCTATCTCTCCCCTATACAAGCAACAAACAAGCTAATAAATCAACAGAAACCAATAACAATAATAGCAATAATAAACAGTTTGCAGCTATACCCAAATTAAAATACCTGCCAACCCCAACTAAACATTTATCCCACAAATCAGCCCCACAAAAACAAAACAGAGGAACCCAAATTGGAACTGTTTAAACATTTTAAAACATTTCAGCCAGTTGTCCCAACCCAAGAGTTGTTCCAGCAACGTCCCGCGAAAAAAATGACACCCCTTTGATAGCACATGAGTGAAAGGTGGCTTGTTCTGCCCAGCTGTAAGAATCCCTTCCATACGATTTACAGGTGCCTGTGGGCCACCTGGTTGTTCAGCCCCTGGGAACCAGAGTCCAAGGGCTACTGCCAGCCCTCTGCTTGGCGCTTTCCAACAACTGGCGCCCTCTGCTTGGCACTTCCTCCTCAACAACTGGTGGAGACAGGAAGAAGAAGCTTGCATTATGCAAGCATTGCCTGCATGAAGGATAAGCCTCTCTCGCAAGCAATGCCTGCAAGAAAATAATGAGGCTGGTTGCTTTGGCTATGCAGGCCTGTTACCAGGGGAGAGGAGAAGGAGGTGGCAGCCCAGCTGGGAGCTTTCCTAGTGTCCACAATCCTCTGTGAACATTCATTTGCAAAATAATAGACCCAGTTTTGGAGAAGCAGCGGGACGTTCCTGCATCCCTCCCCCCAGAATGAGCATCTCCTCGATCCAACATGTTGGAACTGCATCCTGACCTTTCCACTTTCTCTTGCCTGTTCAATGTTCATCGCAGTGTCGTCCAGCGCCGTGCAGATTTTGAAAGCAACCGAGGTCACCATCAATTCTGTGCTGGTTTCATGGAACGCGGTGCCCGGGGCAACTGGGTACCGGGTGACGTGGGGCCCAACGCCAGGTAAGAGAACCATCACAGCAAAGCATTCTGATCTGTGGGTCACTGTATGTGGGGCTGCCCTTGTACCTGTTCTGGAGGGTACAGCTGGTACAGAATGCAGTGGTTAGGCTCAGGGCCAGATTTAGGTTTGACGAGGCCCTAAGCTGCTGAAGGTAATGGGGCCCTTGATATGTCCAGCTGTCCTTTGTCAACAACAAATTGTCGCTGTTTTTTGTGTGGAATATACAGTGGTACCTCGGGTTAAGAACTTAATTCGTTACAGAGGTCCGTTCTTAACCTGAAACTGTTCTTAACCTGAAGCACCGCTTTAGCTAATGGGGCCTCCTGCTGCCGCTGTGCCACCGCTGCACGATTTCTGTTCTCGTCCTGAAGCAAAGTTCTTAACCCGAGGTAAAATTTCTGGGTTAGCGGTGCCTGTAACCTGAAGCGTCTGTAACCTGAGGTACCACTGTATGCTATATGGGAATTTGTGGACCCGCAAGGTATCTAAAGCCATTTGCACATAACAAAATATGTATTTTATCAAAGTAATTGTTGAACTGAAATACAGCCCTACCTCGGGTTACATACGCTTCAGGTTGTGTGTTTTCACGTTACGGACCCACCGAAACCTGGAAGTACCGGAATGGGTTACTTCCAGGTTTCGGGGGTCGCACATGCGCAGAAGTGCTAAATAGCACTTTGTGCATGCACAGAAGCGCAAAATCACAACCCGCACGTGTGCAGATGCGCCGCTGCGGGTTGCGAACGTGCATCCCGCACGGATCACGTTCGCAACCTGAGCGCCCACTGTACAATTAAGAAGTATATAAACAGTGAAATACAATTAAGAAGAAGTATATTAGTAGTGAAATGATTACTAAGCTCTAACTTAAAATGATTTTTTATTCATAACGAACTTAATAATGCAAACACATTGGCATTTGGCAATAACAACAGTTTATTCAGAAACACAATTTACAAAGACTCGCAATCTAGTCTCTAGAAACTTGCTATAATATGAAATAATAATAGGTGTAAATATATGATGCAAATTACTAATAATTATAAATAGCAGAATATAGGCACCCTATATATAGAAAGGAGCAAACCAGTGATATTTTAGGGAGCAGGCTAGCAAGCAGGGAACATGACCCCTGACCATTAGGTCCAGTCGTGGCCAACTCTGGGGTTGCAGCGCTCATCTCACTTTATTGGCTGAGGGAGCCGGCATACAGTTTCCAGGTCATGTGGCCAGCATGACTAAGCCGCTTCTGGCGAACCAGAGCAGCACACAGAAACGCTGTTTACCTTCCCACCACAGTGGTACCTATTTATCTACTTGCACTTTGACGTGCTTTCGAACTGCTAGGTTGGCAGGAGCAGGGACCGAGCAACGGGAGCTCACCCCGTCACGGGGATTCGTACCGTCGACCTTCTGATCAGCAAGTCCTAGGCTCTGTGGTTTAACCCACAGCGCCATCCGCGTCCCACGACAGCATGTGAAACCTCTGCTAAACCATTGGCAGGGCACAGGCTGAAGGCTTTTGTTTTTGACATACGAAGCCCTGAACAACTTGGGTCCAGGATAGCTTAAGGACCTCCTGTGACATTATATCCCAGCCTGATCACTGATATCATCTGGAAGAGGACTGCTATTTTGTAGAACGATAGAACTGTAGAATTGGAGGGTACCCCGAGGGTCATCTAGTCCAGCCCCCTGAAATGAAGGAATTTTTTGCCGAAGGTGGAGCTCAAACCCACAGCCATGAGATTAAGACTCTCAAGCTGTACCAGCTGAGCTATTCAGCTATTCCAAGTGGCCTGAACTAAAATAATTTCGTTTAATCCTTCCCATGCTGTGGCACTCTCACTTTTGACTTGCAGGCATCTTACGGCGACTTTTTAAAATGCTGACAGGTCTACGGAGCTGTTTTAATTTCCTTTTTTTATTATTAGTCAGCCTCCTACATGATTATCTGTATTTTTAATTTTTTTTAATGGTGTTTTACATTTCAACGCTGCCCATTGCCCTGAGGGTTGGTGGCATGGAAATAACTTTTATAAATAAATGAAAACACACACACTGAGGATTCTGCTCTCCGTCTTTTACCTGTTTCTGTGCGTTCCAAGAGTTCTTCGGAAGAGACCGACCGCGGCAGCTTGCTCTGAACAGCTCCCATACGGCTTACTGCCTGCAAAATTTGGCTGATAACACGGAATATGTGATTTCGCTGTATGTCCTTTTCGGTTCGGTAGAGGGTCCGGGGATCACCATTACTGCGAGGACCTGTGAGTACAATTGCATTCTCAGCCAAAAAAAGAACTGGAGCTCCCCTCCACCATGCATAATAATAATAATAATAATAATAATAATAATAATAATAATAATAATATTTATACCCCGCCCATCTGGCTAGGTTTCCCCAGCCACTCTGGCAGCTTCCAACATAATATTAAAATACAATAGCCCGTCAAACATTAAAAGCTTCCCTAAACAGGGCTGCCTTCAGATGTCTTCTAAAAGTCTGGTAGTTGTTTTTCTCTTTGACATCTGATGGGAGGGCGTTCCACAGGGCAGGTGCCACCACCGAGAAGGCCCTCTGCCTGGTTCCCTGTAACTTGGCTTCTCGCAGGGAGGGAACCGCCAGAAGGCCCTCAGAGCTGGACCTCAGTGTCCGGGCAGAACGATGGGGGTGGAGACGCTCCCTCAGGTATACTGGACCGAGGCCGTTTAGGGCTTAAAAGGTCAGCACCAACACTTTAAATTGTGCTCGGAAACGTACTGGGAGCCAATGTAGGTCTTTCAAGACCGGTGTTATATGGTCTCAGCGGTCGCTCCCAGTCACCAGTCTAGCTGCCACATTCTGGATTAGTTGTAGTTTCCGGGTCACCTTCAAAGGTAGCCCCACGTAGAGCGCATTGCAGTAGTCCAAGCGGGAGATAACCAGAGCATGCACCACTCTGGCGAGACAGTCTGCGGGCAGGAAAGGTCTCATCCTGCGTACCAGATGGAGCTGGTAAACAGCTGCCCTGGACACAGACTTGACCTGCACCTCCATGGACAGCTGTGAGTCCAGAATGACTCCCAGGCTGCGCACCTGGTGCTTCAGGGGCACAGTTACCCCATTCAGGACCAGGGAGTCCCCCACACCTGCCTGCCTCCTGTCCCCCCAAAACAGTACTTCTGCATAGAATATCGTTCCAAACCGACTTCTTGAGAGCTTGAGATTTTGCTGCCCCTGCCCCCCCTTCCATTCAGGTTCCTCTTAAGAAACCTTCCTCCACTAGCCAATGTTTAATACACAAGGGAGGGCTGCATTTTGCATCTTCCAAATTCCAAAAAAAAAGGTGGGATGCTAAAAAATTGCAACATTGCTTGGGAATTCCAAAGATATTTTTTTTCAACTAATATGATTTTGTTTTGCTTGGAATATAAGGTGTGTGTAAAATTGCAATCATTTAAAACGAGTGCCAGATACTTGCAGTTCTATTATTACTATTATAATGATGATGATGATTATTAAGCATTACCTGGCTTTTCAGAAGGTAAACGTTGTCCAGTCACAAAAAATAATAGCAGGTTTGAATTCCTCACACCCAAAAGCATATTTTTTAAGGCCTCTTGCTGAAGAAGTTTGCAAAATTTGAGTTTCACCCCCTAAAATGACAGACCCTATCAGGGTCGGTTTTAGGTTTGATGAGGCCCTAAGCTACTGAAGGTAATGCGGTCCTTTATATATTCAGCTGTCCTTTGTCAACAACAAATGGTCACTGTTTTTTGTGTTGAATATGGTAATTTATGGACCTAACAGGTATCTCAAGCCATTTGCCCATGTTGCCATGCAATCAGTCCATGCAGAATGTAGGCACCCTATATATAGATATGAGCAAACCAGTGATATTTTAGGGAATAGGCTAGCAGGCGGGGGCCATTACTTGTATCATAGGAGCCTAAAGATAAAAGTAAAGGGACCCCCAACCATTAGGTCCAGTCATGGCCGACCCTGGGGTTGCGGTGCTCATCTCGCTTTATTGGCCGAGGGAGCCGGCATACAGCTTCCAGGTCATGTGGCCAGCATGACTAAGCCGCTTCTGACGAACCAGAGCAGCGCACGGAAACGCCGTTGACCTTCCTGCCAGAGCAGTACCTATTTATCGACTTGCACTTTGATGTGCTTTCAAACTGCTAGGTTGGCAGGAGCAGGGACCGAACAACGGGAGCACACCCCGTCGCGGGGATTCGAACCGCCGACCTTCTGATTGGCAAGTCCTAGGCTCTGTGGTTTAACTCACAGCCCCACTTATATCATAGCAGCCTACACAACACAAAACAGTGTTGCTGTATGTAGGTTTTATTTTACTTGTTTTTTATCTTATATTTTGGAAATGTACATCCAGGTTTTTTCCCCTTTATATTTTTTGGGGGCCCCCAAGAGAGTGGGGCCCTAAGCTGTAGCTTGTTTAGCTCATACGTAAATCCGGCACTGGACCCTATTAATATACCCCTTTTCTTGGTAGCTCCTCTGGGTTTTGTGACTCATTTCAAGGCAACCTCTTCCAAAAGCACCTCCATCTCTCTGTCCTGGAGCGCTGTCCCTGCAGCCAACAAATATAAGATTCTCTGGAAACCATCTGGAACCGAGCTAGGTATGTTGACGTCCGTCCCTGGCATTAGTCCACGTAAAATACCCTCTGTAACAAAAAGCCTAAGGGTGTTTCGTGCAAAGTGTGACCATATGAGATAACTTAGTTCAGGGGTGGGAAACCTTTTTAAGTCTGAGGGCCACATTCCTTTCTGGGTGACCTTCCAGGGGCCACATGACAGCAGGGGGTGGAGCCAAAGGCTAAAGTGGGCAGGGGAACAAATGTAAAATTTATCTTTGTTCATGTCGAGCGCATTGCAGTAGTCCAAGCGTGAGATAACTAGAGCATGCACCACTCTGGCGAGACAGTCTGCAGGCAGATAGGGTCTCACATGTAGTTAGAGCCTCAGATTGTAAGCTCTGGGAAAGGGTCATGGATACTGATGAATAATAACAACAGCAACTAGCTGTTTTGCAAGGAGGAAAGCAAACTTGGCTGTTGGTATTTCTGTTTCAGAGAAAGACACTGCTCAGAGCCATCTCCTAGACAGCGGGGTGCTTGATTACCGTTTGGAAAATTTGCTGCCTGATACCCAGTACACCATTGGGATTTGTGCTGTGTTTGGAGCCTCTGATGGAAGAGTCGTGACCCTTACTCAAGGCACCGGTAACTGCAGGGTTCGCAAGGGAACATTGCTGAGCTGGGGCAGTGAATTATTTTGCCGTGGCTAAGGTAGTAAACATTATGTCATGGGCTAGTCTTGCATTCTTGGCTAGCTGCCACACAGCAAATTGTGCAAGAGCCGAGCTTACTATAAATCGCCTTGTGTCTCTCTATAGCAGGGTTTCGTAAACATGGGTCTCTAGCTGTTTTGAGACTACAATTCCCATCATCCCTGACTGCAGGTCCTGCTAGCTAGGGGTGATGATTATGCATTCTTTATCAATCTTCTGAGAAAAATACAATACCTTATGCAAAGCCACAGAGACTTGCAAACTACCCAACCTAAGATGAACTTTTAATGTCTGATATCAATGGATTTTTCAAGTGCTTAACTCAGTCTTTTGTTTTCTTTATCTTTTTAGGTAAGTTCATGAAGATACCAACAAAGGGTAAGTTCGGTGTTGTTCACAATACCGAGAGATGCTAGTGAAGTCATAGATGGAAGTTCATGAAGTTGTAGACTGCAAATCAGTCTCTTAAGCTTAAGTGAAGAAATAGTAAAGGTAAGGGAAAAGGGACCCCTGACCATTAGGTCCAGTCGTGACCGACTCTGGGGTTGCGGCGCTCATCTCGCTTTATTGGCCGAAGGAACTGGCATACAGCTTCCGGGTCATGTGGCCAGCATGACTAAGCTGCTTCTGGCAAACCAGAGCATCGCATGGAAATGCCGTTTACCTTCCCGCCAGAGCGGTACCTATTTATCTACTTGCACTTTGACGTGCTTTCGAACTGCTAGGTTGGCAGGAGCAGGGACCGAGCAACGGGAGCTCACCCTGTTGTGGGGATTCGAACCGCCGACCTTCTGATCGGCAAGTCCTAGGCTCGGTGGTTTAACCCACAGCGCCACCCGCATCCCCAAGAAATAGTACACTCTCTATGAAATTGAATATCAATATACGTATCAAGGCTTTGAGATTAGACCACTGAAGAAGCCCAGAAAATGGGAGTGTGCTACCTGCCAGCCCCAGTAAAAGGGCCCCATCAGGGGCGAACAGCGTCCTCTTGACTACTTGGACCGCCAGGGCGAAACAGGTGCAAAACGCTTGCACCCTGTCTCTACAACTTCATCAACATCCATCTAAAACTTCACTAGCATCTCTCGGTATTGGGAACAAGACCGAACTTACCCTTTGTTGGTACCTTCATGAACTTACCTAAAAAGATAAAGAAAACAAAAGACTGGGTTAAGCACTTGAAAAAGCATTGAAACCAGACATTATCAGTTCATCTTACGTTGTGTGCTGGTCCTGAGGGTTAACCGTGCGGCGAGGTCTGAGTCCAGTCCGAGGTCAAGGGTGCGGTATGGAGGCTGTCCATCAGGGCTGAAGCCGGGTCCAAGGCAGGGAGTTGGGTGAGGTCAGGAACTCTGACAGAAGAGCAGGACAGGGTGCAGACAGGAACAGGCTAGCAACAATGTTGCTCCCACAACCTGGGACTGGGGCTGACTGGCTTTTATCTCCCCCGGGATAAAAGCCTCTCTGCCCTGAGCCTCTGCAGCTCCGGAGAGGCTGGAGGGTTACCGGACCCAGAGGCAACCTCAGCTTCCCCTGACGGGGCTGAGAGTGGAGCAGCTACAGGCAATGGGTCCTCCATCACCTCAGGGGCCAGAGCAGACTCAGCTGGTGCCTGCACCTGAGGACCCAGCACAGGTGAGGACCCTTCAGGCTCAGGCCCCAGCCCCAGCTCAGCTGGTCCTGGAGGCGGGGACTCCTGTGCAGGCTGGAATCCCTCAGGATCAGCCTCTGAGTCCGAATCCCAGGCCATCACAGGTTGAGTAGTTCACAAGTCTCTGTGGCTTTGCATGAGGTTTGTATTTTTCTCAGAAGATTGATAAAGAATGTATAATCATTTTGGTAAATTATTGTGTGCATATTAGTCGCCAACGTGTTGCATGAGTCGTACTACTATCAGCGGCACAGGTTGCATTTTCCTAGCTAGGGGTGATGGGCAAGTCACTGCCTCCCAGCCTTTCAACCCTTCGGCTGGAGGTGACAGAGACTGTACATAAGAGCAAATGAAGAAGCTGGCTGGATGAGGCCAATGGCCCATCTGGTCCAGCAACCTGTTCTCACAGTGGCCAAACAGATGGCTGTGGGAAACCCACAAGCAATAACTGGACGTGGGGCCTTCTGGTTGCAAAGCAGGTGCCCCACGACTGAACTATGGGTGGACCTGAACTAAAGGGCATAGAGTCATAGAAATTGTAGAGTTGGAAGGGACCCCGAGGGTCATCTAGTCCAACCCCCTGCAATGCAGGAATATCAGCTAAAGCACCCCTGACAGATGGCCGCCCAACCTCTGCTTAAAAGCCTCCAAGGAAGGAGAGTCCACAATCTCACAAGGGAGACTGTTCCACTGTTGAGCAGCTCTTGCTGTCAGAACGTTTTCCCGTGCTTCTAGTCGGAATGTCCTTTCTTGCAAAACTTGAAGCCATTGGTTCGAGTCCTACCCTCCAGAGGAGGAGAAAAACAAGCTTGTTCCTTGAGATATTTGAAGATGGCATGAAGGAGGCTCGTTTGTATGTTTGACAGGTTTTTCCCCAAGGACATTGTTCTCTGAACCTCAAGGCAGTGAACTGTCAGGAGTTCAGCCTACACTCGAGTAGGACCCTGGCAGAGACACATGCCCGACTGGCATGTTCTCTCCCTTCTGGTCGATCGTTTTGGAGCTTCAAAAGCTTTCTTCTGCCCAAACATCACAGCGACCGATGCCAACCAACACCGGCACACTTAAGAGTCCGCAGAGTTTGCGCAACTTGCGTAACAGACCTCAGCAACTCAGCATTTTGGCTAATCTTTATTTACATATAAACACACATGGAGCACTGCAACATGGCTCCCTCTCGTAATCTGGACTCGTAATCTGGTGAACCGGATTCGATTCTCCACTCCTCCACATGCAGCTGCTGGGTGACCTTGGGCCAGTCACAGTTCTTTGAAGTCTCTCAGCCCCACTCACCTCACAGAGTGTTTGTTGTGGGGGAGGAAGGGAAAGGAGAATGTTAGCCGCTCTGAGACTCCTTAGGGTAGTGAAAAAGCGGGATATCAAATCCAAACTACTACTCCTCCTCCTCCTCCTCCTCTCCTTCTTCTTCTTCTTCTTCTTCTTCTTCTTCTTCTTCTTCTTCTTCTTCTTCTTCTTCTTCTTCTTCTTCTCTCTAGCATCAGACAGCAAAGAGAAAAAGAACAAAGGACAATAGTCCCACTTCACGGAACACAGTAACACAAACATCCTGTCTCCGTCACTTCCCACTCTGTGGACTCAAAACACACACTGTCATGTGATAGACAAAATCTCATGACTGCAATCACGGAGCAGAGATTCTAACATGAACACCCATCTCTCTGGGACTTGTGGAGTTTCAGTTCCTCTTCATGGGATCAGGACCAGAGGGGAAAGCAAGCAGAAAGAGCCCCCTCTCACTTTTTACTCAGTGGAGCATTCCAAAATATGATCCCTTCCTTGCGCCCAGAAGTGGTTCATTCCAGAATGCTACTGCTTACATTTCCTTTTCGCATTGTTTGTCTGCAGCAGGGTCTCGTGGGAACCTCTCCGTTCCCCTTCCAATGGTTCCATCTGCAAAACCTATTACAACTAGATTCCTGCCATTGAGTTCAAGACAATCCACTCCTCCAGCAGCCACCTCTCTCAGGCCAAGAACCACCTCTGCACACGCAGCCAGGATCCCTAAGGCAACAGCACCGCCGGCTACCACCCCTGGCCCAGGTGAGCTTGAGACTCTCAACTGCTTCTTAATTTATGTTTACAATGAATGTACGGCCCATCTTCAAGTCCACCCTAGGCTTATGAAGATAATAAAATAAACTTGAGAATCGGTCAGAACTCACAACAGTGAGACCTTGAATGGTTGTAAAATAAATACCTGGAAGCATTTCATGAAGGATTGTGGATTTGAGCTCTAGGAAAGCCGTTCATAATGATGGGGCCACCACAAAAAATGCCCTGCTATTTTTCCTAAAGGGTGTGTCCAGGCAACCATAGTGATCCCAATGTTAAAGGGCCTGGCCATGCTTTGATCAGGTGTATAAGCTTTGGCCACTGAGAAACTCATTGTTTCTGTTCACAGTAGAAATGTACGTGCATAGCTCAGATTGGCTAGGAACCATGAGGTTACTAACCCACTTCCCCAATCGTCTACAGAGCATGGTTACTACATTTTTAAAAATGGGGCAGGGAGGGCTTATGGACATGGTCTGTGATTGACAGAAGCCACTGTCTTCCTTTCTCACTCCCAGTCTGCAGCAAATCCAAAGCAGACATTGCCTTTCTGGTGGATGAATCGTCAAGCATCGGCCAAAGTAACTTTGCCAAAATAAAGGACTTCCTCTTCCGCATCGTCTCTTATTTCCCCAGAATTGGGCCTGAAGGTACACAGGTAAAAGCTTCTGTGATGCAGATGTTTGTACAGGTCATTAACAACAACAACAATAACAACAACAACAACAACAACAACAACAATAATTAAAATTTAATTAATACCCTGCCCTCCCTGGCCAGAGCTGGGCTCAGGGCAGCTAACACCAATAAAATCACAGTAAAAACATAATAGGGGGAAAAGAGAGGGGGTGGGGAAACCAATTTAAAATACAGGTTAAAATGCAATTTAAAATGCAGCCTCATTTTAAAATAGCTGAAAAATCAAAACCATAAGGGGAGGGAAACATAAGGGTCAGACTGAGTCCAAACCAAAGGCCAGGCAGAACAGCTCTGTCTTGCAGGCCCTGCGGAAAGATGTCCAGTCCCGCAGGGCCCTAATCTCACCCGTGAAGTCACACAAGCATCACTCTTTCCGCACAGAGGTCCCACCGAAAATACGGGGTGCAGAAGGAGTATAAGTGGAGTTTCTGGTAGTGGCAGCCCATGCAAAGCTCTGGAATGTGGGTGTTCTGGGTGGAGGCAGGAAATGGCTCAATTTAGCTCCCTTCACCTGGGCTCAGTTGCTCCACAAGCTGCAGGCTACCATAGACCCGAGAAGGTTTCGCCTTCCCCTCTTCCGCCCCAGTTGGCATGAGGAATGGGGCTGTGGGATGAGGGACAAAACATGTTGGAAATGTAAGGGTGTAGATGGAGACTTTTACCAGGCGGTTGGAGGATGGATGGTGGCTAACGGATTGGGGTTGAATCATGACAAGACAGAAGTACTGTTTTTGGGGGACAGGGGGCAGGCAGGTGTGGGGGACTCCCTGGTCCTGAATGGGGTAACTATGCCCCTGAAGGACCAGCTGCGTAGCCTGGGAGTCATTTTGGACTCACAGCTGTCCATGGAGGCGCAGGTCAATTCTGTATCCAGGGCAGCTGTCTACCTTCTCCATCTGGTATGCAGGATGAGACCCTCCCTGCCTGCGGACTGTCTCGCCAGAGTGGTGCATGCTCTGGTTATCTCCCGCTTGGACTGCTGCAAGGCGCTCTACGTGGGGCTACCTTTGAAGGTGACCCGGAAACTACAACTAATCCAGAATGTGGCAGCTAGACTGGTAGCCGCCAAGACCACATAACGCCGGTCTTGAAAGACCTACATTGGCTCTCAGTACGTTTCCAAGCACAATTCAAAGTGTTGGTGTTGACCTTGAAAGTCCTAAATGGCCTCAGCCCTGCATACCTGAAGGAGCATCTCCACCCCCATCGTTCTGCCCGGACGCTGAGGTCCAGCTCCGATGGCCTTTTGGCGGTTCCCTCATTGCGAGAAGCAAAGCTATAGGGAACCAGGCAGAGGGCCTTCTCGGTAGTGGCACCCACCCTGTGGAATGCCCTCCCATCAGATGTCAAAGAGATAAACAACTACCTGACATTCAGAAAACATCTTAAGGTAACCCTGTTCAGGGAAGTTTTTAACGTGTGACATCTTAGTGTATTTTTGGTCTTTGTGGAAGCTGCCCAGAGTGGCTGGGGAAACCCAGCCAGATGGGCGGGGTAAAAATAATTTATTATTATTATTATTATTATTATTATTATTATTATTATTATTATATGTGGTGGACTTGTGATAAAGTAAAAACATTTTGGGAATCGATCTACAATGAACTAAAGAAGATGCTTAGATATACATTTCCCAAAAAGCCAGAAGCATATTGGCTAGGCTTGATGGGAAATGAGATTATGAAGACAGATCAAAGACTATTCATGTATGCCACAGTTGCAGCAAGAATTTTGTTGGCCCAAAAATGGAAATTACTTGAAATTCCTACCATTGTGGAGTGGCAGGCGAAGATGATGGATTTTGCTGAGTTGGCCAAAGTGACTTGCAGGATCCAAGACCAGGACGATCAGAAATTCCAGAGAGACTGGAGTAAATTTATTGTATATTTAAATGATAACTGTAAAAAATTGAAGACACTAGCAGGACTGAAGTAAATCCTACAATATTGTAAAGAGTTAGAATGCACGATTGGATTTGATATGGGATACCGGTCGAAGGGAAGGAGGGAAGTCGTAAGCTCGGCGGAGCAAAAAAGTTTATACAGTATGTTGATTAATGTGTTGTTTGAAAAAGTGTTTAAGGAAAAACATATATATATGAATGGGGCTGTGGATCCTGCCACTGTCTGCTTGGGGGTTTTTTGGGGGGGGGGTTGCTCTGTTAGTTGCTGGGATGAGCAAATGTACGGGCAATTTTAGGAACCGCTGCTTAGCTGACTTTGGCTGGCTCTGCTGGCGAAATGGGAATGCTTGCAATCAGAATGGTTTTTCCTTCTCTCCTTGTTTTCTGGCTAAACTCGGATGCTTCTTTCGCCTTCTCGTGCTAGATTGCTGTAGCTCAATACAGCGAGGAGCCCAGGACAGAATTCCACTTTAACCGTTATAGGGACCGGAATGGCGTTTTGAAAGCTCTCAAGAGACTCCGCTACGCTGGCGGAAACACAAAAACCGGCGAGTATTGCATCGTTCAGTGTTTTCTTTGTTAAAAAATTACCGTATTTTGTACGTTTGAGATCTGTGAATGAAGGGTGGCATACAAAATATTAATAATATTAATATTATTAATAATAATAATAATAATAATGTTGTTACCTGGTTGAATTGATGACCACCACCCCTCCTGAAAGTTCAAATGAAAGCAAAAACACAGGTTAATTATAATACTCCCACTCACAAAGTGCCCAAGGAACTTTCACTCCAAGATCACTAGATCACTACTCTAAGCAACCTCTAATGTCTAACCCTGGTGCAGAGGAAAAACAAACATTGACTGGGTTTGCAAGCCCCCTCCACAGAGGCTGGCCCCTCTCACAGTTCCCGGACAGACCAGGGCGATATTGATAGGCGACATTTTCCCAAGAGTGGGTAAAAACGCACACCCCCTTTTCCTGCTTCTTCCCTAGCAGGGAAAAGGAGACAGACAGAAACGTCTATTTACATTTTTTTATTTCTGCCTACAGCACTAGAGAAAAACACGTCCTTTCAGTTCAGTTCTTCTAGCAAGTCTGACAAACTTCCTGAGCATGCGCACACGGAAGGTTTCAAATTACACTCTTCACAAAGACTTATCCAGCCTGTGAATGGCCTGGGAAATTCTTCTTTCCCACAGATAGGCGCATCATGTGATGTCAAAAATCTGGCTGTCTGCAGCTGTGATGTTTCCATATACTGACAGAGGTTGCTTGACCCCTTCTCCTACCAGACCAAAATTACCCTCTCTGAACTGTTTTTTCTCCTTGAAGGGGAACATATTTAGTGAGCTGATATCTTCCCTCTTCGGGAAAGTCAGTTATGAGTAGAAAAAAAGCGTTACATCACCAACAGGGGACCCCGGGCCTAAACAGTCCCACCAATCCATTTTGGCCACACCCACTTGCCCTATAACTGCCCTCATGTCTGATGTGGGGCAGGTAAAACTGTGGCTGAGCCAAAAGGGGCTTTGCAGGCACTGCCAATCAGCTGCTTGTTGGTGCCTGCAAAGCATCTTTCAAAACGCCGTGCAAAGTTTAGAGATTGTATTTCATTTTGAAAACAAACCCTGGGAGGCTGCGGCCTTCTCTTGCTTCCAAACAGGGAAAGAAATGGGGATTTGACACATTTCCAAAGAAAGGTCTCTTAGAGAATTACCGTATTTTTCGCACCATAGGGCGCACCGGACCATAGGGCGCACCCATTTTTTTGGGGGGGGGAAATAAAGGGGGAAAAATTATTTTCCCCCCAAGGCACGGGGCTGGGGCGGGGGAAGCTCGAGCTTCCCCCGACCCCAGCCCCCAAACAGGCAGCTCTCTGCAAGCCGTGGGAGCGCTCCCGCTGCTTGCGGAGAGGTCCGCGAAGCCTGGGCGCGCTGAGCTCAGCGCGCGCAGGCTTCGGCATGCAGGCAAGTCTCCGCAAGCAGCGGGAGCCCAGCGCTGGGCTCCCGCTGCTTGCGGAGAGGTGTGCGAAGCCTGGAGAGCGTGAGGGGTCAGTGCGCACCGACCGCTCTCACTCTCCAGGCTTCAGCGAAAGCCTGCATTCGCACCATAGGACGCACACACATTTCCCCTTCATTTTTGGAGGGGAAAAAGTGTGTCCTATGGTGCGAAAAATATGGTAAACAGGGCTTCAGGGACTCTGCACACGTTCTTGCACCCTCTCAACTCCCCACAGACAGGGATATATGCTTGCTTCCATGTCACTGTAACGCTCTCTGCCCCTTTTCTGTACTTTCTCACAGGTAGGGCCATCGGCTACGTCTTGAAAGAGATATTCCAAGCCTTCAAGGGAATGAGACCCTCTGTGTCCCGCACCCTGGTGCTGCTGACGGATGGGCCATCTCAGGATGATGTTGTGCCCCCAGCCAAAGTGGCCCACCTTATAGGTAAAGCTATGGATCTGAGATGATCTGGACTCTGGGCTTCCCATAAGTGGAGTCTTCCCTATCTGGAAGATGAAGCGCCTTAGCTCAGTGTGTGGAGCTCTTGAGACCTGCTTAGCATGTAGAACGTCCGAAATTTGATCCCCGTCATCTTCAGGTAAGACTGGGTTTGTCCCATGCCTGAATCCCTGGAGAGCCATTGCCAGTCAGTGTAGACCAGGGTTTCCCAAACATGTGTCTCCAGCTGTTTTGGGACTACAGTTCCCATCATCCCCAACCACTGAGCCTCCTAGCTAGGGATGATGGGAGTGGTAGTCCGAAAATAGCTGGAGACCTACAATGTAGACTGATTTACAATTTTTTTAAAAAAAGAGGAGAAAAATCAAACCTTTTGTTGTTGTTTAGTCATTTAGTCATGTCCGACTCTTCGTGACCCCCTAGACCAGGGCACGCCAGGCACTCCTGTCTTCCACGGCCTCCCACAGTTTGGTTAAACTCATGTTCATAGCTTCGAATCTGAGCTGTCCCACCATCTCGTCCTCTGTCGTCCCCTTCTCCTTGTGCCCTCCATCTTTCCCAACATCAGGGTCTTTTCCAGGGAGTCTTCTCTTCTCATGAGGTGGCCAAAGTCTTTAGGATCTGTCCAGTGAGCACTCAGGGCTGATTTCCTTCAGAATGGATAGGTTTGGTCTTCTTGCAGTTCATGGGACTCTCAAGAGTCCTCTCCAGCACCATCATTCAAAAGCATCAATTCTTCGGCGAAAATACTCTGGTTTCACCTCAGATCGTATAAAAATCAAACCTACAATTTTTTTAAAAGTATTTTGAAAGCTTGATGTTTTTAAACAAATTTTGACACTATTATAGCTTTGCCCGGAGATACCACAGGGCTGAATCTGAAACTTTTAGCATGCAAAGTGGTTGCTCTGCTACTGTCTCTGGTGATCCCACTGACAATGCAAGTTCCCTATACATTGTCCATGGGTGCTTCAAGGAGGTTTTGTAATGTGTACATTTAAGGTGGACAAATTCTTTGGTTACAATTCAATAAGTATTGTTGCATGTCACCCCAATCTCCAAGCAGTGCAACATTCCAGGGGTGGTTACCCAGGGATTGTTTCCTTCCGAATGAGGCATAGCAAAGACTGTGGCATCTCTGTGATATAGGGCTTATTTACACATATATACCACCTGAGCCTGGGACACGGGTGGCGCTGTGGTCTAAACCACTGAGCCTCTTGGGCTTGCCGATCGGAAGGTGGGCGGTTCGAATCCCCACGACGGGGTGAGCTCCTGTTGCTCGGTCCCAGCTCCTGCCAACCTAGCAGTTCAAAAGCACGTCAAAGTGCAAGTAGATAAATAGGTACCACTCTGGCGGGAAGGTAAACGGCTTACTCATGCTGGCCACATGACCCGGAAAAACTGTCTGCGGACAAACACTGGCTCCCTCAGGGGTGCTTTACCTTTATCTTTTTACCACCTGAGCCTATGATGGAGCTGTCTGCAGCATTGACACCTCAATAATGTCCTGCTCCTTTAGCAGCAGCCTTGGATTCAGTAGAAATCAGACATGGCTCTGTCTCTTAGCTTTATTTATTTATTTATACCCCACCCATCTGGCTGGGTTTCCCCAGCCACTCTCGGCAGCTTCCAGCACAATATTAAAAGTTGAATCTGGGCTGGATCCAGGAATGACAAGTGGGGCTCAGGCTACCCCCTGCGACTCATCATAATATTTCCTCCCTCTCCAGGGATCCGTGTGATCGCTGTGGGCATTTCGGGGGCCGACCCGGAAGAACTGAAAAGAGTCTTGTTGCATCGGAACTTGAACAACCTGTTCTACGCCAGCACTTTTGACGATCTCCCACTGATCCTCAAGGAGCTCATAGAAACCATTTGCTCTGGGTCCCAGCAAGTTGTTGCCAAGCCACAGGAAAGTGGGGTGAGGGTCTTTTTCCTTGAATCAGCATCTAGTTCTTCGTCTTGCATTTCCTCTGGAGGTCTTTTAAAGGATAGGTTGACCAGATCCGAAAAGGAGGTGGGAAGCAGGTACCTTCTGTTTGCGCAGAAGGGGGGAATTTGGCAAATGTGATTTATTCTTCAGGGATGAGAACAACTAACAACAACAACAACAGTAATAATTTATTATTTATATCCCACCGATCTGGCTGGGTTTCCCCAGCCACTCTGGGCGGCTTCCAACAGAATATTGAAATACAATAACCTATTAAACATTAAAAGCTTCCCTAAACAGAGCTGCCTTCAGATGTCTTCTAAAAGTCTGGTAGTTGTTCTCTTTGACATCTGGTGGGAGGGTGTTCCACAGGGCGGGTGCCACTACCAAGAAGACCCTCTGCCTGGTTCCCTGTAACCTCAGTTCTTGCAGTGAGGGAACTGCCAGAAGGCCCTTAGCACTGGATCTCAGTGTCCAGGCAGAATGATGGGGGTGGAGATGCTTCTTCAGATATACTGGACCGAGGCTGTTTAGGGCTTTAAAGGTTGGCATCAACACTCTGAATTGTGCATAGAGCTTTAAAGGTCAAAACCCAAATGCACTTGAGGGATTTGGGTCTTTTGGCAGGGGGTGGCGGCGCAGAATCAGTGTGTGGATTTGGGCTGTTTCCTCCATATGTCCCTTGAGGAGTGAGCTGGGAGCCAGGAACTGGAAGTTGTGAGATGCAGTCAGTCGTCATTCTGCTGTCAGAAAAGGACAGCGATATGAGGGTGAAGAAAAGACTCTGTGAAGCATGGATTGGCAGTGGGGTGTGCAGGTGTCCACAGAGGCCTTCATTGGCACCAACCGGCCCTCTGCCCCCGCTGAAATTAGCCTTGAAAGAAGCATTTCCTTGTAGCCAATGGAAGAGGTTATACCTTGTGTGAATTTTGTGAATTTGTGAATTTTGTGAATATGTGAATTTTGGAATAATATCTACAACAAATTCAAGAAATTATTTAAATTTACTGTTAAAAAAAGACCAGAGATTTTTTTTATTAGGAATATTACCAATAGAAGTTAAAAGCAACACAAGAACACTGTTTATGTATGCAGTTACGGTGGCAAAAATACTCGTAGCAAGAAGCTGGAAAAGTGAGACAACATCAAGAATAACAGATTGGCAGACACGTATGATAGAGTATTTCCAACTGGCAAAGCTGACGGGAAAAGTCAGGGGAGTTTTAAACCAGAAAACATACGGAAAATGGAAAAAATATTTTAGGAATATATAAGATTATTTTGCAAAAATGATACCATCTTAGCAGAATTAGAACGATACTTGCCAATAATAGATAAATGATACAAACATGTATGGAAAAGGATACAAAACAAACTGTGCGATAATACCATGACAACAGAAAAAGTATAACGAGAAAGATTGGAAGTTTTTTGCACAAAAAAAATATTATTTGATAGATATAATGTCGTATAAAACTTTGGTCTCCCCCCCCCCCTTTTATATCATTTTTTTGTCTTTGTTACAAAATTTTTCTCCCCCCCTTTCTTTTTTTTCTTTCTTTTTTGTATTTAAATCTGAAATACTTACCTTCGTTGTATGTTGTGTATGTTTGTATCTTTGTATTTTAAACAACAAAGATACAGTGGTGCCTCGCAAGACGAAAAGAATCCGTTCCGCGAGTCTCTTCGTCTTGCGGTTTTCTCGTCTTGCGAAGCAAGCCCATTAGCGTCTTAGCGGATTAGCGCTATTAGCGGCTTAGCGGATCAGCTGTTAAGCGGCTTAGCGGATCAGCTGATAAGCGGCTTAGCGGCTTGGGGAAAAGGGGGGGGGGAGGAAAAAACCCCGCAGGAAGTCGCAAGACATTTTCATCTTGCAAAGCAAGCCCATAGGAAATTCGTTTTGCGAAGCACCTCCAAAACGGAAAACCCTTTCGTCTAGCGGGTTTTCTGTCTTGCGAGGCATTCGTCTTGCGGGGCACCACTGTATTAAAATAAAAGGAAGAGGTTGTACCTCAACTGCCTTTGGCCAGCCTAACCCAACATCCTTTGTGCTCAGATTTCCAGCAAGGAGATGAACAAGGTGGAAGGGCTTGTGGATGCAAAGAGGGTGGTACCCGTGTCCAGTTCCTCTTCAGTTCCCCTGACGGTTCAGACCCCGCAGGGACCCTGTGACCCACGGTGCTCAAAAGTAAGCCAGCCAGTGATTCAATACAGCAGGATGTCCCTTCACTCCACCCCACCCCACCCCACCCCCCAACCCAAGGACCACGTGAAAATTGCTCAGGGGAGATGACAGGGAGCTTGGCTGCCTGTTGTAGCAATTGCAATACACTGTGCTAGACGCTGCATGGTTTCGAATTTGAATTTTTCTTGCTTCCTTTAGTCTGCGTTGCATGCATTTTGTTGTATTCCGTGGAATTCTAATACAGTGGTACCTCGCAAGACGAAATTAATTCGTTCTGCGAGTTTTTCGTCTTGCAAATTTTTCGTCTTGCGAAGCACAGATTCCCTGGGTATTAACGGTTTTAAGAAAAAGGAAACAAACTTGCAAGACGTTTTCGTCTTGCGAAGCAAGCCCATAGGGAAATTCGTCTTGCGAAGCAACTCAAAAAACGAAAAACTCTTTCGTCTTGCGAGTTTTTCGTCTTACGAGGCATTCGTATTGCGAGGTACCACTGTATATAAGATGTTAAAAGAAGCAATGATGATGCAATATCTATATATTGAAAATCAATATGAATGTTAGTCCTCTCTGGCACTTCCTCTCACTCTGTCTTTTGTGCTAATCCACTCCTTTTAAATTACTTCCTCTCTTCCCTGCCCACTTTCTTGTTTCTTTTCTTTTATTTTCTATAATTTTATTTAGCATAATTATTACAAAATACAAGCAAAACATTGCAAACACATGCATACATACACACTTCAGATAAGCACACACATATAAAAAAAGAACAAAAAAGAAAAAAGGAAGAAAAAAGGAAGAAAAAAGAAAAAGAAAAAACAAGGAGAAAAAGAAGAAAAGTTGGAAGAATTTCTTCCAAATTTATTCTACAAATATCTCAATAATAAAATTTCATTGACTGACTTCCATCGCTTACACCGCACTTCCTATATACATTTTAAACAAGATTGTATCTGTTATTCCGTATTTTCCCCATACAATCTCATACAAATATTATGATCAATAAGTTTTCTAAACCTTTCGTAAATCTATTCTAAACACAACCAATGATTTCCATTTAATCTTTGTCTACATAAATAATCCAGCCGCTCCTTTTAAATCGCTTCCTCTCTTCCTCTCTTCCCTGCCCACCCTCTTGTTACTTGTGGCCCATCCCACACACACCTTCCTTGCACAACACACAACATTAATAGCATAATCTGCATTCTCCAGGGCCGTCTTACCCATAGGCACTAGGGGTGTGGGGCACCCGGGCGCTGTGCTCTCAAGGGCGCCAGGCCGAGAGTTCAGGGTCTGAGAGTTTAGTCCGGGGTAGAGCCTGCCTGTCGGTCGGAGCGCCACGACAGGCTCTTCTGCTGCGGGCAGCTCTGCGCCATGTGTTCGAGGGCGACTGAGCCCACGAGACGCTGAGGTGGCCGGCCAGCCCCACCCTCCTGCGCACCTGGGACTGGGCAACCTGGGGAGGGTCTTTGCACCCCGGTGCCACATATGCTTAAGACATCCCTGGCCACAGACCACCTGAGTGATGCTCTGGACCACAGTGGGATGGTGGGGTGGGGGTGGGGAGTTCGTCCTTTGTGTCAAATGTGCCAAAAAAATCCTTTCCCCTAAAGCGCACTCAAACACACATGACTTGCATGTGCCAGGATTCAAATATCTGTTTGTTTTTTTAAAAATATTTTTTATTAAATGATTTTTTGTTACAAAAAACATTACAACCATACCACCACAAAATATAATTGAGAAATAAAAATTACATACATCAATATTTTGTTTGTTATTTGTTATTTACCATCTTATTTCCTCCCAAACATTCCATACAAAACACACACCCGTACACGCACGCGCGCACACACAAAAATAGTGATAATAGTGAAAATAAATATTTCCCCCCCCCTTTTATCTTACAAAATATTTTCTTCAGTTTTGACTTCCTGTCAAGTCCCTTCGCATATAGTTTATCTTACTGTACTGAAAACAATAAACCTTTCTATATAGATTTTCTAATACATTCAGAAAACGTAATAAATCCTTAATTGTTGTCCACCTCCTTTTACTTCCTTTGTCACTTGAACGCTAGCACAGGGTCAAAATTATTATTGCCTTTTTGGACATATCTTCTATAACCATCCCATTTCCCCGCAAATTTTTGCTTTGAGTTTCCTCTGAGTTTGCTAGTCAATTGAGCCATCTCCACAAATCAGGACTGAAATATCTAGAAAGCAACACCAACCCACCTAGAGCAGAAATTTAAAGCCGGTTCTTTACAGTGAAAGTGACGTTTTTATGAGATGAGAAATGGGACAGGAAGAAAAATTATTATTCTATATTTATTTACATCTGTCGTTTCCCCCCTGGATGGGAATAAGATGACCCCTGAAAAAAAGGAACGAGGAAGACACACTTATTAAGCGCTGCGTGGGCAGAATGGAAAACTGCGTGAGCAACATTTGCAAAACTGGTAGCGAAAAACAGAATAGGTGAAAGGAGTTGAACAGAAAGGGAAATTGGACAGGCTGGGAGAAGGACAAAGACTGATACCAATTACGATGAAAAGGCAATTCAGTTGTTGGCATCCGTCTGTCTCAGGAGATGATAGGGCATATTCTAAGAAATGGGACGGAGAGAGGGAGGTTTGTCCGAGATGTAATTGCAGGGAAATTGGAAAGAAGAATATGCAGTTGCATGAAGCAAGTTGGGAAATGGCGATAAAGTGTGGATACAGGCAGCTGCCTACGGATTAAAATGCACAAGACCAAAATAATGAGGGAGAGGCGGGCAGAGCAATCCTAATTACAGTGGTGCCTCGCAAGACGAAATTAATTCGTTCCGCAAGTTTTTTCTTCTTGCGAGTTTTTCGTCTTGTGAAGCACGGTTTCCCATAGGAATGCATTGAAAATCAATCAATGCGTTCCTATGGAGACCGTCCGGGGACAGAGGTGAAGCGCCGCGCGCCTTCCCCTCTGTCCCCGGACCTGTTTTAAAGCAAGGGAAGGGGCAGCGGGGAGAATCGCTTCTCCCCGTTGCCGCCCCTTGTTTCAAAAGGGGTCCGGAGAGAGAGGAACAATTGCTGTAACGTAAATGTAGGGGATTGGGCCTGGGGTCTAATGCTTCTCTTCAAATATTTCCACTCCAGATCTCTGTAACCAAGAATTAGTTCCTGAGGCTGATTTCCTCCTCTTCCCTCCTAGTTCCTTTTCCTTTTGTGTTGCGTCTCTTATGCTGCAAACCTCAAGTCAGAGTCTGTCCTCTCATTAATACTTGAAAGCCTCTCTGGGAGCCTTTTTTGGCTGAAGGGTGGAATAAAGGCCTAATAATAACAACAACAATAATAATTGTTGTTCTCTGTTTGCAGGCGCAGAAAGGAGAGAAGGCAAGTATTATAACCTGATCAGGGTTTTTTGGGTTGTGGGTTTTTTTTGTTCTGGGTTCACAAGGTTTGGAAACACCAGAGGCTAAACAGATAACCTGTTTACAGAATGCAGATTATGAATTAAGACTCTGGACTAGAAACATTTAGGATACTGTAACTGTAACATTAGTTATGAGATCACCCAGCTGTTCTTAAACTGATCTGGGGAAACGAGCGCTCCTAAATACCTAAATAAATAAATAAATAAATAATATTTTTTTTATTTATACCCCGCTCTTCCCGGTTCAAAAACCAGGCCAACAACAAATTTAAAACACTTAATTGTAAAAGCAGCATAAAACACAGTATAGAAACATCAATAACAATAAAATTCAAAGTTCAGAAATCAATTTAGGGGAAGTCCATCTAATAAGCATTAGATAATCCCCAGGGCTAGCTGGCTGAATTGGTCCTACTTGGGCCAGTGAGGAGGCCAGGGGAGAATTAGCTGTGGGGTCTCAGAGCGGGTGATCTTCATAAAAGGGGAGGGGGAGGGAAGAGAAGGGAAATAAAAGATCAGGCTGAATTCAAATTAAAGGCCAGGCGGAATAGCTCTGTCTTACAGGCCCGGCAAAAGGAGGTTAAATCCTGAAGGGCCCTAGACTCATGAGACAGAGCATTCCACCAGGTCGGAGCCATCACTGAGAAGGCCCTGGCCCTGGTGGAGGATAGTCTGACTTCCTTAGGGCCTGGGACCTCTCAACTATGGTTATTCATGGACCTTAAGGTCCTCTGCGGGGCAGACCAGGAGAGGCAGTAAATACGAGGGCCCTAGGCAACAACAACTTCAAATGAGCCAGAGCCTGCCCTATGTGCCGAAGAGGCAAGCAGCTTTTCCGCACAATAAATTACGTACTGCTGAAACGGAAATGTGGCTTGCCTCTTCAGCAATGCAAGAGGCTGCAATGGAAACCCCAGACAGTTAAAAGGATGGTGACTGGAATCCAGCTGGAGGGAAGAATCAGGTTCCATTGTGAAAAGCATTTAGGCAAAGGGTTGTGTCGCTGCTGTCAGGGGACAGGATCCCATGGGTTCCTTTAAAGCTGATGAGACAGATCTCGCACCTCCTTCTGAGCAACTTCTTGCTTGGATCGAGCTGTTCCTGGTCTGACAGCCTGTGCTTCCAACTGAATTGCCCACAGGCCACCTGCTCTGAAAGGCTGGTGCCGCAGAACTAATTCCTCCCATAAAAATGCCCTCGGTTCCTATGACTAAACATCAGGAAGTATTTTCTGATAGTAGGAGCTGTTCTGCGGTGAAACAGTCTCCCTCGGGAGGTTGTGGTCTCTCTTCCTCTACAGTTCTACATTTCTATGAATCTATTATTTTTTTGCATATAAACTTTATTTTTTAAAAAATTGGGGTATGCATCCCTGCTTAGGGAAGTTTTTAATGACTGATGTTTTAATGTATTTTTAGCCTTCTCTTGGAAGCCGCCCATAGTGGCTGGGGAAGAAATAAATAAATAAAAATAAAAATAATATTGTTATTTTCCATCCAAAATATACATAGATAAATAAATACCGTATTTTTCGCACGATTGGACGCACCGGACCATAGGACGCGCCTAGTTTTTTTGGGGGGAAATAAAGGAAAAAAAATTTCCCTTTATTTCCCCCCCAAAAGCAGGTCAGGGAAACCGAACCAGGTCGAGGAACAGCGGGATAGTGGCGCTGCGCCTCCCTGCTGTCCCCCGAGCTTGTGGGGCTGGCTGATGTCTGCCTAGCGCGCGGGGCGCTCTGCTTCAGGGCGCCCCTCGCGCTGGGTGGCAGGCTGCTATCCGCAGCTTGGGTAGCCTTGCGGGGAACTCCTGCAAGGCTCTCCACGCAGCGGATGTGTTCCCGAAGCGCCAGGCGCTCTGCTTTCAGGGCGCCCGACGCTCCGGGAAGCAGGCTGCTATCCGCAGCGTGGGGAGCCCTGTGAGGAACTGCTGCAGGGCTCCGCACGCTGCAGATGTCTGCCCGGCGCGAGGGGCGCTCTGCTTCAGGGCGCCCCTCGCGCCGGGCGGCAGGCTGCTATCCGCAGCGTGGGGAGCCTTGCGGGGAACTCCTGCAAGGCTCTCCACGCAGCGGATGTGTTCCTGAAGTGCCGGGCGCTCTGCTTTCAGGGCGCCCGACGCTCCGGGAAGCAGGCTGCTATCCGCAGCTTGGGGAGCCTTGCGGGGAACTGCTGCAGGGCTCCCCAAGCTGCGGATGTATGCCTGGCGCGAGGGGCGCTCTGCTTTAGGGCGCCCCACCCGCCGGGCGGCAGGCTGCTATCCGCAGCTTGGGGAGCCTTGCGGGGAACTGCTGCAGGGCTCCCCACGCTGCGGATGTATGCCTGGCGTGAGGGGCGCTCTGCTTCAGGGCGCCCCACCCGCCGGGCGGCAGGCTGCTATCCGCAGCTTGGGGAGCCTTGCGGGGAACTCCTGCAAGGCTCTCCACGCAGCGGATGTGTTCCCGAAGCGCCAGGCGCTCTGCTTTCAGGGCGCCCGACGCTCCGAGAAGCAGGCTGCTATCCGCAGCCTAGACACGGCTAGCGGAGCGCTAATCCCGAAGCTTGGGGCGTGCGGAGCTCAGCGCGCCCCAAGCTTCTGGGCGCCGGCAAGGTCTCCGCTAGCCGTCGCGGGGCTCTCCCAGGGCTAGCGGAGACCTTGCCGGCACCCAGAAGCTTGGGGCGCGCCGAGCTCCGCACGCCCCAAGCTTCTGGATTAGCGCAGTGGTCCGCTAGCCCTGGGAGAGCCGGGCGACGTCGCGGGGCTCTCCCAGGGCTAGCGGAGACCTTGCCAGCACCCAGAAGCTTGGGGCGCGCTGAGCTCCGCACGCCCCAAGCTTCTGGATTAGCGCAGTGGTCCGCTAGCCCTGGGAGAGCCGGGCGACGTCGCGGGGCTCTCCCAGGGCTAGCGGAGACCTTGCCGGCACCCAGAAGCTTGGGGCGCGCTGAGCTCCGCACGCCCCAAGCTTCTGGATTAGCGCAGTGGTCCGCTAGCCCTGCGAGAGCCGGGCAACGTCGCGGGGCTCTCCCAGGGCTAGCGGAGACCTTGCCGGCCCCCAGAAGCTTGGGGCGCGCTGAGCTCCACACGCCCCAAGCTTCTGGATTAGCGCAGTGGTCCGCTAGCCCTGGGAGAGCCGCGCGACGCGGGGCTCTCCCAGGGCTAGCGGAGACCTTGCCAGCACCCAGAAGCTTGGGGCGCGCTGAGCTCCGCACGCCCCAAGCTTCTGGATTAGCGCAGTGGTCCGCTAGCCCTGGGACAGCCGCGCGACGTCGCGGGGCTCTCCCAGGGCTAGCGGAGACCTTGCCGGCACCCAGAAGCTTGGGGCGCGCTGAGCTCCGCACGCCCCAAGCTTCGGGATTAATGCAGCGCTCCGCTAGCGGTGGGAGAGCTGGGTCTCCCACTCCTAGCGGATAGCTTCCTGAAGCCTGGAGAGCGAGAGGGGTCGGTGCGCACTGACCCCTCTCGCTCTCCAGGCTTCAGCGAAAGCCTGCATTCGCTCCATAGGACGCACACACATTTTCCCTTGCTTTTTAGGAGGGAAAAAGTGCGTCCTATGGTGCGAAAAATACGGTACTTGAATGTTGGAAATAACGTAAATTTATATAAAAAAGTAAATTACTAAGACTTCCCTCTGCCCAAACGTGGTTTCTATATTTACGGCATATTAAGTAGTATCTAGATTGTATTATAATTGTATCACGAAATTAAAAGACGCCTGCTTCTTGGGAGAAAAGCAATGACAAACCTAGACAACATCTTAAAAAGCAGAGACATCACCTTGCCGACATAGTTCAAGCTATGGTTTTCCCAGTAGTGATGTACGGAAGTGAGAGCTGGACCATAAAGAAGGCTGATCACCGAAGAATTGATGCTTTTGAATTCTGGTGCTGGAGGAGACTCTTGAGAGTCCCATGGACTGCAAGAAGACCAAACCTGTCCATTCTTCAGGAAATCAGCCCTGAGTGCTCACTGGAAGGACAGATCCTGAAGCTGAGACTCCAATACTTTGGCCACCTCATGAGAAGAGAAGACTCCCTGGAAAAGACCCTGATGTTGGGAAAGATGGAGGGCACAAGGAGAAGGGGACGACAGAGGACGAGATGGTTGGACAGTGTTCTCAAAGCTGCCAGCCTGAGTTTGACCAAGCTGCGGGAGGCAGTGGAAGACAGGAGTGCCTGGCGTGCTCTGGTCCAGGGGGTCATGAAGAGTCGGAGACGACTAAACAACAACAACAAGATTGTATTTGTCCAATATATCCATATATCTGAAGAAGTGTGCATGCACATGAAAGCTTATACCAAGAGCAAACTTAGTTGGTCTCTAAGGTGCTACTGGACATATATAAAATCAACTGCGTCAGACCAACACGGCTACCTACCCGAATCTAGAACCATAACTTATGTCACTTTGCAGGAGACATTCGAAGCCTGCCAGAGACTTCAAATATTTGCAATGATCTTTTAAATATTGTCTATATTTGTATTAGGACGTGGGTGGTGCTGTGGGTAAAAGCCTCAGCGCCTAGGGCTTGTCGATCGAAAGGTCGGCGGTTCGAATCCCCGCGACGGGGTGCGCTCCCGTTGCTCGGTCCCAGCGCCTGCCAACCTAGCAGTTCGAAAGCACCCTCGGGTGCAAGTAGATAAATAGGGACCGCTTTCTAGCGGGAAGGTAAACGGCGTTTCCGTGTGCAGCTCTGGCTCGCCAGAGCAGCGATGTCACGCTGGCCACGTGACCCGGAAGTGTCTTCGGACAGCGCTGGCCCCTGGCCTCTTGAGTGAGATGGGCGCACAACCCCAGAGTCTGGCAAGACTGGCCCGTACGGGCAGGGGTACCTTTACCTTTACCTTTTATATTTGTATTACATTTTTGGTCATCGTGGTTTCTAACTTCTCCTGTTAATCTTGCCATCTCAGCATATTCAAATAATTTTGTCTGCCAATCTATTTTAGATGGCATCCTATCTCCTTCCAATATTGGGCTAGTAATGTTCCCACAGCTCTGGTTGCGTATATAAATAGCGTTCTCAATTCCTTCAATATATCTACGCTTATAATACCTACATTTCTATGAACCTATGTCTTTTCTCATTTTTCTTCCTTGCCCAGGGAGACCAAGGCCCACCTGGAGATGTGGTAAGTGATGATCCAGTAGGTTGGGGAAGGAGTTTTGTCTTTTTAAGGCCCACAAAAGAGACCTTATAGGCACAACGCACTTTCTGTTAGCACTGTGCTTGGGTCTGCTGAGATTGGGTTGAGATTCCTCTCTAGAACGGAGCTCCAGAAGAACCTAGGACTTCTGCCGCAGGGATGGAGAAGCTGAGTATCTCCAGATGTTGCTGAACCCCAGTTCCTATCAGCCTCAAACAGCATGGACAATGGTTAGGAAAGATGGGAGACCAATGGCATCTTCACAAAGCACTTACTGTTGGGTTTTTTGACTACGTGCCATTCTGTGCAGCTTCACACAGAGTCAATTAAGCATTGGCTGAAAGCCAAGGATGACTGAGCAAAGAGGAGTTATCTGCCTAGAGATATAATAATAATAATAATAATAATAATAATAATAATAATAATAATAGATTATTTGTACCCTGCCCATCTGGCTGGGTTTTCCCAGCCACTCTGGGTGGCTTCCACAAAGACCAAAAATACACTAAGATGGGGGTGGAGACACTCCTTCAGGTATACTGGGCCGAGACCATTTAGGGCTTTAAAGGTCAACACCAACACTTTGAATTGTGCTCTGAAACGTACTGGGAGCCAATTTAGGTCTTTCAAGACCGGTGTAATGTGGTCTCGGCGGCTGCCCCCAGTCACCAGTCTAGCTGCCGCATTCTGGATTAGTTGTAGTTTCCGGGTCACCTTCAAAGGTAGCCCCACGTAGAGCACATTGCAGTAGTCCAAGTGGGAGATAACCAGAGCATGCACCACTCTGGTGAGACAATCTGCGGGCAGGGAGGGTCTCATCCTGCGTACCAGATGGAGCTGGTAGACAGCTGCCCTGGATACAGAATTGACCTGCACCTCCATGGACAGCTGTGAGCCCAAAATGACTCCCAGGCTGCTCACTGGTCCTTCAGGGGCACAGTTACCCCATTCAGGACCAGGGAGTCCTCCACATCAGCTCGCCCCCTGTCCCCCAAAAGCAGTGCTTCTGTCTTGTCAGGATTCAACCTCAATCCATTAGCCACTATCCATCGTTCAACCGCCTCCAGGCACTCACACAGGACCTTCACCGCCTTCACTGGTTCTGATTTGAAAGAGAGGGAGATATGGGACCATGGAAACAGCTCTGCCATTGGTTGAGGTCTCACATGATGACTTATGACCTTACTGACAGGAGTGTGTGTTGGTCAGTGTGGAGCCTGAGAGTCGTTTGGAGTTTGTTAAGAGAGAGCTAGTTAAGATCTGTATCTGTTCATGTATATAGTAAGTTGCAGGTGAAGGTAAAGGGACCCCTGACCATTAGGTCCAGTCATGACCGACTCTGGGGTTGCGGCGCTCATCTCACTTTATTGGCCGAGGGAGCCGGCGTACAGCTTCCGAGTCATGTGGCCAGCATGACTAAGCCACTTCTGGCAAACCAGAGCAGTGCACAGAAAGGCTGTTTACCTTTCCGCCGGAGCGGTATCTATTTATCTACTTGCACTTTGCCGTGCTTTTGAACTGCTAGGTTGGCAGGAGCAGGAACTGAGCAATGGGAGCTCACCCCGTTGCGGGGATTCGAACCGCCGACCTTCTGATTGGCAAGTCCTAGGCTCTGTGGTTTAATCCACAGGGCCACCCGCGTAACTTTTAGTAACTTGTGGAGTCTGCTGTAAATAATAAACCCCTCTAAGTAACCAAGTTACTAGTAGCAGCGTCTTGTTCCTGCTTCGTCCATCCTGCCTGCAACTGATTGCTTTCTGGAACTCTGCGTATGCTCGGCTAAGGTCTGGCTAAGGTCCTGCAGCAGGACAAAGTTGCAAAACACCAATACTTACAGCCCTGCATTTTCAAATTATCTGGAAGGCCTATCAGTGCTGTTAAATATGCAGGAGAGGACATCATACACTAAATACTGGACGCGGATGGCGCTGTGTTCTAAACCACTGAGTCTCTTGGGCTTGCTGATCGGAAGGTTGGTGGTTCGAATCCCTGCAACGGGGTGAGCTCCCATTGCTCTGTCCCAGCTCCTGCCTACCTAGCAGTTTGAAAGCATGCCAGTGCAAGTAGATAAATAGGTACCGCTCTGGTGGGAAGGTAAACAGCCAGGATTTGGTTGCTTTATTAATAAGCTTGAACAACACTGGGGGGGGGGCTGCCAGGGTCCCCACCCTGTTGTAAATGCAATCAACTTCTAAAAAGCCAATGGCTTGACCTTGGGGAGCAGGGAGGAGAACGGGGAGAACAGCATCTTGAATGACACTCCTTTTCTGACTTTCCTTTCCAGAGCTTCATGGGTCTTCGCACAGGAGGGGGCTACGACCCGTTTAGTTTCACCACCAAGGGGGAAAAAGGAGAGCGGGTAAGTGAGGGAACAGGCTGGGTTTTTTGTCAACACGTGGACACACGAGTGTCGGGCCTTTTCTGCATTGGCTCCCCGTTTGTGGAATGCTCCCCTCTCCCCAGGGAGATTCACCTGGCACCTTCATTATATATTTTTAAAACATTCCTCTCCAACCAGGCCTTTGGGCTGATTAATATCCTACAGCCTTTTAAATAGATCTGTGGGAAGGGGGTGTTATTGTCTTATTGTTTTGATTTAATGATTTGCTGTGTTTTATCTTGCATTCTATTCTGCAAACTGCCCTGAGATGTTTTGCCATTGAACTGTAAATGTAAGAGTGTAGCCTTATTAGACTTTACCGATTGGTAGGGTGAGCATTGCTCCCAGAACAGGGAGGAAGGAGTCAAATGACATCAAGGTTTGCTTCAGATAAAGAGTTTATTCTGCTCTGTGCGTCATTGTGGTCAGGATGTAAGATAAGACCCAGATGTGTCATCCCTGCTCCACTTTGGAACTGGCAAGGCCATTCCTTAGGCGTCACAGACTGATAAAGGAGAGCTTTGTTTATACAGCTGTGTTCTTGTTATACATTTGCTCAAGAGCTCAAGTTAATGATTTTTAGCTAATGCACCCTTGGAGAAAGAAAAATGGGATTTTGGGGCCCGTTTCAGACTGACTGCACAGTCAGATTTTAGAATGGGAAACCCATTCCTTCAACAGCGTCCTTCAAAATGCTTCCAGCAGCAGCACACGTTTTTCCTAAGAGACTCCCTTCCATCTCAACTCTGCTGTTTCCCCCTGATATTTAGGGACTTCCTGGGAAAGATGGGATTCCTGGATTGCCTGGCAGGCCTGGACGAACTGGTCCCCCTGGTTCCCCTGGACTCATGGTAGATATTTGGGTCTGAACTGAAAGCGTCTTCGAAAGGTTTGCCTTATTGTGTCCAGTCTTTGTAACACCCACTATTCTTTCTCTCTGTTGATTGACAGGGTCTCCCTGGCATTCAAGGAGATCATGTAAGTTGGTCGTATGACCCCTTTTCCCAACCAGTGTCCTGCCCTCCCAATTTTTTAAAACGAACAAACAAGTCCTTTGGGTGGGCATTTACAGGTTTACTGCAAATTTGTACGGTCTTTTTGCATGTGACAGTTGAGCACCTCTGATTGAGTTAAACTCAGTTAAGCTGTGTTGTTTTATGCTTGCTTATGGTGGAACCTCTGGCGATGCTTGGCCAGACGGGAATGCTTGGGGAGCATCAATACAGGATGCTTGCAGTCTGGTTTCTCTGAGGGAAGGAAACAACGTCTGGTTTTGTTTGCTGTTGAAACCAAAAGGAGATACAGTGATACCTCGGTTGAAGAACAGTCCTGTTTATGAATGATTTGGTTTACGAACGCCGCAAAACCGGAAGAAGTAGTGTGCAAACTTTACCACAGTCTATGAACAGAAGCCGAACGGTGGAAGGGCACCGGTGGCGGGAGGCCTCATTAGGGTAAGCACGCCTCGGTTTAAGAACTGTTTTGGTTTAAGAACGGGCTTCCGGAATGGATTAAGTTCGTAAACCGAGGTACCACTGTATGTGGAAGACAGGCTGAAGGCTGAGTAGAGGTCCCAGGAAGTAGGGAACTTATGGGGAAAGAAATTAGGGTTGGCCTTATTGTTAAGCAGAGTGAGGTGATGATGCAGATGGTGGTCTTTCAGAGCTGTACACTTCTGTTGGAGAAGCCATCTTGAAGTAAGATTCATATGCCATCTAGTCAGCTTCTATGCATGGAATGGAGTTAAAGGCCCCATCTTGCCCTCGCCTCAGGCAGTGCATGAGATCTCTTGGTGCCTTCCGGTTCTCTGTTTCTGCAGGAACCTAAACCTCCATCCTTTGCTTGGTGTTCTAGGGGCCTCCGGGATACCCAGGACCTCCAGGACCAAAAGGAGATAGAGTAAGTTTTCTGTATGCCTTTTAAATCCTAATGACACCATTGATGTGTGTGTGACTGTGCGAACCATCTTTCTCCACATGAACCTGCCTGGACCTTAAGATCATCATCTCAGGCCCTTCTCCATGTGCCATCTCCAAGTGTGGGACCAAAGGGTGGGGAACCGGCCTTTCTGTAGTAGTTGTTGCTGGTATCTTGAGAGACAATGGGGCCTACCTCCAGGGTTGAAGCAAAACCGCTGTGTTAGCAGCACCGATGTGACTTCCCTAAGGTGCAAGTTCTCGTGTCATTTCAGAAAATGCAGATCAGGGCTGAATCTAGGCATATATACAAAACGCTGTGAAAATGCATTTTTTATTTTTAAAAAAACGTTTAAAAATATATATTGAATTTCCCATAAGCTCACTATCACCCTCTAGTGTCACATATGTATAATTCACTTAAAACGTTATACAGTGGTAACTTGGTTCCCGAACGGCTTAATCAATGAACAAAAAGGTTCCTCAGCGCCTCAAACCTGGAAGTAAGTTTTTTTATATATTTTTATGGTTAGAAATTATGATATATGTAAACTGCTAAAGATGAGGTAAAATGAAAATCTGATGGGGGGACTTGGGGAAGCCCACTTAACAATGCTGAGAAAAAATAAGTATAAGACAAGAATCTGTTTCTATTGTTTTTCTGTCTGTGTTGTTTATTTGTGTTATAAAATGAATAACTTTTTGGAAAACAAGAACAACAAACAAACCCGGAAGTTTTGGCTGTCAGAATTGTTTCTGGGGCCAATCAGCCAATCGAACATTTGGAAACCGAATGGACTTTCAGAACAGATTGAGTTCGAGAACCAGGGTATCACTGTATTTGCAGTCATAGGTAGTTTCGCCTTAAAAGGTGAACTAGTTCAAATTTGTTCCCTTTTTTGTCATCTGGGGTTTCTTTGGCATTTCCCCATGGAAATAGACCTGCGATCTGCCTGATTAAAAAGGTAAAGGGACCCCTGACCATTAGGTCCAGTCGTGGCCGACTCTGGGGTTGTGGCGCTCATATCGCTTTACTGGCCGAGGGAGCTGGCGTACAGCTTCCGGGTCATGTGGCCAGCATGACTAAGCCTCTTCTGGCACATGGAAACACCATTTACCTTCCCGCCAGAGCAGTACCTATTTATCTACTTGCACTTTGACGTGCTTTCGAACTGCTAGGTTGGCAGGAGCAGGGACTGAGCAACGGGAGCTCACCCCGTTGCGGGGATTCGAACCACCGACCTTCTGATCAGCAAGTCCTAGGCTTTAGTGGCTTAACCCAGAGCGCCACCCACGTCTGCCTGATTAGCAGCATGTAAATACAGCATCTCTTCTTCTGCAGGGGGAATCGGGATATGTGCTAGGAGGCATGGACGTCATTCCAGGGCAAAACGGATTACCTGGACCACCTGTAAGTAGGAGCAAAATATTTTGTCCTCCTTAATATTTCTATCACTTGACCCTTCTCCCCAATACAGCCTGTTTCCTCTAGAGGCTGGACATGGCTTTGCCCAGACTCTGAATTCAACATAGTTTACTGAACTCCTCTCTCTCCTCCCTCTGACTCTGAGCCCCAGGGGAGTTTATTGCTTCCATCCCTTGCTGGTGGGTCCAATGCCTCGAGTATGGGATGAGAAGAGGCTGTCGGGAACAGCATGGGTGGTGATGAGGAGCCTCATAGTGCAACGGAGGCTGTGTTGCTGTCGGGTGGTTGCCAAGAGCAGGTCAGAAATAACTCACGCGGGATCCGTGAACTCTTTAGTCAAAGGAACAAACTGCTCAGGAGGCCAGGCATCCAGTTAGCCCAGCAATTCCTCCCAATAGATCTTGCCCCAGTGAGGCCTTCCCATGGTTGCCTTAGTCTCCTCCTCTCCTGGGTCCTTCCCAAGCAATCTGAGACTTCGCCGCCTTGTCTGTCTCTGCCTTGCCCTCTTCATACCTCTCCTGATCCTGGGAGACCAGGGAGGAAGAGAGCTTGTCGCAGCAGGAGGGGGAGTCCTCCCTGGCTTTTTCAGCAGCCTGCCTCCTCTCTGCCTCTTGACCCCCCTCGCCTCCAGCCTCCACTTCTGCCTTGGAGTCTGAACTGCTCTCTGCCACAGACTCTGCCCGCTCCCTAAACCCTGTTGCCTCTTCAGTTTCCAACACCTCCTCCTCCCAGTCTGCTCCCCCTTCTCCCTCTGACCACCCATTGTTGTCCCAACAATTCCCAGGTTCTGAGCCTTCTTCCCTTGGGGGTTCCCCAGCTGTTCCCCAGCTGTTATCCTCTGCACCCATGACAGTTGTTTAGATGTTTGGGTTTAACCATTTCAGGGTTACAAGGGGCAGCCAGGAGTTCCCGGAGTGCCAGGACCACCGGGTTTGCCTGGACTCCCCGGACCGCAGGGACCACCTGGATTGTCAGTCAAGGTGTGTATGGGTCTGCAAGCAGGCAAAGGGACGAGATGGTGGGACAGTGTTCTCGAAGCTACAAACATGAGTTTGACCAAATTGCGGGAGGCAGTGGAAGACAGGAGTGCCTGGCATGCTCTGATCCATGGGGTCACGAAGAATCGGACGCGACTAAACGACTAAACAACAACAATATGGCTCAGGACCGCAATACCTCCAGGACCCCCTCTTTCCATATGAACCAACCCAGACCCTGAGATCATCTTCTGAGGCCCTCCTTTGTGTGCCTCCTCCTCAAGAGGTTCGGAGGGTGGCAGCCTGAGAACAGGGCCTTCTCTGCAGTGGCTCCCTGTCTGTGGAATGCTCTCCCCAGGGAAGTTTGCCTGGCACCGTCATTATACAGATTTAGGTGCCAGGCAAATCCATTCCTTTTTAACCAGGCCTTTGGCTGATCCAGTTAACACCCTATGCCCTTTTAAAATGTGTTTTTCGTGGTGGTTGTGGGCAGCTATTGGGTGGTTGTTTTTATTTTATTAATACAACAACCTCCTTTCTCTCTGTTCTAGGGTGAGCCAGGAGACCCTGGGGTCAGGGTAAGTGCAGGGTTGTTTTACCACCCATTCAAGCTATGCTGTCATGAGAACGTTAGTAGAGCCCGGCTGGTGGAGCAACCAAAATAATCATAGAGTCACAAGGGTCTCTGAGAGTCATTGAGTCTAACCCCCTGCAATACAAGAATCTCAGCACACGGTCTCCCATCCAGTTTGAAACCATACCAGACACTGCTTAGCTTTGCAAATGTGCCAGCTGTTTTATTGCTGCGCCACGTGGAGGTCCAGCATCCTGTTCTCGCAGCGGCCAACCAGAAGAAGAAGAGTTTGGATTTGATATCCCGCTTTATCACTACCCTAAGGAGTCTCAAAGCGGCCAACACTCTCCTTTCCCTTCCTCCACTACAACAAACACTCTGTGAAGTGAGTGGGGCTGAGAGACTTCAGAGAAGTGTGACTGGCCCAAGGTCACCCAGCAGCTGCATGTGGAGGAGCGGGGAAGCGAACCCGGTTCACCAGATTACGAGTCCACCGCTCTTAACCACTACACCACACTGGCTCAAACGGGAAACCCACGAGCAGGAACTGAGTGCAACAGTGCTCTTCCCACTGGGATATTTGGTTGACCCCTTTGAGAACAGGATTGCTGGACCAGATGGGTCTCCCTCGGTCCGACCTCTTCTTTCCTTCTTAAGTCACGATTCTAAAAATCAGCGCTGTGGTACCCTCAAGCAATCCTCAGCTCAGATCCTGTGAGAGACCCGCCGTGCAACTGAGGCAACAAAATGGTTCTTTGTTCCCCACAGGGACCTCGAGGGAAGAGCGGCGTCAAGGGAGAGAAAGGAGAAGTCGGAGAGTTGGTGAGTATGACCTTTCAGGGTATGTTCAGACGATGGGAATTTTGCGATTGTTTTCTAGATGATAATGCCAGCGCTTCTGCCCCGTTTTCCGATGTTTCTTTCACCTTGCAGTACCAGTCATGTGTTGGAACCACAGGTTTTTTTACCGCTATACCAGCAGGTTGTGCTAAATTTCATTCGCACCAGTGGTCCTGGTGTGGCACAAACAACAACGATGCTCCTCCCTTTCTGTACATGTTGCTTCTGCCCCGCCCCCTGAAAACAGCAAGAAAGAACCGTATGCCCCAAATTTCGTCACCTGCAATTTTCCAGGTTGAGGGAGCTGCAAACACCCTCCCCCCAGATTCTAACAACACGGAAACAAGCATTAAACGTGCTGTATTGTTAGCTTCCCAGATGTGGCTTTTGTGTTGTGTGAAAGCTCTGGTCCCAATGGGAAAATTCATGGGAAAATAATTGGAAATTCACAAATTGTTATGCTTTAAGAGAGAATTTTCTAAAAATGCACCACCGATGGTACTTAACACCTTGGAAACTCTCAAAGATGTACAAAGGGGTCCCAAGTAATTGTTGGAGATGCGGAGACAAATCGGGTACTCTCTATCACATGTGGTGGCTATGTAATAAAATCCAGGTATTTTGGGAGAGCTTCCATTCAGAATTACAAGAAATGTTAAAGATCTCTTTTAGCAGAAAACCAGAAGCCTATCTGCTGGGAATTACTGATTTGGATATCCCACAAAAAATGAAGGGTATCTTTTTATATGCTAAGGTTGCAGCAAGAGTTCTTATTGCTGCAGAATGGAAGAGTGATGAAATCCCCTCTATTCATGAATGGATTCAAAAATTGACAGAATATGCGGAGCTAGATAGTTTGTCAGAAAAAATAAAGAATAAACCAAAATAGGAATTTGTCTCAAAATGGGAGGTCTTTAAAGTATATTTGAAAAATAATTACAGTAGTTTTTCAGTAGTAGTTTTAAGAAAGACATCAGATTTAAGATAAATTAAGGATTAGTCAAATTAGGATAAAAGTGTATATTGGCAACAAGCAATATATAAGTGAAGTAAGGAATAGACAGGAGGTCAGGTCTACAGTTCAAAGACCAATTTTTGCTTTATTGTTTTGTAAATAATATTGTGTTCATTTTCATTTGTATTTCTTCTTCTTCTTCTTCTTCTTCTTCTTCTTCTTCTTCTTCTTCTTCTTCTTCTTCTTCTTCTTCTTCTTCTTCTTCTTCTTTCTTCTTGGTGTATCGACAAAAAATCAAATAAAAAAATTATTTAAAAAAGAAAAGAAAGCAAGCTCTGGTCCTGGTTCCTGCTTTGCAGGGACTTGACCCTAGATGACCCCTAGTCTCCCTTCCACCTCTCCAATTCTGTTGTTCCAAATATAATGCTGAACTAGATCTGGCATTCTAGCAACCTAACCTGAGGGCAGGATTTGTTGTTTCTGCTGCCTTGCAGCAAACCACCTGGCACCTTTTTCTTGCTCACCTGGCTCCAAGCCACAGGTGGGAAGAGGCTTGTGCCCTCCTGAGATTGCTGGACTGCAGTGCCCATCAACACTGGCAAGGTGGGAAAAAAGACAATCGTTTGCTTCTGAGTTTGGCCTGGTGCGCAGGTACAACAGGTGTGGAAACCTTTCCATCTTTCTGAAATATACTCGGAGTCGAGAATGGATTTCATGCTCTTAATTCAGCTCATAGTGGTGAGGAGGAATGAAAGTTCCCCCAGAATGTCTACTTTATATACATTATTTACACAATGGGCCCCACGTGATCGGCAAATTCCGGGATTCTCCTGTCGGCCAATCAGGTTGTGGATTCACTTCCACCTGGAGCTGGATTGGGTGGCTCCTGTGGACCAATCAGACTGCTGCCTTTTGGATCCTATTCAACTCAGTACATAACACTTTCCTAATCTATTTTGTATTTTTAAAAAAAATTACAGGGAAAAGCTGGCTTACCTGGCCCGATAGGGCTGGATGGTACTCCTGGAGCTTCTGGACCAAAAGGTGAAAAGGTACTGCTTTCATTAGTGTGAAAAGCTGTGGAGAGACCTTCCTGGGAAGATCTGCTGGGATCCATCTACCTGTGTTGGACACAGGAGTAAACTGATGGGAACACATTTTCTCCCTCTGTTGTAACACTAGAATTTGCAGGACATCCAATGGAGCTGGATGCTGGGAGATTTAGAACAGATAAAAGAGTCTTTCTTCACACAGTGCAAACTGTGGAACTCAATCCCTCAGTAGGCAAGGATGGTTTCAGAAGAGGTTTTGACAAATTCATGGAGAGGCCTGTTGATGGCTACGAGCCATGATGGTTCTGCTCTGCTTCTGAATGCCACAGGAGGGGAAAGGAGTCTTGTGTTCAAATTCTGCTTACTGGTTTTCCACAGGCATCTGCGAGAACAAGATGCTGGACTAGATGGGCCATCAGACTGATCCAGCAGGCTATTCCTGTGTTCTTATGAGCATAGCAAGTTGCCTTATACTGAGCCAGGCCATTCGTCCATTCAGCACAATACTGCCTACACTGACTGGCAGCAGCTATCCAGGGTTTTAGACTGGGGTCACTCTCCCAGCCCTGCCTGGCAATGCTGAGGATTGAAGCTTGGGCCTTCTACATGCACAGCAGATGCTCTGCAACTCAGCTATGATTCTTGCCCAAAGATTTACTGCTTTCTGAAGGATGTGTCCTGTTCTATTCCCCTTCTGTTTCTGATGTTCTTATTGCAGATGTTAATATTGCATAGCGTGAAGCTACTGGATGCATAAATTCCTTTTGGAATAAAACACTGTCCAGACCCATAAGTATTGTTAAAAACCTTACTTATGGAACTTCCTTCAAAACAGAACAAAACTCCCTTCAAGATGGTGATTTGTAACTGAATACCTTAATCATGTGATCTAAGGTTAAACACTCACATGTTAGAGCAGAGAATGTTCCCAGTTAATCATTAACTCAGTTAGACCTCAGGAAGCTCTTAATACGTCACAATTGGATTAAACAATTATACTTAACAGTTCATGCAGTGAGTTCTGTTGCTTGTGCAGCCCAAACAGTAGCACCCAAGCCGAAGAGGGATGGATCAGCAGGCTTGAGAGAAGCCCAAGGTTTGCAGAAGTATCACATATTGTTTCAGGAAGTGCAAATTAGGTAGATCCGTCTCTCAGTGCAAACCAAACCAAGTCAACTGCCACACACTTCCAGTGTTCTGAATGTGCTTCCCTGCTTCTTTTTCAGGGCGAGGTAGGACTTGGCCTTTCAGGGACTCCTGGTTTAAAGGGAGCAGAAGGAGACAAGGTAGGTTTCATCTCTGGAACTGTAGCCTTACTGGACTTTACCGACTGGTGGGGTCTGCGTTGCTCCCGGACGGGAGGAAGGAAGTCAAATGACACCGAGGTTGATTCAGAGAAAGAGTTTATTCTGCTCTCCAGATCGCAGAAGGTACTTGCGTGGTCAGTCCACAGCAAGCTTAAAGAAATGTGAAATTTCATGCAGTATATATATCCTCCAGGCACCCTCTCCCCCCTTCCCCAGGAATCCAACCACGTCAGCTTATACACGTAAGTTGGCATCCATGACCATAAACAGATATTCCTGTTCCGGTACTTTTGACCATAAAAGGTTGTTCCTGTTCCTATACTCTTATCTTGGGGCAGGATGTCACCAACTCTAAGAATACTCCTGGCACCGTTCCCAGGTCTCTTGTCAGACCTGAGAAGGTCTGTGCATCTTTGTCGTTAGGATGTAAGATAAGACCCAGACGTGCCATCCCTGCTCCACTTTGGAATGGACAAGGCCATTCATTAGGCGTCACGGACTGATAAAGGAGAGAGCTTTGTTTATACAGCTGTGTTCTTGTTATGCATTTGCTTAAGAGCTCAAGTTAATGGTTTTTAGCTAATGCACCCTTGGAGAAGGAAAAATGGATTTTGGCTCCCGTTTCAAACTGACTGCACAGAAACCCATTCCTTCAGAACAAATTTCTCATTCAAAACAAAGAGGTCCAAGGCAGCTCATGAAAGGCTGAAAAGTGTCTGTTTTGTAACACAAACTCTTTGTGTGATGGGTTCTAATAGGTAGGAGAAAATTACCCCTCCCATGGTGAGTTGAACAGAGTTTAAATTCCCATTCTTAGCAGCAAATTGAAACATCAAATTAGGCTGTAAAGCCTTCTTTTAAACAGGCCCAGCTATGAAGGAATCTGGCTCCCCCTTTTCTTATCCCACTTAACAAAGAATCAGACAACAGACTGTAAAGTAAGTTTAAAATATTATTTACTTGCTCATAGTCTTGCACTGGTTCTCAGCTACAGTAGCAGTAAAAACCATGCAGGCAAAATGCTTATATTTACAGTAGAAGCAGTCTCAGGTATTTGTCCGAGCTGGAGCAAGTAAAGGGCATGTCTTTCCCCATCGCTGGTCAATGGAAGAGAGAGGGAGAGGGAAGGAACAGGAAATACTGATTGATACTTCCTGATCAAAAGAGGAGGGGAAACGACATCACACAGAGCCCTCTCTACCAATCACATTTCTATGGTCTGAGTCTCTGCCTATCAGCAGTACAGCTCTATGGTTGTACACCCCTAAACTTACATAGTAGCAAGAATATAAATTGTTGGGTTGGGCTGCTAAATCTCCCACACTCCTGTCTCTGTTTCTTTTTCAGGGAGCGACAGGCCTTCCCGGATCCCAAGGGCAGAAGGTGGGTTTTGAATGATGCTTTGTCAAATCTGACCGAACGTGGCTGAGATCAGGAAGCGGTAGCAGCTTCATTTTTTGTAAGGGGGCCTCTTGGTTAATTGCACTTATAATCTGATCTCTGGGTTAGATGGCTGCAATGTCCTACACATTGTGCTGCCCTTGAAGATAGTTCAGAAACTGTAGCTGGGGCAGAATTCAGTGGCCAGATTGCTAACAGGGACCAGGTGGTCAAATTTATGCCCTGGGCGCCAATTCATTTCTGGGCTCAATTCAAAATGCTGGTTTTGCCCTGAACATAGGGTGCTGCTTTAGAATGAGACATATCACTGGTCCATCTGGCTCAATATTGCACTACACTGGCTGGCAGAAACTCTCCAGGGTTCCAGGCAGGAGTCTTTCCCAGAAGTCTTGTGTTTGGGCAGTGGGTTGGGGAGAGGGTATTTTTCTGCCTTTAGTCTGCAGTTGTTGATTTTAATATTTTATTTTCTTGAACTGTGTTGTATGTCCATGATCTCCGCCAACAATTTCTAGACCATCTATGTATTCCAACATGGAAACCAGAGACAGAGGTTGTTGTTGTTTAGTCATTTAGTCATGTCTGACTTTTCGTGACCCCCTGGACCAGAGCACGCCAGGCAGTCCTGTCTTCCACTGCCTCCCGCAGTTTGATCAAACTCATGCTGGCCGCTTCGAGAACATTGTCCCACCATCTCCTCCTCTGTCGTCCCCTTCTCCTTGTGCCCTCCATCTTTCCCAACATCAGGGTCTTTTCCAGGGAGTCTCATGAGGTGGCCAAAGTATTGGAGCCTCAGCTTCAGGATCTGTCCTTCCAGTGAGCACTCAGGGCTGATTTCCTTCAGAATGGAGAGGTTTGATCTTCTTGCAGTCCATGGGACTCTCAAGAGTCTCCTCCAGCACCATAATACAAAAGCATTAATTCTTATGTATGGACACTATGTGAGTCAATTTAAAGGTTAATTCACAGCTCCATTTGCCCCCCTCCCCATCTCTAGTGCTGAATTGGAACAAACAGCAATCAGGTATTATGCGAATTGCCTTTTGATCTGATTTAACTTAAAGTCTATTAACGTTCTCCACACTACGTATGAACTATGTACATTTATGTAATCATATATTCCCAATTAATTATCACCTTCTCTCTTTCCTTCTCTGGTGCATATGAGGAGGGCTGAATGCTTTAAGAAATAATTTCAATTTTAAAATTTTTTATTCCAAATAACTAGGGGGAGGGGTGCGAATCCACCTCATATTACCCTATTTAGTTCAGACCTCTGCAATGAGAAATGAGTTGCTGGAGATAATATCTTCATTTTTCTCCCCTTAGGGTGAACAAGGCATGCCAGGCGCAGAAGGACCAACAGGCTTGAGGGTAGGAATGCCAGGGTAACAATGTGGCTGGTGTTTTGGACCCGGAAAAGCGAACAAAAGGCTGAAGGCAAGGCAGCCTTTGCCAGCTTGGTGTGTTTCAGATATTTTGGATTACAACATTCTGGGTTGTGTCTGGGCTGCACCACTGGTGGTGGTAGACCCCAGGACTGATTGCTCTTCCATACAATAACTCCCCCCCAAAAAAACTCATATTTCAGGGATAAGGCTTGGCTAGAATATTTAGATGGAAGGGACCCCATGGGTCATCTAGTCCGACCCCCTGCTGTGCAGGAATCACAGCTAAAGAATAACAAGCAAGTGGCCATCTAACCTCTGGTTGAAAACCTCCAATGAAGGAGAGTCCACCACCTTCCAAGGGAGTCCATTCTATTGTCAAATAATAATAATAATAATTAATTATTTATTATTTATACCCCACCCATCTGGCTGGGTTTCCCCAGCCACTCTGGGCGGCTTCCAACAGAATATTAAAATACAATAATCTATTAAACATTAAAAGCTTTCCTAAACAGGGCTGCCTTCAGATGTCTTCTAAAAGTCTGGTAGTTGTTTATCTCTTTGACATCTGAAGGGAGGGTGTTCCACAGGGCGGGTGCCACTACCGAGAAGGCCCTCTGCCTGGTTCCCTGTAACTTGGCTTCTTGTAGGGAGGGAACTGCCAGAAGGCCCTCAGAGCTGGACCTCAGTGTCCGGGCTGAACGATGGGCATGGAGACGCTTCTTCAGGTATACAGGACCGAGGCCGTTTAGGGCTCTAAAGGTCAGCACCAACACTCTGAATTGTGCTCGAAAACAGACTGGGAGCCAATGGAGGTCATTCAAGACTGGTGCTATGTGATCTTGGTGGCCGCTCCCAGTCACCAGTCTAGCTGCCGCATTCTGGATTAGTTGTAGTTTCTGGGTCACCTTCAAAGGTAGCCCCACGTAGAGCGCATTGCAATAGTCCAAGCGGGCGATAACTAGAGCATGCACCACTCTGGTGAGACAGTCTGTGGGCCAGAAGGGTCTCATCCTGTGCACCAGATGGAGCTGGCAGACAGCTTCCCTGGACACAGACTTGACCTGCGCCTCCATGGACAGCTGTAAGTCCAGAATGACTCCCAGGCTGCACACCTGGTCTTTCAGGGGCACAGTTGCTCCATTCAAGACCAGGGAGTCCTCCACACCTGCCCACCTCCTGTCCCCCACAGTACTTCTGTCTTGTCAGGGTTCAACCTCAATTTGTTAGCCGCCATCCCATCAGAATTCCCCCCCGTAATGTTTAGTTGGACTCTTCTTCCTTTTTGTTTGAATCCTTTGGTCTGGATCCTCCTCCTTGGAGCAGCAGAAAACAAGCTCGCTCCATCTTCTATGTGGCCACCCTTCAGATGTTGGAAGATGGTCATCACATCACGTTTTTCTCAAATTATGTATTAAAGAACGGCGAGGCCTAAAAACTGTCCAGCACAAGAATGAGAGTCCTGACCGTTGCTCAGACCTGAGTTCTGAGTGCATGGCCCACACCTGCCCCTCTCGGGGAGGAAAAAATCCCACAGTCCCTTTTCCTGCAAAGTGTGTAGTGTGAGATGCTTGCAAGCTAACCTCTTCCATGGTTCCAGTTACAGATAGGTAGCCGTGTTGGTCTGCCATAGTCAAAACAACAAAATTTCCTTCCAGTAGCACCTTAAAGACCAACTAAGTTAGTTCTAGGTATGAGCTTCCATGGTCTTTGCTATGGACAATGGTGTTTTGTGCTATCTTCTTTTTCAATCTAGGGCAAAAAAGGCCAAGATGGGGTCAAAGGAGAAAAGGTAAGGTGTCTATTACTTTCATCTTATAGATGGAAAAGTACAGTATGTGTTTTTGTAGCATAAAATGAGAATCTGCGGTCTGTCTGTTGCAGGGCGAGCGTGGAGAGGCAGGGGTGAAGGGTCTTCAAGGAATTGCGGTAAGCCTCTCTTCATCCGAAGCTGCCAATTGCCTGATATTTTGATGATCTTCCCCAACCCATTTCTGAGTTTTCTATGACTGTCAGGAGAGTTCAGATAACATGATCTAAATTAAGAACCCTCCTTTTTTCCAGACAAGGACAAGCCATCAGCTCATAAAGTATACAAGCAGAACATTCAATGCACCCTTCATTATTTTTGCTAGTCTGATCAGAGAAACCACATCGTTGTAGGTAATCAGACAGTTATGTCCATCTTCAGAGGAAAGATGGGTGCTGAACAGCAACAGGACCCTTTCAGTAGATGTAATGGTTATATGGGGCTGCTCGTGCGTAAGTTGCCGCCACTCCTGGCTAGGTTGCCTGGTTAAACCTTTTCCTGGCTGGATAGCCCTTCACTTCATGGCTGTTTCAGTCGCTAGCAGAATCCGTCAGTGGGCGTTTATTGAACTTCTTCCAGCAAAGAAGTTCTTTGATGCCAAGTCTACGCCTACTTTCCCTGCGCGGAAGTCTTCTGCGCAGGGTGGGTGTGGGTAGCGGAGGACCGGTGCTCTCCCCGCTGGTCTCCGGCGAGGAGTCCTGGAGCCCCCTCTCTGATTCCCCCATCTGTCCCCCCTTTATCCCTGGTGTTATGCTGATTTCCTTCCCCAGCCGATGAGTCCCCTCTCTCCCTGCTGGGCCCTTCTCCGGCATCGCTTGGGAGCCTCGCCTCCACTGCTGGCTGCGATGTCAGTTCCCTGACAGTAGTGATGCTGCATTTTAAAAATGTCTTTCTCAGAGATGTCCGGCTGCAACCTTCACTGTGTTGTAGGCACCAAGTGAGGATCGCTTTATTTTTAATGACAAGTCATTTGGATGCCATCTGTTGCCAGCAGTATTATGGGCTGCAATCATCATAATCATCATCTTCCGCCATTTGATTTGACTGGTTGCATTTTAAATATGCATTTAATTACTTTTCTGTTGCCTGAAGCTTCGAATTTTCCACAATCAGATTATGAATGGGAATGATATATACAGTACATAAACAGTACATATCTTAACAGGCCAACCCAGATCATAAAATTGCAGAGTTGGAAGGGACCCTGAGGATCATCTAGTCCAGCAATTCTCAACCTGTGGGTCCCCAGATGATGTTGGACTACAACTCCCATCATCCCTGACCACTGGTCCTGCTGGCTAGGAAAGATGGGAGTTGTAGTCCAACAACATCTGGGGATCCACAGGTTGAGAAACACTGATCTAGTCCATCCCTCTGCAATGCAGGAATATGCAATTGTGCCATACGAGGATCAAACCTGTAACCTTGGCATTATCAACACCACTCTCTAACCAACTGAGCTATCCAGCTCCAGCCTCTGAAAAGCAGTCAACTCCAGTTAAAGACTCCGCCCCCAGACCTTCCAGGCTCCTCCCACGACTGATGAGATTTCACAGGCCCCACCCCTGGAACACCAGGTCCCGGCTTAGCTTGACTTGTCAGGTTCTTCTCCTGGTCTCATCCTAACTCTTAACTCTTTGGCCCACTCTACTTTGGGGCAACCCTCTTCTCCAACAACAGCAAAGTTTACAAGTGGGGAAAAAATATAGAGAAACACATATTTAAATTATACAATAAACCAATTCTACCAAAACACACACATTTTCAATTTCTCTTATTATTATTTTTTAGGGTCTTCCAGGTCCCGTTGGGCCCAAAGGAGACCAAGTAAGTGAGAACAGTGTGGAGAGGCCATTGGATCACAGTGGCGAGAGGAAATTGGGGTGCGGAGTCATTGGGCGGCCAGAACTGAGGTTTGATGCTCACCTGGAGTGTTCATTGTGGACGTAGGCCATAGCATTTCAAGCTGTGGGCACATGGGTTGGGGAACCTTCGGACTGCAGGCCAATCATGGTTTACTGGGGGCCCCAATTTGGCCCATGAAGCTACCGCATTTTTCATTCTATAAGACGCACCAGACCACAAGACGCAGCTAGTTTTTGGAGGAGGAAAACAAGAAGAAAAATATTCTGAATCTCAGAAGCCAGAACAGCAAGAGGGATCGCTGCGCAGTGAAAGCAGCAATCCCTCTTGCTGTTCTGGCTTCTGGGATAGCTGCGCAGCCTGCATTCGCTCCATAAGACGCACACACATTCCCCCTTACTTTTTAGGAGGGAAAAAGTGAGTCTTATAGAGAAAAAAATACGGTATTTTCCCCATCTCAAAAAAATTCACAAAACAAAAAAATTAGCATGAAAATCCCTGAAACGAGAAGTCATCGACTATAGAATTGCATTAAATAACAAAAATAAAAAAAATCAACCTAGAAATAAACAGAGACTTTGCGAGATGCCGGCTACAAAACTCATTTCACTGAACTAATCAATTTCCTCAGAAGGAAATAAAGAAATTATAAACCTTAAATGATTTTAAGTGATACCAAACAAACTCAAGAGCAGGGCTTCCTCGAGTTTACAAAGAAGGTATGAAAACCTCAATGACAAGTTTTAAACATAGCCCTATTTAAGAGAATCAAGCAGTAGTGATAAGAAATTTTGAGTTTCTGCCCTGTTTTTGAGTTTGTTTGAAACTTAAAACCTCAATTTTGTATTACTATTGCTTGGTCCTCTTAAACAGGGCTATGTTTAAAACTTGTGAGGTTTTCATACCTTTCTTTAACATCAGCAGTCAGGAGTGCTTCAGCCCTGTTTTGAAACTCAAAACCTCCATTTTTTATTACTACTGCTTGGTCCTCTTAAATAGGGCTATGTTTAAAACTTTTTTAGTTTCTGCCCTGTTTTTTGAGTTTGTTTGAAACTTGAAACCTCAATTTCTTATCACTACTGCCTTATAGGGCTCCCTCCTCAATTCAGTTGGGCTTTCAACCCAATACACTTGACCTAGAATTGCACCCTTAACACACCCTCTCCTGCTAACCCTGACTTTCCTCCTTCCTTAACAGGGCATCCAAGGATTTCCTGGTGCTCCAGCTATGGGTGTAAGTGTATTATTATTATTTTTTTGCAGTGATTAGGAAGGTTTATCCAGCCCAAATCATAATAGTTCTGTTGGAGTGGCATGCAACAATATCATCAGAAGCTGTCTTGAATTAGGTCAAACCCTGGGTCACTTCAGCCCCATATTGTCTACACTGACTGGACCACTTATAAACGCCATCTCCAACTCCTCAAAAGATTCCATCAACGGTGTCTCTGAAAAAATTTACACATCCCTTGGGAAGGCAGACGAGCTAATTGGGAGCTGCCCAGAGTGGCTGGGGAAACTCAGCCAGATGGGCAGGGTATAAATAATAAATTATTATTATTATTACTGGAATAATAATAAATTATTATTAGTAGTACTGAAAGAAGCAAAGATCACCAGTGTCGAAGCAATGATTCTTCAACATCAACTTTGTTGGACTGGTCATGTTGTGCGGATGCCTGATGATTGTCTTCCAAAGCAACTATTCTATTCCAAACTTAAATATGGAAAGCGTAATGCTGGTGGTCAACAAAAGAGGTTTAAAGACTCTCTCAAGGCAAATCTTTGAAAATGTAGTATAAACACCGGCAACTGGGAAACACTGGCCTGCGAACACTCCAGTTGGAGAACAGCCTTTGCCAAAGGTGTCATGGGCTTTGAAACGGCCTAGAATAGCGTTTGTTTTGCTGTTGCATCACACTGTTGACACATGTTCAGCTTGTGGTCCGCTAAGACCTCTTTATTCTTTTCACACACACTTCTGGCAAATTCTCACCGTGATCACCTCCTGCCTGAAAACCTATATCCCCACTGTGGAAGGACGTGTGGATCCAGAATTGGCCTCCACAGTCCCTTACGGACTCACTGTTAAGACCGTGTTCATGGAAGACAATCTTACTCAGCTATGAGTAAGAGAAGAAGAAGACTGACTGACAGAGGTTCTCTGGGGTTTAAGACGGGGGGTTTTCCCAGCCCTAGCTGGAGATTCTGGGGATTGAACCCAGGCATAGCTGTCAACTTTTCCCTTTTCTTGCGAGGAATCCTATTCAGAATAAGGGAATTTCCCTTTAAAAAAGGGAAACATTGACAGCTATGAACCCAGGCCCTTCTGCATGCAAAACAGATTCTCTGCTACTGAGCCATGGCTCTTCTTCATACATGCCATTAGGAGTGTGAGATTTTCCATGCCTGCCATTGGGGGTCATTATATTCCTGGCCTTTTCCTGGAGGAGCAGCAGTCCCTGGAGCACAGAATAAGATGTGGAAGAAGTCGCCATTGCCAAGCAAGCGAGGCTAAGATTGGGTAGAGAGACTCACCTGTGGTTTCTTTGTCTACAGGTGGTGGGACCTTCAGGCAAGAAAGGTGCCAGGGTAAGTGGGGCAGGGACATGCAAAATATGTGGGAGGCTGTCCATTTTTGGGGAGGAAGACAATTTTTCCAGGAATGTTTTGCAGGGAAGCTGTGGATTAAAGAGCATTGGCGGGTGTTTGCCTTCTGTGCCATTAAAAGAGCTTTTTCGGATGAGATCTTCTTGGCTGTCCTCCTAAGGCTGATAACACACCATTCAGAGAGAAGTATCACATCCAGATGGGTGGCTTTCAAATCTTTAATCTCCAGGAGATGCTCTGCAACATCATTGCACTTGTCAAGGAACTGTGGATTCCCTTGTGTGGCGCAAGGGATATTGTGGGCATGTACGCGGGTGGCGCTGCGGGTTAAACCACAGAGCCTAGGACTTGCCGATCAGAAGGTCGGCGGTTCGAATCCCCGCGACTGGGTGAGCTCCCGTTGCTCGGTCCCTGCTCCTGCCAACCTAGCAGTTTGAAAGCACATCAAAGCGCAAGTAGATAAATAGGTACCACTCTGGCGGGAAGGTAAACGGCCTTTCCGTGCGCTGCTCTGGTTCGCCAGAAGCGGCTTAGTCATGCTGGCCACATGACCCGGAAGCTGTACGCCGACTCCCTCGGCCAATAAAGCGAGATGAGTGCCCCAACCCCAGAGTCGGCCACGACTGGACCTAATGGCCAGGGGTCCCTTTAACTTTACTTTACCTATCTCAGCTTTCCTATTTTTGTGGGGGAAGGGTTGCTCCTAATTGCATGGAGGCTGATGCTCTGCTGGACGTGCCTAACAGAGGTCAGAAAAGCATAGAATTGTAGAGTTAGAATGTACCCCGGGGTCATCTAGTCCAACCCTTGGCAATGCAGGAATTTCAGCTAAAGCATCCCGCTCACTCCCCTGTTCTCACGCTCAGGTGTACACGAATATACCTGACAACCTCTGTAAGGCCTTGCTGTCAATGGGTGTGGGGTGTGCACAGGGCCGGATTTAGGTTTGATGAGGCCCTAAGTTGCTGAAGGTAATGGGGCCCTTAGTATGTCCAGCTGTCCTTTGTCAACAACACATTGTCACTGTTTTTTGTGTTGAATATATGCTATGTGGTAATTTATGGACCTAATAGGTATCTAAAGCCATTTGCACAAAATAGGTATTTTATCAAAGTAATAGATATAGAAATGAGCAACCCAGTGATATTTTAGGGAGCAAGCTAGAAGGCGGGGCCTATTACTTACATCATAGGGGCCTACACAGCACAAAACACTGTTGCTTTATGTAGGCTTTATTTTATTTGTTTTTTATCTTATACAGTCATACCTCATGTTACGTTTGCTTCATGTTACGTTTTTTCAGGTTGCGTCCCGCGGCGACCCGGAAGTACCGGAAAGGGTTACTTCTGGGTTTCGCCGCTTGCGCATGCGCAGTAGCGCTAAATCATGCTTTGCGCATGCGCACAAGTGCCAAATCGTGCTGCACACCTGCGCAGATATGGTGCTTCAGGTTGTGTTCTTTTCACGTTGCAAACGGGCTGCTAGAACGGCTCCCGTTCACAACCAGAGGTACCACTGTACTTTGGAAATGTACATCCAGTTTTTATTTTTCATTTAATTTTGGGGGGGGACCCCCAAAAGAGTGGGGCCCTAAGCTATAGCTTGTTTAGCTTATACATAAATCCGGCACCAGGTGTGGACTCTAGAATACATCCAGCACTCCTGTGCTGTTGTGCAATTGTGAGGAAAGATAAAATAGCAATGGGCCCGACTGCCTTTTAGGAGATCTCATTGGCCATCACTGCCCAGTAAACCTTATAGAACTCCCCAGGACACAGTTCGAAAAGCACTGCAATTCCCTATCTCTCTCTCTCATCACTTTATACAGGGGGATTTGGGGCCAGTTGGCCCCCCAGGTCCAAAAGGAGACCCAGGGGACCAAGGAGAAAAGGGGGAGAAGGTCAGTGTATTTATTATTTATTTAAAGTGCTAGCCTTTTGTTTTTCTGCAATTGTCACTTGCCTCACAATGTGAGTTCTCCGGGAGATTTTATGTATGGATGCACCACTTTTCAGGGGAAAGGCAGCTTATGAAAGAGATTTAAAAAAACAAAAAGTACTTTAAAAATACAAGTAAAAGCAATCCAATTGCAAAGATAAAAGAAAAGAAAGGTCAGACGTTTGAAACGGTTTGAAAACCCAACTCCCAATGCCTTTCTCAAAATGCCAGTTGAAACTAAAATGGCCCTGAAGTTTGCTTTTCAAAGGGCTACATGTGCTTCTCTTTAGGAAGTAATTTTAATTATCTGGAGCCACCACCAAAAAAGCCCTGTTTTGATTGCCCACCAGCATGATGGAACTTGATGGCTGGTGTGTGAGGAGGGCCTCAGAGGCTGATCTTAAAGCCTAGGCTGGTTTATATGATCGCAGGCTGTCCTTCAAATCACTTGGTCCCGAGGCATTTAATGCTTTGAAAGTCAACGGCAGCACCTTGAGACTCAAAGGTCTACCATCATCACTGGTGTCCATATGCAGAAATTAAAGCTGCAGAACCCCTGTCCTGGCCACATCTGGTTTGGTCCCCAAATAATGCTCTGAGCTCCCTTTTCTTTCAAACGGGTTACCCCCATTGCATTTTAGAAAACAGAAAAACAAGCGAGCTCTGGACTTGCTAGCCTGCAAGAGTATTTCAGGATACGGTGGAAAGGGTTCAAAGTGGGCTGAATTTTTGCCTTGATCTCTGCAGGGAAGCCCGGGATTTGGCATTCCAGGACAGTTGGGGCTGAAGGGCGAGCCAGGAGAAAGGGTGAGTCGGAAAATTGGGCAGAGTGAGTGTCCATCAAAGGAGGAGAGACAGGAAAGTGAGGGCAGAACTGGAATGAAGCGAATCTGGCTTTTGGGAATGTTCCTCTCCTCTCTGCCCTTCCAGACACACCGTATTTTTTGCTCCATAAGACGCACCTGACCCTAAGACGCACCTAGTATTTAGAGGGGAAAAGCAAGAAAAAAAATATTCTGTGCAGAGCATGTAAGTGGCTCTCGCTTTTCTTGCTTCAAACCCTTCCGTCCCTCCTTCCGCTTCGCCGAGAAGCCAGCGGAGCAAGCTGCGCAGCTCTCGTTGAAGCCAGCAGAGCAAGAGCGATAGCTGCACAGCACCTCTTGTTCTGCTGGCTTCCCAGCAAAGCAGGATGAGGGACAAAAGGGAGCCCTTACAAGGGAGCCCTGAGCAGAGCCTGGCAGCGGCTCTTGCTGGCTTTTCCGGGAGGTGTGGGAAGGGACAGAGGGCAGCCCGTCAGTCCCTTCTCCCACCTCACGGAAAAGCCCCCAAGAGCTGCACACACACTCTGTGTGGCTCTTTAAAGGGAGCGCTGAGCAGAGCCTGTATGCATCCCATATGCGAATGCAGGTGGGAGGCTCTGCTTTAAAGAACCTAGCGTGTGTGCGGCTCTTGGGGACTTTTCCGCGAGGTGGGAGAAGGGACTGAGGGGCTGCCCTTCTCCCTCCTCGGGGAAAAGACCCCAAAAGCCGCACACACGCTCCATGCAGCTCTTTAAAGGGAGCGCTGAGCAGAGCCTCCCGCCTGCATTCACTCCATAAGATGCACATGCATTTCCCCTTACTTTTTAGGAGGGGAAAAGTGCATCTTATGGAGCGAAAAATACGGTAATTTGAAAGCTAAGTTTGTGCGTTTTCCTGTGCTAGCTTGCACATGGAGCAAACACTGCCTTGTGCATATACATATTTTAATTGATAGTTTGATTTATGGGGTTTTTTAATTTGATAATGTTTATATAAACAACCTTGCTTTCTGGACTGCCATGTTTTGAAATGAATCAGCATTTGAATAACAGGATAGGAAGCTGGCTTATACGTAAAGTCAGAACGTTGGTTCGTCCAGCGCTGACAGGCAGCAGCTGTCTAGAGTTCGAGACAGGGAGATGCATGCAAATCAGATGTTCTGCCACTGAAATACAGCTGTACCCGTAAGTTAGAGGAGGATACCTTACATTGAGTCAAACCAATGTCCCATACATCTCAGTACTGACCTCAATCTGCAGTCTTTGCAAGTCCTGGGAGTTTGGCAGGCTAGATATTTAGAGGAACAACATTCTAGCCGTATTCCCTGGCACCCAGGGGTGGAAACAGGACAGTGCCAACCTTGTGAAAGCCTCTCTTACTGTGGCGGTGGCTTCCACATTCTGGCGAGATCTCGCAAGAGTTCTACGAGACCTCACAAGATTTTGAAGGGCTTGAAGGGACGCGAGTGGCGTTGTGGGTTAAACCACAGAGCCTAGGTCTTGCCGATCAGAAGGTTGGCGGTTCGAATCCCTGTGACGGGGTGAGCTCCCGTTGCTCGGTCCCTGCTCCTGCCAACCTAGCAGTTCAAAAGCACGTCAAAGTGCAAGTACATAAATAGGTACCACTCCAGCAGGAAGGTAAATGGCATTTCCATGCGCTGCTCTGGTTCGCCAGAAGCGGCTTAGTCATGCTGGCCACATGACCCGGAAGCTGTACGCCAGCTCCCTCGGCCAATAAAGCGAGATGAGTGCCACAACTCCAGAGTCGTCCGCAACTGGACCTAACGGTCAGGGGTCCCTTGACCTTTACCTTTAGCAAGATCTTGCCAGATCCGCCACAGCTACCTCTTGTTTCTCCAGGGGCATTCATTTTTGCCACCTGAGGCGGTTGCCTCAGCCTGCCTAATGGATGGGCCAACCCTACTAGGATCTCGGTCACTTCAGGCATTCATTCATTTTGGTTGTTAGTGTCTTCCCCGCAATTCATGTTTTGCCAGTGCATGTGGTATATGCCTGACTAACCTTTTCAATAAATTTAACAGGGAAACGTTGGCTTGTCCGGGAAGCCAGGGCAAAAGGTGAGGATGCAGCTGAACAGTGCAAGGCGCAGAATACTTTAACAATACTTTTTAGCCAGGTTATTCAGAGAATTTCACGTACGGTATGTCACCAACTCCGACAACAAACCTGAAACTAAGCAGGTATTTCTTTTAATCTTCATAGCATATGGACTAAGCTACAAACTACAGTCGTAGTTATATAGCAGGTGCCTTTAAGTGCAAAGTGTGTGGTTTAAATGGATTGTCAGCATGGTTCATTTTAAAATTTGAACTGGATGGGTTTATTCCCTATCCTTAAGGAGGTGTGAGACAGCCTGGCTTTCATCCGGACCCCAGTGTACGGGCAGGGGAGAAAAAAATATCACCACTAGACCAGGAAAATCCTGCCAACCTAGCAGTTCGAAAGCATGTCAAAGTGCAAGTAGATAAATAGGTACCACTCCGGCGGGAAGGTGAACGGCGTTTCTGTGCACTGCTCTGGTTCGCCAGAAGCGGCTTAGTCATGCTGGCCACATGACCCGGAAGCTGTATGTCGGCTCCCTCGGCCAGTAAAGCGAGATGAGCGCCGCAACCCCACAGTCGGCCACGACTGGACCTAGTGGTCAGAGGTCCCTTTACCTTTACCTTTAGACCTGGAAAAAGCTCCCATTGGTGCCAATGGGAGCTTTTTCCCCTCTGGAGCTTAAGAGGTAGGGTTTTTTCAGGACCCTGAAGAGGGAGGAAAAGGTAAAACTTCTCTTCTTTGTGCACTATACTCCAGATAACAACTGACACACACATTCTGCAAGTCAGAATAAGGTTGCTGTTGCCGGGGGAGAAGGGAGAGAGAGGGGCAAAATAGACCAACATCTTGGCTGTTGTTTACTTCAGGGGGAAACTGGTCCAAAGGGTGAGAAAGGTGAGCAAGGACCGTCCGGAAGACCTGGGGAGCCCGGCCTAAGAGGTAAAGATGTAAGTAGAAACTAAAAGTACAAATCTGGGGAGCTGAATTTTGCGATTTCTGAACCAATGACTAGGCGAGGAAGTATGTGGTTATTTAGCTCAGGGCTAGCCAGCACAGTGCCCTCCATAAATTGCTGGATTACAACTCCAATCATTGTTTTTTCAAAAAAAATTTGTTGGTTATTTTAACATATCATTTAACATATGTCATATAACATAACTTCTTATCTTATACAATGTTTTAGACTTCCATCAACACCTCTGATGATTTTTCGTTCTTTCTCACTTATTCTGCATTTCTTAATTTCCCTATTACTCTTAATTATCATTATCTAATAATTTTCCTCATAGTCTTTCTTGCAATGTTTCAAATAACCCTCCTTTCAAAACTTCTTGCAGTCCTACTAGCGTAATCTGTTCATTACCATTACTTTTCAAATAGTTCACATATTTACTCCAGTCTTCTAAGAATCTCTGGTCCCGCAGGTTTCAAACCCTTCCTGTTAATTTATCTAATTCTGCATAGTTCACCAATTTCATCCCCCATTCTTCTTTCGTCGGTACAACTCCCATCATTCTTGACCATTGGCCCTAGGCTGCTGGGAATTGTAGTCTCTCAGCCTCCCATCCCTGCTCCTGATTGTGAGATCAATTACATGCAAACATAGTCCTGTATCTCAATGACTTTTTGCTCGGGGTAAACGGGTACGAAAATCTGGAACTGCAGGTTGTAACCGCAGCATATTAAGTGACAAAGGAACGTAGGGATGAACATTTCAACTTGTTGACACTAATTGTGAAACTCTGCAAAAGCGGATGCTTTGAATTCATACCAGGGAGAGTCAGGGAAGAGCGGATGCCTGGGGTCCAGGTAACAGCTTGAGAAATCTAGCCTTCCTTCTAATCCATTGCAATACAAACCCACTGAGTACTTAAACCAGGGGTCGGCAATTTTTTTTAGCTGTGGGCCGGTCCACTGTCCCTCAGACCTTGTGCTGGGATGGAGAAGCCGCACCAGTGGGGGCAGGGGAACTGGAAGAAGAGGCGAGGGGGCAAGTAGTTCTTCTCCCCCCCAGCCCCAGCTCAGCCCAGACCCAGCCACTGCGCTTACCTCCCAGGGGCTGCCACCGCTGCTGCTTCTCATGGTTAGCAGAGCGAGCTCATCCGCTCCGCTTTCTGGCCCACAGGAGCACCCAGGCGGTGGCGGGAGAGGGAAGGTGAGCAGCGCAAAAGGGCTGGCTCCAGAGAGGGGCTGCTCAGCCAGCTCAGGAGTTCAGCGTACACTCGAGTAGGACCCTGGCAGAGACACATGCCCGACTGGCATGTTCTCTCCCTCCTGGTCTTTCATTCGGGAGTTTCAAAAGCTTTCTTCAGCCCGAACATCACAGCGACCGATGCCAACCGACACCGGTACACTTAGGGATCCGCAGAGTTTGCGCACCTTGCATGACAGACCTCAGCAACTTAGCATTTTGGCTAATCTACTTTATTTACATATAAACACACACAGAGCACTGCAACATGACTCCCTCTCTCTCTAGCATCAGACAGCAAAGAGAAAAAGACAAAGGACAATAATCCCACTTCATGGAACACAAACATCCTGTCTCCGTCACTTCCCACTTTGTGGAGTCGAAACATACACCGTTAAGTGATAGAAAAAAATCCCATAACTGCAATCATGGAGCAGGAATTCTAACAAGCCCAGCCCCTTTCCTCCTCTAGGCAGGGCGAGGAGAAGCCAGGAGGAGGGAGGGAGGGAGGAGGCGCCATCGCTGTGTGTGTGAGGGATGGGGGGTGGATGGAATGGCGCAGGGGGGAAACGGTGCAGCCTGAACAAACAGAAGCCCCACGCCGATCCACGGACAATCCGTGGGCTGGATCCTGAAGGCAATTGGGCCTGATCTGGCCCACGGACCTTGGTTTGCCGACCCCTGACTTAAGCTAACACATGTAGTTGCATCGACAATTTTGCTCAGTTTTCTGGGGCCTTTCAGGGCATGGTAACGCACAATCATAATGTCTGTGTAAGATGTTTTAATAGGGCATACCAGGGCTTTTTCCCCAGACAGAACTTAGTGGCCCCTCTCAGATGTGTACCGCTGCCATTATAAGAGGACAAGGCAGGTGCTCAAGTTGAGTTTCAGCACCTCTTTTTCTAGAAAAACAGCACTGGGGCTTCCTGACATTACAGGGGTGCATCTACAGCTCTGAAGCTCCTAAGAGGGTTTTGCATTGAGCATCGGTCCTTCTGTCCTTCTAGGGGGAAGCAGGCCCTCCTGGTGAGACTGGAGAGAGAGGAATTCGGGTAAGGAATCTCTCTGGACTTGCATGCTGCTGAGACCTCAAACTCTCCATAGCTACCCAGCGAATCCTCTTTTCCTGACACACTAGGTTTTTATTTACCTACAGGTAGTATTTTGATGTATGGGGATTTTGTGGGAATGTCCAGGGATGCAGGAGAGGATGTATTGCTTCATTATAGCCTTTCCAACTTGTGTAAACAAGTTCACAATTTAGCAAAGTAACATTCCCCTTTTTAAACTCACAGCGGATGCGTTTGCTCAGGGTCGCTAAAGCCTCTATAATAACTGTTCTGGTATTTTCCCCTTATTCCCTCATAAAAGATAAGACACAACACAGTCTTCTATAAATGTATAAAAAGAGTTTACTCACACATCATTCTGTTCACAATCGGATCCCAGAAGGCAGACTTAGCTTAGAAAAGTAACATAAACCTGGAAACTATGTCATAAGGAGATCCCTTTGTCCTCTCTTGGCTGGAAGAGAGCATCTTTGGCTAAGCAGATGTTGCTTCTTTGACGAAAGTAATCATAGAGATGGTGGCCAGTCCTATGCTTTTGTTACCTGCACAGGTGAGGCCACGCCCACCTCTAGTCACATGCAGAGGAAGTCTGTCCCAGCCCAGAAGGAAACAGGAAGTTTACCTGCTGGCTGGACAAACATTCCTCCCCATGTGTAAACATGTTCACTCTAGGAATGTTGTACTTGACTGCTCTTGTGTTTCACATCCCACAGATTTGTCTACCCAGGAGCACTCAGTGCTGTCAGTAAGACCCTTGTCCACAGCTCAGCCCCACAGGCGGAGCAAACTCAGTGAGAATCGAGCCCAAATTGCTCATGTCCCCTCAATTCTTCTGCAGGGTCCTTTGGGTCTGCCAGGACGTCCCGGAGAGCGAGGGATGAAAGGAGAGGCGGGAGAAACGGGCAAGGATGTAAGTTGGATACCAAGAGGATTGTGCAGTGGGGGTTGGAATAATTCTGGCATTTTTGACAGCAAGTTGCCAGAATATTAATATTTTCAGCACTACAGCTTGCCTCGAAGAAGAAAGATCTACAAATCACATAATGCAGGAGTGCATTTATCTGGCTTTTGGGATTCACCCAAGGCCCTGCACGTGCTCACACTTTCCTCAAGTGCTTTTGCCCGCCTAGAACGTGTCCTTAAAACTGATGTCATGTCCCTTGTTTTTCTGTATGGAGGAGGGAGAAATGTGTGTGTGTGTGTTTAGAAATCTCTGGCATGGCTTTCTGTGCAAAGCTAAGAGTGGCCCCCATTGCTCCGCCCACTTTTGCCTCTGGCCCCGCCCACCCCTGGCATGTGGCCCTTGGGCTGAATAGGCCTCTTGCCGTAGTCGTGTTGCTGAGCAACAGCGTGCAGAGCTCAGTGGGGCGGGAGGCCAGCCGACCAGAGGAGCCTTTGAGATGTACTTGCCTAGAGCTAAACTCAGCATCCGAAGTCAGGTCCAGTCCTAGGGTTGGACAAAGAGCAATCCATGTGGGTCACAAGGTCCAGGGGTCAGGGATCATGGGGCCAAGATGAGCAGGAAGCTCATTCTGGGAATGGAGTTGAGAGATGACCTAACCTGGGGAGAAAACAGCAAAGACCTGATAAAGAGAGCACAGCAGAGGTTATATTTTCTGAGAATCCTCCAGAAAAACAACTTCCCAAAGGACCTGTTGATGGCATTTTACCATTGTACTGTGGAGAGCGTATTAACTTACGGTCTGTGTGTGTGGTTTGGAGCCGCACGGCCAGGGAAACAACAATGCTGTCCAGGGTTGTAAAGACTGCGGAGAGAATAATTGGGGGCCCTCTTCCCACCTTGGATCAAATCTATGCTTCCAAGCAGTGCCATAAGAAAGCTGCAGAGATAGTGCAGGATAGTGCGCACCCTGGAAATGATCTATTTCAGGTTCTGCCTTCTGGAAGAAGGTCCAGGGTTATAAATACTAGGACTAGCCGCCTGAGAAACAGTTTCTACCCAAATGCGATTTTGGTTTTAAACGCAGTGTAAGGAGTCTCTATGGGAGAATATTGTATTTAAAAATGAGGTATCAGAGTTTTAGGGGGCTAACCAGGTTGGGATAGCTGGAATAGCAGGCTTGTTGGTTTTTGAATGTCTGATGTAGTTTTTTTCCATTTCATTGTTCTTGTTATGTACTGAAGTTTTCACCCTGGGCCAGCAGGTCCACATATGCAAATAAGAGCTTGAAAGTGACATTCAGTGACTGGATAGTTAGAGAAAGTGGTTACTGCTGCGTTGTAGTGGAGCTCTATATAAGCAGACTTGCTGAACCCTTCAGTTCAGTTCTGTTCTGGCCTGTGAATAAACAAGAGCTGTTTGAAGAATTGCTGTGTCGTCTGATATCTTCACCCACAACTTAACAGTTCTGTATGGGACAATGACAATAAAGATGATCGTATCGTAGGGCCAGGAACTACAAGTACTGTTTCCAGCGTCTGACTGCTGCTGGAAACTCTGCTTCAGAAAGTTGCAGCCACCTGGTTCCCATCCGTGCCTCCTCCTCCCCTGTGTCCTTGAAGGCTGATTAGCTGCAAGTGGAGTCACTCCGCTTTCTCCCGCTTCAGGCTGCTGTTCTGCAGGCGAAGCTGACTCCAGGCCCATGACAGTACCCCATGCTTGCATGAAGGTGTAGCTCTGTGAAGTGGCCATGCTGAAACTTGGGTCCAGAATATATTGCACTGTGTTGCCCCAGTTACAGAGAACGTTGAATGGAGAGTCTGTTGACAATTACAATGAAATGTTGATAATTAAAAATGTAAGATGAGCTCTGCCAGTGGCCCATCTAGTCCCAGATCCATGTCAACCGTCCCTTATTTGGTGGGAAAGTCCCTTATCCCAGCGCCGTGTCCTGCTGCTGTCCCTTATGGATGATGTACCTTAAATTTCCCGGGTTTCTCTCCCTCCCTCCCTCCCGGCCAGGGAGGAGGGAGGCTCCAACTGTGTTGCTTGGCTGTGTTGCTCACCCAATAAGGAGTCTAAGAACGACTGGGGGGTGGAGCTTGCATGCTTTGTGCCGATCAAATCGGCCGTGTTGCCTGGGGACTCGCCTTTGCTCAGTGCTTCCCAGCAGAGAGGTGACAGTGGTTTTCCTTGCTGCATCCCCTTTGCCGGGTTGTTGCGCTGTGGGAACCACCGCTTGAGGCTTCGTTTGGCTGCTGGCTGGGCTTTCTGCCTTTGGCTCGGAGGGGCTCAGAAGTTGAACATACCTGTGCTTGGGAAATCCCTTATTTTGGCTGCTGATCTCTTATTTTCGAGGCTGCTGGTCCCTTATTTTCAAATCTGTAAGTTGACAGCTATGACAGGATCCTGTTCTCAGATGCCAGTGAGAAGCCCACAAGCAGAATATGATTGCAAGAGCGCTCTACCCACTGGTATTCAACTGGTACCTTTGACTGTGGAGACAAAGCATTAGCCATTATGACTAAGTAGCTGCCAGTAGTCTAATTCTCCATAAATTTGTGTGACCTGCTTTTAAGGCCACGCAAGGCACTCATCCCTGGCAAGTAGAGTTGTGGATTTGTGGACACTTGCTGCCACACCAAGGGAGATTGTGAGCATTCCATTCTACCCGGACACTGAGGTCCAGCTCTGACAGCCTTCTGGCATTTCCCTCACTGCGAGAAGCCAAGTTACAGGGAACCAGGCAGAGGGCCTTCTCGGTGGTGGCGCCTGCCCTGTGGAATGCCCTCCTATCAGATGTCAAGGAAATAAACAACTATCTGACTTTTAGAAGACATCTGAAGGCAGCCCTCTTTATGGACGTTTTTAATCTTTGGTGTTTTATCCAATATCCAATATCCTGTTGGAAGCTGACCAGAGTGGCTGGGGAAACCCAGTCAGATGGGCGGGGTATTATTACGATGATTATTATTATTTATTATTATTATTATTAAAGCCCTGTGGGACGCCCTCCCACCAGATATCAAAGAAAACAACAACTACCAGTCTTTTAAAAGACATCTGAAGGCAGCCCTGTTCAGGGAAGCGTCTAATGCTTTGTGTATTACTGCACAGTGGTACCTTAGGTTAAGAACTTAATTCATTCTGGAGGTCCGTTCTTAACCTGAAACTGTTCTTAACCTGAGGTACCAGTTTCCTAATGGGGCCTCCCGCTGCCGGAGCACGATTTCTGTTCTCATCCTGAAGCAAAGTTCTTAACCCGAGGTACTATTTCTGGGTTAGCGAAGTCTGTAACCTGAAGTGTCTGTAACCCGAGGTACCACTGTATTTTAATATTTTGTTGAATGCTGCCCAGAGTGGCTGGGGAAGCCCAGCCAGATGGGCGGGGTATAAATAATAAATTATATTATTGAAGGAGTAAGGACCAGAGGTCCACCTGGGTCCACTTTGGAGAGCCAGGCTGGAGCCATTTTATAAGCTGAAAGCCATTTTATAAGCAGCAAGCTAAAAAGCTAAAAACTATTTCTCTCCTCTGCCTGCACACAGCATTTTTGTAACCGAAGCATATGTGGTCGGAGCACTTCACACCTGCTCTAGCCGTTGACCCAATTCCAGTAAAACACCGAGAAGAAGGCGAACAACAGGAAAGATGTAGCTCACCACAAGAGCATGGTGATCTTTATCAGAAGGCAGATGGTCAGTGAGGCTTTTCTAGGAACTGTAAGAGGGTCAGAGAGATTATAAGCTAACAATGCCACCTAGTGGATAATGCAACTTGGAACCGAAAGGCCATCATCAATTCTTTAATTGGTTGAAATGGGAATGATTAAGGGGTGGGTCAGGGGGGTTGAACCATTGTTTTGCCTGAGGGGATAAAAACTGTCTGCCCCTGGTGTTCGTGGGCATTCTCTCATTTTTCCTGAATGCACCCCTTTGCTTTATTTGTCTGACAAATTAAACCAAAGTCAATAAAACCTCTTTTAAAAATATTGCTGCCTGGATTTTTCCATTCTGGTCTATATTCTGAAGTCTCTAACATTATTATTATATTATTATTCATATGCAACTCTAAAGGAGGTGGTAAAGTATCTCAGCTCAGCACCTCTGACTCCTCTTTCATTCTGCTTTTCTCCTCCTCCTCCTAGGGAGCCGGCGGAGAGAAAGGAGACAAGGGCGAATCCGTAGGTTTGCAAATTCTCCTTGTTAGCCTTGCATGAGAGCCATCAAAGGCACCTTTTCAAGTGGGCTAGCCTTCTGCATTCATATCTTGGGTGGTGGTGGTGGCTTCCATGTCAGCATATGTACGTCTTGTGTTTCTGCAGGGACAGCCCGGGCCCCCTGGAACTCCTGGAAAAACCGTGAGTAATGCTTCTTCTCCTGGGGAAATGGTGCAAGATGGGAAGAAAGAGATGGTGTCTCCTTGCTTGGCAAACGTGGCACAGATCAAAAGCCAGGCTAACTGGGGAGATTTGCTCCAGTCAAGAACTTTATTAAGGCCCAGGGTATGTATACTCATGTGGTGGTAGATAGTGGATGCAGGACCCTGGGCAGAAGGCCAGGAAATGTTGGTCTCCTGGGAGGAGAAACTGGGAGGAGAAAGCAACACCCCCAGGTGAGAGCTGAGACCTACATTGGCTCCCAGTATGTTTCCGGGCACAATTCAAAGTGTTGGTGCTGACCTTGGAAGCCCTAAATGGCCTCGGTCCTGTATACCTGAAGGAGCATCTCCACCCCATCATTCTGCCTGGACACTGAGGTCCAGCTCCGAGAGCCTTCTGGTGGTTCCTTTCCTGCGAGAAGTGAGGTTACAGGGAACCAGGCAGAGGGCCTTCTCGGTGGTGGCACCCGCCCTGTGGAACACCCTCCCATCAAATGTCAAGGAAATAAACAACTATCTGACTTTTAGAAGACATCTGAAGGCAACCCTGTATAGGGAAAATTTTAATGTCTGATGTTTTATCGTGTTTTTAATATCCTGTTGGAAGCCACCCAGAGTGGCTGGGGAGGCCCGGCCAGATGGGTGGGGTAATAATAATAATAATAATAATAATAATAATAATAATAATAATAATAATTTGGTATTTATACCCTGCCCATCTGGTTTCCCCAGCCCAGCTGGTTTCCCCAGCCACTCTGGGCGGCTTCCAATCAAGTGTTAAAAACAATACAGCATTAAATATTAAAAACGTCCCTCAACAGGGCTGCCTTCGGATGTCTTTTAAAGATAAGATAGCTGCTTATTTCCTTCACATCTGAAGGGAGGGCTTTCCACAGATCTTTATTTACTTTATTATAAGTAATAAATTATTATTATTATTATTATTATTACTACTACTACTACTACTACTACTACTACTATTACTACCTTCTGTGTTTGCTAAGGGCTAAGAACTACTTTTCTGTTCTGTACTTTTGTACTTTTTGTAGCTGCTTTCGTTTTTTTAAAAAAATATTTACATTAGTTTTCGGAATCTTACTGTATTATGGAAACCTTTAGTAAGAAGAATGAAAGCCATCTACATCAACCCCCCCCCCTTTAAAAAGAAGAAGGAGGAAGTACTTGGAGAACAAGTCTCATTTCTGAAAGAGACTTTCTCTCCTCCCCACGTACTTATCAATGTTCCTCTGACAATTGTAGGTTCTTCCTCTGGAAAGCAGAATTGCCGTCAAAGGAGAGAAGGTACCACTTCTTCCCCTACTGAAATATTAGTGATATGACTGAATGTCTTGCATGACTTCGATGAGTTCATTGGCTCATGTAGAAACCCTTTGTGCATCTCCTGGGGGTATGGTCTTAGCTGCCGTTCTCCATCTAGAGTGGAGAACCTCAGGCTCTGGTCCAGAGATGGATCTCCAGCTGATCGCAGTGCTTCATGGATGGAACGACTCGCCACAGAGAATGCCAGTCCGTGGCTTGGATGCCCTTCATTCCACCGGAATCTGTAGAGGCAGATGCCAGATTTCTGTGAAATGAAGCCCATCAGGCATGGGTTCCCTCTTCGCCCTTCCCGCTTGAGAGCCCATCAAGCGAAGACTTCATGGCATCCTCAGTTGACCGTGTTGTGGTTGCCGCAGAACTGGAAGAAGACATTGAAGCGAAGTGCCCAGATGTTCCTGTGGTGGTGCCAGTTGTGGAAGACATTGAAGTGAAGAGCCCAGATGTTCCTGGTGGTAGTGCCAGTTGTGGAAGAGTAACCTGGTCCAAATCAAGGAGCACGCTGCCACACATGAAGTCCAGGTTCACACCACTTCACATGTAGGCAGCACGGTAACCTATTTACAGAAAATAATTTCGAGAAAGCTCTGATGTCTGGAGACAACCCACACCAAGGGCTCTGGAAGCTGCTGTGGGGTGATGCTATAGGTTCTGCCCATTTGCTTTACATATGGATATAAGAAAAGGCTTGCTAGGGCAGGGCAAAGGTCCATTTCACCCATCACGACCACAGTGGCCAACCAGACGTATCTTGGGAAGCCTGCAAGGAAGACCTGATTGCCACAGACCTTTCCTGATCTTTCTCAGTGATGCTGGGCATAGCATGTAGATGATGATCCACACCATCTCAGAGGCAGCTGCTTGGGAATTGCAAGTGCTCAGGCCTGTGGGAATGTTCAGGGTGGCAGGAGAAGGGGATATATTGTTTATTAATATCCTTCCTAACTACCGATTAGGGACGAGGGTGGAGCTGTGGTCTAAACCACTGAGCCTCTTGGGCTTGCCGATCAGAAGGTCGGCGGTTCGAATCCCCGTGACGGAGTCAGCTCCCATTGCTCTGTCCCTGCTCCTGCCAACCTAGCAGATCGAAAGCACATCAAAGTGCAAGTAGATAAATAGGTACTGCTCCCACGGGAAGGTAAACGGCATTTCCGTGCTCTGCTCTGGTTTGCCAGAAGAGGCTTAGTCACGCTGGCCACATGACCCGGGAAAACTTGATTTATTATTATTCATTATTATGTTTCTATCCCCTTCTTATGTTCTTGTAATTATTGTTTAAGTTTATATCCCACCCTTCTTCCCAAAGGAGCCCAGGTTGGCAAACAGCCGGCTGATAAAAACAATAATATTTAAAATACAATAAAACATTAACAAGCTCGAAGGCTGTATCATGAATTTGTGCAACCCGCTTTCTTCTGGGTTGGTTGGTTGCCATTCTTGTATCTTGCAGAAGCAAATGCCACAGTATAGGTCTGTGCTGTTCGAAGAAATCCTTTATTTTCTTTTTTCTTTATTGGCAGTTCTATACATATATATAATTTTTTATTAAATTATCTGTTTTACAATTTGAAATACTCATTTAAACCTCCTTAAAATATGAATGACTTCCCTTCTCCTCTTTCCATGGTTCATTTTGCATATCATAAATCCCTGCGTATTTTGCAAAAACCCAAACCATTCCTCATCATGTTATTGAGCTCTGCAAAAAAAATCAAAAAGATCTGATCGTTGGTTGTGAAGAAAAGAATTAAAATGCACAAAAAATAAAGGATCTCAAGAGGGACAGAAACACAGATTTCACAAAAATTTGAAGTGCTATAAAATTAAAACCGTTTGAGATAGAGGGAAAAAATTTAAGGGGGTTTCTTTCAACCATAAGGGAAGGGTGTATGCCAAGTTTCATCAAAATCTGAGATGGCGGGTGGCATGACCGCATTGAACTCATGTGGAATGACCCCTTTATCCTTGCCTCGTATCTAAACTACCAAACTCTGCATGGTATAAGTTTCTGTATCTCCTTGATCATTTCTGTGGCCCTTCTCCGTCAGAAGATCTCAGGGTCGCAAAGGACCCGCTGCCTTCATGAATGTTCCGTTTCAAGGTCTGTACTTGAACTGACAGATTCATTTACTCACCTTTTTTTTGCTTCTCTTCAAAGGGAGACCCTGGGCCACCTGCCAAAGGAACAGACATCAAGGTAAAACCAGACAAATGTTGGTTTGCATGTTGAAACACATTGATCAGCGCTCTGATAGGGTGGGCATAAAATGAAACTTCTCAGTGGCAGCTGAAAGCAAATTCCTTCCTTCCTTCCTTCCTTCCTTCCTTCCTTCCTTCCTTCCTTCCTTCCTTCCTTCCTTCCTTCCTTCCTTCCTTCCTTCCTTCCTTCCTTCCTTCCTCTCTCTTTCTTTCTTTCTTTCTTTCTTTCTTTCTTTCTTTCTTTCTTTCTTTCTTTCTTTCTCTCTCTTAATTCAATCTTTATTGGTTTATAATCAACACAGACACACAGCGAAAACAAACAAACAAAAACAGCACATAACTCATAAAAAAGGGGGGAAAGAAAAGGAAAGGAAACAGTACAATGCGAAAACACAAAAACATTTCAGCCACCAACGTCCGACCTCCTTGGTGTAGGTTCTTCGTTTCCTTGTTACTCGCCTGTTTTCAACAAACTTAACCTGTGTTATATCTTATTTGTGTTCTTTATACCTTATGCAATTCTGTTATTCAAAGCATTCTAAAGTTTTAATGTGGGGACAATGTTCTTTTAAATATTGCCTATAAATCTTTTTAAACTTTTGGGTCAATCTATCCCTGATCTTTTCTGTCATATTCACTAGTTCCATGTATTAAAGCAGTTTAACTTGCCATCCCTCTTTTGATGGAATTTTATCTCCTTTCCATCACTTGGCAACCAGTATTCTTGTGGTCCTGTTGCTGCATACAAAAAAATCCTTCTTCTCTCTCTCTCGGGATGTCTGATGCCATAATACCTAAGAGGAAGGCTTCAGGTTTTTTTTGATAAACATTGTTTTAAACAGTTTCTTTAAAATTTTATATATAAGGTCCCAAAAGCTCTTTATTTTTTTACAACCCCACCACATGTGGTACATTGTTCCCTCTAGCAGGAACTTTATAAAGGAAGCAGTGGGACACGGGTGGCGCTGTGGGTTAAACCACGGAGCCTAGGATTTGCCGATCAGAAGGTCGGCGGTTTGAATCCCCGTGATGGGGTGAGCTCCCATTGCTCAGTCCCTGCTCCTGCCAACCTAGCAGTTCGAAAGCACACCAGTGCAAGTAGATAAATAGGTACCGCTCCAGCGGGAAGGTAAACGGCGTTTCCGTGCGCTGCTCTGGTTCCCCAGAAGTGGCTTTGTCATGCTGGCCACATGACCCGGAAGCTGTACGCCGGCTCCCTCGGACAGTAAAGCGAGATGAGCGCCGCAACCCCAGAGTTGGCCACGACTGGACCTAATGGTCAGGGGTCCCTTTACCTTTACCTTATAAAGGAAGCAGGTATTTCATTTCACTTTCCTTCTGTCGTGTCCTAATATCCTCCCAGATTCTGAACTCTTAAAATTCTGTATCTGCTGCCAAGCCTGTCCCGTTACTTGAATAAAGATCTTTTTCTTAATTACACTTAAGAGTCTCTGTCTGGATCTAGACACATCAGAGAAAGGTTTCAGTTAAATGCGTTGTAAGCTTTGCATGAGAAATCGGGTTGGCAAAAATGGAACTCCACAGCACCACCCAGTGTCGTTGAGTTATAATGCATATACAGTCCTCATGGGGACACTGCAGCTGAAAACTATTTTTTCTGTCTCTTGCCTTTGCATTGCTCATGATGAACAATCCTGTTTATGACTACTACTGCCATTTGTTCCGAGTGCAGGATTTGGAAAAACTCTTTGAAGCTTATGGCATCAAGGTAGGTTGCAACCTACTAAATGACCTACAGAGAGACAAAACTGATTCTGGAATTAAGGTTATGGAAATTAAGTCTGGGGAACTGTGTACCGGGAGCAATTTTATTTTTAAAGTTCTTTTTTTATTTTTAAATTGCTTTTAACTTTTCAATAAAATTATTGCTTGGTTTTATGGTTTAATATTGTTGTGACATATTTTTATGATGCTGTGGTATATATCTATATCTATCATCTATCATCTATCATCTATCATCTATCATCTATCATCTATCAATCATCTATCATCTATCATCTATCATCTATCATCTATCTATCATCTATCTATCTATCGACATGGGTTAAACCACAGAGCCTAGGGCTTGCTGATCGTAAGGTTGGCGGTTCGAATCCCTGCGACGGGGTGAGCTCCCGTTGCTCGGTCCCTGCTCCTGTCAACCTATCAGTTCAAAAGCACCTCAAAGTGCAAGTAGATAAATAGGTACCGCTCCGGCGGGAAGGTAAATGGCATTTCCGTGCGCTGCTCTGGTTCACCAGAAGCGGCTTAGTCATGCTGGCCACATGACCCAGAAGCTGTACGCCGGCTCCCTCGGCCAATAAAGCAAGATGAGTGCTGCAACCCCAGAGTCGTCTGCGACTGGACCTAATGATCAGGGGTCCCTTTACCTTTATCTGTCTGTCTGTCTATCTATCTATCTATCTATCTATCTATCTATCTATCTATCATCTATCTATATCATCTAATCTATCATACCTCGGTTGTCGAATGTTATCCATTCCGGAAGACTGTTCGACTTTCAAAATGTTCAACAACTGAGGTACAATGGGCAGTCGGCATGGCGCGTTCGAAAACAGAAGCTTTCACTTCCGGGTTTTCGGCATTCGAAAACTGAAAGGTTCGGCTTCCGACAAGGAATATATATAACTATAACTGTATAACTATTTTTCTAAACAGCTCAGTAGACCCACTAAACTCCTCATGCAATTTTCTTACATTTACCTCTTAACTTCCTTCCATCATGGAACTGAAGGTGTCATTCACAATTTTGGCTTTAGGAATGTAACCCCCACAAAAGTTGGGAGATTACTGTGTCTTTTGAATAGCCTGCCATATGTACAATATTTGAACAGGTAATGGCGGAAGATACACAGGAAAACAAATGTCAAAAGATTTTGAATAAATGGAAAAGTTATAGGATAGCACGGGGGGACGGCAACCGAAGCATTCAAATTAGAATGAATAATCTGCACATGGTTAAAGATTTGAAGAGAGAACAAGTTTTGTGGGGAGGGGTTAAAGGGGAGGGAGGAAGGGGGGGAATTAGGATAAATGAGTAGGGACAAAAGTATATACTATTATGTACAACTAATAGGAGAATGATTTTGATGCATGTTATTGTTAGATTTTCGACTGAATGGTTTTTCTGTAAATTATTTGACATTCCTGGATGAAAGTGTGATTATAAAGAATTGGGGGGGGGGGGGATAAAAAAAATAATAGCCTGCCAATAGCGCAAGGGGGAAAGGAAAGACAGAGAGGAGATCCAGAATTTGGACCGTATCGTCTCGGCAGGACGACCACACCAATCTCTCCTCTTGGTTGCTTCATGAGATCTAGCCTGTTGTGCCTCTTTGTTTTAACTTGCAGCTGGCGCTATTGAAGGAGCTGTCTGACCTTCTCCTCCGGGATGGGGTTGAGCTGGTGAGCCAGCAAGTGGCCGGCTCCAGGAAGGGGAAGGGGAAGTCAGCCAAGAAGAAGCAAGGATCTAAGCAGACCACGGGTGATGTGGTGAGTATCTCAGAAGGACAACATTATGTGCCACCCTCACAGGGGACACAGGAGAGGGCCTTCTCGGTGGCTGCACCCAGACTTTGGAACTCCCTGCCTGGGGAAACTCAGCTAGCTCCTTCCCTCCTTGTTGTCCTTCTGCTGGCAGGTAAAGACGGTTTGTGATATTTATGATATTTAGAAACATGATATTTATAAAAATGAAATTATTATTATTATTAATATTATTATTATTATTTTACTTATTTCACAACCCTACTTAAAACATGTGAAAGTTAGGCTACTAAAACAGATTAGAACAGGGGTCAGCAAACTTTTTCAGCAGGGGGCCGGTCCACTGTCCCTCAGACCTTGGGGGGGGGCGGCTTATATTTTGGGGAAAAAATAATGAATGAATTCCTATACCCCACAAATAACCCAGAGATGCATTTTAAATAAAAAGGCACATTCTACTCATGTGAAAACTCGCTGATTCTCGGACCATCCGTGAGCCAGATTTAGAAGGCGATTGGGCCGGATCCGGCCCACGGGCCTTAGTTTGCCTACCCATGGATTAGAATGACCTGAGCTCTCTAAGTGGCTGGGTAGGTTTGGTGAACAGGAATGCTTTTAGCCAGTGGCAGAAAGATTTCCGCCTCGGTGTCCTGCTAGGCTTTTGGAAACTGTCTGCTTTTAATGATAGGGCTAGTGCCGGGCTGTTCCTATTGTAATTTTCTGTATGAATTTAACGGAGCATGTGTGTGTATAAAATGGTTTTTAAATTATATTTTCCTATTTTAAAAAGCTATTTATAAAAATGAATTCCAAATAATAATAATAATTGTTATTTGTCCATGGCTAATACGCGGGGAGGCTCTAAACCACTGAGCCTCTTGGACTTGCTTATCAGAAGGTTGGCTGTTCAAATCCCCGCAATGGTGTGAGCTCCCATTGCTCGGTCCCTGCTCCTGCCCACCTAGCAGTTCGAAAGCAGGTCAAAGTGCAAGTAGATAAATAGGTACCGCTCCAGTGGGAAGGTAAACAGTGTTTCCATGCGCTGCTCTGGTTTTGCCAGAAGTCATGCTGGCCACATGACCCAGAAAAACTGTCTGCGGACAAACATCGGCTCCCTCAGCCAGTAAAGCGAGATGAGCGTCACAACCCCAGAGTCGTTCGCGACTGGACTTAACTGTCAGGGGTCCTTTACCTTTACTTTTAGTCTACATTTGTATTCCTGGGCTCGTAAGATTCCTCATGCTGTTCCATTTGGTTATTTATTACTATTTAACTGCCTTATGACCACCTTATACTGATACCTTTCTTTGTATTTGGGGTTTTAAATGTTGAATATACAATTTTTCTTTTTTCTAATTCTCTGACTGTGTTTTATGTAAGTCGCTTGAGGATCCTGCATTTTAAGCAGTGTGTCAATATTATGAGACCTTAGAATTCCTATAACACATTTGTGTGCATAATTTTAGCAGAGCCCACAGAAGTCTGATGTTCCCAGCGAGCATCTAGCTAGCACCACCGAAGTGGCCCGAGAACAGCCGAGCATCGATTTGGAATCCCCATCTCCAGAACCTGAGGAATATCTCTTGTCTCCCCCCACTTCCCTGCCTGCCACTCTTGCTCAGGTAATTGCTCAGATTAGAACTAAACTCAAAAAATGGGGAAGGTTCATATTGTGAAGGTGAGGAATCATCTTTTCCTGGGTTGCTGGTCCCACTTGGAACTGGTAGGGCAGGAGCCCGGGAGGCCAACACTAGGTGGCGCCAGAGCCAATGATGGGCAGAGCCAACCAATTTGGTTTTGCCTCTGTCATTCTCCTTGCTGAGTTCTACAAAGACAACTAAGCTGCTTCTGGCGAACCAGAGCAGTGCACGGAGATGCCATTTACCTTCCCGCCAGAGTGGTACCTATTTATCTACTTGCACTTTGAGGTACGTAAATAACCTTTTTTGAAACCTGGGAATTTCCATCTGAATTACCCCCAACAAAAAGGACTCTGGGGTTTTTTGGAAAAGTACTTTTAAAGATTTTTTCCCCAATTCATTATGAATTATTTCCCAATACTCTTTTACCCTTTTACAGGTCCACCACATATGATAGAACGTACCCATAGTCTCATTGCATCTCCAGCACTTATCGGATTCAGTCTTATACATTTTAACAAGTCTCCTTGCAGTTAGATACCATCTGTAAATCATTTTCAGGTCGTTCTCCAGCAGGCTATCGTTTCTCTAGGCTTCTCCTCAACTCCCTTCTAAGACATAGTGGCTGGCTCAGCTCCCAGAAGTTATGTTCCCTGGCGCCTCACAAGCTGCATTTTCTTTATTTCATCAGACCATTGCAGATCTGAAGATCATGACAACTGCTAACCGCAATCCTGGTGACAACGTGGTGTCAGAAGTGACAGCCAACCACACAGGCCTATGGGAGCTGGATGCTGAGAAAGCCAAGAACAATCCGTACAGAGAGAGCACAACTCTGCCTCAAAGGACGATGGAAGAGGACTCTTTGGAGCAGGCAGGAGCTACTGAGGCTGCCATCTTGGTGACCCAGGATGGAGTTTGGTCTCTGGAAGAGACATCTGTAAGGATGGAGACAGAGGGAGAGGTAACGCATTGGTATTGTAAACCAGGAACAAGGATCTTTTCCTCTTTTTTCTGCCAAATCATTTTTATTGATTTCCCAAATTTTACCAAATCAACCACAAATTAAAGCAAATTTAATACAATTTCCCCCAAAATTGGTTTCCCACACTCCATCATTGATGTGTCCATCAATTAACCTTCTATTACTATAATTTTGTTGTTGTTGTTAACTTATTAACCTTAACCATTAGCTATCCACCTGCTAATTCCTGCACATACAGTATTTTAACATTTCCAATATCTACAAGTGAGGTGACTCAACAAATTATCAATCCACAATAAATCAGTCGTTATTGTTTCGAAAATAAATTCCTTTCCTTCCTTCTGCGTGTATGAAAATGTAATAGTTCATTTTCACTGGAAGTTTTCCCTTTCCTTCTTATCTGCATGGTCTGTTTTGTCCAGGAATCCACCGAACAAGGGATCTTTTTCAGCCCAGGGTCATTGATTCAGTAAGACCTCTAGCTTACTTAACAAAATATAAAATATTGATAAGAAAATACCAATAAGATCCAACTTTAACAACAAGCAGACAATAAAAGTTTTAAAAATATAGATAAAATCAACAGTTTTAAACACACACACACACACATAAAATTACATGGCTGTAATTTTGCAAACAAAAAGGTGTTTAGTGGGTGTTGAAAATAATATAGGGAAGGCACCTGCTTAATATAGATAGGCAATGAGTTTCAGAGAACAGGTGATGCCACACTATAGGATCGATTCCTTGAAAATGTGGAGTGAATATTATGTGGCACTTGTAACAGCAATGATAAAAGCAGTCAAGTGGGAATATATCCTTCAAGTAAACTGGTCTCAAGCTGTCGAGGACTTTATGTACCAAGAGTAACACCTTGAACTTGGCCTGGAAAGCCAACCTATCAGCTGTGTATACTCTGAGCTTGATCCTTAAGCAAAAATTATGGACCTCAACAAACGTGATAACCCTGATGCCGCTGCTACGTTTACATTTCAGGACATCCTGACTTTTTCTCAATATTTATCCTCCAGATCCTGATCCTCTTTCAAACTCTCACTTTATCAGTCTTTTTTTCCAGCAGCCTTCTTAGCTACACACCCAGAAGTAAGCACAAGATTTCTAATGTGGTCTTACATGTGCTGAGTAAAGTGCTACTGTTGATTTTTGGATCTTCGAAATGATATTTCCATTAATAAAAAATAAAGCGACATTGGCTGCATGTGCTGTAGTAGCACGTGATTGGCTCGTGTTCTGTTTAATATCCCCTATGACACCCAAAAGAGATTATTCTGTTTCTTCAGGTAGAACAGAGCTCCCTTCATCTTGATCCAGAGTCCCATCTCCACTCGCTAGAGAATGCACTACGTCAGGTAACAGAGACCCCAGAAAAGATGGAGACAGATGGTGACCTATTCAGTGTAAGCACTACCTCCAGAACTCAATAAAAAAGATGCACATTATATGTCCGTTTTCTTTCTCTTCAGTGTGGGGGGAAATAGCTGAACTTATTCCAAGCCAAACCCATTTGAGTCTGGGGACGCTCTCCCCTCGCTAGACCCTGCTGAGTCGGACACGACTAAACAACTAAACAACAACAATAACAATGATGTTTATTTTCAGCCTCCAGACTTGGAGGCAGCAATTCTTTTGAATACCACTTTCTGGAAACGGCAGGAAGGGGAAAGGCTCTTGTGTTTGAATCCTGCTTGCAGGCTTTCCACAGTGGTGGGCCATTGGCCTCATCCAGCACGGATCAGACATGGCTGAGGCTGCATTGGCACAGTTCTCCGTTCTGCCCCAGAGGGGCAGTCTGCATCTTCTGAAAGGGCTTTTAGCACCTCGGGGCTGCTTCTTTGTCATAAAACCTCCTTGATTTTTGTCTCTGTAGGTGCCTTCCGGTCTTGAGCTGGAGACAGGGCCAAATTCTGCAGAGCTTGTGTTGTCAACACCCATGGCATCCACAGAACTGCTGGAACCTCTGAAGAAAAGACCCAAGGAGCGAAAAAGGGAGAAAGAAATCAGTCGGGTGAGTTAAGGGAAAGAAACCCAAGAGAGTCTACTTGGTGTTTTTTTCAAATTTTGTAATTAATTTTCCAAATTTATAAACAAAGAAACATAAATCCTAACTGTAATAATTCCACTTTTGTTAACATTATTGAATGACTTCCTCGTATTCCCCTGGCTGAATTTTAATGTATATCATTGTGACAGTTTTCCAAAACTAATTTCTCATAAAGTTTACTTAGTCAAGTACTGTAACATCTTTCTTTCTTTTCCTATTAACTTTAAACATATTATTCTATAACATCACATATTTAAATCCTAAGCCAATCTGGTAATTGCAAGTATTTCTGTTTAAATTATCTTAGCATATTTAGCTAAATAGTCTTTGAATTTCAGCCATTCCTCCTGGTGCTCCTCCTCCTTCTGGTCGCGGACCCTTCCAGTCAGGTCGGCTAGCTCCCAAAAGTCCATCATCTTCATCTGCCATTCCTCCACTGTTGGCACTTCTTGTAGTTTCCAATTCTTGGCCAACAAAATCCTAGCAGCAGTTGTGGCATAAAAAAACCATCTAACTTCTTTCTTGGGCAATTCCGCACCTATTATTCCAAGAAGAAAGGCTTCTGGTTTCTTAATAAATGTATATTTAAACATTTTTTTCAGTTCATTATAAATCCTCTCCCAGAAGTCTTTCACCTTGGGGCAGGTCCACCACATATGATAAAAGGTACCTTCTTTTTCTTTACGTTTCCAACATAGATTACCACTATTATGATAAATCTTTGCTAATTTTACAGGGGTTAAGTACCATCTATACATCGTTTTCATAATATTTTCCTTTAACACCGTACATGCAGTGAACTTGACCCCTTTCCTCCACAACCTTTCCCAGTCTCCAAACATTATGTTATGTCCCACATCTCTTGCCCAATCTACCATCACATCAAGAGAGTCTACTTGGAAGAGTTTGGATTTGATATCCTGCATTATCACTACCCGAAGGAGTCTCAAAGCGGCTAACATTCTCCTTTCCCTTCCTCCCCCACAACAAACACTCTGTGAGGTGAGTGGGGCTGAGAGACTTCAGAGAAGTGTGACTGGCCCAAGGTCACCCAGCAGCTGCATGTGGAGGAGCGGGGAAGCGAACCCGGTTCCCCAGATTACGAGTCCACCGCTCTTAACCACTACACCACACTGGCTCTCTTGGGTTTAATAATAATAATAATAATAATAATAATAATAATAATAATAATAATAATAATAATTTATTATTTATACCCCGCCCATCTGGCTGGGCTTCCCCAGCCACTCTGGGCAGCTTCCAAAAGAATATTAAAATACTGTGATACATCAAACATTAAAAGCTTCCCTAAACAGGGCTGCCTTCAGATGTCTTCTAAAAGTCTGGTAGTTGTTGTTCTCTTTGACATCTGGTGGGAGGGCGTTCCACAGGGAGGGCACCACTACCGAGAAGGCCCTCTGCCTGGTTCCCTGTAACTTGGCTTCTCGCAGTGAGGGAACCGCCAGAAGGACCTCAGAGCTGGACCTCAGTGTCTGGGTAGAACCCAGATATACTGGGTTGCCTTTGTGCACTCAGAAGGTATTCTGGGATGGTGGTGATGCGCGAAACGGCTTCTGCGCATGTTACCACTGACCCTTGGATCGCGTAACCAAGAAGCATGCTCTGGGTTCACCTCTGTGTAGATGAGAGCCTATTTCGAAGCACTAGAAGGGACACAGAAGCAGCTATTTCTGTTTCCTTTGGCTCTGACTGCAGCATCCAGCAGAGGGCAGCCGGCCCACACAATTCAGACCGGCTGGATTCTTCCTTTTCGAAAGGGGGCTCTATGTTTGCAGAATTCCCTATGTTAGCTGTGCTCGTTGATTTCAGTGCAGAAGTTTGAAATAGCAGCACATGGGGAGATAAGCAGGAGGCAGGTTTTACAATCCGCAATCAGAAAGAAGAGGAGTACCAAGAAGATTGGAATAGATTTAAAGACTATTTAGCTAAATATTGTAATATAAGATAATTAGAAGATACTTGAAAGTATCTGATAGGCTTAGGAGTAGAATAAGAACGTTGTATAATAATATGGGTTTAAGCCAAAAAGAAAAGAGAGGGAGATAGTAAATTGAAGGAGTTAATTTAATTAGAAAGATGATTTTGGAAAACTGTTCAGTTAGGGGGGAATCGAGGAAGTCAGATTACAATGAAAGTTAACTTGGATTCTGGAAGTAATAAGTGTTTTTATTCTTTTTTTCTTTCTTTTAGTATTGTAAGGAGTTTTGTGTTTTTATATGTCATTTTTGTTATAAATGTGGAAAATCAATAAAAAAATTGGGGGGGGGGGATTTACCCCTCCTCCCTTTGAATGAATGAATAAATAAATAAATGAATAAATAAATAAATTTGTATTTATACCCTGCCCTTCCCAGTTGAGAAAACCGGGCTCAGGGTGGTTAACAACAAATTTAAAACACTTAATTGATGCAACGAAAAAACAGCATAAAATACAGTATAAAACGTGAATAACAATAAATTCAGAATTCAAAAATCAATTTAAGGGGTAAATCCATCCAATAAACATTAGATGATCACCAGGGCTAGCTGACTAAATTAGTCCTCTTTGGGCCAGCGAGGAGACCAGGGGAGAATTAGCTGTGGGATCCCGGAGCGGGTAATCTTCATAAAAAGGGGAGGGGGAGGGAAGGAAGGGGAATAAAAGATCAGGCTAAGTTCAAATTGAAAGCCAAGTGGAATAGCTCTGTCTTACAGGCGCTGTGGTAGGAAGTTCAATCCTGCAGGGCCCTGGTCTCATGGGACAGAGCATTCCACCAGGTTGGAGCCATCACTGAGAAGGCCCTGGCCCTGGTGGAGGATAACCTGACTTCCTTAGGGCCCGGGACCTCTAAACTATGATTATTCATGGACCTTAAGTTGCTCTACAGGGCAGACCAGGAGAGGCGGTCCCGTAAATACAAGGGCCCTAAGCCGAAAAGGACTTAGTTTTAGCGGTAAAAGTAGACCCCACCCACATTTATCTGTTCCTTACATTTCCTCCAAGGCGGCATACACACTTGTCTGCCTCTCCACTTTGATCCTCACAACAAGCCAGTGAGGTAGGTTAGGCGGAGAGACAGCGACTGGCCCAAGGGCTTTGTAGCTGAATGGGGATTTGAACCCGGGCCTCCCAAGTCCCGGGTCAATGCCGTAACTGCCATACCACACTGGCACTATGCTTCATAGCTGAACTGGCAGGCATATGCTGAGCAAACGTAGATGTTATGTACTGAAGTTCTCACCCTGGGCCAGCAGGGGGATACTGTAGATAGTTATGCAAATAAGGGATCGAAAGTGACGTTCAGTGATTGCATAGTTTTAGAAAGTTGTTACAGTTACGCTGTACTGGAGCTCTACATAAGCAGGCTGACTGAACCCTTCAGTTCAGTTCTGTTCTGGTCTGTGAATAAACAAGAGCTGTTTAAAGAATCGCTGTGTCGTCTGATATGTTCACCCACAACTTAACAGTAGACATGTCTGTTTTGGAAACGGAGACCTGCTCTCTGCTCCTTGCATCTGGGTGTTGCCTGGTGCAAATCCTTTGATCTTGTCACCTGGATAAAACATGATAGCCCCCCACACCCTTACCTTGGAGTAAGACCCACTGAACTCAGTGCGGCTTTCTTCTGTGTTGTTGTTGTTTAGTCGTGTCCAACTCTTTGTGACCCCCTGGACCAGAGCACGCCAGGCACTCCTGTATTCCACAGCCTCCCGCAGTTTGGTCAAACTCATGCTGGTAGCTTCGAGAACAGTCCCACCATCCTGTCCTCTGTCGTCCCCTTCTCCTTGTGCCCTCCATCTTTCCCAACATCAGGGTCTTTTTCAGGGAGTCTTCTCTTCTCATGAGGTGGCCAAAGTCTTGGAGCCTCAGCTTCACCATCTGTCCTTCCAGTGAGCACTCAGGGCTGATTTCCTTCAGAATGGAGAGGTTTGATCTTCTTGCAGTCCATGGGACTCTCAAGAGTCTCCTCCAGCACCAGAATTCAAAAGCATCCATTCTTCGGTGATCAGCCTTCTTTATGGTCCAGCTCTCACTCCCATACATCACTACTGGGAAAACCATAGCTATTATTATTATTATTTCGTTGGTCTGCATGTGGTGGGCGTGGCCAGAGGCAAAGTGGGAGGAGCAAAGTGTAAGGCTCATACAGCAGGCTATTTCTCAAAATTTGTTAATGCGTAACCCGGACAGTTTGGCTCCCCTCCAAACCGATGCCAGAGATTTGTGCTTGTTTTGTGCTGCGAACTGCACGTTGTGTGCCATCCCTCAAACAGAGTAATTGATACTCAAACCGTGGGCCGTAGGTCTTTCCCCAAACCCAACAGTTTTCAATTCGCTCCATACTTTTGCAGTAGTTTGGGGCCAGTGGGTTCCAAAATGTTGGAGTTGCTCATGAATTTACAAACCCCCAAACCCACCCCACACCCCTTTTTCATCCAGAGTTCAGGCAAGCAAGAGGCATGACCTCACAGGAAGGGATCATTCTGTGGGACGTTTCGCCATGGGAGAATACAGAGGGCTAGATGAAGAGTTTTGGCCTCTAAGTTCCTGTTATGTACTGAGTTGAATAGGATCCAAAAGGCAGTAGTCTGATTGGTCCTAGAACAATAGGATTCAGAATGCAGAAGTCTGATTGGTCCCAGAACAATAGGATTCAGAATGCAGCAGTCTGATTGGTCCTAGAACAATAGGCTTCATAACACAGCAGTCTGATTGGTCCTAGAACAATAGGGTCCAGAATGCAGCAGTCTGATTGGTCCTAGAACAATAGGCTTCATAACACAGCAGTCTGATTGGTCCTAGAACCATAGGGTCCAGAATGCAGAAGTCTGATTGGTCTACAGGAGCCACCCAATCCAGCTCCAGGTGGAGTGAATCTGCAACATGATTGGCCTGCAGGTGAATCCTGGAATTAGCCAATCACGTGGGGCCCATTGTGTAAATAATGTATATAAAGCAGACATTCTGGGGGAACTTCCATTCCTCCTCACCACTATGAGCTGAATAAAGAGCTTGCAATTCACTCTCAGCTCCGAGTATATTTCAGTTCCCCTGCTACGGCAAACCTTCAGATTCCTCCTTTGCCAAAGCTTTTTCATTTGCAAAAAGCTGTACCGAGGTGATGTTTTGCTCTGACTGTGAACGCTTGGCAAGCCCAGAACACGATTCAATCTCTCTTTCCAACGATGCCCTTGCCTGCTGTCAGCTATTAAAAAACTCACGTTGCCTTCAAGAGGGAGCAGTTGATCTGAACCGACTGCAAAGCCCCTCCACCTCCTCCTCCTCTTCCCTTGCTTCCCATTCTGGAGGCGTTTAAATAACCCCACAGCCACTCGCTAGCAATGCTAAGGTGGGTGAATTGCTGCTAAGTAGCATGCTTTCATTAACAGCCGGTTTTAATTGGAACCGGGGGGCTATAGAGCAGTTTAGAGAGGACTTTGTTAGAGTCTGTAATAATAAAAGAGGGAGGAAATAGGTCGGGCGATCCCTTCTACGGGGTTCATCATGGAACCAAGGTGGCTGAGGTTCGAAAAAGTTTGGGAACCAGTGCGCTAAAGAAACTGCACAGGAGATAATCCTGCACAGTGCATGAAATTCTTCTGAATACCAGTTGCTGAAAACTGCAGGAGGGAAAAGGGCTCTTGTGATTGCAGCCGGCTTGTGGGTTTCACGAGGGACGCGGGTGGTGCTGTGGGTTAAACCACAGAGCCTAGGACTCGCTGATCACAAGTTCGGCGTTTCGAATCCCCGCGACGGGGTGAGCTCCCGTTGCTCGGTCCCTGCTCCTGCCAACCTAGCAGTTCAAAAGCACATCAAAGTGCAAGTAGATAAATAGGTAGCGCTTTGGCGGGAAGGTAAACAGCGTTACCGTGCGCTGCTCTGGTTCTCCAGAAGCGGCTTAGTCATGCTGGCCACATGACCGGAGGCTGTACGCCGGCTCCCTCGGCCAATAAAGCCAGATGAGCGCTGCAACCCCAGATTAGGTCCACAAATGGACCTAATGGTCAGGGGTCCCTTTACCTTTACCTGTGGGCATCACATTAGGGCATCTTTATGGTCCCTGTGAGACCAGGATGCGGGACTAAATGGGCCATTGGCCTGATCCAGCAAACTCCTCTTTTTCTTTTTTTATTGGCTTAAAAAAATTATACAGACAGCAAAACAAAGAAGCCTAAATTAACATTGCCTTCTACCAATATGAAATAATGATAACTATTAGAATAATGAAAATACTAAAATTACATTTACTTCCCCTTTTAAACTTCTATTCTGGAAGTCAATGTTTGCTTTTCTTTTTAGTGTTTCTATTAACTTGTAAGATATGGATTTGGTTTTTTCCCCTGAATGTTGGTTTTTGTGTTTTGTGTATTGTTATTTTTCGATATTTTTCGTGTTGTCATTGTTGTGTGGAAAATACTAATAATATTTACAGTGGTACCTCGGGTTAAGTACTTAATTCGTTCCGGAGGTCTGTACTTAACCTGAAACTGTTCTTAACCTGAAGCACCACTTTAGCTCATGGGGCCTCCCGCTGCTGCCGCGCCGCCGGAGCACAATTTCTGTTCTCAACCTGAAGCAAAGTTCTTAACCTGAAGCACTATTTCTGGGTTAGCGGAGTGTAACCTGAAGCGTATGTAACCTGAAGTGTATGTAACCTGAGGTACCACTGTATTTAAAAAGAGAAAAAAGAAAAAAGAAAAGTTTAGCCGGTGATATATAATGATGTTGAAAACTAGCCCTAGTCAAAATTAAAGGTTAAACGTTATGCGTGTCTTGGGATTGTGTGACACAGCCTCTCAGGGTGGCAAAACCCCTCTGTGCTCTGTGTCCCTCACTTGCAAGAGTTTTGCATCCTCTGAAGTTGAAGTTTTAATTTCTATTCCACTTATTTTGCTCAATGCTTTAAGCGTTTGGTGAATCATTTCCCTGCCCCCATCTAGCCACTAATCCCCATTCAGAACGCAGGACCTGATGGATGTCTTCTCATGCTGCTTGCTGAAATTGCTTGCCACCTGTGGAACTGAGGGCTGGCGCAGCGGAAGGTTTTGTAACATGCCCTTTCCTCTTGCTCTGTTTGCTTCCCATCACATCACACCGAAAACACAGTAAAGAGAGGCTAAGTTTTGGGAGGCTGAGAACTTAAAGAGTATTTGCAATATCCACCAAGAGGACCGACTCACAGCTGGGATGTTTGGCTGCCCCGTGGTGTGGAGTTTGGCAGTATCTGACAGCTGGCGCACGATGCTGTGAACTGAAAACGGGTTTGCTTGTTTTTCCAAAAGCAAACTTCCAACTTCGTTTTTTTCCATGATATATTTTTTAATGTCTTTATTACAAACATGTAGATACATCCGTTATACACAAATAAAAGGAAAAGGAAAAGAAAGAAATCAGAAAAGGAATAAAAACAAAAAATAGATAACTAACTTCAAAAAACAATTATTTTCAAATTAACTTCTACATAGGGAATACAAGCCTTCTTTACACAGCTTTGGCTTGACTCCTTAATTAGAATCACAACTTTCCGCTAAGCATTGTGATAAGAATTTTAAAGTCTTAGATATATGTTAAATGTTCATAAATGTACCGACCAAGCATGTACATAGATCAGCACAGGAAGACCGACCTGAAACTATTTTTGATTCCCAAACTGACCAAATGTTTTCTCTGCAAGGTCAAAGGAAAATGGAAAAGCCTCCCCATTGTCTTTTCCTTCACAAATCCTGTCTTAAGGGTGTTTGAATAGGGTGAGCCTGTGTCCTGGCTCAGGAACTAAGTATTTTTCATTACAAAAGACTGGCCAGGCTCCCCAGGGTATCCAATCAAGTTAGCATTAACAGGTAACCTGTCAGATGAGATAAACAATGCACTCAGATTTCTGCTGTAGATCGCCTTTTCTGTGATGTAGGTATGATGTATCTGGGGGGGGGTCTTGGGTTACACCCCTTCTGTGATGTATGTATGATGTATGGAGGGGTGGTCTGGATCTACAGGGCAGGGAATTTAAAGTTTCTATGTAAGGGCAGGCACACCTTTGTTCTGGGTCCTCCTCCTTTCCCGCATGTGAGGGGAGCACCCTGTTGCAACAGATCAATAAAGATCAGGCTTACTATCTGCTTTGCTTCTCAGTATTCTCTGGTTGGCCTCTGTTATTTTCTCCTACCAATAGGGAGAAACAGTCTGATCGCCAGTGGGATTTAATCTATGCTAAGCCAAGTGATGCTCTGGAAGGCCTCTGTTATTTTCTCCTACCAATAGGGAACCTACGTAAGGACTCTATATGGGCTCTTGGATACCCTATAAGGGGAAATAGGAAGATTTTGTTTACAACACCATGAACGTACTTAGTAAATCAATCCCCCCAGCCCCGATAAGTGTATCTAGATTTTAAATCTTGGAGAAACAGTCTGATCGCCAGTGGGATTTAATCTATGCTAAGCCAAGTGATGCTCTGGAAGGCTTCTTTTCCCGTGTAATTTATAAAGACATCCCATTCACAAGCTTCCAACTTCGTGATTTGGTAGGGACATTTGAAATCAGGCAAGCCAGGGGTCAAGGAGCTCTCGGACACAGGTCATCCACAGGCCAGGAGAGAATCTAAGTCACGAAATGCAGTTGGCTTTTATTCACAGAAAGTCACAACACGGCCGAGTTCCTCTGGCTCGTCTCATTCAGCTGGAACATAGCTGTCAATGTTTCCCTTTTTAAAAGGGAAATTCCCTTAATCTGAATAGGATTCCTCTCAAGAAAAGGGAAAAGTTGACAGCTATGAGCTGGAAACGTTGCTGAAACTGACGACTGGCCCCGTCTTTCGCCTCTAACTTTTCACTCTGGATCCCCTCCCCCTACAATATACTACTACTACTACTACTACTACTAATAATAATAATAATAATAATAACGAAATATACTCGGAGTCGAGAGTGGATTTCATGCTCTTTATTCAGCTCATAGTGGTGAGGAGGAATGGAAGTTCCCCCAGAATGTCTGCTTTATATACATTATTTACACAGTGGGCCCCACGTGATTGGCTAATTCCGGGATTCACCTGTAGGCCAATCAGGTTGTGGATTCACTTCCACCTGGAGCTGGATTGGGTGGCTCCTGTGGACCAATCAGACTGCTGCATTCTGGGTCCTATTGTTCTAGGACCAATCAGACTCCAGCATTCTGGGTCCTATTGTTCTTTGACCAATCAAACTGCTGCATTTTGGATTCTATTCAACTCAGTACATAACAAATAATAATAATAATTTCATTTCATTTCTTTTAATATTCTAATTTTCTGAGATGGTTAATTTGGGATTTTCATCAGTTGTACTCCATGATCATCACAATTATAACAAATAAAGGCTTGACATATCTCGCTTTGCATGTCATGAGTCTATCTCATATATTAGTTTCACCTTTTAAGTTGAATTACTGAAATAAACAAACTTTTCCACGATATTCTAATTTTTCGAGTTTCACCTGTACTGTAGATAGTTTTCACTCAGGTCCACATATGCAAATAAGGGATTGAAAGTGACGTTCAGTGATTGGATAGTTATAGAAAGTGTTACAGTTGTGTTGTAGTGGAGCTCTATATAAGCAGGCTGGCTGAACCCTTCAGTTCAGTTCTGTTCTGGCCTGTGAACAAACAAGAGCTGTTTGAAGAATCGCTGTGTTGTCTGATATGTCCACCCACAACTTAACAGATATCTCTTCTTTCTCATATCTAAAAATGCAAGAAGGGCCTTTATACTCACCAGAAGCTCTGCTCTGCTCTAGCCGGTCCTGGAAGGAGCCTTAAAAAAACTCCCATATGCTCAGAGACTTTGTGCCTGTTCATTGGGGAAAATAGGAAGCCCAAAGCACTTGTTCTTTAGATGTCGCTTTTATGAAGAGGCACGTAATAAGACCATTGATCCCCTGCTGGTGAGGCTCGCTGACCTCCCGGAAAAGCAAAAATTGACCTTTTCCTGTTAGGCAAAGATCAGAAGACGACCCGGATGGTCACCAGATTCTATGTACAGATCTGTAGGCGCAGACCATCTCCCAACTCAAACTAGTCTGTAAAGAAAATCCCCAAACTCGGTTCCATGGGAGACTCTGTGTCATCTCTCTGCGGTAAGGTAAAGGTAAAGGGACCCCTGACCATTAGATCAAGTCTCGGATGACTCTAGGGTTGCGGCGCTCATCTCGCTTTATTGGCTGAGGGAGCCGGCGTACAGCTTCCGGGTCATGTGGCCAGCATGACTAAGCCACTTCTGGCGAACCAGAGCAGCGCACAGAAATGCCGCTTACCTTCCCGCCGGGGCGGTACCTATTTATCTACTTGCACTTTGATGTGCTTTCAGACTGCTAGGTTGGCAGGAGCAGGGACTGAGCAACGGGAGCTCAACCCGTCACAGGGATTCGAACCGCCGATTTTCTGATCGGCAAGTCCTAGGCTCTGTGGTTTAACCCACAGCGCCACCCATGCCCCCTCTCTTTGTGGTATCTTATATTAAAGTTTTATGGTTCTATGTGCTTATCGCATTTATAAATTTTAAATTTATTGTTGTACATTGTTTGTTTTCCTTCTGTGACTGTACCCCAAGTGTGTTTTATAAGCTGGTCTCTGACTATAATAAATTATCTATCTATCTATCACAGGAGGGGAGAGTTGCTCCTGTGTTCGAATCCTGCTTTCGGGTTTTCCACAGATATCTGGCTGGCCATTGTGAGAAAAGGACGATGGATTAGATGGTCCATTGGCCTGATCCATCTTATTGATTAATTTATTGATTCAAACTCAAATACTGGGCTTATTATTAAACAGGGATTCAAAGTAATCCAGGGAACTTCTGTGCAGGTTTTTTTTTTCCTTTTTGGCCAACGCTGTCTTCCTTCAAGCAGGAAAATGCCGGCGGCCTTTCTGAACCCGAGGACAGAAGCAGCGGCAGAGTCCGAAGGACGGCAGAGACCCAGAGCCTTGAGGTAAAGACCCCCCTCTTTACCTTTGAGCCCCAGGAGGTGTTGATTTCTTTAGCAAACAAGCAAAGCATGTGACTTATTACTGTGGTTGCACAGGTGCGTTCTCCAGGTGCGCTTGGAATTAGGGGAGCCAAGTTGGAACACCATGCCAGTTATGGGGTGAGTTATTGTGGTTTTTTCTCTTTTTCTTTTTAATATTTTTAATTGCTCAATTTCCACATAACAAACTATCAAGCCATATAATCACCTACATACCGTATTTTTTGCTCTATAAGACTCACTTTTTCTCTCCTAAAAATTAAGGGGAAATGTGTATGCGTCTTATGGAGCGAATGCAGGCTGCGCAGCTATCCCAGAAACCAGAACAGCAAGAGGGATTGCTGCTTTCACTGCGCAGCGATCCCTCTTGCTGTTCTGGCTTCTGAGATTCAGAATATTTTTTTTCTTGTTTTCCTCCTCCAAAAACTAGGTGCGTCTTGTGGTCTGGTGCATCTTATAGAGCGAAAAATGTGGTAATTTCTCCCCCCCTTTGCCCCCCACCAACGACTTCCCCCAGCTCTTCTCACTGATTTCGCTGCACATGTTTTCTCTGCATATTATAAAACTGTATATATCCTTACATATCTGCCCATCGTGTTATCAACCATAAATTTGTGTGTGTTTATTCAAAACCTGCCAAGGAGTCCAGTTCGTTTTGTTGTGTTTTTAAATAACTTGTGAAAAGTTCCAATTCTTCCTTGAAGTCACAGTTGTCCTTATCTCGCAATTTGTATGTCAGTTCAGCCAGTTCTGCATAGTTCATCAATTTCTCTTCCCACTGTTCTTTTGTCGGGGTTTCCTCATTCTTCCATCCTTGTGCTATCAGGACTCTTGCCGCTGTTGTCGCATACATAAATAAGTTCCTTATTTTCCTTCGCAGGTCTTGTCCTACGATCCCTAACAAAAATGCTTCTGTTTTGGGTTTTTTTATTAATGTCCTTTTAAACATTTTCTTCAATTCGTTATACATCATTTCCCAATTTTTTAAAACCTTATTTGCGTTCCCACCACATATGATAAAAAGCCCCTTCTTTTTCTTTACATTTCCAACAAATGTTAGAGCCGGTTTTATACATTTTTGCTGTCTGTACTGGTGTTATATACCATCTATACATCATTTTCATATAATTTTCTTTCAGAAGGGAACAATCTGTAAATTTTAAATCTGTTATCCACAATTTTTGCCAGTCCTCAAATTGTATATTATGTCCTATATCTTGTGCCCCTTTGAAGGATGAGCGCCTTCTGAGATGTGAATTCTATGAAATCACTCTCCATTGGAAGTTTCCGGTGTAAATATGTGCAAATAAAGCATATTTCAAAGATACTGCAGACTCTGCGGTACCTCATTTCCCCCAAAGGAACACAGACCCTGGCTGAATGCCCCAAACCCCTTGGAATCTCATTCAGAGACTGGGATAGCCAGTTAATGTGTATTAGAAGAGGGATGCTCTGCTCATGAAATCTCATAAGGACTACAGTGGTACCTTGGTTTTCAAATGCTGTGGTACTCAAACAACTTGGAACCCAAACTCTGCAAACCCAGAAGTAAGCGTTCTGGTTTGCGAACTCTTTTCGGAAGCCGAACGTGCTCCGTTTAGAGTGTTCCACTTCTGATTTGAGTGCCACGCTTCCTTTCTTACGCTGAGGTCTGACTGTTTTTGCTATTTGTTTATTTTGCGTTTTTGTGGCGTGTGTGTGTGTGTGTGTGTAACTGTGTGGAACCCAGTTCAGCTACTGATTGATTGATAGATTGATTGATTGTGTGACTGCAATACATCGTTCTACCTCCGCGGACACTGAGGTCCAGCTCCGAGGGCCTTCTGGTGGTTCCCTCCCTGCGAGAAGCCAAGTTACAGGGAACCAGGCAGAGGGCCTTCTCAGTGGTGGCCCCCGCCCTGTGGAACGCCCTCCCACCAGATGTCAAAGAGAACAACAACTACCAAACTTTTAGAAGGTATCTGAAGGCAGCCCTCTTTAGGGAAGCTTTTAATGTTTGATGTATTACTGTATTTTAATATTTGATTGGAAGCTGCCCAGAGTGGCTGGGGAAGCCTACCCAGATGGGTGAGGTATAAATAATAATAATAAATTGTTGTTGTTGTTGTTTATTGCTTTCGTTTTATGGATCAATGGTCCTGTTAGATAGTAAAATTCATGTTAAATTGCTGTATTAGGGATTGTTTTTTAAAAGTTTGGAACTGATTAATCCGTTTTGCATTACTTTCTGTGGGAAAGCGCGCTTTGGTTTTGGAACGCTTTGGTTTTGGAACGGACTTCCGGAACGGATTAAGTTTGAGAACCAAGGGACCACAGTACTTCCTTTACAGAGAAATTGCAACCTGATGTGGAAATGCAGTTAGCTAAACTGAAGGTTGGGAAAATGAGCAACTGACAAGAACCTCAACGGACAGATTTCACTAGCCTTATATGCCTCGAATTTGATTTGTCCTCCATTCTTCCCTGTGCACTTGTGATTTTCTTCTCCTCTCTTTCAAGGCTTATCCTGGGCCTCACGGAGCAAAGAGAATTAAGGTAACCCTTTTTGCAACAGCAGGTAACTCTCAATTCTTAGCTGTGATTCCTGCAGCCGCCACAGGTGGCAGAGTCCCATGGGGTGGCACCCCAGCCTGTGCCCCACCTGCCCCTGCTGCTGCTGCCAGAGAACCATGGAGCAGTAAGTGAGGCTTTGGCAAGGGGCAAGGCAGCTTCCCTTTCTGCCTCAGGCGGCGAAATGGGATGGGACATCCCTGATTCCTGGTATAGGGTATGTCCGAGAGACAATCAGTCCTCTGTGAATTTGTTTGATACTCTTTTAAAGTCATCCCAAGTTGGTGGCCATCACTCATAGCTGTCAACCTTTCCCTTTTCTTGCAAGGAATCCTATTCGGAATCAGGGAATTTCCCTTAAAAAAAGGGGAAACGTTGACAGCTATGCCATCATAGCTTGGGGAGTGAATTCAATAGGTTAGCTATGTGCTATCAGGGGTGGCCAACTCCCAAGAAACTGCGATCTACTTACAGATTTAAAACCTGGCAGTGCTCGGGGACTTCCGGTGGAGCGCGCACCCAACGCAGGCGAGGGATTTTCCCGGGAGGGAAACCCTAGCTATTTCGGCCTTAAAGGGGGGTTTTGGGGGCGCTAAAACCCTCCGCTTAAACCTCTGGTGGATGTCCAGAGTTCCAGGTTCCCGGCGGTGCCGATAAGCAGCCCGTCCGGCCGCCAGGTAGCCTCCGAAAAAGAGGTGAAGAGTGCGGCGGAACGGGATTGCTGGCTATCGGGAAGCCATTGCTGCGGCTGAATAGTGAAGCCCCGAGCCTGTGGGGAACAGCGCTCCGCTCTCAAAACTAAGAAATTCGGACTTGCAACATATAATTTGGCAAAATTCGGCTGGAAATTAAAAGGGAAGTCTCAAATTAATAAGGGAAAGATTACGAGTTCAGCGATCGTTTGGAGTCAACAAAGACGCAGGAGTGCATGCAGAGCAAGAAAGTGAAAGTGAGTTGCGATCTACTTACAGATTTAAAAACTGGCAGTGATCTACCCTATTTTGGGGGGTTCAGGTGGAAGTTGTTGAGCTTTTTAAAGGGGAGTTTAGCTTCTTTGGGGGGGGAGCCAGTGATCTACCAGTGATCTACAACAGACGTCCAGTGATCTACCGGTAGATCACGATTTACCTGTTGGACATGCCTGCACTGTGTGAAGGACTTTCTTCTGTCTACTCTGAATCTTCCAGCATTCAGCTTTGGGTTGTTGTTGTTTTTTCTCAATGTGGACATTTTTTATTTCACCATTACAGAAAAAGCTCTTTTGCCAGTTCTTATATGACTGTTAAGGGACATGGGTGGCGCTGTGGGTTAAACCACAGAGCCTAGGACTTGCTGATCAGAAGGTCAGTGGTTCGAATCCCCGCCATGGGGTGAGCTCCCGTTGCTCAGTCCCTGCTCCTGCCAACCTAGCAGTTCGAAAGCACGTCAAAGTGCAAGTAGATAAATAGGTACCACTGCGGCGGGAAGGTAAACGGCGTTTCACTGTACTGCTCTGGTTCACCAGAAGCAGCTTAGTCATGCTGGCCACATGACCCGGAAGCTGTACGCTGGCTCCCTCGGCCAATAAAGCGAGATGAGCGCCACAACCCCAGAGTCGGTCACGACTGGGCCTAATGGTCAGGGGTCCCTTTATATAACTGTTATAAGTTACACATATAACACATATGCAAGTCCTGTGAGTAAAATCAGTGAAGAAATAAAATATAATATTTTAAATTTATATTCTGGGCAGTACTCATGCCACATGTATGGTGTCCATTTACACAGATACTGCTTTGAGGCCTTTTGCAATCATGCAGTGTATAATTTTTTGAAATAATGGAAAAGCTACTGAAGTTTGAGTATATTAGCTTGTTGGTTGCTTACACTCTACAGGCTGTTATGACCTTCCAATGACATTGTTAGTAGCTGGCAGGCTGCCAATCCCTACTGAGATAGGGCCAGTGTTGTGATTCGCTAATTGCAGCATTAAGGCGACCTATTGTAGACAGTGTGTGTGTTTTGCCTGGGCCGGCTTAAGGTATATAAACTGGGCCAAATAGTTGGATTTTGGGGCACTCCCACCACATGTGGAGGTATGTGCCTATGGAGGTGACCCTCTCCAGCATTTTATGAAACTGATTTGTAAAAATGTTACATGGAAAAAATACAAGAGACATTACACATACTTCTGTAAAACAAGAAAATCTTTAATAATCATCATCATAAAGTATAAACTGGGTCAAATGCCCCTGTTTATAGCATTCAGCCTTGTTGGTGTGGGAATGTCCAGGGTGGCAGGAGAGGATATATTGTTTATTAATATCCTTCCTAACTTGCGCTGGCAAGTTCCTTTATGTAGCAGAGTTACATCCCCCCTTTTTATATGCACAGCAGATAGCTGGTTGCAGGCTCGTGTGAGCCTCTCACTATTATACAATTAAATCCATCTCAGACTGAATTGTACGTTCCTGGTAAGTTCCCTTGAATCCCTCTTAAAAGAATAAAGACGCCACAATTCTTATTCAAAGTCAATAAAAGAAGTTTACTTACTTACATCAGTTCACAGTTGGATCCCTGAACGCAAACTTAGTTACAAATATGTACATGTGGATCTACCCCATATGGGGGAATAATCCCAGTGCTTCTGCCAGCTGAGAGCTAGCAGAGCAGTCCTAGCTGAACGCTGGTCAAACGAAGAAGGAAGTGAAAAAGAAAGAGGTGTGCTGCATGACTCATCCTTTTGTTACCTGGACAGGTAAGGTCACAGCCACCTTCTATCACATGCAAAAGGAAGGATGCTCCAGCCCAGGAGGAACAGGAAGTTTTGACTGGTGGGACCAAACATCCCCTTGCATGTCCACTCTAGGAAAACAAGGAATGTTGTATTTGACTGCCTCTCATGGATCACATCCCATGGTTGGGTAGCCCCATTGGGCTCTAGTATTATGAGAGGGGCCTGAAACTGTCTCAACAGCTCAGGGGAAGAAAAGCATTTTAAGATGAAATGTAAAAATCCAAAGATATAAAATTAACAAGGTTTTCTCTCTTTAGAAGCAAAGGTCAGACATGGTGGATCCTGATTCCCTGCCAGTTCAAGGTCAAAAGGTTTGCATTATTATTATTTTTTGGTCAATAGATGCCAAAACATAAAAAGCTGTGTGGTTGTGGTGGCAAACCTCTTTGGCTGATGCAACCTAGGCTGATGAAACAGTGAGACAGTGTGTGCTGGTCCAGGGTGGAGGTTACCGTGGGGCGAGGTCCAGGACCTGAGTTGAGGGTCAGCAGACAGTCCTCCTCGGGCGAAGCGGGGTCCACAGCGAGAAGCCGGGCAAGGACAGGAACTCTGGGGGAAACAGGACTGGATGCTGGCCGAAACAGCTCATCAACGACGTTGCTCCCACAACCTGGGACCGGGCTGACTGGCCTTTATCTTCTCTGAAGCCAGGGGCGGTCCCAGCCCCCAGGAGGCCCGCCTCTCCTGGCCTTAAGGCGAGCACTCCTCCTGGGAGAAACCAGTTCCCTTCGCCTCTCTGCCCTGAGCCTCTGCAGTTCAGGAGAGGCTGAAGGGTTTCTGGTCCCAGGGGGAGACTCACCTGCAGGCACTGAGTCCTCAACCACCTCCGGGGCCAGAGTGGATTCACCTGGTGCCTGCTCCTGAGGATCCGGCAGCGCTTCCCCCCACCGCCAGCCCCACAAGCTCGGGTGAATGCACCTTGAACGCACCTTGTTTTAGAGGGGAAGAACAAGAGAGAAAAAAATTTCCCTGTTCTCCCCCTCCTATGGTCCAGTGTGTCCTATAGAGCGAAAAAAAATAAGTGTTGCAATCTTGAGTTACAGCTTTTGAATAAGCTCTGCAAATAAAGGTTGAACAGGTTAAATAGATATATGTATATACCTAGATGCATATTAATATTTTATCAAGATTTTGCTGATAAGTTTAGGTAATAGGTTTATTAGAGTGAAAAGCTGTTGAGAAGGACAGGAAGTTAAATTTATGAAGATATATACTTCTTTGTTTTTGAATTTTTATTTTGATGGGTTTGATCTACAGACTACAAAATGTCTTTGATGTATGGATGTAACTACGGTTAATAAAGCATAATAAATAAATGAATAAATAAATAAATAATAAAAATAAAAATCTAGAATTACAAAAAGGTCATTGCATCCCAAGATATACATCAAAGCATGCAGCAGAACAATGGAACAGAACAATTTCATTCAGGATTATGAGGTTCAAACGTTGCACATTATTGCAGATCCTTTCTAGTAGCATAAGAGAATAACTGGTGAAAAGAACCCAAGATAGAAACATTCAGAGTCTTCAGATCCTTCTGAGACTGCTAAATTGCGTGTTACTGTCTCAGGTATCGCAAGATTCCACACGCTATTATACCGCAAAGACAATTTTTCAATCATGCAGCGCTTTCGCTTTGGGGACCTTTGAGCCAACAGCCAGCATTAATAGTTCCTAATAGATGGCCCTCCTTTGACAGCACAGCTAGGCCACATGGTCTCTTGGGACACCAATAATGTCACTAATAAGAACAGTGGCAGGGAAGTCACAGGACGGCTGTAGCTGAGTGGCAGAGAATCAGTCTTGCATGGAGAAGGTTCTAGGTTCAGTCCCCGATATCTCCAGGTCAGACTGAGAATAGCCCCTTTCTGAAACCCTGGAGAGTAGCTTCCAGTCAGTGTAGCCAGTACAGTGGTACCTCGGGTTAAGTACTTAATTCGTTCCGGAGGTCCGTACTTAACCTGAAAGTGTTCTTAAGCTGAAGCACCACTTTAGCTAATGGGGCTTCCCGCTGCTGCCGCGCCGCCGGAGCACGATTTCTGTTCTCATCCTGAAGCAAAGTTCTTAACCTGAAGCACTATTTCTGGTTACAGATAGGTAGCCGTGTTGGGTTAGCGGAGTCTGTAACCTGAAGCATATGTAACCCTGAAGCGTATGTATTCCTGAAGCCAGGAGATCAAGCGGGATCGGTGCACACCGATCCCTCTTGCCCTCCTGGCTTCAGCAAAAGCAAGCCTCTTGGCTTTCCCTCCACCTCCCGCAAGAGCTGCATGCTCTTTAAAGGGAGCGCGGCTCTTGGGGGGCTTTTCTGGGAGGTGGGGGAAGGGACAGAGCCACACGCTCTGTCCCTTCCCCCATCTCTTGCAAAAGCCAGGGATAGCCATGTGAAGCCTCCGCAGGGCAGCGGGATGAAGGCTCCCCTGTGCAGCACTCCCTCTTGCTGTTCTGGCTTTTGGATAGCCCCGCGAAGCCTCCGCAGGGCACGGGGATGAAGGCTCCCTGTGCCCTGCGGAGGCTTCGCGCGGCTAAACAAGAAACCAGGACAACCAGCGGGATCCCTGCGATCCCGCTGGCTGTCCTGGCTTCTTGCGCAGCCATGCGCAGCCTCTCAAGGGCAAGGGGAGCCCGCGAGAGGCTGCGCACAGCTAAGGCTCCCCCAAGAGCGCGCAGAGTGTGTGTGCAGCTCTTGGGGGCTTTTACCAAGGAGGGAGAAGGGCAGCCCTTCTCCTTGGGGAAAAGCCCCAAAGAGCCGCACACACGCTCCACGCGGCTCTTTAAAGGGAGCACTGAGCAGAGCCTCCCACCTGCATTCGCTCCATAAGACGCACAGACATTTCCCCTTACTTGTTAGGAGGGGGAAAGTGCGTCTTATAGAGCTGAAAATACGGTATTTTTTCATTACCTTTTGCCCTCTGCTTCCTGGAGGAACGTTGCCTTTTCCAAATGGAGGAGGAGGAGGAAATCCGCTACCGTGCTCTTAGAGATCCAGCCGCAATCACTCCAGCAGCCCAAGAGGCACCTGCAAAATTCCACATAGCTGGACTGTGCTTGGAAACGACGAGGTTTCTTTTTTCTCTTTAATTCTGTTTTTTTATCAGGGAGAAAAGGGGGCACCTGGAAGCCAAGGCAGCAAAGGAGAACAGGTCAGTTTCTTTGCACGAGCTGCAACATCTATGCACATGTTTTAGCGGCAGCTAAAAAAGCGAATGCAATTCTGGGCTGCATCAATAGGAGTATAGCATCCAGATCAAGGGAAGTAATAGTGCCACTGTATTCTGCTCTGGTCAGACCTCACCTGGAGTACTGTGTCCAGTTCTGGGCACCACAGTTCAAGGACACTGACAAACTGGAACGTGTCCAGAGGAGGGCAACCAAATGGTCAAAGGCCTGGAAACGATGCCTTATGAGGAACGGCTAAGGGAGCTGGGCATGTTTAGCCTGGAGAAGAGGAGGTGAAGGGGTGATATGATAGCCATGTTCAAATATATAAAAGGATGTCACATAGAGGAGGGAGAAAGGTTGTTTTCTGCTGCTCCAGAGAAGCGGACACGGAGCAATGGATCCAAACTACAAGAAAGAAGATTCTACCTAAACATTAGGAAGAACTCCTGACAGTAAGAGCTGTTCGACAGTGGAATTTGCTGCCAAGGAGTGTGGTGGAGTCTCCTTCTTTGGAGGTCTTTAAGCAGAGGCTTGACAACCATATGTCAGGAGTGCTCTGATGGTGTTTCCTGCTTGGCAGGGGGTTGGACTCGATGGCCCTTGTGGTCTCTTCCAACTCTATGATTCTATTCTATGTGTGCGTGTGTGACAATTGGGGCTTGCGGCAAAACGTTGCACTACCACGGAAAGCTGGATTTCAGGATTCTAAATGCTCCCTTCAATTCCTTACCCCCACGCCCCATTTCCTAGTGGATCTCCTTGCGTGGCGTGTTCCCACCCACCCCCAGTGGAAATAAAGACACATGACACAATTATTAAGGTTAATGGGCTAAATAAGGCCACAACTTTGGCCTTATTTAGCCCATTATTGGTTACAGGTGATGAGCGGTATTGGCTTAGGCATTGGTCCTAACCGACTATATCCGGCTTCAGCCCGTCCGCTTGAAGTCCGGGGGTAATCGGTAGGGGGCGTGCCTTAGGCCCTCACCTCCATAGGCTTCAGACAGGGCCACACCCCCTGGAACCCTTAATATGCAGGGCAGGTGATGGCACTTCCTCCCCTCTTCCATCTACAATACCATGAGAGCCAGTGTGGTGTAGTGGTTAAGAGCGGTGGACTCGTAATCTGGTGAACTGGGTTCGCTTCCCCGCTCCTCCACATGCAGCTGCTGGGTGACCTTGGGCCAGTCACACTTCCCTGAAGTCTCTCAGCCTCACTCACCTCACAGAGTGTTTGTTGTGGGGGAGGAAGGGAGAGGAGAATGTTAGCCACTTTGAGACTCCTTAGGGTAGTGATAAAGCAGGATATCAAATCCAAGCTCAAATCAAATCCAAATACCAATGCCTAACCGCCAATACCAAGAAAGTTGTAACAATTTGCTATGAGGTAGGCGAAAATCAAGCGGCTGGTGCCAATTTGCCAAGTGGAAAAATTCCTACCAGGCCCCTCAATGGTGACCAACCGAGGTCCATAGCAAGGTCAAGGAACAGAAACCTTATATGGCGGGAGGATGGGAAAAGCAGGAACAGCTGGCAGGAGGGAAAAGATGGAGATCCCTCGCTGTGCCTGCATTAAATAGGGCAGGACACGCCCCCAGAGCTAGCCGATTGGCTGGCCAGGGAGTGACACGGCTGGGGATTCCCCCAATTGCGCGGGGGCTGGGTTGTGACGGCCGCAATCCCACCTCCTCTGCAGGGCAGAAGTGGCTTTGCATGGCTGCATTATACTGACTCAGACCCATGTGGCTTACTATTGTTCCCCTGAGACTAGCAGTACCTTTCCAGAGTTTCAATCAAGGGTCTGGCAACATCTGATGAGCCATGTGTTTCCCACTCTTGCATTGAGACGGAAGGAGAAATGGGGAGGGCCGTTGCACTGTTGGACGTTGAGAACTGGCACAGCTTGGAGAGGCTTTGGCCAAGAGGAGCAGTCGAAGGACACGCTCTGATCTCTGCATTTGTGCAAGGGGAGCACATGGAACGGGGCTGTCCAAAATCTTTGCTGTGCGATGGAAAGCATGTAAGCATCAGGGTCTGAGCCTAAGTGAGCTCTCTCTCTCTCTCTTTCCCTTACAGGGGGAACCAGGAGAGCCAGGAGAGCCAGGGGAGAAGGTAAGCAACAAAGGTCATAGAATCATAAAGTTGGAAGAGACCGAAGGGTCAGCTTCTTCATCATCATTAATTGAATTTATATACCGCCCTATATCTGGAGGTCTCAGGGCAGTTCACAGAATAAAATCAAAATAAAAAACTACAAAGTACATGTCAGATGCTGTGTGGTGGTTGCTCGCGAGTAACCAGGCAGGACTCCGACCTGTCTTTCACAGGTTTTATTGTGCAAACTATTTACAGTGCAGATACACAAAGTTCATGTCCATCTTAGTCACTTGCAGAATCCGGGAATGGCCCCTTCCGGCTTCTCCCCCAACGTAAGAACTTCGGCACCCCAAGCCTCCTCCTCCTCTCCTTGCATTTCACCCCTCTGTGCAAGCTGGGCGACGGAAGTGGCATGCGTTGGCAGCATCCTCCAGCCCTTTCCTCGCTTGGCTGGCCCCTTCCCTCTCTTCTCCACTGGAGGTGTGGCTTTCCCCACCGCTGGAAGAGGAACTGCCCCTAGGAGTTTCGGAGGATCCCAATAACCCCTTGCAATGCAGGAATCTCAGCTAAAGCATCCATGATAGATGGCCATCTAACCTCTGCTTAAAAACATCAAAGGAAGGAGAGTCCAGACATTCTTACAGGCTGGGAGATCTTTGACAGCGCTTCCAGTTCTGCCCAGCAGTAGCAACTGGATACCCCAGTTCAGGGCCCAAAACTAGACTTTACATAGAGTTGCAGGCAACTGTCGCTGGACAGCTTGACCTCAGGAAGCCCAGGCAAGGCTAATGCACACAGCACATACTCGGATACGGATGCAAGAAAAACCTTGCTAGATCAGAGCAGAGGCACTACAGCTTGAATACACACACACCCCTAAGCCTGTATCGGGATGCGGGTGGCGCTGTGGGTTAAACCGCAGAGCCTAGGACTTAGAATCATAGAATCATAGAGTTGGAAGAGACCACAAGGGCCATCGAGTCCAACCCCCTGCCAAGCAGGAAACACCATCAGAGCACTCTTGACATATGGTTGTCAAGCCTCTGCTTAAAGACCTCCAAAGAAGGAGACTCCACCACACTCTTTGGCAGCAAATTCCACTGTTGAACAGCTCTTACTTGCCGATCAGAAGGTTGGCGGTTCGAATCCCCGCGACAGGGTGAGCTCCCGTTCCTCAGTCCCTGCTCCTACCAACCTAGCAGTTCAAAAGCACGTCAAAGTGCGAGTAGATAAATAGGTACCACTCCGGCGGGAAGGTAAATGGTGCTTCCATGCGCTGCTCTGGTTTGCCAGAAGCAGCTTAGTCTTGCTGGCCACATGACCCGGAAGCTGTACGCCGGCTCCCTCGGCCAGTAAAGCGAGATGGGCGCTGGAACCCCAGAGTCGGCCACGACTGGACCTAATGGTCAGGGGTCCCTTTACCTTTACCCCTAAGCCTGTATCAGTTATTGCCCAAACATATCCAGGGTGTTTCATGGCATCAAGAGGACTAGAAACTTACCTTTTGCTCTTGTCTCTACCAGGGCGCCAGAGGCGAAGAAGGAGAAGTGGGTCAAAAGGTAAAGGAATGGCTTTGCTGGGATCAGGGGCCGCCCAGAACAAGCAACTCATCTTCCATTTGCAGAGTTGCTTGCAATTTGAGTCACAAATTATTGGCATCATGTGAACCTGTGTATTATCCTGTGTGGTCGGGATTCACTTCTCTCTTATTTGCTCTGTTTTCTAAAGGGAGAGCCAGGCATTGGCTACCGGGGACCTGTTGGTCAGGCTGGACCTCCTGGGCACAAGGCAAGTTCTGCAACTTTCCTGCTCCATCTCCATATTGAGACTTCGTTTATTTCTCTGAACAGCCAACTAGTCCTTTATAGAGGACAGTAGTGGGGAATGTTTAACCTTCCAGGTGCTTCTAGGTCACAGCATCCTCAGACAGCATAGCCCACAGTCAGGGACAAAGGGAGCTATAGCAGTGTTTCCCAACCTTTTTTGGGCAAAGGCACACTTGTTTCATGAAAAAAATCTCGAGGCACACCACCATTAGAAAATGTTGTTGCCCAAGCGCGGCTACTGCAAAGAGTTTCCAAAACAAGGGCAAATTCTCAGTGCAAGAAGTGGGCACTGCCAGGGGAAAGCTGGAATGGGGGGAAGGAAGGTTTCCCCGTTTATCCTCACCCTCACGGCCGCCAATAAATAAGCAGCTGGCTCCGCATGCCAAAATGAACTAACCGCCTCGGAGCCAAAGATTTTGGAAAAGGCACATTAATTTTAAAGTTACTGTTCAAAATGAAATCGGAACAATTGTCTGTTCAGACAGCAACCCCGCTAAGGGAGGTTTCCACAAAAGGCGAGGGTGAGAGGGAAGAAATGTCAACTTTTCTGGTTCTGCGCTGGGAGAGGGGAATCCAACGAGGGAGTGAAAATGGAGAGCGGAGGGCACCCGAAAAGACGCGCCGGGGATTTATTTTAATGTGGCTGCTCATAAATTAGCAAGCGTGGCTTGAGAAGCACCAGGCTCCGCTCCCAAGAGTTACCTCGCCCGGCAGAGCCGCCTCTTCGGACCAGCTCCGGGTCGCCCGGCCTCCACCCGGCGCAACCTCGCCCGCCGCCGCCGCCGCGCACCTCACTCCTCTGGTCCCGGAGCGAAGAGCAGCGCGCCTGAAGATAAGCGGGGGGCCGCCTCCTCGTCGCCAAGCGCGCCCCGCCCCGCCGAGGGGAAAGCCGCCTCCTCCCGGCAGCAACTCCAGCGGCGGCGGGTGGGGCTTACTCCCGAGGAAGTCTTTCCGCGAGGGGCGCGCAAGGCGCTCCTCCGGGAAGGGCCAAGCGGGAACTGGCGACTGGGTCGGTCAGGGCAGCCGAGCCCTCCGGCCACCCGCCTCACCTGGAGGCGCGGACGGGGCGCCGGGGCGAGTCCCCGCAGCCCCTCCCTGTCCGGCCCGGGAGGAGCTCCGCTGCCCGGCTGCTTCCTGCCCGCCCCTCGCCGGCCGCCACTCGGCCTGTGCACCTCGGGAAAGGCCGCCCAACTCGCCCGCCTCCCTCCCACGGCACACCAGGCAACGTCTCGCGGCACACTAGTGTGCCGCGGAACACCGGTTGGGAAACACTGAGCTATAGTCCAGTGTCCAGAGAGCTACAGGTTTCCCGCTCTTTATAGAGGAGAAACAGACTGGCCTGAAGTAGACCATCAGGGTGGAAAGTGGAACTGGCTTCCCTTCCAGTTGAGGGAGCTGAAGGCTACAAAGAGATGGAAATGTATCAGGAGGACCACAAAACCCAAAGGGCCACCTCTCCCCATACAAGCCAGCTCTGACCCTGCAGTCTTCATCAGAAGACCTTCCCTAAGGAAGGAGTGAAGTCTTTTCGGTGGTGGCCCACTGTGGAATGCTCTCCTTGGGGAGACCTGTCTGGGGCCTTCCTTAGCTGCCAGGCTAAGGCCTTTTTGTTCACCTAGGCCATTGGTTCATTAATGTTGCTTCCTATGGTGGTTATCCGTCAAGGCTGGAGTCAGAAGAAGAAGCAGAGTCAGTTGTCAGCGAAGTTAACTCTTTGTCAAGGAAACAGCAAACAACTCGGCAACACTTTCGGTGGGTCTTCCCCCTGTAGGGCGGTTGCTAGGTCTGAAGGTCCTTGCCTTCCGCCCCTTCTAAGGCTCCACCTCTCCCAAGCAGTCTCAAACTGCATCTGTGCACCTCTGACCTCCGTTCAGCTCTTCTCTGCATGTTCTTGGAGACCAAGAAGGAGCTTCTTACAGCAGGAGAGGCAGACTCTTTGAATTCTCCAGCAGCCTTGTGACCCCCTCTGCACTGCTTCAGCCTCAAGAGTCTGAACTGCTCTCTGTCACAGGCTCTTCCTGCTCAGTAAACCCTGTTGCCCCTTCAGCTTCCAACACCACCTCCTCCCAATCTTCTCCCTCCGACCTCTCCTCTGTGTCCCACCACCAATCCCTGGGCTCTGAGCCTTCCTCCTCTGGGGTTTCCCTTGAGGGTTCCCTAGCTCTTACCTCCCACCACTCTTCTTCACCCAGCCAGTCCCTGACATCTTCTAGGAGGGGTGTGTAGGACTTGCCCTCATTGGGTGAACATGCTAGGTGCTTTGCAATGCCCACTGCTATAAAAGAAATATCTAGGTTAGCTCAGTTGCTTAGCATGTGGTGCTGTGATAATGCCAAGGTTGCAGGTTCTATCAGACAACTGCATATTCTTGCATTGATGATCCTTGGGGTCCATTCCAAATCTACAATTCTATGATTCTAGGTCCAAATTGCTATTTACTTCTTGTATTCCACCTTGTCAAGTCGCTTATCGTTTCCAATACGTTTCCAGTACGTTTCCGAGCACAATTCAAAGTGTTGGTGCTGACCTTGAAAGCCCTAAATGGCCTCGGCCCAGTATACCTGAAGGAGTGTCTCCACCCCCATCGTTCTGCCCGGACGCTGAGGTCCAGCTCCGAGGGCCTTCTGGCGGCTCCCTCAATGCGAGAAGTGAGGTTACAGGGAACCAGGCAGAGGGTCTTCTCAGTAGTGGCCTCCCGCCCTGTGGAACACCCTCTCACCAGATGTCAAAGAGATAAACAACTACCTGACATTTAGAAGACATCTGAAGGCAGCGCTGTTCAGGGAAGTTTTTAATGTGTGACATTATAAATATATTTAAATGTATTTAATACATTTAAATCTTTGTTGGAAGCCGCCCAGAGTGGCTGGGGAAACCCAACCAGATGGGCAGGGTACAAATAACAAATTATGTTGTTGTTGTTGTTGTTGTTGTTGTTGTTGTTGTTGTTGTTGTACAAAGCGACTGATAATTCATCACGATCATACTATAAAAACATGTGCTCATCTTGTGACGGGACAATATGGTGTCTTCTCGCTAGGGTGAGCCCGGAGTCCCAGGACCTCCAGGGGCACAAGGCATCCAGGGTATCCGTGGCAACCCCGGGACCCCCGGGTCGCAGGGGGAGAGAGGTGCCCCAGGCCCACCTGGAATTCCAGGGCAAAAGGTAGGTGATCAACAGTTGGGTGTGGCAACAGCCCAGTGGCCAAGCGATTCAGGGAACTGACTCAAACGCAGGGAGCGGAGGTGGAGTACGGAAGCACCTCCACGCTTCTCAAGGCTACTTCATAAGCTGCTGAAAGGGACCCTCCGGAACTCTTGAGATGAACAGTCAAAACTAAGCGCCATGATGCTCTGCCTTTTAATATCCTCTCCATCAGAATTGCCGTATAAATCAAGCCTTGGCTGCTCCTGAGAACATCGGGAGAGCCCTGCTGGAGCAGAGCAAAGGCCCAGCTAGTCCAACAGGCAGTTTCTAGGTCAGCGTTCTTAGCTTCGTAGCACCACAAGCTTTATAGAGCCATTATTATTTGATCAACATGAACATTACCGTATTTATTAGATTTCTAGGGAGCTGAAATTGGAAGCCAGGTTTTCCAGACGTGCCTCTCCTTCTGGTTCAAGGGCAAGAGCTCAGTAGGTTACAGCGTGGTGCTGATAACGCCACGATTTCAGGTTCGATCCCCGTATAGGACAGCTGCCCATTCCTGCTTTGTAGGGGGTTGGAGACTAGATGATCCTCAAGGTCCCTTCTAACTTCATAGTTCTATGATTTCAGCTGCCCCATGATAAGGCTAATCCCCCAACACAGTGGTTCTTGAAGTGAATGGTAGCATCCCCTGGGGGGTCAGTGAGATTACCGGGGGCGCGCTAAGAGGCAAGGGGGTGCCAGGGGATGTTGGAGGTGTGCATGGCAAGCAGGCTTCGAAAAGCTGGTGTCACGGTCATCCATTTTGTTGAAGTAGTTTCAGTTGGGTTTCGAATAAATGTGCGGCTAATTGTTACTGCTTCGGATTTCGATGTGTTACACTCATTCAGTGGATTGTGCAAACCACCATTCTGAGTACAGTGGTACCTCGGGTTACATACACTTCAGGTTACGGACACCGCTAACCCAGAAATAGTACCTCGGGTTAAGAACTTTGCTTCAGGATGAGAACAGAAATCGTGCTCTGGCACGGCAGCGGGAGGCCCCATTAGCTAAAGTGGTGCTTCAGGATAAGAACAGTTTCAGGTTAAGAACAGACCTCCAGAACGAATTAAGTACTTAACCCGAGGTACCACTGTAATGCTTTTTATAAGTTAGGTTAGTGGGCACTAGGGATGAGTTTATGGAACCAAGTGAGTGGCGACCCGAAAATGTTTGGGAATGGCTGGAACAGGGTCAGCAAACATTTTCCGCAGGGGGCCAATCCACTGTCCCTCAGACCTTGTGGGGGGACGGACTATATTTTGAGGCGGGAAAATCCCTCCTCACCGACTCTCCCCTCCCTTCATCTCCACATCACCTGACGAGCCCCGGGGACTGATAACCTGTGCCTTGCAAGTGGCAGGGGCTGGCAGTGGCAGCGGTGGACGGATGATGAGCGGCGTGAAAGGGCTGGCTCTGGAGAGGGGCTGCTTAAAATGGCGCTCAGCCAATCATGGCTCAACAAAGCCCAGCGCCCTTCCTCTTCTAGGCAGGGCAGGGAGAAGCCAGGAGGAGGGAGGGAGGGAGGGAGGAGGCGCCACCGTGGTGTGTGTGTGGGGGGGAGGAATGGCACAGCCCAAATGATCAGAATCCCCTTGCCGATCCACGTGGTGATTCCTGGACTGTCTGCGGTCCGGATGCAGAAGGCAATTGGGCTGGATCCGGCCCCCAGGCCTTAGTTTGCTGACCCATGGGCTGGACTCTAACACATATTGTTGTTGGCGGCACCCGTCTGTCTCAAGAGACAATGGAGGAGAGCAGCTCTGAGGGTGAAGCCAAACCATTGGAGAATCACAGCGCCTGCTGTGGCTATAGAGACCTGAATAGGAGAGACATGTTTTGTTGCAGCTGGGGCAGGAAGGCGTCCGGTTGTGCTGCTGCAAATGCACCAAGGCGTTTCTTCTCTCTGCGCTCCTCCCAGCTGTCATTCCTCCTCTTGCCACTGCTGTGGATTCACAACCTGATTGTCTGTCTCCAGGCACCGCGGTCGTCTGCAAAGTATTCCCACATGGTGGAGTTGGTGTTGCCAACTTCCATGTCATGTTTGCGGACATCTTTGGAGCACAGAGTGGCAGTGGCAGATTACCAAACAGGCAGAGGAGGCCCCACGCATTTTCCTGGCCCTGCGACAACCGCTCAGAATGAATGAATGAATTTATTATTTCAGTCACAGACCAGTTCCAGCCCACATACAATATCAAGGAAGTCATAAAACATGATAGGGATACATTTGAATTTGCAATTAGGTGTAACAGGTACCTATTTATCCACTTGCACTTTGATGTGCTTTCGAATTGCTAGGTTGGCAGGAGCTGGGACCGAACAACGGGAGCTCACCCCGTCACGGGGATTTGAACTGCCAACCTTCCGATCAGCAAGCCCTAGGCTCTGTGGTTTAACCCCACAGCGCCACAGCGCCACCGCGTCCCTAATACAGATATAGCAACAATTATTTATATATATATATATATATATATATATATATATATATATATATATATATATATATATGCAGGTTTTGGTGTCCTCGGGTGTCTTCCCGTGTAAAAGTTGGGGTGTCTAGGCGACGTTTCGACGAGGTCTCACTCGTCATCTTCAGGCTGGTGCTTTCGGCTTCTTGTTACTGGAACAGAGCAGGATCTCAGTGTTTGAGTTCCTATAAATACTGTTGAGGGGGTGTGGTGTATAGCCTCCAATGTTCTGGGCAGAGAGGAAGTTCCCAGGCTAGTGTGCCTTTTCTTCTTTTGTTCCTTAATTACTTGAGGGATATCTTGAGTGATTTCTTGAGTGATATCCTGAGTACCACTTAGGTGGGTCATTAGGTGTGGATTAGTTGCTAAAGTCTTTGTGTCTTGACCTCTTGAACTTTGTGAAGAGTTTTTCTGAGAAGATGGCTGTACTGCACTTAGTTGTGTTCTGGCTTGGCTTCGTGTATAGGGGCGAGCTGTGGTTTTGTGGCCTGTGTCAGCCAGATCTGTGTAGGGATTGCAGGGGGGTGCAGCATCCGGAGGTGCCACCATGGTTTGGCTACTGGATGGTGTCTGTAATTTATCTGTGGAGAGGGTCTGGGTTTGGGTCTGGTGTGGTTGATTGGTGATGGCGTTCTGTGTGCCTCTGGATCTGGTGTCAGTTTTTGTGGGGAGGGCTAATTTCCAGATGTCTGGCAAGCGGGATGTGTCGTCACGCTTGTTCATGTTGTGAGGGTGTTTCTCTATCTCGATGGCTTCCCCACAAAAACTGACACCAGATCCAGAGGCACACAGAACGCCATCACCAATCAACCACACCAGACCCAAACCCAGACCCTCTCCACAGATAAATTACAGACACCATCCAGTAGCCAAACCATGGTGGCACCTCCGGATGCTGCACCCCCCTGCAATCCCTACACAGATCTGGCTGACACAGGCCACAAAACCACAGCTCGCCCCTATACACGAAGCCAAGCCAGAACACAACTAAGTGCAGTACAGCCATCTTCTCAGAAAAACTCTTCACAAAGTTCAAGAGGTCAAGACACAAAGACTTTAGCAACTAATCCACACCTAATGACCCACCTAAGTGGTACTCAGGATATCACTCAAGAAATCACTCAAGATATCCCTCAAGTAATTCAGGAACAAAAGAAGAAAAGGCACACTAGCCTGGGAACTTCCTCTCTGCCCAGAACATTGGAGGCTATACACCACACCCCCTCAACAGTATTTATAGGAACTCAAACACTGAGATCCTGCTCTGTTCCAGTAACAAGAAGCCGAAAGCACCAGCCTGAAGATGACGAGTGAGACCTCGTCGAAACGTCGCCTAGACACCCCAACTTTTACACGGGAAGACACCCGAGGACACCAAAACCTGCATTCCTGTACCCGTGAAAATCTACGAAAGCAAATATATATATATATATATATATACTTAGTCACTAACATATAACCTAAAATTATCACCGCTCAAAACAATACTGATTTGATCTTGTGGGCTGGTGAAATCAAAAACGTATTAGGAGATCATTTGCAAGCTTCCCCCCCCCCCCCCCGTTGTGTGGAGCCGCAATGACGCAAAAACGTGGTTACAAAGCACAGATCCACATGGACTCTCAGGATTTTTGCACTGGGCTACCCCAAACTCACCGTCAAATTACATATCATGCCTGTAGCCACAGCATGAACCACAAAAATCATACATGCACTGTTTCATTCAGAATATTTTTTTTCTTGTTTTCCTCTAAAAACTAGGCCCGTCTTATGGTCAGGTGGGTCTTATAAAGCGAAAAACACAGTATATGCATTGGTTTCTAAGGTGCTCTAAGACTCGTCATCAGGTTTTCTGCAAAGGCTAGGTTGCGGTTCTCACTTTTGGGTGGGGGAGAAAGTCCTTCTGTCCTCGGTGCCTATGAGTGAGTCACATCAAAGTCACCGCTCTGGGATTCACCAAAACGCTGCGATTTCCTTCCTAGCCCCTGTCATTTCCACCGCTCCCCCGTCCAGACTTTCCCCTTTAAAAAGCAGGGAGCTCAGACATCTGCAATCCCTCTTGCAAATCGTTGTGTCACTGTGACCTGGACTGAGTGTCCATAGTGCTGAGAGGACATCACTTGTATGAGTAGACACCTAATGGGCTGTTTCACAGTGACACAGGCAGGATAATCGTTTTTGAGCTTTGCTGCCGAGGTTGCTTTGTTCCTCAGCTGCTTCTGTTCCCTGACACTCAGAGAGCTGTTTTGCTCCATGCGACTGTGGTCCATGCGGCTGCAGGTTCAAGGAATGCATCTGGGCTGCGTTTTGCAGAATGAGATATGCTTATTTCCTATCAAATAGTGCTTCCCTGCAGTTGATTAGAACAGAGTCACGTTTTGAACCCTTTGGTTGAAATGGGCTTGGCTTTTGGGAGGAGTTCGTTTCTACAGAAGTGCTGTTTTTTGTGGACAGCCAGAGTCCCCCAAACCCTGGGTGGCCCCTGTGTGGAATAACAACTCAAGACAATGTGCTATTGTTGTTGTTGTTGTTGTTTAGTCGTGTCCGACTCTTCGTGACCCCCTGGACCAGAGCATGCCAGGCACTCCTGTCTTCCACTGCCTCCTGCACTTTGGTCAAACTCATGCTGGTAGCTTCGAGAACACTGTCCAACCATCTCATCCTCCGTCGTCCACTTCTCCTTGTGCCCTCCATCTTTCCCAACATCAGGGTCTTTTCCAGGGAGTCTTCTCTTCTCATGAGGTGGCCAAAGTCTTGGAGCCTCAGCTTCATGATCTGTCAACGTGCTGTGGGATTAAAATTGGCCACAACTTTATTATGTTTCAGATGTGAGTACATCTTGGCTCAGGCATTGGCTGTTTATCCCTCCCAGTCCGCCGCCGGGGATCTGGGGAGCATCAGGGTTATCCAGTGTGGGGGGGGGGACGGGCTAGCTCTGGAGAACATATGTTCAAGCAGAGAGAGCCTGCCCCCATTACGCTGCCGTCACAGGGGAGAGCAATGACAACCTCTAGGCGTACGGCCAACCCCTCCCCTCAAACAACCCCTTTAACGGGGAACCCTGGTATCGCCGCTGCAAAGAGGAGGGGGCGTGGGTCACCGCTGTACGCCCCCCCAATTTAGGGGAGATAGACTAAAGGATTCCGCCCAAGGCCTGATACCGCCAAAGTTGTGACGTTTTGCTATGGGAAAGGCGAAACCTGCCAATGCAGGGAAATTCCTTCCCGGCCCTTCAACAGCGACCCTGATGTAGCAGCACTCGCGTACCTGTGGAGAAAAGGTTAACCTGCAAAAGAAGTCTGAACTGAGGGTGGGTAGGGTGGGAGAAGCTCTGGAGCCAACTGAAAATACCCAGGTAAGATTCTCCCCCTATTGTGTGGGCAGGTAGTCCCTCCCCCTACCTGGCCTGGTCACCTTGGCAACGCCTCCCCAGGTGGGATTGGGCAACTGGCTGAGGTAGGCGGAGACCTCCAGGTATCCCACCTGGGGGGAGGCGAAGCCAAGCCTGTGCTAATGGTGCCGCATAGGGTCCAGGGGCTGCGCAACCACGCAAAGGGCGCCCCCTGTTTAATGTGGGGAGCGGTCATTGTGGTTCTTTGCAGCTGTTGGTGAGGCGCATTTTTAGAACCCGACTTATTTCTGAAATTTCAAGTTGTTTTAAACCATTTTCAGTACAGTGGTACCTCGGGTTAAGTACTTAATTCGTTCCGGAGGTCCATTCTTAACCTGAAACTGTTCTTAACCTGAAGCACCACTTTAGCTAATGGGGCCTCCTGCTGCCACTGCGCCACCGGAGCACGATTTCTGTTCTCATCCTGAAGCAAAGTTCTTAACCCGAGGTACTATTTCTGGCTTAGCGGAGTCTGTAACCTGAAGCGTCTGTAACCCGAGGTACCACTGTACTGTGTTTTGGTATTGCAGGTGTCTTTTCATTCTTGTCACCTGCCCTGGGACCTGAGGGCGAAGGGTTAGGCTTAGGGTTAGGGTTTGTAGGAGCGATTTGTTTTGTTTTATGACCCACAAGATTTTAGGGAAGGCTCATAGCTCAGTGGGAGAGCACCTGCTGAGCACCCAGACCATCTGAGGTACAGTCCACAACATCTCCAAGCAGGGCTGGAAGAAATCCTGGTCTAAGGTCCTGGAGAGCAGCTACCAGTCAGTGCTGACATTACTGAACTCCATGGACCAGTGATCTGCAACTTCCTGTATTCCAAAGGCTCCCAATCAGAGCCACATAGAGCTTCATCTTGCTATAAGAAAAAACTGCTCCTTTTCCCTTATGGGGTATTCCGGAGCCCATATAGAGTCCTTAAGTGGGTTCCCTATCGGTAGAAGAAAATGACAGAGCCCAACCAGAGAATATTGAGAAGCAAAGCAGCTAATTAGCCTGGTCTTATTAAACTGTTGCAACAGGGTCCCCACTCACCACATGCAGGAGGGAGGAGGAACCTTGAACAATGGTGCGTAAGGCCTTCTATAGACTTTTGAAATTGCCCACCCTGTAGCCCAAGACCACCCCTCTAAAACAGGCATAGGCAAACTGCAGCCCTCCAGATGTTTGGGGCTACAATTCCCACCATCCCTGACCACTGGTCCTGTTAACTAGGGATGGTGGGAATTGTAGTCACAAACATCTGGAGGGCCACAGTTTGCCTATGCCTGCTATAAAACATCATACATACATCACAGAAGGAGGCAGTCTACAGCAGAGGAGGCGGTCTACAGCAGAAATCCTGTTTGCCAGGATACCTGATAATGGTCACTGATTGCAATACCTGGGCAGCCTGGCCAGTCTTTTGTAATGCTTTTAGTTCCTGACTCCAGGTCACAGGCTCACCCTATTCATACACAAATAGGCCCTTAAGACAGGATTTGTAAGCAGAAGACAATGGGGAGGCTCTCCCCATTTTCCTCCCTTACTGCAGAGGAATATTTGAGGTCATTGGGAGAGTCAAAATGACTTCAGAATTGCTTTTCTTACTATTTCAGACACGTGTTTTTTATACTTATATATGTGTTTGCCTTGTACATTTATGAACATTTAATTTGTTGCCAGGAACAAGGGTTGTAGTTGGTACAAAAATGGTATTACACACCTGTAAGGTTATATCATATTACAAAATCTGGAAGTAAGAATTGTTGGAGGAAATGTGGAGAGATGGGAACATACAGTCATATGTGGTGGGATTGTCCGTTAGTTAATGAATTCTGGAAACAGATTGGTATAGAAATATCGGGAACTGTGGGTAGGAAGGTGGAAATATCTACATTAATGGTTCTTATTAGCCTGAATAGCACCGAGTTAGAAACAAAAGAGGAATGTAAATGGGTAAAATTGATGGTAATTGCAGCCAGAAAGGTTATAGCGAGTAATTGGAAAAATGCAGAAGAGCTAGGGGTGAACCAATGGAGGGAAAAATTGAAAAATATTATAATCTTAGAATATCTAACTGTGAAGATACATAAAATGAAAGGGTTTAAGGTCAGTGAGAAGGAGGAGGATTAGTTTGAGAAAATACTGAATTATTTGGGCAGGTTTGAGCAATTTGGGGCAATTAAAATGTTAAATAACCCTTGTGGAGTGTTAAGGTATATAGAATTGTACATATGGTTGATTTGAATATGTTTTTATTGATTATCTATACCCAATGTATCAGCCGCCTGGAGGTTTTCACTGTTTGTTTTCACTGTGTTTTGGGTGTTGGTAAAAAAAATATTAAAAAATAACATTTAATTTATATTTGAGACCTTAGAATTCTTAAAACAATCTCTATGAGTCTTTCGAGTGAGAAAAAAGGTAAACACCCTCCCTGTTGTGACTAAGGGGACAGAAGCTTTGTGGGGCCAGGGGAAGACCTCAAGGGTGCCATTGCACCCATGGGTGCCATGTGGGTAGTCCCTGCATTGGAGGGCGTATTACCACTCCTTCTCTGATGCATAACACCTCCTGGTTTTAGGAGAGGCACCCACATGTTCGTAGCCGTTTGGGTATTTTTCTTTTTGTTCTGCAATCGTCTCATTTTCTCTAAAAACGTCTTTCTCTTTAGGGGGAACACGGCAAGAGAGGAAGGAATGGGTTTGCTGGACCAATAGGACCCCCCGGACACCCAGGACAAGAGGTGCTCAAAAAAGTCTCACCTTTACCTAGGAAATGAGAGTGGAACCAGGGTCAATCGCTGGCATCTCTCAGTAGGGCTGGGAATGTCCTCTCTCAACCCTGGAGATCTGCTGCCACCAGATGAAGACCAGCAATAGGGACACTGTGGCCTTCCAGATGTGGACTACAACTCCCATCATTTCTTGCTGCTGGCCATAGTGACCATGGCTGGTGGGAGTTGGAGTCTAGCAACATCCTGAAGGCCACATGTTTCTCATTCTGATACTGATAGGCCAATTGTCTTGATGCAGAAGAAGACCTTTGTGTCCAGATAGTCTCTCAGAGGAACTCTTAGTCCTTCCTGGTGCAACTGGGGAGAATTCAGCCCATGACTCTGAGCCTGATCACTGGGAGAGCGTTCATAGGTTGTTGTCCAGTATACCTGAAGGAGCGTCTCCACCCTATCATTCTGCCCAGACACTGAGGTCCAGCGCTGAGGGCCTTCTGGTGGTTCCCTCGCTGTGAGAAGCCAAGTTACAGGGAACCAGGCAGAGGGCCTTCTCGGTGGTGGCGCCCGCCCTGTGGAACGCCCTCCTGTCAGATGTCAAAGAGAAGAGCAACTACCAGACTTTTAGAAGACATCTGAAGGCAGCCCTGTTTAGGGAAGCTTTTAAAGTTTAACAGACTATTGTATTTTAATATTCTGTTGGAAGCCACCCAGAGTGGCTGGGGAAACTAAGCCAGATGGGCGGGGTATAAATAATAAATTTATTATTATTATTATTATTATTATTATTAAAAAGGGAAGAACTATGTATGCTGCCTTGAGCTCCTTGAAGGAAAAGGTGGTAAAAAAATGTAGGAAATAAACAAACTCTCTGTGTATTTGGATGTCTAGTTGAACCCCATTGCATTACAAATATGAACAATAGAGTTCCTTGTCTTGATAAGGAAAAAGGTTTTTCCATCTATTTCCCCCTACTCTTTTTTGCTTCTCAGGGGATGCCCGGTGTCCCTGGGATCAAGGGCAGCAAGGTGAGTCATGCCTCAGTCCAGGATATCCATACAGCTGGGGGCAGGGAGGCTATTGGTTTGTTTTCGTTCTTGTTTTTATTGCAACTCCCTGGTTTCTGTTTGTTTTCCAGGGTGAGGCCGGCCTTGGCAGACTGGGTCCAAGGGGACCACGGGGGCTTCCTGGGCCTCAGGTAGGATCACCTGTGGTTCCATCACTAGTGGTTCTTTTCATAGAAGATGGCTATCATAGCAAGTCTCAGTGTTCTCTTGTCCAGGCTAAACATAACCCAGCTCCCTCAAACGTTCCTCATAATTTAGCCCTGAACGTCATTGAAATATGCATGAAGAACTAAGCTCCCCCCGCCCATGTCTTTGCTCAGAGCAAAGCTGCTAAGCAGTCGACACAAAGCCAGGTGCAAGTATTTGATGCGTACAAGCAAACATCTGGCCCTCTCTTGACACATAGCTTGTAAATGGCACAGTAAAAGCTAATGGGTAAAAGACAGGTGTGCCCAGATGAATTCTAAGCAGAGTTTATGGCTAGATCAATGCACCTAAGGGGCAAAGTGACAGGTGTGTGGAAACTGCAGGACTGGAATGTGGATTTTGGATACCTTGTTTGGTCTGCCCTGGTTGGAGGAGGTTTGCATTGTGTGATTTCAGTTCTAGCCTGGAAGGAAGCTCATTGCAGAGAGCAAGGACAGGCGTGGTGCTGCCCTGTAGGAAGGATGGACAACCTGTGGGCCTTTGTATAATTTTGGGAGGGGGCAGCCCAGAGGGAGAGAGCCAGGGGACGGCCAAAGCAGATGAAGCAGTGGAACAAGGAGGGTTCTGGTGATGGCGGATTGGGGGGAGAGAAGGAGGAGGGAGCGATGGGGGATGAAAGAGGGGCGTCAGAGAGAAAGAGAGGAGTGAAGGCTGGAAAAGGCACCTCTGGAGGAATACCAGTGTGACTTCTTTTTAACAGGGCGAAGAAGGAATTGTGGGAGTTCGTGGTCCCGTTGGCATGATGGTAAGTGCAAGCTGAGCGTGGCAGAAAATTCAAGACCTGGTTCTTGGTCTGGACCCCACACACATTTGAGAACCCTTAAAGTTTCTCTGTTGCTGAAAATATGGTTGAGTTAAATTTACGTCCCAGAATTTCAGGGTGGTGGGAGATTCTTTGGAATCTCTGCAGCACTTAAGTCCTGATTCTGCCTGGTCTCATTTGCCCACTTTGCCATAGTTGCTATAGCACAAGTCTTCATGTTCTGCTAAGCTTTCGCCTTTGTTGGAGCAACGTCTGTTCCCCCTATGGAGCTGTCCTATGTGCTGAAGGTCTAGATAATAAATACCTTAAACTAAAATCCCATCACTATGATAATAGACACCTTGGTGGAATTCCACCTGGGTATTCCTCACATTCCTACGCTGATGTAGCAAAGATGGATCTACTTCTATCTCAGACACTTTTGAGAGAGCCCACACTTGGGAATTCTTGCTTTTGTAATGAACTCTTCTCTGCATATTTACAGGGACAGAATGGCCTTTCAGGGCCAAAAGGGGAGAAGGTAAGTAGCCAAATGTTGAATATATATGTTGAGCAGCCTCAATATTTCCAGACCTGGTACCCATGTGTAACCCAAGCATGCAGTTGGGGGCCCTGCCTCTCTGGGGAAAGAGGATTTCAATGTTGGGGTCTACTACAGAGAGAGACCCAGTTACTGATTCCCCACTATCTGGCTCCACTTTTCAAAGGTGAGACACGGGTGAAGGGCCTCATATGATTATTATGGTGTCCACACACGTTCAAAAGGCAAGAGGTAGTCCTTTAAGCACTGGGGTCCCAAGCTGTATATAGGGCTTCAAAGGTCAAGAACTGCAGTTTCAATTGATCCCAGAAACTACTATGCAGCCAGGGGAATCGGGTCAGAACTGGATTTACACATTCAAAGCTTCCTGTCTTTCACGTTACGCACCAACTGCACCCCCCCAATCTTCTGCAGCCACCCCAAGAACAATGCATTGCATTAATCCAGCCTAGAGATTATCATAGTATAGGGAACTGGAGCAGAGCTACCCATGTCCAGATAAGGTCAACCTGGGTCACCGGTCAAAGTTTATAGAAGGTGCTAAGTGCCATGTAGCCTCCAATGTCAACGTTGGATCCAAGAGTGCCCCCCAAATCGTGCAACTTCTCTTTTTTTGGGGGGGTAGTGTGACCCTATCCAGAACAAAATGCATCCCACTCATCTAGTGAGGGGGAACCACTCGATGGGAGTGTCTCAGTCTTGTCTGTGTTGACTTTCAGTTTCTTATATATCTTCCTGCAATCCTGGCAAGGACTCTGCACAGCTTCCAGTTCCCACAAGGCAGGTGGCGCCACCTATCCCATAAAAAGTAATCCCCATCACCTTGGCTATGTGGCCAGTCCTATGTGCCTTGTCTGTTCCCAGCTCAGATTGTGTCTTCCCTGGCTCAGATGTGGTCCCTATTCTTGGGAAGACAGCAGTGCTCCCTGAGAGAGCCAGTGTGGTGTAGTGGTTAAAAGCGGTAGACTCGTAATCTGGGGAACCGGGTTCGCTTCCCCGCTCCTCCACATGCAGCTGCTGGGTGACCTTGGGCCAGTCCCACTTCTCTGAAGTCTCTCAGCCCCACTCACCTCACAGAGTGTTTGTTGTGGGGGAGGAAGGGAAAGGAGAATGTTAGCCGCTTTGAGACTCCTTAGGGTAGTGATAAAGCGGGATATCAAATCCAAACTCTTCCTCTTCTTCACTGAAGCAAAGGAAAGTCATTCATGTTTGTCTGCGGACATTCATAGAATCATAGAATCATAGAGTTGGAAGAGACCACAAGGGCCATCGAGTCCAACCCCCTGCCAAGCAGGAAACACCATCAGAGCACTCCTGACATATGGTTGTCAAGCCTCTGCTTAAAGACCTCCAAAGAAGGAGACTCCACCACACTCCTTGGCAGCAAATTCCACTGTCAAACAGCTCTTACTGTCAGGAAGTTCTTCCTAATGTTTAGGTGGAATCTTCTTTCTTGTAGTTTGGATCAATTGCTCCGTGTCCGCTTCTCTGGAGCAGCAGAAAACAACCTTTCTCCCTCCTCTATGTGACATCCTTTTATATATTTGAACATGGCTATCATATCACCCCTTAACCTCCTCTTCTTCAGGCTAAACATGCCCAGCTCCCTTAGCCGTTCCTCATAAGGCATCGTTTCCAGGCCTTTGACCATTTTGGTTGCCCTCCTCTGGACACGTTCCAGTTTGTCAGTGTCCTTCTTGAACTGTGGGAACATTCCTCAGTCCCTGGCCACTGTGCCCCCATGGTATGACAACGGTGGACTCTCTCTTTCAGAATTGGCCGAGGGATTTGGCAATGTGATAGTATTAATGAGGTATTCCTTTGTTTTCATTTACACTCCTCCTCCTTAGGGCGATGTTGGATTTCCTGGGGCCAAAGGAGAAAGGGTAAGCAATGTTGAAAGAGGGCAACACAGTCACCTCTAGGCTTGACTACTGTAATTCGCTCTACGCGGGGCTGCCCTTGAAGCTGTCCCAGAAACTCCAGTGGGTCCAGAATGCTGCAGCGAGGCTCCTCACACGGTCTCTGCCATGGGAGCATATTCACCCAGTGCTTTTCCAGCTGCACTGGCTCCCGGTGGAGTACAGGGTCAGATTTAAGGTGCTGGTTTTGACCTTTAAAGCCCTTCACGGCCTAGGACCCTCGTACCTACAGGACCGCCTCTCCCGGTATGCCCCACGGAGAGCCTCAAGGTCCATAAATAGCAACACCCTAGTGGTCCCGAGCCCTAAGGAAGTCAGATTAGCCTCAACCAGAGCCAGGGCCTTTTCAGCATTGGCTCCTGCCTGGTGGAATGCTCTGTCTCATGAGACCAGGGCCCTGCGGGATCTGATTTCTTTCCGCAGGGCCTGTAAGGCAGAGTTGTTCCGCCTGGCCTTTGGCTTGGAGCCAGTTTGATTCCCTCCCCCTCTTTCTTTTTTCTTTTTCCTTTCTCCTCCTGTGATGAGGCTGCATTTTAATATTTTAATATTTCAATATTTTAATGTTGTATTTTAATCTTGTTTTTAAGTTGTATTCACTCAAATTGTTTTTATTATTGCTTGTTAGCTGCCCTGAGCCCAGCCTTGTCTGGGGAGGGTGGGGTATAAATAAAAATTATTATTATTATTATTATTAACACTGCAAGTGTCAGGGAACTGCCATCAGTGCCGGAGGGAGAGAGCAAAATCCGGAGGGATTCCAGAGAGCGTCCCGGGTTTGGGAGAGACAGCCCATCTTCTGGGGAAGAGAATCAGCGTAGCACCAGTGGAGAAGGGGGGCAGATGGGGGAAGCGGTGAGGCGGTCCCATGACTCCTTGCCGGGGACCAGCGGGGGGAGTAGGGGTCCTCTGCTGCCTACGCCCTCCTTGCGCAGAAGGCTTTCGCGCAGAGAGAGTAGGAGGAGACTAGGCGTCAAAGAGCTTCTTTGCTGGAAGAAGTTCAAGAAACGCCCACTGACGGATTCTGCCAGCGATTGAGGTAGCCACGGGTCAGTGGCTGTCCGGACAGAAAAGGTTCACTCAGGCAGCCCAGCCAGGTGTTTGCACGGGCTTACGCACGAGCAACCCCTAGAACCATTACAGCAGGGTAATGGGGTAGGTTGAATAGACCCAAACAACTTGCTCTTTTTTTGGGGGGGGAGATCCTCATCTTCCCATCACCGGGCGTCTCTCTTGGAATCATACCTGAACAGTAACCTCACCTGCATGATGATGTGGGCAAGAAAATGAAAAGGGAAGGTGGGGTGAAGTTGGAAACAGAGCCATCTTCCCCATTGGTCTTAGTGGTTCGTTGTGCCAGGGCGCCGGCCTCTCAGGGGCGCCCCAGGGAGTGGGGGAGCTGCGCAGCTTTGCCGGCGGCCTCCCCTTTCCCTGAATGCCCACCAGCTGTGCCCCGTCAACCATATGGCTGGCGGGCATGTAGCTTGCCTCCCAAGCCTCCGCGGGAGGAGAGAGATCCCCACAGAGGCTTGGGGAAAGGTCGACAACTCTGGAAAATGTGGGGGCGGGGCCTGAGGGATCTTTGCACCACGGCGCCGGATATGCTTAAGATGGCCCTAGTTTGAAGGAAGCTTCTAGTTTCAGCTATGCAGGAATAGCTAAATCAGGCATAGCCCTCCAGATGTTTTGAGACTACAATTCCCATCATCCCTGACCACTGGTCCTGTTAGCTAGGGATGATGGGAGTTGTAGTCCCAAAAGATCTAGAGGGCTGAATTTGCCGATGCCTGAGTAAAATAATAATAATAATAATAATAATAATAATAATAATAATAATAATAATAATAATATTTATTATTTATACCCCACCCACTCTGGGCAGCTTCCAACAGAATATTAAAATACAATAGTCTATTAAACATTAAAAGCTTCCCTAAACAGGGCTGCCTCCAGATGTCTTCTAATAGTCTGGTAGTTATTTTTCTCTTTGACATCTGCTGGGAGGGCGTTCCACAGGGCGGGTGCCACTACCAAGAAGGCCTTCTGCCTGGTTCCCTGTAACTTGGCTTCTTGCAGCGAGGGAACCGCTAGAAGGCCCTCGGCGCTGGACGTCAGTGTCCAGGCTGAACGATGGGGGTGGAGACGCTCCTTCAGGTATACTGGACCAAGGCCGTTTAGGGCTTTCAAGGTCAGCACCAACACTTTGAATTGTGCTCGGAAACGTACTGGGAGCCAATGTAGATCTTTCAAGACCAGTGTTATGTGGTCTCGGTGGCCACTCCCAGTCACCAGTCTAGCTGCCACATTCTGGATTAGTTGTAGTTTTCGGGTCACCTTCAAAGGTAGCCCCACGTAGAGCGCATTGCAGTAGTCCAAGCGGGAGATAACCAGAGCATGCACCACTCTGGCGAGGCAGTCCACAGGCAGGTAGGGTCTCATCCTGCATACCAGATGAAGCTGGTAGACAGCTGCCCTGGACACAGAATTGACCTGCGCCTCCATGGACAGCTGTGAGTCCAGAATGTCTCCCAGGCTGCGCACCTGGTCCTTCAGAGTCACAGTTACCCCATTCAGGAACAAGGAGTCCTCCAACTAGAGAATGCACCACTCTGGCAAGACAGTGTGCCATTTGTCTCTGAAGAAATGGGTTTTCCAAGCAGCTTGTCTGCCATTGTGACAAATGAATTTCTGATTCTCTCTTGCTGGAGGAGATGCTGTTTCCCAGTCATGAAGGAATGTGTAATGCCCTCTCTGAAGAAAGTGTGAATAGAACATGAGGCGGAAGTGGGTGAATTAAACAGCACAGGAGATGTGATTAAGTTGACAATTTGCCACGGCAGCATTTACTAACCTTTTCCTTTTCTATTCCACATTTGGACTTCCTCTATTCTAACCTTGCCTGCTTCAGGACCAATTAAACATCATTTGCCAGTCTCTTCTATGGAGCCACGTAAAGCAAGAATGGTTCTTGGATAGTGAGGCAGGAAAAAATTGATTGCGCTTCCATTTTGACGCTCCATTTTCCTTTCCCGAAACAAAACATGAACTGGAAAGCAATGATCCTGTGAATTCACACTGCTCTGAATTTTGTGATGCAGTTTCCCAAACAATGTATACAAAAACTGATATATTAGGGGGAAGTGTGTGCAAAAGTCGGGGGGGGGGAATTGTGGCAATAACATTAAAAAATGCACGATATTAGGGGAAAATGCAAAAATGTGCATATTAGCCAAACCTAGAATCATGGAACTGTACAGCTGTGAGCCCAATCCCTGTGGAATGCAAAAATCACAACTAACCTCCGTACAGCAGTGCCTGCGTGTTAGAAGACACAGGTATTTAAATGATGGTGCGTTTTCATGAGGACTTTTGAAAAACAGAATGGAAAAAGGAAAAACTGGGAAAAGGCTGAGGAAACAAGAGTAGTGGAAACTGACATATGTGTCCACAAGGAATAGCAGTACATCTATTTATTGTAATAGTAATAATAATTTATTATTTATACCCCGCCCATCTGGCTGAGTTTTCCCAGCCACTCTGGGCGGCTCCCAATCAAGTGTTAAAAACAATACAGCATTAAATATGAAAAACTTCCCTAAACAGGGCTGCCTTCAGATGTCTTTTAAAGATAAGATAGCTGCTTATTTCCTTCCTATCTGGTTGTCCAGCTTTCTTTCTTTTTTAATCCAACTTCAGTTTCAGCTCTGACTCAAGGTGGACTCATCATGCAAAGGCTTTTTTCTTTTCTGTGCTTGAATCATAGGGAGACCCCATGACGACATTTGGACCTCAAGGCTACAAAGGCAACAAAGGCGATCCCGTAAGTTGGGCTTTTTCCTTGCTTTCTGATAGGAGTTTGTTTTCTCCATCGCTCACAGAGATTGGTGTGGGGAGCCCCCCGTGTTAAGTTGTGGGTGAAACAGCTCTTGTTTATTCCGAGGCCAGAACAGAACTGAACTGAAGGGCTCAGTCAGCCTGCTTATATAGAGCTCCAGTACAACGTTACTGTAGCAACTTTCTGTAACTATCCAATCACTGAACGTCACTTTCGATTCTTCATTTGCATAACTATCTACAGTATCCCCCTGCTGGCCCAGGGTGAGAACTTCAGTACATAACACCCCTGTTTCGTTGGTCTTACGCTACTGATCCCACAAGCTTCTCTCTGTGACACCACTGAACTTCCTGTCTAGCCAGGTGAGCTAGAATCTTGCCATGTATCAGAGGCTCAGCACAGGTGGAACAATATTTTTTTATTGGAAATGTTATTTACAATATAACATAACCCCCTCAATACACAAATCCACCCTCATTAAACGTGAACATAACATACAATGAGCATAACATACAACAATACAAACAACCAAATAAAAGACTTCCTTTATCCTGTATCTGGGCTCCTTATTCACTTCATATAAGCTGTTTCCTTTAGGAATAATTATTAAGATTTTTCTAATTATAACTTAAATATCCACAAAGTCTCCTGCAGACATTAATCAAAACAAGTCCAGGTATGTATTTTAGGGCACTGTTTTGTGAAGTATACTCTGCATTTTCCCCATGCTTTTTGAAACTCTTGTCTAGTGTGATCTCTAATTGCCTCTGTTAATCTAGCCAGTTCAATATACTCTGTTTGTCTTGCCATTCCTTTTTTTTGTTGGCACAGTTTCTTTTTTTCCAGTTTTTAGCAGTTAGGATCCTTGCCGCTCCTGTGGCATAGAGGAATATTTTCTGATTTTCTCTTGCTATGCCTGTGTCCGTTATCCCCAGCAGAAAAGCTGCTGTATTTTTCATAAAGTTATACTTAAACATTATTTTAAACCCGTCATATACTATGTTTCAGAAGCTTTTGATTTTTTTCACAGGTCCACCAAATGTGTATAAGTGTCCCCTCTGTTTTACCACACCTCCAGCACAGATTTGTTTTTGTCTTATACGTTTTAGCTATTTTGGTAGGTGTTAAGTACCATCTATAAAACGTCTTGATTAGATTTTCCCTCAATACTTCAAAGACTGTAAATTGCACAGGTGGAACAATATTGTGAATAAAACCCTCCAGGACCAAAGGCCAGAGGCCTCTGAATAATGCCAGATCTTTGGCATCATGAATGGGAAAGAGCAAGAGAGCAATTACCCCCATGATGGCCACCAACTTTAAGATCAGTAAAATTCATAGATCATAGAATCTAGCTGGTAGGACCCTGACCTGGTCGAACCCCCTGCAATTTAGGAATCTTTTGCCCAATGTGGGGCTTGAACCCACAGCCTTGGGATTAAGAGTAATAGTAACCCTAAAAGTAATGAATTTTGACAAATCCCCATTATCTGGTTACAGCCACAAGCAACACACAATGTTCCACAACGACTCCCAACTAAAACCACATCTGGATCCAAGTGGCTCACAATTAACTCTCTACCTTCATTTTATATAGATATGGTGCTCAACCATGGTTATTTCCAACTGTGATTTACTGTCCTGACCCTGGTTAAGACCCTAAGATATGGTGAAGCCATGGTTTAGCCTACCAGGTTGAACAGCCCCAGAGGATGTGAACAAGGATAAGTCAGCAGAGCAGGAGAGGTTATGGAATGCAGACGTAACCATGGTCATCATAACCATGGCCATCCTAACGCAGCTCATATATATATCATTCATAAATATAAAGGCTTTTTATTTGGAAAAAATAGAGTTATGTCTGTGTTGCTATTTAGGGTGAAAGAGGCCCTCCAGGGTTTGATGGTGACAAGGGTGAGAAAGGAGAAGATGGACCAGCAGGAGAAAAGGTTCCTTTCATTTTGTTGAGTTCCTTAACTGTAACAGCTCTCTCTGTCTTTAAAACTCAGTGGTTGTGGTAGAAGATTGCAATTGACTATCCTTCTGGTCAATATTCATTTTACTATATAAAATGTCTTGTGGGCTTCCCCAAATTGTGCCCTGTGTGTCAATAGCTCGTGGACTGCACATTTCCACGGAACATTAATAAGCAACCTAGTGGCCTTTTGCTGACTTGGGCAAAAAAAACAATCCAAAACCAGATAAACACTTGATTTCCACGCAGCTTGATTAAAAGTCATCCCTCATCCTCGCTGAACCTGCAACTTTGGACACCCAAATCAAAATTGTTAAGCTGTGGGTGAACATATCAGACGACACAGCGATTCTTCAAACAGCTCTTGTTTATTCACAGGCCAGAACAGAACTGAACTGAAGGGTTCAGTCAGCCTGCTTATATAGAGCTCCAGTACAACGTAACTGTTACAATTTTCTAAAACTATCCAATCACTGAACGTCACTTTCGATCCCTTATTTGCATAACTATCTACAGTATCCCCCTGCTGGCCCAGAGTGAGAACTTCAGTACATAACAAAAATGTTGGGAAATAATTTTATAAATTAATAACGTTGGACGCTAGCCTGGGTGAAAGCGTATTGCAATGTATCTTTCTCTGCGTGATCCTTCAATGTATTTTTTCTCCTTTCAGGGAGTGAAAGGTGAAGCCGGGGCAAAAGGAATCATGGGTCTGTTTGGCACAAGAGGCCCAGTGGGGCAGAAGGTCAGTCCGAATGGCTCCCGTGTTCACACATGTAGCCTGGGGTTGGGGTGAATTAACCTCTGTGCCAACTAAGCAACAGCCTCACATCAAACGTTTCCTCCAGATATTTCGTATGGCTTGACCAAAGCAACACAGGGAATGGATGTCAAAGTTAGGAACAGGCAAATGTTCTCTTTCGGTGCAAGAGAGAACCCAGCTTCCAAATAATCATGTGTGTGATGAAGTACCATCTCTTCATCCAGCCTTTCTCAACCTGTGGGTCCCCAGTTGTTGTTGAACTACAACTCCCATCACCCCTAGCTAGCAAGGCCAGAGCTCAGGGATGATGGGAGTTGTGGTCCAACAACATCTGGGGCCCCACAGGTTGAGAACCGCTCCTTCCTATCCCTTTTGGTGCCAAATTGCCTGCAGAACACAGGAACACAAATTACGATAAATCGAATTAATATAAACTAAAACTGCTGTACCACCCCTGCTCTTATTTTCCGAGTACCTCCATCCATCTTAACAGTTAATGCGCCAACAATCTGATAAGAGTCCATCTAACTGGGAAGACCTCCAACCTAATAAATAGCTGACTCCTTTTCTGCCCTGTCATGGGGGGGGGGGAAGGACCCTGGGGAGGGTGGGCCAGCTGCAAAGCTCATTTCCCCATTGGCTGGGGCAAGCGCCAATAATCCTGGGGATTCATGCCTGATTGGCCAAGAAGCACTGAAGCAAAATCCTGTTCCAATGTGTCCTTTAAAAGGAGGGTTATGCTGTGAAGGGGTTGAAATAGTTGCCCAGTCCAGGTTGCTCCTGTGAGAAGGGATGAGAAAGAAATTTGGATCAATCTACAAACCTACCTGATTGACACTTTCTGACAGACTACATGAACTGAATCACAGCTGTCTTTTGAAATGCATGCTTCTACATATTTGGCAGCGCAATATTCCAGCCAAATGTTGTGTGCAGAAATGCACATCTGGGGAAAGTATGTAAAAATATTAGTGAAAGTAATGTATAGTATTCAGGGGGAAATTGCTTGCAAAAATGGGTGCGTTAGGGAAACGGCTTACAAAAATGTGCATTTTAGAAGAAATTTGCATTAACTTGCTGATGAATATTAATAAAGACTTTTTTGAAAAAAAACTGCAAATTGATTTTGAAATGGGGAGAATTGAATTTAAGATTAGAAAATGAAAATAACAGTCCATTCCTCCTTGCCTGGGAGTTAGAAAACCCTACCTGCAGTATACTTAGCAAAAGAGTTTAGGAATGGTCTAGGAGCTTTCATCAAAATCCCTCAAGTGAGCAGCTGTCTAATGTGCTCAGTGCCATTTCCAAGTGTTGATTTTTGTCTTTACTTCCCTGGCAGGGTGAGCTGGGAGAACCTGGATTGCCAGGATTCGCTGTAAGTCAGAATTCCCCTCTGTGGGTTGATTTTTTTTTTCACTTTGACTGGATTGAATGAATGGTCCGCCTAAACCCAGTGTCCTGTCTCCAGCAGTGGGACCAAGAGGTTGTAGACAGAGCAAAACGCACTATGCAGCACTCGTCGAACATGCTATAGTTATTATTATTATTAAAATCATTTTAGGTGTTTATGGGATGCGGGTGGCGCTGTGGGTTAAACGACAGAGCCCAGGGCTTGCCGATCAGGTCGGCTGTTCGAATCCCCACAAGGGGGTGAGCTCCCGTTGTTCGGTCCCTGCTCCTGCCAACCTAGCAGTTTAAAAGCACGTCAAAGTGCAAGTAGATAAATAGGTACTGCTCCGGCGGGAAGGTAAACGGCGTTTCCGTGTGCTGCTCTGGTTCGCCAGAAGCACCTTAGTCCTGCTGGCCACATGACCCGGAAGCTGTACGCCGGCTCCCTCGGCCAATAAAGCAAGATGAGTGCCGCAACCCCAGAGTCGGTAACGACTGGACCTAATGTTTAGGGCTCCCTTTACCTTTACCTTACATGTTTATATCTCACCTTTCTCACAAGATGGGATTCAAAGTGACTGAGAACGTTTAAAAACGCTATTGTAAAATGAATAAAAACAAGTAAAGGACCCCTGACAGTTAAGTCCAGTCGTGAACGACTATGGGGTTGCGGCGCTCATCTTGCTTTACTGGCCGAGAGTACCGAAGTTTGTCTGCAGACAGTTTTTCTGGGTCATGTGGCCAGCATGACTAAGCCGCTTCTGCCGAACCAGAGCAGCGCACGGAAACGCCGTTTACCTTCCCACCAGAGTGGTACCTATTTATCTACTTTCACTTTGACGTGCTTTCGAACTGCTAGGTTGGCAGGAGCAGGGACCAAGCAACGGGCGCTCACCCCGTCGCGGGGATTCGGACCGCCGACCTTCCGATCGGCAAGCCCAAGAGGCTTAGTGGTTTAGACCACAGCACCACCCACGTCCCACAAACTAGTTAAAAGCAGTGGTTAAAGCTGGCATGAAAATGCAGTTTTCTCTGACAGCAGCATTTTCTGCACCTTCATTTTCAAAGGACTTTCTGGATAAGGAGGTCTGTCCTTACGTTTTCTTCTTTATGGTTTGCTCTGATCACTTCCTGGTTTATTATTATTTTGCACAGCTTTCCAGCAGATAAAAGCTTGTTGCATGCTTATCTTAATGAACCTGCAAGACAGATAAGGCTGAGGGACAGCAGTTAGCCCAAGACCACTTGGCAAGCACATTTGTGGTAATGAGGGGTGTCTGACACTCTTCCTCCACCCACGATGGAAAATGCATATTTGCAGGAAGCCATGTCAAGTCAAGTCAAGTAACCTTTATTGGCACACATAAGAACATTCAGAATACATTTAAAATAGACAGGCCAGTGTGATCTCGTCGCCACCCCAACAGCACAGTCACCCGCCAAAGAGCAGAAGAGGCGAACAATCCCTAAGGCAGTTGGATGGTGTCTTGCATGCCTCCTTCCAGCAACCTCTGCAGTCAAACTGGTGCCAAACGTCTTGTTCCGCTTTCCTTTGGACCACATCCGAGAAGCCAAGAAGAGGGTCTTGTCATCCGGGCAGCCCAGGACTCCCAGGCTTGCACCCCAGGGAGGTCACTTCGACGCTGCTGGAGCAGCAGTTTGGCTTCACCCTCGGAGGTGCACTCCATTGCTTCTTTGGACAGACAGATGCCAACTGAATTGTGTTTACAGCAGGGGAGGCTGGTTCATTAGGATAAATGAAGCAACAGCCCACCAGATCCAGTCTGCCCTCAGCCAGCCCCTACTGTTCTGCCCACTCCCTGCCATTGGGTCCGGCGCCACCTTCTGGCAGTCTCCCCTCCTGCCGCCCTACCACTCCCACTCTGCACAAGTCAGCATTAACGAAGCTGGCAGCTTAGGGAGGCGATGGAAAGGAGAGCAAAGGAATAGCAGGAAAGGAAGCAGAGATACACCCCCGTGCCTGGGTCCAGGGAACAGCTGCTACCATCGATTCGCCGACATTTACGTTGCAGATCTTCCGAGGGCAAACAAAAGCATGATATTAAAAGCTTCTATAACAGTCATTCTAAACAGGAATTATTGATCAAGTGCTTGAAGTAGAAAATGCAAAGTGATAAATGAAGCAGGGAACAGGCAGTGAAGTATTGCAGTGGGGGAGAATGGGTTTGTATTAAGCATGTTTTCCGTGCCCCCCCCCCCCGCTATGCTAAGGAGGAGCCTTTCCACACACCGATGATTTGGACTATGACTCCCATTTTCCCCCAGGCAGCTCAGCCACATGGCTTCCCAACTCGGACTTTCAGGGGATCTCCTGGGCACTGTGGCTTTCCCAGTCGCTAAGACCATGTTAAAAACTAGGCTGTGGGACATAGATCACCAGGAATTAATCTCAGCTGCGGGGGAAAAACATGCTCCCCTCTTTATTTTCATCTCTCTTGGACACAGGAATTTAATCTTAATTATTTACAATTTTTGTTTAATCTGGAAGAAAGAAGGGCCTTTTTGCTGGCTAGGTTCATTTTTAATCCTTCTAACCTTCTTTGGGGTAGGTTTGCGGGTTTGACAGAAGGAGACTGGATCTGCCCATGCGATGCCCACCTGGTGGAAACTCTAGCTCACATGGCCCTTAAATGTAAAATGCATGATGATCTCTGCCAACAATTTCTAGACCATCTATGTATTCCAACATGGAAACCAGAGACAGAGGCCAAAGTCTTGGAGCCTCAGCTTCAGGATCTGTCCTTCCAATGAGCACTCAGGGCTGATTTCCTTCAGAATGGAGAGGTTTGATCTTCTTGCAGTCCATGGGACTCTCAAGAGTCTCCTCCAGCACCAGAATTCAAAAGCATCCATTCTTTGGCCATCAGCCTTCTTTATGGTCAAGCTCTCACTTCCTGGAGCAGGAACCGGCAAGCCACTCCAGTATCCCTGCCAAGAAAACTCCATGGACAAAGACAACAGGTTCCAGTTACTACAAGTGGCTTTTGCCAGCTTTGCCTCAATTTGCAGAGGATGACTCACCAGAACTCTCCTTTCCTTTGATGCAGTATTTGAATAAAAAAGATGTTACATGGTTCTGCTTTTTTATATAAAAAATAATAATAATATTAAAAAACAGAACGCACTGAATATATATTTCTCATCCAACAAATGGCTGAAAATTGATGTGAGCCATTAAGTGTTGTTGATTCACAGGGCAATCCATCTCGGGGAGACGACTCATGTACAGGAAGCATCTTTCATTCTCTGCGAAACCCTTTTCAATCATTACCTCTCTAGCAGATACAAAGCCAGATGTAATAGAATTTTTAATACCAAAGAAGGGAGATGAGCTATCAAAGAGACGTCTGTTGCTAACCACTCCATTGCCCCATCAAATTTCAGCGCTACGTTTCTCCCCCACCCCCCAGTCTATTATCTTCTGCGGCTCGCCTGGTTTTGTATGTGTATGAGAGAAAGACAGCACTTTGCAACTGGGAATTTAATACATATTGTTATGCATTTGAGGCTCCCTTAAATTCCTGGGTCCAGTAGGGGATTAGGATTTAACCAAGGCAAATGTTAAAATTTTAGCCAGGCCAGTTTCCGAATGAGGTAAATCGCCTGGGAGATGAGCCATTAAGAAAGCAAAGGAAAGGTAACAGCCCATTAAGAAAGCCAGATGGCAAATGGGTGGGGCCCCTCCTCCAGCTCTGAGAAAGTGAGAACAAAAACCAGAGTTGAGAGTTGGGCAGCATGTAACTTGGAGGCTAAAGGTTGCACTCTGGTAAAAGCAGCAAGCTGGAGAGAGAGTCAGAGCCTTGACTGATTTCTGTTTCCAAGAAAAAATGGGAGAAACAAGACTTTTTTGGGGTGTTGAAGTTGTGAACCCCTCCATTGCAGATTCGGGTTGTATATATGGGTAAATAAGCCTTATATCATCCCTGGTCCCATCCTGAGCTGTGCCACCTGCTCGCTTTTAGAATGTTGGGAGTCTGGGATGGAACGTTCAGACACGGGGACGGAATGCTGAGAAACTCTCTTCTATCTAGAGCCATTCATAATTTTCTCGCTCCCCCAGGCACACAGCAGGAAGGACCTGTGTATTATTTCATTTCAGGGAACCGCTGGGCTCGATGGGAAGAATGGTATGAAAGGGGCAAAAGGAGACAGAGGCCTGCAGGGCCAGAAAGGGGAACCGGTAAGCATTTTTAGCATGGATTTCCCCTTCCTTCCTAACATCCCCTGCTGTTCATGTGACTGGATAGGTGAAAGGTAAGGGGTAAAGGACCTGTGGACAGTGAAGTCCAGTCAAAGGTGACTATGGGGTTGTGGCGCTCATCATGCTTTCAGGCCGAGGGAGCCAGCGTTTGTCCAGAGACAGCTTTCCGGGTCATGTGGCCAGCATGACTAAACCGCTTCTGGCACAATGGAACACCGTAACACAAACCAACACTGAAATCCTGAGCCAATGTTTTAGGGCAGCCCACCATGCTTTAGTTGAAATTGGGCATTCGCCAGCTTCTAACAGCAGTAGAGTTGGGGGACACAGTTGGGTACCTGCAGCAGAGATCGTAGATATTTTGTGGTAGGCTGTCTGAATTGTGCATTGCTTTGTAACAATTTGTTGGGTCTCTGGACCATAATAAAGATTGATTGATATTTATTCTCTCCATTCAGGGGGGAGAAGGTGATCCTGGTCTATCTGGTGACATTGGAAGGAAAGGTTCAAAGGTACAGTGTGAACACATCTAGGGGAAAATGGGAGTTTTGCGGCGCTTATCACCATGTCCTGCCCTGTTTGCAACTGAGGGGGGCTGACTTCTCCCTCCCCCCCAATTAACTCATTGTTTATTCCTCTTCTCCATCTTCACAACATGCCCTTGGCTGTTTTATTTCTTCACTTTTCTGTGCTGTAGGTGCATTTCTTACCTGTCATTCGCCCAGGAACCCAGGGCAGGGCACAATAAGCTCAAGAAAACAGTAAAATGAACATCAAAACGTCTCTTAAGTAGTAAACAAAATAATCACAAAATATCAACCATGCCATAAAACTTTAGACTTCTATTTCTGCACGGAAGGGAGGGCAGACATCATTGGTCCCCCCCCCCGCCATTTTATGCTCACAACAATCCTGCGAGGTGCACTGGTCCCATGAGTTACCCGAGAGGCGAGGTCCAAGTCCGGTCCGTGGTCAAAGGTGCCACATGGAGGCAGTCCGTAGTAGCTGAAGCTGGGTGCAGGGCAGGGAGTCAGGTGAAGTCAGGAATAGACATGCAAGCAGGGAACCAGGGCAGATCAGGAGCTCAGGCAGGAAAGCAGGACAGGGTTCAGGCAGGAACTAGCAACCAACAATGTTGCTCCCACAACTTGGGACGGGGCTGGCCAGCTTTTATCTGCCCTGAGGCATAGGGCAGCCCCGATTCTCAAGTGACTCGCCTCTCCTGGCCTGGAGGTGAGCACTCCTCCTGCGGGAAATTAGTTCCCTCCGCCTCTCTGCCCTGAGCCTCTGCAGCTCAGAAAAGGCTGGAGGGTTACCGGACCCAGAGGCAACCTCCGCTTCCCCTGACGGGGCTGAGAGTGGAGCACCTGCAGGCAATGGGTCCTCCATCACCTCAGGGGGCCAGAGCAGACTCAGCTGGTGCCTGCACCTGACGACCCTTCAGGCTCATGCCCCAGCCCCGGCGCAGCTGGTTCTGGAGGCAGGGAATCCTGTGCAGGCTGGGATCCCTCAGGTTCAGCCTCCGAGTTCGAATCCCAGGCCATCACACGAGTTAGGTTAAACTGAGAGATAATAACTGGATTGAGATTGTTCACAGTGAGGGTCTGCTCTCATTGTACGTCTTCATTGTCTGGTCACAATTTGTCCTCAGGGTTTACGTGGGTTGCCAGGAAGGACAGGACCTCCAGGAGCAGATGGAATTAAGGTAAAAAAATAATAATTAAAGTCTATATATGTATTTAAATGGGGGTCCACCATTGTATATTTTTTTTTCTTCCCAGCAGTCCTGGGTTTCACCTGAAACCTGCAAAGAACCTAGTGTGGCCCTATCTTAATGCCTAAAAGGCCACCCCTATCTTTAGGCAGAGTGCAGTGGCTGCCTCAGGCAGCAGATTTTGTGTGGCACATTGCTAGTTGTTTAATTTGAAGTTGTTGGTTTTGGGGAAATGTCTTGGGTTGGCCCTGTTGCAGATATTAATATTGTGCAGTTTGACACGACTAGATGCATGAAAACTGACTCCTTTTGGAAAGGAAGCCTTGTCCAGACCCATAAAGATATTATTCAAATTTTACTAGCAGAACTCCTCAAAATACAACAGAAAACATCAAATGATCCAAAATAGTCATCCAATGTCTTGTACTGTCCAGCACAGGCTCAGGACAGGACACAAAAGTAGTTCCCTTCAACATGGAGATTTGCAACCCAATGCCTTCATCGTATAGTCTAAGGTTACAACACTCACATGTTAGCTACCAGAGAACCACAACCGGTTAGTTAAGTATCAGCTCAGCCCTATGGAAAATTCACATGTTAAACTTTTAGTAATATACCTGTAGTCATGTTTCATTTCTGTGTCAATTAAACCAATTATACTTAACAGACCTTGAATATCTGCATCTTCCTCCCACAGTCCATCTTCTTTGCAAATATAACCAAAATGAAAGAAAGAGCATCAGATCACAAGAATAAACCATCAATCCTAATTTAAACATATACAGTAATATAAGCAGTCCACGTGCCCCAATATGTGTGGCTTTGGAGGGGGGAATTTTTCTTATTAAGTTCTCTTAAATATTACAGACCTCATCCCGTGGCTTCACTGTCAGCCAGCACCTCCCACCCCCACCCCAATTTGCTCTGTTTAAAATCTAGCCTGATGAAGAGTCCTGGTGACCTCAAAAGTTGGAGCACCATTTTGTGATGTAATAAAGTGCCAAAACATTTAGAAGACACAGCCCCCCCCAAAAAAAACCCACTTGTACATGTGTGCAAAAAGGACTGGCTAATTCCTCTGTGTCTCGTTCCATGCACAGGGCGAAATTGGTGGCGTTGGGAGTCCAGGGACCTCAGGGGCAGATGGGCTTCTGGGACCCAAGGTGAGGTGCAAAGCTTTTTTAAAAAATAATAATAACAGTCTGCTATCCGGTGGATAATAATAATAATAATAATAATTTTTTTTGTTTATATCCTGTCCTCCCCAGCCAAAGCCAGGCTCAGAGCGGCTAACGACAGTAAAAATAACACAGTTTACATAAAATCACAATCAATTAATTGAAATACATTCTAAAATCAATTCATTCTAAAATCAATTCAGAATCAAATTAATGGCAACCATTGGGCTAGTGATCCATGCAACAGTCACCTCCAGGCTTGATTATTGTAACTCACTCTACACGGGGCTGCCCTTGAAGCTGACCCAGAAACTCCAGCGGGTGCAGAATGCCGCAGCGAGACTCCTTACGGGGTCCTTGCTGCGGGATCACATTCATCCAGTGCTGTACCAACTACACTGGCTCCCGATGGAGTACGGGGTCAGGTTTAAGGTGCTGGTTTTGACCTTTAAAGCCCTATGCGGCCTAGGACCCATGTATCTATGGGACCGCCTCTCCTGGTATGCCCCGCGGAGGACCTTAAGGTCCACAAATGACAACATTTTGGAGGTCCCAAGTCACAAGGTGGTGAGATTGGTCTCAACTAGGGCCAGGGCCTTTTCAGTACTGGCCCCGACATGGTGGAACGCTCTGTCACAAGAGACTAGGGCCCTGCGGGACTTGACATCTTTCCTCAGGGCCTGCAAGACAGAGCTGTTCCGCTTGGCCTTTGGTTTGGACTCAGTCTGACCCTTATGTTTCCCTCCCCTTATGGTTTTGATGAGGCTGCATTTTAAATTGCATCTTAAGCTGTATTTTAAATTGGGGTTTTTTTCCTATTACGTTTTTACTGTAATTTTACTGTTGTTAGTCGCCCTGAGCCCGGCTCTGGCCGGAGAGGGCAGGGTATTAATAATAATAATAATAATAATAATAATAATAATAATAATAATAATAGTAATAGTAATAATAATTAATTACCTGTGTCTTGCAAGCGGCAGGGGCTCTCAGTGGCGGCAGAGGGACGGTGAGCGGTGCAAAAGGGCTGGCTCTGAAGAGGGGCTGCTTAAAATGGCGCGCAGCCAACTGTGGCTCAACAAAGCCCAGCCCCCTTCCTCCTCTAGGCAGGGCAGGGAGAAGCCAGGAGGAGGGAGGGAGGGAGGGAGGAGGCACCACCGTGGTGTGTTGGTAAATGGCGCAGCCCGAATGATCAGAATCCCCACGCCGATCCATGTGGTGATTTCTGGACTGTCTGCAGGCCGGATCCAGAAGGCAATTGGGCTGGATCCGGCCCCCGGGCCTTAGTTTGCCGACTCATGCCTTAGCAGAATTCCAGAGGCATGTTTGTGAAGGGAAACGAGTCATTTTGCAGAGAAAAGTCATTTTGCAGCAGGGAGTCACAGAAGAAAAGCGGTGGGTGGACAAGGGTTAAGCACGACCCCTCAATTACCATTTTTTTTGCTCTATAAGACGCACCAGACCACAAGACGCACCTAGTTTTTGGAGGAGGAAAACAAGAAAAAAAATATTCCGAATCTCAGAAGCCAGAACAGCAAGAGGGATCGCTGCGCAGTGAAAGCAGCGATCCCTCTTGCTGTTCTGGCTTCTGGGATAGCTGCGCAGCCTGCATTCGCTCCATAAGACGCACACACATTTCCCCTTACTTTTTAGGAGGGAAAAGTGAGTCTCATAGAGCAAAAAATACGGTACTTCTGTTCTTCACATCACCCGCTTCTGGATGTGTTTTTCCATAGAAGGAACAACTTTTAAGGATTTCAATGCACCTTTTTAAAAGAACTTTCCACGGTGTCCTGCCCCCCCTCCCGCTCATCCCTGTTTATCAGTTTGCTTGCATGGGTTTATTCCATAATGGTTACAGCGATCTTTGGGCTTTGCCTAGGGTGAGCGCGGAGAGTCTGGCACAGACGGGCCCAAGGGAATTTCGGGGCAGAAAGGAGAAAAGGTCAGTGCTGCTGAAATCAAGTTGCGAAAGGTTATTCAGTCCTCCGACATCTATCAGTCGTGGTTAACAATGTAATATTCTGTTGCTCAAATATGGCTATCCTTTTTTTGCAAGGCAAATGCCAACTTTTCTGAAGAAGATTTCCTTTGGGTTTTGGCCTCATTTGGCCTTTGTTTTGCAACAGCAGCTTTAACCCTTGCTGTGCTGGAAGCCCCACCCCTTTCTTCCATACGGGAGCAAAAAGCATGTGAAGAAGAGAGGGAGATTAACACCCGCGCTTCAAATCCCCGGTCACAATAAAGAGTTACCACCTTCTATTAAGACTTCCTAGCCTCCCATTAGAGGAACGCTACTCATGGTATGTATATGGGACGTGGGTGGCGCTGTGGGTTAAACCACAGAGCCTAGGACTTGCCGATCAGAAGGTCAGTGGTTCGAATCCATGCGACACGGTGAGCTCCCATTGCTCGGTCCCTGCTCCTGCCAACCTAGCAGTTAGAAAGCATGTCAAAGTGCAAGTAGATAAATAGGTACCGCTCTGGCGGGAAGGTAAACGGTGTTTCCGTGCGCTGCTCTGGTTCGCGGCTTAGTCATCCTGGCCACATGACCTGGAAGCTGTACGACGGCTCCCTCGGCCAAAAAAGCGAGATGAACGCCGCAACCCCAGAGTCGGTCACAACTGGACCTAATGGTCAGGGGTCCCTTTACCTTTTAAAAGAATGGAGAGCCATTTGATGTCCTATACTTCCTCATTGCATTGAGTTCGAGCATCTTCAAAGCCCAAGACACCTTTGGTAAAGGCTGTTCTCCAACTGGAGCGCTCGCAGGCCAGTGTTTCCCAATTGCCGGTGTTTATACTACATTTTTTAAAGATTTGCCTTGAGAGAGTCTTTAAACCTCTTTTGTTGACCACCAGCATTACGTTTTCCATTTTTAAGTTCGGAATAGAGCAGTTGCTTTGGAAGACGATCATCAGGCATCCGCACAACATGACCAGAAGTACACTGCTTCTGACAGAGGAGGGAAGCTATACCCACCAAGGTTATTAGCTGTTGATAGCCTTCTCCAGAAGTTCAATCTTCTTCCTGTTTCCTTGCTGACTGTTTCTGAGCACACCACATTTCTCAGTCGCTCTGTTTGTGCAACATCTCTCTCTCGCTTCATAATTACACCGAGAGTCACTGGGGTTCACTTGTACTAAATGGGAAAGTCGGCCTTTCAAGAGCAGCCCATCCATCTTCTCCAGGATTTCCCAACTTAATCAGCCAGCCCACCGCAGCCCTGCTTGGTTCAGTCATTCATCTCCTTCCCCCTCAGGAGGCTTCCACCTGCCAGGGGTGGTGTCATCATCTCTGAACACCGAGCCTTCCCCTTTGAGATGGATAGACTTCTTTATTTATAGAGTCAAGAAACACTCTTGGGGAACAGGAACTTATTAAGCTGGAGAAAGAAGGAAGTTAAGCAAGGGCTCGTTTATTCATCGGCCTGTCTCAATCAGGCTTCCTCGAGCTCGCCCCTCCAGATGTTTTTGGCCTACAACTCCCATGATCCCTAGCTAGCAGGACCAGTGGGCAGGGATGATGGGAACTGTAGTCTCAAAACATCTGGAGGGACGAGGTTGAGGAAGCCTGGTCTAAATAGCGTATTTTTTGCTCTATAGGACGCACTTTTTCCCCTCCAAAAATTAAGGGGTAATGTGTGTGCGTCCTATGGAGCGAATGCAGGCTTCTTGGCTTCAGCGATAGCAACGCGAAGCCTCCGAAGCACTGAGGGAGCGCTCCCTCCGCGCCCCAGAGGCTTTCCGTTGCTTTCGCTGAAGCCTGAAGAGCGAGAGGGGTCGGTGCGCACCAACCCCTCTTGCTCTCCAGGCTTCAGGGATAGCCAGCTACATTCCAAAGGCTTCGGGTTCCTTTCGCTGAAGCCAGGAGAGCAAGACTCTCCCGGCTTCAGCAGAGAGGGAGAGCTGCGCAGTGCCCCTTCAGCCAAGCGGGAGGAGAAATGGAAGGGGCTCCGTTTCTCCTGCTGCTTCGCTGAAGGGGCGCTGAGCAGAGAGGGGGAGGGGAAAAAAATTTCTTGTTCTCCCCCTCTACGTCCTATGGTCGGGTGCGTCCTATAGAGCGAAAAATACGGTAATTTGCAGAAGTTGCCTCCACCAATCCAGACCATTGCTTCATCTAGCTCAGCGTTAACTGCCGCGACAGGCAGTAGCTCTCCAAAGTCTCTCCTGGACTTACCAGGAGATTCTGGAGACCAAAGCTGGGAACATTCCAGGAGTCGCTTTTCTGTTATGTGCGGCACCAGAGGGGAAAGCAATTGATGCAACTCTTCAAGTGTGGTGTAGTAGTTAAGAGCGATAGACTCGTAATCTGGGGAACCGGGTTCGTGTCTCCGCTCCTCCACATGCAGCTGCTGGGTGACCTTGGGCTAGTCACACTTCTCTGAAGTCCCTCAGCCCCACTCGCCTCACAGAGTGTTTGTTGTGGGGGAGGAAGGGAAAGGAGAATGTTAGCTGCTTTGAGACTCCTTCAAGTAGTGATAAAGCGGGATATCAAATCCAAACTCCTCTTCTTCATCATCTTTGTGAAGTGGACTACATTTTGAAGGCACAAAGGCCAGGGGGTTCTGTAACACACACACACACACACACACACACACACACACACACCCTCTGTAACCCACATCTAGGCAACCTGGCGGTATTGCTGCAATCCAGAGGGACACATCCTCACCGGGCAAAAGCACGGGAGGAGGTTGTGGAGCACAGCTGGTGAGAGGTGCGGTCTAGAGAAAGGGCTAAGGGCCAAGTGTGGGAGTTCTGAAGTGCCACATCTGCGACCAGAGCTGTGCAGATGTTATTGGCCCAGAGATGTACAGAAGACAAATTCACTACCACAGAAGAATGGCAGGTTAAATTATGGATTATGCCGAAACGGCTGAAATGATGGGAAGAATCAGGAAGGTCAAAATTTTAATAAGGAATGGGGAAATTTGATAATCTGTCTTAAAAAAAACCATTGCAAACAGTTAAAATCGTTAGTAGGATTGGAAAAATATCACTGAATTTTGGACACAATGGAGATGCAAAAGATTTGGATTCTCATAAAAGATGCAGGAGGAAATGATTAACAATAAGACCGACAAAGGGGGAAAAGGAAGTCGAAGAGATTCCTTGGAATCTTGTTTTTACGTTGTATGTTTGATATGTGACTGTAAAATTTTAATCTGAAAAACCAAATAAATAGATTTTTATATATACAGTGGTACCTTGGGTTAAGTACTTAATTTGTTCTGAAGGTCCATACTTAACCTGAAACTGTTCTTAACCTGAAGCACCACTTTAGCTAATGGGGCCTCCTGCTGCTGCTGCCGTGCCGCTGGAGCACGATTTCTGTTCTCATCCTGAAGCAAAGTTCTTAACCTGAAGCACTATTTCTGGGTTAGCGGAGTCTGTAACCTGATGCGTATGCAACCTGAAGCGTATGTAACCCGAGGTACCACTGTATTTATAAACGAAGGGCCACAGCTGAGGCCCCTGCTCTGTTTTAGGATGTACTGTAAGTTTTATGTTGAATTACAGTCATTTTTTTATGATCTGAGCCCCGTTGGGTAGATCAGCCCTCACAGGTGAGATGTTGAGATCCTCACAGAGAGAGGTTGAAAGCGATACAAATGCTGTATCCTGAGAGGAAGTCTTTGTTCAAACTTGCAGGGCGCCAAGGGGGTGCCTGGCCTTGGGGGCTTCAAAGGACAGATAGGCGTACCTGGCAAGGTGGGTGTCGCTGGACCACCTGGCCTGCAAGGACCTCGGGGTGAGCCAGGAACACAGGTAAGAGATTTTTGATGGGTTCTGGTGGTCAGGGTGGTGGAAGCAAGGAAACAGAATCTCCTGCAGGGCTTTTGCTTTGTGTTTTGTTTTGTGTTTTGTGTTTTGTGTTTTGTGTTTTGTGTTTTGTGTTTTGTGTTTTGTGTTTTGTGTTTTTTGTGTTTTGTGTTTTTTGTGTTTTGTGTTTTGTGTTTTGTGTTTTGTGTTTTGTGTTTTGTGTTTTGTTTTGTTGAATGCAATCTTTTCCTTAAAGCCAACCAAATTTATGTCAGTGCATAAATACATCTTCCAGCAAATGATGAAATACATCTTCCAGCAAATGATGAAAGGATCCTATTTACCAAACACTAGTAGATTTAACTGACAGGCAACACATGAAGATCTGCATCGATCATTGCGAGGCACCCATAATTATTTTATTGTATAATTAGAAGAATGGTTTATAACCTTCGAAGGTTGCCTAAGCTTAGAAGGGGAGGTGGCATGGCTGTGACGGCCATGAACGGAGCTGCGCTTCTGAATTTGCCACTACACTGAAGTCCATTGCATTTTGGGGTGTGTTTGTCTTGCATTTAAGATTTGGGGGGACTGTGTGGTTTATTCCTAGCCTTATTTCCAGTCTGTCAAAGCTGAAACAGGCTACAAGGGCAGTCCTGCAAAGAGCATGCCACAGTAGTCCAGAGAGGCGATGGGACCATGGGTCACAGTGGCTGGATCTGGGCCAGGGATGTGGGTGGTCACAAAGACCAAGAGGAGAGCTTAGCGGCTGCTGTGTGTCACTTGAAAAATAAATTAAAAGAGCAAATGAAAAGTGAACTAGGCCAGGGTGGGAGGGATGGAGAGACAAGAGAGAGCTGCCTTCATACATGCTTTAAGAGGTTAGGACTTTTATATCAGTGGCAGGAGGTAGTCACACTCTAAGAGCCCTCTAAGAGATCATTAGCCATTCCCGCTTTGGTGCTGATTAGCGAGAGAACATGAAGAGTTTTTCCGCCTCCGCCAACTCTCTCTCTGTCTCTCCATCTCTGAACCCTAAATTATGAAGGAGAGCATGCAGTGGGGAGCTGTAGCCATCAAAGGGCAAAGTCCTCATGCCAGCAGTTTATTGATCTCGTGGCAGCGAGCAGAGAGAATGGAGAAGCACCTTTTTCTCCTGTGTAGGGTAGCCAAATGCCCTTTTCTCCAACGCAGGTAGGAGCATGTTTGTGTGGTTCTTTCCATCGCAGAACCAAAGGCCAAAAAACTGGGCTAACGGGCTCATCTACGGATGGGAATCAATCGCTCATTACAGTTACCGGCCAATTCTGCAGAAAAACAAACGGTCTGACTCGTTGCAACAGTTTAAAACAAATGCATTAGATATACCGCACCAGATGATAGGACGCACCTAGCTTGGGGGGGGAGGAAATAAGGAGGGGGGATTCTGAATCCCAGAAGCCAGAACAGCAAGAGGGATCTGGTTTCTGGGATAGCCTCTTGCTGTTCTGGCTTCTGGGATAGCCGCTGGGATAGCCAGTCTAGCTTTGCGCGAAGCCTCCGCAGGGCACGGGGAGCCTTCATCCCACTGCCCTGCGGAGGCTTTGTGCAGCTAAGCCAGAAGCTAGAACAGCGAGACGGAGCGCTGCGCAGTGCTCCCTCTCCCTGTTCTGGCTTCTGGCTTAGCCGCGCAGCCTGCATTCGCTCCATAAGACGCACACACATTTCCCCTTACTTTTTAGAAGGGAAGAAGTGTGTCCTATAGAGCGAAAAATACGGTAATTCTTGCCCCGCTCAAGAAGGCAGCAAAAAAATTCTCCTGATCTGCACTGAGGTCGGGGGGGGGGGGGAGTTTGCCAACCCTTGGAAGCAAAACTGACCAGTTTGTCCATCCTAATTCTCAAACACTATTGTGTTTTGAAATTTGGCTTCTCTGAATCTTGTGGTGCAGTTCTCCAACCAAACAATGTGTTCAGAAATGCAAAGCTGCCTAATTCTCGCTTCCTGAGTGTGGGGTCAAAGCAGAGGAGGTGAGGCGTGTGGCTCAGGAGGGGGTGTGGCCTGGGGAGGGTCATAAGGACCAAATAGAAAGACCTGGAGGGCCGCATTTAGCTCTTGGGGCAGAGGTTCCTCATCCCTGATTAGGAAGAATCTGTAAGTTTAGCGTTGGCTCCATCTTTCCTGTAAAAGTCAGGGTGGGCAATGTGATGCCCTCTAGATGCTGTTGGACTCATATCTCCCAGTGTCAAAAAGCAAGCCAGCAGTAAATCACACTATTCAAAGTTGGAGTTAACTCTTTATTCTCATAAACATGATATCCACAGACTTGGTTGGGTGTCAGGCCTAATGAGCAGAGCAGCTTATTCCGGAGGAGGTGGGTTCTTCAACCATGAAATCAGTTGTTGAGACTGAAAGTTCGTGCTTCCTCACAGCTGTCTTAAGTTCCCTCCTTCCCAGGGCTTTTCCCAAGCAATCATATGTGGGATGAAATCCACTGGGAGCAGTCAAGTACAACATTCCTTGTTTTCCTAGAGTGGACATGCAGGGGGATGCTTGGTCCAGCCAGTCGAAACTTCCTGTTCCTTCTGGCCTGGAGCATCCTTCCTCTTGCATGTGACTTAGTGGGTGGGCGTGACCTTTCCAGACCTGGTAAAAGGCCGAGTCACGCTGCTACCACCCTCTCTCTTTGACCTTCCTGCATCACCTGGACTGTACAGCTGGCTGGCACAGCAGTTCCCCAGGTCATCTCCCATGTGGGGTAAACCTGTTTGTACATGTTTGTAACGTTAAGCCTTAAGCCTACCTTCAGCGATCACACTGTGCTCTGCCTGATTGTAAGTAAAACTACTTTTTGTTGCTGATGAATAAGACTGGGGTGTCTTTATTCTTTTAGGAGGGGTTCAAAGGGGATATTAGCAGGAACACACAATTCAACCTGAGCTAGATCGAATTGTATAATAGTAATTGTCTCAGGCGAGTCAGCAACTTGTTTTCTGACTTAGCAGGGATGCACTCTGCTAAGTGAAGAAACTTGCTAGCACAAGTTAGGAAGAGTATTAATAATCAATATATCCTCTCCTGCCACCCTCAACATTCCCACATCAGAGACTGCGCATGCATGCAGCCTGCCATGGCTCTGCCCTTTTCATCCCTCTTCCGGTTCTGGGAGGCAGGGGGTAGTCACAGCAGGAGGGGGAGACATCCCTGCCTCTTCTCCAGCCTATCTCATCTCTGCCCCTTGGCTTCCCTCTTCCCACTCACCAGCTTCAGCTTCTACCTCTGAGTCTGGACTGCTCTCTGCCACAACCTCTTCCTGCTCACTGAACCCTGTTGCCTCTTCAGTTTCCAGCGCCACCTCTTCCCAGTCTTCTCCCTCTGACCACTTTTCATTGTCCCACCACCTCTTCCCTGGCTCTGAGCCTTCTTCCCTTGGTGGCTCCCCAGCTGGTTCCTCTGCGTCCAACCAGTCTGTGACATCCTCCATTGGCCATGGGGGTTGCCAATGACGGTAGCTGGAGTCCAATAACCTCTGTAGGGCACTGCATCGTCTACCCCTGGGATGAGTGGTCTGGTAGGTCCACTGTTCATCAACTGTCATAGAATCATAGAATCATAGAGTTGGAAGAGACCACAAGGGCCATTGAGTCCAACCCCAGCCTGCCAAGCAGGAAACACCATCAGAGCACTCCTGACATATGGTTGTCAAGCCTCTGCTTAAAGACCTCCAAAGAAGGAGACTCCACCACACTCCTTGGCAGCAAATTCCACTGTCGAACAGCTCTTACTGTCAGGAAGTTCTTCCTAATGTTTAGGTGGAATCTTCTTTCTTGGAGTTTGGATCCATTGCTCCGTGTCCACTTCTCTGAAGCAGCAGAAAACAACCTTTCTCCCTCCTCTATGTGACATCCTTTTATATATTGGAACATGGCTATCTGCCAATGTTCACATCTCCCAGCATTCAGCTGTGGACATTTCCCCCGAAGGACATTGACTAGTCAAAGTTACAGAGGAGACACTATAGGGCTGCCTTTTCTGTTTCCAGGGCGAGAGGGGTAGAAGAGGAAGGCAACAGCTTTGTCTCAGGGGAGCCCCGGGAACTCCTGGCAACAAAGGAGGAGTGGTGAGTATTCTGAGCCCTGCCAGATCTGAGTCCTATGAAATAGAAAACAGAGAGTTGGATGGGATGGCGTGAATGCCATACAGATGTTTGTGTTTGTTTTCCAGACTGTCATTATTTGGGGTTTGAGAGTCATTCCCATACCAGCCAATCCAAGTTGCCCAATTAAAGTGCATCATGAAACTGTGGAACTCACTTCCACAGGAGGTGATTGATCACCCTTGGAATGTAATATAATAATAATAATAATAATAATAATAATAATAATAATAATAATAATTTATTCATACCGACCCATCTGGCTGGGTTTCCTCATCCACTCTGGTTGGCTTCCAACAAAATATTAAAATACAACAGTCCATCAAACATTAAAAGCTTCCCTAAACAGGGCTGCCTTCAGATGTCTTCTAAAAGTCTGGTAGTTGTTGTTCTCTTTGACATCTAGTGGGAGGGCGTTCCACAGGGCGGGTGCCACCACCGCGAAGGCCCTCTGCCTGGTTCCCTGTAGCTTTGCTTCTACAGTCTAGCTGCCGCATTCTGGATTAGTTGTAGTTTTCGGGTCACCTTCGAAGGTAGCCCCACATAGAGCGCATTGCAGTAGTCCAAGCGGGAGATAACCAGAGCATGCACCACTCTGCAAGACAGTCCGCAGGCAGATAGGGTCTCATCCTGCGTACTAGATGGAGCTGGTAGACAGCTGCCCTGGACACAGAATTGACCTGTGCCTCCATGGACAGCTGTGAGTCCAAAATGACCCCCAGGCTGCGTACCTGGTCCTTCAGGGGCACAGTTACCCCATTCAGGACTAGGGGAGTCCCTCGCACACACACACCTCCTCTCCCCCAAAACAGTACTTCGGTCTTGTCAGGATTCAACCTCAGTCTGTTAGCCGCCATCCATCCATTCAACAAGTGTGAGATAATGCTTGCTTGACATCTCCTGACCTCTCCACAAGGATGAATGCTCATTGAACAGGTCATCCGGAAGCGAGCTTAGTTGGAGCACGTCAGCTGTGCAGTCCTTGCCGACGTGGCAACCTCCAGATTTCTTGACTGCAGCTCCATCATTCCCAGCCAGGCAAAAGTACTTGGGGTGCGGTCTGGGGAGAGGGGTGTGGCTGGGGAGATTTCCAAGGGCCAGGCAGAGAGGCCTGGAGGGCCACATCTGGACTCCACAAACTCTGGAAGACCTGTCTACCAAAGGGCTGTCATTTCAGAATTCTTCCCAATCTGGCTTTGCAACTTGGCTTTCAGCTCTCATTGCCTTGTGACTCTTCTTCTGTATGGACTGCTGCAGGGACATCTATTCCTGAGTCACAGCCTTGCTTATTTCCTGCGGGCTGCTGTCACTTGCTTCCCGCCCCACCTCGCCCCTTAACAGCTTTCTGCCAGTGTCCCATCTGCGACTGATGCGATTTGCGTCGCCGCTCTGAGCACTGTAAGCGAGAGCAGATTCAGAAAAATGGACCACTGTGGCCGCCTGTGGCCTTCTGGGACATCATGTTGCTATTTCTAAACCACAAACCTGGTTAGAATTAGTTGCAGAACCGTTCTCCAATCGATCATGCCCATCTTTGATATCTAATCCTTTCCCCTTCCTTTATTTTCTTCTTTGAGCTTGTTTTGATGTGTTTTCCTGTTCGTTGGGGCTCCTTCACTGCTAACAGAGTTCTCTTAATACCGTATTTTTACGTTTATAAGACTAGGGTTTTTCCCCTTTAAAATAATGTCAGAAATTAGGGGGTGTCTTATACACGGATACATCTCCCCCCATTTTCTTATATCTGAGTCCCCCCAAATAGGGGGCATCTTATACATGGGGACTCTTATAGACAGAAAAATACGGTATATGGCATTGCTAACCTCTGTATTGTAATTCCCAAGGCAGCAATTTGATCCTTTCTTGGTATACAGATACTTCACAACAATGAAATCTCGGGGAGGCCAGCCCTGAAGAACTGCTGCCAGTCAGTGTGGATGATGATGATGATAATAATAATAATAATAATAATAATAATAATAATTATTATTATTATTATTATTATTATTATTATTATTATTATTTATACCCTGCCCTCCCCAGCCAAGGGGAGGGATTTAGCTCAGGGCAATAACAAGCAATAAAAACAAGTTGAATGATTACAACTTAAAAACAAAATTAAAATACAACATTAAAATATTGAAACATTAAAATATTAAAATGTAGCCTCATCGCAGGAGGAGAAAGGAAAAGAAAAAAGAAAGAGAGGGAGGGAATCAAATTGGCTCAAAGCCAAAGGCCAGGTGGAACAACTCTGTCTTACAGGCCCTGCGGAAAGAGATTAGATCCTGCAGGGCCCTGGTCTTAGGAGACAGTGTTCCACCAGGTCGGAGCCAGTGTTGAGAAGGCCCTGGTTCTGATTGAGGCTAATCTAACTTCCTTAGGGCCCGGGACCTCTAGGGTGTTGCTATTTATGGACCTTGAGGCTCTCTGTGGGGCATACTGGGAGAGGCGGTCCTGTAGGTACGAGGGTCCTAAGCCGTGAAGGGCTTTAAAGGTCAAAAGCAGCACCTTAAATCTGACCCTGTACTCCACTGGGAGCCAGTGCAGCTGGAAAAGCACTGGGTGAATATGCTCCCATGGCAGAGACCCCGTGAGGAGCCTCCCTGCAGCATTCTGCACCCGCTGGAGTTTCTGGGACAGCTTCAAGGGCAGCCCCATGTAGAGCGAATTACAGTAGTCAAGCCTGGAGGTGACCGTCGCATGGATCACTGTGGCCAGGTCGGGGCGGGAAAGGTACTGAGATAGTTGGGCCAATGGGTCTTTCATTGTAGTTCTGTGGGAGTTCAGTGTTGATTCAGGGTTCGGTGCCAGGATGCCTGGGCTGCAGGAAGCAAGGAGGGTGCATCAGCTCAGCAATGAAGAAACACTGAGGATCTGATATCTTGGATGCTTGCAATTCATTGTTGTGGGATAATCAGCATGCTTAAATCTAATTAATACATGAAAGGGTTAAGACCATAGAGTAAGCTGTCCTGCCAGGCTTAGCTCGGTCACTCCCACTCACCTAGGGAGGAAGGTAATCAAGCATATTGTTCCCCTTCAGTCTACCTGAGAAGCTCAGCGTGTGAAGAGGTTTGAGCTGGTTGTTGCAGCTCAGACCGCATGGCTCTTACAAGCCATAATTTAGGAACTTAGTTACCACTGTAACTAAGACATGTTTACTGCCTGTGTTTTTCTGACTGATGTATGGGGAAACACATTAACTCAATCTTTGAAGAGTTTGTAAGCAAACCAATTTAAATTTGCCAAACGTGTGGTCTTTTTTTATGCTGAGGGAAGAGGGGAACTTTGAAAGGAACTTAGAAGGGCAAGTTTTAAAAATCTAACAACCTGTATTTCCGCTCTTTACTTTGTTGCATATTTTGTGATTTTAAATCTCTGCCGGGGTTCTCTCACCAGCTAGCCCTTGTCTCAAACCTGGATCATGGCATTTAGAGAATTTTCTCCTTATATACCTATTTTTTCCCCTTGCGACTAATAATAATAATAATAATAATAATAATAATTTATTATTTATTATTTATTCCCCAGCCACTCTGGGTGGCTTCCCAAAAAATCTTAAAATACTGTAATACATCAAACATTAAAAGCTTCCCTAAACAGGGCTGCCTTCAGATGTCTTCTAAAAGTCTGGTAGTTGTTGTTCTCTTTGACATCTGGTGGGAGGGCGTTCCACAGGGCGGGTGCCACCACCGAGAAGGCCCTCTGCCTGGTTCCCTGTAACTTGGCTTCTCGGAGTGAGGGAACCGCCAGAAGGCCCTCGGTGCTGGACCTCAGTGTGCGGGCAGAATGATGGGGATGGAGACGCGCCTTCAGGTATACAGGACCAAGGCTGTTTAGGGCTTTAAAGGTCAGCACCAACACTTTGAATTGTGCTCTGAAACGTACTGGGAGCCAATGTAGATCTTTCAAGACCAGTGTTATATGGTCTTGGCGGCCGCTCCCAGTCACCTGTCTAGCTGCCACGTTCTGGATTAGTTGTAGTTTCCGGGTCACCTTCAAAGGTAGCCCCACGTAGAGCGCATGGCAGTAGTCCAAGCGGGAGATAACCAGATCATGCGCCACTCTGAGGAGACAGTCCGCAGGCAGATAGGGTCTCATCCTGCGTACCAGATGGAGCTGATAAACAGCTGCCCTGGATACAGATTTGACCTGTGCCTCCATGGACAGCTGTGAGTCCAAAATGACTCCCAGGCTGCGCACCTGGTCCTTCAGGGGCACAGCTACCCCATTCAGGACCAGGGAGTCCTCCATACCCGCCCGCCTCCTGTCCCTCCAAAACAGTACTTCTTTCTTGTCAGGATTCAACCTCAATCTGTTAGCCGCCATCCATCCTCCAACCGCCTCCAGACACTCATAGGGTTGATGTTGATGCAAACTTCTCCACCCATACCTTTTGTTTGTTTGCGTTAGTTCATCTGTCTTTTCAACAGGGGGAGGAAGGCCCAGCTGGTCGGAAAGGAGAAAAGGGAGATCCTGGACTTTCTGTAAGTGGCTTATTCATAGATTTGTGGGGCCACCCGTCAAGGATCCTTCAGCTGTGATTTTTTCGGGTCCCTTCCAACCCCACACTTCTCTGATTCTGTGACTGATTCCGTTTCGCAAGATCCTCCAAAACCCTCAGGAAATGAGCAAGAAGTTTGCTAATAATAATAATAATAATAATAATAATAATAATAATAATTCTTCAGGTGTCTTTTAAAAATAGGATAGCTGTTTATTTCCTTGACATCTGATGGGAGCTGGGACCGAGCAATGGAAGCTCACCCCATCGCGGGGATTTGAACCGCCAACCTTCTTTTTTTATATATATAATGTTTATTGGTGTTTAAAAAAGTTACAAGAATAAAAAAGAAGAAAAAAAAGAAAAACAGAAAATACAAAATAAGAAAAAATAAAAACAATTAAAAACAAATCCATCTTTCCATATCTTATCTTTCATTTGCTTGTTTCCTTGACCTCCTCACACCTCCCTTTTTTGTATTCTAGTTCATTAGTTGTTTCAGCAAATCCTTTCCATCTTTGTTTTGATCTTACTAATTTATCTTAATATATAATAACTTTACATTCTGACCTGTTAACAATCCATTTTTACTTAATCCTTTATAACATTACTGCTAAAACCACGTAACTTCATTCCAGCATCCTTCTAACATTCCTTCTGATCTGCAAGTCCTAGGCTCTGTGGTTTAACCCACAGTGCCACCCGTGTCCCTGTGCTGAAAAGTAAACTTATCTAATTCACACTTTCTGAAACACAGCACACACATCCTTTGAAATTTTGAAGTGTACTTCTCCAGCCACATTATGAGACAAATAAACATATCCCAGAGTAAGGTGTTCACATAAATTCATATATTATTGGGAATAACATAGAGAGACATACTATATTTAGGGGAAAATGCTTTGCAAAAGTGTCTCTATTCGAGGAAGGGGAGTCATACATTAGGATAAATTCATCCTAAAATGCTGAAGAATTTTCATGATATATATTATATATATTATAAAAGTGTAAACTAATATGGGGAATCCAACTTAAGACAGGAAATCCAAGGAACTGAGAGAAGCTTAAACTGCCATGTTTGCCCACCCCTGGCAGAATCTACTTTGAGTGCCAGGCAAGAGCAAACTGGGAAGTAGAGTTTGCAGGATCCTAACCTCCGTGTTTCTGCTTTGTTGCGGCCACAGGTGGGAGACGTAAAAGACATTGTCAGGAGCGAGATGAGCGACAAAGATGGTGAGCAAAGCCAAAGCAGCCCCTCTCCCGTCCCCCCCCCCGCCCCCAGTATTGAGACTGGCAGCCCCTGAGACTCCTCTACTGTAAATTGGATCAATTTGAATGTTGGCACAGTCTTGCCTGTCAAAGCAAATTTCACCCCATTAGCTGCAAACCGGGCTGTTTTGCCAAGCCAGCTGGCTAGATGAATCCCAGCACTTGCTGGGCACGGGGTCTTCGCGGCGACCGTGACCTCTGTTGTGGGCGGTCGTGACTTACCTCTGGAGCCGCAGTTTGCAAATTCCTGCTCCCTGCGGGGTTGGAGCAGCAAATCCCTCTATTTTCACGCTGGTCCCTCTGTTTATGGCTTTTGGCTCTCTAGTGAAGAGGTTGGGAACCTCAGACCTGAGGAATGAATGTGGCCCTCCAGACCTCTCTGCCTGGCCCTTGGAAGCCTCCTCAGGCCACATTGCTCATTGGCTCTGCTTTATACCTCTTGAGTGTTTTGTTTTGTTTTGTTGCCTGGCTAGAAGTCCTTTAAATCTGACAATCCCTCTGTTATGAGAACTATGAATACAATCTCCCGGGCAGGACTGGAACTTAGAGGGGAGGGCTGTTATGTACTGAGTTGAATAGGATCCAAAATGCAGCAGTCTGATTGGTCCTAGAACAATAGGGTTCAGAATGCAGCAGTCTGATTGGTCCACAGGAACCACCCAATCCAGCTCCAGTTGGAAGTGAATCCACAAACTGATTGGCCTACAGGTGAATCCCGGAATTAGCCAATCACATGGGGCCCATTGTGTAAATAATGTATATAAAGCAGACATTCTGGGGGAACTTCCATTCCTCCTCGCCACTATGAGCTGAATAAAGAGCATGAAATCCACTCTCGACTCCGAATATATTTCACCCTCTTATTTATCTGGCTGGATGAATGAATGCTTTGAATTAAATCTTTATTGCTAAAAGCTATAAGCCATCATAACTGGTCACAATGCGTAAAATACAAATACAGTGGTACCTCTGGTTGCAGACGGGATCTGTTCCGGAGCTCCTGATGTTTCCGCAGCTGGAGGGACCGATTCTGCGCACACCCACAAGTGGCAAAAACCCAGAAATATACTTCCGGGTTTGCAGCTTACGTTGCCCGAAGTTTATGTAAGCGGAGGGATACGTAAGCGGAAGTAACGACCGTAATTGATTTAAAATTGAACAGCAACAACAGCAAAGCAAACATACACTCCAGCAGATGCAGAATGCCGCGGCGAGACTCCTTACAGGGTCCTTGCTGCGGGATCACGTTCACATTCACCCAGTGCTGTGCCAGCTGCACTGGCTCCCGGTGGAGTACAGGATCAGGTTTAAGGTGCTGGTTTTAAGCTTTAAAGCCCTATACGGCCTAAGATTCTCGTACCTACACTTGTCTTGGTGCCTAGCTCTCAACTTACTTGCAGCCAAGGCAAATTTTGCAACCTGTGCAGTAATAAATACATTATTGCCAGCCAGCAAAATAGAGATTTTGGAAGGATGCTTGTGGGGTTTGTGAGAGCCTGCACAGAAGCTACCCTGTTGCACAAAGTTAAAATTGGCTATTTGTTCTCCTTCCACTTTTGCCTCTAACCTCACCCACTGCTGACTTCTCAGTTTGATCCTTTTACATGGTTTTGTAAGTTTTTGTGGTATTTTATGCATTGTGACTTGCCATTATTTTTATTGATTATACTTCAGTAATTCTTTATTGTAACTGATGTGTGTGAACTGTTTAATTATTATTATATGCTGATATTTAATTTTACTGTTCACTATTATATTCTAATCGGTTGCCGAATATTGCTGCGTTTGATATGTTGTCTATTTTAAAGTTATTGTGGCTTCTTGTATTGGGTCAGATTGTTATTAGGTGTGTGACTTTTAGTGCTGATCTTGTTGTTTCTTAAGCTTGTAAACCGGTTTACATATAGTAATATATAGAAAGGCAGTATACAAATTGTTAAGTGGTGGGTAAACATATCAGACGACACAACGATTCTTCAAACAGCTCTTGTTTATTCAGAGGCCAGAACAGAACTGAACTGAAGGGTTCAGCCAGCCTGCTTATATAGAGCTCCAGTACAACGTAACTGTAACAACTTTCTGTAACTATCCAATCACTGAACGTCACTTTCGATCCCTTATTTGCATATGTGGACCCGAACTATCTACAGAATCCCCCTGCTGGCCCAGGGTGAGAACTTCAGTACATAACACAAATTATAAGTGAAATGAAATGTGGCCCCCAGCAAATTGCCCGGAAGGAAATACAAACCTCAGCCTGGGCAAAAAGGTCCTCCCTGGGCCTACACTAGTGCCCTCAGAACCAATCAAGGGAAGGCAGGGTGTTAAGAAACCTTTTCAAACTCCACTTTCCCAAAGTACTGTGTCAAACTCTCTTTTTCTCTTCCCTTTATCACAGCTTGTGCCGGTGAGTTGGGAACAGGGAACACGATGCTGTTCCAAGGGATAAGTATGGCATTTCTAAACTTTCAAATAGGTAGCTGCAAGAGGCAGAAATGTCTCATAATAATTTAATAATAATAATAATAATAATAATAATAATAATAATAATAATAATATAATATTGTGGGAGTACTTGGAGCTCGCAAAGCTGACAGATGATAAACCTAAAAAGATGGTGAAAGAAGAATGGGAATGTTTAAATAATTATCTAGGGGATAATTATCCCCTTTTGTTTCCTTTTTTCCCCTTTCCTTTTTTTATTTCTTTCTTCCTTCTTCTTCCCTTTTTCTTTCTTCTTTTTTCTTTCTCATAATGGCTTATGTTCTATGCCGTGTACTTTGGTATTTTTTGTATTTTTTTGGCCTTTTCCATGATTAAGGATTTTTCTTTTGTAATTTTGGTTGTTTATATTTATCTGTATTTGTCTAAGGCAAAATAAAAATTTAAATAATAATAATAATAATCTGACTGGATTTTTGCAGCCACTCTAGGCGGCTTGCAGCGCATAAAAAATTGCAAAACATTAGACATTAAAAAAAATTCCCCTACAGGGAAGTGATTGATGGTGACAATGGTGGTGATTACTGACTAGATTTCTTATCCGCCCTTCCCCGTAAAGTTCCCAGAGTGGATTGTAGCTATATAAAAACGCAACATTGAAATTAGTTAAAACAATTTGCAATGAGAAAAATAGTTTGGATCCTAAATATGCGTGCACACACACACACACACACACACACACAAACCCCTGGTCTCTAGGTCAGAGTAAATAATAATAATAATAATAAATTTTTATTTATACCCCGCCCTTCCTGGTTCAAAAACTGGGCTCAGGGCAGCTAACAACAAATGTAAAACACTTTAAAACACTTAATTATAAAAGCAGCATAAAATACAGTATAAAAATGTTGTGGGTGAACATATCAGACAACACAGCGATTCTTCCAAAGCAGCTCTTTATTTGTAAGCTGGACAGAACAGAACTGAGGAGCTCAGTCAGCCTGCTTATATAGAGCTCCAGAACAATGTAACTGTTGCAACTTTCTAAAACTATCCAATCACTGAACGTCACTTTCGATCCTTCATTTGCATAACTATCTACAGTATCCCCCTGCTGGCCTAGGGTGAGAACTTCAGTACATAACAAAAAACATGAATAACAATAAAAATCAAAAATCAATTAGATAATCCCCAGGGCTAGCTGGCTGAATTGGTCCTAATTGGGCCACCAAGGAGGCCAGGGGAGAAGAGGTATGTCTCCTGCATACGACAAATCTATAACAATTAAGGTGCCAGACACACCTCTGTATGAATTCCACATCTTAGGGGCTGTCACAGAGAAGGCCCTCTCCTGAGCCACCATCCTTGGGTGGTGGAACGACCAAGAGGGCTTCCTCTACCGATCTTAGCACCCAATAGGGTCTGTAGGGATACAGATATTTGGGGCCTAAGTCTTGTCCTCTCTTCCTCCCTTTCATTTTCCTTTCAAACAGGCAAAAACTTCCACCTGGCAAATAGATTGGCAGACCCTGATGTCGATTACCTGGCAGATGCCCAAGAGACAGCGAAAAGGTCACTGCTGCCTGAAGGTCTGGTAGAGCAAGGATTATTTGGTGAAGTACAGAACAGGACCAACGCAGGTGTGCTGCTGAGAGAATCTGTGCCACCTCTGGCAGGTAAATCTTTTTCTTCCCTAAGATGCTTGTTTGGCAACTTGGAAGACATTTTTCCTGGGGCTCAGTTGCAGGCATGAAATGCACTCCCAAAAGCAGCCATGTGGGGTGGGCAGGGAAATCCTAATTTTGCCCGGGGAGCAAGAGAGTGATGGATCTTTAACTCTACTTAAAGCTGGCCATAGTGGAAGATACTGGAATCATATTTTGCTGTAAGTCCAATTGATGGCTCGATTGAGAGATGGGTGGATGAAGGGATGGATAGATAAATAATGGGTGGCTCGTGGCTTTTGGATAACGGTAAGGCAGAAGATCACTGCAGATCAGATGGTGACAGCAGTCACAAAATTAAAAGATGCCTGCTTCTTGGGAGAAAAGCGATGACAAACCAAGACAGCATCTTAAAAAGCAGAGACATCACCTTGCCGACAAAGGTCCATATAGTTCAAGCTACGGTTTTCCCAGTAGTGATGTATGGAAGTGAGAGCTGGGCCATAAAGAAGGCTGATTGCCAAAGAATTGATGCTTTTGAATTATGGAGGAGACTCTTGAAAGTCCCATGGACTGCAAGAAGATCAAACCGATCCATTCTGAAGGAAATCAGCCCTGAGTGCTCACTGGAAGGACAGATCCTGAAGCTGAGCCTCCAGTACTATGGCCACCTCATGAGAAGAAAAGACTCCCTGGAAAAGACCCTGATGTTGGGAAAGATGGAGGGCACAAGGAGAAGGGGATGACAGAGGATGAGATGGTGGGACAGTGTTCTCGAAGCTACCAGCATGAGTTTGACCAAACTGCGGGAGGCAGTGGAAGACAGGAGTGCCTGGCGTGCTCTGGTCCAGGGGTGACAAAGAGTTGGACATGACTAAATGACTAAACAACAAAAACAAAAGGCAGAAGACAGGTATCAATATCAGGTGGCACCAACAATGACAGACAGAGCCACCTCGTGACAGGTTTTAGGAAAGATGGGTGATTGATGGTTGATTGATTGTTTAATTTCTATGCCGCTTAATATAGTATTGCCATTTTTCAAAAAGTGAAAATTTGGACTTTGGGAGCAAAATTATTGAGTGGTTTTTTTTAGTTTTGCCAAAAGTTGCTGAGCTTTCTTTGCCAAATCTAAAAAAAAAAGTTTTTGAGCTTTGAATTCGCCAAAATCTACACATCGGCTGTCATACATCTGAATTTCCCCAGACATTTCATTTACCTCCCTGCCGCAGTGGTACCTATTTATCTCCTTGCACTTTGACATGCTTTTGAACTGCTAGGTTGGCAGGAGCTGGGACAGAGCAATCGGAGCTCACCCCGTCGCGGGGATTCAAACTGCCAACCTTCTGATCAGCAAGCCCAAGAGGCTCAGTGGTTCAGACCACAGCACCACCTGCATCCCTAGTGCTGTAGCATGGGGATGTATCACAGAACTATCTGCAATGACATGTGCGGACGGTCCAGTATAAACCCGCTACTAATGCACTATTTTTGCATCCATGACATGTGGGAAACACTTGCAAAAATACAAACAAAATGAAAACACTACACTAGGAGATGACGCTGTATAATTTTGTGGCATGGTACACCTGCGCTCTCGAACATCATCAGAAGAGTGACTAGTGGGGTGCCACAGGGTTCTGTCTTGGGCCCGGTCTTATTCAACATCTTTATCAACGACTTGGATGATGGACTCAAGTGCATCCTGATCAAATTTGCAGATGACACCAAACTGGGAAGGGTGACTAACACCCCAGAGGACAGGATCACACTTCAAAACGACCTTGACAGATTAGAGAACTGGGCCAAAACAAACAAGATGAATTTTAACAGGGAGAAATGTAAAGTATTGCACTTGGGCAAAAAAAATGAGAGGCACAAATACAAGATGGGTGACACCTGGCTTGAGAGCAGTACATGTGAAAAGGATCTAGGAGTCTTGGTTGACCACAAACTTGACATGAGCCAACAGTGTGACGCGGCAGCTAAAAAAGCCAATGCAATTCTGGGCTGCATCAATAGGAGTATAGCATCTAGATCAAGGGAAGTAATAGTGCCACTGTATTCTGCTCTGGTCAGACCTCACCTGGAGTACTGTGTCCAGTTCTGGGCACCACAGTTCAAGGACACTGACAAACTGGAACGTGTCCAGAGGAGGGCAACCAAAATGGTCAAAGGCCTGGAAATGATGCCTTATGAGGAACGGCTAAGGGAGCTGGGCATGTTTAGCCTGGAGAAGAGGAGGTGAAGGGGTGATATGATAGCCATGTTCAAATATATAAAAGGATGTCACATAGAGGAGGGAGAAAGGTTGTTTTCTGCTGCTCCAGAGAAGCGGACACGGAGCAATGGATCCAAACTACAAGAAAGAAGATTCCACCTAAACATTAGGAAGAACTTCCTGACAGTAAGAGATGTTCGACAGTGGAATTTGCTGCCAAGGAGTGTGGTGGAGTCTCCTTCTTTGGAGGTCTTTAAGCAGAGGCTTGACAACCATATGTCAGGAGTGCTCTGAGGGTGTTTCCTGCTTGGCAGGGGGTTGGACTCGATGGCCCTTGTGGTCTCTTCCAACTCTATGATTCTATGATTCTATGATCTCATCTCTCTGTCTGAATATCATGTGCCAGGATCCCTGGGCATCCAAACCCCTTGGAATTGGGAACTGAATTGTTGCCACTTCCATCAGGGCAACGTGCGCCTGACAGGCTTAGCTTGCCGCCTTTCCACTCTGCAAAAGGAGGCTGCATTCCTTCACCATAGGAGAGGAAGCAATTATTTGAATTCTGCGCACCCAGGTGGTATGTGGGTTTGGGTCAAGGCAGCTTCTAATCACAAAAACCTTGGAGGGTCAACAACAGGGATGTGGAGGACTTGGGCTGTTAGGCGCTGGCGGGGAGGCGTGTATTAACCTTAATTTCATTTTCCTTAGCGCCTGTTGCGTTTCCTGCACTCGCTTTCTCTCTCCACTACTAAACCTGAATTAAAACACCCCAGGTTTCCTGTGCCTGAAGTACTGCTTTTAAGAGAACAGGAACCTGAATAAAAAGGACAATTAGCAACCCATCTAGCTTATTGTGCCAATGCAATCAGGACGTATAGGACATCAAAGAGCTCTCCCTTCTTCTAAAAAGGTAAAGGTAAAGGGACCCCTGACCATTAGGTCCAGTCGTGGCCGACTCTGGGGTTGCGGCACTCATCTCGCTTTATTGGCCGAGGGAGCTGGCGTACAGCTTCCGGGTCATGTGGCCAGCATCAGGAAGCAAGGAGTCAAGGGTCCGAACCAGAGCAGCGCACGGAAACGCCATTTAACTTCCCGCCGGAGCGGTACCTATTTATCTACTTGCACTTGGACGTGCTTTCGAACTGCTAGGTTGGCAGGAGCAGGGACCGAGCAACGGGAGCTCACCCTGTCGCGGGTATTCAAACCGCCGACCTTCTGATCGGCAAGTCCTAGGCTCTGTGGTTTAACCCACAGCGCACATATCATTAAGAATCCAAAATAAAGAGGGCGTCTAGGTGCTCATGCGATGGAACGCTTTCCCATCAAAGAATTCCCCCGCATATAGAGAACTAGCTTGTCAGGGGTAAGGGTTCTAGCTGCCTGACCTGCTAGATTTATACATACAGGGCATTTTTACCATGTAAGAGCTTGCAGTCCAGACCGGAGATAGTTTTGCCACCTCCATGAGAATTAAGCCAATTGTTTATTGCTAACTCTCAAGTCTTCCATTGAGCTGGACTTTCTAATCGTCTCTGCTACTTGCCATTAGCAACAGGTTCAAGGAGGGGCTCGTGTGGAATCTGATCAAGTGGGGGGGGGACCTAATTCACACATTCCAGAAAAGTACGTAAAACGAAATGCCACCATCCGTTGAAATTTGCACTTCTCTGAATTTTGCGAGGTCGTTTCTCCCGTCGAGTGATATTTATGAAAACGTGCAGGTGTGTGCATTAGAAGGCATAGATCTGCGAATGTGACTTACCAAAAAAGGTATTCTGCTAGGGGAAATTGCTTTGCAAAAAATGTGCGGACAGATTTTTGCAAGGACTAAAAAAAAAGTGATGTGGAAATATGGAGATTTGACCTTAAGATAGAAAAACTGAGAAATGGAAATTGACCAATTCCCCCATTCCTTACTCAAGCCAGATTACTTCTCTCCATGCTAACAAGGACAGTTTTTGAGCCCTGGGGGCTTGAAGGGGGTGGAGTGTTGCAGGCCTACATGCGATTGACCCTCAGCTCAGCATCCCATTTGTGGCTGGCAGCCGGGCTTATAAATAGCTTTTCCCCGGCGTTGAGCACAGATAGCAAATCTGAATGCTAACAGGATTCTGCCGTCAGGACAGACCCATCTCCTCCTGTTTAGTTTTGGACCCTCTCAGACACACAGATTCCCCCCCCCCCAGCTCCCTGACAATCACCCCCCGGCCTCCCCCAACACGGCCACCAATTCCCCTCTGACTAACACCCAACCTTTTCGCCTAAGCCGTTAAAAGCCATTAAGTCTCCTTTTTATTGCTCCCGATGCTTCTGCCGCCACGGCGATTGTTTCCGTGACATTTTTATCAAGAGCTCCTCGTACGGCGGGGAGAGAGCGGGGGGTGCGGGCCACGCCGAGCCCGTAGCGATCAATATTTAAATCTCTCAGCAAATTTATTTGCATGCCCTCATTAACCAGCGGATTTCCATTTGCCTCTGCGGCTCCAGGGGATCAGGAGATAATGGATCCGTCTCGGCGCTGGCGGTGGCGAGCACGCCAAGCCCATTACGGGGTGAAAAGCAGCGAATTAAATGGCATTTCAGAGAGTCACTTTCACTAGAGGAAGTGTCCCTGGTAATGGAGCACATGTGGGGCAGGGGAGGGGGGAAGTGGCTTAACCAGCCCCCCCGGGGGGGAACCCTGTCTCTTTTCAACAGCGAAGGAAATTGGCGAATATGAAGCTGAGTTTTCACCTATGGTTGACATCAGCTGGGTGCAAAGTTCTATCTATTTATCATCTATCTATCTATCTATCTATCTAATCTATCTAATACCCTGCCCATCTAGCTGGGTTTCCCCAGCCACTCTGGGTGGCTCCCAACAAATATTTAAAAACACAATAAACAATAAAACATCAAACATTAAAAACTTCGCTAAACAGGGCTGCCTTCAGATGCCTCCCAAAAGCAGATACAGTGGTACCTCGGGTTACAGACACTTCAGGTTACAGACTCCGCTAACCCAGAAATAGCACCTCTGGTTAAGAACTTTGCTTCAGGATGAGAACAGAAATCGTGCGGTGGCAGCAAGAGGCCCCATTAGCTAAAGTGGTGCTTCAGGTTAAGAACAGTTTCAGGTTAAGAAAGAACCTCCAGTTCTTAACCCAAGGTACCACTGTAGTTGTTTATTTCCTGGACATCTGATGGGAGAGCGTTCCACAGGGCAGGTGCCACTACCGAGAAGGCCCTCCGTCTGGTTCCCTGTAACCTCACTTCTCGCAGGGAGGGAACCACCAGAAGGCCCTCGGCGCTGGACCTCAGTGTCCGGGCTGAACGATGGGGGTGGAGACGCTTCTTCAGGTATACTGGACCGAGGCCATTTAGGGCTTTCAAGGTCAGCACCAACACTTTGAATTGTGATCTGAAACGTACTGGGAGCCAGTGTAGGTCTTTCAAGACTGAAGTTATGTGGTCTCAGTGGCCGCTGCCAGTCACCAGTCTAGCTGCCGCATTCAGGTTTAGGATAAAGCGCTCTTGCAACAAACTGCCTGTTGACATGAGAGTGGGATTCCTCTTGACAAAGTAAGAACATCAGAAGATGAATAAGGCCGAAAACGGTCCACATCCGTTCTAGCATCCTGTTCCCAAAGTGGCCAGTGAGATGCCGCAATGGGAAGCCCGGAAGGAGAACCAAAACACAACAGCCCTGTCTAAACATAGCCATCACAGCAAGTTGTCACTGATAGCCTCCGTGAATTCATACAAGAAGAGGAGGAGTTTGGATTTGATATCCCGCTTTATCACTACCCAAAGGAGTCTCAAAGCGGCTAACATTCTCCTTTCCCTTCCTCCCCCACAACAAACACTCTGTGAGGTGAGTGGGGCTGAGAGACTTCAGAGAAGTGTGACTAGCCCAAGGTCACCCAGCAGCTGCATGTGGAGGAGCGGAGACACGAACCCGGTTCCCCAGATTACGAGTCTATCGCTCTTAACCACTACACTACAACCCCCTTTGCAAGCTGTCCATGTTTGTGGCTGTCGCTGTATCCCATGGATGCGCATTCCATGCACTCATCAAATTGTAGAGTTGGAAGGGACCCCAGGGGTCATTCAGTCCAACCCCCTTCAATGCAGGAATCTCAACTGAAGCACGCCTGACAGATGACCACTCAACCTCTGCTTGGGAGTTAGAAGGACGCAGGTGCCGCCAAAGGTTCCAGGGTCATCCTGACCTGGATCCAGATTGTGATCTATTTTGGGGGCTTCACACAGGAGAGGGACGGCCTCTCATGTGCTGAATTTTAGATTGTTACCTCCTTGGGCCAGGGACCTATACAGTCATATCTCATGTTACATTTGCTTCACGTTACGTTTTTTTCAGGTTGTGTCCCGCGGCAACTCGGAAGTACCAGAAAGGGTTACTTCCGGGTTTCGCCGCTCACGCAAGGGCAGACGCGCAAAATGATGTCATGCGCATGCGCAGAAGCGGCGAATCGCAACCCACGCATGCACAGATGCACTGCTGCAGGTTGCGTTCCTTTCATGTTGCGAACGGGCCTCTGGAACAGATCCCATTCGCAACCAGAGGTACCACTGTATTTATAATGCACCAGGCATACCAGTGGCACTGGTAGTACCTGGGGTTTTAAAATTGGATTTTCATTTAGCACGTTCTCTCTCTCTCTCTCTCTCTCTCTCTCTCTCTCTCTCTCTCATCTCCACCCAAAGTTCCTTGAAGTGATGATGACGTCTCACCCACTCACAAGCTGTTTGTGGTTCTTTGCAGATCCATGTGCCCTGCCAATGGACGAAGGCTCCTGTCTACGGTACACAGTCCTCTGGTATTACCACCAGGCAGCCAACAACTGCCGGCCTTTTATATTTGGAGGCTGCGGGGGGAATGCCAATCAGTTTCCATCCAAGCAGAAATGCGAGGTGTGGTGCAAGAAGACTACAGGTGAGGCGGCTTTGTGTGCTGGCGAGGCTGTGTCACGGTCCGGTTCATGGGCGATCGACGTCCCGGCAGGGGATGTCAGGACCAGGGGCAAGATGGCGGGGTGGGAGCAGGAACGGGGGTCCAGAAGCCAGGAGTCAGGAAGCCAAGAGTCTGAGGGTCAGAGAGCCGGGAGTCACGAAGTCAGGGGTCCGAGGATCAAGAAGCAAGGAGTCACAAAGTCAGGGGTCCGAGGATCAAGAAGCAAGGAGTCACGAAGTCAAGGGTCTGAGGATCAGGAAGCAAGGAGTCACGAAGTCAGGGGTCGGAGGATCAGGAAGCAAGGAGTCACGAAGTCAGGGGTCCGAGGATCAGGAAGCAAGGAGTCACGAAGTCAGGGGTCCGAGGATCAGGAAGCAAGGAGTCACGAAGTCAGGGGTCCGAGGATCAGGAAGCAAGGAGTCACGAAGTCAGGGGTCGGAGGATCAAGAAGCAAGGAGTCACGAAGTCAGGGGTCCGAGGATCAAGAAGCAAGGAGTCATGAAGTCAGGGGTCTGAGGATCAGGAAGCAAGGAGTCACGAAGTCAGGGGTCGAAGGATCAAGAAGCAAGGAGTCACAAAGTCAGGGGTCCGAAGATCAAGAAGCAAGGAGTCACGAAGTCAGGGGTCCGAAGATCAAGAAGCAAGGAGTCACGAAGTCAGGGGTCCGAAGATCAAGAAGCAAGGAGTCACAAAGTCAGGGGTCCGAAGATCAAGAAGCAAGGAGTCACGAAGTCAGGGGTCCGAAGATCAAGAAGCAAGGAGTCACGAAGTCAGGGGTCCGAAGATCAAGAAGCAAGGAGTCACGAAGTCAGGGGTCCGAAGATCAAGAAGCAAGGAGTCACAAAGTCAGGGGTCCGAAGATCAAGAAGCAAGGAGTCACAAAGTCAGGGGTCCGAAGATCAAGAAGCAAGGAGTCACGAAGGCAGGGGTCGGAGGATCAAGAAGCGAGGAGTCACGAAGTCAGGGGTCGGAGGATCAAGAAGCGAGGAGTCACGAAGTCAGGGGTCTGAGGATCAGGAAGCAAGGAGTCATGGAGTCAGGGGTCCGAGGGTCAAGAAGCGAGGAGTCAAGAAGTTAGGGGTCTAAGGATCAGGAAGCGAGGAGTCAAGAAGTCAGGGGTCCGAGGATCAAGAAGCAAGGAGTCACGAAGTCAGGGGTGCAAGGGTCGAGGAGTCAAACGCAGCAAGGCAAGAAATGTGTTGCTGTGGCAAAGAGCCGAAGGGAAATGCTGACCTTATATCCCTTCCCGGCTCTTGCCACCAGGTGCTGTGAGTTACCAATCGGCCTCACGTGTGGGGCCACGCCTTGCCTCTTCAGAGCAAACTTAGGAAGGCCCCAGTCCTGCAAAGTCCTATTGATCACAGGGTCTAGCTCCTGCATGCACACCTGACAGGCTGGGACCAAGGGGCATGTGGCTGTTGTGCTCTTCTCACGCCGCCTTGCCTGGATCTGAGCCTTGCAAGGCCACTCGGGGAGGGTGGCGTGGGGATTTGGGGATGTGCGCCATTGATCCCCCACATCACCCGCTCCAAGCAGCCTTGCAAAGCTCAGACTCAGGGAGGGTATCACATGGAGGGCGCAACAGCCATTTTACACAGGGCTGGTGCTGCTTCAGCAGTGGCAAGGTCTGAGGCTGGGCAGGTGTTGGGGGCTCCATTTGCCCTCTGCCCCTCACCCCGCCCCCTGCATGGGGGCAATTGGCACACCCACGACTCTGGCGGCATGGAACCCCCATTGTTCAGCCCGGACACAGAGGTCCAGCTCCGAGGGCCTTCTGGCAGTTCCCTCACGACAAGAAGTGAGGTTCAAGGGAACCAGGCAGAGGGCCTTCTCGGTGGCGGCACCCGCCCTGTGGAACACCCTTTCATCAGATGTCAAGGAAATAAGCAACTATCTAACTTTGGGAACACATCGGAAGGCAGCCCTGTTTAGGGAAGTTTTTAATGTTTGGCCTTTTATCGTTTTAATATTCTGTTGGAAGCTGCCCATAGTGGCTGGGGAAAACTCAGCCAGATGGGCAGAGTATAAATCATTATTATTATTATTATTATTATTATTATTATTATTATTTATTAATAATAATATTTTTTTTTATTTTCAATGCAAAATTACAACAAAAATCCAAAATAAAACAGTACAAACAAGGGGGGAAACAAAAGAGAAAAAAGAACACAAAACCAAAAACACACAACTTAGAAAGAGTAAAAATTTTGAGGTCTTAGAACAAAGGAAGGAAGTCAATACAGTGGTACCTCGGGTTAAGTACTTAATTCGTTCCGGAGGTCCGTTCTTAACCTGAAACTGTTCTTAACCTGAAGCACCACTTTAGCTAATGGGGCCTCCCGCTGCCGCCGGAATATGATTTCTGTTCTCATCCTGAAGCAAAGTTCTTAACCTGAAGTACTATTTCTGGGTTAGCGGAGTCTGTAACCTGAAGCGTATGTAACCCGAGGTACCACTGTATGTGTATATGTATGTAATGATTAGATTAGAATGATGAGGTGGTTTTATTTGTAGATGTGTGTGGGGTTTTTAGTATATTATTATTATTATTATTATTATTATTATTATTATTATTATTCCCCAAACATAGAAAGCAGTCCTGAGATGGATGGAGCAGTGTTCTAACTCAGCCTAAGGCAGCTTCCTTTGTTCTTTTGGGGGGGGCTGTAGCTCCTTGCGTGCCCCACGTCTGATCCCCCGTATCTCCCGGTAGGACTGGGAGATAAGCCCTTCCTGAATTCCCCGAGATCTGCTGCCAGTCAGGGTAGACAATAACCCTGACCATGTTCTGACTCAGTGTGAAACAGCTGCCTGTGTCCCAGCCCCAAAGATTGTTCTTCAGAGCCCTGCCAGGCTGCCAATGCCTCCTGGAAAATATTTCAGATTAAGGACTGATGCAGGTGCCATATTTTCTCCCGCCTCCACTCCCCCCCCCCCCGTTCCTTGCAAGCCAGTATGTGGCTGTGCGTAAAAACACCTATGCAAAAATTGGATTCAGCTGGCAACGAAGCTGTCCGTTGCTGGCCGATCCTAAAACCTTTTTAGCTACTGTTCTGATGAGCTAACCCTCCTCTTTCCAGCTGAGCTGCTGCACCAGCTACGCAGATGCCAGATTGACGCTCTCCACAGTCAGTTTCCTCCCTCCCCACCCACGCCCTCAACGCAAGCAAGAGGAGAATAACGTGCAAGAGAAAGGGGAGTTGAGCAAAAGTTCTGAGCAGCTGGGAACTTTTGCAGCACGCAGTTGCACGCTCCCCTCCCTCACCGAGAAACCTCGTGGATCTCGTTAAAGTGTTCATATAAATAGGTAAAGGTAAAGGGACCCCATTAGGTCCAGTCGTGGCCGACTCTGGGGTTGCGGCGCTCATCTCGCTTTATTGGCCGAGGGAGCCAGCGTACAACTTCCAGGTCATGTGGCCAGCATGACTGAGCCGCTTCTGGCGAACCAGAGCAGAGCATGGAAACACTGTTTACCTTCCCGCTGGAGCGGTACCTATTTATCTACTTGCACTTTGACGTGCTTTCGAACTGCTAGGTTGGCAGGAGCAGGAACCGGCCACAGGAACTCACCCCGTTGTGGGGATTCGAACCACCGACCTTAACCCACAGCGCCACCCGCGTCCCGTGTGCATATACAGTGGTACCTCAGGTTACATACGCTTCAGGTTACATACACTTCAGGTTACAGACTCTGCTAACCCAGAAATAGTACCTCGGGTTAAGAACTTTGCTTCAGGATGAGAACAGAAATTGTGCGGCGGTGGCACGGCAGCAGCAGGAGGCCCCATTAGCTAAAGTGGTGCTTCTGGTTAAGAACAGTTTCAGGTTAAGAACGGACCTCCAGAACGAATTAAATTCTTAACCCGAGGCACCACTGTATATTGCTCCAAATCCTTTTTTTTTCACTCTGGGCAAAATTTGGTGAAGGGGCAACACTTGTGGGGAAACCACTTCATGATCGATTAGGAGCTGCCTCCTAAATGTTGTGACCCCAATACAAAAGAAGAAGAGACCCCCCCCCCCGAGAGCAGATTGTGGGTCTGCCTAATCCATGGGGTCAGCAAATTTATTCAGCAGGGGGCCGGTCCACTGTCCCTCAGACCTTGTGGGGGGCCTCACTATATTTTGAAAAAAAAGAGAATGCATTCCTATGCCCCACAAATAACCCAGAAATGCATTTTAAATAAAAGCACACATTCTACTCAAGTAAAAACACGCTGATTCCCAGACTGTCTGCAGACCGGATTTAGAAGGCGATTGGGCCGGATCCAGCCCCTTGGGCCTTAGTTTGCCTACACATGGCCTAATCCAAAAACAGGAAACCTGCAGTTTTCCTAGTATCATTGGATTCCAGCTCCTTTCAGCCCTGGCCATTGAATTTCCCAAGTTACAACTTCTGAGCACCCTTCATTTTTGGAGTTTGAAAGTTGAAGAGTTCAACACGCCCTAGTGGTTCGTTTCCAGCTATGCATCCCTGCTGGGATCCTGTAGCTTTTCATGCTGCACACATTCCAAGGTACGGTTCTTGTCTCACCGTACCACCTGCCCAGATGGCAATGATGCAGTAACACTGGGAAGCATTGCAGAAAATATAATAATGCAGAATAATGTGTGGGTGGTCCAGTAGAAACCCACCCCCTGTGCACTACCATCATGTCAATTACATGTCACACAAGACACCCTCTGTGTGCAGCACCCCTAAAGGTAAAGGACCCCTGGATGGTTAAATCCAGGCAAAGGTGACTATGGGGTTGCAGCGCTCATCTCGCTTTCAGGCTAAGGGAGCCAGCATTTGTCCACAGACAGCTTTCCAAGTCATGTGGCCAGCAGGACTAAACCACTACTGGCGCACGGAGGACAGTGACAAGTGCCAGAGCACACGGAAACACTGTTTACCTTCCCGCCAGAGTGGTACCTATTTATCTACTTGCGCTGGTGTGCTTTCAAACTGCTAGGTAGGCAGGAGCTGGGACAGAGCAACGGGAGCTCACCCCGTCACGGAGATTCGAACCGCCGACCTTCCGATTGGCAAGCCCTAGGCTCAGTGGTTTAGACCACAGTGCCACCCACGTCCCACACACCTCCCTTCTTCTACTGAGTCCCAATTTCCAATGTTACTTCTGCCAGTGACATTTGCTTCTCCAACACTACCATCTTTGGGCAGCCTGGACCCCCTTGGTCCCTCACACAAATCTATCCAGTTTCCTTTGCTGCCTGTAATTCCTGGGTAAGGCAGGGAGTCTTTTCCTAGCCCTACCTGGGACCTGCTGCAACAAAGGCAGAAGCCCAAGCACTGAGCCACAGGCCCTTCTCTTTAGAGGGACGCAGATGGCGCTGTGGTCTAAACCACCGAGCCTCTTGGGCTTGCCGATCAGGACTGTAAAATGAGGCACCATGGCAAGTGGCTTGGGGACCAGCCTGGTGTTGCAACCTGATGTTATGGTCCTGGACCAGGAATCCTCAGGTGTAGGTCAAGGACCCCCGGACGGTTAAGTCCAGTCAAAGGTGACTATGGGGTTGCAACACTCATCTCGCTTTCAGGCTGAGGGAGCCGGTGTTTGTCCACAGACAGCTTTCCAAGTCGTGTGGCCAGCAGGACTAAACTGCTTCTGGTGCAACAGAACACCATGATGGAAACAGAAATGCTGTTTACCTTCCCGCCACAGCGGTACCTATTTATCTACTTGCGCTGGTGTGCTTTCAAACTGCTAGGTAGGCAGGAGCTGGGACAGAGCAATGGGAGCTCACCCCGTCGTGGAGATTCGAACCCCCAACCTTCTGATCGGCAGGTCCAAGAGGCTCAGTGGTTTAGACCACAGCACTGTGGGGATGTTTAGGGAGGCAAGGAGGATATATTATTTTAAGATATCCATCCTAACTTGCGCCAGCAAGTTCTATAACTTAGCAGAGTTGTTAAACAATCCCCCTTTTAAATTACGCAGCGGTTAGCTAGTTGCAGGCTCATCTGAGCCTCACTATTTAGGATTCCTGTTTTCCCTTTTTATATCCCTCCTAAAAGAATAGACACGACCATCTGATTAAAGTTAACATAAAACTAGTTTACTTACAACCATCCAGTTCACAATAAGATCCCTGAAGGCAGACTTAATTTACAGAACAACATATAAACTATCTGAACTATCCGTAAGGGAAATATTCTCAAATGACTGTGACTCAGCAATCACTTCTCCTAACTCTTAGGAACGCAAAATGAAGTACAGTGGTACCTCGGGTTAAGTACTTAATTCGTTCCGGAGGTCCGTTCTTAACCTGAAACTGTTCTTAACCTGAAGCACCACTTTAGCTAATGGGGCCTCCTGCTGCCGCCATGCCACCGGAGCACGATTTCTGTTCTCATCCTGAAACAAAGTTCTTAACCTGAAGCACTATTTCTGGGTCAGCGCAGCCTGTAACCTGAAACGTATGTAACCTGAAGCGTATGTAAGCCGAGGCACCACTATACAAGAAGAGCAGAACACGGAGGCCGTGTGCTCCTCTGTCCAAAAACAGGCCACACCCACATTAAGTCACATGCAAAGGAAGTCTGTCCCAGGAGGAACTAGCAAGTTTTCTCCTGAGTGATACAAAGCGTTCCCCACCATGTGCATTGTAGGAATGTTGTATTTGGCTGCAATACGTTTTTACATCCCGCAAGCGCCACCCGCATCCTTTAGCACCTCTAAAATTATATTGTCAGTCCCGAATGCATTGCAGATATCACTGTAGGTGGGGACTGAGTTATTCCATAAAGATGTTCAAGATATGTTCAAGATATGCTCTTGTTTTCTTTTGTTTCCCTTCCCTTCTGGAAATCTGCCACAGGACGATGACCGGTTGATGGGAACGAAGAAGCAGCACCAACCAGGACTGTACATTTGGGATAGTTGGACAAAGGCCGGATTTTGTTTTTATGCCACTTACCTGTTCTGTGAACAAGGGAGAAACCACTTGGGGGAGAAATAAATCCATTGGCAAAGGAGTTTCCATTTCTTTGCTTGGAAGATGGTAACGTTGTTGTAAACAAAAATTGCCCTTTTCCCTTATGGGGTATCCAAGAGCCCATATAGAGTCCTTACATAGGTTCCCTATTGGTAGGAGAGAATAACAGAGAATATTGAGAAGCAAAGCAGCTAGTAAGCTTGATCTTTATTGATCTGTTGCAACAGGGTGCTCCCCTCATCCGCAGGAGGGAGGAGGAACCCAGAAAAATGGCACGCAAGGCCTTATAAAGACTTTTGAAATTGCCACACTGTAGCTCAAGACCACCCCCAGAAACATCATACATCCATCACAGAAGGGATGTAACCTAAGACCACCCCTCAGATACATCACACCTATATCATAGAAAAGGCGGTCTTAAAACAGAAATTTGAATATTGTTTTTCTCCTGTTGTTGTTTATCTCCTGTCTGGCAGGTTACTTGATTGGATTGCCTGGGTAGCCTGGCCAGTCTTTTGTAATGATAAATACTTAGTTCCTGGGCCAGGTCAAAGGCTCACACCCTATTCAAACACAGACATACCCTTAAGACAGGATTTGTGAAGGAAAAGACAATGGGGAGGCTTTTCCGTTTTCCTTTGACCTTGCAGAGAAAACATTTGGTCAGTTTGGGACAGTTTGGGAATCAATATGGTTCCAGGTCAGTCTTCCTGTGCTGATCTATGTATGTGCTTGGTTGGTACACTTATGAACATTTAACATATGTCTAAGACCATAAAATTCCAGTCTAAGACACCTGGTTTGAGACCAGTACATGTGAAAAGGATCTAGGAGTCTTGGTTGACCACAAACTTGACATGAGCCAACAGCGTGATGCGGCAGCTAAAAAAGCCAATGCAATTCTGGGCTGCATCAATAGGAGTATAGCATCTAGATCAAGGGAAGTAATAGTGCCACTGTATTCTGCTCTGGTCAGACCTCACCTGGAGTACTGTGTCCAGTTCTGGGCACCACAGTTCAAGAAGGACACTGACAAACTGGAACGTGTCCAAAGGAGGGCAACCAAAATGGTCAAAGGCCTGGAAACGATGCCTTATGAGGAACGGCTAAGGGAGCTGGGCATGTTTAGCCTGGAGAAGAGGAGGTGAAGGGGTGATATGATAGCCATGTTCAAATATATAAAAGGATGTCACATAGAGGAGGGAGAAAGGTTGTTTTCTGTTGCTCCAGAGAAGCGGACACGGAGCAATGGATCCAAACTCCAAGAAAGAAGATTCCACAGTGGCCGATCAGATGTCCCAACAAGACCTGAGCACACCACACACTCCCCTGCCCCGAGTTCCTGCGGGGTAGACTTCTGATATTTTTAGAAGTTGTAAAAGAAGCTTTCCTGCAGAATGGGTATGTTACGGAAAAATCTAGGTGTGAGGCTGCTCAGTCACCCAGCTTGCCGGGCAGAGCCCTCGGGTCCCTGCGGAATAAAGGAAGGAGTCCAGCCGCCAACCGGAGCAAATCACTGTAGACCAAATTTTATTGCGCAACAGGTTCAAAGAGGAATTTTGAACCCTGAGGATGGGGTGACAAAGACTTTTAAAACTTTCCCACCATATCCCAGAATACAGTTTGTACAGCATCATTGTTACATCACTGACATGTCACAAAATGGGGAGGGGTAGACAGGGGTTACACTAGTGTAGCCTTGCCAAACATGTCCAGGCAAGTCCTTGGTACAAGATTAGCGTAAGCAGACATTTCAGGCCAAGACCCGGGTATAAGATTAGCATAGTCAAACACCTCTGAAGTCCCATCGCCCAAAGTACAATAGAACTTCCTTTGCATGTCTGACCCCTTGGCAAGTCTGGTGATGGGATTAGGCTTTCCTTGGCCAACAACCAGCTCAGCAATTGTCACCTCTGGGCACTTCCTGGAGTCCTTTTTTAAGGGGAAAATAGCTTTGGAATGGAGGAAACTGGCAAATGAGTTGATTTTATATTTTAAAGCTTCCCTGAGCGGTCAAGTTGAAAGGATACATTCAGGCATAATATTTGTAACATTTAACAACTTTAAAGATGTGCCACCCCGCCTGTAATTTCCATAACAGGTATATAAGGGATAAGACTGTCTCTCAGGTAACCTGGGTCAGAGCTTCATAGGGTCTTGTATCTTAATGCCAACACCTTGAATTTGGCCTGTTAGCCAACAGAGCAAACCCCGCTGGCAGGATATATGCTGGCAGTCATTTGCTCCCACAAACAACCTAGATGCCACGTTCTGCACCATTGGCAGGCTCAGGAGCCATAGCTGGCAACTGTCCCTTATTTGGCGGGAAAGTCCCTTATCCCAGCGCCGTGTCCCGCTGCTGTCCCTTATTGATGATGTCCCTTAAATTTCCCGGGTTTCAAAGGAAGCAGCTCCTCTCCCTCCCTCCCTCCCAGCCAGGAGGAGGCAGGCTCCAACTGTGTTGCTTGGCTATGTTGCTCACCCAATAAGGAGTCTAAGAACGACTGGGGGGTGGAGTTTGCATGCCTTGTGCCAATCAAATCGGCCGCGTTGCCTGGGGACTCGCCTTTGCTCAGCGCTTCCCAGTGGAGAGGTGACGGTGGTTTTCCTTGCTGCATCCCCTTTGCCAGGTTGCTGTGCTGTGGGAACCACCGCTTGAGGCTTCGTTTGGCTGCTGGCTGGGCTTTCTGACTTTGGCTCAGAGGGGCTCAGAAGTTGAACATACCTGTGCTCTGAAACTCCCTTATTTTGGCTGCTGATCCCTTATTTTCGAGGCTGCTGGTCCTTTATTTTCAAATCTGTAAGTTGACAGCTATGCTCAGGACCAACCTCAAAGGTCACCCCACATAGAGGTTATAAGCACCCAGGTCTGTGCAGAAGATGGGCGTGGAGAACACGTCTAAACAGGCATGCAAGCTCACCACACGCACCAACTGACCATTTCCTCCTGCGTAATTACCTGTTCTTGGATCGCGCCTGACACCTGATCTATTAAATGCACGCAGATCCCCGAGGTTCTAGCTGGCACCCTGATCCACGAGAAATATATCGAATATGAAACGTTTATAGAATTGATTTGCTATCTCAACGGCCAGAGCATTACGGCAATGCGTCTGCTGGTTCCTCCATTTACTGTGTTTCCCTGGAAATGTCAGGCCACCGTAATTGAGTTTTTTCAGGTTGATTCAATTGCTTGGTAGGGCTCTCAAGGATCACAATGCAGAGGGCAGGAGGTGTTCGGCGGAGACGGTTTTCATTCCGCGGACACCGCAATGGACACTGCCTCTTCAGAGATCTGACAAAGGCCTTGCTGAAGGAAGGTCCAATTCCACCAGTCTCCCTCTGTCGTGGCAACATTGCTATGGAGGGGGAGACTTCTCGGGGTGTTGATCTCTATCTCCATTTACCGCTGTGTCTCAGGAGAGTGGCTGTGCAATCTGACCCGCTATAAGGCACAACAGTTCATATAATCATGGAATTGTAGAATTGGAAGGGAATTTGTAGACATAGGCTGGTATACAAATTTAAACGGCCTCGGTCCAGTATACCTGAAGGAGCGTCTCCACCCCCATCATTCTGCCCGGACACGGTGGTCCAGCTCCGAGGGCCTTCTGGCAGTTCCCTCCCTGCGAGAAGCCAAGTTGCAGGGAACCAGGCAGAGGGCCTTCTCGGTGGTGGCACCCGCCCTGTGGAACACCCTCCCACCAGATGTCAAAGAGAAGAACAACTACCAGACTTTTAGATGACATCTGAAGGCAGCTCTGTTTAGGGAAGCTTTTAATGTTTAACAGACCGCTGTATTTTAATGCTTTGTTGGAAGCCGCCCAGAGTGGCTGGGGAAACCCAGCCAGATGGGTGGGGTATAAATAATAAATTATTCTTATTCTTATTAAATAATAATAAGTCTGCTGTGATCCGTCAATGAGGAGGTTGGCTTGCCACTGCAGATGGAGACACGAGCTGCTCTAACATCTCACCACAGCGAAGAAACCGTCACCCACTTGTACGGCTCTCGCGCCATCATGCTGCCCTCTCAGCCTTGCCTGCCACTATGCCGACTCTCTCGTTATCAAATTACCACGTCAGGCTGTCCGAGACTCATAGACAAGCAATTCGTTTTCTCTTGTCAGGGTGACCAAGAAATATCCGCTGCCATGAGATGCTTGGACAAGTCCAGTCCTTCTTTCTTTCTCTCTCCCTCCTTCCAATAAAATTATACAATACAGTGGTGCCCCGCAAGACGAACGCCTCGCAAGACTGAAAACCCGCTAGACGAAAGGGTTTTCCCTTTTGGAGGCGCTTCGCAAAACGAATTTCCCTATGTGGTTGCTTCGCAAGACGAAAAAATCTTGCGTCCCCCCGCGGGTTTTTTCGCTTTTTTCGCCCTTTTCCTAAGCCGCTAAGCCGCTTAACAGCTGATCGCTGAAAGCCGCTAGACCGCTAATAGCGCTAATCCGCTAAGCTGTCAATGGGCTTGCTTCGCAAGACAAAAAAACCGCTAGACGAAGAGAATCACGGAACGGATTCTTTTGGTCTTGTGAGGCACCACTGTATTGTTGTTGTTATAATTATCTCAAGAGAGAATGGAGGAAATGCGCCTTTGGGGGTGAAGCCAAAGCATTGGGGAGTTACAGCACCTGTTGTGGCAGTAGAAACCAGTACAGGAGAGACATGTTTTGTTGCAGCTGCGGCAAATGAAGACGTCCGGTTGTGCTGCTGCAGATGCACCAGGGCATTTCTTCTCTCTGCGCTCCTCCCAGTGGATCTTCCTCCTCTGGTCACTGTTAGGGATGCACGACCTGATTGTCTGTCTCCAGGCACTGTGGTTGTCTGCAAGGGAATCAGTATTGCTAGCCTCCATGTCATGTCTGCAGACATTTTTGTAATACAGAATTGGTCTGACAATGGACCTGGTGCCTGACCTTAATAACGTTCATATTAAGGTTAATAATAATAGTAACAACAGCGACAACAAATTTACCCTAAAAGCCAGAAAACTAGCCCAAGAAGAAAGAAACGGCTGTTGTTGTTGTTTAGTCGTTTAGTCGTGTCCGACTCTTCGTGACCCCCTGGACCAGAGCACGCCAGGCACTCCTGTCTTCCACTGCCTCCCGCAGTTTGGTCAAACTCATGCTGGTAGCTTCAAGAACACTGTCCAACCATCTCGTCCTCTGTCGTGCCCTTCTCCTTGTGCCCTCCATCTTCCCCAACATCAGGGTCTTTTCCAGGGAGTCTTCTCTTCTCATGAGGTGGCCAAAGTATTGGAGCCTCAGCTTCAGGATCTGTCCTTCCAGTGAGCACTCAGGGCTGATTTCCTTCAGAATGGAGAGGTTTGATCTTCTTGCAGTCCATGGGACTCTCCAGAGTCTCCTCCAGCACCAGAATTCAAAAGCATCCATTATTCGGCGAACAGCCTTCTTTATGGTCCAGCTCTCACTTCCATACATCACTACTAGGAAAACCATAGCTTTAACTATACGGACTATTACTGGGAAAACCATAGCTTTAACTATACGGACCTTTGTTGGCAAGGTGATGTCTCTGCTTTTTAAGATGCTGTCTAGGTTTGTCATTGAATATGTCGCAAATCCATACATCAGTGAAAATGTGTGTCTTCAGGTGGCCTTAAAAACACACTGGAGCCAATATCAGCCATATCTCAAAAGGGAGGGAGTTCCAATGTCATGGAGCCACAACCAATGAGGCCCTGCTTTGGGCCCCCACGTAACAAATTTCAGTGGGGCCTCCCAACCCCTTCAACCCCTACATAGATCTTAATGCACAGGTTGGTCTATATGTTACGCAGGAAGCATTAGACAGGAAGGGAACACCTTCAGAAAGCCAGTCATAGAATTGTGGAGTTGGAAGGGGCACCAAGGGTCATCTAGTCTGACCCCAACCCCCTTGCAGTGCATTAATATGTTGGGCCTGAAGGTAAGCATCATCTGTTTGCGCACCAGCCTCTGATGCTCACAGGAAGAATAACAGAAGGTGTGGGCAAAATGACTCCAGCTGCCCCCTGCTATAGAGATGGGCGCTTGCGCCTCATAAGTAATTTTCTGGTAATGGCCCCCTAATATTGCAGGTGCCGTCGTCTGAAAATGGAGCGTTATGAAAGGTCGTTTCCATCTCCTGTCCTGACACATTCGCTGCTTGGAAAAGCCTGGCTGAAAATCATATTGGCTTTTTTTTATAATAATAAAAAAATGCACGGTACAACTGACGTGTGTGTGTGTGTTTGTTTGTGTGCGTGTGCTAAACCAGAATGCAACTCGGAGCTTGCGTGGCAAGTTCCCGCCTCCCCCCATAGAAATAAAGTCACAGGACACAAGAATTCGAGTTAATGGGTCAAATTAGGCCACAACTTTATTGATTACAGGAATTGAGCGGTATTGGCTTAGGCATTGGTCCTACAACTAACCGGCCTGGCCGGTGAGGGTTAACCACCAGCGGGAGGAGTGCTGCCGAGGCACGTCAACTAGGACCTCGCGTGGGGACGTGCCGTGGGCCCACACCTCCACAGGCTTAGGACAAGGCCATGCCCCCCGGAATCCTTTACCAGACTACTCTTTATTTGGGAGAAGGTGATGGCTCTCCCTCTCCCCCTTCATCTGCATAACAATAGACTGTACCCTCACCAATGCCTAACCGCCAATACCGAGGAGTTGTGACGGTTTGCTACGAGGTAGGCGAAAACCAAATGGCTGGAGCCAATCTGCCAGTTGGAAAAATTCCTACCAGTCTCCTTGACGGACCGAGGTTCATAGAAACGTCAGAGAACCTAGCCTAACGGGTGGGTGGGTAGGGAAAACCGGGTCAGCTGCGGCGCAGGAAAGAGGGAGGTCCTTGGCCACGCCAGACCTAAGAAGGCGAGGCCACGCCCCCCGCGCCCGCCGATTGGCTGGCACAGGGTATGATGTGGCTGAGGATTCCCTGCTATCGCATGGGGCTGGAGCCAGCCCCTGCGAGTGTGGGGACGGGCGTGAAGCCCGCAAACCCCACCTCCTCCCTAGCTCGGAAGTGGATCTGTGGAACTTTCTCTCGTTATATATGTGTCAGAAGCGACTGGTGAAGGTCATTCTCCAGCCCACAGTCTATACAGAGGGCCTGTTCTAGCGGGAAACTTTATTTTATTTTTTAAAAATATTTTTTATTAAATTTTCCACTTTTATCATAATCACATTTTGTTACATAATTCTATAACTTAATACATTACTCTATAAGAGCATTGAACTCCTTCCCTCTCTCTTTCTGACTTCCACATACCTTTCCATATTCTTCACTTTTCTATAATCACTCATTTACCTTTTATCATATTATAATATTTCACCTTATTATCGGTAAATCAGTTCCTTATATTTACATTGCAAAACATTCAGTTCAAACCTACAAATGTTTTCAGGTGTTTACAATTTTCTTTCATGTAAGATATAAATTTGCTCCAGTCCTTTTGAAACAGTTCGTCGCACTGATTCCAGATCTTCCCCATCACTCGACCATCTTAACCTGCCCGTCTTCCAGTGTTGGGAGTTCCCGGTGCTTCCATTTCTGAGCCAGAAGTGTCCTTGCAGCCGTTGTGGCATACATAAACATGTTTACATCTCTTTTACGTATTTCCTCTCCAATTAAACCTAAGAGAAATGCCTCTGGTTTTTTATTGAAAGCAGAAAACTTTAAGTGATGTCCTTCATGCTTCATTTTTTCTAGTGTGCTTACGCTGCCCATTTTTTTTTTATTATTATTTTTAAAGTAGCTGCAAGTCTCATTATCACCCTGTTCACTTCCCAGTAAGGTAAAGGTAAAGGGACCCCTGACCATTAGGTCCAGTCGTGGCTGACTCTGGGGTTGCGGCACTCATCTTGCTTTAATGGCCGAGGGAGCCGGCGTACAGCTTCCGGGTCATGTGGCCAGCATGACTAAGCCGTTTCTGGCGAACCAGAGCAGCGCACGGAAACGCCGTTTACCTTCCCGCCGGAGCGGTACCTATTTATCTACTTGCACTTGGACGTGCTTTTGAACTGCTAGGTTGGCAGGAGCAGGGACCGAGCAACGGGAGTTCACCCCGTCACGGGGATTCGAACTGCCGACCTTCTGATCGGCAAGTCCTAGGCTCTGTGGTTTAACCCACAGCGCCACCCACGTCCCTTTCACTTCCCAGAGAGAAGTGCTATAGCTCTGTGATGGAGAAGTCCAAGACCTCCAGACACACTGCACAGGCTTGCGCCCCAGCGAAGCCACTTGGATGTTGATAACGCAGCAGTTTGACTTCACCCTTGGAGGCGCACTCCATTGCCTCTCAAAACAGACAGATGCCAGCAACAAGGTCTGGGATGGCTGAGCCAAGCAGAGAGTAGAGGGGGTGTGCTCCTTTACCCTAATGGACCAGGCCACATGGTCCACGTGCCAGACAAATGTTAGCTAGACAGGAAATGACCGCTCTTCACATTAAACAGGGGGCGCCCTTTGCGTGGTCATGCACAGCCTCCTGGACCCCATGCGGCCCCTTAACCACAGGCTTGGTTTCGCCTCCCCCCAGGTGGGATACCTGGAGGTCTCCGCCTACCTCAGCCAGATGCCCAATCCCACCTGGGGAGGCGTTGCCAAGGTGACCAGGCCAGGTAGGGGGAGGGACTACCTGCCCACACAACAGAGGGAGGATCTTACCTGGGAATCGTCAGTTGGCTCCAGAGCTTCTCCCACCCTAAGGTAAAGGTAAAGGGACCCCTGACCATTAGGTCCAGTCGTGACCGACTCTGGGGTTGCGGCGCTCATCTCGCTTTATTGGCCGAGGGAGCTGGCGTACAGCTTCCGGGTCATGTGGCCAGCATGACTAAGCCACTTCTGGCGAACCAGAGCAGCGCACGGAAATGCCATTTACCTTCCCGCTGGAGCGGTACCTATTTATCTACTTGCACTGACGTACTTTCGAACTGCTAGCTTGGCAGGAGCAGGGACCGAGCAACAAGAGCTCATCCCGTCAGGGGGAATCGAACTGCCGACCTTCTGATCGGCAAGTCCTAGGCTCGGTGGTTTAACCCACAGCGCCACCCGCGTGTCCCACCCTCAGTTCAGACTTCTTTGGCAGGTTAACCTTTTCTCCACAGGTACGCGGGCACTGCTACATCAAGGTCGCTGCTAAAGGGCCGGAAAGGAATTCCCCTGCATTGGCAGGTTTGCCTTTCCCATAGCAAAACGTCACAACTTTGGCGGTATCAGGCCTTGGGCAGAATCCTTTAGTCTATCTCCCCTAAATGGGGGGGGCGTATAGCGGTGACCCACGCCCCCCTCCTCTTTGCGGCAGCGATACCAGGGTTCCCCATTAATGAGGTTGCTTTGAGGGGGGGCTTTGACCGTACGCCTAGAGGTTGTTATTGCTCTCCCCTGCGACGGCAGCGTAACGGGGGCAGGCTCTCTCTGCTTGAACATATGTTCTCCAGAGCTAGCCCATGCCCCCCACACACTGGATAACCCTGATTTTCCCCAGATCCCCGGCGGCGGACTGGGAGGGATAAACGCCCAATGCCTGAGCCAAGGTCTACCCACATCTGAAATATAATAAAGTTGTGAGCAATTTTAATCCCATAGCATGTTGTCTTGAGTCGTTATTCCACATGGGGGGGGGGGCGCCCAGGGTTTGGGGGACTCCGCCTGTCCATGCAAGGGTAAAAGCTGCTCCTGAGAAAATGATTAAACAACTGCAAACCTCCTCTGCGTATAGAGTTGCTTTCCTTATGATGCACAGAGATAAAAGATGAACTGCCGATGAGCGTTCCCAAAGGAACACCCCCCTTTTTTTGCTATTCTATCCACCTCAAAAAATTTTTTTCTAAAAAATGCTTTTAAAACAACAAGCAAATCATTCAGAACCGGCTCAATGACGAGCAACATTTGAGTAACTGCATGAGTGTAGGGTTTGGAGGCAGACGCTGTTAAAACAAGCAGCGTTTCGTAAAAGGGTTGTTTCTGTGCGTTTTCTGAAGGCAGGCAGTGAAGTGGTGCGTGTCTCTGCCGGAGGGTCCCTGCTCATGCTTTCAACAGTCGGCGTGGGAAGCAAGGCAGTGACGCAAGGACGGGGCTCTCTCGGTGGCGGCACCCCATGTATGGAAGTCTCTCCCATATGAGAGATGACAACCTTCCACGTTGCTGTATTAAGGCAACAGGTGAAAGCATACAGTGGTACCTCGGGTTACAGACGCTTCAGGTTACAGACTCCGCCAACCCAGAAATAGTGCTTCAGGTTAAGAACTTTGCTTCTGGATGAGAACAGAAATAGTGCTCCGGCGGCGCAGCAGCAGCAGGAGGCCCCATTAGCTAAAGTGGTGTTTCAGGTTAAGAACAGTTTCAGGTTAAGTACGGACCTCCGGAACGAATTAAGTACTTAACCCAAGGTACCACTGTATTCACTTATTCAGGCCATTGAATCCTGAAAATGTTGACCTTGGTTGGAGTCCAGGCTTAGAGTTGCTGGGTTTCTTTTGTTTAAATGGATGTGTGCTTTTATTCCGTTATATATATATATATATATATATATATATATATATATATATATATATATCTCCTGCCCATCTGGCTGGGCTTCCCCAGCCACTCTAGGCCGCTCCCAACGGAATGATAAAAACACAATAAAACATCAAACATTAAAAACTTCACTAAAAATAGGGCTGCCTTCAGATGTCTTTTAAAAGTCTAGTAGTTGTTTTTCTCTTTGACATCTGGTGGGAGGGGCGTTCCACAGGGCGGGTGCCACTACCGAGAAGGCCCTGTGCCTGGTTCCCTGTAACCTCACTTCTTGCAGTGAGGGAACTGCCTGAAGGCCCTCAGCGCTGAATCTCAGTGTCTGGGCTGAACGATGGGGGTGGAGACGCTCCTTCGGAGGCCGTTTAAGGCTTTAAAGGTCAGCACCAACGCTTTGAATTGTGCTTGGAAGCGTATAAATATACCTTTTTTATCGCATGTTGTAAGCTGTCCTGGGCTCTGATCTGGAGGAAGAATGGGACATAAGAGGAGCTCTGGGAGGAATCATAGAGTGGGATGGGACCCCAAAGGTCCTCTAGTCCAACCCTCTGCAAAGCAGGAATCTCAACTAAAGCATCCATGACAGATGGCCATCTAACCTCTGCTTAAAAACCTCCAAGGAATTAGAGTCAACCACTTCCCAAGGGAGTCTGTTCTGCTGTTCATCAGCTCTTACTGACAGAATTTTTTCCCCTGATGTTTAGTTGAAATCTCCTTTCTTGTAACTTGAATCTCTTTGTTGGATCCTGCCCTTTGGAGCAAGACAAAGAAAAGCCCGCAGGCCATCGTTTGCTGACCCCTGGCATATGTGGTCCAAAGGAAAGCAGAAAGTTAAAGGTAAAGGGACCCCTGACCGCTAAGTCCAGTCATGGCCGACTCTGGGGTTGCGGTGCTCATCTCGCTTTATTAGCCGAGGGAGCCGGCGTACAGCTTCCGGGTCATGTGGCCAGCAGGACTAAGCCGCTTCTGGCGAACCAGAGCAGCGCACGGAAGCGCCGTTTACCTTCCTGCCGGAGCGGGACCTATTTATCTACTTGCACTTTGACGTGCTTTCAAATTGCTAGGTTGGCAGGAGCAGGGACCGAACAATGGGAGCTCACCCGGTTGCAGGGATTTGAACCGCCGACCTTCTTATCTGCAAGCCCTGGGCTCTGTGGTTTAGACCACAGCGCCACCCGCATCCCTTACAAGCCTGAAGGCCATGGTTTGTCGACCCCTGGCATATGTGGTCCAAAGGAAAGCAGAAAGTAACACTTCACAAATACCGGCTAGAGCTTTTCTCATTTGCACTTGAGGCTGATTGGGAGTGATAAAATAGATACGATGGGTTTCTGAATGGACCGTATCCTCTCGTTCTGATGTCACTGCCAAAATCATGTCTGGACTGAAGCTTTGATGTCTGGCATGTAGATAGCATTTTTGCACAGCGTTCCTCAGGATGGGAGCCTCATCGAGGGGTAGCTCTTACATCACAGCAATAATATGGCTCTCCAGCATGGAAAAGCATTGAGACTCTTGCAGGCTGTGCTCTCAGTGGCAGTGCAGACTAGGGAGAGGGGGGTAACTGGGTGCAGTTTGCATTTAATCTGTAAGGTAAAGGTAAAGGTACCCCTGCCCGTACGGGCCAGTTGTGACCGACTCTAGGGTTGCGCACTCATGTCGCTCAAGAGGCCGGGAGCCGGCGCCGTCCAAAGGCACTTCCGGGTCACGTGGCTAGCGTGACGAAGCTGCTCTGGCGAGCCAGCACCAGTGCCGCACACGGAAACGCCATTTACCTTCCCGCCGGAGTGGTACCTATTTATCTACTTGCACTTTGACGTGCTTCCGAACTGCTAGGTGGGCAGGAGCTGGGACCGAACGACGGGAGCTCACCCCGCCGCAGGGATTCGAACCGCTGACCTTACGATCAGCAAGTCCTAGGCACTGAGGTTTTACAGCGCCACCAGCGTCCCATAATCTACACAAACCCAAATGTGGTTCTCCAGCCAAGCAACCTACCGAAAAAAAATGCATATGCTGTGGCATAGTGGGCGCTAAAAATGTATATATTAGTGAGAACTAATATTAAAGGTAATATTAGTAAAGGGACCCCTGGGATGCAGGTGGCGCTGTGGGTTTACTGTGCTCTGGTTCGCCAGGCTTAGTCATGCTGTCCACATGACACTTTACCTCTACCTTTACGTTACCATAAGATGAACTTATAATGTCTGGTTTCAAAAGATTTTTACCTAAGTTTTAATTTATATATATATTTAACTGTTGCTATATCTGTACTGTGGTCCACAAGGCACTTTTAAACGATTTTTTCAGTTCATTATGGATCATTTCCCAATACTCTTTTGCCCTTTTACAAGTCCACTACGTGTGATAAACCATACCCCCAGCCTCATTGCATCTCCAGCACTTATCCGATTCAGACTGACACATTTTAGCAAGTCTAAGGTAAAGGTAAAGGGACCCCTGACCATTAGGTCCAGTCATGGCCGACTCTGGGGTTGCGGCACTCATCTTGCTTTACTGGCCGAGGGAGCCGGCGTACAGCTTCCAGGTCATGTGGCCAGCATGATAAACCAGAGCAGCGCACGGAAACACCGTTTACCTTCCCGTCGGAGCAGTACCTATTTATCTACTTGCACTTTGCACTGCTTTCGAACTGCTAGGTTGGCACTGCAGGAGCAGGGACTGAGCAACGGGAGCTTACCCCGTTGCGGGGATTCGAACCGGCAACCTTCTGATCGGCAAGTCCTAGGCTCTGTGGTTTAACCCACACGCCACCCTCGTCCCTTTTGAACAATATATTAGGGGACAATATATTAGGGTTTAAAGACTGTCTCAAGGCAAATCTTTAAAAATGTAGTATAAACACCAACAATTGGGAAACACTGGCCTGCGAGCGCTCCAGTTGGAGAACAGCCTTTACCAAAGGTGTCATGGCTTTGTAGACACTCGAACTCAGGATGCAAGGGAGAAACGTGCTAAGAGAAAGGCACGCTTGGCAAATCCACACCGTGATCAACTCCCGCCCAGGAACCAATGTCCCCACTGTGGAAGGACGTGTGGATCCAGAATTGGCCTCCACAGTCACTTACAGACTCATTGTTAAAACCGTGTTTATGGAAGACAATCTCACTCGCCTACGAGTGATCGCCAAAGGAAAAGAAAAAGGGGACATTTTGCTTTGCAAAAAAATTGCGCACATTAGAAAAAAGATTGCATGGAAAGAGATGAATATGAGGAGTAATATGCACTAAAATGCAGGTGAATGTTCATGAGACTTTTTAAAAATGACACAAACTAACGTGGAAATGTGGAGAAGTGCATAGCTGTCAACTTTTCCCTTTTCTTGAGAGGAATCCTATTTGGAATAAGGGAATTTCCCTTTAAAAAAGGAAAACGTTGACAGCTATGGAACTGACAATTGGAAAAATGAGAAATTGACAGGAACTGAAACTGACACGTTCACCCTTCTCTCTCTTATACACACAAACACACGTTGCATCAGTTTCAATGGGACAGTTTCTCATCCAGATGCAAACAGAATCATCAATTTCTCCCTGATCCTTACAGTCTTTTCTCCCCAGGTTGAAACCAAAAAATTCCTTCCAGTAGCACCTTAAAGACCAACTAAGTTAGTTCTTGGTATGAGCTTTCGTGTGCATGCACACTTCTTCAGATACACATCTGAAGAAGTGTGCATGCACACGAAAGCTCATACCAAGAACTAACTTAGTTGGTCTTTAAGGTGCTACTGGAAGGAATTTTTTTGTTTTGACTATGGCAGACCAACGCGGATACCTATCTGTAACTCCCCAGGTTGGTCGTCCCGAACCCGCAGCCAATCCGTCTCAATGGGTGGTCCTCCTTTTACGAGAGAAGGAGAACAAAATCACCTCTCCATGCCACTTATGACTTTGTGACAGCTTCCACCACCCCTCCCCACCCCTCCCCAAAACTTTCACCTTCTTCCAAAAGGAAGGCGCTTTGACACCTTGATCATTTCAGTTGCACCTGTTTGAGCCGTTGCGATATTATTTCTCAGATGGGCAAAGGAAGGAAGGAAAGGCGATAACAGAGGCAGGGCCCTATTTTTAGGTAAAGGTAAAGGGACCCCTGACCATTAGGTCCAGTTGTGGCCGACTCTGGGGTTGCGGCGCTCATCTCGCTTTATTGGCTGAGGGAGTCGGCGTACAGCTTCCGGGTCATGTGGCCAGCATGACTAAGCCACTTCTGGCGAACCAGAGCACCGCACAGAAATGCCATTTACCTTCCCGCCGGAGCGGTACCTCTTTATCTACTTGCACTTTTGTGCTTTCGAACTGCTCGGTGGGCAGGAGCAGGGGCCGAGCACCGGGAGCTCACCCCGTCGCGGGGATTCGAACTGCCAACCTTCTGATCGACAAGTCCTAGGCTCTGTAGGTTAGGGCTAAGGGTGGCTTGTGTTTGAAGGCCATTGACGTAAGGTGTTGCAACAACCTTTCCCCCTCAAAAAAAAAAAAAAAACAGGAACAGGGAGGGTGCCTCTGTTCCGTGACGTCGTCAGCTCTTCTGATTTCATTCAGATGAAATCATGTCCTAATAAGATCCCTACCTCTTTGGATTTACGCTTTAAACCCCGTGATCATTTCCTCTTGATATCTTTTTCCCCCCATATATACTGGAGAGAAGAATTGAGGTGGGGAGAAGAGGAGAGGTGTTTCCATAGAGAGAATAAAAGAGGGGGGGAAACACCCCCACATTGCCAGCTCTTTAACAACAATCATAGCCAGGGAAAAGGATTGAAGTTCAGGTTTAATGTGTCTCTCTGGTCCTGAGAGAGCTTCCTTGCAGCATTGACTGAGAGGACTCACACTCTCCTAGCTACACAGCAGAATCGCAGGTAAGTGGATTTCGTTAGCCTGCTTCTTTTAGGGGGGGGGGAGCACGGGCAGACTTGGCTTGCAAAATAAATATTTTAAAAAACGGAAAGGAAAAAGATTTAATACTCCAGTGTGTCTTGCAGGTAGCAGAGTTTCCAGGCAGGGAAAAAAGAAAAGAGGGGGGAAATAAAGAAAGCTTTGTTTTTAATTCTGGAGACTAATTTAAGAGTATGAAGAGAAGCAGCATCTCTGGGGCTGAAGTGTAGTTTCGACATCGGTCACCTACAAGGTGGACTTTGATTCGTGCGATAAATAATCATTATACTCTCTTCCGAAGCGGACACCGGCAAGAACAAAAAAATAGTTTAAAAGATCATCACGGCTCCAAGAAGCAAGTGATAAGGATGGAAGAAAGTTGCTTAACTCCAGAAAGAAGAAAGGTTTGGGGGGTTGATAATATTTTAAAGGGGCAGTTGGAGGGGGGAATGGTTGCTCTCTACTGAGGATAAGTGGCAACAGGAGGAAATGGTGAATCAGGTGGATTTAGGGTTAAAAATTAGATGCAGGAGAAGTTAAGACAGTTCGCTGGGGAATGCCCTTGCCCCCATTGAAATGAATGGGTGCTGCAGGAGCCCACAGCAGGTTGTTAAAACTGCGAGCGCATTTGCAAAGCTAAGCAGGGTCCGGTGTGGTTTCAAACTGGATGGGGACCACAGGCTGATTTTCCTGCCTTGCTGGGGGTGGACTGGATGACCGTTGGTGTCCCTTCCACCTCTACAATTCTATGGTTCTACGGTTCCTGTCAAAATCTGTGCTCCAAGTGATCCAGTAATGAATGGAATAAGAAGCTGTCCAGGGAGACTGTGGGTTCTCAAGCCTTCAACACACCTGCAATGCTTTTAGTACAGTATAGGAAACGAACAAGTCCCTTCGCACCCCACCAATCGCTGTCCAAGGTGTGTACTCTCATCCCACTGCTGTCTCTTCTCAGATTTTCCAGGTTTTCTTTGCATTTCTTCTAAAAGGCAGCTGAAGGTTGTATGTGACCATTAGGCATCATTGCTCAGAGTGCACTTGTGCTTTTCCATTTGGTCCAGTTGTCATCCCCAGTCAAAACGGTCTTGCAGGGTTGGCTTGCTGGTTGTTGCTTTTTTGTAAAAGAACTAGCACAACGTTTCATGGCTAAACGGCTGGAGAGAGACAACAGAGGCAATGCAGTTTTGATGCCACCTTGAATTCTCAGACCATGCAAAGGAGCATCAAATGTTTGCCTCCAGACCGAACCCTGCACAACCTTCTTTGGCCAGTTTTGCATAAGTATTCCAATTTGAGTTTCTTTATTCATTTAAATAGGGGGGAGGAAGGGACTAAGGAGGAGAGGTCTCCCCCAGTGTGACACCCTCCCAATGCTTTGGACTACAATTCCCATTAGCCCACGTGCAAATGTCTGGGACTCCTAGGAGTTGTAGTCAAAGATACCTGGAGAGCACCAGTGTGCTGAAGGTTGTACTAGAGGTTTTGTAGTTTTTAAAAGATATAGTAGTTCGGAGAAAGGAGAGAGAGGAACAGAGTGAAGGATGACTTTTCCTTCCTTGCCTGCAACACTAGACCTCAAGGACCACCCAACAGAACGGACCTGTGTTCGAATCAGGGCAGACCAAAGGAAAGGACCTCTCTTTCACCGCAGTGCAGGGATGGGGAAGCTCTCGTCTTCTAGATCTTGTTGGGCTCCAACTCTCATCAGCACCAACCAGCACAGCCAATAGGGGTGAATGGAACAGTAGCCTAGAAGCATCCTTAGAGTCACAGAGTCCTCAATCTCTGCTGCAAAAGCATCGCCGGCTTGTGGGCTTCACGGCCACTTTGGCCAGAGCCACCAGCTCTGAAAGGCTTCTAATGGACTATGGATAAACCCACATAGATCTATCAGCTGGCATTAGGCATGGAGGCTAAAATGATTTCCCGTGAACGTGTTCTTGCAAGGACTAGTTGCTGAGCAGGGGCTGGAGGTGGCGATAGCTTGGAGGATTCCCAGTGGAGTAACTGTAAAGATGTACTTTGCCAAATCTTTTTCCAACAGGAAGGGCTGCAGCCCAGAGGCAGAGTGTCTGCCCTGCATGCAGGTGGTCCTAAATTCAACTCCCAACATCTCCAGGTGGGGCTGGGAATATCCCGGTCTGAAACCTGGTAGAGCCACTGGCAGTCAATGCAGTCAGTACTGAACTAGCTGCATAATTGGTCTGGCTCTGTATAAAACACCTTCCTATGACTAGCCAGCTAGCCCTTGTGGTCATCCAATGTTTATTGGATGGATTTCCCCCCAAAATTGATTTTTGAATTCTGAATTTATTGTTATTCACGTTTTATGCTGTATTTTAAGCTGTTTTCTGTTGCATCAATTAGGAGTTTTAAATTTGTTAGCTGCCCTGAGCCTGGTTTTCTGAACCGGGAAGGGCGGGGTATAAATAAAAAAACTATTATTATTATTATTATTATTATTATTATTATTAGGTAGACTTTTGCTCCAGTCTAGTAGATGTCCCTGTAGAATTTCTTTAATCTCTCTCCAACGGAGTAAAAGGAAACCTACCTATCGTGGGGCCAGTGTCTTCTCCACTTTTAATTACTCAGCAGGGCAAAAGAAAATAAGTGTGCTCAAACTATGCTTTCTCTTCTGCAGTACAGTGGTACCACGGGTTACATACGCTTCAGGTTAAATACACTTCAGGTTACAGACTCCGCTAACCCAGAAATAATACCTTGGGTTAAGAACTTTGCTTCAGGATGAGAACAGAAATCGTGCTCCGGCGGCACGGCGGCAGCAGGAAGCCCCATTAGCTAAAGTGGTGCTTCAGGTTAAGAACAGTTTCAGGTTAAGAACAGACCTCCGGAACGAATTAAGTACTTAACCCGAGGTACCACTGTATAGCCTTCCACTCTTTCAGAAGCTTCTATCTCTCTTTCTTCAGCCCGACTGACTACAAAGCTGGGATTTATTGTCTTTAAAATTCCGTGAAACAAGCAGTGGGGTGGGGGGGCGTTTCTATTCTTTCCTTCAAATGAGGAATTCCAAAAAGAAGGGAGGGGATAGTGAGGAGAGGAGATTTTAGATGAGCAGAGAGCTGGTGAGGATTTAAAAGCTTTGAGGGTGCTCAAGATGTTCTGTCGAGGGAGACGATTTGAAAGCAGGAGGGTTAAGGAAGCTGGCTTGTGAGCGACAGAGCTGATGTCATATTAGAAACCTTGTTGGGTCAATAACATATATTTGGTGGTTTTCCTTTGGGAAGGGGCTGGAACTCAGTGGCACAGATTCCTATGTTCTTAATCAAATACTAAATCGTTTGCAAAGCAATCCAGCAAACAACACGACTTTATTTGTGTGAACATTTAAAGTCCGCACGAATCAAACTATCGATTAAAATATGGCAATTCGCAAAAAATATCATAAACTTTCCAACGCAATCGCATGACAACAATCACATAAGCAGCCGCCACTGTATGGCAGTAGTATTTTCAGATGTTTTTTTGGGGGGGTTAAGTGCGCACCATTCCTAGCAACACGGTCATACATTATAAAATACATAGCAATGAATAAATCTCTACTGCAAGGTGGATAAAGAATTTATAGAGGCTAACGGTTGAAAGTGAACACATTTCAAAGGCGGTATAAAGCGACGAAGTGTACATTGCCGATCAGTGTTAGACAATAAATAAAGGTAAAGGTAAAGGGACCCCTGACCATTAGGTCCAGTTGTGGCCGATTCTGGGGTTGCAGCGCTCATCTCACTTCATTGGCCGATAAACGCCATTTACCTTCCCGCCAGAGCGGTACCTATTTATCTACTTCTACTTTGACGTGTTTTCTCGGTCTCTGCTAGGTTGGCAGGAGCAGGGACCGAGCAACGGGAGCTCACCCCGTCACGGGGATTCGAACCGCCGACCTTCTGATTGGCAAGTCCTAGGCTCTGGGTTTAACCCACAGCGCCACCTGTGTCCCTAGACAATAAATACTTGGACCCATAGTCTGACTTTCATATAAGGCAGCTATAAGATGTCTGCCTTTTAATGCACTGATAAGTAAGCAGATCATGACAGCAGCTTTTATGATGCTTTTAAGAGGGGCAAGGAAGGAGTCTCTCTGCGTCAATTATTGCAAACTTCCTGCACCGATATTTTGCTACACAGAGACATTGGGCTGGGATCCTGAATATACCTGACACATTTAAGGCTATAAATGGTGACCAGTCATGATGGCATGTGAGTGCTGGACTAAATGGGCCGTTGGTCAAATCCAGAAGAGCCCTTATGTTTGTTAACCAAGAAATCTGAGGGCTCCCTTGGGCAAAAAACAAGGACACCAGCCAGGAATATCAGAGCTAAACAGCAGCCAGTAGGCTTGGTCTTTATTGAAGACTGTCGTCACAGGACTCCCACCTGCCACCAGGTGGAACAAAATGGAAGCCCCGAACAAAAGAGAACCCAAACTTTGATTAGCTGCTAATCCCCATGTTACACCCCCCAAACTACATCACTAATACGTCATGGTTACATCATGAAAGGGGAGGTCTGGTGGCCGTAATCTGAGCATCCTGGACCCTGCCCCATGGTTCCCCTTGCCCTCCACCAAACACCCATCAAGTGTAACAAAAGAGATATTTACATTTCCCTGTTTCCCAGCCAAGTTAATCACACCCTTTTGTCTTCATCTGGGTTTGTTATTTCTGGAAGGGCTACCTGTCTGGCACTCAGGTATCAGGATGCCAGGGATTATCACTCAGGCAGAGGGAGTGCTGAGGAGCTGAACTCACATGTCTATATGAATTTCTGAAGTTTTCCCAGTGAGCCAGTACATAGGTACATTTATCAGAATTGTCACATTTGGTATTGTGCAGCAAAGGCCCTTTGAATAGATAGGAAGAAACTGTGATGAAGTGTTTTGTGGGGACAAATCACAAAAGTCACAAAAGCGATGGTGCTGATTTTGGTAGTGGGCTGCATGTGCATGATATCTGCTGGAGGGGAAAAAAAACCCCCACACCTATACATAAATTCCTGCAACATGTTCTTATGCCTGAAGCTTCAACCTGTAGATAATACTGAGCTTGGTGGACCCAGGCGTCTGACTCAGTACAGTGGTACCTCAGGTTGAGTACTTAATTCGCTCCAGAGGTCCATTCTTAACCTGAAACTGTTCTTAACCTGAAGCACCACTTTACCTAATGAGGCCTCCTGCTGCTGCCGTGCCGCCGGAGCACAATTTCTGTTCTCATCTTCAAGCAAAGTTCTTAACCTGAAGCACTATTTCTGGGTTAGCGGAATCTGTAACCTGAAGCGTCTGTAACCTGAAGCGTCTGTAACCCGAGGTATCACTGTACAAAGCAACTTTCTGTGTTCCTAAGTATCAAACTTCTCCAGGAATTCTGCTATTTCATATCGCAGGAGGGTGATGAGTGAGGGGCAGGGTTTTGGGAGTTTTCCCAGCCGGAATTCACCAGAACTCAGTTCCAGCACCTCTCAGGTGGGCGCCATTGCCATTATAGGAGAACGAGGGTAAGTTCATGGTGAGTTCTGGCACCTCTTTTTCAAGAAAAATAGCGTTGGTGAGGAATATGTGTTGGGGCAGGCTCCATACGTTTGACTGCTCTTCCACAGTTGAGGGGAACTTTCTGCACACACAACAAGACTCATGAGGCAAATTCTACTTAGCTCCTTTATTCCCAGCAAAAGCAAATTTAGTGTTTTCTAAATGGCTCACTGATATACATTGCTGTTCTCGATTATGGCCACTAGGTGGAGCCTAATAACCACAACTTCCTTCCTTATTTAAAAAGACGATGGGTAGACAAACTAAGGCCCGGGGGCCGGATCCGGCCCAATCGCCTTCTAAATCCGGCCCGCGAACAGTCCGGGAATCAGTGTGTTTTTACATGAGTAGACTGTGTCTTTTTATTTAAAATGCATCTCTGGGTTATTTGTGGGGCATAGGAATTCGTTCACTTTCCCCCCCCAAAATATAGTCCGGCCCCCACAAGGTCTGAGGGACAGTGGACCAGCCCACAGCTGAAAAATTTTGCTGACCCCTGAAATAGACCATGCTTCATCCAAAAATCACAGGGCAGCTTAAAATACAAAACACAAAATGCATAACATAATGATGATATAATGATAATATAAGATATATAATGAAGGTGACAGGTGAGCCTCGCTGGGGGCAGCATTCCACAAACAGGAGGCCGCCACTAAAAAGGCCCTGTTCTCATGTTGCCAAACTCCAGATTTCACATGAAGGAGGCAACACGAACAAGAGCCTCGCGTGATGACCACAGGGTCCATGTCAGTTCATAAGGCGAGAGGTGGTCCTTGAGATATTGCTTTGTTGTTCCTTTCCAAAAACCTGGAACACTTAAGAACATTTCTTCCTTCTCGGGTTTCCTGTTATCCAAAGCTCCAACTACTTTCCGCTAATGTGAAAGATGAATAATGCATCCGCTTAAATGGGGGGGAAATTGTTGCCGTGTTAAAATGCAAAATGTGAGCGATTGTGGGGTTTTAAAAAGAAAAAAAGAAATTTGTTTTTTAAAGTGTTATCTTGTGTTGAGAGGACGATTTCGGTGATACGGTAAAAAGGACGGATAGTTAAGTATTGGGGAAGAGATCCGTTTGGTTGGCGTTTTCATGTGAACCCACCAATTTTGCGCATCCTGAACATATCGAACATACAATATGTATATATTTTTTTGAAATTCATTCTTCTTCTAATTTTGCTCTGCAGCTCCCCAGCCGAAGAATGGGAGTGTGCTAGGAGAAAGTACATCCAACCATCTCCAATGCGAGATCTACACAGAGTATACCCATTTAAATTAATGGTGAGGAGAGAGATAGTGAGGTGCAGTGGTTAGAGTGTCGGACTAGGAAGTGGGAGACCAGGGTTCAAATCTCTACTCAGCATAAAACTCACATGGTGACCTCTCAACCTAACGTACCTCACAGGGCTGTTGCGGGGATTAAATGAGGAGGGCAAGAACCCCAAATCCCACCTTGAAGGTGGCATATAAATGTAATAAACAAACAAACAAAATAACTCGGGTTAACTTTTGTTCTGCCTGGACACTGAGGTCCAGCGCCGAGGGCCTTCTGGTGGTTCCCTCGCTGCGAGAAGCCAAGTTACAGAGAACCAGGCAGAGGGCCTTCTTGGTGGTGGCACCCGCCCTGTGGAATGCCCTCCCACCAGATGTCAAAGAGAACAACAACTATCTGACTTTTAGAAGACATCTGAAGGCAGCCCTGTTTTAGGGAAGCTTTTAATACTTGATGTACAGTGGTACCTCGGGTTACATACGCTTCAGGTTACATACGCTTCAGGTTACACACTCTGCGAACCCAGAAATAGTGCTTCAGGTTAAGAACTTTGCTTCAGGATGAGAAGAGAAATCGTGCTCCTGCGGCGCGGCAGCAGCAGGAGGCCCCATTAGCTAAAGTGGTGCTTCAGGTTAAGAACAGTTTCAGGTTAAGTACGGATCTCCGGAACGAATTAAGTACTTAGCCCGAGGTACCACTGTATTACTGTATTTTAATATTTGGTTGGAAGCCGCCCAGAGTGGCTGGGGAAGCCCAGCCAGATGGGCGGGGTATAAATAAAAAAATATTATTATTATTCTCCCCAAACTGATGTGCCTCTTCTCCCTTCCTTGTGGCGCAGGGCCTCCAGGACAATGACTCGCCCCAGGCTCCTCATCATCTTCCTGATCCTCTTCGCAGCGCGGACGAGCCTCTCGCTCAAGTTGTACAAGGCCGAGTCCGTCTTTGGCTGCGTCGACGCCGCGCTCTCCGAGGCTCGGAAAGGTCTCCCGGGTGAGAACTCCGTCCTGGGCAAGAGGAGCTTCAAGTACCCACGGGTGGCCGAAGAAGACCTCTCCTTGGAGGACAACCAAGAGGAAGCCGAGGAGGACAAGGACAAAAGGACGTTCCCGGCCGTCACCCGCTACCGGTACCTTGCCCAGGCGCAGGGGAAAGGCAAGGTGTACCAAGGTGTGCCGGTGAAGGGCGACCGGCGCTCGAAGGTCACCCTCTCGCTCGACGTCCCCACCAACATCATGAACATCCTCTTTAGCATCGCCAAAGCCAAGAACATGAGGGCCAAGGCGGAGGCCAACGCTCAACTGATGGCGCAGATCGGCCGGCGAAAGTGATGAGGGCCGGGGAGGGAGGGGTCCGGGAGAAGACCGAGGCGGCTGCGAGGGTGGCGGCAGAAAAGGGGGCTTCTCAGCCGGCCTTCCCTTCCTCGAGACCCCCGGAGACGGAACTGTCCGCTGTATATAAGCGCTGTAGATTCGCCAACCCTTCCAGCTATCTAGCATTCGTACATCTTTCTCTCTTTCTCTCTCTCTCCCCGCACTCTGGTCTCCCATCCCAACCCCAGTTCTCCTCAAGTGGAAACCTGTGTTGTGGGACAGAAAACATACCAAAAGAAGAAGAAAAAAGAAAAAACAACCATGAGGGGTGGGGTGGGAAATTGTTCACATCACATGACGCAGCCCCTCATTAAAGCAAATTCTCTTGAGTTTCTAATTATTATTATTATTATTATTATTATTATTATTATTATTTCCATTTCCAGTAAGAGGAAGAGTCCGCCATGTATTCGGGGCCTAGACAGAGCCTTTTCGGGCCCATTGATATACCGTATAAGACTAGGATTTTTTCCCCTTAAAAATAATGTCCAAAATTTGGGGGCATCTTATACACAGATAGATCTTCCCATCTTTTCTTAAACCAGAGTCCCCAAAAATAGGGGGTGCCTTATATATGGGGGCGTCGTATAGATGGAAAAATATGGTACATTTTATTGGGGTTACGGACTGCCTTTCTGCCAAGGCATCCAGGTGATTTACCGTGAAAAACACAAAAACGAATACATCCTATAAAATGTAGAGTGACAAGAATTCCCTCAGGCCAACTGTGTTACCCTCCATTTCTGACTTCCCTCAGGTCACATGGAGCTCTAGGGAAGATGGCGGAGGAGCTGCCCCAACAGCTCTCTCAGGCCATTGATGGTCCTTGCTTCTCATAGCCTGTGGCAGACATTCGTTGCTGCTCCTTCGATTATGTAACAAAACATTTCAGTGAAATTTTTCTGTTCAGCTACCAGCCAACCTGGATATTCCATTCCACACACGCCTCTCCGTTCCCTATTTTCTCACATTTCCCCATAGCAGACATTCAAGTGGTTTTGGGGAAAGAGGCTGGGTTGCCCACTTGGTAAAGGTGAACCCTGACCATTAGGTCCAGTCGTGACCGACTCTGGGGTTGCGGCGCTCATCTCGCTTTACTGGCCGAGGGAGCCGGCGTACATGTGGCCAGCAGGACTAAGCCGCTTCTGGCGAACCAGAGCAGCGCACGGAAACGCCATTTTCCTTCCCGCCGGAGCAGTACCTATTTATCTACTTGCACTGGTGTGCTTTCGAACTGCTAGTTTGGCAGGAGCAGGGACCGAGCAACAGGAGCTCACCCCGTCGCGGGGATTTGAACCGCCGACCTTCTGATCAGCAAGCCCTAGGCTCTGTGGTTTAACCCAAAGCGCCACTCGTGTCCCTTCAGTTGGTGTGTGTGTATATATCTATATATATATATATACAGTCCTACCTCATGTTACGTCCGCTTCATGTTACATTCTTTCAGGTTACGTCCCGGAAAGGGTTACTTCCAGGTTTCACCACTCGCACATGCGCAGAAGCGCAAAATGACGTCATGCGCATGCGCAGAAGCAACGAATCACAACCCGCGCATGTTGCAAATGCGCCTCATGTTGCAAAAGGGCCTCTGGAACGGATCCTGTTCGCAACCAGAGGTACCAGTGTGTTTGTGTGTGTGTGTGTGTGTGTGTGTGTGTGTGTGTATGTAGGATAACTCCTAGATGCCAAGACCAAGGTATGGGACAAGCACTCATTGGTGAGAGAAGCCCAGCAGAGATTTAAAGTCACAAAATATGCAGCAAAGGAAAGCGTGGAAATATAGGCTGTTGGAACTTCAAAATATTCACTTCCAAGTGAATCCCAAAATTTCCCTCTTCCCCCACAATAGGAAAAGACCACATGTTTTGGTAAGTTAAAAATGGGTTTACTTACAAACTCTTCAAAGGTCTGGTTCATGTGCTTTTCCATACATCAGTCGGAAAAGTTGCACAGGCAGTGAAACTCAAGAGTGGCTGGTGGGAGCCATGCGGCTGAGCTGGAGCAACCAGTTTCTCAAGTAGACCAGGAGGAACAGTAGACTTTCTATTTCCTCCCAAGGTAAGGGAAGTGACATAGCTAAGCCTGGCAGCAACAGCTTACTCCATGGTATTAATTCCTTCATGCATTAATTCGACTTTAGCATGTTGGTTATGTGAGGGTGGTTATTCCACAGTTTCGTCCCCCTCCCCCCAGTCTTGGCAAAATATTTACACTTCTGCAAAGCTTGGCATTCTCCCCAACATGCTAATACCCCCTGATAGATAGATAGATAAACAAATAAATAAATAAATAAATGCTACACCTTTGTGGCATTGATGCTGCAGTGATGGCGGTGGCAGAGGGGCAGCCGCCGCCTTGACCTCAACCACCACGTTTCCCCTTCTTCCGAGGTTTCTATCTCCTTTCTCCATGAGCCTAGGCAGCCCCTGAGTTGCTGGTTCTTTGGCGGTGGTGGGGAAGCGGTGGGTGGTGGCTCAGGCATGGAAGGCGGAGAAGGAGGGCTGAGAGCGGCGGCGAGGCTCGGGCAGCACAATGCCTGCCTCCCCATCGGAGCAGCCCCAATCCCATTCCTACTTGCGTGCAAGCAGGAAGGGGCAGGGATCCCTCAGCTGGGAAGGGAGGCTTCCCGTTGCCTAACTGAGAGATCCCTGCCCCCTCCTGCTTGCACGCAAGTAGGAGTTGGGAGGCTGCTCCGATAGGCAGCATGAAGCCTCCCTTCACAGCTTAGTTCCGGGGGTCAGGGAAGGTGGAGGCAGCCCAGAAGCTGCATCTTTGAGCCCCTGCACCACCATCATATGGGGACTTCTGAGCAGCTCCTGAAGCCAGCCAGAGCCAGCTGCTCCGGGCTGCTGAGACTGCCGCTTCTGCGTTTCCCGGGGACATTAAATGAAATCCGGGGACATTCCGGGGATGGAATTTCTCCGGTCTTATTCTCAAATCCGGGGACTTTCCCTGGGAAACAGGGATGTCTGGTAACCCTATAAAAGTGGCTTTGTTTAGGACTCAATCATGTTGGCACACACCCATGGGGTTCCCTATTAGAGGGAACAATGAAGCGCACAAAACCAGCAGGCACCGTAGAAATATTAAAAGTGAGTGAGACAGGTCCGTCCCTCCTGCAACCTAAAATCAATAGTCCTGTTTTGTTCCATAGTTTGACCTTCAAAGATAGTTTAACAGAAGAGCATCACGCCATCACAGGAACATAGGAAGCTGTCCTACAGGAGTCAGACCATTGGTCCACCCAACTGAGTATTGTCCGCACTGATTGGCTCTTCACAATTCATGCTCAGCCCTTCCTGGAGATGTCAGGACTTGAACCTGGGACCCTCTGCATGCAAAGCAGGAAATTTACCACTGAGCTACGGGTCGATTTTGCAGCAGGTTGTGAGTGCCACTGCTTATGTACTCCCAAATGACACCACCCATGCAGGAGGAGAAGGAGGTGTCAGCAGGCTTGAAGGGAAAACCCATCTTCAGAAAGACAAGAAATATTTAGGGGGGGTGACCCCAAACACAACCCGTTGTGGAATGTGCCTGTTCAGTGGCCGCAAAAACGACTGTTGGGAGTGGAAAACCAGGGTTTTTCCTCCCTACCTGTGGCTTCTTTTTAGCCATGAGCTTAGGATGCAAATGGCATATATCTGGGGTGGCTAGTCCCTATGGCCCTCTAAACATGATGGAGAAAGTCGTAGCTTTAAGAAATGCAGTTTATTCCCCTATCTACACCTTCAGTCTGCATGCAGGGAGCCCAGATCTTACAACATGGTCATTTCAAGAGTGGCTTGTCCCCCACAACAGTCCAAGGCATCTCTCCCAGCCAGCCTTCAGCCAGCCTGCCCAAGATGGATCCCCATTTTTCTTCTCTCCCTTTCTTCTTCCCAGCACACCTTGCTAAAGACTCTCGTGTCCTGTGGCCTCACACCCAGTTACCTTGGCAACCTTCTAACCCCCCCCCAGTCTCTGTTCACACCTCAGGGCAAGGGGGGAAAGGACAGCTCTCTTACATTGCCAAGGGACCTCAATGGCCCTCTACTGTAGGAGTCGGCAAGGTTTACCTCGCCTGGGCCAGTTCACTCCAGCAGAGATTCCTCCATGGGCTTGAGCATGTGCATCCACGATTTCCAGTGTCTGTGTCTGCACAGATGTGATTTTTGGTGTCTGCGCATGCGCAATTTCCAGAGCTGCAGAAGCGAGTACCCGCGCTGCGCTACGCCGGTTTAGCGCCGCACGCGGGGACGTGCCAAGCAGGCAGCTCGGTTCGGGGGCAGCTTGGGGGCCGGTTAAACGACACCCGTGGGCCGCTTGTGGCCCACAGGCCTTAGGTTGCCAACCCCTGCTCTATTGTTTCTTAACGGCCCCAGCCTGGCCAAGTCATTTTGCATTGGATGGCCCAGTAATTCCTCTGCAGCTTGTATTTATCCCGCCGTATCCCAAATAATCAGCATCCTTAAGGTAAAAAGGTAAAGGGACCCCTGACCATTAGGTCCAGTCGCAGACGACTCTGGGGTTGTGGCGCTCACCTCGCTTTATTGGCCGAGGGAGCCGGCGTACAGCTTCCGGGTCATGTGGCCAGCATGACTAAGCCGCTTCTGGCGAACCAGAGCAGCGCACGGAAACGCTGTTTACCTTCCCGCCAGAGCGGTACCTATTTATCTACTTGCACTGGCATGCTTTTGAACTGCTAGGTTGGCAGGAGCAGGGACCGAGCAACGGGAGCTCACCCCGCCGAGGGGATTCGAACCACCGACCTTCTGATCAGCAAGTCCTAGGCTCTGTGGTTTAACCCACAGCGCCACCCGCGTCCCTAATCAACATCCTACCATTTATTAATTTCTAGGGGGAGGGGGAATCCCATCCCAAATCTATAGCGATGCACTAAACGCCAGTGCAACTGGGCAGTGCCAGGATCGAGGCTTCGCGTCACAGAGAAGCAAAGAATGTGCAGAGTCAGCAGAAGGCTTTTATTTGGCATACTTAGGTACAACCGAGCTGTCGACGATCCAGAGCGGGGCTCTCCCATACCTGAAGCCATCTTCTCCTGGTACATTAATAGTGCGCCTTGTTTCCGTCAAGCACGAGATGGTCAGAGGCTCCCAATGCGTTGTTTTGGGGGACCAGCCTTGGATACTGGGGAGGGGTTCCATTTCGTTTGTACCTGGAAGCACAAACAAACCAACCAATAGCACAGGTGAGTCTGACCCATGCAGATGGCTCTCAGAGCATAAGATGGGGCGGGCCAGAGCTGTGCACCATGTTCTTCTCCCCCCAACTGGTGCCCTCCAGATGTTTTGGACCATAAAACATGGGACTGACTGGACGATATGGAGTGGTGGGCCAGAGAAGCCATTAGGAAGGCCTCAGAGGATGACGGATGAGAGCCAGGGGAGCGGTGGTGGGACACTGGTCAGAGGACCAAGCGGGAGGGCAGAATGGTTGGATGCTGAACAAGCAACAGGCTTAAGTGAGAGAGAGGAATCAGAGGCAGGAAGCATTGCAGACGCAGGACTGGCAGCTGAGGATCTGTGGGCAGGTGGGGACCTAGAGTTCTCTGGACACCAGGACCCAGCCAACATGGCCAGTGAGTGGTCAGGGATGCTGGGAGGTGGAGTTCAACAACATTTGGAGGGCCACGGGTTCCCCACTGAACTTGGCACGCTCTGTGTGTGTAAAGAATTTCACTAAGCCCAGAAAACGTCCTTTCCTCCCTTGAGGTTAGCTGTCGGTTCAGCATTAGGAAATCCTCTTAATAGGTCAGAGCAGTTTGGCCATGGAACCCATTACCTAGAGGTTTTAACGCAGAGGCTAGACCTCTGCACCTGTGGATATCCTGTATCAAGTAGGCCTCCCCTCCACCTCTTTGTATTCTTTGAGTAAACGAAGACTGCTTACCAAGCCTCATGTGCTTACGGAGCTGGGGGTACATTCTCAGCAAGCGCCTCTCCGCGTAATTTTTTGAAAAATGGGCTTCGCTGGTGAAATCCTGATCTCTGGAGAACCTGCTTGAGGGATGGAGTAAGTTTGCTCAGTAGGCATCGATCAAGTTTACTGTGTTAATGGAAATCCCCTCCCCCCCCAGTGGTATCATAGACTTCTATGGTCCTCGTACGGTGCAACGGCAGTGAATGCCAGTAAGTGAAAGCAGGCCATAATGCGTTTTTTTTCATAACAAGAGGTAATTCACATATCCCTTCTGTCCTTAAGGTCTTCAATGCCAAAATTATAGAAGAAGAAGAAGAAGAAGAAGAAGAAGAAGAAGAAGAAGAAGAAGAAGAAGAAGAAGAGGAGGAGGAGGAGGAGGAGGAGGAGGAGGAGGAGGAGGAGGAGGAGGGGTTTGGATTTGATATCCCGCCTTTCACTCCCTTTAAGGAGTCTCAAAGCGGCTAACATTCTCCTTTCCCTTCCTCCCCCACAACAAACACTGTGAGGTGAGTGGGGCTGAGAGACTTCAAAGAAGGGTGACTGGCCCAAGGTCACCCAGCAGCTGCATGTGGAGGAGCAGGGAAGCGAACCCGGTTCCCCAGATTACGAGACTACCGCTCTTAACCACTACACCACACTGGCTCTCAATGGCTCAATGGCTCTATGGTATTCCAGTCTGGCTGCCAGGGTTTACCCAGTTGGTAGAACGAGTGCAGGCAGCTTTCCTCTTCAAGATTTTTACTGTCCCACGCTGTTTACCCTATGCAGCCTTATGTCTAAGGTAAAGGGACCCCTGACCATTAGGTACAGTTGTGGCCGGCCCTGGGGTTGCAGCGCTCATCTCACTTTACTGGCCGAGGGAGCCAGCGTACAGCTTCCAGGTCATGTGGCCGGCATGACTAAGCTGCTTCTGGTGAACCAGAGCAGCGCACGGTAACCCGTTTGCCGGAGCAGTACCTATTTATCTACTTGCACTTTGACGTGCTTTTGAACTGCCAGGTTGGCAGGAGCAGGGACTGAGCAACGGGAGCTCACCCTGTCGCGGGGATTCAAACCGCCGACCTTCTGATCGGCAAGCCCTAGGCTCTGTGGTTTAACCCACAGCGCCACCCGCGTCCCTGTTGAACAATATATTAGGGGACAATATATTAGGGTTTAAAGTCTGTCTCAAGGCAAATCTTTAAAAATGTAGTTGAAATATACTCATACTCGAGGGTGGATTTCAGGCTCTTTATTCAGCTCATAGTGGTGAGGAGGAATGAAAGTCCCCTCAAAGTATCTGCTTTATATACATTATTTACACAATGGGATGCACGTGATTGGCTAATTCTGAAATTCTGCTGTAGGCCAATCAGGTTGTGGATTCACTTCCATTTGGAGCCAGATTGGGTGGCTCCTGCAGACCAATCATACTGCTGCATTGTTCTAGGACCAATCAGACTGCTGCATTCTGAATCCTATTGCTCTAGGACCAATCAGACTGCTGCATTTTGGATCCTATTGTTCTAGGACCAATCAGACTGCTGCAGTTTGGGTCCTATTCCACTCAGTACATAACACCCCTCTCCTATAAGTTTCAGCCCTGCCCGGGAGGTCGCATTCATAGTCCTCAAGGTACGCCGGCGGCCAACATGTGCGTTGCGGCCTGGGGTGTTCCCTGGTCCAGGGTTCAGGTTCTGGCTCGTGTTCCACGGATGCTGGCTGTGATGGGGCTGTTTGGTCTGGCGCAACCGGCTCGCTCAGTCGTGGTTCTGGTTCCGGTATCCTTTTGGCCTCACGGGTCCTCTCTGTATTTACTGATTCTGCCTCTCCTGCTGGCCCCTCCTGTTCTACGGGCCTCACTGCCCCACTGTTCCCTTGGGACTCCTCTGACCTGACAGTACCTATTTATCTACTTGCACTTTGACGTGCTTTCGAACTGCTAGGTTGGCAGGAGCTGGGACTGAGCAACGGGAGCTCCCCCTGTCACGGGGATTTGAACCGCTGACCTGCTTTTATATACATTATAAACTAAAATTATAATAAAAAAACTTTACAAATAATAATAATAATAATAATGTTCACTAGGTAAGCTGAGAGGCTCGGTTTTGATTTTGTTTGAATGGAAAGCAGTTGCTAGAATAAGCTCGTTATCAGCAAAGGGTTTTCATGCAAACGACTGTCTGTTAGTGGAGGAAACCTCCCGCCACCAATCAGCTGATTGGCACTGAGAATGGACCTTCAGAGGAGGTCGCTGCAACAATCAGCAGCTCTGACAGGTGTCTGTTTACATGATGTCTTTATTTAGGACATCAGGTGACTGAAGGTGGCATATGGAGGGTGGGACACTGAGGAATCTGGCCCACGGCTTGGATCCAGGCCCCCTCCCCCCCCCCACGTTTTACATCCACAGATCTTCAGATAAATCCTGATCTGTGTTCTCCCTGTCCCTGAACCTCACCATGTGCTGGATGTGTTGAAAGGTGCCAAATTGGGTCTGCCAGTTTGCTGTTTGCAGGTATTGAACACATTTCCACACTTTAAAATGGCTTCTGTGGCAGGCCTGGTTTCGGTTTCAAACAGCAATAACTTTGCATTTGGAATTTGGCTTGGTGACGGTAACTCCCCGCTGAAAGGGTGGAGGGCTCGCTCAGCTAGACCACATCTGGAGACAGATATAACCCGATGGATTCCTGAATGCTCTAGGGACCTTCTGGCAGAGAAACCTGATGGTCCTTGCCAAAGCCCAAATGTCACTATGGAACGGTGGTGAATGACACAATCCAGGCATTCTGAGTACTCTGTGTAGCTATGAGCCAGGTGGAGACCAGAAAAAAGGGTGCACGCCTTGCTCTGAAGTTGACCACATATAAGTCAGTGCACATAAAGGTAAAGGACTCCTGGATAGTTAAAGGTAAAGGGACCCCTGACCATTAGGTCCAGTCGTGACCGACTCTGGGGTTGTGGCACTCATCTCGCTTTATTGGCCAAGGGAGCTGGCGTACAGCTTCTGGGTCATGTGGCCAGCATGACTAAGCCACTTCTGGCGAACCAGAGCAGCACACAGAAACGCCATTTACCTTCCCGCTGGAGTGGTACCTATATATCCACTTGCACTTTGACGTGTTTTGAACTGCTAGGTTGGCAGGAGCAGGGACCGAGCAACGGGAACTCACCCCGTCGTGGGGATTCAAACCGCCGACCTTCTGATCGGCAAGTCCTAGGCTCTGTGGTTTAACCCACAGTGCCACCTGCATTCCCCTGGATGGTTAAGTCCAGTCAAAGGTGACTATGGGGTTGTGGTGCTCATCTCGCTTTCAGGCCGAGGGAGCCGGCGTTTGTCCACAGACAGCTTTCCAGGTCATGTGGCCAGCAGGACTAAGCCGCTTCTGGCACAACAAACACCGTGATGGAAGCCAGAGCACACGGAAATGCCGTTTACCTTCCTGCCATTTATCTACTTACGCTGGCGTGCTGTCAAACTTCTAAGTTGGGAGGAGCTGTGACAGAGCAACAGGAGCTCAGCCTGTTGCAGGGATTCGAACCGCTGACCTTTTGATCAGCAAGCCCAAGAGGCTCAGTGGTTTAGACCACATAACCATTTGGCAGTGCAGGAGGTAAAGACAGACACTTTGCAGCCTGCATAGAATTCTCTAAGAACCAGCCAGCCGGACCATCAGAAAGAGCCCTGCTAAGAAAAGTTTTGTTCCAGGAAGCCTGCCTAGGCATGTAATTTTAGCATGCAATATACACACGTTATTCCAGTAAGTCTAAATGTTTTAAATTTAATGGTGATATATATTTTTAAAAATCACACGTAGCTATTTTCAAATTTTGCTCTTTATGGTATTTTTAATTAATATCTTAGACTACTGTACTGTAAACCCCATAGAGGTCTTATGATCTAGTATAGAATTGTAAAGTTGGAAGGGTCCAGGAGGGTCATCTAGTCCCACCTCCTGCAATGCAGGAATCTTTTGCCAGATGACTGAGCTATCGCAGCTCATGTAAGGTAGGCAGTGAGAGCTGGACCATAAAGAAGGCTGATCGCCGAAGAATGGATGCTTTTGAATTCTGGTGCTGGAGGAGACTATTGAGAGTCCCATGGACTGCAAGAAGATCAAACCGATCCATTCTGAAGGAAATCAGCCCTGAGTGCTCACTGGAAGGACAGATCCTGAAGCTGAGGCTCCAAGACTTTGGCCACCTCATGAGAAGAGAAGACTCCCTGGAAAAGACCCTGATGTTGGGAAAGATGGAGGGCACAAGGAGAAGGGGACGGCGGCAGAGGACGAGATGGTTGGGCAGTGTTCTAGAAGCTACGAACATGAGTTTGACCAAACTGTGGGAGGCAGTGGAAGACAGGAGTGCCTGGCGTGCTCTGGTCCATGGGGTCACGAAGAGTTGGACACGACTAAACGACTAAACAACAACAACACACACATATATGTAGATGAATAAAAAATAAAATAAAATCCATAATTATTTGAGTACAGAAGAACCTTTCCATTTATATTCTATTTGCATTAATGAACAAATAAGTTTTCTAACGAAACCAGAAAATAAAGCACACAGCCATATGAAGCTCTTAAGCATTTCTAGAATTTTCTGCAGGACATTTTCCGTGTCACATGTCTAGACAACTCTTGCAATAAGTTGCTGCGTGCTAGTCAGTAGTATTGGCCGACGATAATAAGCTTCTGTGTCCAAACATCAGTGATTCCTTTAATAAAGTTTTGGAGAATCTTACCAAGTGAAGATAATAACCCAGCTGCATTGACGATCTGGCTCACATGCTAAACTATCTCATTGTCTAAATATTCCCAAGATATCAGCAAGGAGGCAGGCATCTTTCTTCTAAATAATATGATTTCTAAACTTATGAATTCACTTTTGAAGATTCTCAACTCAGGTCTTAAAAATAACCTCAGTACAGTGGTCCCTTGCTTCTCAAACTTAATCAGTTCCAGAGGTCCATTCCAAAACCAAAGCGTTTCAAAACCAAGGCGCGCTTTCCCATAGAAAGTAAAGCGGTATCTCGACTTCCGGGTCGGCGCCATCACCGAATGGCGGGCTCCCTCCGAGCTCCGGAGGGAGCCTGCTCGGCAGGGGCTGGGTCCTACCGCACCGGCGATGCGGGGACCCTTAAAAACCACGGCCACGGAGGCCGTGGACATGGAGACTCGGCTGGCACCGTTAGCGCCCTCCCGACTCGTGAAGGAGCCTTTTTAAAGGCTACGGATCGGGTGCCGGGGAGAAGCGTGGTGCTTTGAGTCCTCTGCTATCCCTGCCGAGCGCAGCCGCGAGCCATCCGGCGGAGAGCGCTGACTTCTTCTATTGAAAATTTGGATCTAAAAGAAGAACCCGTGAGTAATTGGAATATGGACTAAAAAGAGGGATAAATTTTTTAAAATTAGGAACGAACGGGGGAGGTGGAAAAAAGGAAGTCAGCCCCCCCCTAAATTGTAGAAGAGCCAAAACAAAGGACTGGATAACTAAGATCGAGTGGAACCTTATCTTGCCGAACTAGCAACTTCGCGAGGGAAAATTATAAGATTGAGCTGGAGGAGAAAAGTGGAATTCGTATTAAAAAGCAACCACCCCCCCGGAACCCCCGGAGCGATCCGTGAAAATGCCTGGAGAAGAGTAACGGAGGTTTTGACAGCTGTCAAGAGCTGTCAAAACGGAATAATAAAACTGAGACTTTGTTATGAGGACTCTGCCGGTTACATATGTTATAAATTGGATATAAATTGTTTCAAATAAGGATCTACAAGCTATTTGGACTGGTGGATGTGATCTGGAAGGGAACATTGTTACTGTAATCCATCTAGAGGAGCTGAGGGATATTGCATGTGTTTTCGACGGGAAACTTGAACAGTTGAAGGGAACTTTTAATCTCCTGGGAAACTGCAGAAATGGAACATTATTTTGTCTACAGAGGGCTACACTCTACTGGAAACAATGGATTTATCTGTTGAAAAATGAAAGGAACATGATGTAATGTTTTGCTCTTGAACAACAAGCCTCTGCAGAGACACTAGAAGCTTTTGGAAAAAGAACATTTCTGTGAGGGAACAGGGAAGTAAAAAGGAGGAGAATGACTGATAAGAACAAGGAAACAACAAGAACTGGACAGAACTGGGGTGGGAACATTTGGGATATCCAGATTTGACAAGTTCATGGATATAAAATTGGAGTTTTTACTCCTGGTTATAAAAATCTGGATAGAAGAAATGGGCCCCTTTTTTTGATAGACTCCTTCTATGATTGGACACTCGTAATTTAAAAAGACCGGTAAAGAACCAGAGGGATGTGGATTTATTGAAATGTGGGATCTTCAGGAAGATATTAGAAGTGGAGGGATAGGAGGAACGCAACAGGGAAAGAGGGGAGGGAAATTTGGAATCCAAAGGTTGTAAAATTATTGTCTGTTTTTATTTTATTTTTATCTGTATCATATTCGAAAGGGGGGAACTCGTGGAAGGGAATAGATCGACCTTAGGGGATGGAAATTTGGATAAATTAAGTTAATGTTGATGAGTGTATTTTGGGAATAAGAATTTGTTGAATTTAATTGCTTTTTTGGAAGATTTGGAATACAAGAGGGGGTGGGGAGGGGAAGTCCTGGTTATTGGAAAAAAGTTTATAAATTGGATTTTATTTGTTTTAATTTGGAAAACCTTAATAAAAATTATTTAAAAAAAAAAAAAGAAAGTAAAGCGGTATCTCTGGTTGCGGATGGGATCTATTCTGGAGGTCCGGTCAGATCCTTTAGTTTCTGCAACCTGAGGACCACTTCTGTGCATGCACACGCAGCGAAACCTGTAAAATACTTCTGGGTTTACGTAACCAGAGGTACTACTGTAATGCAAAATGGATTAATCCGTTCCAGACTTTTAAAAACAACCCCTGAAAAAGCATGAATTTTGACTATTTAACGAGACAATTGATCCATAAAATGAAAGCAATAAACAATGACCGCTCCCCGCTTAAAACGGGGGGCGCCTTTTGCGTGGGCGCGTGCAGCCCCCGGATCTGGAGCGGCTCCAACAGCATAGGCTTGGCTTTGCCTTCCCTCAGGTGGGATACCTGGAGGTCTCCGCCTAGCTCAGCCAGTTGTCCAATCCCACCTGGGGGAAGCGTTGCCAAGGAGACCAGGCCAGGTAGGGGAGGGATTACCTGCCCACACAATAGAGGGAGGATCTTACCTGGGAATCCTCACTTGGCTCCAGAGCTTCTCCCGCCCTACCCACCCTCAGTTAATGTCTTATTTTGCAGGTTAACTTTTCTTCACAGGTTTTGCAGGTTAACTTTTCTTCACAGGTATGCGGGCGCTGCTACATTAAGGTCACTGTTAAAGGGCCGGAAAGGAATTTCCCTGCATTGGCAGGTTTCGCCTTTCACGTAGCAAAACGTCACAACTTTGGCGGTATCAGGCCTTGAGCGGAATCTTTTTGTCCATCTTCCTCTTTGCGGCGGCGATACCAGGGTTCCCTGTTAAAGGGGTTTCTGAAGGGAGGCTTTGACCGTACGCCGAAAGGTCGTCATTGCTCTCCCCTGCGGCGGCGGCGTAACGGGGGCGGCTATCTCTGCTTGAACATATGTTCTCCAGAGCCGGCCCATCCCCCACACAAACACTGGATAACCCTGATGCTCCCTAGGTCCCCGGCTGGGGACTGGGGAGGGAGAACGCCCAATGCCTGAGCCAAGGTCTACCCAAATTTGAAATTTAATAAAGTTGTGGCCAATTTAATCCCATAGCACGTTGTCTTGAGTCGTTATTCCACATGACGGGGGGGGGGGACCGCGCGGGATCTGGGGACTCCGCCTGCCCACGCAATGTACTGAGGTCTTACAATCAATCCATCAGTAGCTGAACTGGGTTCCACAGTCACAAAAACAAAGCAAAAAGAGCCGCAAAAACGCAAAATAAATAGCAAAAACAGACCACAGCATAACACTCAAAACAGAACAGAAGTGTAGCACTGAAATTGGAAGTGTGGCACTCAGGTCGGATGCGTAACACTGAAAACGGAGAACGTTCAACTTACAAAAGAAGTTCGCAAACCGGAACACTTCCCTCTGGGTTTGCAGTGTTTGGGTTCCAAGTTGTTTGAGTACCGAGGCATTTGAGAACCAAGGTATCACCTTTTACCACTATCCTCATCATGACCTAAAACACAATTTGGATCGGTGTTGCTTTGCAGGAAGGGGGAAATGCAACAAGACACTGCATTTCCTAAGAAATGACCAGATAGATACGGATTGTGGCATCACGTGTACACTTCTTCCTAAACCAATGGCAGAAGTGCAGCATGAATGGCAGTGTGTACATAGCCATCCATATGTTCAGCTTGTTGTGGCTGGACATTCTTAGCAAAAAAATTATCAAGCATCATTTACTGACCTATGACCAAACTTTAAATACCACACCCTCCAACATTTCTCCAATGATGTCCCATTCCACAACATCATCAACAACAACAATAATAACTGTATGATGATGAGGTTGATGATGATGATTACAGTTATGCCTTGGTTTTGGAACAGCTTAGTTCCCAAACGTTTTGGCTCCCGAACGCCGCAAACCCAGAAGTGACTGTTCCGGTTTGCAAACTATTTTTGGAAGCCGAATGTCAGATGGGGCTTCTGATTGGCTGCAGGAGCTTCCTGCAGCCAATCAGAAGCTGCGCTTTGGTTTCCGAACGTTTTGGAAGTCGAACAGACTTCTGGAACGGATTCCGTTTGACTTCCAAGGTACAACTGTATTATACTTATGCCCCGCACGTCTGACGGAGGTGCCCAAGCAACATATACAAAAACGTAACAAAATGTTAAATATTTTAAAACTTCCCTATCCAGGGCTGCCTTCAGATGTCTTCTAAAGGTTGTTTAGTTACTTATTTCCTTGGCTCGGAGGTCACATAACTCCCACACCCACCAATGTTTCTCCTATGAAAATAGGGACATCCTAAGGAAAAGCTATGGTTTTCTCAGTAGAGATGTATGGAGGTGAGAGCCGGACCATAAAGAAGGCTGATCGCCGAAGAATGGATGCTTTTGAATTCTGGTGCTGGAGGAGACTCTTGAGAGTCCCATGGACTGCAAGAAGATCAGACATATGCATTCTTAAGGAAATCAGCCCTGAGTGCTCACTGGAAGGACAGATCCTGAAGCTGAGGCTCCAAGACTTTGGCCACCTCATGAGAAGAGAAGACTGCCTGGAAAAGACCCTGATGTTGGGAAAGATGGAGGGCACAGGGAGAAGGGGACAACAGATGGTGGGACAGTGTTCTCAAAGCTACGAACATGAGTTTGACCAAACTGCAGGAGGCAGTGGAAGACAGGAGTGCCTGGCGTGCTCTGGTCCAGGGGGTCACGAAGAGTTGGACAATACTAAATGACTAAACAACAACAACCAAGGAAAAGCGGGACATTCTGGGATCAAATCAGAAACTGGGACAGCTTCTGTAAATCCAGGACGGTCCCTGGAGATTAGGGACACTTTGAGGGTCTGAAATACATCCTGAATGATAAACTGATCACCCGCCAAATTCTAGATAAATCCTATCCCTTATTGGGAGATGAATCAAATAGAGTTACAGTGGTAACTCAGGTTACATATGCTTCAGGTTACATACGCTTCAGATTACAGACTCCGCTAACCCAGAAATATTACCTCAGGTTAAGAACTTTGCTTCAGGATGAGAACAGAAATCGTGCTCTGGCGGCGCGGCAGCAGCAGGAGGCCCCATTAGCTAAAGTGGTGCTTCAGGTTAAGAACAGTTTCAGGTTAAGAACAGATCTCCGGAACGAATTAAGTACTTAACCTGAGGTACCACTGTACAGCCATTCCAGAAGAGGCAAAGCACCTGTACATTCTGATTGATGACACTCCCAGGGGCTGATGGGAGTTGTAGGCACTCAGTGGGGAAGGCTGGTGTAATGGGAAAAGGGGGCTGCTCGTGCGTAAGCGTTTAAGCCCTCCAAGCTTTACCATCAGTTCCTAAACTTTCCCAGTCCGAGGAGCCATGGGTGCGTGGCTACCTCAATCGCTGGCAGAATCCGTCAGTGGGCATTTCCGGAATTTACTCCAACATAAGAGTTCCTTGACGGAAACTCTTCTTCTGGATTCTCTGCGTGACAGTTTCCTCCGCGGAGTGGGCGTCCCCAGCGGAGGTCCTGAGCCCTCCCCGCTATTCTCACTGGAAACATCTTGGAGCCCTTCCTCCGATTGAGTTTCTGCAGGAACTCTCCCTCTCCCCCTACTGGTTCCTTCCTCCGCATCCGAGGCTCTCCTAGCCTCCTTGAGCCCTTCCACCACCTGACTCTCCGATGGCAGTTCCCTGACATCCGGGTTAGAGCAATGTGCATTTCTTTTTTTCCCTTTTTTTTTTTTTGAATATTTATTGAAATTTTACAAAGACATAGATTTACATAATACAAAGGAAAAAAAGCAGACATATGAAAAGAAAAAGATAAAAAAGGAAACATACAAAAATACATAAAAAAGAAAGAATAAAAATAAAAATACAAAATACAAAATACAAATATATAAAAAAGAATTAAAAACGAATCCATTTTTTGTAACTTTAAACTCATTTCTTTGACCTCCTCACACCTCCCCTTTTTGTATTCCCATTTACATAATCAAATCAGCAAATCCTTACCCTCTTTCATTTATCTTAACTCTATATCTTAACATATTATAACTCTATATTTTCAACCATTATCAATTCATTTTTGCATATTCTTATTAACTTTGTTGCTAATACCACTTATTTTCAATCCAACATCATTTTAACATTCATTAATTTTACAGTGTTTCTGCAGATAGTCTTTAAATTTCTTCCAATCTTCTTCCACCAACTCTTCTCCCAGCTCTCGGATTCTGCCAGTCATTTCCGCCAGTTCCATATAGTCCATCACCTTCATCTGCCACTCTTCCAGGGTGGGTAGATCTTGTGTCTTCCAATACTTTGCAATAAGTATTCTTGCTGCGGTTGTTGCATACATGAAGAAAGTTCTATCCTTCTTTGGCACCAATTGGCCAACTATGCCCAGGAGAAAGGCCTCTGGTTTCTTCAGAAAGGTATATTTAAATACCTTTTTCATTTCATTATAGATCATCTCCCAGAAAGCCTTAATCTTTGGGCACGTCCACCAAAGGTGAAAGAATGTACCTTCATTCTCTTTACATTTTCAACATTTGTTATCGGGCAAATGGTATATTTTTGCAAGCTTGACTGGTGTCATGTACCACCTGTATATCATTTTCATAATATTCTCTCTTAAGGCATTACATGCCGTGAATTTCATACTGGTGGTCCACAGCTGTGCATTTCAGCCGCACTGAAAACCACCTTGAAGCAATGTGTGTTAAAGCACAGCACCCATTCTTTTTCCAAGGGAAAGAGCTGTGGCCTTACCTGAATTCTGCAGGTTTCCTCAGCTTTCTGACGCTGGGACTCAGTTGGCTCTTTTGGGCTTGCACTGGGGGTAAGTGGTCCGAATCAGGTTGGTATTTCCTCTAAATGGAAGGTGGATTAGCAAAAGAAGCTCTTGTTAAATCTTTTTTTCAAATCTTTTTTTATTATTTTCTTTACATAATCTTTTTTTTCAACAATCCATACATCCATCAAAATATAACCCTTTTGCTCTGCCGAGCTATGGCTTCCATCCATCCCTTCATTTTTATTTATTTTTTAAAAGATATTTATTGAAGTTTCAAAGATTATACCAAAAAAAACCAGTAATAAAAACAAAACACCAACACAAAAAAGAACAAATATAAAAAACAAAATACAAAACTAAAAACCATTTAAAAACAAGTAAAGTTTCATTCCCTTATTTTCTTATAACTTACTTCCCCGACCTCCTCATACCTCCCCTTTCTGTATTCCAATTTCTAGTTATTAATTCAACAAATCCTCTCCCTTAGTTTTCATTTAATTTTTAACCTTTCTTTTCTTTTTACTTAATCATTACAGCTGAAAACCACTTAATTTCTAAACCAACATCATTCTAACATTCATTAGTTTTGCAATGTTTCCTAAGATAGTCCTTAAATTTCTTCCAATCTTCTTCCGCCGTCTCTCTTCCCTGGTCTCGGATTCTGCCAGTCATTTCTGCCAGTTCCATATAGGCTATCACCTTCATCTGCCATTCTTCCAAGGTGGTTAGATCTTGTGTCTTCCAATACTTTGCGATGAGTATTCTTGCTGCTGTTGTAGCATACATAAAGAATGTTCTATCCTTCTTTGGCACCAATTGGCCGACCATGCCCAGGAGAAAGGCCTCTGGTTTCTTCAGGAAGGTATATTTAAATACCTTTTTCATTTCATTATATATCATTTCCCATAAAGCCTTAATCCTTGGGCACATCCACCAAAGGTGAAAGAATGTACCTTCATTTTCTTTACATTTCCAACATTTATTATCAGGCAAGTGGTAAATTTTTGCAAGCTTGACTGGGGTCGGCTTCCATCCATCCCTTCAGTTGGTATCCTTTATCACATTTTTTCGCATATTTTATACTCACATCTTATCTGTTTTACGTTGTAGGAGCTACTTCAGTCCTGCTAGTGTTTTTACATTTTTACAGCTGTCTTTTAGATACGCAATAAATTTATTCCAGTTGTGAAGCTCTGGTTAAATCTAAAGCAGGGGTAGGCAACCTAAGGCTCGGGGGCCGGATCAGGCCCAATTGCCTTCTCAATCCAACCCACGGATGGTCTGGGAATCAGCGTGTTTTTACATGAGTAGAATGTGTGCTTTTATTTGAAATGCATCTCTGGGTTATTTGTGGGTCCTGCCTGGTGTTTTTACATGAGTTGACAGGCAAAGAAATTATTATTTTTGGAATTTATTTGGTGAAACAATAGGGTGAAAGAAAAAGGAGGTCCATCCCGGATATGGTTGTCTTTACTCTGCGTGGGAACATTCTACGAGTTTAAGAAGTTATTTGAATTGATTTTGGTTTGGTTTTTTCCCTGCTAATGATTGACTTCCTAAGCAGCTCTTGATAAGGGTTTCTTTTGGTTTTTGGTTTACTGTACATACTTTTCTTTTCCGTACTGTGGTTCCAAGGTAAAATAAAAGGCACAGTCTCTGATTGGGGAAAGCTCTGGAGAAGATGGAGACTCAGATGATTGTGAGAGGCAGGGACTTCCACTTCGGCAACTGGTTTTCAGCTTCACTGGAAGTCCACATGAGAGAGGAAGAAAGAGCTTTTCTTTTCTCTATCTGCTTTCTCCATGCCAGGCACAATTTTATAAACTTCTGTCATGCAGTCGGGACTACAAACCCCATCATTCCACATCCAGTGTGACCGGTGGTCAGGGTAATGGGTTTGGTAGTCCCACAATACATAGGGATGGCCGGTTTAGAGCAGGCATAGGCAAACTCCCGCCCTCCAGATGTTTGGGACTACAATTCCCATCATCCCTGACCACTGGTCTTTTTAGCTAGGGATGATGGGAATTGTAGTCCCAAACATCTGGAGGGCGGGAGTTTGCCTATGCCTGGTTTAGAGACACCTGTTGTGGAAAGGTCATGCCGCAGAGTTCCCTCCTTGACCCCCCATACAACAACAACAACAACAACAACAACAATAATAATATATTATTTATACCCTGCCCATCTGGCTGGGCTTCCCCAGCCACTCTGGGCGGCTTCCAACCAAATATTAAAATACAGTAATACATCAAACATTAAAAGCTTCCCTAAATGGTGTCAGAAGTGGGGGAAATCCCCTTTTCACTTTAAGCAAGGCACTGTATTTTTCGCTCTATAAGACGCACCAGACCACAAGACGCACCTAGTTTTTGGAGGAGGAAAACAAGAAAAAAAGTATTCTGAATCTCAGAAGCCAGAACAGCAAGAGGGATCGCTGCGCAGTGAAAGCAGCAATCCCTCTTGCTGTTCTGGCTTCTGGGACAGCTGTGCAGCCTGCATTCGCTCCATAAGACGCACACACATTTCCCCTTACTTTTTAGGAGGGAAAAAGTGAGTCTTATAGAGCAAAAAATACGGTATGCGTGTCGGAGAACCAACTTACCCTGATGTCTTCAGGGAAAAACTGGAAAGGTGTTGAAAGCTGTTGTCCGGATATGAAGAGGGGAAGTGGGTTGTTAGTCACAATCAAGGCAGTTTTGTCTTGATTGAACTCCGAGGACCTTAGCATGATGGCAATCTCTCCCTTGTGTTGTTCCAGCCGCTCTTGGAACTCAGCATCAGTGAATGGAAGGAAGTATTGGACCTACCCCAGGAGAGAGAAAAATAAAATAAGTAAAATGAGAAGGAAAGAAAGCCTCAGATATTATTGGCTTTGTAATGCTTGAACAGGACAGCACCATTTTACCCAGTGTTATAAGAATCCTAAGAATTGCCATAAATAAAATGAATGCTCCGAAGTGTACAAGATAACCACACATTCGCAGGCATATAAACCACATGTCTTAAATAGCATGGCTGGGCTGGATGAATCCCTAGCCAGAATTAAGATTGCGGAAGAAATATCAACAACCTCAGATATGCAGATGACACAACCTTGATGGCAGAAAGTGAGGAGAAATTAAAGAAACTTTTATTGAGGGTGAAAGAGGAGAGTGCAAAATATGGTCTGAAGCTCAACATCAAAAAAACGAAGATCATGGCCACTGGGCCCATCACCTCCTGGCAAATAGAAGGGGAAGAAATGGAGGCAGTGAGAGTTTTTACTTTCTTGGGCTCCATGATCACTGCAGATGGTGACAGCAGTCACGAAATTAAAAGACGCCTGCTTCTTGGGAGAAAAGCGATGATAAACCTAGACAGCATCTTAAAAAGCAGAGGCATCACCTTGCCAACAAAGGCCGTCTAGTTCAAGCTATGGTTTTCCCAGTAGTGATGTATGGAAGCGAGAGCTAGACCATAAAGAAGGCTGATCGCCAAAGAATGGATGCTTTTGAATTCTGGTGCTGGAGGAGACTCTTGAGAGTCCCATGGACTGCAAGAAGATCAAACCTCTCCATTCGGAGGGAAATCAGCCCTGAGTGCTCACTGGAAGGACAGATCCTGAAGCTGAGACTCCAAGACTTTGGCCACCTCATGAGAAGAGAAGACTCCCTGGAAAAGACCCTGATGTTGGGAAGATGGAGGGCACAAGGAGAAGGGGACGACAGAGGACGAGATGGTTGGACAGTGTTCTCGAAGCTGCCAGCCTGAGTTTGACCAAACTGCGGGAGGCAGTGGAAGACAGGAGGGCCTGGCGTGCTCTGGTCCGGGGGGTCACGAAGAGTCGGACACGACTAAACAACACCAGAGCAATCCTGAATCCACATCAACTCCTAATGACCCCCAAATATTCCTCTGCAGAAGGAAATACCTTGGAAAAAGCTCCCCCAGTGGTTATTTTCACTTGCAAATCCTACAAATTTAAGGTCAAATTTTGTGTATGAATATTTTGCCGCTGTGGCCTGGATTCAAGGTCTAAGGCATTTACCGTGTCAAAAGAATGGCGTGGACTGGCCAGTAATGCAATCAGTAAAACGTTATCAGGTTATCTTGACAAGCAGCAGACAAGCTGCACACAAACCTGTTGTATACCGCATCTTTCTGTGATGTGTGCATGATGCTTTTGGGCGGTCTTTGGCCAAAGGGCTGGGCAATTTCTAAAGTTTTTGCACACCTTTGCTCCAGCCCTCACCTCCTGGCAAAGGGGGTGGGAACTCTGTCGCAACAGAAAAATAAAGATCTGACTTATTGTCACTGGATCCTGCCTCCATCCATTCTCCTCTGACCGATCAAGGACTTAGGGGACACTGGGTGAAAGCCAACTCCAGATTTCTCTACACCAGGAAAAGCCGCTGATGGTAGTGTTGCAGGAATTTATGTATAGGTTTGGGGGGGGGGGTTCCCCTCCAGCAGATATCATGCACATGCAGCCCACTGTTGCATTGTAGTGGAGCTCTATATAAGCAGGCTGGCTGAACCCTTCAGTTCAGTTCTGTTCTGGCTTGTGAATAAACAAGAGCTGTTTGAAGAATCGCTGTGTCGTCTGATATCTTCACCCACAACTTAACAATTTCCCCTTAATTTTTAGGAAGAAAAAAGTGTGTCTTAATGGAGTGAAAAATACGGTAATTATCTGCTGCTGCTCAGCACAGTACCTGCTATGCATGCTCTCCTGTTTTCTGCTCCAGGCATGAGAAAGGATTTGCTGCAGGGCCTAAGGTTTACCTGCAACCACTTTCTGCTCTTAGGCTGCAGATCAGACCTTGCTTAACAGTCTGTGTTAAGGCTACGCTCTTTTTTTTTGCTATTCCCTGCCCACCCACCCCCAACTTCAGTTGCAACGAGAAACACGCATGGACCTGTTGCAGGGATTTATGTATAGGTTGGAGGGGGGGTTGCCCCTCCAGCAGATATCATGCACATGCACACATGCAGCCCACTACCAAAATCAGCACAATCGCTTTTGTGACTTTTCTGATTTGTCCCCACAAAACACTTCATCACAGTTTCTTCCTGTCTATTCAAAGGGCCTTTGCTGCACGATACCAAATGTAAGAATTCACTGATAAATGTACCTATGTACTGGCTCACAGGGAAAACTTCAGAAATTCATATAGACCTGTGAGCTCAGCTACCCAGCAGCCCCTCTGCCTGAGTGATAATCCCTGGGATCCTGATACCTGAGTGCCAGACAGGTAGCCATTCCAGAAATAACAAACCCAGATGAAGACAAAAGGGTGTGATTAACTTGGCTGGGAAATAGGGAAATGTAAAGATCTCTTTTGTTACACTTGATGGGTGTTTGGTGGAGGGCAAGGGGGACCATGGGGCAGGGTCCAGGATGCTCAGATTCCTGCCACCAGACCTCCCCTTTCATGATATAACCATGAAGTATTAGTGATGTAGTTTGGGGGGGGGGTGACATGGGGATTAGCAGTTATAAAAGTTTGGGTTCTCTTTTGTTCGGGGCTTCCATCTTGTTCCACCTGGTGGCAGGTGGGAGTCCTGTCGCGACAGTCTTCAATAAAGACCAAGCCTACTGGCTGCTGTTTTGCTCTGGTATTCCTGGCTGGTGTCCTTGTTTTTTGTCCAAGGGAGACCTCAGATTTCTCCGTTAACAGTAGATCCCTTACCCAGTTTCCCCAAATGTCAGCAATGCTGACTGAAGAGTTCTTTACCTGCGTTGGTCCCCATCATGGTCTGCTTTCTGTCCCGTCCCCCCCTCTATTCACAGCAAGAAAACATAGAATATCACTGGCCTTTTTGCCACTCCAGCTACTGCCAAAGGTGACCAGTTCCTTGGATTCTTCCTCCAAAACCACCGTGATGCGCTAGTAGACAGTGTGAGTAGCCAGCAGACCCAGTACTGGGCCTGCTGGCTAATCACTGTCCTTGCATATCCCATGGCATTGTGATTGACAGCACACAGCGACAGAGAGAATAGCTGCATCACCATGGAAAAGGCTGGCAAGGTAATCACCTTTTGGGGAAATGGCTGCAGGTGTCAATCGTGGCCTGTGGGGACAGTGGGAGATGTGGTGGTTTGGGGCAAAAGCCAAATTAACTGCTGAGAAAATGGTTGGACAGTGTTTCTCGAAGCTATGAACATGAGTTTGACCAAACTGCGGGAGGCAGTGGAAGACAGGAGTGCCTGGCGTGCTCTGGTCCAGGGGGTGACGAAGAGTCGGACACGACTAAACAACAACAATGGTTTTTCCTCTTCCTTTGGTACCTTTTCAGGATGGAAAAGGAAGTCAGGTTTCACTCACCAAGTTAGGGTGTTGTGAGTAGGTGGCTTCATGCTTCAGCTGGAACTGACTGCACATGTTCGGATGAGTGTCTCGAACTGGGAAGTTAAAAACGACGTCAAATCATTTTGACACCTGAGGAACCCCGAAATCCAATCTCGTTCCTGCTATTCACTCTTCCCACCAACCATGGTCACCCCACTTTCCCCTGGACTGTTATGTATTGAAGTTCTCACCCTGGCCACCAGGAGTATTCTGTATGTAGTTTTCACTCAGGTCCACGTCAGTTATTTTAGGTGGGAAACCCTGGGTTGTTGTTGCTACAATGTTGACAGCCGGCTGCCTATAAAAGCAGGCCAGCTGAGCTGTTTGCTGTTCAGTTTTCTGTTCCAGCTTACAAAATAAAGAGATGCTTTGGTGAAATCGCTGTGTCGTCTGCCATGTCTACCCACTATTTAACACTGGCGACGAAGGTGGGATAGATGGACATCAGAGCACAGCCAGATGCAGCCACCCTCTGAGATGAGCTGAATCACGGAGCTGAAACACTGAGCGAAATCACGGAGTAGAACCAATTCAGAGCTGACCGTCTGGCTAGAGCACGGTGTTCCATCCATCGCCTCCACGTTGGCATCGGAACCATGGCTTCACTCGTGCCTCTACCGCCATTTGCCCCAGCCTCTGAATCCTGGGACTCCTACCTCGCTCGGTTTGACTACTACCTCCAAGCAAAGGAGCTGTCACCCCACTTTCCCCTGGACAGTGTGATACCCAGGATGGGGGCAGTCACTGGTTGGCAGTGTTTGCTCCTTTTCAAAGGAGAAGCATGTGCCATCTTCATGTGCCACACAGTTTACTTCCAAACAGACCTTTAGGTAGAATCAAGCACTTGTAGCAAGCAGAGAAACCAGCTACCCACCCTGCAATCTCCAGACCAGAGAGGGGCCTATCGTATTGGCCTGATTATAAGCCACGCCTGAATATAAACTGCATCTTTAAAATTTGGGGGGGGGGTTAAGAAAAAAAGACAATTCCCGAATATAAGCCGCTCCCTTAAAATTCTGCAGGCACTCACACCTGTGCCATTTTACCATATGTTTCAGCAGTGATATCGTAAAAGCCAGTTTTTGTAAGTTTGCAAATTTCAGCTGCACTTTTCACGGTCGGAATTTGGAAAAAAAAGGGGAGGCTTATATTCAGGCCAATACGGTAGTACCCAACAATGATTTATGCCAGTGGTTACCAAATGGGTGGTAGTGCCTTGTGAGGGGTGTTGGTAATTACTTAGGGGTGCCATAACTACATGTCATTAGGTACTGGACAAAAACCTTCCTCATTACCTAGGCCTATGGCTGTTCATTAATCTCTGACCTGTAAAAGTGAGGGGGAGAGCTCTGTTATTAGGATGCTGTGGGTTAAACCACAGAGCCTAGGACTTGCCGATCAGAAGGTCGGTGGTTCGCATCCCCGGGACGGGGTGAGCTCCCGTTGCTCGGTCCCTGCTCCTGCCAACCTAGCAGTTCGAAAGCACATCAAAGTGCAAGTAGATAAATAGGTACCACTCCGGCGGGAAGGTAAACGGCGTTTCCGTGCGCTGCTCTGGTTCGCCAGAAGTGGCTTAGTCCTGCTGGCCACATGACCCGGAAGCTGTACGCCAGCTCCCTCGGCCAATAAAGTGAGATGAGTGCTGAAACCCCAGAGTCATCTGCGACTGGACCTAATGCTCAGGGGTCCCTTTACAATTTACCTTTACCTATTTCATTATTACGCTGTCTGTCAGTATCCTTTTTACAGTGGTACCTTGGGTTACATACACTTCAGGTTACATACGCTTCAGGTTACAGACTCCGCTAACCCAGAAATACTACCTTGGGTTAAGAACTTTGCTTCAGGATGAGAACAGAAATCGTGCTCCGGCGGTGCGGCGGCAGTGGGAGGCCCCATTAGTTAAAGTGGTGCTTCAGGTTAAGAACAGTTTCAGTTTAAGAACGGACCTCCGGAACGAATTAAGTACTTAACCCGAAGTACCACTGTATTATGCTTTTATCCTTGATGTTCTGCAATGTGTACACCACAATGGGATCTTCTGATTAAGGGCGGTGTATAAATCATGTATTATTATTATTATTATTATTATTATTATTATTATTATTATTATTGGTTTTTTCAGCTGGACCTCACAGGAACTCAGTTCCAGCACCTCTCAAGTGGGCGCCGTTGCTCCTCGTTCTCCCTGGTTCTCTTAGAAGAGGACGAGGGAGGCATTCATGGTGAGTTCTGGCACCTCTTTTTCTAGAAAAATAGCACTGGTAATAATAATAATAACTCGCTCCAGCTGCGTGGATGGAAAGGAAACAGAAACGGGTGCCAATTCCCACCCGCCTTAGCCAGCAGAAGTGGGATTGCAATGGCCTCAGTCCAGTATACCTGAGGGAGCGTCTCCACCCCCATCGTTCTACCAGGGCACTGAGATCCAGCGCCGAAGGCCTTCTGGTGGTTCCCTCCCTGTGAGAAGCGAAGTTACAGGGAACCAGGCAGAGGGCCTTCTCGGTGGTGGCACCCACCCTGTGGAACGCCCTCCCACCAGATCTCAAAGAGAACGACAACTACCAGACTTTTAGAAGACATCTGAAGCTTTTAATGTTTAACAGACCTCTGTATTTTAATACTTTGTTGGAAGCCGCCCAGAGTGGCTGGGGAAGCCCAGCCAGATGGGTGGGGTATAAATATATTATTATTATTATTATTATTATTATTATTATTATTATTGGATGGAGCCGCTTCTCTGGCTTCCTGGCAGGTACGGGTCTCCGTTACTTACACGTAGAGAGGGACGATGTGGCGAGGAGAGCAGCATGGCGCCATCGCCAGATGACGTCTTCATTTGCACCATGTCGACCCACCCACTGAAGCACCGCCCTAGGAACCATTTGTCCGTTAACTAGCATAATGGCCAGTGGTCAGGGGCGATGGGGTCTGTAGCCAGCAGGGAGGGACGGATCAAGTTGATTTTGGCTGCCCCGCGCACGCCAAGGCAGAAGTGACGCTGGAGGGAATCAGTCAGTCTGAAAGCGGGGAGAAGATACTTCACCAACAGAGCCAGGTTTATGGCGACTGACAACTTGCCCCTGGGCAACTAATTCCTGCCTAAAAGCTGCAATGCAGGTTAAAGGTGATGGTTGCTTGGAGGCCCTGGAATCTTAAAACACCCCACACGGTTCTGAAGATTATGACAAGGTTGCAAGCCACATTTTGTAGGGTCGGAGGTCACATGAGGGCAGTGGCGAGTTGAACAGCGGCTCTTTTTTTTCCTTTAAAAAATATTTTTATTGGTTTTTACAAGAACAGATTTAAAATAATGAAAAGGAAAAACTTTTTGAACATATCCATAAATGAGATTCTCTGAATCTCGTGACTTTCCCCCCCATCCCCTGCACGCGTCCTTAAAATAATTTTTCTAAGACTACATATCAATACGTTCTTCATAGTTTTCATCTCTCTAAATTATCCATGTCTTTCATTTCTTTACAAGTTATTTTACATCTAGCAATTTCTGACTGGGGATCTGTGTGTGAGCTCAGGTGTATAGCATGGGTTATTTATTATTATTATTATTATTATTATTATTATTATTATTATTATTATTATTTAGGGCTTTAGAGGTCAGCACCAACACTTTGATTTGTGCTCGGAAACATACTGGGAGCCAGTGTAGATCTTTCAGGACTGGTGTTATATGGTCCTGGCGGGCAGTCCCAGTCACCAGTCTAGCTGCAGCATTCTGGATTAATTGCAGTTTCCGGGTCACCTTCAAAGGTAGCCCCACGTAGAGCGCATTGCAGTAGTCCAAGCGGGTAGACTACCAACAAAAATGGCGCCCTCCACACCAACATGATTCTATGCAACTATTTGGATGTATCGCTACTGCTTAATGTCTGTTGTGAAGAAAGTTCTGTTAGTAAAGCTTTGAAACCATATTTATGATCTAGACCATTTCCATTCCCGGGGGGGGGGGTGTCTGTTTTTATTCATCCTTCTGCTCCAAGCTGAACAATATCAACATACCCTCCAAAATTTCTCCGATGAAAATAGGGGCATCCCATTCTACACCAAGAAGCTTCTCCCGCCTTTGATCTTGCTGCACACGGGTACGTCTTTTGCACATATACGTCTGTCACCTTGAGCCAATTACAATCTCTCAGCCTAGCCTACCTCACAGGGTTGTTGTAAAGAAAAAATGTAAAATTAAGAGATATATTTTTCCACCTTTGCGTCTACGCTTGTTTACACTGAATCGCATTTCCCATCCTTGCAATGCTTCCCCAAGCCTACTTCATTATTGCTGTCTCGATGGTGCACTCTTGCACCATGGTGCAGTGAAAGTGCGATGCACTAATGGTATAAAAAGCCACAGGATTTCAGCTACAGGGCATGCACCAAATGAAGCCGTATGTCTGTCCTGAAACTTTTGCAGGCTCGAAAGGTACTGACTAGGCATCACTGCCCCTGTACCATCAGGAGCACAAATCACCTTGCATAAAAAGGGCAGTCCTCGTCCAATTCTAAACGTTCATCAATGCATGCATACATCACCATATGCAAATCTTATGCAAATCTGTGCCCTCTCCGGCCATCTTTATTTTTTCTTTTGGTACTCTTTTGGTATTCTGTATTGGATACATGCTAATATGGTCACATATTCCGTGAAGCAGTTGGGCAGGGCCAACAGACTTTTCAAAAACTTCCAGCTGAAGATTCCACCTAAGCATTAGGAAGAACTTCCTGACAGTAAGAGCTGTTCGACAGTGGAATTTGCTGCCAAGGAGTGTGGTGGAGTCTCCTTCTTTGGAGGTCTTTAAGCAGAGGCTTGACAACCATATGTCAGGAGTGCTCTGATGGTGTTTCCTGCTTGGCAGGGGGTTGGACTCAATGGACCTTGTGGGCTCTTCCAACTCTATGATTCTATGATTCTATGCCATTATGTTCAATTTCATTCTGTCCTTAAGGGCATTAACAGCAGACTGACCCTAGAGTTTCCGAGCTAACAAAGCAAAAGCCAGTGACCTATTGATTTATAGACAAGGCAAGCAGATAAAGATCGCTGTTTTCGTTGTTCCACAGCAAAAGTAAATGATTGGTTTGTGGAATTAACTGCAGATCACACCTGGTTTCCATCCTGAGGACTTTAAAGCTTCAAAAATAAGCAATGTGCCACTATTTCCACGGCCAAATATCCTAGAGCCAGAAGGGCTCAGTGGAAGGACAGCTGATTGGCTTGCAGAAGGTGCCATGTTCAATCCCTGACAACTCCGGCTTCTAATGGAAAACATGTCAGTCTGACACCCTAGCAGCACTTCTCAACCTGTGGGTGCCTAGATGCTGTTGGACTACAACTCCCATCATCCCTGAGCTCTGGCCTTGCTAGCTAAGGGTGATGGGAGTTGTAGTTCAACATCTGGGGACCCACAGGTTGAGAAAGGCTGAGCCTAGAGAGTATCTGGCACTCTTAGTGCAGTCGGTTGAGAGCTATGTTCTAACTCAAGAGTCCAGCATCTTCCTCTGCACAACCGAGATATTTGCTGCGTCCTTTCCTAGACTTCCTTCAGGAAGTTCAGAACCATTCCTGAAGGTGTTCCAGCAGCCTCCTACCCAGGCAGGGCCCAGACTGAGACCCCCAACTTTGCTGCAGGGCCCCCAACAACATCCTCCTCACCACCACCACAAAATCGAAAGTCACCTGGTGTTGTGGCGGTTGGATGACGGCTGCCCACAGTGGCACAGTGGCCTCAGCTGGCTGCGCAATGGAACTTCACTGGTCGCCGCAGAACCTCAGGAGGTGGAAGAGTCGAGTTATCACGTGGCCCCGTAAGCATCGTCCGTGCCGAACGCACATCAGTGAGAAAGATGCTCCATTGGGTGGAAGGGTGATGTGACTCCTTTGCCTCTGCCTCTTTTGGGGAGGCAATATTCTGGGGCAGGTGTTCAAGCCAGCATTGGGAGCGACAGTTGAGGCAGTTAGCGGAAGACTCACAAGGTTCCATGCACAGAACGGAGATCTCTTTATTTTCAATAGCTGCGTGCGGAAGGAAGAATGTTGGCAAACATCACTTCCATGTCATGATTCCGCAAGGCCCAGGAAAAGTTGTTGCTGTGTAACAGGATGCGGTACATATCCACCAATGTTTCTCTGAAACATGAAAAGAGGGGTGCCCTATTCCATTATTATTATTATTATTATCAGCATTATTATTATTATTATTATTATTATTATTATTATTATTATTATTCCCCACCCATCTGACTGGGGAAGAAATGGAGGAAGTGGGAGATTTTACTTTCTTGGGTTCCATGATCACTGCAGATGGTGACAGCAGCCACGAAATTAAAAGACGCCTGCTTCTTGGGAGAAAAGTAATGACAAACCTAGACAGCATCTTAAAAAGCAGAGACATCATCTTGCCAACAAAGGTCCGTATAGTAAAAGCTCTGGTTTTCCCAGTAGTGATGTATGGAAGTGAGAGCTGGACCATAAAGAAGGCTGATCGCCGAAGAATGGATGCTTTTGAATTCTGGTGCTGGAGGAGACTCTTGAGAGTCCCATGGACTGCAAGAAGATCAAACCTATCTATTCTTAAGGAAATCAGCCCTGAGTGCTCACTGGAAGGACAGATCCTGAAGCTGAGGCTCCAAGACGTTGGCCATCTCATGAGAAGAGAAGACTCCCTGGAAAAGACCCTGGTGTTGGGAAATATGGAGGGCACAAGGAGAAGGGGACGACAGAGGACAAGATGGTTGGATAGTGTTCTCGAAGCTACCAGCATGAGTCTGACCAAACTGCGGGAGGCAGTGGAAGACAGGAGGGCCTGGCATGCTCTGGTCCAGGGGGTCACGAAGAGTCGGACATGACTAAAGACTAAACAACAACAACAACCCATCTGACTAAGTTGCCCCAGCCACTCTGAGCGGCTTCCAACATATATAAAAACATAAATACATTTTCTTCTTTTGTATTTAACTTTTGTATACTTAATTTCGTTGTAAATGATCCTTTATGTTTGTATTTTAAACCAATAAAGATTTACCCAAACAAAACATACCGTAGATACATTCCTCTTCTTTGGCGAACACTCGCAGCCAAGTAAGATTGTCTTCCATAAACACAGTTTTAACAATGAGTCTGTAGGTGACTGTGGAGGCCAATTCTGGATCCACACGTCCTTCCACAGTGGGGACATTGGTTTCCGGGCGGGAGTTGATCACAGTGTGGATTTGCCAAGCGTGCCTTCCTCTTAGCACGTTTTTCCCTTGCGTCCTGAGTTCGAGTGTCTACAAAGCCCGTGACACCTTTGGTAAAGGCTGTTCTCCAACTGGAGCGCTCGCAGGCCAGTGTTCCCCAGTTGTCAGTGTTTATACTACATATTTTTTAGATTTGCCTTGAGACAGTCTTTGAACCTCTTTTGTTGACCACCAGCATTATGCTTTCCATTTTTAAGTTTGGAAGAGAGCGGTTGCTTTGGAAGACGATCATCAGGCATCCGCACAACATGACCAGTCCATCGAAGTTGATGTTGAAGAATCATTGCTTCAACACTGGTGATCTTTGCTTCTTCCAGTACACTGGCATTAGTTCGCCTGTCTCCCCAAGTGATGTGTAAAATTTTTCAGAGACACCGTTGATGGAAACTTTCAAGGAGTTGGAGATGGCGTTTATAAGTGGTCCATGTTTCATAAGCATATAGTAAGGTTGGTAGTACAAGGTGATGATCCAACGAGTGGGATATAAAAACTTAATAAAACAGTAAACAACTTCCCTAGACAGGGCTGCTTTCAGATGTCTTCTAAAGGTTGCATAGTTACTTATCTCCTTGTTTCAAGGCTCCACACCCTCCAACATATCTCTGGTGAAAATAGGAGCATCTTAAGGAAAAGCGGGACATTCCTGGATCAGAAACCGGGGCAGCTTCTGTAAATCCGGGACTGACCCTGGAAAATAAGGACACTTGGAGGGTTTGGCAATGGTGGTCACCAACTTGGAGGGCTTTAAAAAAGGATTCAATATACTTGAAGGAGGTGCTGAAGAATGCTCAGTTAAAAAGCTTGTATTATAATAAATAACAGCTGCTCACTTGGCTGTTGCCAGGAGCCACTGAGCCCTCAATGCTGACCTATATGAGATGTGGCTGAATCAAATCTGGGACATGGCCCTAATGGGTAAACTGACTGGATAATTATATGAAGAATAATTAAACAAGGAGACCATTTCCCAAACACACAGTCTGGCTTACTGCATATGCTTATTGTACAAAAAAGGATGATTACTGACCACACAGCAAACCGTAGACCTTTATTTAACATTTCTTGACAGGGTAACTCTCAAGTCATGACCTTTCTGGTAATCTTTGACAAAGGCCCCCATTATATTTTTGTGGAGAAGCTGGTAAAATGCAGGATGGATGGGGTAATAGTTAGGTGGATTTGTAGCTGGTTGGCTGATTGAAATATACTCGGAGTCGAGAGTGGATTTCATGCTCTTTATTCAGCTCATAGTGGTGAGGAGGAATGGAAGTTCCCCCAGAATGTCTGCTTTATGTACATTATTTACACAATGGGCCCCATGTGATTGGCTAATTCCAGGATTCACTTGTGGGCCAATCAGGTTGTGGATTCACTTCCACCTGGAGCTGGATTGGGTGGCTCCTGTGGACCAATCAGACTGCTGCATTCTGAATCCTATTGTTCTAGGACCAATCAGACTGCTTCATTCTGAACCCTATTGTTCTAGGACAAATCAGACTGCTGCATTCTGAATCCTATTGTTCTAGGACCAATCAGACTGCTGCCTTTTGCATCCTATTCAACTCAGTACATAACACTGATTGAACAATAATCATAATAATGTTGTTATTTATACCCCGCTCATCTGCCTGGCTTGCCCCTGGCACTCTGGGCAGCTGAACCCAAAGAGTTTCCATTATGGTTCCTTATCATCCTGGACCATAAAGAAGGCTGATCGCCGAAGAATTGATGCTTTTGAATTCTGGTGCTGGAGGAGACTCTTGAGAGTCCCATGGACTGCAAGAAGATCAAACCTCTCCATTCTGAAGGAAATCAGCCCTGAGTGCTCACTGGAAGGACAGATCCTGAAGCTGAGGCTCCAAGACTTTGGCCACCTCATGAGAAGAGAAGACTCCCTGGAAAAGACCCTAATGTTGGGAAAGAGGACAACAGAGGACGAGATGGTGGGGCAGTGTTCTCGAAGCTACCAGCATGAGTTTGACCAAACTGCGGGGGGCAGTGGAAGACAGGAGTGCCCGGCGTGCTCTGGTCCAGGGGGTCACGAAGAGTCGGACATGACTAAACAACAAAACAACAACAACCAGGAATCTATACAGTGGTATCTCGGGTTACATACGCTTCAGGTTACATACGCTTCTAGTTACAGACTCCGCTAACCCAGAAATAGTGCTTCAGGTTAAGAACTGTGCTTCAGGATAAGAACAGAAATCGTGCTCCGGCGGCGCAGCAGCAGCAGGAGGCCCCATTAGCTAAAGTGGTGCTTCAGGTTAAGAATAGTTTCAGGTTAAGAATGGACCTCTGGAACGAATTAAGTACTTAACCCATGGTACCACTGTATTGAGAAGCTTAAACAAGCCTGCAACCAGCTACCCGTTGTGCGTTTCAAAGGGGAATGTTAAAACTCTGCTAAGTTATAGCACTTGCTAGCGCAATTTAGGAAGGATATTAATAAACAGTATATCCTCTCCTGCCTCCCTGAACATTCCCACAGCAGCAGCACAAAAAGTGAATAGTATTCTCGGCTGCATCAACAGAAGTATAGTGTCGCGGAAATAAAAAGTGCCACTCTATTCTGCCTTGTTCAGAGCACACCTGGAATACTGTGCCCAGTTCTGGGCACCACAATTTAAGGAGGATAGAGGGGTGTGTGTTTGACCAAGATGATTAAGGGTCCAGCAGCCAAGCCTTATGAGGAACAGTTGAGAGAGTTGGGTATGTTTATTTTCCCCCCCAAATTTTTTAAATGCTTTTCCACATCTATAACACATATAACATATAAAACATACAAAACAAAGCAATTACAATGCTACAAGAAAAATAAAAACACATATTATTTCTTATATTAATTTTAAATTCCATTGTTGCGTGACTTCCTCAAATCCCCCCTAACTGAATTTCATTATATTCCCTTGTAACAGTTTTCCCAGTCAACTTTCTATTACAATTAGTTCCTTCAATTTACTATCTTCAGGCAGGATATAAATAATAAATTATTATTATTATTATTATTATCATCATCATATCTTCAAATGGCTGCCACATGGAAGATGGAGGAATCTTGAGTTCCGCCACTCCAGAAGGTTGGACCCTGACAAGAGGATTCAAATTATAGGAAGGAATATTCCGAATGGACATTAGGAATAACTTTCTGGTGGTAAGAGCTGTTTGAAAGAGGTTTTTATGCAGAGGCTAGACAGCCACCTCTCAGGGATACTTTAGCTGTGATTTATGCTTTGACTTTTGGGTGTAAGCTTCAATGGTTCCTTTTCAGTTCAAACTGGCTTTCAGGGGCTTGGAGTTAGGGAGAGCCAAAGTGCCATCAATCATCATAACTGAGCCTTTACGCTTGCATAAAATGTTTATGATTTATTTCAGGAACTGACACAGCTTTTCTTTTTTTTATAATAAGTTTTTATTAATTTTTCTTTTACAAATGAATCAACACAACCATGTTCTCAAATTTCCAGTTTTTGTACTTCCACCAGCTCCTCCACCAATCATTCATATTTTCTATTTGTTACGCATTTTCGATATATTATATTGCCAGTTAATATTATCCTTTCATCTCTATTTCTTTTTACAATACACCTTTAACTATCACAAAGCCTCTTTAAAACCAACTAACGTTGTCTGTTCATCACATATGTTTTTCAGATAATCCGTAAACTTTCCCCAGTCCTTGATGAACTTGTGATCTTTTTGATATCTAATTTTCCCAGTCATTTTGTCCAGTTCTGCGTAATCCCTAAGTTTCATTCTCCACTCTTCAACCGTCGGTAGATCCTCTTGTTTCCATTTTTGGGCCATTAATATTCTTGCCGCTGTTACTGCATATTGAAAGAGTTTATAGTCCCTTCTGTTGATCTCTCTTCCTGTTATTCCTAGCAGAAAGGCTTCTGGTTTCTTTACAAATGTATATTTAAACATCCTTTTCAACTCATTGTATATCATTTCCCAGAAACCCTTAACCTTCTTACATTCCCACCACATATGAAAGAATGATCCTTCTTTTTCTTTACATTTCCAACACTTATTACATGTTTTGAACATTTTTGCTAACTTAACCGATGTAATGTACCATCTATATATCATTTTCATAATATTTTCCTTTAACGCCATACATGCAGTAAATTTCATATTTTCATTCCATACCTTTTCCCAATCAGCCAGTTGTATATTATAACCAAAGTCTCTGGCCCAATGTATCATAACCGACTTAATCTCCTCATCCTTTGTTTGCCATTCCATTCCAATAGCATTTTATACATTTTTGACATTGGAACTGACACAGCTTTTCATGTCAGCACAAAATCCATTCGAGCACAGCTGCTGCTGTTTCCCCTCCGCCCCCAGAAATGTCACTCCATTTGCAAGCAGAGATTTAAAGCCAGTCTTCTCCCAGTTTGGTCAATGGCTGTTCTGGCTGGGAGATATTGGAGTTGTAGAACAAAACATCTGGAGGATATAACGTTTGCAAAGGCTAGTTTAAGCCAAGCAGCAGGCGCGTTAGCTTGTTTCCTTAAAAAGTCCCCAATGTGCTTTCATAGGAAGAATCTCAGGGAGGTTCCATTGCAACCAAAATCTGAATTCTCAAAAGCTGCCGTTTTCCCAGAAATCAGCTGCCCTGAGCAAAACTCGCCAGATCTCAACAGGCCTATTCGCAAACATCGTCAAACATGATTCCGTGGAGTTCCCCATTCACTCAGGACACTGGAATTTCTAGAATGCTTCTCTCCTCCCATTGGTCCCCATTTTCCATTGCAATAATGCTCTGTTTTGCCTGGAGAAGACCGGCTGGTCTTGTGTGGTCCAAAAGCCCACTCTGTATGACGGCACAATATCCAGGGAGGCCTCTTCTTCCCAGTTCGAAACCATCTCCCAGATAAATGGTTGGGGTGGAGGACAGAGATGGAGGTACCTAGCTGTCCACCATAGCCGGCCAGGGCTGGCGATCCATCAGAGAAAAGGCAAAGCTCTCCTGATCTGGCAAAAAGCTTTAGATCTGTGGCTAGTTCTGGTTATCTCCCGCCTGGACTACTGCAATGCGCTCTATGTGGGGCTACTTTTGAAGGTGACCCGGAAACGACAACTAACCCAGAATGCGGCAGCTAGACTGGTGACTGGGAGCGGCCACTGAGACCACATAACACCAGTCTTGAAAGACCTACATTGGCTCCCAGTACATTTCCAAGCACAATTCAAAGCATTGGTGCTGACCTTGAAAGCCCTAAACGGCCTCAAAGGCCCAGTATACCTGAAGGAGCATCTCCACCCCCATAGTTCTGCCCGGACACTGAGATCCAGCGCCGAGGGCCTTCCGGCGGTTCCCTCCCTGCGAGAAGCCAAGTTACAGGGAACCAGGCAGAGGGTCTTCTCAGTAGTGGCACCCGCGCTATGAAGCGCCCTCCCAGCAGATGTCAAAGAGAACAACAACTACCAGACTTTTAGAAGACATCTGAAGGCAGCCCTGTTTAGGGAAGCTTTTAATGTTTGATGCATTACTTTACAGTGGTGCCTCAGGTTACAGACACTTCAGGTTCCAGGCGCTTCAGGTTACAGACTCCACTAACCCAGAAATAGTACCTCGGGTTAAGAACTTTGCTTCAGGTCAGGATGAGAACAGAAATAGTGCGGCGGCGGCAGTGGGAGGCCCCATTAGCTAAAGTGGTACATCAGGTTAAGAACAGTTTCAGGTTAAGAACGGACCTCCAGAACGAATTAAGTTCCTAACCCGAGGTACCACTGTAGTTGGAAGAGACCACGGGGATTTTTCTAGTTCAACTCTCTGCAAGGCAGGAATTGCAGCTCAAGCATTCCAGACTGACAGCCGTCCAGACTCTGTCTAGAAGCCACCAATAAAGGGGAAATCCACTACCTTTGGAGTCCAACAATCTTAAACAGCTGGGCTCCCCAAGGATAATATTTTGTTGGAAGCCACCCAGAGTGGCTGGGGAAGCCCAGCCAGATGGGCAGGGTATAAATAATAAATTATTATTATTATTTATTATTATTATTATTATTATTATTATTATTAGGAGCAGTACGCCAATCTGAGCCAGCCAGGACCCGATTCAGGACCCGATGGAGGAGGAAAGAAAAGGCCTTTCCAAGGTTTGCTGGCCCTGTGACGAAACCAGTCGCAAAACAGGAGGAGACGGCTTTCTTGCCAAAGGGAAGACAGGACAGAGTGCCATGGGAGAATGAATTGATTCTGGGAAACAGGGTACCAGAGGGGCAATTCTTGGAGGGTAGAAAGGAGACCCCAGGGCATGTGCCCAAATCTGGGCAACTGGGCTATAATAACAGCAACCTGGCAACAGCAACCTTGCAGTATGTGGGTGGTGTGAAATGCATAGGGATACTGGATATAGGGTCTTTTATTTAGCACTAAAGTGCTTTTCCATATACGTACATTTTGGGCTTAATAATAATAATTTTAATTTATACCCGCCCTCCCCAGCCAAGACCGGGCTCAGGACGGCTAACACCAGGTATAAAAACAATTGATTAAAATACAACTTAAAAACAAGATTCAAATACAACATTAAAATGCAGCTTCATTTCAGCAGAAACTCAAATCAAAAGCTTTTTGGGGATGAAAACGTCAAATCTTCACCCAGGCCAACTATCCAGACTGGTCCTACGTGGCCAGAAAAAAGCCAGGGAAGTGCCCAAATAGAAGTTCCATTACAGAAGGAGAAAGGGAAAAAAGAAATTGAGGGGGAACGAATCAAGTTGATTCCAAGCCAAAGGCCAGGCAGAACAACTCTGTCTTACAGGCCCTGCGGAAAGAAATCAGATCCCGCAGGGCCCTGGTCTCATGAGACAGAGCGTTCCATCAAGTCGGGGCCAGTGCTGAAAAGGCCCTGGCTCTGGTTGAGGCTAATCTGACTTCCTTAGGGCACGGACCTCTAGGGTGTTGCTATTTATGGACCTTAAGGTCCTCCATGGGGCATACTGGGAGAGGCAGTCCCGTAGGTACGAGGGTCCTACAAAGAAAGAAAACTTAAACCTGAGGCCGAGGTACCAAATGCAGCCCGCAAATCCTCTCTTAGAATCAAATAACCTTTGTCAAAAAGACCAGACGCCTTTCTCTTAGGAATTTTCGGTGCAGATATACTGAAGGATTTGAGAAGACTGTTCATGTACGCGACTACAGCTGCAAGGAAGCTGCTTGCCCAGTGATGGAAAGAGGCTAAGGTGCCGACCAGTGGCGTAGCGTGGGTTGTCAGCACCCGGGGCGAGGCAAGTAATTTGCGCCCCCTAACCCATGGATTTGCGCCCCCTAACCCCCAGATGTTGCGCCCGGTGTGGACGGCCCCCCTGCACCCCCCACGCTATGCCACTGGTGCCGACAAAGGCCGACTGGCAGATGAAACGACTGGACTACTCAGAGGTGGCCAGATTGACTGGGGAAATCCGAAATCTGGAGGATCAAAGCTTCAACAGAGAATGAGACAAATACAGATTGTATTTAAAAGAACACTGTAAACACTTGAATCTCTTTGGCAGGCTTTGAATAACTCTTGCAAAGTTACAAAGACTTGGACATATTGGAGGACTAAAATTTGGATGAACATATGCAGTTGATTAAGATATCTAAAGGACCCACGGAGGTGAGGAGGGAAGAACTAAGATTCGGAAGAATCTTGTTTGGTTTTGAAATTTTAATGTGTTAAATGTGAGATTTATCTTGTAAAACTAATAAAAAAGATTTTCTTTAAAAAAATAGAATTGTGGAACTTGGAAGGGACCTCCAAGGCTCATCTACTCCAACCCTTTGCAATGCAGGAATCTCAACTAAAGCAACCAAGACAGGTGGCTATCTAAAAGGGAATAATAATAATAATAATAATAATAATAATAATAATAATAATAATAATAATAATAATTTATTTATACCCCGCCCATCTGGCTGGGTTTCCCCAGCCACTCTGGGCGGCTTCCAACAAAGTATTAAAATACAGTGGTCTGTTAAACATTAAAAGCTTCCCTAAACAGGACTGCCTTCAGATGTCTTCTAAAAGTCTGGTAGTTATTGTTCTCTTTGACATCTGGTGGGAGGGCGTTCCACAGGGCAGGTGCCACCACCGAGAAGGCCCTCTGCCTGGTTCCCTGTAACTTGGCTTCTCGCAGTGAGGGAACCACCAGAAGGCCCTCGGAGCTGGACCTCAGAACGATGGGTGGGGGTGGAGATGCTCCTTCAGGAAGACTTATCTTATCTGACCCATCTCAGCCATACTCTGTCCCTGCTTTCCACCATTGCAGAGGATTTATTGACCAGACTGGGATGTGCCATGGAACCCTCCACAAATCCTAAAATGGTTGGATGACGCCTTTTAAGCCTCCTTCCAGCATCTCCTGCAGCCCAGCTGGTGCCAAACGTCTTGCTCTGCTTTCCTTTAGACCACAACAGCAAGGCAAAGTATGGGGTCTTGTACAAAAACAGAGTGGCTTGCCAAATTATTGGAGTATTACAATATATCCAAAACAATGGGAGAAATCGGAAGGATCCCAAAAGAGAAGATAGACAAGAACTGGAAGGTGTTTAAACGATATTTGCAAAATCTTATTGAGAAATCAGAACTCCTGTTAGAATAAAAAAGTTCCGTTATAAATACTGAAATGCTAAATAAGATGGATAACAATGTGTAACAGAAAATGAAGCAGAAAATGTTCAGTTTCTGTTAATTGATTCTCATGGGAAACTTGCAGATTCTGGCTTCAAACAATTAACTCAAGGCAGTGTCAATTTACTCTTGGCAGAAAGCCCAGGTCAGCTTGACCTAGAAACTGCTTACTCTGATTGGTTAACGACCAGCATTCAACTCTTAACTAGGGATTGCTAGCTCAGTTTGATGTGAGGTGTGTTAGGAGTAGAAGTGCTGTGTATGGTTTTGAGAGAGAGAGAAAGAGAGGATTTACTTTGCTTTTATTTGTATGCAGAAACTCTGCTGGTTTTATTTTCTCCTTTTTAATAAATTCTGTAAATAGTTATTCTGAGTCTAGCTGACTAGTCATTACTGCCGCAACTAGCTTCTTCGCTGTGCAGGAAAACTCTGCTACGTTTGGGCTAAAGCCAATAGGGCTATGCCTGACACTTCAAAGTTCCAAGAGGTTATGGGCATTGTGCTGCCAGCCTGAGTTGCGGTGGTGTCAGCATCAACGGCGTTGGTTCCAGTAGTTCCAGAAGTTGTTGTTCCTGGCTGGTTCCTGACCGTGGTGAGCTGGTGACGCAGCGGACAGAAGGACAACAGCTGCAGCGTGTGAGTGCTGGGTGCTGTGGTTCCTGTTCTCTCTCTCGGTGGTCGTGAGTAGCTGGTTCCGGGTTCCAGGGACATCGCTCTCAAGATGGCCTCACAACCAGTTCAGATGGCTTTTGAGCGTCTGAATGACTCCAATTACTTGCTGTGGTCGGAACGCATGCAGGCAGTGCTGCAGAGGGATCGTCTCTGGCAAGTGGTGAGTAAGTTTCCTGCGAAGCCTGATGATGAAGACCTCGATAAAGACCAAAGAGCAAGGGCCACAATTGTCTTGGGGCTGGAAGATTCCCAGTTGCCGTATGTGAGGGGAATCAAGACAGCTAGAGGTGTGTGGCAAGCACTTAAAGAACTCCATGTGCGTGAGACAGCAGTCTCTAAGCTGTTCATTCGCAAGGCATTCAAATCAAATTTTATTAAACGGTCACAGACCAGATTGACTCATACAGCTAGTCAGCGAAACATAACACCGGAAAAAACAAAGGACAATTTCAATACAAATTAGGCCATAACAACAATTTAAAATTGGACAACATGAATAAAATTAAGTATTTGCCTTTGCCGGCATGTTGACATTGGAAAGCTCTTGTTTTCTACGCCTGATAGCGGCTGCACAGAATTTAGCAACATTGATCATGATTACAGGAACCTTATCTTCTACAAAGGCTCTCATACATTGAAGTTCTGATTCATTTTTAAGCTTTCGTAGAACTGGGGCAATAAAGGTCAGGCGTAAATCCTCGTAATAACTACAGTGCAGCAATACATGCAAACTTGTTTCCACTTCCGATGAGTCACATGGGCAAACACGTGACTCATATGGTTTGCCCTCATATCTGCCTAGCAGCAGGGCAGAGGGCAGGACGTTGAATCTGGCCAGGGTAAAGGAATGTCTGTACTTAGGTATTTGTAAATCAGCCAGATAGTTTGCGGGTGAGAACCCTCTCCCAAAGTCTCTGATTGTGGCGTGTTTATCCATTTTGCCCATATGACATTGCAGCTCTATGTCCCTGATGCGCTGGAGCACTTGACTTCTGGCTCTCTCATATCCTGCCGCTATCAAGATCTGCGGGGAGAATCCCAAGCTTCTTATCTTTTCAAACAGGGAAGCTTTCCAGGTAGAATGAAAGTTGTCTAAGAGTGTTAAGGGAGCCAAACCGGCCGGGAAAAAAATAAGTTTTAACCAGTAGTGTATCTTTAGAATCCACAAACGCGCGTTAACAGGTAGTTGTCCAACTTCTAAGCGGACAGCTATATTAGATACACAGGGAGGGATCCCCAATAAACATCGGTAGAATTTTGCTTGAAATGCCTCCATAGGCGCAAAATTTTTAAAACTGCAAACCTGGGATCCATAAGTGAGTTGTGGGAGTATTTTTGCAGCAAAAACCTGGGAGGCTGCCGGAACGTATTTTCCCCCTTTCCCGTGAAAGAATCTTGTAAGGGCTTTGTTGGCCCTTCCTGCGTTGGCAATGGCGTTTTTCATCTGTTGGTGCCACGAGACCCTTTCCTGAAAAGTTATTCCCAGGTATTTGAAAGTTGCTACCTGGTCAATAGGTTGACCATTAATTCTCCATTTGTGTTTCCTTCTTTTTTTTGAAAACACCATAATTTTAGATTTGCTGTAATTTATTGATAGTTGTTCCACTTGACAATGATCAGCAAGTGATCTCAAAAGCTTCCTCAAGCCAACGCAGGAAAAGGAGAGTAGGACTGCATCGTCCGCATACAGAAGCACCGGGAGGGGCATACCTGCCAGTTTGGGAGGGTGGGCATTTTCTTTCGCCATATTTACTGCTAGAGAGTTAATATAAAAATTAAATAGCATTGGCGCGAGGACACATCCTTGTTTAACCCCATAGTGTGTTTTAATTTCTTTAGTTAGATGGCCTGACCGATCGCATCTTACCCTCACCCTGGTGTTTTCGTATAGACCACGGATAAGGCGTAATAAGCGTTTATCTATGTTTGTAGCGCCAAGCTTTTCCCAGAGTCTATCCCTTGGTATTAGATCAAAGGCCGATTTGAAATCCACAAAAGCTGCATATAAAGACCCCCCTTTTCTAGAGTATTTGTCTGCCAGGTGTTGAAGGATAAGGGCCTGGTCTATAGTTGAACGCTTTGCTCTAAAACCAGCTTGAGCTTCTGATAGAATATGCTCTCTTTCCATCCACTCCACTAATTTGTCACATAAATGAGCAGCGTATAGTTTGCTGATAATACTTAATAGACTGATTGGTCTATAGTTAGCTGGCTCAGATCTGTTTCCTTTCTTGAATATTGGAATGATGATGGCTAGGCCCCAGTCCTCAGGGATAATAGCTGTTTGATTTATACTGGTGAATAAGGCAGCTAGCACAGGGGCCCACCATTCAACATTTCCCTTGAGAATTTCTGGTGGGATATTGTCAGCACCCGGGGCTTTCCCTGATTTAAGAGATTGAATAAGGCCTGTAATTTCTTCTGTGGTTACAGGGGGCCATTCCTTGCCAAATTCACTTGAAGCAGGAAGCAGAACTGGGGCCAGTTGATTTGATGAATATAATGAGAGGGAAAAGGCCTCCCATGCTCCGGCAGGTATAGAGTATTCGATTTCAATCGGGGAGTCTCTCCAGCTTTTTGCGATTGTTTTCCAAAACGTGGCAGAATCTTTCCTTCGGGAGGCCTCCACTAGGCACTGCCATTCCTCCCTTTGTGCCTGGAGCTTTTTCTTGTTAATCAAAGCTTTATAACTGCGTTTTAACTCAAACCAGTCTAATGGAAGCGAAGGTAGGTTCGCTGCTCTATATTTCCTGTACTTATCCAGCAGGAGGCGTTTCATAGCCATGCATTCTTGGTCAAACCAGGGTTTGGATTTATTAGAGTGTAGAGATTGCCGTGGCATTTTTTTGTTAGTCAGATAAGGTTGTAGGGACGAAATCAGTTCCCGGAACATGTCTAATCTAGCCTCAGGAGTTGGGGAATTAACGAGGTTCTCCTTTCTAGCAAGAAAAGTATCTGAGTGAAGTCTTTCCGATATTTCATCACTCAATTTGCTGGACCATTTAATACGCCTGATGATGAAGACCTCGATAAAGACCAAAGAGCAAGGGCCACCATTGTCTTGGGGCTGGAAGATTCCCAGTTGCCGTATGTGAGGGGAATCAAGACAGCTAGAGGTGTGTGGCAAGCACTTAAAGAACTCCATGTGCGTGAGACAGCGGTCTCTAAGCTGTTCATTCGCAAGGCATTGTACAAGGCAATGTTACAGCCTGGGGTTACAATGCAGGAACACCTACACAGTTTACAGTTAAAGTTTACTGCGCTACAGGAAAGAGACTGTGCATTAGACCAGCAGGAGAAGGTGGCTATTATTTTGAGTTCTCTCCCGGAAAGCTGGGATACTTTAGTTTTGTCTCTAGAAGGCATGCAGGAGCGTGATTTATCCGTCAGTTACGTTACTGGGCGTTTGATTGAAGAATGGCAGAAGAGGCAAGAAAGGTTGTTGGCTGCAGAGGCTTCTACAGGCGGGCGGTTTGGAAGGAGTTCTCATGCCGTGCCAGAGGGGAAGCAAAAGCAGCGTACCGGTGAGGAGTCAGCGTTTGCTGTTAGGCGTTGTTTCTGATGTGGGTCCTCAGCGCATCTAAAACGACAATGTCCGGAGTTGGTCAAGTCTCAGTTGCCGGTGCAGGAGCAGAGACGAGATCAGCAGCAGCAGAAAAAGAAATTCTTCAAACGAAAACAGTCGGCTCAGCTGGTGACCGGTGAGGTCAAGATTGCTGATGAGAAACAAGCTGTCTGGGTGGTCGATTCGGGGGCGTCTCGGCACATCGTAAATTCAGATGAATTGTTTGTTTCCAAGAACTCAGCACAGCGCAGCCAGGTGGCTCTAGCAGACGGAAGTAAAGCCAATAGGGCTATGCCTGACACTTCAAAGTTCCATGAGAAAATTGGTTTTAAAATGTGTGAAAGAAAGTAATAGAAGTGGAAAGAAATTGCAATTGAGTAGATTGGAAGTCTAACACAAGGGTGGTGAGAGGTGAGGGATGATAGTGGGGAAAGGAAGTACAGTGCTGCCCCGCAAGACGAACGCCTCGCAAGACGAAAAACCCGCTAGACGAAAGGGTTTTCCGTTTTGGAGGCGCTTCGCAAGACGAATTTCCCTATGGGCTTGCTTCGCAAGATGACAGCCCATAGGGAAATCTCCGGGACAGTGGGGAAGCGCAGCGCGTCTTCCCCGCTGTCCTCGGACCTCCTCCGAAGCCTGGCGGCGGGGCGGGGACACCTCCTCCCGCCGCCGGGCTTCGGAAGGAAGCCCCGATGCCCAGCGGCGGGGCGGGAAATCCTCCCTCCGCTGCCCGGCATCAGAACGATGCCCCGATGCCGGGCGGCGAGGCGGGAACGCCTCCCCCCGCCGCCCGGCTTCGGGGCAGGAAAGCCTCCCCCCGCCGCCCGGCAGGAACGCCTCCCCCCGCCGCCCGGCTTCGGGGCATCGTCCCGATGCCGGGCGGCGGGGCAAGAACGCCTCCCCCCGCCGCCCGGCTTCGGGGCATCGTCCCGATGCCGGGCAGCGGGGCGAGAAAGCCTCCCCCCGCCGCCTGGCATCGGAACGATGTCCCGAAGCCGGGCGGCGGGGCGGGAAAGCCTCCCCCCGCCGCCCGGCTTCGGGGCATCGTCCCGATGCCGGGCGGCGGGGCAGGAACGCCTCCCTCCGCCGCCCGGCTTCGGGGCATCGTCCCGATGCCAGGCAGCGGGGCGAGAAAGCCTCCCCCCGCCGCCTGACATCGGAACGATGTCCCGAAGCCGGGCGGCGGGGCGGGAAAGCCTCCCCCCGCCGCCCGGCTTCGGGGCATCGTCCCGATGCCGGGCGGCAGGGCAGGAACGCCTCCCTCCGCCGCCCGGCTTCGGGGCATCGTCCCGATGCCGGGCAGCGGGGCGAGAAAGCCTCCCCCCGCCGCCCGGCATCGGAACGATGTCCCGAAGCCGGGCGGCGGGGCGGGAAAGCCTCCCCCCGCCGCCTGGCTTCGGAACGATGTCCCGAAGCCGGGCGGCGGGGCCGCGAAGCCTGGGCGCGCTGGCAACTCTCCGCAAGGAGCGCTCCCGCTGCTTGCGGAGAGGTCCGCGAAGCCTGTCCTGGACCTCTTCTGAAGGCAGGCGGGGGGCAAAAGTCTTTGTCCCCCCTGCCTGCCTTCCCAGGGGCTTTTAAATCGCCCCGGACAGCGGAGAAGTCCTCCGCTGTCCCGGGCGATTTTAAAATGCCGCCCGCCAGAAGAGGTCGGGGGAAGGCAGTTTCCATAGGAACGCATTAATTGATTTTCAATGCAGTCCTATGGAAAACCGTGCATCGCAAGACGAAAAACTCGCAAGACGAAGAGACTTGCGGAACGAATTAATTTCGTCTTGCGAGGCACCACTGTATGTGTGGGATTGAGTGGGGGTATGTATGAATATTTTTAAGGACTTTATGAAATGTATGTTTGGATATTCGTAATACAGTGGTACCTCGGGTTAAGTACTTAATTCGTTCCGGGGGGGTCTGTTCTTAACCTGAAACTGTTCTTAACCTGAAGCACCACTTTAGCTAATGGGGCCCAGGTCCTATAGTCTGACACTCTGACCAACCACTACACCACGCCTAGGGTTGTATTCTATGTAAGCCCTACTCAGAGTAGATCCACTGAATATTTATTTAAAAAAAAAACCAACTAATTTAGGCCCATTAATTTTAATAGGTCAGGAACCCCTTCACCTTGGCAGGAAGAAAGGCACACAGCTGATCTCCACTCCCTTCCACTCCCGCAGGAGTACTACACATACAGCATATCGTTTCTCCTCAGCACTCTGCATCTGCTCAGGAACCCCTTGTTATTAGAGTACCAAAGCACTGTAGAGTTGGAATGGGACACCGAGGGTTCTCAACTGCAGGAGTCTCAACTAAAGCAGACATGACAGGTGGCCATTCAATCTCTCCATCTATCTTCTGAGCCCCGTCCTAGGACTGCCTTTCCTACCGGGCACTCTGCACGTGCTCAGGAACTCCTATCCCCTTGGCATGAAGGAAGGCCAATCTCCATCCCGTCTCCTCAACTCTCGGTTCCTACAGCGGCGCCATACTGCGTACAGTATCTTCCACGTCCCATCCCTGAATTAATTGCCTTTTCTCCCGGGCACTCTGCACGTGCTCAGGAACTTCTGTCTCCTTGGCAGGAAGGGAACGCTGATCTCCCATCCCGTCTACTCAACTCTCGGTTCCTGCAGTGGCGCCATACTGCGTACGGTATCTTATTGCCTTTTCTCCCGGGCACTCTGCACGTGCTCAGGAACTCCATCCCCTTGGCAGAAAGGAACGCAGATCTCCCATCTCGTCTACTCTCTCGGTTCCTGCAGTGGCGCCATACTTCGTACGGTCTCTTCCACGTCCCATCCCTGAATTAATTGCCTTTTCTCCCGGGCACTCTGCACGTGCTCAGGGGGTACACATCGGCGAGGGGAGCGGACCGGGCAGGCCCCTTTCCACTGGGGAGGCAGCCCTCCTCCTCCTCACCCCGCTCCCACGAGCCTTGAGACTTTTCCGGGCCCAGCCCCCTCTCCAGGGAGAGAAAGCGCGCAAGCCGGCAGCTGGCAATTCCGCGGAAAGGGAAAGCGAAAGGGAAAGTTGCTCCCGCGGCGGCGGCGGCGGCGCATTCCAAGCCAACATGGGTCTCTATCTGCATCGCCCTTCCTTCGGCCGGCCGCCGGGCGCATAAAGGCGGCGGGCGCCGAGAAGCGCGGATCCTCCGTGCGCCCCTCGCCGCTCCATGGCCCCGCGCAGGCTGCTGCTCCTGCTGCTGGCGTGGCTGCTGGGCGCCTGGGGGCCGCTCTCGGCTCCCGCCGCTGCAAGAAGCGGCCCCACCGAGCTCCAGAAAGGTACCTAGCGCTGGCTCCTCCTCCTCCTGCTGCTCCCTTTCCGCGCAGCACTTGAACCCAGAGCCGCCTCGCGCTCCCGAGCCCCCGCGCCTTGCAAGCGGCGAAAGGGAGGGAGCGGTGAGAGCGGACTACCTCGCAGGGGTGTCGGTAGGCCTTTTCTCCCAGCTGCGGGGTCACTCCTCCCAGCAGGGCGCGACGGACAGGTGTGCCTACCTGCAGGTAACACCTGGCGAGGCGGGGAGACGTCTGCACTGCGTTATATGTACAGGTGTGGGTCTGCACTGCCGGGTTGTTGTAAATTATTCCTTTTCCGCCGTCCCAGCCCTCCTGGCTTGCCCACGGCACCTGTCAATCAAGGGAGGGAGCGGTGAGAGCGGACTACCTCGCAGGGGTGTCGGTAGGCCTTTTCTCCCAGCTGCAGGGTCACCCCTCCCAGCAGGGCGCGACAGACAGGTGTGCCTACCTGCAGGTAACACCTGGCGAGGAGGGGACCACATCTGCACTGCTTTATATGTACAAGTGTGGGGCATAGCTGTCAACGTTCCCCTTTTTTAAAGGGAAATTCCCTTATTCCGAATAGGATTCCCTGCCAGAAAAGGGGAAAGTTGACAGCTGTGATGTGGGCCTGCATTTTAGGGTTGTTGTAAATTGTTCTGTTTCCGTCGCCGTCCTGGCTTGCCCACGGCACCTGTCATTCAAGAGAGGGATGGACGCACCTTACCGCCAGGTGTGTGAGCCGTGGAATACATTGCCCAGGGACGGAAGGATGGTTGCAGCAGCTACCTCTGAAAGACCTTCTTGATGCAAAGAGGCGGTGGGCTACATTGCAGGGTTGTCGCTAATAAGGCTCTTTTGACCACCAGCCACAGCCCTGCGAAGCTTGCAGCCCCAGAAATAATAATAATAATTAACTCCGCCCAGCTAATTGCAGGGCACGGCGGTTTTTCTCAGCTACCAAATCTTTTCTCAACAGCGTTCCTCTCCCCCCCCTCACTTTACCCCCTCCCCGATCCTGAAACGTGACTATAACTGGACACTGCGTTCCAGTGCAGTGCAGCAAAACATATTTGAATTTATTTATTTTTTGGCCCGCGTCCCATACTCAGTTTGTCCTGGCAAACGGCATTTAAAAACACGGGTTTGCAGTCAAACTGGCACACTCAGCAGCCATTGATAAAATTATGCCAAGTCATATTATCATAATTCGCTTTGCAAGTGGGTCTCGCCGAGATATTGCAGATGGGTTGTTGGCTACAGCTGGGTTGTGGTTTTTTGAAAGTTTTACTTTCTGAATATTCCCTGGAAAGTATAATCATCTTCTTCGCCTCACTCAGATACTTCGATTTTTTAGTCTACTGCTGTTTTTAAGTGTTCAAGAGTCTTAAATCATTGCTGTTTATTTTGCTTGTTGATCTTTTTATCTTTCTTTCGGTAAACTTCTTCCAGATACCTTTATGTCATGGGTAGGCAAACTAAGGCCCGGGGGCCGAATGCGGCCCAATCGCCTTCTCAATCCGGCCCGCGGACGGTCCGGGAATCAGTGTGTTTTTACATGAGTAGAATGTGTCCTTTTCTTTAAAATGCATCTCTGGGCCTAAGTTTTAATTTATATGTTTTTTAACTGTTGCTATACCTGTACTGTCCCTGTTATACCTAATTGCAAATTCAAATGTATCCCTGTCGTGTTTTATGACTTCCTTGATATTGTGTGTGGGCTGGAACTGGTCTGTGACCGAAATAATAAAATTCATTCATGCATCTCTGGGTTAGTTGTGAGGCCTGCCTGGTATTTTTACACGAATAGAATGTGTGCTTTTATTTAAAGTGCATCTCTGGGTTATTTGTGGGGCCTGCCTGGTGTTTTTACACAAATAGAATGTGTGCTTTTATTTAAAATGCATCTCTGGGTGATTTGTGGGGCCTGCCTGGTGTTTTTACATGAGTAGAATGTGTGCTTTTATTTAAAGTGCATCTCTGGGTTATTTGCGGGGCCTGCCTGGTGTTTTTACATGAGTAGAATCTGTGCTTTTATTTAAAGTGTATCTCTGGTTATTTCTGGGGCCTGCCTGGTGTTTTTACACGAATAGAATGTGTGCTTTTATTTAAAGTGCATCTCTGGGTGATTTGTGGGGCATAGGAATTCATTCTCCCTCCCACCCCCAAAAAATATATAGACCGGCCCTCCACAAGCTCTGAGGGACAGTGCAGCGGCCCCCTGCTGAAAAAGTTTGCTGACCCCTGCTTTACGTGTTACAATCAAGCGCTGTATAAGTTTTTATGACACCAACAAGCAAACAAATAAATAAGACTTGCATTGCTGCATTTGCTTCAGCACCAGTTTTGGGGTCCTTTCAGTGACCTGACCAAAGCAGCATTGGGCTACACTGCAAGGTCGTCATCAGCCGCTGTTTCTCAGTCTCCTCTGCCCCTCCTGCTTGCAATTTAGTTATGCTAATACCAGGCTGGCGCTGTGGGTTAAACCACAGAGCCTAGGGTTTGCAGATCAAAAGGTCGGTGGCTCGAATCCCCGTGACGGGGTGAGCTTCCGTTGCTCGGTCCCTGCTCCTGCCAACCTAGCAGTTTGAAAGCACGGCAAAGTGCAAGTAGATAGATAGGTACCGCTCCGGCGGGAAGGTAAACGGCGTTTCCGTGCGCTGCTCTGGTTCGCCAGAAGCGGCTTAGTCCTGCCGGCCACATGACCCGGAAGCTGTACGCCGGCTCCCTCGGCCAATAAAGCGAGATGAGCGCCGCAACCCCAGAGTCGGCCACGACTGGACCTAACGGTCAGGGGTCCCTTTACCTTTACCTTAAAACCAGGCTACTTCTAAGTGTTTGCCAAAATCCCAGAGGTTTCAGCCTCTTGAAGGATGGAAGCAGAGCGTGTTGAATTGCTGTTTTAGGGGTTGTTTTCAAAAGTCTGGAACGGATTTATCCGTTTTGCATTGCTTTCTATGGCAAAGCGCGCCTTGGTTTTGGAACGCTTTGGTTTTGGAGCGGACTTCCGGAGAACCGAGTTTGAGAACCGAGGTACCACTGTAGTTTGCATTCCAACACTCTGAGGTTGAGAGAATTCTATTGTTTAAGGCGCTTGCCTAACAACCTTGCCTGTGTTTGATTCCACCACAAAATCAATACCGTAAAGCAGACAGACCTAAGCGAAGAGATCTATTTGCATTCCAACACTCTGAGGTTGAGAGAATTCCGCTAGCCGCCAATCAGGGCAAAGTTCCAGGTGCTGTTTTTGGTGCATAAAACCTTGGAATACCCAAAAGATCATCTCTCCCCCCTTATATACTCAGTAGACTCCTGTGCTCTGCAGGTGAGGTCTTCCAGGGAGTCTTTTCCACACAATGTCGGAACGGAATACCTCCCTGTGGACTGTTTTTCCTGTTAAACATTAGACAGGCATCCTTTGTGCCTCACTCCAGTCTTCATCTGGGGTTAATATTTTAAAAGATGCTTATCGTTGTTGTCAGACGACGTTGGGCTCCTTGGGGAGCCCAGCTGTTTGAGATTGTTGGACTCCAAAGGTAGTGGATTTCCCCTTTATTGGTGGCTTCTAGACAGAGTCTGGACGGCTGTCAGTCTGGAATTCTGCGATTCCTGCCTTGAAGAGAGTTGGACTAGAAAAATCCCCGTGGTCTCTTCCAACTACAGTGGTACCTCGGGTTAAGTACTTAATTCGTTCCGGAGGTCCGTTCTTAACCTGAAACTGTTCTTAACCTGAAGCACCACTTTAGCTAATGGGGCCTCCTGCTGCTGCCGCGCCGCTGGAGCACGATTTCTGTTCTCATCCTGGAGCAAAGTTCTTAACCCAAGTCTGTAACCTGAAGTGTTATTTCTTTGACATCTGGTGGGAGGGCGTTCCACAGGGCCGGTGCCACTACTGAGAAGCTCCTCTGCCTGGTTCCCTGTAACCTCACTTCTCGCAGAGAGGGAACTGCCAGAAGGCCCTTGGAGCTGGACCTCAGTGTCCAGGCTGAATGATGGGGGTGGAGACGCTCCTTCAGGTCTACTGGACTGAGGTCGTTTAGGGCATGGGTAGGCAAACTAAGGCCCAGTGGTCGGATCCGGCCCAATCACCTTCTAAGTCCAGGAATCAGTGTGTTTTTACATGAGTAGAATGTGTCCTTTTCTTTAAAATGCATCTCTGGGTGATTTGTGGGGCCTGCCTGGTGTTTTTACATGAGTAGAATGTGTGCTTTTATTTAAAATGCATCTCTGGGTTATTTATGGGGCATAGGAATTCGTTCATATTTTCCCCAAAAAATATAGTCCCCCCCCCCACAAGGTCTGAGGGATAGTGGACCGGCCCCCTGCTAAAAAAGTTTGCTGACCCCTGGTTTACGGCTTTAAATCTCTGCACCAACACTTTGAGCACTCAAAACGGAGCACGTTCGGCTTCCAAAGAAAGTTCGCAAACCGGAACACTTACTTCCGGGTTTGCAGCGTTTGGGTTCCAAGTTGTTTGAGTACCAAGGCGTTTGAGAACCAAGGTACCCTTGTACACTTAGCATACTAGCTTTCTTGACATGTGGCTTAGATTCACGGGGGAATCCCTCGTCCAGATCCTGCCCTCTGGAGCACGGAAAACAAAACCCCTCCATCATCTACACAACAGCCCTTCCGATATCTGAAGATGGCTTAATTGTTGCATCTCCAGCATAAAAATTTTGCATTTCTTCCTGGATTGGAAGGGCTGCTCAGAAAAAAAGTTGCACAGAGCTGTTTTCTCGTTTCCCCCAAAGCTTGTTCATTTCCTCGAACAAATGCATGCCTCTGTTCTTCAGAAAGTGAAACTTCCTTCCTCTGCCCAAATTATCTAGACTCTTCCCCCCCCCCCCCCGCTTTCCCGTCATCACCCCTGTTCACCCCCAACTGCCTATGGGTTCCCCGCTCCAAAGTTGTGTCCACACATTTTGTACATGGGACGCTGTTTCCCCTTTTTGTCCCTTCCTCTCAAGTAGGACTTCCGCGACCACCATAACTTCTGCAAACCAGCAGGAGTTTGTTTGTTTTTTAAATATTTTTTATTGATCAATTTCCACATAACAAATTATCAAACCTTATAATCACATACATTATTCCCCCACTTTCCTCCCCCCCCCACCAAGGACTTCCCTCAGTTCCTCTCCCTGATTTCTCTTCACATATTTTCTCTGCATATTATAAAATTGTACATATCCTTACAATGTCATAGCAATGACAAACCTAGACAGCATCTTAAAAAGCAAAGACATCACCTTGCCAACAAAGGTCCATATAGTTAAAGCTATGGTTTTCCCAGTAGTGATGTATGGAAGTGAGAGCTGGACCATAAAGAAGGCTGATTGCCGAAGAATGGATGCTTTTGAATTCTGGTGCTGGAGGAGACTCTTGAGAGTCCCATGGACTGCAAGAAGATCCAACCTTTCCATTCTTAAGGAAATCAGCCCTGAGTGCTCACTGGAAGGACAGATCGCGAAGACTTTGGCCACCTCATGAGAAGAGAAGACTCCCTGGAAAAGACCCTGATGTTGGGAAAGATGGAGGGCACAAGGAGAAGGGGACGACGGAGGACGAGATGGTGGGACAGTGTTCTCGAAGCTACCAGCATGAGTTTGACCAAACTGCAGGAGGCAGTGGAAGACAGGAGTGCCTGGCGTGCTCTGGTCCAGGGGGTCACGAAGAGTCGGACACGACTAAACGACTAAACAACAACAACATGTCCTTACATATCTATCCATCATGTTATCAACCAATGAATTTGTGTATGTTTATTCGAAACCTGCCAAGGAGTCCGGTTCATTTTGTTGTCTTTTTAAATAGTTTGTTAAAAGTTCCCATTCCTCCCTGAAGTCACAATTGCCCTTGTCTCGCAATTTGTAAGTCAGTTTGGCCAGTTCTGCATAATTCATCAACTTATCTTGCCATTGTTCTTTCGTGCCGCTGTTGTAGCATACATAAATAAATTCTTTGTTTTCCTTGGCAGGTTTTGTCCTACAAACCCTAACAAAAATACTTCTCAAACCAGCAGGAATTTTTTTAACCTGTACACGTGCCATTTCTACTTGAAAGCGACAAGGCAGAACTTAATTTTCAAAACTCTTACATTATATTTGTTGGCTGCGTTTAGATTGACTGTTGCTGAAGGACGGAATAGGATTTCAGACTTTCGCCTTCATATCTTCAGAAAAGTTGACTTATCTTTCCTTGCGGCTGGTGTTTGTGGAGTATATTAACAACCAAACTCGTTCCCACCAGATTTAAATTTATTGGTACTGGTTATATACCGCAGTCCACTATTAGCAAGAACAAGAATCTTATTTTCTAGTCTGACTTCAGAGTAAACCTCTCTGTGTTTTCGAATGTCATATCCAACCATGTGCATCTAGACTAGAAAGTTGCCACCTGACGCTTGCTTTTGTTTTGTAAAATAATGTGACTGCTTAATAACATTTTAAAGTGGGGGGTAACCGTGTAACAATTCCAATTTGCACTAAACAGCAGTTTTTTAAAAGGGCGTGTCACGCTCCGCCAAGAAACCTGAGGTCTCTTCTGGGCACGTGCAGAAGTATTTCCTTCCAAGAAAATAGGTGTTTTTCCGATATACCAGATTTGCACAAAAAAGTAGGGGGTGACGCAGGCCGCCAATTGGATGAGAAGGTTGTCTTGTGGATGCCAGAGATGCACATGTACACACACACACAAACAGAGACACAAGCAGTTTCAAATCCTCACTGAATTCCAGTGTGGATGTGAGGCACAGAACTGCAGTTCCCAGAATTCCCTGGGGAAAGGGGTTGATTTTTCAGCGTGGTTTGTAGCTCTGGGAGGGGAACAGAGGTCTCCTTATAACTTTCAGCAACCTTAACAAACCATAATACCTAGGATTCTTTGTGTGAGGGCGGGGTGAAGCCATGGCTGTTTAAAATGGCATGAAACTGCTTTAAGTCTACAGTGCAAACAGTACTCAGTACTGAGCTATAGCGACTCGGTTTGAGGCAGTTTCTTATACCATGTTCCTTTAGCTTAAAAAAAAATTTATTACAGTTGTTGTTAGTAGTAGTATTGAGATGACCAGCCAGAATGAAGCGGCTCTTATTCTGACCTATTTCTGTTGAAGGAAATTGTGCAATGAGGTTTTCCATTCACCGAAATAAAAAAAAAGAACACACTGTAACAATGGGGGGGGGGAATGTAAAAATAAAACAGAAGCAAAAGTAAAAACCAGTGGCTTGATGTTAGGAAATGAGTTAAAGTACAACAAGAAATCGTTGTCAGAGGGAGGCATGTTTCACCGGGAATAGCAGCTGCGGAAAAGGCGTACTGTGCCGTAGGAATTTCTGGGACGGAGTTTGAAAATGTAATTTGCATCGCAGCAGAAACTGATATCTGGATGAATAGTGCATTGCATAGCTGTGGTCTTCACGAATAGTACTCACCGATAGTCCTATCCTCAATGAATTTGTCTTTCTTAAAAGCCAGATGAGTTACCGTCGCTACATTTAGCAGGAGTCAATTCCGTAGTTTAGCCATTGCATATTGGTTCATTAAGATATTTCTCGCTTCACCCAAAATGCTTGCAGAGCAGTTTGCGACAGAATAAGGCAGCTGTGTAAGGAGCGAGAACGTTTAAAATAATCGCGTCCTGAGACCCTGCGACCCCGCAGTTCCCTAGGGAGTAAATAACCAGACACAACAACAGCATACAGTGGTACCTTGGTTCTCAAACGCCTTGGTACTCAAACAATTTGGAACCCAAACACTGCAAACCCGGAAGGAAGTGTTCCAGTTTGCGAACTTTTTCCAGAAGTCGAACGTGCTCCGTTATGAGTGTTACACTGAGGTCTGTCTGTTTTTGCTATTTATTTTGTGTTTTTGTTTTTGCGGCTCTTTGTTTTATTTTTGTCACTGTGTGGAACCCAGTTCAGCTACTGATTGATTGATTGATTGTATGATTGCAGTACATTATTGCTTTCATTTTATGGATCAATGGTCTCATTAGATAGTAAAATCCATGTTAAATTGCTGTTTTAAAGGTAAAGGGACTCCTGACCGTTAGGTCCAGTCGTGACCGACTCTGGGGTTGCTTTATTGGCCGAGGGAGCCGGCATAGAGCTTCTGAGTCATGTGGCCAGCATGACTAAGCCGCTTCTGGCAAACCAGAGCAGCGCTCAGAAACGCCATTTACCTTCCCGCCGGAGTGGTACCTATTTATCTACTTGCACTTTGACGTGCTTTCGAACTGCTAAGTTGGCAGGAGCTGGGACCGAGCAACAGGAGCTCACCCGGTCGCGGGGATTTTAACCACCGACCTTCTGATAGGCAAGCCCTAGGCTCTGTGGTTTAGACCACAGTACCACCCGTGTCCCTGAACTGCAGTTTTAGGGGTTGTTTCTAAAAGTCTGGAAGGGATTGATCCGTTTTGCATTGCTTTCTATGGGAAAGCGCGCCACGGACTTCCGGAATCGATTAAATTTGAGAACCAAGGTACCACTGTATTGGTTTTTGGGTTCAAACAGGCCACAATATCGGCTGAAGATGTGAACTGTTTGTCATACACATTGGGGGAAGCCAGTGCTATTCCATCGGCTGGAAGTGCATCAAACCATCTATGGAAGGGGTGCACTGTGAGCTATATCAAATAGGGGAACACCCTGAGAGGTCCCCATTGGAGGAGTGCTGTGGCCCTAACCCCTGCCTGGACATTGGAGCTCTCCTCCCAGATCTTTTTAACGGAATACCCTTTATCCAGGAGGGGCAGGCAGAGGCTACAATCTCCCCTCCGGCCAAAACCTAGACTTCCCCAATGCCAAACCTCACAAAGTTGTGACGATTGTTGTAAATAAAAATATGCCCTTTTCCCTTATGGGGTATCCAAGAGCCCATATAGAGTCCTTACATAGGTTCCCTATTGGTAGGAGAAAATAACAGAGGCCAACCAGAGAATATTGAGAAGCAAAGCAGCTAGTAAGCTTGATCTTTATTGATCTGTTGCAACAGGGTGCTCCCCTCACACGCAGGAGAGGAAGAGGACCCAGAACAATGGCCTGCAAGGCCTTATAAAGACTATTGAAACTGCCACCCTGTAGATCAAGACCACCCCCAGAAACATCATACATCCATCACAGAAGGGGTGTAACCTAAGACCACCCCTCAGATAAGGCGGTCTAAAACAGAACATTTGCATGTTGTTTTCTCCTGTTGCTTTGTTTATTTCCTGTCTGGCAGGTTACTTGATTGGATTTCTTGGGGAGCCTGGGCAGTCTTGTAATGATAAGGCTCACAACCTTATTCAAACACAGATTAAGACAGGATTTGTGAAGGAAGAGACAATGGGGAAGCTTTTCCATTTTGACCATGCAGAGAAACATTTGCTCAGGTTAGGAATCAAAATGGTTCCAGGTTGGCTTTCCTGTCCTGATCTATGTACGTGTGGTTATGAACGTTGCCATATATCTAAAACCATAAAATTCCTATCACACGATGGCTCTGAGGTAGGCGAAAGCCAGACGGCCAGTGCTGATTTTCCTCCTCCTCCTCCTCCTCCTCCTCCTCCTCCTCCTCCTCCTCCTCCTCTTCCTCCTCCTCTTCTTCTTCTTCTTCTTCTTCTTCTTCTTCTTCTTCTTCTATTTATTTTCAGGGGCAGCCTCAAAATTGTGCATGAGCTCTAATCAAAAGGGGGGGTGTGTGTCACAATTTCACTCTCTTTCATTCCAAGATGTTTCTGCCTTTGAGAGATCCCAGATTTATTTGCCCCCAATGCTTTCCTTTAACCTTTCCTGAAACAGCTGCCTGACATTTTCCTGAAAGTAGTAAAGGAAAACCATTGAGGTTATCACCCAGATGCAAGCAGCAGGAGTTCCTGAACCAGATGGCTTCCATTTGCAATACAGTGGTACCTTGGGTGACAGACGCTTCAGGTTATAGATTCCGCTAACCCAGAAATAGTAACTCGGGTTAAGAACTTTGCTTCTGGATGAGAACAGAAAGTGTGCTCTGGCAGCAGCGGGAGGCCCCATTAGCTAAAGTGGTATACCTCAGGTTAAGAACAGTTTCAGGTTAAGAACGGACCTCCAGAATGAATTAAGTTCTTAACCCGAGGTACCACTGTATAGCAAGCCCTTTGTCTCTCTTCTAACCCAATGCCCCTGATCAGATATGGTAGAATCCTCTCCCCACCTTGAGCCACCATAAACATTCTCTCAGCGCCGGGTGGAAACTTAGTGGCTTCTTCCAGGCCTCGGTCCAGTATATCTGAAGGAGCGTCTCCACCCCCATCATTCTGCCCGGACGCTGAGGTCCAGCGCCGAGGGCCTTCTGGCGGTTCCCTCATTGCGAGAAGCAAAGCTACAGGGAACCAGGCAGAGGGCCTTCTCGGTGGTGGCGCCCGCCCTGTGGAACACCCTTCCAGCAGATGTCAAAGCGATAAACAACTACCTGACATTCAGAAGACATCTTAAGGCAGCCCTCTTCAGGGAAGTTTTTAACGTGTCATATTTTACTGTATTTTTGGTTTTTATGGAAGCTGCCCAGAGTGGCTGGGGAGGCCCAGCCAGATGGGCGGGGTATAAATAATAAATTATTGTTATTATTATTATTATTATTATTAATGGATTATTTTGCTTTTTGTTGATGTTGGTTTTGCTGCTGTTTTGTTGGGTTTGTTTTATAAGATATCGTTGGCTTCCTCCTTTTCCCCCTGCTGATTTTGTGCTTTTTATGCTTTTAAAAGTTTGGGAGCGCCACATGTGTCAGTAGCCTAATAAATTGAAATAGTAAATAAATAAAAATAAATTGCCCAGTTTACTGCAGAATAAAGGTAAAGGACCCCTGACAGTTAAGTCCAGTCACGAACGACTCTGGGGTTGCGGCGCTCATCTCGCTTTACAGGCCGAGGGAGCCGACGTTTGTCCGCAGACAGTTTTTCCGGGTCATGTGGGCAGCATGACTAAGCCGCTTCTGGCGAACCAGAGCAACACACAGAAAAGCCGTTTACCTTCCTGCCGGAGTGGTACCTATTTATCTACTTGCACTTTGACGTGTTTTGGAACTGCTAGGTTGGCAGGAGCAGGGACAGAGCAAGGAAGCTCACCCTGTCATGGGGACTCGAACCGCTGACCTTCCGATCGGCAAGCCCAAGAGGCTTAGTGGTTTAGACCACAGCGCCACCCGCATTCCTAATGCAGCTGCAGGAAGAGCAAAGGGACATAAACTTCCAGCACTTGTTTTACGCATGAGTAACACACAATCTGTGCTCGATCAAATCAGTCCTAGCAAGAGAAAGGACCGTTAATTTCCTGGCTGGTATATTTGATCGGCGGTTCGAATCTGCAGGGATGAGCTCCTGTTGCTTTGTCCCACCTCCTGCCAACCTAGCAGTTCAAAAACACACCAGTACAAGTAGATAAATAGGTACCACTGCGGTGGGAAGATAAACGACATTTCCGTGCGCTCTGGTATCCATCGCGGTGTCCTGTTGCGCCAGAAGCGAATTAGTCATTCTGGCCACATGACCTGGAAAGCTGTCTGTGGACAAACTCTGGCTCCCTCGGCCTGAAAGTGAGATGAGCGCTACACCCCATAGTCGAATTCGACTGGACATAACCATTCATGGGCCCTTAAACTTTACCTTCACCTTTTATATTTGATAAATACGTGCTCGTTTTAGTTTTAGATCCAGAACAGTGAAGCTAATCTGAAATGATTACCTTTCGTTCATTTACACATTGCACAAAGATACGCTTGCTGTGTTTTGGTCCTGTGTCGTTTTATTATAAATAATGATATAAATAAATAAATTTTTATTTATATCCCACCCTCCCCAGCCGAAGCTGGGCTCAGGGCGGCTAACAACAATAAAATAATACAATGTTCTAAAATCATTTCATTATAAAATTAATTCAAATCAAATTAATGGCAACCATTGGGCTAGAGTTCTGTGAAGATTGCCAAAGGAGGGAGTCAGGCTATGCCCTGGCCAAAGAATAATTATCATTATTCTTTAAGGAGGATTTCTATACCATTGAATCATCAAAACCTCTAAGCCTGCCAGTATGAGTTGTAGCCCAACCATATCTGGAGGGCATCAGATATTGGCCAAAGCTGCTCTAAGCCATCTACATAAAACATACATTTCCTGTGTGCCTTTCCCCTAAAGGCCAGAGTTCCCCCGATAGCAAATTGCCACAATTCCTTATACCACAGACTCAACAACTTTCATCCACCTGAGAGCCAGTGTAGTGTAGTGGTTAAGAGCAGTGGACTTGTAATCTGGGGAACCGGGTTCGCTTCCCTGCTCCTCCACATGCAGCTGCTGGGTGACCTTGGGCCAGTCACACTTCTCTGAAGTCTCTCAACCCCATTCACCTCAGAGTGTTTGTTGTGGGGGAGGAAGGGAAAGGAGAACGTTAGCCGCTTTGAGACTCCTTAAAGGGAGTGAAAGGCGGCATATCAAATCCAAACTCCTCCTCTTCTTCTTCTGTCCTGAATCTTCCGACACTGAGCTCTGTTGGAGGTCCATGAATTTTGGCATTAAGAGAGAGGGAGGAAAACATTCTGCAAACATTCCTCCATTCCCAGTAACACCTTGAATTTGGTCTGCCATAGTCAAAACAAAACAAAATTCCTTCCAGTAGCACCTTAAAGACCAACTAAGTTAGTTCTTGGTATGAGCTTTCGTGTGCGTGCAGACTTCTTCAGATACACTGAAACAGAAGTCACCAGACCCTTCTATATAGTGAGAAGGTGGGGAGGGGTATTACTCAGAAGGGTGGTGGGAATGGCTGATTGGCAGATAGCTCATCACAGCTATCTGCCAATCACCCATTCCCACCACCCTTCTGAAGAAGTGTGCATGCACACGAAAGCTCATACCAAGAACTAACTTAGTTGGTCTTTAAGGTGCTACTGGAAGGAATTTTTTTTGTTTTGACCTTGAATTTGGCAGGTAACAAACACACTGGCTCCCAGCGCAGATTGCTGAGCGGGGATGTAAAAGGTCAGCAAGGTCATAATAAATCAGTTTTTTTCCAAAGGGTTGGGAGGAAGGACCTGCGGAAAAAGATGCGCACCCAAAAAGGGAGGTACCCCAGCTGTGCTGGCAAGCCTTTCACTGCCGATGCATCCCTGCCTTTCCTTTGCAAGATGCGTCTTTCCTTTAAAAAAAACCACACACCCCACAACTCTTCTTACATAAACTTGGAGAGTTGCATCCCAGAGGTATTTTGGCCCCGTTCCATTGACATTACGCCATTTGTTCTACTTCTAAAGTTCAGGGCGCGAGTGCCGATGCTTATGTAATCCAGCTTGGCACCCCACATGCTCTCGAGAGAAGTTACTGTCAGGCTTGGGGAAAGCCCAGTGTTTGGAGAAGTACAACTCTACAGGAATGCCAAAAACAGACCCGTGGGAACTGAGTGTGCTCAGTGTGTGTGTGTGTGTGTAATAACAGAAAACTGGGTGGGAGGAGGAATAGCGTGAAATAGACTCCGCACTGCGACATTTTGTCGCAGCGCTCGCTTGCCTTCTTACAAAAAATGTGCTACACTGTACAATGTGTTCTGTAATACGCTATACGGTCATACCTCGGGTTACAGCCGCTTCAGGTTGCGTTTTTTCAAGTTACGGACCGCCAAAACCCGGAAGTACCGGAACGGGTTACCGTATTTTTCGCTCTATAGGACGCACTTTTTCCTCTCCAAAAATGAAGGGGAAATGTGTGTGTGTCCTATGGAGCGAATGCAGGCTTTCGCTGAAGCCTGGAGAGCGAAATGGGTCAGTGCTCACCGACCCCTCTCGCCCTCCAGGCTTCAGGCAGCTATCCGCAAGCCTTCTGAGTGCGGTGGGAGTTCCCGCTGGGCTCCAAAGGCTTGCGGATAGCAGCCTGCAGCCCGGGGAGCACAGCACCAACTCCCGCTGCGCTCCCCGGGCTTCAGACAGCTATCCGCAAGCCTTCGGGCTCCAAAGGCTTGCGGATAGCAGCCTGTTCTGGGGCCGGGGGAAGCTTGGGCTTCTCTCATCCCCAGCCCCGCAAGCTCTGGGAGCGGCAGTGAGGTTGCGCGCAATCTTGCCGCCGCTCCTGGACCTGTTCTGGGGTCGGGGGAAGCTCAGGCTTTTTTCTTTATTTCCCCCCTAAAAACTAGGTGCACCCTATGGTCCGGTGCGCCCTATGGAGCAGAAAATACGGTACTTCTGGGTTTTGGCGGTTGCGCATGCGCAGAAGCACAAAATTGCCACCCGCGCATGCAAACACTGCGGGTTGCAAATATGCATCCCACATGGATCATGTTCGCAACCCGAGCGTCCGCTGTATTACTTTGAAAGGAAGTTTTTCCTTCTGTTTTGCAGAAGAAAGGGGTTCCCTGCCCTCTGGTCTCTCTGCTATTCCACCCCTCCCCCCAAAAAAATCCTGGTACCAACCAGTCTGTATATCTTCAGAGGTGCCCCCGCAAAGTGGGTAACGAGAGAAGACGGGGCCTCCTCTGTTATGGCTCCAAGCCTCAAGGAATTCCCTCCCCAGGGTGCCCAGCCTGACACCAGCATTGTTATCCTTCCAATACAAGGCAGGGATCCTCCTTTGGAGAACTTGGATGAGGCGGAGGCTGTTACAACTGTCAGAAATACACTTTATTCACCTATTTACACCTTCGGTTTGCATGGAGTGAGTTTAGATCTTACAGCACAGTCATTTCAAGAGGGGCTTGTGCCCCGCAGCAGTGTAGCCCTGGAGTCCAAGGCATTCCTCCCAGCAGAAACGGCATTTACCTTCCCGCCAGAGTGGTACCTATTTATCTACTTGCACCGGTGTGCTTTCGAACTGCTAGGTTGGCAGGAGCTGGAACTGAGCAACGGAAGCTCACCCGTTGTGGGGATTCGAACCGCCGACCGTCCGATCGGCAAGCCCTAGGCTCAGTGGTTTGGGCCACAGGGCCACTCGCGTCCCTGTCTATGTGTGCTAGCTGCCTTTAAAAATGGTTTTTATGGGAGAACGCAAAGGCTTTTGCCTCCTTACCTATGGGTTCTTTTTAGCCATGAGTTGAGGATGAAAATGGCATATATCTGGGGTGGCTAGTCCCTATGGCCCTCTAAACATGGTGGAGACTGTTGTAGCTTTAAGAAATACAGTTTATTCGCCTATTTACACCTTCAGTCTGCATGTAAGGAGTCCAGATCTTACAACATGGTCATTTCAAGAGGGGCTGGTCCCCCACAGCAGTCCAAGGCATCTCTCCCAGCCAGCCTTCAGCCAGCCTGCCCAAGATGGATCCCCGTTTTTCTTCTCTCCCTTTCTTCTTCCCAGCACACCTTGCTAAAGACTCTCGTTTCCTGTCACCTCACACCCGGTTACCCCGGCAACTTTCCAACCCCGCCCCCCAGTGTCTGTTCACATCTCAGGGCAAGGGGGGAAGGATCGTTTTTCTTTCATTGCCAAGGGCCCTCAATGGCCCTGAATTGTTCCTTAATGGCCCAAGCTTGGCCAAGCCCAGGAATTCCTCTGCCAGTAGAAAAAAAACAAGTTATGGAACCAAGAAAATACACAAAACAAATGAAATACAGTCATACCTTGGGTTGAATGTGCTTCGGGTTGAGCGCGTTCGAGCTGCGCTCCGCAGCAACCCAGAAGTAATGGATCGCGTTACTTCCGGGTTTCGCCGCTCACGCATGCGCAGACACTCAATAGGACGTCATGCATGGAAGCGGCAAAATGCGCCCCGCGCACGCGTGCCATCGCGGCTTATGTTGCGTTCAGGAAGTGAACAGGGCTCCAGAACGGATCCTGTTCGTATCCCGAGGTACCACTGTACTGTGAAAATCCCTGAAACCAGAAGTAATCGACTAGAATTACTTCTAAATAAAAACTAAAGTAAATAAAACTAAATAAAAAACAAAAAGTTTACGAGAAAGCTTAGAAAAACCTAGAATTGAACAAAGCCTTAATGGGATGCCGGCTACAAACCTCGTTTCACCGAACTATTCCGTTTCCTCAGAAGGAAATAGAGAAATCTTAAACCTTAAATGACCAAATTCAAAGAAAGGGGGTAAAACTCCCAAAAATTCTGAAATATTATAATCCTAGCTCGGCCTAGGTGAAGCAAAGCGCAGTACAGTGGTACCTCGGGTTAAGTACTTAATACGTTCTTAACCTGAAACTGTTCTTAACCTGAGGTACCACTTTAGCTAATGGGTCCTCCTGCTGCCACCGCGCCGCCGGAGCACGATTTCTGTTCTCATCCTGAAGCAAAGTTCTTAACCTGAAGCACTATTTCTAGGTTAGCGGAGTCTGTAACCTGAAGCGTCTGTAACCTGTAATAAAGGATTAAGGACTCAAAGGTACAGTTTCTAAAACTGAGTTTACAAAAAAGGTTTGAAAACCTAAACGGCAAGTTTTAGACACAGCCCAACTTGAAGAAAGCCAAGCACAGTAATAAAGAGTTGAGGGCTCAGCTGTGGAAATTTTTTGTATTGCCTTTACGAAAAAAGGTTTCAAAAACCTACGTGGCACAAATTCAAAGAAAGGAATTCAAAGATAAGCTATTTTAGATTTTAAACAAACTAAGGAAAAGAGCTGAAACGCTCCCCTAAGTTTACAAAAACCGAATTCCTCTACAGCTTGTATTTCTCACTCCACACCCCAGATAATCAACATCCTGCCATTTATTAGTTTCTAGGGGTTCGGGGTGTGTGTCCCCCACCTACTGATTGATTGATTGATTGATTGTATGATTCCAGTACATTGTTTAGGTGGGTGTCCCCCCACCTAAATCTATTAACAACTCGCTCTTCTTGTGCCCTTGCCTTTAGCCCCAGGTAACTGCGGTGAGCCCCCTCAGGTACAAAATGCAGAGGTTCCTAAAGGGAGCGGCGACGGCAACAAACTGCGGTACTCGTGCGTCAAGAATTACAAGAGGAAAGCAGGAACGTCCAGCCTGGCCATGTGCAGGAAGAACGACACAACGAAAAAGTTTCAATGGGAGGTGCTCCTGAGCTGCATCCGTAAGTAGTACCTAGGTTCTGTATGATGGGGCTCATAATAATAATAATAATAATAATAATTTATTATTTATACCCCGCCCATCTGGCTGGGTTTCCCCAGCCAACTCTGGGCGGCGTCCAACAAAACACTAAAATACAATAACCTATTAAACATTAAAAGCTTCCCTAAACAGGGCTGCCTTAAGATGTCTTCTAAAAGTCTGGTAGTTATTTTTCTCTTTGACATCTGGTGGGAGGGCGTTCCACAGGGAGGGCGCCACCACCGAGAAGGCCCTCTGCCTGGTTCCCTGTAACCTCACTTCTCGCAGGGAGGGAACCGCCAGAAGGCCCTCAGTGCTGGACCTCAGTGTCCGCGCTGAACGATGGAGGTGGAGACGCTCCTTCAGGTAGACAGGACCAAGGCCGTTTAGGACTTTCAAGACACCAACACTTTGAATTGTGCTCGGAAACGTACTGAGAGCCAGTGTAGGTCTTTCAGGCCCGGTGTTATATGGTCTTGTCGGCTGCTCCTAGTCACCAGTCTGGCTGCCGCATTCTGATTAGTTGTAGTTTCCGGGTCACCTTCAAAGGTGGCCCCACGTAGAGCGCGTTGCAGTAGTCCAAGTGGGAGATAACTAGAGCATGCACCACTCTGGCGAGACAGATAGCGGGCAGGTAGGGTCTCATCCTGCGTACCAGATGGAGCTGGTAAACAGCTGCCCTGGACACAGAATTGACCTGTGCCTCCATGATGAGCTCAGGGTTCACCTTTTCACCTGTGAACCTGTTCCTGTATTAAGATCCACAAAGCTGCCGCCCCCCCCCCCGGTCAGTCTCTCAAAGTCATGGCTGACTTTAGCCGCGTCCAGGTAGAGATGTCCCAGAATTCCTTCAGAATGGGTAGCAATTCTGGAAATGGCAGCAGTCCGCGTCTTGGTGGATTTGATTTAAATCAAATCAATTTAAATCACTAGTCAGTAAGACTTGATTTAAATTTTTTTTATTTATTTTTACAGAAAGGCTCATTCTTGCTGGTATAATCTCAATGTTTACAACCAGATGAAGATTTCCTTTTTGGAAGGATAAAATTTCAGAGTAGTTTTTTACAGTTCTATCAAAAATTACTGATTTGGTTATACTATCAGAAATACATAGACACAGAATTACGAAATTATGGTGAGGTTTAATAAGTTAACTGTTTATATTGGACAACTTTTTTGCTGTACTTTATTGGAAGGAGAAAAATAGCCATTTCCTTAATAACAATTTATTTAACTAAAACAATAACATTATAGCATATGTATGCACGTTTGTTAACTGATGTGGTTAAACTTTTTTGTTTTCGTTTTTAAACCCTTTGACTGAGTTTTGGCACATATGAAAAACTTAAAACAAATCCTTATTTCCTGATGAATAGCCTTTGGAACCTAAATAGAAAACTATCTTTAGAAAAATTTCTGATTTGGTTAGAAATACAAAGACAGGTAATTATGAAATTGTTGTTTATATTTGGGCAACATTTCTGCTGTACTTTATTGGAAGGAGAAAAATAATCATTTCCTTAATGACAATTTTTAAAAATTATTTAACTAAAGCAATAACATTATAGCATATGTATCCATGTTTGTTAACAGGTGTAGTTAAGCAGTTTAAAAAACAAAACTTATACGGAGTTTTAACACACATGAAAAACTCAAATCCTTATCTCCTGATGAATAGCCTTTGGACTATAATGTAACTTGAACAGAAAACTATCTTTAGAAATATTTTTCCTGCAAAAGCATTTTATTTTAAAAATCTGTTTAGTTTTTTTAAACAATCCAATTTATATTTTAAAAATCTGATTTAAATAAAAAGTATCCTTTTAACAAAAAATCATTGATTTTTATCCACCCTGGGCCGTGTGTCCATCTGCAAGCAGGAACAAAAATCAAGGAAGTGATCAACATTCGCTGACCTCATTTCCTGCCCCTCCCGTAACCCAAACTCGCTGCTGTTGATTTTTCGGCATGCAAAACAATGCATTATTGTTTCCCTCCCCTTGGAAATAAACGTAAAGATAGTTAATTATATTATTAAATGTGACTGCAAGAAACACCAAGTTTTTTTGTGGGACCTGAACTGCAGCGGAGTAGAAGCAGCGCTGCATGTGGAAGATATAGAACAGGCCAGAAAATGATGCCTTTTCACATCCTGAGAGGCCTAAATTGGAATTCCCACATAGGAATTTGTATGCCAGTGTGAAGACACCTTAGAAGTTGTTTGGGTATTTTTGTTTTTTATTTTACAATCGAGTGGTATATAAATTTCATGGTTAAATAAAATAAGATCAGCGAAACAGCAATATAAAAGCATGTAAAACTGTTAGAATTCCAGCTCCATGATTGCAGTCATGGGATTTTTGCCTTTCACATGACGTGATATGTTCTGACTTCACAGAGTGGGAAGTGACGGAGACAGGATGTTTGTGTTACTGTGTTCCGTGAAGTGGGACTATTGTCCTTTGTTCTTTTTCTCTTTGCCCTCTGATGCTAGAGAAAGAGGGAGCCTTGTTGCAGTGCTCCGTGTGTGTTTAGATGTAAATAAAGTAGATTAGCCAAAATGCTGAGTTGCTGAGGTCTGTCACGCAAGCTGCGCAAACTCTGCGGATCCCTAAGTGTGCCGGTGTCGCTTGGCATTGGTTGCTGTGATGTTCGGGCAGAAGAAAGCTTTTGAAACTCCCGAACGAAAGACCAGGAGGGAGGGAACATGCCAGTCGGGCATGTGTCTCTGCCAGGGTCCTACTCGAGTATAGGCTGAACTCCTGACAATGGTTATAAAGCAGAAATTCAGGACGTTCATACAGATGAAAAGGGGATCTGATCTTATGGGTCATTATTTGGGTTTATAGCTGAGCTGGTGGAATTTCTCACTGAAACTTCAAGGAGAATAGGTTTTGCACTGCTGTAAATGCACTCCTGATGACAAACTAATTTTTGCTTCTCCTCTTCTCAATTCCTCTTCTCTTTCTCGACAAGGAGACCCTTCCCTGCCTGCCACCACAACAGAAGCTCCCAGAAGAGGTAGGACCAATTGCTTTGTTGTCTCTGCTTGTCACCACTGGGTAACAAACGTGTTTTTGGAGTAACACCAGTGTGGTGTAGTGGTTAAGAGCGATAGACTCGTAATCTGGTGAAACGGGTTCGCTTCCCCGCTCCTCCACACACAGCTGCTGGGTGACCCTGGGCCAGTCACACTTCTCTGAAGTCTCTCAGCCCCACTCACCTCACAGAGTATTTGTTGTGGGGGAGGAAGGGAAAGGAGAATGTTAGCCGCTTTGAGACTCCCTAGGGTAGTGATAAAGCGGGATATCCAAACTCTTCTTCTTCTTCTTAAAACAGATTTCAGGCCTGGGACACAAATTAGGCAAGTGCCCCCTCCCCACGAAAATAAAATTTCAGAAAATAAAAATGCCGACTAAATTCACAAGTAGCGGAAATGGGAAAGTAGGTATTTAGAAACAAACGGCGACCCACAAGAAACCTGAGCTGCCGTTTGCTCCAAGCCAGCGCTAAAAAGTGGTTCTCTCCAGGGGGAAGCAGTGGGTCGAGAGCAATTGTGGATAAGCCCTCATGTTAACACAGCTTTGTGGCCTGTCCCAGAAACATACATATGAAATTTTACTTGCCCCATGTTGTAGAGGCAGAGACTTCCACCACAGAGACTCCGCAGGCTGCTGGTGTTAACACTTCGGTGTTCTCCGCCGCAGCCCCATATGGCAGCGAGACCCCCTCGCCATCAGCCTCGATCGCCACACTGCTCAGGACTGCTAAACCGACTAGGCCTGGCAGGGCGACGGCAACCACCAGCGCCCCAGAGGTTGGCAGACACACTCCTGGCACGGTCAGCGAAAGCTCGGCGAAATGCGAAAGCACCACCGCGAAAGCCTCGCAGCCCGCGACTAGCAAGCGTCTCACAGCAGGAGACAGACCGACAGCTGTGCTGCCCGGGAGAGTCTCCGGGGTCACCCCAGAGCCAAGCGTCTCGGTGCCTCCGATCGAGAGACGAACAGGTTTGTCACCGGCAGCTGAAGTAGTTCATCTCATTGCTTTAGCCTCCACATTAACCATCCTTCCACGTCCTCCTTCGTTTCATGTTCTTCCCAAATTAATACCCTAATATTCTGGCGTTTATCCCATGTCTATGTCTGCTATCTGTCTCCTGGACTCTTCAGGTACTTCCAGACTACAGTGGTACCTTGGTTCTCAAACTTAACCCGGTCCAGAATTCCGTTCCAAAACCAAAGCGTTCCAAAACCAAGGCGCGCTTTCCTATTGAAAGTACAGTGGTACCTCTGGATGCGAACGGGATCCGTTCCGGACCCTCGTTCATATCCTGAAGTTCACATCACATTCACCGCTTCTGCACATGCGCATGATGTCATTTTGAGTGTCTGCGCATGCGCGAGCGGCAAAACCTGTAAGTAACACGTTCCGTTACTTCCGGGTCACCGAAGGTACTGAAACCTAAGGTATGAGTGTAATGCAAAATGGATTAATCCGTTCCAGACTTTTTAAAAACAACCCCTGAAACTTCAATTTAACATTTTCGCAGTCAACCAATCAATCAATCAATCAATCAGTAGCTGAACTGGGTTCCACACAGTCACAAAAACAAATGAACCGAGAAAGCCTCAAAAACGAAAACGCAAAATAAATAGCAAAAACAAAAGCGCCAAACTTAATCCGTTCCAGAAGTCCGTTTGACTTCCGAAATGTCCGCTTCTGATTGGTGCAGGCGCCCCGGAAACAATAGCCGACAGCCGCATTGGATGTTCGGCTTCCGAAAAATGTTCAAAAACCAGAACACTTACTTCCGGGTTTTCGGCGTTTGGGAACCAGGGCGTTTGAGAACCAAGGTACCACTGTATTGCTAGTTGGCAAATTCGGGTGGCATAATTCTGGTCGATTGGGAGACCTTGCGCAACAAATGCATTCCCCCTCCCCCAATTGGACTCTCCCTGCCCTGGGATAAGGAAAGTGATTGATGCAATCTCATCTAACCTCGCTGAAATCAGGGCGAATGCTCAATAGTGGGTGGTCTGGAAGCATCCATAGAGTTCGGAGATCTTGCTCCCCTATCCACCAGCTCCCTTTAATGCTGAACTCGCCACTAGGGATGGAAGGATTCTTCCATTTACTCAGCTTCTCATTTTTCCAATCTTAGATTCAGTTCTCCGCATTTCTACAGCAATTCGCAATTTTTTTTAAAAAAAAAATCCTCATGAAAATTCACCAGCGTTTTGGGTGTGAATTTCTCCCAGTAAACATATTCTTGTAAGCAGTTTAATATAATTCACTTCTCAATAATATATTAATTTTACGCACATTTCCCCATAATACGTTCACTTTGGTAAAATGCAGAACTGCATTGCAAAATTCAGGAAAGTGCAAATTTTGACGGACAGCTGTCTTTCAGTTCACCATATTGCTTTGGAAAGTGTGGATTTGGCCGATTTGCCTTTAAATGAGAACTGAATCCAATTTCTCTGAAAGGAGACCCCAAGGCAGATCTACACCATACAGTGGTGCCTCGCAAGACAAAATTAATTCGTTCCGCAGGTTTTTTCTTCTTGCGAGTTTTTCGTCTTGCGAAGCACGGTTTCCCATAGGAATGCATTAAAAATCAATTAATGCGTTCCTATGGAGACCGCTTGCCAGGCTGGCGGTGCGGAGAAGGGCTTTTCAGAAGGCAGCCCTGTTCAGGGAAGCTTTTAATGTTTCATAGGTTATTGTATTTTAATATTCTGTTGGAAGCTGCCCAGAGTGGCTGGGGAAGCCCAGCCAGGTGGGCGGGGTATAAATAATAATAATAATAATAATAATAATAATAATAATAATAATAAATTATATTAATTGCGGTTTAAAACCATAATTAAGTGTGGGGCAGGGAAGAAAGAAGTACACACATACTGTATTCCCTGCAGACCTCTGCTCCCCTCATTGCCACAGCTGCAGAAAAACCTCCACGGAAGGAGAGCTATTCGTTCCCCTGTCAAACGGCCCTTACTGTCAGAAAGTGATTCCAGATGTTCGGATCTCCTTTATTGCAATTTGAACCCATTGGTTCGGGTCCTACCCTCTGGTGTAGCAGAAAACAAGCCAGCTCCTTCTTCCAAGTGACGTCCCTTCAGATATTTGAAAATGGCTATCATAGCTCCTCTGAGTCTCCTCTTTTCCAGACCAGCACCCACACTCCCTCAACCATTCCTCATAAGGCCTAGTTTCCACACCCTTGATCATCCTGATCACCCTCCAACTTGTTAATACACTTCTTAAATTGTGGCACCCAGAACTGGACACAGTATTATTATTATTATTATTATTATTATTATTATTATTATTATTATTATTATTATTCCCTCGCCCAACTGTATTCCACATGTGGTCTGTCCAAGGCCAACTCCTTGAAAGATTCCATCAATGGTGTCTCCAAAAATTTTACACATCACTTGGGAAGACAGGCGAACTAATACCAGTGTTCTGGAAGAAGCAAAGATCACCAGTGCCAAAGCGATGATTCTTCAACATCAACTTTGTTGTGCGGATGCCTGATGATCGTCTTCCAAAGCAACTGCTCTATTCCGAACTTAAAAATGGAAAGCGTAATGCTGGTGGTCAACAAAAGAGGTTTAAAGACTATCTCAAGGCAAATCTTTAAAAATGTAGTGTACACACCGACAACTGGGAAACACTGGCCTGCGAGAGCTCCAGTTGGAGAACAGCCTTTACCAAAGGTGTCATGGGTTTTGAAGAGACTCGAACTCAGGACGCTAGGGAGAAACGTGCTAAGAGGAAGGCACGCTTGGCAAATCCACACCGTGATCAACTCCCTCCCGGGAACCAATGTCCCCACTGTGGAAGGGACGTGTGGATCCAGAATTGGTCTCCACAGCCACTTACGGCCTCATTGTTAAAACCGTGTTTATGGAAGACAATCTTACTCGGCTACGAGTGATTGCCAAAGGAGAAGACGACGACAGTGGTACTTCCCTTGATCGAGACACTATACTTCAGTTGAAACGGCCTAGAATAGTGTTTTTTTGCTGCTGCATCACACTGTTGAATCATGTTCAGCTTGTGGTCCGCTAAGACCTCTTGATTCTTTTCAGTCGCACTTCTGGCAAGCCAGGTGTGTCGTCCCCCCAATATCCTATATTTGTGCATCTGGTTATTCCTGCCCCAGTACAGAACCTGACATTTGTCCCTCAGTCCTGTATACCTGAAGGAGCGTCTCCACCTCCATCGTTCTACCCGGACACTGAGGTCCAGCATCGAGGCCCTTCTGGCGGTTCCCTCACTACGAGAAGCCATGTTCCAGGGAACCAGGCAGAGGGCCTTATCGGTGGTGGCGCCCTCCCTGTGGAACACCGTCCCACCAGATGTCAAAGAGAAAAATAACTACCAAACTTTTAGAAGACATCTGAAGGCAGCCCTGTTTAGGGAAGCTTTTAATGTTTAATAGGTTATTGTATTTTAGTGTTCTGTTGGGAGCCGCCCAGAGTGGCTGGGGGGACCCAGCCAGATGGGGGGGTATAAATAATAAATTATTATTACAGTGGTGCCCCGCAAGACAAATGCCTCGCAAGACGGAAAACCCGCTAGACGAAAGGGTTTTCCGTTTTGGAGGTGCTTCGCAAAACGAATTTCCTATGGGCTTGCTTCGCAAGACGAAAATGTCTTGCGAGTTCCTGCAGGGTTTTTTCCTCCCCCCCCCCTTTTTCCCAAGCCGCTAAGCCGCTTATTAGCTGATCCGCTAAGCCGCTTATCAGCTGATCTGCTAAGCCGCTAATAGCGCTAAGCCGCTAATGGGCTTGCTTCGCAAGACGGAAAAACCGCAAGACGAAGAGACTCGCGGAACGGATTCTTTTCGTCTTGCGAATACCACTGTATTATAATTTTTATTATTTCAGTCATTTGGGTAGTTCGTTAGGTGGGGGCTGGGAGAGAACCATCCCTGGGACCACGAAGGGTTGTTACCCCTCAGTGCCGACAATCGTGAACTACAAGGACCGATGGTCTGAGAGTATAAGGCCGCCTGCTTCCTCTGTCCTTTCCAGAGAGCGTGCAGGATATCTGCATTCTGTCTCCTTCTCAGTAGCATGTCATGGTTGAAGGTCTGCTTGCAAACTTCCCTTTCCGGCATCTGATGGTTACTTTGAGAGCAGGATGCTAAAGACTGTTGGAAAAAAGATATATGTACAAATAAGGCTGTACTCAATGGATGAAAGGATATATGATGTCTGACATGACTGAGAATCGGAGAGCCAGAGACGGAGAACTTTAAAGCGTTAAAATCGAGATGTGGAAATATGTAGACAATGAGGAGAGGCAGGATTGAGATTTGGAGCTATGCTTCAAGTTCCAGACTATGGGAAGTCCCCAAAAATTAATAATTATAATTTGGATGATAATTTGGCCTTTTTTATTTTAATTGGATTATGATTTGATATGTTAATTGGATGTTTTTTAGTGGAAAACTAATATAAATGATTTAACAAAACAGGATGCTGAGTTAGATGAGCTTCTGGCCTGATCCAGCAGGGCTCTTGCATGCACTTATATATAAAAAACGGCAAAATCAGCCACACAGAGGTACACAGCTGTCTCCAGCGGTTGCCATGCAATCCTGCTAAGTTTCCTGTAAGCAAAGCATTTTTGTGGGGAGGGGGAAGGGAGCACACAATTATTTCAAACTCGTTTAGCATTTTTGCCCCTCCCTTTTGAACCCGTTCCATCTTCAGGCCCAGCAGAAGTCTGCAATATCTGCAGCTTGATCGTAAAAGGGTTCCTTCAGATGTCAGCCCCGTTCATTCCAGTGGGATTTAATTCCCAGTAAGGCGGATTTCTTTGAGAGGGGAGTTTGGGGTGTTAGCCTGGGACTGGGCTGAACCACTGCATACAGCAGGTGGAAGTTGTATGCAGGTAGGATTCTCTGGTAAAGCAACCCCAATCCCACACAAAGGCCTTTTTCATATGGAACATGCGCATATCTGAAGGAGCGTCTCCACCCCCATCGTTCTGCCCACACACTGAGGTCCAGCTCCGAGGGCCTTCTGGCGGTTCCCTCCCTGCGAGAAGCCAAGTTACAGGGAACCAGGCAGAGGGCCTTCTCGGTGGTGGCACCCGCCCTGTGGAACGCCCTCCCACCAGATGTCAAAGAAACAAACAACTACCAGACTTTTAGAAGACATCTGAAGGCAGCCCTGTTTAGGGAAGCTTTAGGGATCCTATTCAACTCAGTACATAACACCACCTAAACTCAGACCTGTTTCCCAACCTTAAGGGCTAGAAACTTAAAAGAATTTCAAACTGTTACACCAGTGTACCTACTTCTGTGTTCTTTTCACAAATCTTTGCACTTGCCAGAATTACAAAATACATTTAAGTGGGACTACAAGTATTTGCTAAAAGAAAGAACCAGGCATTTTTGCATGTAATGTTCTTTATTCTTCCTTTTTCAGGTTCCCTCCCCTTGAGGATCGGAGTATCTTGCCTAGGTGAGGAATAGTTCGGGGTTTGTGGATTGTTAGCAGTCATGTGACCATACAAGACGGATTTAAATTCTTAAATTAGAATTCTAGTCTTGTCTTCCTAGTTCAAACCAATAGAGGAGACTCAGGAACGCCCCCCTTACTCAAGGGGCTATAGGGTGGTCTCTTTTCTTATTTTTCTTATACATTTTGTGTTTTATATATATATATTCCCTTCCCTTCCTTCCCTCCCCTTTTTATGAAGATTACCCGCTCTGGGTATTCTCCACCGTGAATTCTCCCCTGGTCTCCTCGCTGGTCCAAATAGGACTAACTTAGCCAGCCAGCCCTGGTGATCATCTAATGTTTATTGAATGGATTTTCCCCCTTAATTGATTTTTGAATTCTGAATCTATTGTTATTCACGTTTTATACTGCATTTTATGCTGCTTTTTGTTGCATCAGTTAAGTGTTTTGAATTTGTTGTTAGCCGCCCTGAGCCCGGTTTTCTGAACCGGGAAGGACAGGGTATAAATAAAATATTATTATTATTATTATTATTATTATTATTATTATTATTATTATTATTATTTAGTGAACCGCCCTGAGATCTACGAGTATAGGGCGGTATGCAGATTAAATGAATAGATCAATAAATACTATTCTGTCCCACCCAGATGGGCAGAGTATAAATAAAAGAAATTATTATTATTATTATTATTATTAGTGCTTTTCCTGGGGGTACGCAGGGGTACGCTTACCCTTAAACATTTTGTGAATCTAACGGGAGAAGAAACTAAAAAAAAATAGTTTTATCTAGCACAGTGAATCACCAGTTCTGTGGCTGCCCCTAATGGTGGCCTGTAAAATGGTGGTGTTCTTCGGTCAAAATGAGAGTACACCTAAACATTTTTTTTTAGAAAAAAAATCACTGTTTATGAACAACTTGGATTAAGAACGCTTCAAACCCAGATGTCGGTGTTTTGGTTTGTGAACTTTGCCTTGGAAGCAGAACATGTTCCACTTCCTGTTGAGTGTGTTCCATTTGTAAATTGAGTCCCCCACTCTACTATGGTCTACTATGGTTTAAGAACGCTTTGGTTTAAGAACGGACTTCCTGAATGGATTAAGTTAGTAAACCAAGGTAAAGGTAAAGGGACCCCTGACCATTAGGTCCAGTCGTGGATGACTCTGGGGTTGCGGTGCTCATCTTGCTCTATAGGCTGAGGGAGCCGGCGTACAGCTGTACAGTCATGTGGCCAGCAGGACTAAGCCGCTTCTGGTGAACCAGAGCAGCGCACAGAAACGTTGTTTACCTTCCCGCCGGAGTGGTACCTATTTATCTACTTGTACTTTGACGTGCTTTCGAACTGCTAGGTGGGCAGGAGCAGGGACCGAGCAACGGGAGCTCACTCCGTCGCGGGGATTCGAATCGCCGACCTTCTGATTGGCAAGTCCTAGGCTCTGTGGTTTAACCCACAGTGCCACCCGTGTCCCAAAAAACCATGGTACCACTGTATTATTATCATGGTGAAGTCTGTCTTCCATTCCCTTGACTCGTTGGTCTCTGCTTTCTTCCACTCCATGCTTCCATTGCCCCAAACCTATGCCCTAAATGCTTACTCCCCCCCCCCCACTTTCTGCACCTCAGAATTCCCCACAAACCCTGCATTAGGCATTTCTCAGAGTGACCTTGCACTTCCTCCCTAGAAGCTGCCTTAATTGTGAGCATTCCATGGCTGATCTTTGATCATCTCCTGAAAATTGGGACATTGTTGTTCCATGGCATTGCAGTAGCCGATAACTAGGGCCGGCTCAGAGACAAGCAAGCTGGGAGAAGTCCAAGGCTACTGAACCTAGGGCTTGCTGATCAGAAGGTCAGTGGTTCGATTCCCCGTGACGGGGTGAACTCCCGTTGCTCGGTCCCTGCTCCTGCCCACCTAGCAGTTCAAAAGCACGTCAAAGCGCAAGTAGATAAATAGGTACCACTCTGGTGGGAAGGTAATCGGTGTTTCCGTTCGCTGTTCTGGTTCGCCAGAAGCGGTTTAGTCCTGCTGGCCACATGACCCGGAAGCTGTACGCCGGCTCCCTCGGCCAATAAAGCGAGATGAGCGCCGCAACCCCAGAGTCAGCCACGACTGGACCTAATGGTCAGGGGTCCCTTTACCTTTACCTAGGGCCAGCTCAGAGACAAGCAAGCTGGGAAGAAGGCCAAGGCCTTTAGGTTATCATATGGCTAACTATTAACTTTGTTTTTCTTCTTTAGTTTTAGTGGTGCTCCTAGCAGGATGTCTTGCATTCTGGTACCATAGAAGATGGCGGTAAGTTCTTCGCGTGGCTCCTCCCCCTAGTGGTTGCAAGTGGAGGCGACCTTTGGCAAGGTCAAGTGGAGACATGGACATTTCATGGAATAATGGAATTGTGGAGTTGGAAAGGACCACAAGGGTCATTCAATCTAACCCCCTGCAATGCAGGAATCTTTTGCCCAATGTAGGATTCGAACTCGTAACCCTGAGATTAAGAGACACACGCTCCACCGACTGAGCAATCCCTGGGCCTAGAACCCTTGGGCAGTCCTGCAGCCTTATTGGGGTTCACCGATTGGGTCTGTGTTGCTCCTGGGAGGGAGGAAGTCAAATGACACCAAGGTTGATTAAAAGAAAGAGTTTATTCTGCTCTCCGGATAGCAGAAGGCACTTGCGTGGTCAGTCCACAGCAAGTCCAAAAAAATGAGAAATTTCATGCAGTGTATATATCCTCCAGGCACCCTCTCCCCCCTTCCCCAAGAATCCAACCACGTCAGCCTATACACGCAGGTTGACATCACAGATGTTCCTGTTCCGGTATTCTTAACCATAAAAGGATATTCCTTCCAGTACTTCTGACCATAAAAGGGTATTCCTGTTCCTACTCTCATCTTGGAGCAAGAGGTCACCAACTCCAAGAACAGACTCTGGAGCTGTTCCTGGACTAGGTCTGTGCGTCAGGATGTCAGATAAGACCTAGACATGTCATCCCTAATCTACTGGAACAGCCAAGGTCATCCCTTGCCGTGACTGATAAAGGAGAGAGTTTGTTTATACAGCTGTGTTCTTGTTATGCATCAAAAGCTCAAGTTGATGCATTTTAGAAATGCTCTCTTGGAGAAAGAAGAAAAGGGGGGTTTTGAGTAAGTTTTAAACTGACTGCACAGAAACCCATTCCGATGCAGGAATTGCAAGCTGCCCGATGAAGTGCAAAGCAATTCGTAGGAACTTAGGAAGCAGCCTTCTGCAGAGTCAGACCATTGGCTGACAGCAGCTCTCTGGGGCTTTAGGCAACATTTGCTAAGGGGAGATGTGGGACCTAAACCTTCTGCATGCAAGTCAGGATCCTGCCACTGAGTGTTGTTGTTGTTGTTTAGTTGTTTAGTCGTGTCCGACTCTTCATGACCCCCTGGACTAGAGCACGCCACGCATTCCTGTCTTCCACTGCCTCCCGCAGTTTGGTCAAACTCATGCTGGTAGCTTCAAGAACACTGTCCCACCATCTCGTCCTCTGTCGTCCCCTTCTCCTTGCACCCTCCATCTTCCCCAACATCAGGGTCTTTTCCAGGGAGTCTTCTCTTCTGATGAGGTGGCCAAAGTCTTGGAGCCTCAGCTTCAGGATCTGTCCTTCCAGTGAGCATTCAGGGCTGATTTCCTTCAGAATGGATCAGTTTGGTCTTCTTGCAGTCCAGGGGACTCTCAAGAGTCTCCTCCAGCACCAGAATTCAAAAGCATCCATTCTTCAGCGATCAGCCTTCTTTATGGTCCAGCTCTCACTGAGTAGCGCCTCTTAAACTCCTCCTTCACTTCGTCCAGAGAAATCTGTTTTGATTTTGACTTGATAGTTGCATTCCACTTTTCTAACAACAGTGCTGAGCACAACGGATAGAATCCTAAAATCGTAGAGTTGGAAGAGACCCCGTGGATCATCTACTCTAACCTCCTGCAATGCAGGAATCTCAGCTAAAGCATCCATGGCAGATTATCTCCCACTTAGACTACTGCAATGCGCTCTACGTGGGGCCACCTTTGAAGGTGACTCGGAAACTGCAATTAATACAGAATGCGGCAGCTAGACTGGTGACTGGGGGCGGCCGCTGAGACCACATAACACCGGTCCTGAAAGACCCACATTGGCTCCCAGTACGTTTCCAAGCACAATTCAAAGTGTTTGTGCTGACCTTGAAAGCCCTAAACGGCCTCGGTCCAGTATACTTGAAGGAGCGTCTCCACCCCCATCGTTCAGCCCGGACACTGAGATCCAGCGCCGAGGGCCTTCTGGCAGTTCCCTCCCTGCAAGAAGTGAGGTTACAGGGAACCAGGCAGAGGGCCTTCTCGGTGGTGGCGCCTGCCCTGTGGAACGCCCTCCCAGCAGATGTCAAGGCAATAAACAACTATTTTACTTTTAAAAGACAACTGAAGGCAGCCCTGTTTAGGGAGGTTTTTAATGTCTGATGCTGTATTGTTTTTAATATTCAGTGGAAGCCGCCCAGAGTGGCTGGGGAAACCCAGCCAGATGGGCGGTTAGAAATAATAATAATAATAATAATAATAATAATAATAATAATAATAATAACCATCCAACCTCTGTTTAAAAACCCCCAAGGGAGCAGAGTCCACAACCTCCCGAGGGAATCTATTCTAATGTCACACAGCTCTTCTGTCAGAAAGCTCTTCCTGATGTTGAGTCAAAATCTCCTTTCTTGTAGCTAGTATTGGCATCTAAGACGACTGATTTCTTATCTGTAATAGATAGTGGAAGAAGTAGAGTGTGGAAATATGCATGGAGGAAAGGGAGTGAATTAGAAGCTCAGTAGTACAGTGGTTAGGGACGTGGGTGGCGCTGTGGGTTAAACCACAGAGCCTAGGGCTTGCCGATCAGAAGGTCGGCGGTTCGAATCCCCGTGACGGGGTGAGCTCCCATTGCTCGGTCCCCACTCCTGCCAACCTAGCAGTTCAAAAGCACATCAAAGTGCAAGTAGATAAATAGGTACCACTCTGGCGGGAAGGTAAACGGTGTTTCCATGCGCTGCTCTGGTTCTCCAGAAGCAGCTTAGTCCTGCTGGCCACATGACCTGGAAGCTGTATGCCGGCTCCCTCGGCCAATAAAGCGAGATGAGCTCCACAACCCCAGAGTCGGTCACAACGGGACCTAACGGTCAGGGTTCCTTTACCTTTATCTTTAGTACAGTGGTTATCGAGTGTCGGATTGGGACCTGGAAGACCAGGGTTCAAGTCTCCACTTAGCTACGGAGCACACTGCAACAAGCACCATCTTTCAGCCTAACTTGCCTCACGGAGTTGTTGTGCGGTTTGGTTGAGGAAGGTTCGAACCTTGTGTCGCATGTTGAACTCCTAGGAGAAAAAAGGATGAATGTAAATGCAATGAATAATAATAAATAAATAATTTACTACTCATACCCCGCCAATCTGACTGAGTTTCTCCAGCCACTCTGGGCGGCTTCCAACAGGAGATTTGTTGTTTAGTTGTTTAGTTGTGTCCGACTCTTCGTGACCCCATGGACAAGAGCCCGCCAGCCTCTGGAGATTGAAAATAAATAAATACAGGAGGTTAAAAATAAATAAATAGGCCTTTGGTTTTTGCATTAGAAATACATGGTTTTTTAAATTGCAGTCTCTACCCCTTTGAGGCCTATGGCGGATTTCCTCGGGGGTTTGAGTAATAACAACAACAATAACAACAACAACTTATTATTTATACCCCAGCTACTCTGGGTGGCTCCCAACAGAATATTAAAAACACAGTAAAACATCAAACATTAAAAATCTTCCTAAACAGGGCTTCCTTCAGATGTCTTCTAAAAGTCAGATAGTTGTTTCTTTCCTTGACATCTGATAGGAGGGCAGGCGCCACCACCGAGAAGGCCCTCCGCCTGGTTCCCTAATAGCCCCCAAGTTTTGCATCTGTCCTCATTCCTGTTTTGTTTCTCCCCCCCCCCCCCCCCATTCTGCAGCTCTGTTCAGGGACAGGCGGATATTCCACTGGAAGAGCAAATCCCCATGTCTGCCGAGAGGTCAGAACCAGGAGACCAGGCGCCCCCGGCAGCCGGCAGCCCCGATGACCTGAGACCCACCGACGAAGGGGTTCGGATGTTGCCGCCTCACTGTTCTCCCTCCAGCGGCTGAGCCCAAAACCAAGCCGCCCTAAGAACTTGGAGAGGGGGAAGCAGTCTTGGGAGACTGGCAGACTCAGGGAGAAGCAAGTTTCGAAATCCCTGGTGCATGTAGTTGGACTAGGGATGGAGCCACTCCCTCGTTGCGAAGCGTTTCCTAGGAATTCATCCCTAGGAATTCTGCTGCGGCTAGGTGCCGACATTTTATGTACCCAGGTTGCAAACAAAGTGGATGTGTCCGTACAAGGACTGCAACCTGTCCCGGTCTGTCTCCCAGAGCTTGCCAGAGGCGGAGAGAGAGAGAGAAAAGGAAAACTAAGAAGTTGGAAAAACTGGAGAACAACGTCCCCCGATGATCAGAAGATTCAAAGGAGGCTGAGGAGGAGGAACTGAAGATGGATGGACGCTTCACCTGGATCCCACTGGGGGCTCTGAGAAAGAAAGGTGAGCTGAAATATAACACTTCCCCATGTTTTATTTGGCTGCTGTTAGAGGTGGCGGAGAAATTTGATTCCGTTCATATGAATTCAAAGCGAATCTCTCAAACCCGCCCTGTGAGTTTGATTGAGCCCCTTACAAATGGAATCAAATTAAAGTTCAAAAGTTTTGGTTTTGAAAGGTTTTCCGTTGGAGAAGAGGGACTTTGGTAATTCGCAGGTATAGTTCCATCTGTTAACGGCAAATTCTGGTGGCGAAAGCGAAGTGGGTTTGCTGCCATTATACAATAAACCCTTTGCAGAAAACAATCACGCTTCCCCCCCCACCCAGTGAAGGGTTTAATAGGGGAAATACACGAGGCTCAATGTCACATATCGCCCCTGGCTACAAACAGTTCAGAATGAATACACTATAAATCCCGGGCATCGTCTAACCTCTCCGCAAACTTTGTGCAAACCAACAGTAATAAGAGCCCAGCTAACAGGTGTCTGGGTTTGACCTTTCAGATCCTGCGAGACTAAAATATTTTCCTATGGATTGCTGGTCATTGCCACCTGTTTTGTATTCATTCATTCTTTTCCACAGAGACTTATCCCTCTGTCCCATGGAGCTAGACTGGTGACTGGCGAGACCATATAACAGCAGTCCCGAGAGACCTACATTGGCTCCCAGTATGTTTCCAAGCACAATTCAAAGTCTTGGTGCTGACCTTTAAAGCCCTAAACAGCCTTGGCAACCCCCATCATTCAGCCCAGACACTGAGGTCCAGCGCTGAGCGCCTTCTGGCTGTTCTCTCACTGCGAGAAGTGAGGTTACAGAAAACCAGGCAGAGGGCCTTCTCGGTAGTGGCGCCCGCACTGTGGAATGCCCTCGCATTAGATGTCAAGGAAATAAACAACTATCTGACTTTTAGAAGACTTCTGAAGGCAGCCCTGCTTAGGGAAGCTTTCAATGTTTGATGTTTTATCGCTTGATGATGTTGAAGATTTATTCTGTTGGGAGCCACCCAGAGTGGCTGGGGAAGCCCAGCCAGATGAGTGGGGTATAAATAAACAACAATAATACAGTGGTGCCCCGCAAGACGAACGCCTCGCAAGACGGAAAACCCGCTAGACGAAAGGGTTTTCCGTTTTGGAGGCACTTCGCAAAATGAATTTCCCTACGGGGTTGCTTCACAAGACGAAAAAATCTTACGAGTCCCCGCGGGTTTTTTCCGCTCCCCCCCTTTTCCTAAGCCGCTAAGCCACTTAACAGCTGATCCGCTGATAAGCCGCTTAACAGCTGATCGCTAGAAGCCGCTAGACCGCTGTAGCGCTAATCCGCTAAACTGTCAATGGGCTTGCTTCGCAAGACAAAAAAACAGCTAGACGAAGAGAATCGCAGAATGGATTCTTTTCATCTTGCGAGGCACCACTGTAATTAATTAGTGTTCTTAATGCTGTACACCACCCTCGTGGAATAATAATAATAATAACAATAACAACAATAATTATTCCTTTAAAGCCTTCTAAGCTGGTGGCCAGGCACTCCTGCTGCCATCGTACCAGTGTCCCAAATAATAAGAGGCCTGGACTTTGTGTGTTTTGAGAAGACACACACATACCCTCAGCCAAGGCCCTTGGGACACGCCTGGCACGGACATCTGCTCCTGCACATCTGTTCAACGTTCCGCCATCCATCATGTTGCGTAATTTTTCTAATATTTATCTATATCAAGGGCTTTTGGAGAGCTGCCTCCGGGGTGTTGCCTAAGTTTTCCCCACTTAACAAGTAATTAATCTGGAGGTTCCAGATGTTCACCCATGAGATTGTTCAGCAGTCACTGTCAGCTCTTCGGCTTGGGCAAAATGGAAAGTTTTAAGATGTAGACAGGCATCTGTCTAGGCTCAGGGTGAGGCCTCCTTAGAGGAGACCTTTGTATTTGTAGGAATGGATTTAGACACAAGGATAACCTACTGTGGTGCAGGGCAAAGCCTAAGTATGTCCAGGTAAAGGGACCCCTGACCATTAGGTCCCGTCGTGACCGACTCTGGGGTTGTGGCGCTCATCTCGCTTTATTGGCCGAGGGAGCCAGCGTACAGCTTCCGGGTCATGTGGCCAGCATGACTAAGCCACTTCTGGTGAACCAGAGCAGCTCACGGAAACACCGTTTACCTTCCCGCTGGAGCGGTACCTATTTATCTACTTGCACTTTTGTGCTTTCAAACTGCTAGGTTGGCAGGAGCAGGGACTGAGCAACGGGAGCTCACCCCGTCGCGGGGATTCGAACCACCAACCTTCTGATCGGCAAGCCCTAGGCTCTGTGGTTTAACCCACAGCGCCACCCACGTCCTTACAGTATGTCCAGAGTAAGGGCTAAACCAGGATTTGGAGAAACAGGTTGGTCTGCAATAGTGGATATAATGGAGAATACTCTAAAAGTCTGAGGGAATCTTTGTATGAGTTAATACTTCACCGTCCCTTTTTAGGCTGCCTTATCACTTTGTATTTTCGCCCTTCCCAGCCGTACGCTTTTACGGTTTAGATTTTATTGTTTGTTTCCTTTGTTTTTGTTATGGTTGCATCTTTTTGGGGGGTTAACAAATCAGCTTAAAGGGAACGGAAAGGCAGGAAAAATGGCAGCAGATTTCCTTGTGGCTAGCCTTGACGACCTCCGTTCCCTCTTTCAGGTAGGATGAGTGCGGCAGAGATGTCGAGGGAGAAAGGAACATTCCTCAGCTGGAAGAAAACGTTTGACGGCCCTGGGAAGACGTGGCTGGTCTCGGATTTGAAGCTGGCGAGGCAATGGATGAAGTCGAGGCGGCTGCGACATCTTGGGTCATTCCGGCTAAGGCTGCAATTGACATTGATGCCCCATTCCTTCTAAGGGGGCAGATTTTAAAGGGAATAGACGGGTCCGTAGAAGATGATGCTATCAGTGACTACTTTTCATGGCTGGTTGTACGCTTACCTCAAGGATCGGGGCAGCTCGCTTCCGAATACCAGATTCAGATATGGAGAGAGCACTGTTGTGCTCGCGTCCTGTTGTTTATGGGCTGCCCATAGGTGTCTAGTTGTTTAATGGGGTGCTAATTTAGGTACGTCATTCTTCTGGTCCAGTGGGGTTCTTCTCATGTTCTTCGTAAGGGTCAAGAAAGCCCAACGACCCAATGGGCACATACCCAAATGAGCCCTTTCCTTTGGGGGGCGCATAGAAGAAAGGGCGTCTTGAGGCCTTGCAGGGGGTGCTACTAGATGATCCTTGGGGGGTCCCCCTTCCAATATTATAGTTCTAAAACTGCTCCCCCTCCCATGCATCCAACACTTAGCCAGGAAACCTCATACTCTCAGTAAAACAAGTTGGTACAGTGGTAACTCTGGTTGCGAATGGGCCTTTGGAACGGATCCTGAAAGGAATGCATCCCGCATCTGCGCGTGTCGCAATTCGCTGCTTCTGCGCATGCGCGTGACGTCATTTTGCGCGTCTGTGCATGCGTGAGCAGCGAAACCCGGAAGTAACCCTTTCTGGTACTTCCGGGTCGCCGCGGGATGCAGCCTGAAAACGCTCGGCCTGAAGCAAACATAACATGAGGTGTGACTGTATTTAAAAGCGCCAAATGAGTTGCATTAAAGTGTATTTCATGGTTAAGAGAAGTAGATTGATACACAGCCATTAGGAGGAGAAGCCAAACTATTTCTCTGAGTGGGAGAAATAGTTGGTGGGGTCTCAATGTCTCTGTGAAAATCTTGTGGGTCCCCCCCCAAGAACTGCCAACCAATTAAAGACTTCTAAAACCATTGGACTGTCTAGCATTTAAAGTACTCATTTGTGTGTCTCTCATAGACCCTTTCTGAACATGGGGAGATGGGGCGTTCAGTTTCTGTAAAGTGTACCCAAAACCTACCTCTCTTCCAAAGCCACCTTTTAATAACTTTGCTTTCATCAAATTATATTTGAGATTGCGGGGTGTGGGGGCTCCTTCTCCAGCACCAAAACGACTTTACAAAACAAGTTCAAGACCCATCTGTATATTACTTTAAAAGTTGACGTGAATCAAGCAGTGTCCAGGGTCCTTTTAAAATGTGTTGTGGTGTGTGTTATTGGGTTGTTGTCATTTTTATTTTAATTATGTGTTTTGTGTTTTCGTATCATGATTTTATGTTGTAACTGCCCTGAGACCTGCGGGAATAGGGCAGTATACAAATTATTATTATTATTATTATTATTATTATTATTATTATTAATGCCCCTTTTGTTTGCTGGCAGCTCTTAAAACAGCCAGAAGGACAGAGAAAGCAAAAGAGAAGCCACCTGTTCTTTTTAGAGAGAAGCTAATTGGAAAAATGGAATCAGGGCGGTTCACAACATAAAAATGCAAGATGGGGGAAAAAAACCCCACATGATACATTTGCAAGGAATTTGTGGGTCTGTTAACGGAGAAATCTGAGGTCTCCCTTGGACAAAAAACAAGGACACCAGCCAGGAATACCAGAGCAAAACAGCAGCCAGTAGGTTTGGTCTTTATTGAAGACTGTGTGATAGGACTCCCACCTGCCACCAGGTGGAACAAGATGGAAGCCCCGAACAAAAGAGAATCCAAGTTTTTATTAGCTGCTAATACCCATGTTACACCCCCCCCAAAATACATCACTAATACATCACGGTTACATCATGAAAAGGGAGGTCTGGTGGCAGTAATCTGAGCATCCTGGACCCTGCCCCATGGTCCCCCTTGCCCTCCACCAAACACCCATCAAGTGTAACAAAAGAGATATTTACATTTCCCTATTTCCCAGCCAAGTTAATCACACCCTTTTGTCTTCATCGGGGTTTGTTATTTCCGGAATGGCTACCTGTCTGGCACTCAGGTATCAGGATCCCAGGGATTATCACTCAGGCAGAGGGGCTGCTGAGGAGCTGAACTCACATGTCTATATGAATTTCTGAAGTTTTCCAGTGAGCCAGTACATAGAGACATTTATCAGTGAATTCTTACATTTGGTATCGTGCAGCAGAGGCCCTTTGAATAGATAGGAAGAAACCATGACGAAGTGTTTTGTGGGGACAAATCACAAAAGTCACAAAAGCGATTGTGCTGATTTTGGTAGTGGGCTGCATGTGCAGGATATCTGCTGGAGGGACACCCCCCCTCCAACCTACACATAAATCCCTGCAACAGGTCCAATGCGTGTTTCTCGTTGCAACTGAATTTGGCGGTGGGTGGGCAGGGAATAGCAAAAAAAAAAGAGCGTAGCCTTAACGCAGACTGTTTTCCCAGAGGACGCAAGGTATGCACAGCTGTCAGGAAAGATTAAAAAAACAGTTGTAGTCTCACCAGCAGCTGCCCTTTGCCCTCGAGGGCAGAGCTCTTGAGTCTCTATGAGCTTTGTGGCATCTGAGTGAGGTACAGGGAGGGAAAGCTTTTGCCGACAAGCTCAGGAACGGAATAAACTTTGCCTCCTGCACTGTGGAAGCAAGGTCTGATCTGCAGCCTAAGAGCAGAGAGTGTTTGCAGGTAAACCTTAGGCCCTGCAGCAAATCCTTTCTCATGCCTGGAGCAGAGAACAGAAGAGCATGCATAGCAGGTACTGTGCTGAGCAGCAGCAAATAATTACCGTATTTTGCACTCCATTAAGACACACTTTTTTCTTCCTAAAAATTAAGGGGAAGTTGTTAAGTTGTGGGTGAACATATCAGACGACACAGTGATTCTTCAAACAGCTCTTGTTTATTCACAAGCCAGAACAGAACTGAACTGAAGGGTTCAGCCAGCCTGCTTATATAGAACTCCACTACAATGCAACAGTAACCATTTTCTGAAACTATCCAATCACTGAACGTCACTTTCAATCCCTTATTTGCATATGCGGACCTGAGTGAAAACTATCTACAGTATCCCGCTGCTGGCCCAGGGTGAGAACTTCAGTACATAACAGAAATGTCTGTGCGTCTTATGGAGCGAATGTGTGGTCCCTGGAGCCGAATTGCCCAGGGGAGAAAAGCAGATCATGCTTTTTTTTTTTTTTTTTGAAAGAGGGAAGGGGGTATTGAAGGGAAGCAGCTGATTGGCAAGCGATCAGGAGGGAGATAAGGGACGCTAGCAATAAAGGAGGCTGCCTGGGAGGGTGGAGGTAAAAGCCCATGGATCCTCAGGATTTTTACATTGGGTCACCCCAAATTCACCATCATCAGATCACATAGCATGTCCATGGCTACAGTCTGCACAAAAAAAATCACGCACCCGCTGTTGCCTGGGGCCACAATGGCGCAAAAATGTGGTTACAGAGTGCGGATCCACATGGATTCGATGATTCTATGAAAACCACCCCCTCTGAAGCTGCAATCAGCGCGAGGGGTGTCCAATTTAGATCTATAGCCCATTGTATTTATTGGGATTTGCAAAGAACAGGGCAAATAAAGCTACTTAGGTTTCCTGGACAAACAAGGCATTATGTTTAACGGGGCCAATATGACATTTAAATTCATGGTTTTGTACGTTCCTTTTCTTTACCAGACAAAAATCTACCCATCACCATGAAACGTATATTTTTCTTTCTTTTAATAATAATAATAAATTTTATTTATATCCCGCCCTGCCCAGCCGAGCAGAATTGGTAGGGAAATCAAGGACAGGCAAAGCACTTGCAGTTATTCACACAGGAAGTCAAAAATTATTGCTGGGAGCTGGCTGTTTTCAGCTCAACTTTGACTTTGGATTAATATTTATTTTCAGGCCGTTTTTGTCCTCATTCCTTGGCAGGTTGGAGCAACTCTTGCAACAGATTTAGGAGGTGCATGGGGAGAGCGGAGGGGATTTGCAAGTAAAAATCCTTGCCACCCTTGATGAGAATGAGGATGGATAGTCTAGCTCAGGGGTCAGCAAACTTTTTCAGCAGGGGGCCGGTCCACTGTCCATCATACCTTGTGGGGGCCGGACTATATTTTGGGAGAGAAAAAATGAACGAATTCCTATGCCCCACAAATTGTCGGAAATCAAGCCCATATCAGGAGAAACTGGCAACAATCCCAGGCACCCGGCTTGATTCCCTGTTGACCTCCCTGGCTGCATTCCCCAGCAAGATCCAGGCTAGGCCGCGATAGGCGATTCTTCTCAAACGCGAGAAGAACACCCCCCCCCCTTTCCTGCCCCCCCTGGCAGGGGAAAGAGATAGACAGAAATGTATTTACATGCCTTTATTTCTGTCTTTGCAGCATTACAAAAAACATGACTGCTCTCTTCAAACTCCAGCAGTCTAGTAGCAAACACTTCCTGCACTTCCTGGACAGGAACAAACGGAAGAGCTCATATTACACTCTGAGCTAATTCTGGTGCTTCACACTGTGAATTGACTGTCCTTCTGTTTCCCACGGGCAGTCCCAACATTCCCATTATGTTTTGCTTTCAAGCTAGCAGTTTGCAGCTGCATTGCTTCTATATCGTAACACAAATAACCCAGAGATGCATTTTAAATAAAAGGACATATTCTACTCATGAAAAAACACACGGATTCCCAGACTGTCTGGCGGCCGGATTGAGAAGGGGAATGGGCCGGATCCGGCCCCCGGGCCTTAGTTTACATACCCATGGTCTAGAATTTAAGAGGTGGAATAATGCAAGGAGAAGGAGGAACTTGCACACCCCCAAATAAGTAAACTGAACCAGCTTTCCTGCATAGATTTTGCTGTTGAAGGCTGCACATTTCCTGAGAAATTACTCCTGCTGAAAATATTGTGGCTCAGATATTCTGCCAGAGAGCCAGTATTATCCTCAACAACCCTGTGAGGGATGCTAACTGAAAGTGACTGGCGCAGGCGTTGTGCCAGAATAAAATGGGCCACCACAATGGGACTCAGGAGATCATTGCTGAGCTTCTTTTTATTTTATTATTAATTTTCTTAAATATTACAAGAAGATAAATAAAAAAAGAAAAATCAAAACAGAATTCATACATATCAATATAAACATGATTATCTGCATATTTACCAATTGAAGAAAAAAAGAAAAGAAAAGAAAAGAAGGGGGGAAAGCCAAAAAGGAATACTTTTCGTAAACAATAATATCAAATTTATACTTTAAACATTACCATATAAAAATCCTAGTTAAAATATTATAAAAGACTTCCACCGCATTCACCGCACGTCACCTTTACATCTGTTCTTCAGTCACTTCCTTTCCTTAAGTTCTTTCACAATCCATTAAATCTTTATATTCTTTATATTCTTCACAAGGTTAGCCTAAGCACAACCAAATTTTCGTATTTGAGCCCTGTTTGTGTAAATATTCATTTAAACAACCCCATTGTTTCTGTACCATAGTTTTGGGTTCGTGCCTTATTAAATCCGTCAATTAACTCCAGATACTCACATAGTTTACTCAGCCATTCTCTTTTTGTTGGAATATTATTTCCTTTCCAATAGCTGGCTACCAATATTCTTGCTGCTGCTGTTGCCTATAGAAACATTGCTCAGCTTCTTGGCTTTTCCCCACATCAGCCATCAGCTGTGCTGCCACCTCGTGGCGACAGAAGACTCGTTCCACACATGCAGCCGTTTAAATAAAATGCACAAGGATGGTAATTTTGGAACAGAGATGGAGAAATTCTGCAGCCCCCCCCCCCCAGATGGTGTTGGTGTCCAAATCCCAGCATGGGGTGATCAGAGGTGCACTAAAGGGCTTGCTGAGCATGATGCAAGGTGTTGTAAACAAAAAATTGCCCTTTTCCCTTATGGGGTATCCAAGAGCCCATATAGAGTCCTTCTATTGGTAGGAGAAAATAAGAGGACAACCAGAGAATATTGAGAAGCAAAGCAGCTAGTAAGCTGGATCTTTATTGATCTGTTGCAACAGGGTGCTCCCCTCACACGCAGGAGAGAGGAGGAACCCAGAACAACGGCATGCAAGGCCTTATATGGACTTTTGAAATTGCCACCCTGTAGATCAAGACCACCCCCAGAAACATACATCCATCCATCACAGAAGGGGTGTAACCTAAGACCATCCCTCAGATACATCACACCTACATCACAGAAAAGGCGGTCTAAAACAGAAATTTGAATGTTGTTTTTCTCCTGTTGTTGTTTATCTCCTGTCTGGCAGGTTACCCGATTGGATACCCTGCTTACTAGATTGGATTGCCTGGGGAGCCTGGCCAGTCTTTTGTAATGATAAATACTTAGTTCCTGGGCCAGGTCACAGGCTCACACCCTATTCATACACAGACATACCCTTAAAACAGGATTTGTGAAGGAAAAGACAATGGGGAGGCTTTTCCATTTTCCTTTGACCTTGCAAACATTTGGTCAGTTTGGGAATCAAAATGGTTTCAGTTCGGCATTCCTGTGCTGATCTATGTACGTGCTTGGTTGGTACACTTATGAACATATAACATATATGTAAGACCTCAAAATTCCCATCACAAAGGGGGAAAACTCAATAGCAGGTCGAAACAATTATACAATAGTATAGAAAGGAACTTCTGCAAACCAGCAACACGATCCTCTACATGTCTACTCATAACTTGGGAACACAGGTGAACTAATATCAGTGTACTGGAAGAAGCAAAGATCACCAGTGTTGAAGCAATGATTCTTCAACATCAACTTCGTTGGACTGGTCATGTGGTACAGATGCCTGATGATCGTCTTCCAAAGCAACTACTCTATTCCGAACTTAAAAATGGAAGGCGTAGAGGTTCAAAGACTCTCTCAAGGCAAATCTTTAAAAAAGTAGTTTAAACACTGACAACTGGGAAACACTGGCCTGCGAGTGCTCCAGTTGGAGAACAGCCTTTACCAAAAGTGTCATGGGCTTTGAAGACACTCAAACTCAGGACGCAAGGGGGAAACGTGCTAAGAGGAAGGCACGCTTGGCAAACCCTCACCGTGATCAACTCCCACCTGGAAACCTGTATCTTCACTGTGGAAGGACATGTGGATCCAGAATTGGCCTCCAAGGTCACTTACGGACTCATTGTTAAAACCCTGTTTATGGAAGACAAACTTACTCGGCTACAAGGAATTGCCAAAGAAGAGACTTGTAAGTAAACCCCACAAAGTCCAATGGGTGTTACTACCAGCTACGTTAGGAATATAATTTCCTCAAAGCAAGAACCTCTCTCCTCTTCCCTTTATTTATATCCTGCCCTTTATCCAAAGAGTGGCTTACAATTTTTTTTTATGACATTCCCTTGTGCTCGGACTCCCCATCTAAGCCTAAATATTTAAATGCCAGGTTACCCAAATAAAGCCCTGCAACTCTGCAACATACAAATCCCACAATATTGGTAAACCACAATACAAAATAAACAATGAGCCACTTGGGATACTCTTGACAATCCAGAGGGATTAAAAACAATCGGCTCTTTTCCATTTTATATAAACTTTACTTTCCACAAGGGAGCAGGGAAGCGTCTCGCTTAGATGTCTGACATTCACACACCCAACTGCATAATGGATTTCTGTGGCATGGAAACAAATCTTGTCTCTCTAAGATATACTCCAGTCTGCTGATTCCTTATTAATATTATTTGTTAATTCAATATGCCAAAGGGCTTTGTTCATACAAAAGATTTGTCGGCAGCGTTATAAACCAAACTTGTTTATTGCAAAATTCAGGTATTGCAAAATTTGGCCATAGAACAAACATAGATTACAAACTTTATTTTCATTTATTTTTTTAACAATGCTTTAATTGTATCTCAAGAGGAAGAAATACCTGCACACAGGAAAAACACAGAAGACGGAGAGCAAAAGAGCTAAGGCTATAGGCATGTATCAGATATTCTTACCAATATGTGCAAAATTGCAGTCTGGACTGGATGAGTTCAGACTTCAAGGGGGGGCAGCTCAACCTGGCTGAACATTCCCTTGCAGATAGAAAGCTAGCGTGCCAGGGGAAATCTGAAGGTATCTGAAGACGTGTGCATGCACACGAAAGCTCATACCAATAACAAACTTAGTTGGTCTCTAAGGTGCTGAGGGGAGGCGGGTGGCGCCGTGGGTTAAACCACAGAGCTTAGGGCTTGCTGATCAGAAGGTCGGTGGTTCGAATCCCCACAACGGAGTGAGCTCCTGTTGCTCAGTCCCTGCTCCTGCTAACCTAGCAGTCTGAAAGCATGTCAAAGTGCAAGTAGATCAATAGGTACCACTCTGGCGGGAAGGTAAACAACGTTTCCGTGCACTGCTCTGGTTCGCCAGAAGCGGCTTAGTCATGCTGGCCACATGACCCAGAAAAACTGTCTGCGGACAAATGCTGGCTCCCTTGGCCTGTAAAGCGAGATGAGCACCGCAACCCCAGAGTTGTCCACAACTGGACCTAATGGTCAGGAGTCCCTTTACCTTTACCTAAGGTGCTACTGGAAGGATTTTTTTGATATATATTTTTTTGATGCCAGGGGAAAGTGCGAGCCTCTCTCAAGGTGCCTAATTCTGCATGTGGAAAGACTCTGTTTTATTTGGGATGTCATGTGATCACTGTGAGCCTCTGCCCACATTTTGAAGCCCAGTGTAGCCCAGACACAGGTTGACCACCCCAGTAAGAACAAGCTCTCTGCAAAATGGTCCACCTCCTCAAATCTCCTCCTGCTGCTGCTACAGGCGATTGCAGAGACAAAGCAGAACAGCAGCCGCACAGATAGTCCTTCAAACAAAAAAAAGATAGCAACCAAAATCAGTTTAGGGGGTGGAAATGTAGGTTGGGTGGAATACAGATATATTTCTTTGGGGTTATTATTTTTTAAAAAGAAGTCCCTGCAGACCACATGTTCACATTTAAATAGGAAGGAGGGTTTGAAAAAAACACACACACCCAATTTTTATCACTGCTCCTCCTGAGCCTTCAAGCCCTACTATTAAGTGTGAGGAATGATCCAATGAGCCCGTTTACTCGTAAGTATGCCCCATGGAGTTCAAATGAGGCTTGCTGCCCAGTTAAGTTTGTGGGTCTGTATGCCACAACACGTGCGAGAATATTACAAGCGAAGAATGGGAAGAAACAAGATTTACCAACTATCAAAGAATGGCAGATGATGGACTAAATGGAACTTGCCGAACCGACCAGGAGACTCCAAGAGCAGAGAGAAGAAGAAGTGGAAGAAGATTGGAAGAAGTTTAAAGAATATTTGAAAAAATATGTTAATATTTCAATTTAGAATAGCTTTGGAAGTGGATATAGGCTGTAGGGTTAGAAGTAGAAGATAGTGTATTTTAAAATAGTATTATTTGTAAGTGATAAAATGTGAAGATTTTTAATGGTAAAATGTGATAAAAAAGGTTAAAAATTATGATATATGTAAACTGCTAAAGACGAGGTAAAATGAAAATCAGATGGGGGGACTTGGGGAAGCCCACCTAACAATGTTTAGAAAAAATAAGGATAAGACAAGAATTTGTTTGTATTGTTTGTTTTTCTGTCTGTGTTTATTTGTGTTATAAAATGAATTTTAAAAAAAGTTTGTGGGTCAGGACTGCAACCTTCCATGTTATTTATTCACATGCCGTTACATGTATTGGCACTTTCAAAAAGTATTCCCAAGGTGGCTTTGCGAAAGGGATAAAAATGGCTTCCAGGTGGAAAATCAAAATTGGAAACAGAATTGTTATAATCCAATACTAAAAATTTGTCAAAAATGTATAACTTGCTGTTGAAATGGAATACGCAGGATGAAACAGTGAAATCAGCTATGATTAAGTGGGCACAAGACTTTGGTCATAACATTATGTTTGCTGACTGGGAAAAGTTGTGGACCACCGGTATGAAATTTACGGCATGTAATGCCTTAAGAGAAAATATTATGAAAATGATTTACAGGTGGTACATGACCCCAGTCAAGCTTGCAAAAATTTACCACTTGCCTGATAATAAATGTTGGAAATGCAAAGAAAATGAAGGTACTTTTTTTCACCTTTGGTGGACATGCCCTAAGATTAAGGCGTTCTGGGAAATGATATATAATGAATTGAAAAAGGTATTTAAATATACCTTTCTGAAGAAACCAGAGGCCTTTCTCTTGGGTATTGTCGGCCAAACGGTGCCAAAGAAAGATAGAACATTCTTTATGTATGCTACAGCAGCAGCAAGAATACTCATCGCAAAGTATTGGAAGACACAAGACCTACCCACCTTGGAAGAATGGCAGATGAAGGTGATAGACTATATGGGACTGGCAGAAATGACTGGCAGAATCTGAGACCAGGGGAGAGAGACAGCGGAAGAAGATTGGAAGAAATTTAAGGACTATCTCAAGAAATACTGCAAAATTAATGAATGTTAGAATGACGTTGGTTTAGAAATTGTGTGGTTTCCAGCCGAATTGGATAAGTACTAAGAAAAGAAGGGTTAAAAATTAAACGAAATTAAGGGGAAGGATTTGCTGAATTAATATAATAGAAATTGGAATACAGAGAGGGGAGGTATGGGGAAGTCGGGAAAGTAAGGTATAAGAAAAAAGAGGGAATGAAATTATACTTGTTCTTTTTTTTGTCTTGTTTTTCTTTTGTCTGTTCTTTATTATTGTCTTGTTTTGTTTCTATATAACTATTGAAAAACTTAATAAAATTCTTTAAAAAAATAAAAAAAAATGTAAACGACACGCATACGCCTCGTCACTTAAAATAGACAAGAGTTTTTAATGCAGTTTATAGCAAAAGCTTAGCAAGCGGAAAGCAGGTGGCGAATCAACATCTGCAGGACACCATGGGCACCAGAATATGCTACTGGCACACTCAGAAAGACCTTCTGCCACAGGGGCACGCAGACTTTTTGGCCCATAAACCTCTACACCCTGTGTCACGCCAGTCCCTACCAGTGCAAAAGGAGCAATATATTGGCCATTGTGCTAAAATTCTACCCACTTGCCCCATCAAGCCATGCCACCCAAACCACAGGCCCAGTGGTATTTTAGGTCCAAAAACTTTGGGGGCACACAGAAGGCAAGGCAAGCTTTCCTCTTGTCCCCCAAAACACAGAAAAGATGTGCGACTGCCCTCTGAATTGTGTTTCTGCAGACTGTGTCTCTCCCCCCCCCCCCCGGGTTGCCCCTCCTCGGTTCACGCCAACCCAGTTTTCCTAGGAGCAGGACAGCTCAACCTGTCCTAATAAAAAATTGCTTTCTTATCCGCCGTCTCCCGACGAAGCGCGATCCCCGGCGAGGCCTCCCTCCTGATCAGAAACGTTCGAAGAGGATGTTGATGGTCTCCGGGACCTCGGGAATTTCGTCGTCACGGTCCGCGGCTTGGGCCGCACGAAAGCCAATGGTCGGCCATGTCAGGGCCAGTCGCTGCTGCACACAAGTGTCACAGAGGTAGCCGTCGGGCTCTTTGGTTCCGTCGCTCTGCCGGGAAAAGTCAAAGGGACTTGTGTGAGTTTTGCAGGGAACTGCAGAACAAAGTGTATATCTGAAGGAGCGTCTCCACCCCCATCGTTCTGCCCAGACACTGAGGTCCAGCTCTGAGGGCCTTCTGGCGGCTCCCTCACTGCGAGAAGCCAAGTTATAGGGAACCAGGCAGAGGGCCTTCTCGGTGGTGGCGCCCGCCCTGTGGAACGCCCTCCCACCAGATGTCAAAGAGAAAAACAACTACCAGACTTTTAGAAGACATCTGAAGGCAGCCCTCTTTAGGGAAGCGTTTAATGTTTGATGTATTACGGTATTTTAATATTTTGTTGGAGTTTCAGGGGAAACTCCAACAAAATATTTCAGGGGTTTCAGGGGAAGCCCAGCCAGATGGGCGGGGTGTAAATTATTATTATTATTATTATTATTATTATTATTATTATTATTATTATTATTATTAACCTGCCTCTGCGACTGCAGAATGCGTGCAAGGAAGAGGGGGGTGGAAGGTGGTGCCTGCTGGCTCCGCCCCTAACAGATTGAGGTTGAATCCTGACAAGACAGAAGTACTGTTTTGGGGGGACAAGGGACGGGCAGGTGTGGAGGACTCCCTGGTCCTGAACAGGGTAACTGTGCCCCTGAAGGAGCAGGTGCGCAGCCTGGGAGTCATTTTGAACTCACAGCTGTCCATGGAGGCGCAGGTCAGTTCTGTGTCCAGGGCAGCTGTTCATCAGCTCCATCTGGTACGCAGAATGAGACCCTCTCTGCCCGCAGACTGTCTCGCCAGAGTGGTGCATGCTCTAGGCAGCCCTGTTTAGGGCAGCTTTTAATGTTTAATGTATCACAGTATTTTAATATTCTTTTGGAAGCCGCCCAGAGCTATCTCTCACTTGGATTACTGCAATGCACTCTACGTGGGGCTACCTTTGAAGGTGACCTGGAAACGACAACTAATCCAGAATGTGGCAGCGAGACTGGTGACTGGGAGCAGACACCGAGACCACATAACACCGGTCCTGAAAGACCTCCATTGGCTCCCGGTATGTTTCTGGGCACAATTCAAAGTGTTGGTGCTGACCTTTAAAGCCCTTAAACGGCCTTGGTCCAGTATACCTGAAGGAGCGTCTCCACCCCCATCACTCAGCCCAGACACTGAGGTCCAGCTCCAAGGGCCTTCTGGCGGTTCCCTCACTACAAGAAGTGAGGTTACAGGGAACCATGTAGAGGGCATTCTCGGTGGTGGCACCCACCCTATGGAATGCCCTCCCATTAGAGGCAACCCTGTATCAGGAATTTTTTTTATGTCTGCTGTTTTATTGTGTTTTTATAATTCGGTTGGGGAACCCAGCCAGATAGGGTATAAATATTAAAATTATTATTAATATTGAGCCAATTCCCATTTCTAAGCAAATTGTGAAGCAAACAGGGCCATCAAGTGAGAGGGCCATCCAATAAACAGCCATCAAGGGACAGAGGGACTTAACAGAGCAGAGCAAAACTCCAGAACAGGTAAATGGGTGGAACAAACTGTAGAACCAGTAAAATGTTTTGCACTAGCAACACACAGATCGAGATAGGGTGGAGAGAAATTATGTGTCACCTGCCCCAAGTGCCCAGTTCTGTAAGAAGAGACACGTACGTAAACAAAAGGCATTTTCTTCATGGTTAGGACAGTGTCTTTGGAAATGACATTTTGGCAGCCCTGCCCAGAACACCGAATTTCTGCCTCCTTGCACACTTCACTCGTTAATACGGGCTCAAAATAGTGCTCCTGGAAAAGAAGAAAAAGCAAAAATTTAGTGTAGACAGGTGAGACAATTTTAAGCCAGGAGTAGTGGGCAGAATAAGGGACGCGGGTGGCGCTGTGGGTTAAACCACAGAGCCTAGGACTTGCTGATCAGAAGGTTGGCAGTTCAAATCCCCGTGACGGGGTGAGCGCCCGTTGCTCTGTCCCTGCTCCTGCCAACCTAGCAGTTTGAAAGAACGACAAAGTGCAAGTAGATAAATAGGTACCACTCTGGCGGGAAGGTAAACGGCATTTTCGTGCGCTGCTCTGGTTGGCCAGAAGCGGCTTAGTCATGCTGGCCACATGACCCGGAAGCTGTACGCTGGCTCCCTCGGCCAGTAAAGTGAGCGCCGCAACCCCAGAGTCGGTCACGACTGGACCTAATGGTCAGGGGTCCCTTTACCTTTACCTAGCGGGCCGAATGTGGCCCTCCAGGTCTCTCTCATCTGGCCCCCAGGACACGCCCCTCCCTCAGCCATCACCCTGCACCAGCCTTCAGGTATCTGTGCCTTCAAGTATTTATCTGCCAGGCTAAAATGTGTCTTTGAACTCCGATAATGCCTCCCATTTGCCTAGAAGAGGGTTTCCCAAACTTGGGTCTCCAGCTGTTTATGGACTACAACTCCCATCATACCTAGCTAGCAAGACCAGTGGCCAGGGATGATGGGAAGTGTAGTCCAAAAACAGCTGGAGACCCAAGTTTGGGAAACACTGGCCTAGATGGAAGACAGAGAGGGATGTGTTTGTGCACACAAACATAGAAGCTACTCTAGTGTGCAAAGGTGTACAATTTGCACCCGTTTGCCAGCTTTTGCCTTTGGTAGCGCAGAACGATGGAGATGCTCCTTCAGGTATACTGGACCGAGGCCGTTTATATAGAATATAGAATAAAAAAGTAGTCTTCCCTCGATTTGGACACTACACTTCTGTTGACGCAGCCTAGAATTGCATTAGCGCCTTTTTTGCTGCTGTTGGCTCATGTTAAGTTTAAAGAACCTTTTAATGAGGGTGAAAGAGGAGAGCGCAAAATATGGTCTGAAGCTCAACATCAAAAAAATGATGATCATGGCCACTGGGCCCATCACCTCCTGGAAAATAGAAGGGGAAGAAATGGAGGCAGTGAGAGATTTCACTTTCTTGGGTTCTATGATTTCTGCAGATGGTGACAGCAGTCGTGAAATTAAAAGACGCCTGCTTCTTGGGAGAAAAGCAATGACAAACCTAGACAGCATCTTAAAAAGCAGAGACATCACCTTGCCAACAAAGGTCCGTATAGTTCAACCTATGGTTTTCCCAGTAGTGATGTATGGAAGTGAGAGCTGGACCATCAAGAAGGCTGATCGCTGAAGAATGGATGCTTTTGAATTCTGGTGCTGGAGGAGACTCTGGAGAGTCCCATGGACTGCAAGAAGATCAAACCTCTCCATTCTGAAGGAAATCAGCCCTGAGTGCTCACTGGAAGGACAGATCCTGAAGCTGAGGCTCCAAGACTTTGGCCACCTCATGAGAAGAGAAGACTCCCTGGAAAAGACCCTGATGTTGGGAAAGATGGAGGGCACAAGGAGAAGGGGACGACAGAGGACGAGATGGTTGGACAGTGTTCTCGAAGAGACAAACATGATTTTGACCAAACTGCGGGAGGCAGTGGAAGACAGGAGGGCCTGGCATGCTCTGGTCCAGGGGGTCATGAAGAGTCGGACACGACTAAATGTCTAAACAACAACAACAGTGCAAGGAGACCTCCATTCAACATCAGCTGGTTCCTGTTGGCCGCTGTGAGAGCAGAACGCTGGACTGGATGGGCATCGCCCTGATCCAGCAGCACCTTTCTTTGGTCCTTATTTTTCTGATGCACTGGGAAATGATATACAATGAATTGAAAAAGATGTTCAGATGTTCAAAACCAGAAGCTTTTCTTTTGGGAATTATAGGGACAGAACTACCTAAACTGTATAGAAATTTATTTATATATGTGACTACAGCAGCCAGAATGCTACTCGCCCCAAAATGGAAAGAAGCAGAAGTTCCAGCAAAGGAAGAATGGATACAAAACTTACGGAATATGCAGAAATGGCAGAACTTACCAGAAGAGTAAGAAATCAAGATAACAAACATTTATAAAAGATTGGAAATGGCTCATTGAATATTTACAGAGAAATTGCAAACAGATAAAAACATTGGCAGGATTATTGCAACAACCTGCAGCTTCCTAAGAGTATATATTTAAAGTAGATAATTAAATGAGCAAATTAAATGAATTTGGATACGCAGAAGATTTTTTTTTTTAATTAAGGAACCGCAGAAAGAGGGGGAAGGAAATCAAACTTTGAAATGTTAAATTGATTGTAAAACTAATGAAAAGTATAAACCTGAAAAATATAAAGAAAAACTTAAAATATATTACCGTATTTTTCGCTCCATAAGACGCACTTTTTTCCTCCTAAAAAGTAAGAGGACATGTCTGTGCGTCTTATGGAGCGAATGCGTGGTCCCTGGAGCTGAATTGCCCAGGGGTGAAAAGCAGATTGTGCTTTTTTTTAGAGAGAGAGAGAGAAGGTGGTTTGAAACAAAGCCGCTGAGCAGCTGATCGGCAAGCGATCGGGAGGGAGATAAGGGACTCTAGCAATAAAGGAGGCTGCCTGGGAAGGGGGAGGTAAAGACAGCGAACTAGCAAGGAGAGGAGACAGGAATACTAAAACAAGCAATGAGGAGAGAAATTAGAAGAAAAGGAGCAGCAAAAAACTGCTCCAGCTAAGGAAAAGACGCTAAGGCAAACAAGAGGGAAGGGGGTGTTGAAAGGAAGCAGCTGAGCAGCAAGTGATTGGAGGGAGACAAGGGACTCTAGCGATAAAGGAGGCTGCCTTGGAGGGGGGAGGTAAAAGCACATGGATCCTCGGGATTTTTGCATTGGGCTACCCCAAACTCACTGTCAAATCACATATCATGTCTGTGGCCACAGCATGAACCACAAAAATCATATATCCACTGTTTCATTCATAATACTTTTTTTCTTGTTTTCCTCCTCTAAAAACTAGGTGCGTCTTATGGTCAGGTGCGTCTTATGGAGCGAAAAATATGGTATTTATATATACAGAGAGAGAGAGAGAGAGGGAGGGAGAGAGTGTCTTCCCCTCCTCCTAACCCATCTGTCCTTATCTGGAGACGCCTGGAATCAAACCTAGGACTCTCTGTGTGCAAAGCAGATGTTCTACGGCTGAGCAACAACCCTTCCTCAAACTCTTCCCCGCCAACTCACCCCGGCCAATGTCAAAATCTGGGTCAGTAACTTCGGAACGATGAGGCGCCTCTTGGCGCGGGTGACAGCCACGTACAGCAAGTTCCATTCATCCTCAGAGGTTGCATCTGGAACGGAACAAAGGCAAGAGGCAGGCGGGAAATAATAATAATAATAATAATAATAATAATAATAATAATAATAATAATAATAATAATTTTGTTTATATCCCGCCCTCCCCGGCCAGAGCAGGGCTCAGGGCAGCTAACAACAGTAAAAATTACAGTAGAAACATAATAGGCGGAGGGGAACAATTTAAAATACAGGTTAAAATGCAATTTAAAATGCAACCTCATTTTAAATGTAGGCCATAGATCAAAACCATAAGGGGAGGGAAACATAAGGGTCAGACTGAGTCCAAAGCAAAGGTCTGGTGGAACAGCTCCGTCTTGCAGGCCCTGCGGAAAGATGTCAAGTCCCGCAGGGCCCTGGTCTCTTGTGACAGAGTGTTCCACCAAGTCGGGGCCAGTACTGAAAAGGCCCTGGCCCTAGTCAAGACCAATCTAACCACCTTGCGACCTGGGACCACCAAAGTGTTGTCATTTGTGGACCTTAAGGTCCTCCGCGTGGCATACCAGGAGAGGCGGTCCCGTAGGTACGAGGGTCCTAGGCTGCATAGGGCTTGAAAGGTCAAAACCAGCACCTTAAACCTGATCCTGTACTCCACTGGGAGCCAGTGCAGTTGGTAAAGCACTGGATGAAGGTGATCCTGAGGCAAGGACCCCGTAAGGAGCCTCATCATGCCATTCTGCACCCGCTGGAGTTTCTGGGTCAGTCTCAAGGGCAGCCCCACGTAGAGCGAGTTACAATAATCAAGCCTGGAGGTGACCGTCGCATGGATCACTGTGGCCAGGTCAGGGCGAGAAATGGAATGGGTGCAAAGCTCAGCAAATATCTCTCAATTGGGTGTTCTTTCTGCCATCGCCCTAAGGATCGTTAAAATAGGGGGAGGAAAACTGCGCTATACCACTATGCCTGGAATACTGTGCGCAGTTCTGATCGTCCCACCTCAAAACAAGAGAAGGCAACCAAAATTATCAAGGGGATGAAGCGATTACCCTATTGGCAGGAAGCTGCGAAGCAGGGCAGGAGTCCGACGCTGGGGGGGGGCGGTGACTTGTGGGGGGCTGTACCAGCCAGGAGGCGGGAGTCAGAGGCAGGGAATGCTTCAAAGCTAGAGGGTGGAGAACAGGATGGGTTCGAAGACAGAAGTACTGTTTTGGGGGGACAGGAGGCGGGCAGGTGTGGAGGACTCCCTGGTCCTGAATGGGGTAACTGTGCCCCTGAAGGACCAGGTGCGCAGCCTGGGAGTCATTCTGGACTCACAGCTGTCCATGGAGGCGCAGGTCAATTCTGTGTCCAGGGCAGCTGTTTACCAGGTCCATCTGGTACGCAGGATGAGACCCTACCTGCCCGCGGACTGTCTCGCCAGAGTGGTGCATGCTCTGGTTATCTCCCACTTGGACTACTGCAACGCGCTCTACGTGGGGCTACCTTTGAAGGTGACCCGGAAGCTGCAATTAATCCAGAATGTGGCAGCCAGACTGGGGACTGGGAGTGGCCACCGGGACCACATAACACCGGTTCTGAGAGATCTGCATTGGCTCCCAGTACGTTTCCGAGCACAATTCAAATTGTTGGTGCTGACCTTTAAAGCCCTAAACGGCCTCGGTCCTGTATACCTGAAGAAGCGTCTCCACCCCCATCATCCAGCCTGGACGCTGAGGTCCAGCACCGAGGGCCTTCTGGCGGTTCCCTCATTGCGAGAAGTGAGGTTACAGGGAAGCAGGCAGAGGGCCTTCTCGGTGGTGGCACCCGCCCTGTGGAACTCCCTCCCTTCAGATGTGAAGGAAATAAGCAGCTATCCTATCTTTAAAAGACATCTGAAGGAGGGGACTGAAGAGGGGAGAGCAAAGGCAGCTTCTAAGCCGGCGCAGTCTCTGGCTGCATGAACACAGCCTGTCGGGGAGAGGTACATAAACTGGGGGAGGGGAGGGCCCCCCTTTTGCTGCAACCGCTCCATAGGGCGCAGACCTGGGAAGAGCTGCCAATAATAATAATAATAATAATAATAATAATAATAATAATAATAATATTTTATTTCTACCCCGCTCTCCTCAGCCGAAGCCAGGCTCAGAGCGGCTAACGACAGTAAAAGTAGCACAGTTTACATGAAATCACAATCAATTCACCGTATTTTTAGCTCTATAAGACGCACTTTTCCCCTCCTAAAAAGTAAGGGAAATGTGTGTGCATCTTATGGAGCGAATGCAGCGTCCCTTGGACCGAGGGGTAGAGAGGAATTATTATTGGCACCTCCTCCCAGAGTCTTACTGGTCAAGCCTCGTGTGTATTCTATTAATCAGGGCCCAACCCTTCCTCTGCTTTGGGAACGCTAGATTTTAAACAGCAGCGTTGAAATAAAATGGAGGAGAGGAGGCCAAGGGAGAAAAGTCTTCCTTACTGGTGCGTAAAATGGGTATCCTCTCGAAGGCTTGCTGCATGACAGTTAGGCTGATGCTGCTCGTGAAGTCGTCGGCCACTTGGACAGTGTCGAATTCCAAGCCTTTGGCCTTATGGACGGTCCCCAAGACATGATCTGAAGGAGGCAAAGTGAAAAATCAACGTGTTGGGCTTGTGAGAGTAACAAAGAAAATCCCCTATGTTGCAAAAACCTGACCTGGCCACAGTGATCCATGCGACGGTCACCTCCAGGCTTGACTACTGTAATTCGCTCTGCGCAGAGCTGCCCTTGAAGCTGTCCCAGAAACTCCAGCGGGTGCAGAATGCTGCAGCGAGGCTCCTCACGGGGTCTCTGCCATGGGAGCATATTCACCCAGTGCTTTTCCAGCTGCACTGGCTCCCGGTGGAGTACAGGGTCAGATTTAAGGTGCTGGTTTTGACCTTCAAAGCCCTATACGGCCTAGGACCCTCGTACCTGTGGGACCGCCTCTCCCGGTATGCCCCACGGAGAGCCTCAAGGTCCATAAATACACCCTAGAGGTCCCGGGCCCTAAGGAAGTTAGATTAGCTTCAACCAGAGCCAGGGCCTTTTCAACACTGGCTCCGACTTTGTGGAACGCTCTGTCTCATGAGACCAGGGCCCTGCGGGATCTGATTTCTTTCTGCAGGGCCTGTAAGACAGAGTTGTTCCGCCTGGCCTTTGGCTTGGAGCCAATTTGATTCCCTCCCCCCCTTTCTCCTCCTGTGATGAGGCTGCATTTTAATATTTTAATGCTTCAATATTTTAATGTTGTATTTTAATCTTGTTTTTAAGTTGTATTCATTCAACTTGTTTTTATTATTGCTTGTTAGCCACCCTGAGCCCGGCCTTGGCTGGGGAGGGCGGGGTATAAATAAAAATTATTATTATTAAAAACTTTAAACAATAACAGGCAACACGGGGCTAATAACGTTCTAACAGAATATATGTAACATGTATTATTTCACAATTCTTGAACAGAAAATATATGATGGAGATACAAATGATAAAATAAATCAATATTGTACGAACAAAATGAGAGAAGGTAGTCAGTCAATATCACAGAGGCAAGCAAGCCTTTCAACAGTCCCAATCCTGTAATCGTGCGGTAATAGAAGCTCCAAGCGTAGCAATTCTTAAACAGAGAGTAGGTAATAGAATCACAGAAAATGAAAGTCCATCACTGTTGCATGAATAAGGTTAGACAATATAGTACATCGGTGTCAAAGAGGCAAACAAGCCTTTTGACAGCCACAATCCTGCAACCGCGCGATAATGGATGATCCAAAGGGCAGTTCGAGTACAGTGAAATTGCATCTTATTTGTCGTTGGTTTTTCCCCAAACATTTTATTGGTTTTCACAATACAGTGGTGCCTCGCAAGACGGAATTAATTCGTTCCGCAAGTTTTTTCTTCTTGCGAGTTTTTCGTCTTGCGAAGCACGGTTTCCCATAGGAAGGCATTGAAAATCAATCAATGCGTTCCTATGGAAACCGCCTTCAGTCCAGGTCCAGGGACAGTCTGTCCCCCGACCTCTTCTGAAGGCTGGGGGGGGGGGGACAAGGGCTTTTCTTCCCACCCCCAACATTTTAAAAAACCCCGGGACAGCAGAGGACTTCTCCGCTGTCTCGGGTTTTTTTAAAATGCTGGCGGGCGGCAGCGAAGGCTTCGCTGCCACCCGCCAGCATTTTAAGATCACCCCAGGACAGCAGAGGACTTCTTCAGGACCTCCAGGACCTCTTCTGAAGGCCGGCGGGGGGCAAAAGTTTTTGCTCCCCCCCGTCTGCCTTCAAAAGCCGTCCGGGATAGCGGGAAGCGCTTCCCTGCTATCCCGGACGGCTTTTAAAATGCTGGCGGTGGGGAGCAAAGCCTTTCGGCCCGCGCCGGCCTTCCTGGACCTCTTCTGAAGGCCGGAGGGGGAGGGAAGGCTTTGCTCCCCACCGCCAGCATTTAAAAGAGGTCCCCGGAGATTTCCCTATGGGCTTTCTTCTTGCGAAGCAAGCGCATAGGGAAATTCGTCTTGCGAAGCAACTCGCAAACGGAAAACCCTTTCATCTTGCGGGTTTTCCGTCTTGCGAGGCATTCGTCTTGTGGGGCACCACTGTATTATAAACAAACAAACACACACACACACAAGACAAACAAACAAAACAAACATAAATCATAGCCTTATTAAAAATTACAGTTACTAACTTTGTTAAGTGACTTCCTCGCTTCCCTTTGGTTGAATTTCATTGCATGTCCTTTTAACGGTTTTCCAAATCCCAATTTTTATGAAATTTAACTTAAACATTAACCCCCTTAAATCTTCACCTTATAGAATTTAACATAGTAATTCATCACTTAACATAAATAAAATCCTAAGCCCATATCTGGAGGGGGCGGGTCGGTTCCAAGGGTGAAAATTGGGTATACCCAAATGCTTGGAGCCGCCCCCGTAGCTAGTGGGTGAGGGAGGGGAGAGAGAAAGAATTCCCAGTACTCCCAGAACCTGGGAACCAAGAGGGCCTTGCCCCCGAGGCAAGGCAGAGAGCATAAAAGTGGACTTGGCACAAAAAGAGCTTTTACGCTCTCCACCTTGCTTGGATTTTGTGGGATAACCAGTCTCATATACCATATTTTTCGCTCTATAAGACGCACCAAACCACAAGACGCACCTGGTTTTGGGAGGAGGAAAAGAAGAAAAAAAAATATTCTGCATCTCAGAAGCCAGAACAGCAAGAGGGATCGCTGCGCAGTGCTCCCTCTTGCTGTTCTGGCTTCTGGGATAGCTGCGCAGCCTGCATTCGCTCCATAAGACACACACACATTTCCCCTTACTTTTTAGGAGGGGAAAAGTGAGTCTTATAGAGCAAAAAATACGGTAATATGGTTACCAAATTCTTTTCAATGAATCCGGGGAACAGGGAGTCAGTAGTGGGGACAGTGAGGCAGAAGACCCTGGGCCCAAGCACACATGCATATTGTATAAAGGTGCAAAGCCCTTCTTTCGCACCCTGTGAAACATGAATGTGCAGAGTTTTTTTTTTAAAAAAAACTGGACAATGGTGCCTGCCCAGGGCTCCCGAGCCTCCCCCCCCCGATCTGTCAAAACAAAGGGGGCAGGGGAGGCTTGGGAGTCATGGGCAGGCAGCGCGCCGTTGCCCAGTTTTTTTTAAAAAACCTGTGCATTTATGTTTCACAGGGTGTGAAAGAAGGGCTTTGCACCTTGCCTGGCAGCGAAACCACACGCCTTGTGCCCCTCCTGGGCAATGGCCACCCGCCCGCAACTCCCAAGCCTCCCCCATCAGTCAAAAGGGGGAAGGGGGCAGGAGATCTTTACCGCCGGACGTCCCCGGTTCCCCTTTGGCAGTGGCAGCAGCAGTCATCAGCCCGGAGCCAGCCAGAGCCAACTGTGCTACCAGGCTGGCTCCGGGCTGCTGAGGCTGCCGCTGCCATGTTTGCCAGGGACAGATGTGCAAATCTGGGGACATTCCGGGGACGGAATTTGTCCGGGGACAGATTTGCAAATCTGGGGACTGTCCCCGTGCACCAGGGACGTCCGGTAACCCTATTATATAGCCAACAGGCTTAAGTCTAATTAATGCACAAAGGGGTTAAGACCACAGAGTAAGCTGTCCTGCCGGGCCTAGCTAGGTCACTACTCCCCCACGCCTTAGAAGAAGGGTTATGCAACCTCTGTTCTTCACATTTCTCCATGTGAACTCTACCAGTAAGGAGGGGCAAGCTGGATGCTCCTAGCTTCGATCACATGGTTTAAGCAAGCCATCATCGTGCTTCCATACAAATAATTTAGAAACCTTCACCACACTTTGGAACCTATGTTTTACTGCCTGTGTTTTCTGACTGCCGTATGGAAAAGCACACGAATCTGACCTTTGAAGAGTTTGTAAGTAAACCGTTATTAACTTGCCAAACGCGTGGTCTCTTTTTACGCTACAGGAAGTAGGAACTTTGGAAGTAACTTAGAAGGGGATATTTTAAAGGTCGAATAGTCTATATTTCCATGCTTTGCTTTGCTGCAAAAGTGATTTTAAATCTCTGCTGTGGTTTTAAATCTCTGCTGGGGTTCTCTTGCCAAAGAGTACTTGCCCCAAACCTTAGCATCTAAGAAATTCTCTTTTTAAGAGACTGCATCTTTTTCCCTTAACCAAAACCAAAAACCAAAACAGATTCGACTCCCGCAGTTTCGACCGGCTTGCCATCAACCACATATGGTTGGAAATTGGTTAAATGTGAGATGTGATTGTATTGTATTTCAAATACTTGATTTCTTTGCCATTTTGGAAACAGGCAAGGGAGACGGGCCCAGATTACGATTGCCATGGGATGAAATCATGTGCTCAGCCCATCCCTACCCTAAATGTGTAAATTAATCAGAGGGGATTTAATAGTTGTCCAGCTGCTCCTTTGATAACTGTTCTGGCACAGCCTGGGCATCTGAAGGCAGAAAAGCAGAGGATGAAGGACTGGAGACTGGCACCAGTCTTTGGCCACAGCTCAGTCACAGAGCATCTGCTGGGCCAGTCACCATCTCTCAGCCTAACCTACCTCGCAGGATTGTTGTACAGATAAAACGGCCTCAGCCCAGTATACCTGAAGGAGCATCTCCACCCTGATTGTTCAGCCCAGACACTGAGGTCCAGCTTCAAGGGCCTTCTGGCGGTTCCCTCACTGCGAGAAGTGAAGCTACAGGGAACCAGGCAGAGGGCCTTCTCGGTGGTGGCGCCCTCCCATCAGATGTCAAGGAAATAAACAACTATCTGACTTTTAGAAGACATCTGAAGGCAGCCCTGTTTAGGGAAGCTTTTAATGTTTAATAGGTTATTGTATTTTAGTGTTTTGTTGGAAGCTGCCCAGAGCGGCTGGGGAAACTCAGCTAGATGGGTGGGGGATAAATAATAAATTATTATTATTATCATTATTTAAGCTACAGTGGTACCTCGGGTTACATACGCTTCAGGTTACATACGCTTCAGGTTATACACTCCGCTAAACCAGAAATAGTGCTTCAGGTTAAGAACTTTGCTTCAGGATGAGAACAGAAATTACATGGCGGCGGCAGCGGGAGACCCCATTAGCTAAAGTGGTGCTTCAGGTTAAGAACAGTTTCAGGTTAAGTACGGACCTCTGGAACGAATTAAGTACTTAACCTGAGGTACCACTGTAAAAGTAATCAGTCCTTGAGAAAAAATGTCAAGTTTTATTTCCTCTTCTGGCCTCGAAAGCAAAAATGTTGCCTTGCGCTCCTCTTACCTGCGATCTGCGGAATGGGCACATGACACTGTTCTATTCTTTCCACCAGCTCCGGGATGCGGTCCTTGTATTTCTCCACAATGGCAATCTTCATCTCCAGCTGCTTATCTTCGGATTTTGCTGCATAGTCCTTGAGGCCGGCAAAGCCCTTATCGATCCACTTTTTGATAAAGGGGTCCGTCACCTCCAGTTTCACTGGGAACACACAAGCAGGGACAAAATGATGAAGAGAAAGCAAGGCTGCCAAGGAAAACGGGGTGTTCCTCCCAGCTGCCTTGAAGGAGGAAGAGGCCATTGGCCGGCTGGTGGGCAGTTCACACATAAATCAACCCATCAACTCTGCCAGCGAGTTTTTCCGCCTGAACTAGCAAATCCATTCATCATGCCTTGCACCTTTCGCTCGGCCCGTCTCTACGGATCCCAGTCCACACATTGCTCAATCCTGGATCTGCTCCCGTCTCGCCTCTGAACCTAGGCCCATCACAGTAAAATTCCCCATCTTGTCTGGATTATCATTAGATTCTGGACCTCCTTATCAAGAGTTTCCTGACCCAATGGCCTGGTTCGCACATGATGGCAAGCCATGGTTTGTTTAACAACCATGCATCGTAAGTTGTCCCACAGGTGATCCAACAAGCGGCTTGCTTCTTCAAAGTTTGGTTTGTTTTCCAGCAACGGGTGAGCGTCTGGGTAGAGTCATCAAGCAAGCCCTGGCTAAGGGTGTCGAGTTCACACGTAACACCAAGCCACTGTTAAAGCAAGCCGAAGTTTTCGAGCCCACAAGCCGCAGCTTCGTATAACGGTTTGTTGAGAGGAAACAAACCACAGTCAAGCAGGGTTCACACATAACACTAAGCTGTTGTTTAATAAACCATGGTTTTGCATGATGTGTGATTTGAATTAGGTGGCGCAAGCAGGGCTTGTGACAAAATGCTACAGTTTGAGACGCTTCTGTTCAGTGTTTGACAGTCAGCAAGCTGTGTCTACTTCCTTCCACTCCATTCCCAATCTCCTTTACTTTTCCATTCTCCCTCCTCAACAGCTTTCTGCAATCGCCAGTCTTCATTGGGGTTATTGTAGTTTTTGATTTGATTTCATTCCGGTGCTTCTGCAGACCCTGGGGCTCTCCCACAAACTCAATACAGTCGGACCTTGGAAGTCGAACGCAATCCATTCCAGAAATCCGTTTGACTTCCAAAACGTTTGAAAACCAAATCTCAGCTTCTGATTGGCTGCAGGAAGCTCCTGCAGCCAATCGGAAGCCCCGTCAGACGTTCAGGTTCCAAAAAGACGTTTGCAAACCGGAACAATCACTTCCGGGTTTGCAGCGTTCGGGAGCCAAAACGTACGAGTTCCAGGACATTCAACAACCAAGGTATGGCTGTACTTCCCTCTCATTTCCCAATGGCCCCATTTTGGCCACAGTCCTGTTGGCACTTGCCAGCCGAGTCCGCCATTATGAGCAGAAAATGGTCCACAGCTTCAAAATCCCGGAATGGTTTTGGAAGATTGCAAACGGCCCAGCTTTCCCCAGTTGAGGCAGAGACCCAGAAATGAAGCCCCAGGAGTATTTGCACCAGCCAAAGTACTTACATTCGGGATGGAGGAGCTTCCATATGTCATGGATCTTCTCGAGGCCAAAGGCTTTAAGCCCCTAACAAAAAATAAAAGGAAGGTGAATTGCACATAGACTCTGGGAGTGGACAGGACGTTGGACTTGGAGGGACCCTGCCAACAAAGGTCCGTATAGTTCAAGCTATGGTTTTCCCAGTAGTGATATATGGAAGTGGGAGCTGGACCATAAAGAAGGCTGATTGCCCAAGAATGGATGCTTTTGAATTCTGGTGCTGGAGGAGACTCTTGAGAGTCCCATGGACTGCAAGAAGACCAAACCTATCCATTCTTAGGGAAATCAGCCCTGAGAGCTCACTGGAAGGACAGATCCTGAAGCTGAGGCTCCAAGACTTTGGCCACCTCAGGAGAAGAGAAGACTCCCTGGAAAAGACCCTGATGTTGGGAAAGATGGAGGGCACAAGGAGAAGGGGACGGCAGAGGACGAGATGGCTGGTCAGTGTTCTCGAAGCTACCAGCATGAGTTTGACCAAACTGCGGGAGGCAGTGGAAGACAGGAGTGCCTGGTGTGCTCTGGTCCAGGGGGTCACGAAGAGTCGGACACGACTAAACGACTAAACAACAAGACCCCTAGATCCCATTTGCACTGAATGTTGAGTGGGTGGTTCAAGAACAGCCCTAGCCCATTAAAAATGTGATGTCTGCTCTCACCCCTGAAATCCAGGGCTCCAAGCAAAACCCCAAAACTTTTTCCGCCCCACCACCCAACCCTGTGTATAGCTAGTTCCATACCCCAAGGATGTGTATTTTATCCGGTGGTTCTCCATTCGTAAGTTTCACAGCATCCTCAAAGACGGTTTGGTTGCACCGAGACAAGCGAGTTACTTTCCCCGTCACATCAGTCCCGGTGATATTACCTGCCAAAAAGCGAAGCAAAGTATCTGTCGTAGACTGAGCTGAGAGAATCAGTGCTTCCCAGGGTGGATAAAAATCAATGATTATATATATATGGATTTTTAAAATTTAAATCAGATTTTTAAAATTTAAATTGGATTTTTAAAATAAAATGCTTTTGGAGGAAAAAATCTTTTTAAAGATAGTTTTCTATTTGTTACGTTATAGTCCAAAGGCTATTTATCAGGAAACAAGGATTTGTTTTAAGTTTTTCACGTGTGCTGAAACTCAGTATGTTTGTTCTTTTAATGAAAAAAAATGTAACCACAGCCGTTAACAAACATGGATACATATGCTACAGTGTTACTGTTTTAGTTAAATAAATTGTTTTAATTCTTATTAAGGAAATGATTATTTTTCTCCTTCCAATATAGTACAGCAGAAAAGTTGTCCAAATATAAACGGTTAACTCATTAAACCTCACAATAATTTCACAATTATCTGTCTATGTATTTCTAACAGTATAACCAAATCTGTAATTTCTGATATAAGTGTAAAAACTACTCTGAAAATTCATTATTCCAAAAATGAAACCTTCACTTGGTTGTAAATATTAAGATTATACCAGCAGGAATGTCTTTCTGTAAAAAATAATGGTTTAAATCAAGTCTTACTGACTAATGATTTAAATCGATTTGATTTAAATCAAACCCACCCTGGTGCTTCCTTAAAAAAATAAAAAAGGAATACGGCTGAGTTGAATGTCTCACCTTCCTGGCTGCCGCCGACCAACGTCTGTTTTCGAACTTTCTTGAGGACGTCCAGGAGAGTAGCGGCGACGTAAGCTATTTCGGAACCAAACCGAAAACTCTGCAGAAGCAAGCAAGCAAAGGGGAAACTGGAAAAGATGCTCAGGAACTGGGCCACCGTTCTCCTATCTGGTTTTGGGCTTCCAAGCTCCTTACTACTAGAGGTAGTCGTAGCGTATTTTTCCGTCTATAAGACGCCACCATGTATAAGACGCCCCCTGCTACTTTGGGGGACTCAGATTTAAGAAAATGTGGGGAAATGTCCCCACGTATAAGTAAAGGTAAAGGGACCCCTGACCGTTAGGTCCAGTCGTGACCGACTCTGGGGTTGTGGTGCTCATCTCACTTTATTGGCTGAGGGAGCCGGCGTACAGCTTCCGGGTCATGTGGCCAGCGTGACTAAGCCACTTCTGGTGAACCAGAGCAGTGCACAGAAACGCCGCTTACCTTCCCGCCGGAGCGGTACCTATTTATCTACTTGCGCTTTGAACTGCTAGGTTGGCAGGAGCAGGGACCGAGCAATGGGAGCTCACCCCGTTGCGGGGATTTGAACCGCCGACCTTCGGATCGGCAAGACCTAGGCTCTGTGGTTTAACCCACAGCGCCACCCGCGTCCCTGTCCCCGCGTATAAGACGCCCCCTAATTCGCATTTGTCGCCCTGCCCAGTTTCTGGAACTGCCCGCCACTGGAATGTGGGTTGCCCCAATGGGAATGCGGAATGAAGCACCTGGGCCCAAACGAAGTTTTGCGGAGGCTCACCTTTGTGAGGTAGAACATGTGGGTGTGAGACACTTCGGCCAGCGCATTGACCGCGCCGCGGAAGGAGTAAATCTGCTGGTGAGGGTCTCCTACCAAGATGGCGCCACACGACTGGGAGAGGACAATGTCCATGATAGCTGCAGGAAGAGGAATGGCGTATTCAGAAAGAGAATCAAAACTTCTCAACCGTACACTGAAAAACATATGTTTATGCAGGTCGTGGTGAATTTTTCACAGGGGAGAGAGGTACAGACGGGCAGAGGCACCTTTAATGATCTGAAGGCAGCCCTGTTTAGGGAAGTTTTTAATGATCAATGTTTTAATGTATTTTTACTCTTTTGTTGTATTTTTACTCCAAAGCCGCCCAGGAACATCCTCAATACCACACCTAAAAACTCATCGCTTCCACAAGTCTATCTTTCTAAATGTCAACCGCCATTAATATCTGAAACATAAAAAGGTAAAGGTAAAGGGACCCCTGATCGTTAGGTCCAGTCGTGACCAACTCTGGGGTTGCGGCGCTCATCTCGCTTTATTGGCCGAGGGAGCCAGCATACAGCTTCTGGGTCATGCGGCCAGCATGACTAAGCCGTTTCCCTTCCCACTGGAGCGGTACCTATTTATCTACTTGCACTTTGACGTGCTTTCTAACTGCTAGGTTGGCAGGAGCAGGGACCGAGCAACGGGAGCTCACCCCGTCACAGGGATTAGAACCGCCAACCTTCTGATCGGCAAATCCTAGGCTCTGTCGTTTAACCCACAGCGCCACCCGCGTCCCATCTGAAACACAGCAGAGGTTATATTTTCTGAGAATCCTCTGGAAAAACAATCTCTCAAAGGCCCTGTTGATGGCATTTTACCATTGTACTGTGGAGAGCGTATTAACTTATGGTCTGTGTGTGTGGTTTGGGAGCTGCACGGTCAGGGGAAAAACAATACTGTCCAGGGTTGTAAAGACTGCAGAGGGAATAATTGGGTGCACTCTTCCCACCTTGGATTAGCTTCCAGGTGCCATAAGAAAGCTGCAGAGATAGCGCAGGATAGTGCGCACCCCGGAAATGATCTCATTCAGCTTCTGCTGAATTTTCATCTGGTTATCAATCCATTTTTTCATACTCTTTTTAGAAGGTACAGTGTTCTAAAGACTAGGACTAGCCGCCTGAGAAACAGTTTCTATCCAAATGCGATTTTGGTTTTAAACACAGTGTAAGGAGTCTCTATGGGAGTATATTGTATTTAAAAATGGGGTATCAGAGTTTTTAGGGGGCTAACCAGGCTGCGATAGCAGGCTTGTTAGTTTCTGAATGTCTGATGTACCGGTAGATTTTCAATTTCGTTGTTCTATATGGGACAATGACAATGAAGATTATCGTATCGTCTGATTAAATCAAAATATGCACCCTGGGTCTCCGATGCTTATTGTTTAATGTTTAAGATTTGTTTTTTTGTGTTAAATATGTATTCAGTAGTTGACTTCCTTTGTAATGTTTGGTTTTGAAATCTTTAAGATAATATTTTAGTTTTCTGTTAATTATGTTGCTTTCACTGTATAGTCTATATTTGACTTTCTTCAGATGGTCTTATTGATTTTTTTGACGTTTTAATATTCTGTAAACCGCTCTGAGATTTTTTTAAAAAATATATAAAGCGGTATAGAAATGAAAATAATAATAAATAGTCTGGAAGCAAAGTCTTTTGCTGCAAAACGACAGATCCCTCCTGCCCTTTTAGCCAAGTGTTCGCCGTGACAAATCTGTCTACGTCGATTTTAAAGGAAGAGAACACTTCACCCCGTTTATGAGAGGGGGGGCTTGGAAAAAGTCAAACTCATTTCAGTGCAACCCAAATTATTACTCACCGGGGGTGCAGTCTTGGGCCTCATCGACGAAGATTGCATCATAGTGAGAAAGAGAAGGCTTTTGGAGCTGCCAGAGTTTCAAGTACCCTAGAAAGGAGGACACAACATTTGTCAAAAAATAATAATTCAGAGTGCAATATAACGCCATCTTTGGGTTTTTTTAAAGCCTATAGGTGTCTACACCTATAGCAGCAAAACCATGACTCATCAACACCACTTTGGGATTTCTACAAGCACCCAAAAGCTGAGATCCAGCTCTGAGGGCCTTCCGGCGGTTCCCTCCCTGTGAGAAGCGAAGTTACAGGGAACCAGACAGAGGGCCTTTTCGGTAGTGGCACCCTCCCTGTGGAATGCCCTCCTGTCAGAAGTCAAAGAGAAAAACAACTGACTTTTTGAAGACATCTGAAGGCAGTCCTGTTCAGGGAAGTTTTTAATATTTGATGTTTTATCGTGTTTTTAATATTCTGTTGGGAGCCGCCCAGAGTGACTGGGGAAACACAGCCAGATGGGTGGGGTATAATAATAATAATAATAATAATAATAATAATAATTTGCAGGCAGAAATCAAGGCAGGGAGCATGACCTTTCTCCCCAACCTCTGATCACCCACTTACCATCATGAGTCATCTTATAAGCAATCTCCCTGACGGGCCCCAGCTTTTTCATATTTTCCCATATTTGCTTTGCTTCGTTGACGATGATCTACAAGGCACAAGAAGTGGGGGGGGGGGGGGAATTGCCTGGGTTGATCAGGCTAAGAAGACGGAACAGAGGAATATGCCTTACAAACTGATTCAGACCCACTGCTCCATGCAGCTCAGTACTGCGTGCTCTGGCTGGCAGCAGATCTCCAGGGTTTGAGGTAGGCTTCTTTCTCAGTCCTACTTGAAGATGCTGGAGGTTGAACTTGCTCCCCACCCCTCACCCCTGCAAAGGGAGAGGAGAGAGGCTGGACCATCCCTCGAGGACACTTGACCTACCCACCCCAGACTTGTAAATGGCCTCGGTCCAGTATCCCTGAAGGAGCGTCTCCACCCCCATCGTTCTGCCTGGACACTGAGGTCCAGCTCCAAGGGCCTTCTGGCAGTTCCCTCACTGGGAGAAGTGAGGTTACAGGCAAGCCCCCTGCCCGCCCGCAACGCCTTCCTGCCCAAACCTGGAGCAATAAAGGAGCCGAGCTTCTCCTCATCACGAACACTCACTCGCTTTTCTGCTTCCTGGACAAGAACGATCTGCCCCTGGTTGTTCTTGCACCAGAGGGGCGTGTGTTCCATAGAGATGGATTCGTCGGCGGAGGCAAAGAACGCTGAGAGGGTCTCAATCACTGTCTTGGCTCTGATATACAACGACTGGCCCTCGCGGTTGCGGAGGACGAAGCTGACACAATAGGAGCTCAGCGAGCCAGCGTTGAGCTTCTTCTTGTAGCTGCACCGGGTTGGAAGTGGGGCAACGGGTGGGAGAGAGAGAGAAGGAAGAGACTTTACAACCGTGAAGTCCGAGGGCTCCTCGTTCAAGGGGACGCCCTCCATGTTAGGATTAGGATGTTCCGATCCACCTTAAAACAGATGTGTCACATGTCTGTTTACTTCCAGCACAGCCTGCTGGGAACTTCCGTTGTTTGCATGCTGTTTGCATGGACACGAAGGAAGCAGACATGTTTTTCCTTTGTCCTAATGCTGAATAAAATGCTTATAAATAGGTTTTACACAACCTCTATCTGCTTGTAAATAGGTTTTACACAACCTCTATCTGCCACTTCTGCTGCGAAGTTCTTATCTGAAGGGGCGTCTCCACCCCCATCGCTCTACCCGGACACTGAGGTCCAGCTCTGAGGGCCTTTTGGCAGTTCCCTCACTGCAAGAAGCCATGTTACAGGAAATCAGGCAGAGGGCCTTCTCGGTGGTGGCACCCATCCTGTGGAACGCCCTCCCACCAGATGTCAAAGAGAACAACAACTACCAGACTTTTAGAAAACATTTGAAGGCAGCCCTGTTTAGGGAAGCTTTTAATGTCTGATGTATTACGGTATTTTAATATTTTTTTGGAAGCTGCCCAGAGGGGCTGGAGTAACCAGAGCCCTGACTGGTTACTCACAAGCAACCACCACTGCCATCTGACAGCTGTAAAGCTTACTAGCCAGTATGGCTGTGTGCGGATCCAGAATTGGCCTCCACAGTCACTTACGGACTCATTGTTAAAATCGTGTTTACGGAAGAGAATCTTACTCGGCTATGAGTGATCGCCAAAGAAGAAGTTCTGCCCTCCACTGTCGGAGGCAGCAATGCTTCTGAAGACCAGTCGCTAGGAACCACAGGAGGAGAGAGGATTGCTCCTGTGCTCAGATGATACTAATAATAATAATAATAATAATAATAATAATAATAATTTATTATTTATACCCCGCCCATCTGGCTGGGTTTTCCCAGCCACTCTGGGCAGCTTCCAACAAAACACTAAAATACAATAACTTATTGAACATTAAAAGTTTCCCTAAACAGGGCTGCCTTCAGATGTCTTCTAAAAGTCTGGTAGTTGTTGTTCTCTTTGACATCTGGTGGGAGGGCGTTCCACAGGGCGGGCACCACCACTGAGAAGGCCCTCTGCTTGCTGCCTCCCCACATGCATCTGGTCGGTGACTGCAAGGCCAGGATGCTGGCCACTGATGGGCCATTGAGGCTGCTTCTTGTGTTCCTGTATTTCATAGAATCATGGAGTTGGAAGAGACCACAAGGGCCATCGAGTCCAACCCCCTGTCAAGCAGGAAACACCATCAGAGCACTCCTGACATATGGTTGTCAAGCCTCTGCTTAAAGACCTCCAAAGAAGGAGACTCCACCACACTCCTTGGCAGCAAATTCCACTGTCGAACAGCTCTTACTGTCAGGAAGTTCTTCCTAATGTTTAGGTGGAATCTTCTTTCTTGTAGTTTGGATCCATTGCTCCGTGTCCGCTTCTCTGGAGCAGCAGAAAACAACCTTTCTCCCTCCTCTATGTGACATCCTTTTATATATTTGAACATGGCTATCATATCACCCCTTAACCTCCTCTTCTCCAGGCTAAACATGCCCAGCTCCCTTAGCCGTTCCTCATAAGGCATCGTTTCCAGGCCTTTGACCATTTTGGTTGCCCTCCTCTGGACACGTTCCAGTTTGTCAGTGTCCTTCTTGAACTGTGGTGCCCAGAACTGTGGTGCCCAGAACTGGGCACATCCACGAGAAGTCTGCCACTTACTTCTTCCCGACTTCTGCGAAGGCCAAGGAGTGGACCGTCTTGCACGTCACGTTTGGGGGGAACCTCTGCGCAGCCTGATCCGCAATGGTCCTGTTGAACGCCAGGTACAGGAATCTGAGCTTGGACCATTTCTCAGCGTACCTGATCAGGGTGGAAGTCTTCCCTGTCCCTGAGGAGGAAACAGAAACTCTTTTCACAGTTCCAAAACTGTAGTGTAGATCATGGCTGGAGCAGCTACAACCCACCAAAAGCTGCTGGACGGCTGACCGCTGGCCACATGGACTGCGGTTGATGGGAGCCAGAAGTCCAACAAGACTTATTTAGATAAAGAGCTATGTTCTGATTAGTTACAGTGACGGAAATTGAAGCAATAACTGGCTGTACTCTGTCAATTCAGATGCATTATTATCACCCTTTTCATTACATATTTATTTATACCCTGACTTTTTCCCTGACGGGGACTCAAAGTATTCTATACGTTATAAAATACAGAATAAATATACAGTGGTACCTCAGGTTAAGTACTTAATTCGTTCCGGAGAGCCGTACTTAACCTGAAACTGTTCTTAACCTGAAGCACCACTTTAGCTAATGGGGCCTCCCGCTGCTGCCGCGCCGCCGGAGCACGATTTCTGTTCTCATCCTGAAGCAAAGTTCTTAACCCAAGGTAAAATTTCTGGGTTAGTGGAGTCTGTAACCTGAAGCGTATGTAACCTGAAGCGTATGTAACCTGAGGTGCCACTGTATATTCTATAACATATATAAACATTACTCTTCAGCCAGGCCTTTGGCTTATTAATATTCTACCACCTTTTAAATGTGTCTGTGGGAAGCGGGGCTGTTGGTTTGCGGTTTTCGTCTGAATAATTTACTTGTGCTTTTATCTTGTATTTTTATTCTGTGAACTGTCCTGAGATCATGTTATGAAGGGCAGCATAATAATAATAAAATAATGATGATGATGATATATGAATCTGGTCTACATATACTAAGTAAGTTTAGGGTGGCCTGAATAAACCAAGGAATTGTCACCAGAAAATGCCACAACCATCACCAAAGGGTAGGGAGAGTTCAAAAGGCGCCATGCGCCATCAAGCGGCCATTTTAAGGCCTGTACGTTTAAGGCCACAAAGTAGTATAAACACCGACAACTGGGAAACACTGGCCTGCGAGTGCTCCAATTGGAGAACAGCCTTTGCCAAAGGTGTCATGGGCTTTGAAGACACTTCAACTCAGGACGCAAGGGAGAAACGTGCTAAGAGGAAGCTACGTTTGGCAAACCCTCACCGTGATCAACTCCCGCCTGGAAACCTATGTCCCCACTGTGGAAGGACGTGTGGATCCAGAATTGGCCTCCACAGTCACTTACGGACTCACTGTTAAGACCGTACCCATGGAAGACAATCTTACTCGGCTACGAGGGATCGCCAAAGAAGAAGAAGATGATTCTGTGTCGACTTAAGACACCTTACCTGCAAAAGCGATGATTTTCATAACCTCCCCTGGTGCAATTGCGTGATTTAAGATATTCTGCTGTTCACAAGTGAGTCGTGTATCAGGGTTGCTGAAGAAAAGGAACAAAACCAACATGGATTAATGAAACGGCATGGAACACAAACCTAGACAGCATCTTAAAAAGCAGAGACATCACCTTGCTGACAAAGGTCCATATAGTTCAAGCTATGGTTTTCCCAGTAGTGATGTATGGAAGTGAGAGCTGGACCATAAAGAAGGCTGATCGGTGAAGAATGGATGCTTTTGAATTCTGGTGCTGGAGGAGACTCTTGAGAGTCCCATGGACTGCAAGATCAAATCTATCCATTCTGAAGGAAATCAGCCCTGAGTGCTCACTGGAAGGACAGATCCTGAAGCTGAGGCTCCAATAGTTTGGCACCTCATGAGAAGAGAAGACTCCCTGGAAAAGACCCTGATGTTGGGAAAGATGGAGGGCACAAGGAGAAGGGGACGACAGAGGACAAGATGGTCAGACAGTGTTCTCGAAGCTACGAACATGAGTTTGACCAAACTGCGGGAGGCAGTGGAAGACAGGAGCGCCTGGCGTGCTCTGGTCCAGGGGGTCACGAAGAGTCGGACACGACTAAACGACAACAACAGAACATGGCAATCAAATGAACCCCCGTTCTCCGAATCTGTGGCAGCCCCAACCTGACCCGCGAGGGAGAAAGCTGATACAGGAAATTTTCCTCCCTCTCTCATCACACCAGAACTCATCCAATGAACCTGAAACGTTGGAAGATTCAGGAGGGCTTGCAAGGCAAGCTGGCAACGGCCGCTGTTCATTTCAGCTTTCGACGTAACGATAGCAAGTACCTGCACTGAGGGCCTCTTTCGTATCCGGAGCTGCCCCATTCCGGCTCGACGAATGTGGTGCCGTTGTTAGAATTCTCCAGGAGATAGAGGCAGTAGAAAATGCTGTAGTGAAACCTACAAGGACGCGGAGAGAAGGAGTGTATGAATGGAAAGAGGTCCCTAATAGCATTAAGCGAGGATGGAAAAAACAAACCTAGATAAGAATATACAGATGTCAGCATGGGGGAAATCATGGAAGGGGGATTTGAGATTCACAATATGTCGTACATTAAAAGAAAATGTTGCAAAAATGATGTCTCACTGGTATTTAACCCCGAGTAAATTAACAAAAATGTATAGGACAAGTTCAAATATCTGCTGGAAATGTAAAGAAAAAGAAGGCACCTTTTGCCACCTGTGGTGGAACTGTAAAGTAATAAAAGAATTCTGGGAAATGATTAATAATCATAATCATAATAATTTATTATTTATACCGCGCCCATCTGGCTGGGTTTCCCCAGCCACTCTGGGCGGCTCCCAATCAAGTGCTAAAAAGAGTACAGCGTTAAATATTAAAAACTTCCCTGAACAGCGCTGCCTTCAGATGTCTTTTAAAGATAGGGTAGCTGCTTATTTCCTTCACATCTGAAGGGAGGGTGTTCCACAGGGCGGGCGCCACTACCAAGAAGACCATCTGTCTGGTTCCCTGTAACCTTAATTCTTGCAGGGAGGGAACTGCCAGAAGGCCCTTGGCCCGGGATCTCAGTGTCTGGGCTGAACGATGGGGGTGGAGACGCTCTTTCGGGTATACAGGACTGAGGCCGTTTAGGGCTTTCAAGGTCAGCACCAACACTTTGAATTGTGCTCAGCAAAGTACTGGGTGTTATGTGGTCCCGGCGGCCACTCCCAGTCACCAGTCTAGCTGCCACATTCTGGATTAATTGCAGTTTCTGGGTCACCTTCAAAGGTAGCCCCACGTAGAGAGCATTGCAGTAGTCTAAGCGGGAGAATGAATTGAATTTTTTGAAACATATACCGTATTTTTCGCTCTATAAGACGCACCCGACCATAAGACGCACCTAGTTTTAGAGGAGGAGAAGAAAAAAAATGTTCTCTCTCCCTCTGCTCAGCGCCGCTCTAGCAAAGCGGGAGGAGAAAGGGAAGGGGCTCCGTTTCTCCTCCTGCTTTGCTAAAGGGGCGCTGCGCAGCGAAGCGAAGCCAGGAGAGCAAGAGGGATCGGTGCGCACTGATCCCTCATGCTCTCCTGGCTTCAGTGAAAGCTTGAAAGCTGCGCAGCCTGCATTCGCTCCGTAAGACGCACACACATTTCCCCTTACTTTTCAGGAGGGGAAAAGTGCGTCTTATAGAGCGAAAAATACGGTATATATTGCATACCACTGCTTCATTTCTTAAAAATCAAAATCAAAGGGGTTCATTGCACAGAACACACAAAACCATACAAGAAAACCGTTCGGGGCGCCGACTTATAAAAAATATTGGGGGGGCCCATACCGGGGTCCTGCCCCAGGAAGTTTTCTAAATTTTAGATGAAAATTAGTGAGTTTTAAAGTTTTAAAAAAGTATTTTAGAGTCATATGATCAACATTAGAACCCCGAAAACTCGACTCTCTACAACTCCACACTCCGGGAAACTCAACAAGCCTGAAACACTTTTTGGCTATGAAAAAAGAAACAAAACATAAACACGCACGGTATTTTCGTAAAAAGCTAATTTAATTTACAGTAACAATTATGCTTATAGACTATTACAGAGCAGTGAATATATAGCTCTGAAAAGACTGAAATGATATTTAAATAAATCCTAAACTATCATTAAAAGAATAAAACATAAAATATTGCTGTCGCACGGTAATAGCACTTTGATTAATAAGTGAAATAGCTAATTTAAGCTTACTTTGAATAAGGCTGAGGGTTCATTAAATAAAAATAATATCTCAAAGTTAATGCTTTAATACAGTTAATAAAGTTAATACAGTATGCCTAATACTGTATGTAAATACTGTAATACTGTATGTAAATAACGGGCTTTAATTGGGTCTTACACCCTAAAAATATTTAAGTATTTGAAAATAACTAATACAGTACTATTGTAATATAGAAATACAGTACTAAACTAGTACTAATATTTCGAAACTGAAAATTTAACATTCTGTATGTATTTAATTCTCTATTTTATAAAGATTTTTAATATCTGACAGTGAGTTTGGAGTAGCCCAATGCAAAAATCCTGAGGATCCATGTGGATCCATGCTTTGTAACCACGTTTTTGCACCACTGTGACCCTAGGCAACAGTGGGTGCGTGATTTTTTTGGTGCAAGATGTAGCCATGGACATGCTATGTGATCTGATGGTGAATTTGGGGTGACCCAATGCAAAAATCCTGAGGATCCATGTGGATCCGTGCTTTGTCACCACGTTTTTAATGGGGAGGGAAGGAAAAACACAGAAGGGACAAGAAGCACAAGAGGGGTGTGCAGAGAAGCAGCTGGCTAAGAATGCGGGCGAGGAGTTTAACGGGGTGGGGGGGAGGAAAGGAAGGCAAAAGTCCCCCCTCCCAAGCCAGCCCTCTCTCTCTCTCTCCCACCTGGAGCCTGCACGCAGTGTGACTAGGAAAGAATTAGAAGGAAGGACTCGATCCTTTCCTTAACCCTCTGCTTGCCAGGAGGGCAGGGGATTCCCTGCTCTTTGTTGAGTTTGAGCAAACGCAGCAACAGAAGCGGGTGGGCAGTAAGACCCTGAGGAAAGCTTCTGCCTTCCCTCCGCCCGACTGCCCGATCTTATTTTTGCCTATTTTTGCCCCTGCGCTCCGGCGAGTCAGCTCCAGGGACCACACATTCGCTCAATAACACGCACAGAGCGAAATTTACGGTAATAATTTTCTTAAATTATTGGGGGGCAGAGCCCCCCCAAACGAATTTTTGAGGGGGCTCGGGCCCCCTCAGGCCCCATGGAGTCGGCGCCTATGAAACCGTTTTAAAGAGTTAAAGACAGGTATCAAATTAACCGCTGCGGAAGGTTATATCCTTAACTGCCTCTGCGCAGGCCTGGCGGAACAGAAAAATTTTCAGCTGGTGTTTAAAATTTGGCACAGAAGGAGTCAAGGCAAATGTGCGTCTGCGTTCAAGGATGCAACTTGGGTTTCGCCGCCGCTGGGACCCTTGACTGCCCTGCGCCCCTTTTAAGCCCCTGGGCCTTGGCAGACGTACCTGTTGCTGATGTGAATCTTTTTATCCCGCATGGCAAACAGCACAGTGGCCATGCAGTACAGAACTTCCATGACGTCCGCTAGCGAGAGGCTGGAGCTGGGTCTCCTAACGGAAGCCACCAGCTCCTGGACGTCAGAGACACCTCCAGAGATCAGCACAATAGTAGCAAATATGGCCCAAATGTACGGAGGCTGGAAAGGATATTTAAAAAACAATAATAATTAGGTTCATCGCAAAGGTTAAGTTTTATGTTTTATTATGTTTTTAGATGTGTTGGAAGCCGCCCAGAGTGGCTGGGGCAACCTGGTTAGATGGGCAGGGTACAAATAATTTAATGTTATTATTATCATTAGGCTTTAGAAATGCAATTTACCAGGCCTAGTTCCAACATGGAACCAGAGAACCATCTGTCAAAGGATAACAGAACTTGTCGCGCTTTTCAGGGTATAAGACTAGGGTTTTTTATTAAAAAATTAGGTTCAAAATTGTGGGTCGTCTTATACACGGATACAATCTCTCCCCATTTTCTCAATTTGGAGGCCACAAAAATAGGGGGCTTTTTATACATGGGGGCGTGCTATACAGGGAAAAATATGGTGGCCCAGGAATGTAATGCATTTTGAGCACTTGAACAGCATGAAACAACCAGGCAATTAATGGCAGCAGCAAGCAGGTGATTGGTGGCTGCAGCAAGGCCTGCTGGCGGTTGGCTGTGGCAATTGGGCAGGTGGTTGGCGGCTGTGGCGAGACCGGCAGCCAATCGGCGGCTGCGGCAAGGTGCGCGACCGGCAGTGGCTGTGGCAAGCGATCGGCAGTGGCGGGCAGGTGGGCGAGTGATTGGCGGAAGTGACCTCCCCCACCCCCCCAAAAAAGCATTATTATTATTATTATTATTATTATTATTATTATTATTATTATTATTATTATTTATTTGTACCCCGCTCATCTGGCTGGGTTTCCCCAGCCACTCTGGGCGGCTTCCAAGAAAGATTAAAAATACATTAAAATGTCACACATTAAAAACTTTCCTGAACAGGGCTGCCTTCAGATGTCTTCTAAATGTCAGGTAGTTGTTTTTCTCCTTGACACCTGGTGGGAGGGCGTTCCACAGGGCGGGTGCCACCACCAAGAAGGCCCTCTGGCTGGTTCCCTGTAGCTTTGCTTCTCGCAGCGAGGGAACCGCCAGAAGGCCCTCGGAGCTGGACCTCAGCGTCCGGGCAGAACGATGGGGGTGGAGACGCTCCTTCAGGTATACTGAACCGAGTCCGTTTAGGGCTTTAAACAACTTAATTTATTAATTTTGGGTTAAAAAAATAGGGGTCTTCTTATACATGGAAAAATACGGTAATTATGCAAAGCTGGTGAACCTAGTACAGCAACACCCGCTTTCCAACACGATAACTGTTTACACCAATGGCTCTGTCACCTTTTCCCAGTAGTGATATATGGAAGTGGGAGCTGGACCATAAAGAAGGCTGATCGCCGAAGAATGGATGCTTTTGAATTCTGGTGCTGGAGGAGACTCTTGAGAGTCCCATGGACTGCAAGAAGATCAAACCGATCCATTCTGAAGGAAATCAGCCCTGAGTGCTCACTGGAAGGACAGATCCTGAAGCTGAGGCTCCAATACCTTGGCCAACTCATGAGAAGAGAAGACTCCCTGGAAAAGACCCTGATGTTGGGAAAGATGGAGGGCACAAGGAGAAGGGGACGACAGAGGACGAGATGGTGGGACAGTGTTCTCGAAGAGACCAACATGAGTTTGATCAAACTGCGGGAGGCAGTGGAAGACAGGAGTGCCTGGCGTGCTCTGGTCCAGGGGGTCAAGAAGAGTCGGACACAACTAAACGACTAAACAACAGTCACCTTGCATGCTCAGTGTGTCACAAGCAACCCTTTTAATTGGGGTTCCAATGACCTCAAAGGCCCCTTAGTGATAGCCACAAATTAAATACACACACACGCACACAAATGGGGAAGAGGGCTGAGAGCTCTAGCGTC